>NC_140221.1:8823596-11231806 GCF_951802725.1 Rutilus rutilus | reverse complement strand
GTTTACAGCGACCATCACTGTACTCAGTCAACAAAGTTCTTTCCGTTGCATTAAGAACCGTCTGCCATTTCATCAATAGCTGCGCAACTAGACGGGTTGACCGAATTTGCAGATGTTGAGCCGTCGCTTCCTTATTCAAAAAATCAAGTCCTGACACTTCCAGTAACTGTCCCAAAGTGGTAATTTTACTGTCAATGAGTGCTTTGTTAAGTCCTGGGTAAAGTCCATTGGCAGACAAATCCAGACGTGCTCCACGGACTAAAGGCTCTTCTAATAGCCAATGAAGTGACTCTGAATCCTCTGTTTTTTTTAAAACAAAAAGACTCCACACCTTAAAGAGGTTCCTATAAAAAACTGGCAGTCCAGAAGTGTTCAATTTCATTGGGTCGAGTAAAAAAAGAGTTTTGTCTAGTCTCATATTCTCAAGATTCTGTAAAATCACATATGCAACAGAACACCAATTAAATTCAACTGAACCAGTAAGAAGTTTTTGAATATATTGCAACCGAAAAGTTGCTACTCTACTATGAAGATGTATTAAGCCATGCCCACCCTCCTCCTTAGGCAAGAACAACACACTCTGTGGGACCCAATGCAGTTTATCCCAGAAGAAATCTACTAAAAAAGCCTGGATTTTTGCTAACAGATGTGATGGAGGATCAATACATGCAACCCTATGCCATAGTGAAGAAGCAACTAGATTATTTATAATTAATATACGCCCTCTATAAGACATTTTTGGAATTAACCATCTCCATTTATCCAGACGACCTTTCACTCTTTCAATGACTCCTTCCCAATTCTTTTGCACTGTTAACTCATCACCAATATACACTCCTAAGTATTTAAAACCTGATTTTCCCCAACCTAACCCTTTAGGGAGATCTGGTTTCCCACCTGTCCACTTACCTAACAATAAAGTTTCACTTTTACTCCAGTTCACACTAGCAGAAGATAACCCTTTAAAAGTTTTAAGTAAACCTGACAAAACCTGTATGTCACTTTGCCTACTAATCATAATTATGACATCGTCGGCATAAGCTGACAATATAAGCTTTTTTGCACAGTTTGGCAAACATAAACCATAAAGTTTAACCCTTATTTGCTGTAAAAGTGGCTCTATTGCCAAAGAGTAGAGCATACCAGACAATGAGCACCCCTGCCTGACACCTCTATGAGCTTTAAAAGGAGCACATAAACCACCGTTCACTTTCAAAATACTCTCGACGCCACTATAAAGAACTTTAATACAATTTATAAAATTTTGGCAAAACCCAAAGGCCTCTAAAACTCTCCACAAATAGCGATGCTCAACACGGTCAAAAGCCTTCTCCTGATCCAACGAGATTAACCCACAATCTAGATTTACCATCTTGGAGACTTCTACAACATCACGAATCAAAGAAACATTGTCAAATATTGACCTACCAGGAACACAGTAGGTCTGGTCAGGATGAATGACACCATCCATCACTCCTGCAAGCCTGTTAGCCAAGGTTTTCGAGAGCAGTTTATAGTCGCTGCAGAGTAGCGATACGGGCCGCCAGCATTTTATGTCCGTAAGGTCTCCTTTCTTGGGCAGGAGGGTTAACACTGCTCTACGGCAGCTCAGAGGCAGCTGGCCTTCAGCCAAGCTTTCGTTCAATACCTCCAGAAGGTCCTCTCTCAGTTCTGACCAGAAAGATTTATAAAAATCAACTGGCAGGCCGTCAATGCCCGGAGCCTTTCCAGACTCCATTCCTTGGAGAGCCTTGTACAGTTCGCCCATGCTCAAAGCACCAGAAATCTCAACATTGACTTCCTCAGACACCTGGGGTAAGTCGTTGAAAAATTCACTGTCACTCCTGTATTCTGCCCCAAGTTCGTTTTTATACAGGTTTTCATAAAAAACAACTGCTCTCTTACGAATGTCCGCAGGGTCTGTCAATAATCCTCCAGACTCAGAGCGCAGAGCATGGATGACTCTACTCTGACCGTTCTTCTTCTCCAAGTTGAAAAAGAACCTGGATGGAGCATCCATTTGGTCCACACTCTGGAACCTCGACCTGACCAGAGCCCCCTGTGTTCTAATGCCCAGTAAATCAGCCAACTGCGTCCTTTTTTTTAACAAAGAATCTAAATAACTCTGACCACCAGTCGACTCAACTAATTCTTGAAGTTTCAAAATGTCAGTCTCCAAGGTGTTCATAATCAAAACTGTCTCTCTAGTGACGTTTTGAGTATACTGCAAACAAAATTGTTTTATTTGGGCTTTCCCAAAATCCCACCACTGTCGTATCGACTTAAAAGATCCCTTTGTGGTTCTGAACTCATCCCAAAACAGTTTAAACATTTTCTTAAAGTACCTGTCACTTAACAAAATAGTGTTAAGCTGCCAGTATGCACTTCTTAACTTAATAGAGTTTAAAAACACAGAACACTGCACCATACTGTGATCAGAAAAACTCAGTGGGGTGATTAAACATTTCTTAACAATGTTACAGTGATGCTTAAAAACATAGAACCGATCCAATCTTGCCAGCGAAATCACACTGTCACGAACATGAGTCCAAGTATATTGCTTTTGTGTCTCATGAAACTGTCTCCACACATCACAGAGCTCATGCGTTTTGACAAGCTGGACTAACCGGTTACGAGAGGGCAAGTGAGGTTCAATATGATTCCTATCCAAGTTTGACAATGTACAGTTAAAGTCACCACCTAAGAATAAATATTCTTCTACACAGCATTTTTGTAAAACAGAACACAAAGTATTTAAAAACAACATTCTCTGTATTGGTGCAGTAGGAATGTACACACAAATAAAAACAAAAATAAAATTCCCAAAAGTAGCTCTTACTTTTAAGAGCCTACCTTTAACTACTTCATCAACCTGATAAGAAGTTGGATTGAAGCTCTTAGAAAAAAGAATAGCCACCCCTCCACTAAGTGAGGTGTTGTGGCTCAACACAGAGACCCCATCCCACTCCTCAGCCCAATCAGCAGCATTCCTCAAGTCACTATGCGTTTCTTGCAACATAGCAACATCTATTCTTTTTTGTTTAACCACCTCAAAAATATCTGCTCTTTTTCTCATTTCCCTTGCTCCATTTACATTCAGAGTTGCAATATTCACCTCACTCATATTGAAATAGACTAAGAAACATAGCAGCACTCCACACAACACATTACTAGCCAAGATACTATACTCTCTCACTACCTTCATTGGCGTTGTCAGAAGTGAGTTTTCTCACTATCTTTTTCAATCGATAAATCTCCTTGTTTGTAAACAAACCTTCTGACATAAAAAACCTGGTTTTATCGACAAATTGCTTTATGTCAGAAAAATAATTATTTACACAAACCCCTCTCTTGTTTTTAGTAGCTTTTAAAAAAAGTTTGATGTCATCCACTTCACAACCGCGACTAGAGAAGTCACTCTGAGAGAGACCGACACTAGAATCAGAAGACTCACTGTCACTGTCACCATATTGATCTTCCACGTCAGATTTCTTAGCTCTAACCGTTTGAGAAACGTCCGAATTTTTCCTTTTTGATGGAATTTTGAATTCACTCTGCTCTGTCTCCATTTCAATGCCATCACAAAACAATTCGGGCAGCAAAACAATAGGTGCACTATCCTTTTCTTGCATATTCGACTTGCAAGAACGAATATTCGATGTTTCAGCATCATTCAGCGTATTTTCCTCACACACATTTTTGGGATAATTTACCTGAATCGCCGCACTCTCAGCTGCGGGGGGATTCTCCACCACTCGATCCCCCACTGCACCTGTCTCTACCGCACCCGTCTCTGTCACAGGACGAACCGCGTTAGACGTACCGGCCTCGACCGGCTCAGTAACATTATTAACAATGTCCTCAGCCGCTGAGGTGTTTTCTTTATTCTTACCAGGGCAAGCACGAATTAAATGGCCAACTTCACCACATTTGAAACATTTCATCTTGTCCGTAGTAGCATAAATAACATAGTCGAACTCGTCAACTTTGAGATGCAAAGAAAGATCCAGATCTTGATCATCTTTTAAAATCATGTAAGCAAATCGCCTAAACGAAACCACATGTTTCAAAAGAGGAGAACCACTTCCAATTGGTATCATTTTAATAGGTGACACCAATTTACCATATCGGGACAAAATTCTCACTAAAGTTTCATCACTTATAAAAGGCGGAATATTAGACAACAGCACCTTTTTGGATGGCATAGAAAGTGGGAGAACATGGGTAAAAAGATTATCAATGACTATTCCAGTCTCAACTAACTCATTTGCCTTTTCAACGGAGCTAAGAAAAATGACTGTGGCACCGTTCATTCTAGAGGCCGACATGATATGTTCATGCCCAACGACCTCTCCTGCAGCCAGGCAACAGTCTTCAACACTCACCGCGGACGCCACTTTCACTCCGTGGCGCCGCGTAAGTTTACTCAAACCTTGCATTCGCGGGGCCGTCATGCTGCCCGCAAAGAAAAACGGTAGCACGCGGCCCGAACAATCAAATAAACCACCACTTTCAAACAATACCCTAAACAAGATAGAAAAGCAAGGAAAAGTAAAAAAGACTCACTCATAAGCTCCGATTCAATCGCAATCGCTCCACTCACACTCAAACAATCACACGTCACACCGGAAGTGAGAGAGAGAGAGAGAGAGAGAGAGAGAGAGAGAGAGAGAGAGAGAGAGAGAGAGACCAAGGAGGCTCCAATGAAAGCAGATCGGATACAGCCGCTAAGTAAATGACATTCTGTTTGTTGCAGCATTGACCCTGCTCCCTGTGGTCATTAATTTCAATCAGGCGCCCAACATGGAACCTGGACCTCTGTTTGCCACGGCTCAGGAGAAGCAAATAAGACATGGCGGGTTCTCAGGATATCTTCACAGCATCCAGCTCAGCACAGACAAAAGTAATGGGAAAAAACACCCTATTCTTGAATATATTTGGTCCAAAATACACAGTGCTGCTATATAATTTTCTTATGGTCAACATGGTTATTACTCTTAGACAATGCAAGGGTATTGCAGAAAAACTAAAGTTTATTTTTTACTACTAGGTCAACAAAAATATTATGAAATAATGATTTACTTGACATTATGCACTCAAAAATGTGGTCCTCATTGAAACTATGGAGTAGACTATTCATGACTTTTAAAGGTTTAGTTCCCGCAAAAAATATCCTCACCTTCATGTCATTCTATTCATGTCATTCCAACTCCATAAGACCTTTGTCCATCTTCAGAACACAAATTAAGGTATTTTAATATTCTTTCATTTTTGTCCATATATTGAAAATCCACTGAACCAAAATTTTCTAAAAGTTAAATACAGAAGTAACCAATGCATTATCAATCAAAATATTATATGATCAAGTGTTCTGAAGAGACACAATCACTCTATATGACGAACAAATAAACAGAAGCTCAATGTGAATGATTGACAGACACAAACAAACCTTTTTGGTTCTCATGCGTCAAGCAAGGCTTTTTGGTTGCAGGATTTTAAGGATTTTAAATGACATGAGGGTGAGTAAATGACAGCTCAGTAAACTTAAATTTTTGGGTAAACTTTCCATTTAAATAATACAAGCGGTAAAAGTAGATAAAAGGTATGTAAACTTAATCATTTGGTATCACTTAAAGTTAAAAAAAAGAAAAGAAAATTAGTTATTGATTAACTAAGTGAATTATTCACCTTATTTCAACTGAGCGATATTACTTCCTAATTAATTAACCAGAGTTTCTTGTAAGTTAATAGTATTTCGAATGTTAATATTGTGTTTCTCATTTGTTCCTGTGTAGTGATCCATTAATGACCAAACAGTTTTCTAAAGTGTTACCAACAATTTTACTGACCCAGCAGGAAGACTACTTCTCCAACTTGCTGCGATCCTGAATTTCTTTTTACGACTCATGCAAAGGATATATATTAAATATATATCATTTTGAGAGATTTTTCATTTTTGTGTGAAATGACCCTTCAATTTTCGAGTCCTCATATTTAATACTTAATTAATAAAGACCATAGACAACAAGAGATGATTTTTCATGGCAACAAAGGTGTGATGTCAATTCATTAAAACTGGAACTATGTTTGGTACCACACAAAGTGTCATTCATTTTGGTTGGATTCAACCCACCTCATCGAAAATCAGTAAAATGATAATTTTTACTGATTAGGTTTTATACATTTTTCTAATTCATTCCTAGCTCTATTTTTCTTACTCTTCTTTCAATTAGTCGGAACAGGTTAATCATCCTCATCGGTCCATAAGACTTTATTCCAATTTCAAACTAAATGCCTGGTTCTTTTTCCAAGTGCAACATGCTAAAACGCAAACATCCTGCAAGTCTAGGTTCATAATCACAATCGACTCTATCAGATCAGACCAAATCAATGTTATTATTTTGTGCCAATGATACAGTGGCGCTCCCTAGTGTTTGAGCAGTGAATCCACCAAATGATATCAGGCTAAACTCAATTTGTTTGTGGTATACTGACCAGGCTGGCAGTGAGAGAGGGCGCAGATTTGCCTAGGGTCTGGGAGCGCATGCGCACCAAGTTGGTGGTCTCTGAGCCCGTGGCTGACCATGCCTGCTGGGTTGAAGCATATGGCAGCAGGTACTTCCCTGAAAAAATAAAAAGATTTGTGTGAGTAAAACATACAGGGGTTGGACAATAAAACTGAAACACCTGGTTTTAGACCATAAAGTTTTAATATGGAGTAGGGCCTCCTTTTGTGGCCAATACAGCATCAATTCGTCTTTGGAATGACAGATACGGGTCCTGCAGTGGCCAGAGGGACTTTAAAGCCATTCCTCTTCCAGAACAGTGGCCATGTCACTATGTGATGCTGGTAGAGGAAAATGTTTTCTGGCTTGCTTCTCCAAAAAAAAAAAAAAAAAAAAAAAAAAAGGCTCATAAATATTTAAATCTGGTGACTGTGCAGTCCATGGGAGATGTTCAACTTCACTTTCATGTTCATCAAAACATTCTGTCACAAGTCTTGCTGTGTGTATTGGTGCATTATCATGCTGATACATGGCACCACTTTCAGGGTAAAATGTTTCAACCATTAGGCGCACATGGTCCACCAGAATGGTTTGGTTGTCCTTGGCAGTGACACGGCCATCAAGCACAGTAGAGAATGCCATAATATTGCAGTCCAACAGTCTGGGTGTAAAGCCTGAAACCAGGCCGTGCATATATAGGCGTAAAACCTCCCAAACTATATTGGTCATTGTTTCAGTTTCATTGTCCAGCCCCTGTAAATACATACATTATATAACACACACATACACACACCAGTGATACAGTATATAAATACATACTTGCAAATACAACATTACATCTACAAGTAAACAGTACAGCAGGATTCCAGGGAACATTAGTATTTAGTGGTAGCATACTGGACAAAACATGTTCTTGAAGGTAACATGGTAAATAATAATCTAATATGTTCAGACAAGATTATAGAGGATTCTGGGAGTGTCTTACTATTTCACAGGCTATGACTCAAGTGACTCATCATAACGGACATGTCATAACAAACATATGCCGATCAACATATTACAGCATCAACAGGCATGTGCCTGGCGTGGGGCAAAGGTCAAAATGCCCAGTGAGCAAGGCATACGATTTGTGTAAATACTTTTCTTTTTTTTTTCTTTTTTTTTAGCAAGCCCAAAAACATTTGGACACTTAGGGACAGTTTCTTGCATTCTACTGTACAGCTTTTCCTTTGTTTTTAAATGTAAACAATGCACCAGACGGACATGTTTAACTGTTGTGCTTGCATCTTGGGTCTTTTGACTTTATACACTTAAAGTTTTTGAAAAAAGGGGGAAAATTGGTCCTCACAGCGTGAGATGTGAATGGCCTTTTAAACCACAGTCAAAGTGGTGGTTCACCCAAAATTGAACCACAAATTTTATTTATTTCTTCTGTGTGTTTTTTGTAAATGAATGTCAATGGGGTCTGGTGTGTTTTTAACTACCACTGACTTAATATGTATGGACAAATGGACTTAATTATATTATACATATATTATTTTATGTTCCGCAGAAGAAAGGACATTATACAGCTTTGGAACTACATGACAGAATCTTAATTTTTGGCTGAACTATCCCTGTAATGTATGATTTTCATTGCATTAGATAGCAAGATATCAAACCAAGTGGTATTTATTTTACAGAAATATAGCACGAGAACACTTTAAGCAAAACATTTTAAGAAAATAAAGTCTGTTTGGTTTTAAATAATAAAACAATAGATATACTACACTGTTAAAAAAAAAAAAAAGAAAAAAAAAAGTATTGTGACACTTTCTATCATTAAATGTAAGTGGATCGTGTTTATAGTCATATAGTCAAATCTTTGTCACAACCAGCTGATCAAAAAAGTCATTGCAAAAATAGCTCAGAAAAGTTAATTCTGAGAGAAGCTCTTTTACACCATTATTTATCTTATATTCATGTCTTTCACACTGTCACAGTACATTACAGCACTGTGGATGGCCTCTTCACCTAAACTATTCATTTTACAGCCCCCCGTTGATCTATTGATAGTTTAGATTGATAATGTAATATACCTTCATAACACTGAGCTGCCATACAAATGCAATTTATTGGTTGAGGAGTCATGTCAGACGAAATTAAATCTGTTAGACCCAAATTGTATACGGTTTAATATAATAAATTTACGCTTTTGTGATCTTGCATTTCAGGAATTGTTTTCATGGTGCATTAGGTGCTGCGTAAAACTGTGGCTTGTCATTTTAAATGGTTTTGTAGACTCAGAGAAGCAAATATTTGATGTGTTATTTCCAAATAACTGCTTACATGGCAAATAATGCATTAGCAATGAGCTTGTGTCCCTTTTGGTCAAATAAATGGTAAATCAAGGTAAATAAATAATGGCAGGAGTTTGGCCATGACAAAGGCATCATCGCAGAGCTCATTTCAAATCAGACAATATAAAAGCTGATTACTACAAATATAAAATGCAATCAAATGTATTAAATGGAACATCTCCATGTGATTAAAATGGGCTTATCCGATCATTTGTATTATGTGTTTGTCCATGCATATCGGTCCTGCTCTTCACTTCATGTTTTGTGTGTCGAGTGTTCTTCAAGTTTAAGTGTTTCTTGATTTCTCAAGTCCTTTACATATGAATCAGCAGCTGTTTGTCCTCTCAAGCTTAATACAGAACAATTTTCTCCCTGGCAACTAGCAAAACCTCACTGCAGTAAGGGCAAAATTGCCTTCAAATACTAGAATACTGAACCAAATCAGATTGAAACCTTTTTCAGTTTAGGAGAGGTGAGAGAGGATTCTCTTTTTTTTTTAAATAATAAGACCATTATATTTTCTTCTCTTAGAAACAGACTTTGTTTAGCTATAGCATTGTATCCCAGACAACCTATTGCTAACCTGCATTTATGTGATTGTGGGCTCTATATGGTCACAGAACCCGGTCAAAAAACAGGATACGCAGAAGGAAAACTGTGATTCCTGTTCACTGCGAAACAGCTTCCATATAGACATCGTCCACATGACTGAGGAAATGCCAGCTAGACGCCCTCAGCACATTTCAGCAGTGTGCCCTATATACCTGATTCAACACATCAGACCACGAGGAACAGCAAGATAAACATCACGTGAAACAATGTAGTCAAATATGGTGGCCATAATGTCACGTCTAATGAAAATAGCATAATGAAGCTCTTAGCCAAATCCAAAACAGAAAAATATTAAATGAAATCGCAACTTTCTGCATTATAAAGTTCTGACTTACTTTACTTTTCACAATGGCCTTAAACGAGATTCACTGATTGTGATCAGTTCGATAAAAGGTCTCGCTTGGATTGTCTGTAACACATTTAATGTTTAAAAGAGGCCATATTATAAATGTATATTTATTATATTTTTTCCCCTGAGGTCAATTTGTAAACAATCAAAGTTTCTTGAACAAAAGAAAACAAAGAAATGGAAATTTGGTGGAAACTCTGCCTAAATTTTAATTTGCACTTGCAAATATATAAATGTAGCACTGGAACATAGTGTAGTCCAGTGAGTAAGTTTGTGAGTAAATTACAGTTTTTAGGTGAATTATCCCTTTAAAGGCCCGGAATACTTTGTTTTCTGAGTTCGGCTCCATCTCGCACACAGCCGTGACCGGAGAGGTAAAGTAAACTCAACTGTGGATGAGCACGAACGGATGAGTTCAACACAAACGCAGTACAACTGCTTTTCTATACTCTACAAAAGGGGTTCTCAAACTTTTTGGGGCCAGGGACCTCTTAGAGGGGAGAAAATTTCCAAGGACCCCCATATAATTATAATGGTGATTAAGCATATGCTTGCTTGCTACAGTTTGTACTCTAGCAATCAAAAAGCATGTCTAATTAATTGAAATTATACAATATATTATATACAATTTATCAAATATTTATTAAAAGTTTGGCAAATTAATTTAAGGATTTTTATATGAAATCCTTTTTTTTTTTTTTTTTTACAGCTAAATTCAATTTTAACAATCAAGAAGCATGTCTAATCAATTGAATTCAAAAAACTTTATCAATTAAATGTTTTTAAATATTTGCAGGCGTCACAGTTACAGGCTCTTATTTTGATGTTCTGTTTTGTTTCCCTTAGTTCCTGTTTCCCTGCTTTGATTAGTTGTGGTTTCTGATTAATTCCCTGTTTGAAATATCCCCCAGTTACTTAAAATTATCAGCAATGTCTTATTTAGTTAATTGTTATTTTCTTAGTATTTAAGTCCTGAGTTTGGCTATGTTCCTCCTCCGATACTGTCTTTTGTTTATTGATACAAGCTGTTACGCTGCCTTTGTTTACTCCTGTGATTCCTGGATAATTGGATCATTTTAAATGTAAAGGATTTGTTGTGGAGTGAAGGGAAATAAAATACTGTTTGTAAAAGTTTTGTTTATTTACTGGTATTTTACAGTATTTTAGAAATGAATAAAATGTGACATACATCCATACTAGTTTTTTTTGTTTTGTCTTTTCTCTCACCAATGCAAATATGATTCGGTGTGACTTGTTTCCCAGAAAATGTGGTACATACTGTTGTGAATGGCTCACTTTTTTTTCTCAATTAAAACGAGTAAATGGTTATTTACAGTATGTGGTTTTTGTGTCAAGGAAAAAAGGATCAAGAAAAGTATGATGTTTTACATATGACCCTATTTACATCTTACTGTACACAAAGTAGGGCTGTGCGATAAATCGTAATTGATTTTTGATTTCGGCTTTCAACGATTATGAAAACAAGATAATCGACGACGTGAAGCGGTTACCGCTGCTGCATTCAGTCCCACGCACCTTTGTTTCCTTCACAGCGGTGCACTTTCATTCCTCCCTGTTTGACAGATGTCAAAATAATTTGACATCCAAATAAGTGACTGTTGTAAAATGTCATCTATTGTTGCTAAACTGCGGGAAATACTTGATATTAAAGGGGTCATATAATGCCATTTTTATACAAGCTAATATGATTCTTTAGGGTCTAAATTAAAAGTGTGTAATATACTTTAATTAAAAATTCTCATTAGTATTGTAAGAAAACACTCATTTTACCTGGTCAAAAACAGCTCTGTTTTCAGCACGCCGTTTTAAGTGCATGTGTCTTTAAATGATAATGCGCTTTGCTCACCCCGCCCCTCTGTTCTGTGTGTACAGCGTTTGTAACACAATAAATAACCATAACGCGTTGTTCATTATAAACGTGGGATTATGAATTATATTGAGAACGTCGTACATACAAAACATGCCGTAATGTACCCTCAGTGTAAACAGCCGCATTCATCGTGAAGCGTGCAGCAAGCGATTTGCAAAGATTAATATAAATATTAATATAAAGGTTAATAAAACGTTACACTCACTTCAGTTATTCTGGAGGTGCAGCAGGAACACGAATAGTTGGTACCGATCCTTTTTTCAGGAGCAGCTTCTTAGCAAAACCAGCTTTATACTGACCCTCGTTTGTAAAGCAGTCTGGTGTGTGAAATGATTTGCGCAAACATGAAAGCATTGACGTTGATCGTGGGGAATATTCCCTTCGAAAACAAACTCAGCCACTGCGTCTTCAGCGGTTCGGATTTAGGAACATCAAAATGATGCTGTGTTCGTTATTACACCCAAGAACAGAACACCACAATCGCTTAGACGCCATTCTGCTCATAGACAGTGCTCCAGCGTATCAACAATGGCCGCGCCGGTCCGCGCGGACTATGATTGACAGCTCGCTCACGAGCAAGGGCGGGTCTGTGTTGAAACGCTGCTGTCAATCAACAATCGTGGGAGGGGCGTCCGACCGTGTGACGTCAAACGGCTTGATTTGAGAGAGGGGAAAACATATGAAGATTAAAAAAAAAAAAACACTGGATGGATTTTTATCATTTTATGATGGTTGTGTACAGGCACTGCCAACACACATTTCAGTACAAGCAACTTGTAAAAGTGCATGTACCATTATATGACCCCTTTAAACAGTGTTAAAAGCGTATTAAGCCGCGAAAGAGATACTGTTCCCTAGGCGGCGTCCTGTGCACGCGCTCCGAGACAGGGCAGAACGCGCATAAGCAAAGTAATCTGTGGCTTCAGATACGCGGCTAAAATATGTCGAAATGCTGTTTTGGTAAGTGTCCTCATAACACAGCCGGTTATGTCTTACAGTGAATGTAAACACTGAGAAAGAGTGCGTGTGTAACAGTATATTGGGTCTGTGCGTTAGCTCTTAAAATGAAAGCAGCCTAATAAATCTGCTGCAGTTATAATTATTGTTAGTCAAACAACAAAAGACAAAGATAAAATCACTCACTGCTCTTGAATGAATAAACTGTAGTTTTAATAATGATTAGTCTTTATTTAATGTATACAGCGGTGTTATTTTACATTTGATTACTTTATTCAATTTCTGTTGTAGGCTATTACTGATCTGAATACCACTGTTCAGGGTTCGTACGTTTTGAAAAAACTTGGAAAAGTTATGGAATTTGAAAAATGCAAATTCCAGGCCTGGAAAGGTTTTGAAAAACCAAAAAGACCCAGAAAGTTTTGGAAAAGTCATGGAATTTTTTTTTTAACACAGCATAATATGTGATTAATACAAAAACTGTTTAATAAAAAAAATGTTTCGCGTTGTCTTAACGTCCTTATATTCGGCCGGCATAACATTCAGTTCACTTCCGAATCCGATTCACTCACTTGTTGCGATGTTGCCTGAGGCGAAGTCGGTGCTGACAGAAATTTAATTGAAATGCCAGGAAAGTGGCACGGGCATGCTAAAGTTTTGCAAGTTGAGAATGTAGCGGAAAGAGGATTGCAGCTCTGGCCGCATGTGAAACGATACGCAGTATATCTCCTGCACGCGAGAGGAGAGAAGAAAACGAGTAAATGTCAGTTCAATTGTAAGTTCATTCTTTATGTGCATAGGAGTGTGCGATATTGTCTATGAACTATGATGATATTGTAGCCTAATCATTGTTTTAACTATGTACGAGGCACTGCGAGTGCGAGCTAAAGCATCGCGTTTTGTCTCTCATGCTTCACTCACTGCGTGATGTGTCAGTGCAGTTATAGATGTCCCTAAATGAGTTTTTGTCTTATATTTATATCATATGTTGTCATATTAGAATATCACATGAGCAAGAGTGCCGTTTTCCTTTGCATATAATTGCAAATGTGCTATTTATTTTATACAACAGTTCAATTAACAATAAAGTTAACATTGTGAGTTACTTTTTGGACACAATATTGTCAATTTTCACTTTATATCGCCGACGAGAATTTCATAATGAAGCCATAGTCCAACAGACATCGATGATTTTTTAAATTATTTAATGAAATCCGCGTTTTGAACGAATCATTTTAACGATTCAATGAACAATCACTTGTTTTTTTGAATGAAGCAGCCGTTTGAACGAATCGGTTGAAATTACTCTAACTCGCTTATTAAGACAGTGACTTGCCGCCACCTACTGGTTTTAGTTTCATATTTAAAGTAAAACGTCTTTTAATTAAAACGTTAAAATTATAAATCATTTAATTTAAATATTGAATAGCTTTATTTATGCAATTGTAAGTGAAGTGTAAATATAGTAGGCTAATGCCAGTTTTGATGCCGCTTCTGTGTCAGCTCTTATGTCGACTGACATTTTCAGGAATACATAGTCATGGAAATGTGCCGACAAGTCATGGAAAAGTCATGGAAAAGTATTGGTTAAAATGTGTATGAACCCTGACTGTTAATACATCTTCCTGATAAACTTAAAGCACTGTTTATTTAATGAGTGGGTTTTTTTGTCATTTTTTTTTATTATTTAATTTAGTTTCTTTGTTATTGTATTGCTGACTGTTTACTTGTCTTCTGTAACTGTTTTGAGGACTTTTACTTTCATTCATTAACCTAGTATTAGTTTTTGCTGAAGTATCGATAATTGTGAAACTTCACTGAGAGTTAAAATTACTACTATCATGAAATAAGACTTCGATCATATCACCCCCACCTATAATCGTGTTAAAAAAAAAAAATCGTGATTATGATTTTTGCCAAAATCGAGCAGCCCTAACACAAAGGTCAAAGTTTTACCTGTAAGAGCGCCCCCTAGGCTTCCTCTCCGGAGCTGCTTGCCATCTTCGCTGAGTTGTCGTTTAAATTTCAGCGCTAAACTGGAGCCGTGAGATACGTCTGGGTTGCTGGACTTGCGGAAAGGCATGGAGGGGGGGTAGAGGATGTTATCCGGCTGGAAGAGAGATGAGATCAACATGGAGTTCAATCTGGGAAACATTACAGGGAAGATCACATCAGGAATAGCACTGCAGTGTTCACAAAAATACACAACATACTAGTGCTGCATATCCATTACTGACAATACTTTACTCCATTCGTTATAATGTAATAACATACTCCATCTCTAAACCACCTTTCCTTTTTTGACTGACATCACTCTTATTTTTCAACCCCATCTAAAGTTAAATACCTGTGAAAATCATTTCATGTGGACAATATTTAAATCTCAGCATGAATCAGTCACTAATGCTGCATTTGATACTGGTAAATCCCACTGTGTTATTATTATCATAATTGTCATTTTAATTTTCTAAATGCTATATATAACCAACCATTTCCTCCACTTTCAGTTCATTAGAGGCCTTTCACCCCCTCCAGCACTCAATGAACAAAACAAGGCTTTTTCTCGTACAGATAAAATCTTTCTAGACAAGCAAACACATCTGAGGGCTCTCCACCTCAAATGATAAACACATTATTGGAAAAATCCAAGACAACAAACTGTTTATTACCAAAGCAAGGAGGGTAGCACTATTATATAAAAATAAAACAGATTATTTTGAATGGTGATATGGTGTATTATCAAGCAAAGGCTGTCATTTAATTTAATTAATTTAATTAAATATATGCAACACTGACTGTACATTTACACACAAGCAGTTTGTGATCGAAATCTGTTCATAGTAAATGCTGCTTCTCATCTCTGCATCTGCCTGAGTTTGGGTTGCCTATAACCAATGCTTAATCTGTAAATGAATAAGTGCTGGATGAAAAACAGCAATTGTGACAAGACACTGACCATACAACATCAGTTTTCTCGGAACATTCAATGACAGCACTAAACGGTGATGGCACAACTAAGAGCATAATTTACAAGTTTCTGCACGGCCCTAACTACACCCTAGTGTATTATTCAGTCACATATAGCTACGTTGAGACCAAATATCATACCATATCAACCAAATATCAGTTGATCAGTGATATTCTCCCCCACCGACGACATCGTTGCCTTTTCAAGTACATGGATTTCTGACTGATCTAACTAACTCCCGTTTTTCGTATCTCCTGCTATTCTGATTAGTATTAGCAGAATTGTCCAGGGCTGCAGTTCCATCTTCCCGGGATCTCTATTGATCAGAAACACCATCAGTTTTACTCTGGATCAAATTAAACCAGTAGTTTTAAACAAAAGAGAATTAAGCTAAATATTTGTGTGTTTTTTTCTATTTTACAGTGAAGTGTTACAATATTACAATTTTCTTATTTAGTTTAATATTTTATAATAATAATAATAATAATAATTAGAATAATATTAATATTAATATGTCATGTTGATATATGATCACAACTCTTTTTTTTTTAATGAGCAAATAAACCTAGAGCTTTAGAAAAAGAAAAAGATATACATAATATACTGTATATCGTGAAACCCTAAAAGCATCAGGAACAATCCATAATAGAATTTACCAACTAAATGTTGCACCTTGAAATATATATTTTTTTTTATAGCAATCATATTTTCCATTCATAAACAGCACAGGTTATATAATATGTGTGTGAATTTGAAGGCTATCACAGAATGTATAAAGATCCACTAAGGGTGGAAATACGGAGTTCAAAAACATCTGGCCTTGAAGAAAGACTTTGCCATTGTTGCCATCACAAACACTACTACACCACGCCGTATGACATAAACGTCCTTTCTTTCCATTGTCAAACAGAGTTGAAAAGGCTCATGAGGAGCTGAGTAGCACCAAGCTGTAGAACAATGTAAGAGTAGAGGAAGAGGTTCCTCCCAGTGAATATAAACAAATGGAGGCCTAGTGTGTTCTCTAACTGGAAGGGAACTCCCTCTGCTTTGAGGAAAATGATTTATGATACCACACACTCTTCTGTGGAGTTGCTGAAAAGAGCTGCAATGATCTACACAGATGAAAACCAAAACCATGTGAGAAGACCCACATCTTTAGTGGAGAACAAGACCATAATTATGGAAAGACATGAGGTCATCTCCACCTGAGGCCGGGACCAGTAAAGTTCATGTGGCATATCACATTTAGATACAAAGTGCTGGTAATACTGGTTATAAATATTTAATTGCACTTATTTTTAATAGATTTCTTGTGAGAGCTAAGTGCCACATGATCCTTCAGAAATTATTTAAATAAGCTGATTAGATGCTTAGTGATTATTATTGGTGCTCAATTATTAATAATGCTTATTTTTATTATGTTATAAATATATTTACAATGTTGAAAACAGTTTTACTAAATATTTTTGTGGAAACTGATACTTTTTTGGGATTCTTTGATTAATAGAATGTTCAATGTCAGCTTTTATTTAAAATAGAAATCTTTAGTAGCATTATACAATTATTTATACATTTAATCAGTTATAAACTGTATAAATCAGTTGTTGTTTTTTTCAGATAAAAACTTAAGTTGTCGGAAGCTTAGTGATGGTGACGTTGAAATCGTGGAACCGTAGTGTAGTTAATGTATAGCCTACCTTTAGCTTTTTACTTCAGGCGACTGCATTTAGGCTTCAACATTCATAAAAGTTGTGTTTATCTGTGAAAATTATCTTGATGGACAAGACATGCAAGTATCATAAAATTTTGTTGATCACATAGCTTTTTTTGTTGTTGCAATAATCCAAAAGTTTATGGAAAAATCCTATTGGGAACCAGTGTGATGCTAACTGCCAGTTGGCCTACAAAGTGATGTCACCTGCACCACTCTATGAGTCTTCCCATTCACAGCATATTTTTTTTTCATACGTTTCGCAAACGTGCATGAAAACAAGAGGCGGGATTTAGTGCACGAGCCAATCATAACCAACCATATCCAATCACAGCGCGATTGAAGCACTGCCTCCTCTCATGTGACTTTATCCCATTCATTCTCAATTACCCCCCAACAAATCCACTGCATGTGGGAGTCTGTTAAAAATGTAATAATAAATTTGAGAAAGGGGGTCCCCTTATTTTTTAGGGGATTATTTTTTAAAAGTTAAAGAACTTAAAGACCATGCTTCACACTTAAGTGCTCTGAAAGAGCTCTTAATTGCAATGAAAATGAATGAATCACATATTGAGCAGTAAGATGATGTTATAATTATGGGCAAATCAACTCACAACTAAACATTCTGACCCAAATACATTTGCCAAAGTCCTCAGGAAGACAAGTCAAGGAGAGCTGCATGCAGCAGGAGGAAATGTGCCTCACAGCCAAGTTTCCACAAAACTTGCAGCTGATATTTCCATCACACCCTGCAAAAAAGTAACTGTGTCACGTTTATGAAAAGCTAAACTATTCTGAATTCTGATGAAGAGCTATGAGGCATCAAAAAGCAGAAGCTACTTTGAATGATTCATTAAATCAACCACCTGGAGCAATCTGGCTTTATGCCCAATGCTGAGAGCAGAGCACAGCATCTCTCTAGTTCATGGATCACCCTTCCAAAAGACATTCAGATTATCAACCCAGAGGACTAATAAATAAAGGCAGCTGTTTCAACAAGTAAAAAAATCATCTAGATGTGGCCATATATGCACATAGGAACCATTTAGGAAACACTTACAATTGTTTCAATGAGGAGCAAAAGCTTTAGATGTGCAGAATATGGTTGCCCAGAGTTGTTTGCCCCACTGACCAATACACTACTACCACCACACCTTTCACAAACACCACAAAATGCTGTGCTCCTCAGTCAAAACGGTGAGATGAGATATAATCATGCATAGCAAGCAAAAGGCTTGTGTGTGTTCAAAACAATACAATGTTTTCCCTAAATGGAAAAGTTTGAATCCTTTCATATCAACTACAGAAGAAGGACAGAATATCTTAAATATATTGTTTATGTCAGGTCAATGATGATGCTCTCTTTTTTATTTTATTTTTTATTATTCAGATATATTCATTTTTTGAAAAATGATTTAATAAATGTACTTTATGTATAAAATGACTGGTTTACCTCTATGGTTTGCACGTTTTTAATCCATAAATTAATTTAGATATTTTGGGGGGCATTAAGTCAAACAGGATGAAACAATTGTCCTGATATTATAAAGGGGGGGAATTTAAGATTGAGATTTACATTATGATGTTTTTAAAGAAAACCTATGTAGTTTGACATAATCTTTATTATTTTATGTCATTATTACTTTATTATTTAAACATATATAGTATATGTTAACAAATCTGCTTTTTGCTTTATTGCCATTATACATTAATAATCAATTTTTGATTATAAAAAGATAAAAACATGTACACAATATGTAAGGAAAATGTGTCCTTTTGACTTTACGGAAACATCACATGACATTTTTAGATCTATATATTTAAACTTTAAAGTGCCCCTATTATGCTATTTTAAAGTTTGTCTACTACAGGTCTACAATAGGTGTACATGCATCCAAGGTCATATAAAACTTTCTCATAATATACATTGCACATCACCTCATTTCTCAAAGAGTCAGAATATGATTTGTTTGAAGATTCAGTCTCTCTAAACCCCACCTTTCCGCAAGCCAACTCTTCTCTGATTGGTCAAATGGCCCACTCTTTTGTGATTGGTCTACTGCTTACAGCCCATGTCAGAAACAAAACACCTATTAACATGTCTGAATTTCAGTTCCGGAGGCTTCCTCGGCACTTAATACACAGGCTCAAATTGATACGTAAAAACCGACACCATCGTTCATCAGTCCTCAACCTTTTGAAATACATGCAAAGTGGATTTGAAGCACTGAAAACAGCATCTTCTCGACATGTCAACAACACAAACCAAACTCATCCAGGCCTCAGCTACAACTACAGTGTTTGAGGGCGGGTCAAATAAGACGTCGTTCACAGGCATTGTTACGTAGGTATGCAACAGGAAGGGAGACTGGAATTGCTGACAACTTGTGTCAGCAGTTCAGAATTGATTCTTTCTTTTAGAAGACAGTAACTTTATTTGTCACACACTTTGAGCTTTGAAACTTTGCAGACCTTTTAAATTCACAAACAGCTATTTTGTATTTGCATAAAGGTAATATTGGAAAAAGTATAATAGAGGCACTTTACATAAATAAGTAATTCAATAAATGAAACAAACAAGACCCTATTTGACATTAAGGTTGACAATTGAATTCTGATTGGTTGAATACAAACTTACATGGTCTATAGAAATTTTAAGTGTAAGTTAACTAAACTACTAAAATCAACAAGTAATATAAACTAAAGTGACTACATAACCAAAAGTGCAATGCCTACAGCAAACAGAAACTATGCCTGCAGAAAAGAAGCTAATTTATTACTCATTGTCTGTTTTCATGAGGAGGTAATTTTTAACCCAAGCCTGCTGGACACAAAATAAGATAACATCTCTTATGACCTCATAACTGGTCACTCGCCAAAAAGTTTCTTTACATATCTCAACTGTCCATCTATTATAAAAACAAATGATGTTGTAAAATATACCCATGATGCATTTTGGATGTGCTTACAGTTCAAACTATGATTCATACTTGCAGTATAATCTTTTCTGTGGGACAGAGGTTGAAGAAAGAGTAACTTTATTGTACATTTTTATTATGTCTCAGTCCCTGATTGTAAACAAGGCAATTTCCCAGAAATTATATTTTAAAAGTATGAGATCACAGCCAGCACAAAGTTCATTTTGGGACAGTGTGAAGTTAAAAGCTTTAATATATCTTTGACCCAACATACTTTATAAACTTTAGAACAAGATAATGTGGGATTTACAGATTTCAAATAAACAGATATGAAAGGTTATATAATTACAGCATAACTCAAGGAGATAATTATGTCCTGAACTCTCTAAGAAGATTAAAGGTGTGCGTCGGTAAAACATCCACATAAACCATCTTTACTTGTGGTCTGGCTGCCAATGAAGGACAGATATGTGGAGGTCAGTTATTTCAATGGGAGAGTAGTGTGCAATTTCTGTGACCCATGAAGTGCATTATGTTGCAGACGAAACGCACCTACGGTCTACTATCTTTTTTTGTATTGTATTTTTTATTTTTTACATTATCTAAAGAAAATGTAAGTGGTGTTCGCTAAAGCAAACTCTTTCAAGATAGTAAAGACTAAAATCTGATATAATGTAAAAACTAGTGTTTTAATATTATATATTTTAATTGCGATATTTTAATTTACTTTTCAGTTATTATCACATTTAGTCAACCTTTTCGGGTTTTTGTTTAGTCAAGTTTTAGACGACTAAACGTCTGGGAATTTAGCTTTAGTCAATGAAAACTTCGTCCTATTGTCATCATGCTGAATAACGGTTAAAATAATGATCATGATTATTCTGCCCAAAATTATTCTGCCACAACGATTGTTGTCATTTGAGAAATGTATTTTTACATTTCATCATAATTATTGCACTTTAACATTTAACCACAAATCAAGAGAATGTATATCCTTTTAACAAAAAAACTGATTCGGGGGATCTAAACATCTTTTTTCCTCAACAATATTGCATGTTGATATGGTCACAATTATCGTTTAATGCCAATGTAGTCTCTTCTTAGTAATGGAAAAAGGGTTGACAGTGAACATTTTTCATCATAGATAAAAACCATAATGAACTTAACTTTGCAAAATAACAGTTTAAAGCGATGATAATTACAGTATAGACAAAATAATTAATTAAATATGAGTGCCTTAAAACTCAAAACTGTGGTTGGAACCTTTTTTTGTGCTCATCAACCCCTCTTTGATTTTGTAAAAAAAAAAAAAAAAAAAAACACTAACACATGACCTTTTGTGAGCTGTGCTGCAAGAATAGTTGAAATTAATTCTTCAATTAGACAACTCATAGCACACAGGGAAAATAATGATATAACAGAAGCTAAGCCATTTTGATGTAGGTGTTTCTCATTTTGAGGCAGTCGAGCATAGCGTCAATAAAGTGTATACAGGAGAAACAGACTGTGGAAGCAGTCACTGAATCCATCGGTGTGGAAAATAACTGCACCACAAATGAGAAAGAAATGAAAAGGCAGAATTAACTCAGCATTGTGCTAAGAAAACAAAACCATCCAACTACCAACTCACAAAAGTGTCTATAGCAGACAAATCAAAGACCTATTTTACAAGAAATGCTGTGTACCATGTGACTCATCAAATGGTAGGCAAATTACATGGTACTGATTACTGTACATTACCATTCAAAAGTTTGTGGCCAGTAAGCCAGACTATAAAAAATTGTTTTATAATAATAATAATAATAATAATAATAATGCAGGAAGGATGCATTAAATCAAGTGACAGTAAAAACTTTTCCATAAAAAAAATAAAATAAAAAAACCTTCAGAGGATTATGACACTTATTTAGCTTTAAATTTAGCTCTGCAATCACAGAAATAAATTATGTTTTAAAATATGAAATTATTTTTTTCAAACCGTAGTAATTAAAGATAATATTCCAAATTAATACTGTTTTCATTGTATTTTTGATCAATTAAATGCAGCCATAGTGAGCAGAAAAGACATCTCTCAATAACAACAAAAATAAAAAAAATCTTATTGATCTCAAACTTCATGCTAATACCATTGGACTCTACCTCTTTCATGTTTTCTTTTTTGGATATACCCTTTTCATGTGTTCTTTTTTGGATATGTACAATGGTAATACTAAATGTATCTGAGGTATATTGGGAATACTATATAAATATCGTGGTATAGGAATACGATAAATATAGTCTATCTCAAAAATACCATGGATTTACCATCTGGTATCATCACTGAATCATGGTAGTGCCACATTACTGTTTTGTAAGCGTATCGTATCATGATTTCATCACCTCACAAAAAAAAAAAGCTATAAAGAACAAACAGATTAAAAAATTAAATAATAATAATAAAAAAAAGTTGTTTTTTCACAGCATTCTGTCCCTCTTTCACTTTCTATTAAACGTCCCTGGGGAGAAAATGTACCATCACTGCTATTTCTGAAACCAGAGGAGAGGAGGTAGTTGTCATGTAAAGAGCTTTATAGAGAATGATGTCCATTTCTCTATTATCAGTAGGGTAGCAATCTGTTATCAGATGGAAATGTTTTGCTAACTGAAGGACCCGTACATACACCATGCTCTGTGACCAGATTAGTAACACTATATGACATCTCCCAGTGCCGTCATTAATTCATTCAGTAATGCTGGACAGGGATGTTGTTGTGTTGCCATCGCCTAGAAACTAATGAGTAGCCTATCATTTCAGAAGAGATCCTTCTGATCAAACCGTTTTATCTGAAGTATTTGTTTCTTAGACACGGTTTTGCTCATGATGAAAGCCAAAAACAAAGCACTCATCTGAGAGAGAGAGAGAGAGAGAGAGAGAGAGAGAGAGAGAGAGAGAGAGAGAGAGAGAGAGAGAGAGAGAGAGAGAGAGAGAGAGAGAGAGAGAGAGAGAGAGAGAGAGAGAGAGAGAGAGAGAGAGAGAGAGAGAGATTTGTTCAACCATTTGTTTTTCTCATTCAATCTCTCTCCCTGAGGCAGGGTCAAAGAGAATTTGCACTCTGTTACATAATTATATAAGAGCATTTTTATGAATTTTACATCAGAGGTATTTCACAGTTAGTTCAACTATTTAAAAATACTGAGCAACAGTGGGAAAAATGTATGTCAATGTCCCAGGTAATAGAAGGCATGAATGCCTGCAGCCTGACAAAGCATCAGTTCTCCTTCCAATATGCAGTATTTTATAGTTATATACAATATTGTTATATATACAGTGGCATTTGAACACACCATTAATGATTAGAGTTAGAAAAATACAAGCTTTGTTTAATTAAAAACACTCAATCCACGGCAATGTAAACACGTTAGTCTGCATCCAAATCTGCCTATTTATTTGCAGCTCGCTGACAATGGGAAAGTGCATATTCTGAGTAAATGACTAAACAGTACACTAGGACATAGTATCATAGAAATGTCTGATACCACAGATTGTGGTAAGTAAAAGTAAAATTAAATAAGTAAACAATAAATAAATAAAACCAATAAATAAACTATTTTTAGTTTTCAATTACAACAATTAAAATAAACAATCACAATAAATAAGTAAATCAAAACATTAATAAGTAAATAAATAAATAAATAAATAAATGAATAATAATAATAAATAAAAGTATATGAATAAATAAAAGATAAGTAAATAAGCAAATAAAAATAAATGTGCGCTTTGAATTTCATAAAAAAAAATGTTTTTTCAAAAGTGTCTCCCAGGCACATTTCAGCATGATTTCAATGCAGAATTGGTGCTATGATTCAGGATGCACCAATTCTAGTCTCAAATACTGCATAAGTTACTCGTAGTGTTGTTCCAACAAACAATTTAAAGGGATAGTTCACCCAAAAATGAAAATGCTGTCCTCATTTACTCACCCTCATGTTGTTCCAAACCTGTATTTTAAAGAAGGTTGGTAATTAAACAGTTGCTGGTCCCCATTGACTTCCATAGTATTTTTTTTTTCCCTACTATTGAAGTCAATGGGGTCCATCAGTCGTTTGGTTACTGACTTTCTTCAAAATATCTTCTTTTGTGTTCAGCAGAAGAAAGAAAGTCATACAGGTTTGGAACAACATGAGGGTGAGTAAATGAGGACAGCATTTTCATTTTGGGGTGAACTATCCCTTTAATGGAGGAGGTGAACCTTCACCGAATATTCAGTGAAATTCTGCATATTGCTCCATTGGGTAACATGAGAATTCAGAGTAGAGTTACTTCCTTAAGTGTGCTTGAAGCCCGCTGGAAGCTTGACCCCTGCTCATAATTTTAGCAATTACGTTGAGAATTTGACAACAGGAAGGGGGGGAGGGGGGATTGATTCTCAGTTGTGAGTAAAAGACTTACTCCAGGGAATGGGTGAAAGTTAAAAAAAAAATGTGTATATTCCCTTTGGTTCTCCCTTTATTATTATTAGTGGTTCCTCAATTTTTTTCAATGTTGGTCAGTAAACAAATTAAGTCCTTGAGTACCAAATATGACTTTTTGGTTCAAGGTTCTAAACCACTGCGGTGTACTTTCTTTTCTTTTTTTTACTTTGTACTGGGTGCATTTTGCTTTTTGATTTCACGGAATTGGTAGCAAGCTGTGGAGATGCTAAACATTAAGAGTGGCACAGAACACTCACAAACCATTACAGATAACAAATTACAGTTCCTGCACTCATTACAACACACATGGGGCAAAATTAAAACAAGTGGACATGTTTCCTCTAGATATATCTCTGACATGAGTCATTTAATTTAGTGGCGATGCTTATGGAGACAGATATGGGATTCAGTTGCTTTGTTGTTGAGCTAGCAAAGAGTACGGCCTCTGTCTAAATACACACAACAGATATAGGTCATTTACCCTTGCTAACCAACTTATACCGTAAACAGCAGTGTTTGTTTACATGATGTCGTCATAGGAACTTCTGGTCATCTTTGTGTATCAGATTACTTCACTTTTGCATTACATGGCTGTGAAAACTGATCTTCTGAACTCCAATCCCTCCCAACCAGTGCTGCTAATGTGATTAGCAACTCATTTTCCATTACTACAAATTGTCTGAACATCTGACCAGTGGCATCTCATATGTCACTGTCAGAAATGAATCAACAAGAAGACATATCATATGCAAAAGGTCAACCTCACACGATAGGAGAAGCTGCCCATGTGCCCAAAATAGTCAAGGCTAATATTTTACACCAGACGTGTAAACCGTAGCCACCAGCCACAACAGAAGTGACACATGAAACATGAGGAACTGATGAGGTCTAATTTGGTTATCTTGCTTAAACTTAATTTTTTTACATAAAGGTTTTAAAATATATACTTTTGACAAATGTGTGTGGCATTCTGTAATGATGAGGGCAAAGTCTTCAGTCCTTTAAAAAAAAAAAAGATATTTGAAAACAGAAAATATAGAAATAAAAATAAAGGTTATACTTAGTATTGACACACTTTCCAGGTTAAATAAATGAACATTAATTAAAACTATCAAAAAGCATTTACAATATAATTTTATTTTGTATTTTTACAACAATTAAATACATTTTCTAATTATTAAAATCACTAATAAATACACAAATAAAATGCACAGATCATGTTTCAAGATTGATTTTGACATGACAAAGCAGTGAAATCTGAGGTGAGGGAGTTGAATACTTGCTTTTTAACATTAACATTATTATTTAGCCATTAATTCAGAATCAGATCAATTTTAATCATGTGAACGATGCCTGCTTCCCTTGCCTCCTCAAAGGAAACACCCCTGAATAGTCCCTCGCAAAAAAAGAAAAATCTGTAATTATGTGAGCTGCAGCTGATGATTATCAGTGAACACTAAGTTGTGATCTGTTCCTCACAAAGCTGTTGTAGGCATTTACAAGACAGAATACAGGTTTCATGCAAACCCTGCGTTCATGGACAACAGAAATAAATAAATAAAAATAAAAATGTATTGGTGCACCTGATGCATAGTGGACTTTTGAAGACTTCCTCAAAATGTGTCAACCAGTAATTCAATAAAATACAACTGTGGCAATAAGGTTATACTCTGTCCTACAATGCTTGTGTTTTCAAAGATATAATTGTGTTCCTCAATCCTCAATTGCACAGTGGTGTTGCAAAATGTTATATAATACACACAAAGTTAATTCTGGGAGTATTACAAAACCACTTTATTCTGTCAGACATAGTCCATCTGTCTGTTTGCTCATCAGAACCATATTAAATGTTTTTTTTTTTCTGATCTTATGTTATGTTACCATTCTAGTTAGGTCAGGGGTTAGGTTAGGTCATATATATATAAACCCCAAACTTTTGAATGGTATTAATATAGTGGTGAAATGACCAAATTAAAAAAGTTATTATATATGTCCAGAATATATGGAAACTTAAGAAGGGTCTTTAAAATGGACAAATAATCCAGATGGTACAGTTACCAACAAAGATTAATGAGGCCATGCCAACTAGCCAAACCTTGAACCCTTGATTTACACAGCAACCATGAACTTACCCTACTGGACTAAATCTCATTTGCAGTCCATATGTAAACAGGCATGCATGCATGGAACAGTGAGTAACACTTCAGCCTTGAAACCTTAGAGACCTTCGGCACAAAGCAAAAGCTACAGTTTTTCACAGTATTTCAGTCTGACAGTGTCTGAAACAACATCCTAATATTAAGGAGGCTGCCCACACAATTTCAAGCTATTAAGACACAGTGGGTCTAAACAATCCTTCACAATCACAGTCTGCTGAAGAGTAAATCAGTGGGGTTCATCAATCCCCTTATAACACAGTTCACTCAAGGTTAAAACTCATACCAAAGTATTACACAGAAACAATAATGTGAGCAGTTTTTTTTTTTTTTTTTTTTACATCAATAATTAATTGCAGTAAATTTTAGAGCCTCAGCCTAGCAGTTAGTGCATGTTTCTACACGTAAACCCATGTTGTTTATACAGGCGATGCGAGTTTGAGTCCAGATTGCATCATTCGCCGATTGTCCGCTTTTGTAAATGAAATTTTCTTTCCTACATGACATTATTAAAAGGAACACTTTACCTTAAAAATAAGATTTTGTCAGTGTTTACCGGCCTTCATTTCATTCTAAATGTGCATGCTTTATTTTCATTTTTGGGTGAACTATCCCTTTAATTGGTTGACGGTAAGTTACCTTAATAAATGCACGAATTAAAAAAAAACATACAAGGATAGATACTTCAGAAATCCACCAGAAAAATTATCCAGGCATCTGCGGCTTACTATTTTCAGTGTACTATGATTTGGGATGCACTAATCTTATCTTGCGAACTATTTTAAACAGGTAGGCTATACTCCCTATCTTAACTGCGAGTAAATAAGCATAGTGACAACTTGATCCTATTATATATCCCCATTATAACCACTAAGCCATCTACACTGCAAGTGTGATCTAGTTTTGCCACATTGTCTAACAGCTTTGTTGATTTATAATGGGAATGATCCAGTTTTAACCTGTGCCTGCTTTCTCTATATACAGTAAACATACATTGAAGAACTTACAGTGAAAGTGAATGGGTTTTTAAAAGCAGAAATGTGATTCTTGTAATTTTATAAAAGCAATTACATTAATTATTCTGTTAAAATGTGTATTATTTGAGCTGTAAAGTTGTTTAAACCTTCTTTTTGTTTTTACCTTTTTTAGTTAAGTCAAAGTGTTGAAATTGTAAATTTGGAAACACAGAAAAGGTTAGTGTTAGGTTTTTTTACACTAAAACAATGTTAATGCACATATTGTTTAATAAGGTATGTGCAAAAAAAATAAAAATAAATAAATAAAAAAATCAATTTCAAAAAGTGTTTAATATATAAAACACTTTGTTATACAGGTTGAAACTTCACATCCTGCTAGCAAACAATAATAGAAGTACTCTAAATATTCAAATTTGTATATCTTCTGTGAAAAAAAAAAAATGTCAGAATGCAATGATACGATGTCCTACGTACGTGCCTGTCAACACATGTATTTTCGAACCAGCACCCTGCTTGCTCAGACATCAAACATCCTCAGCGAGTTCCATAAGGTTTAAAGTTACATAATTGCCTATCCTAACTTTAAGTGTTGTGACTTTACAATAGAAACTTTACTAATGCAAACATTTTTAGCATTCATGGTTTGGCCATATTCCTTTTAAGTTACATTGTAACCACGGAGTCTGCATGGTTAGCAGACACACTGACATCTGGCATACTTCTCTGTCATTTTGGGAGTTCCTTCATGAATGAACATGTCCAAATAAAGACGAAGAGCAATTTCCTTTTCCTCCACATACAAGAAATGTGCAAGAGCATATACTCTATCATGCTTCTAAACCACACATCTGTTTATATCCAGAGGGAGGTTGTGTCAACACAGGAAACATGACTTTGCTACTGAGATTTTGCAGGGCTATTGCCAACAGTAAACCTTTAGGGATAATGAACAGTGCAGTGTGAGAGGGGACATGCCTCTTAAGACAGTGGGAACTTCTGTGACGCCGGGGTGTTGGTGAGGCTGACCTCAGCAAAACAGCTCAGTTCAGTAATGTGAGCTGTTTAACCTCCAGAGGAACATGATTTAGTTGGAAATGGAGCAGAGGAAATGTTAAGGTCAGGCAGATGTACAGTGATGACGTTAGCTTATGCACTAAAGAGCTGCAAGATTTTCATGATATTTTTTTCTTTAGGGTAAAATATGCCATATTTCTTGTAATTGTCTCTACTCGGTAAACTGGGATAATTGAAGATATTTCAGACGTCAATTAAACTTAACTTTTGGACTTTTTGTCATTTTTATAAAAGGATGTTTTTTTTTTTAAATATCAATATTTGTGTGATTTGAAACAGTTTTGTGATTAATTTATCTAATTTGTGTCTCTGGAAAATAGTCTGACATTTATAAGTATTGTTGAATTTCAAGTTTGTTTGTGCCCATTTCTTAGGTGAGGGATTTGTGGATTACAGTTTAGGGTTAGACATACACTGTAAAACAAACACTGCTATGGAAATCGGGACTAAATGTATAATTTTCTATTTGGTAGACAATTACATTAACATGCAAACCATTTGACAAGGACCTGAACACCTAATCAATCAATCAATCAATCAATCAATCTCTCTATCTCTCTCTCTCTATCTCTCTATCTCTCTATCCATCCATCCATCCATCTATCCATCCATAATAAAACAAAATTAAGAATTTGATTCAATAATTCAGGCTAATTGTTAATTTAACAAGCCTTTGTGTAGTGCAAGGAGAATCATGGAGGTCAATAAAAGGTCACTCATCGCAATAGTCTATGATCAGCCAGCAAATTAATCCATTGAATGTGATTATTCAGTATCAATAGTTGTTGCAGCACATATGCAACAAAGTGGTCTGTTTTTTGATGCAATTAATTAAAGTGGCCTTACTACACAATCAAATCATCACCAGCATGGTATAAATATGCAAAATGGCTGCCCACTGCTCTGGGTGTGTGTGTCCACGGTTTGCAGTGTGTGCATGTTCACTACTCACTACTCCGTGTGTGCACTAACTTGGATGGGTTAAATGCAGAGGACAGGGATACCATACTTGGCCTTCACATGTCACTTAAACTAATAAATTATATTACAATTATAATTATAATAAACATTGAACAGTCCAAGCACAGAGGACCGTCAAATAGCACAAAGCAGTATAATGAGAGCAATTTAGTTTTTTCTTTTATTCATTTTTTTTTTTTTTTTGCAGAGTGTTGAGCAACCAGGACACAGTTCCCTAAAAAAACGGATGTTTACCAAGCCTTTCACTTTCCCTGGATCCTCAGGCTTAGTGCTTTATAATCCAGTATTATTGACAGAATCCATCTCAAACAGTTCCATCACTTCACAAGATTGAATATAGATACAGATTTATGAAGAACAGACACCATAGTTTACATTAGATACATTGCAAAATGGTTTGATGTTACCGCACCCAAGTTTCCACACAGGCTGGCAATGAAATATATGCTGGTGCACCAACAAAAAGTACCCTTATAATAGCACCAAATCTAACAACTTTGTCAGCTTTACAGCTATTATACAATCAGCAGTTTAAAATTCAACACCATTTCATTTTCACCATTTCAAAAGTTGATATTCTAGAACAAACTCATACTGTGTAAAACTTATAAGCACAATTGTGAATATGCAAAATTATGGTTTGAGGGTGTTAAGGTGTTAAGTTTATTTTGACTTAGCCATAAAGTAAACTAATTGCAAAATCTGGTGGGGGTGGGTGGGGGGGGGGGTCTCTGTTTAGTTCTCTTAAAGTTAATGTTTGAGGATTTCTTACCCTACACCCATCAGAAGTTCCCCACACTGGTGACGTGAAATTCCTTCTCAATGCCATAGTTGCTTCATTAAAAGGTTCCCCCAAAAGCCAATGCTATCGCTCTCATTTCAACAGTCGACCAAGCGAAACCAATAAATCAACAGCAAACAGACAGACATGCTGAGGATGACATCACCCGTAATGGACACAGGAGAAACCCTAAACAGATTAAGGGCAAATCCTCTTAGCAAGTAAGCCATTCACCAACACTCTACATCCTCTTTACAGGTCCGAGAAACCCTGTTAAAATAAATGGATGGTTATTTATAACCTCGGAAATGGACTTTCACTTGTTGAATCCTATCGACAGCTCTTCAACAGATAATTCAGACTGATTAAAAAAAAAAGATAAACACACACACACAGACCAGCACTCATATTTCGTCATATGAGTCATGAGGTCACTGGTCAAAATATGACTAGAAAAGATGAAAAGGTATGACATTTTGAAACAGATTACAACAATAATCAAGAAAAATATAAAAAAAATACTGTATGTTAGGCTTGCAAATGTAATATCATTTTGAGGATTGCATTAGTGCGGAACTGCAAGTGTTTCTGAGACTTTGTTTACACTGTATACAAAATTGTACAGACTAAACTTTATGACTATTTTGCAAGATATGAAATCAGATCGATTTATTCAGATATTATAATCAAAATATTGCTAAAGTAATGATGTAAGCATCAGCATAATGCTTTCTCATGCACAATTAAAACTGCTCATTCACACATTCACTATAGTGAATGCTAAATACAGTGGTTTGCTATTTGAGGAAAGAGCAAGCTAAAATGAGAGAATGTCTCAAAGAGGTGAAAAGAATGAATAAATAAATAAAAAGTCTACTTCTGACACTTTTTTGCATTGTGACATTATTTTCAGAACAATTAAGCAAATTTGACCCCAATAAACGGTATTTTTTATGTAACATTTGCTTTACGTAATAGTTGCATTTCAAGTGACAAGACAGAAAAAGTTCAGACAGACATGTCTGAGGGGGAAAAAAGAGCTGAGGAGAATCAACAAACAAAAGGTCGGAGAGTGGATCCAGCCACAGAAAAGCGGCACAGTCTGTCCCAGAGATGGAGGAGCCAGCTCTTTGGGAGATGAACGCACCAACTCCTTCCCCCAGAGGAGGGTCGGGTTGAGAATCATTTGTTGAGACAAATTTCTGTAAAAGAGCAGTTTCTTCTAGCTCTGAGTCTCAAGAGGGTGGTGATGGCAGTGTGCGATGCTGTGCCTTGCCACTCATCCTCCTCCTCTATCGCCAGTGGGCAGTGCTGTGCGCTTCGAGGACGCGATGCCTTCTCACCTTCCCCCCTGCCCACCGTGGAGTCAGGTAAGTGTTGCACCGCAAACTTGGTCCCCACTCTGGGACACTGTGCCTTCCGGGTTGGGCCCCTGCGCTCCACCTCACTGCCACACTGTCAGTACATCTGTGGTCCCTCTGACCCCGCTTGTTCGGCATCTGGAAGCCTGGCTACCACTTCCAAGCCCATCTCGCTGGCTCATTTGGACCTTCAAACTATCAAATAGTTTGCCCGGCGTGCCACCAGGTTCGAGGCATCCGGTTCATCTCAGTGGCGGCCAAGGATCCTCCTGTCCTGTGTGCGGAGATCGCAGTCCTACAGGCAAAGGACACGACAGAGCCGGTCTGTCCAGCCAATATGAAGGCAGGGTTTTACAGCCCGTACTTCACTGTACCCAAGAAAGGCAGTGGTTTACGGCAGTGGGTTAACATCAACAGAGGATCTCTTTTACCGATATAGAGTTAGATTCGGTAAACAGCAAGCCTCATGGACGAATGCGCTCAGTCGGTGCTGAACTGCCTGAACTCGTTCAAAATAAAACACGTCAGCAAATTATATTTCAATGGATTGTTATTGCTGCTTCCACTGACACCAGTGTGTAATATACAAACTATAAATGTATTGTTGTGCTAGTACTTATGTGTATTTAAATGTCTGAAACCTAAGATAAACATTATGTGGTTGGAAATACTGAATAGTTGTACACACAATAACTAATACTCAGATACACACACACACACACACTCTTGTACATCTATCTTTATGAGGACATTCATTGACACAATGCAATCTCTAGACGCTTACCCTAACCTTACCCATCACAACTAAGAGCCTAACCCAAACCCTTATACCCTAAACCTACCCTTAACCTAATTATAACCTTATCCCTAAAAGTATAAGGGATAACCTTATCCCCAAGTCTTGACCCTCAAACAGGCCTTTAAAGGGGTCTCAGATGTCAAATGTCCTCACTTTACTCTCTTTGTCCTCACTCCAATGGTCTAAAACTCAAACTGGTCCTCACAAAAATAGTTGTACAAGCACACACACACACACAGACACAGACACAAACAAACAAACACAAAAACCACAACAAAGAGACAAATACCACAAACACATTACTATTTTTTTTTACTGATTCGTCATAAGCCACTTCTTCAGACGATCTTTAAAAGTGTGATAAGCACTTATTGACTGCGGTAAATTATTCCAATATTTGCTCCCTATTACAGATAATACTTTCTGGCCAAAAGATTTCCGCCTATCGCCTCCACTTCACAATCCCCTCTAATGATAGAACTGGTACCAATACCGCAATCTGTCCTCTGTTTTATAAATTAATTTAACGGAGGTGGGGCAAGCCCTTTTTTTTTTGGTCGAATGTCGAATGCCTTCTCGAATGCCTTTTTTTGTTTATTCATGCAAGTGGAGTGGAACTCTGTATAAACCCAACTGGGTTTCGTTCCCCTCCTTGTACTGTATCCATGTGATATCTGTGCAGAACAAATAAATAAAAAATCTAAAAAGACAGCACCAACACGCACTCTAATCTAATAAGCATTTGACTTTCTCAACAAACAAACAATTTGCTGATTCTGATGAATAACTGCTGTGAAAACCAAATTGCATTGGATGTAAAGAAGTAAAACCATAATTTAGATGATTAGTCAAAAGCTTAGCTACCCATTTTTCTGCTACCTTAGATATAATCGGAAGGATGCTAATTGGCCTGTAATTTTTCAAATTTGATTTATCTCCAGATTTATAAATTGGGATAACTGTAGCCACCTTCCAAGCAGATGGAACAACTGCTTGCCTAAAGGACAAATTTACCGTGTGTGTTATTGGGCGTACTAAAGAATCTTTATTTGATTTAAAAAAAAAAAAAATTGTATCAAGCCCATAACACCAAGCCCTTTGCTTAAGAGCTTTTTAATGCATCAATAATATTAGCTACTTTTAATTGAGTTATTTAATCGATTTGAAAAATAGGTTGATAAAAATGAATAGGTCTGTAAGTAATGTATTTTATGGTAAAAAGCTGGGTTAATTCATCAACTGAATTGATCAAATGTGTATTAAAATTAGTAGCTATAGTTAAAGAATCATTTACTAATATATTGTTAATTTTAAAGTTCAAAACTTTTATCCATGTTCTTTTGTTTTCCAGCTAATCTATTAATAGTTGGCCAGATTTTTCTCCCATACCCTTTTGACCCCTCAATAATGTTCATTAAATAAAACCTGGCTTTGGCTTTTCGTAAAGTTTGTATTACTTTATTCCTCATAGAAGTATATTTATATTGATCAGTTATAAGACCAGTATTCAACGATTCTGCAGAAGGCTACTTTCAATTTCAAATACTCGCGCTCGTTTTGTGAAGAGCACTCACTCATGCGGCTGTGTCCATAGTTAAATGTACTTTCATCTCAAAATGGTTTTATGACGTGAAATTAATGTAAACACAGTCAGTTATGTTTTAAGGGATTAAACAGACAGGACAAAACATCTAACGTTCAAAAGAGATCTGTGCATTAGTGTGAATGCAGCTCATCAGATCTCCCGCTGTCTATGATGTTACCAGTAATAATACAACAACAGTAAAGCTGAGAAAGAGAAAAATCCTCTTTATTATTTACTAGCTTTTATGTTTTGAAGCTATATTAGCTATATTATTTTAAAAAGTACTTATAATTACATATGTAATTAAATAAAAACATATTTTAAGTTTTATTAATAAAATAAATTAATAAAAAAAGAAAGATCAAGAATCGTTTTGGAATCGGATCATGAGGTGCCTAAAGATTCCCACCCCTGCAATACAATGATGTATTGCTTGTCTTTGTTGAATAATACAGAAGATAAAGAGCTTAAAAATAATCAAATTTTAAATCACAATATTGTCCATTGGCTCGTTTTGTTACACAAAGGTTTTTGGGCTCTCAGACGAGATCCCAATTTGTCAGTTCAGTTCTGACATAACGTCGCACTACCCTCCGTCAGGGAATGGAGGTTACATAAGTAACCAGACAATTCTGCTCCATAAGCGAGGAACATTGGTTTTGCGATTTTCACAGAACCATAGATATATATACTCTTGTATACTATGTTCATTTTTTGTTTTTCCTTGTTCGTCATCATCTTTGCTTTATTTTTCATGAAGCATTATTTTGCTTCGCTTCAGCTGTGATAAAGAGACATCCACTCTTGAATTGCATGGGAGGGGAGTTGAATGAAGGGTTTGTTTGAGTTTATTTCAAATCTCAACAGCATTTCTCAGAAGTCACTTACTGCACCTTTAAGACTGGAAAGGAGAAAGTTTTTAACATTGTTAAAATCTAACTTGCACTGTTAAAAAATAAATAAAAAAATAAAAATAAAAATATTGTAAATTAAACTTAATTTAATATTAATAATAAAAGGTACAGAGAGGAATTAAACCTCCAATAAAAAGAAAAATAAACCAATATACCATATAATGAGTTGAGATTTCTTTTTTTTTTTTTTTTTTTACAGTGTGGCTAAAACCAGTTAGCCTATTCCCTGGCCACTACACCACAACCACAGTCCCAGAAAGCTATCAGCCACACATTTGAGCTTCAAAGAAACGTTCAGGACAGTGTCGCAGTGTTGCTGTCTTTGCATTCACAGCCTTTACTTTTCTGGGGCAGTATTCATGAGGGAAGGGTGAAAAGGGAAAGAGGCTATTTAAAAGACCTGAAATGGGGCTGATGAGTGAAAGTGTTCAGGTTTGGGTCGAACTACTGTAAGTGCGCAAGACAGCTTTGCTATGCTCACATGGCTGAGACAGACCACCACCACAACTATACAATATGGTTCACGATAGTAAAAATTACAATGAACTGTCAAATTTGAGAAGTAGGTAATTTTGTTCAGTGAGTGATGTTCTTTGAAGAACAGTAAAGAAATGATTTCTCATACTAAAAGTGGTGTTATCATTCAATATAAATTTATAAAATGTATTTATTCTGTGAACCCAGATACATACTGTCAAATCAGTAACAATAAAAATTCAAATTGAAGACCCAAACCTTTTTGGGGTGTTTTACATGAAATGAGATGCATAGATTCAACCATACATTTGGTTTTTAGACATCTGCTGATTGTGCATGAACTTTTAGGATGAAATGCAGTTTTTTACGGGAAACCAGAACGTTGAAAATTAGCAACATTCACCCTTTAGACATATGAAGCAAGACTATATGCATGGTAAAACATGTGACTGGAGCATGCAACATTCTTTTTACCCTTAAAGAGTAAATATTGTGATGGTATACACATAGTACAGAATGCATTTTTAAATGTTACTCTAAGATACTTCAAATCTACAGCAAAAAGTACGTAATTGATAATTGATCAGACGATAATGACAGTTTATTTTTAATGAAAATATTAGTTTTTTCCTCCTTTACAACAACATTATATGGTCAATAATCCAGATACTTACATGTCCTTAATTCTGCTGCTAAAACATCACAGTATGTAGATTAAACCCTTTAATTATTGTTCATATGAAGGGTCATATGAGGTTAAAGGCTATAAATATGCAGTAGTTGGAATTCCTTTACGTAAACAAATAAGTTGTGGGGGAATGTAAGTCACTCTGTCTCTCAGAAGTCTGTCTTCTGCACGGCATAGTACATTTACGTGGCTTAATCGCACTCAGTGTAAAAGGCCCTTAACACTGTGGGAAAAGGGTAGATCTTTCTCTCCAACCACTTGTTCCCACTCACTTGACCTGACTGCAAGCAAACATTAGATGACATGGCTCTTGAGAGTAACAAGAATCTCAGGTATCTGACTGGTGTAACAAAGCCATCTAATCCTCAGGCAAGGCAATAAGACGTCACAGTGAAAAAGTCTGACATCATGCTGGATAAACCAGTCAGAAAAAGTTTGACAATGACTAACCTACTTTTCAAGTTATACTATCCCTCTTTAATTTTAAGAACCTCCTGTATGAAACAAGCAAAAGGACCTTCTGTTTTTTATCAACCAAACAGGACATATACAGCTGAATGAAACTGAAACAAGATAAAACCGCATGCGAGAAAGTTTGTGTAAACAAGCACCTACAAATTTCAGCTGAATGATTGAAACTCCCTCAAAGAGTCTGCAAGCATTGAGACAATAGTAATATGCTTCTAGACTTACAACTTAATGAAATTCACAACCATAATGTGGCATATTAAACAGGATAACCAAGAAAGAAAGAAAGAAAGAAATAATTTATTAAACACCCTTTTTATGTTTTTTATATCATCTTTGCATTGGTTTGGCTCTTTCAAAATTCATTTAAAATGTATTTTTGCATTGTAACATCTCAATTTGCATAATGTTATTAAATATTTTGATAAAACAAACTAGAAAATATTTATATTTGTAAATTATTATTTGATTAAATAAACAATTCTTTGGGGGCCTGAAACTCTGAATTGTTGATCACAAAAACAAACAAAAAAAGTTGTCACATTGTTGTGTGGTCTGTATTTTATAGTAATGTAACTTTGCAAATTTGTGCATATTAAAAACGTTTTTGTCAGCCAATCATGAATAAAGCAACTTTAAATGGTAACATGTAGAAGAAGAAGAAAAAATCTATAATTTGCAAATAATAATACGAGACCATTCTCAGTATGTCACTTAACAGTCTCACATGCGCAATTCAGTATGCATGTTCTCACGAAAGAGGAAAAATATATACACCTGTAGTCTCTCCCAAACAGACTCCAAAACTAACTTAAACACAGAACAGTAACAATATGGGAAATATTTTTTCCACTGTGTAAACAGCAGCACTGCGGAGCGTTTTCACTCAAACAAACACACCTGCAGTCGCGCGCTTACATCGGTGATTAAACATACACAGACTGAATGTCTCACGAGTGTTTAGTAGTGCTATTATAATCAATGTACTTTACCATTTCGTCCTCGTCACTGTCCCCTTCATTTTCTCCTTCATCTTGTTCATCCCCATTTCTTGCTTTTATCTCGTCGCAGCATTCAGCGAAATCCTTTCCCTTCACTTTTTCGTCAAGACCTACAAAATCTGAGGAGTGACATTGAAATTCCTCAAATTGTAATTCGGGTTCATACGTCTCGGCTCGCGCCTCGCCTTCTGACAGCGTGTCGGAGCCTGATGAATTGTCTCCACCGTCGCCTCCAAATGTTTCTGAGTGCTCACTCTCCATTGCCCTAAAACATCTCGGTAATTGTCTTAAACTAATGACATGCTGAAGGACAACTTATCTGAGCTCCAGCTAAGCGCCCGAGAGAACTTCCCTCACTGTGCTGCTGTAATTTGAACAAACATGAGTGTTAACCAGCCATTGAAAGTGAAGTTTGTATTGCAGCACTGGAGCGCGTCCTCTGCTCAACTCATCGCTGCAGTGTCTTTAACTGAAGTCTGCGCTCATTGGCTGAGCAAACCCCGCCCATCAGCCAATGAGAAAAGCTGACCAAGTCCTTTTAAATCAATGGCGCACTACTAGTAACTGACCCTTGAGCTCTCAGAAAAAGGTTTGTCCAAAGAACACGGAAAGGTGTAGGGCTGCCAATTACAGCAGGAATATAAACGGGACAGTATCGTTTTATTAAAATAAAGGGGCACTGGCCATTTTTATACCACACATGCCATTTGAGATTTAAGTTAGAGTTCCGAGCACATGATTGACCAAGCGACGTCGTATTTAGCCTACAAGTAAATAAGTAAATAAATAAAATAAAACGATAACACAAAAGGTGCCGAGTAATCACGTTGGAAGAGGCGTGTTTGACTTGAAACATTGCAGAAAGCTGAGAACTGTAAAATATGATATTAAGTGTGTTTTTTTGTTTGTTTGTTTTTTATTTAAAAGTGTGATGTCGCAGCCTAGCATAGGCTATAGGAACAGCTTGAGAGAACACTGGTAAAGTTAATCTCTCACCTTTCATGGTTTGCTAAAAACTAAAATGTAGTTTTGATGCCATCTATTAATAACGATAGAAACTAATTATTTACTTGATTTTAAAGATGTAGCTGTGATTTGGCTTTATTGTGCACCATATGCATGAATTTGAATTGCTTAACATAATATTAAATATATATATTTTTTTCTAAATGTCATAATCATTTTTTAACAAACAAGTGTGCATTACTTCAATGAGCTCATAGTTTATTCATTAAATTATTACATTGTTTAAATTAGTACATTTTTAGCTAACTGTGATTTTGTACAGTAGGCTATGTACATTTCTGAAATACATAACTTAGACAGTTACCTCTGATAACAGATCACTCTAAATTGCAATGTGGACTCATGCATTTTCTGTAAAGCTGCTTTGAAACAGTGTGTATTGTGAAAAGTGCTATACAAATAAATGTGAATTGAATTGAATTATTAAACCAAGTAGCATTTATTTTAAAGAAAGATATCAGTCTAATGTGGCATATTTCCATATGAAACAGGATAAACAACAATGAAAGAAAGAAAGAAAGAAAGAAAGAAAGAAAGAAAGAAAGAAAGAAAGAAAGAAAGAAAGAAAGAAAGAAAGAAAGAAAGAATAATTTATTAAACACTCTTTTTATGTGTTTTATATCATCTTTGCATTGGTTTGGCTCTTTCAAAATTCATTTAAAATGTATTTTTGCATTGTAACATCTCAATTTGCATAATGTTATTAAATATTTTGATAAAACAAACAAAGTAAATATTCATATTTGCAAATTATTATTTGATTAAATAAACATTTGGGGGGGGGGGGGGGGCTATTAATGAACATTGTTGATCACAAAAAAAAAATAATTGTGCATGAATAAAGCAACTTTATTTTTGTAAATGGTTAAACGTGTAAGAAGAAAAAATATATGACAATGTAATATGCAAATAATACGAGACCATTCTCAGTGTCATGATTCCTATCTTGTGTTCCCCTTGTCTTGTGTGGACTTTAGTTATTTACTGTTCTGTGCCATGTTTTGTAGTCCTTTGTAGTTGTTCTTGTTACTTTGTCAGTTGTTGTACGTGTAGTGGTTGCCTCTCTCTGTGATTCCCAAGGTTTTGTTCCTTTGTTCTTCGAGTTCTGTGTTCTCTGTTTTGTGTTGCTTTATTAAATCACCCTGTGTTTAGATCCTCGTCTTCGCCTGCTTTTCTCAGCTGCGTTACAGAACAACTGACCAAAATATGGATCTAGCAGGAGGTAATCAGGATCCTGTGAAAGTGCTTTGCTCCATTTTTCAGGACGGTCAGTCTATCAAAAGGTATGTGGAGAAGTTTTTGACTTGCTGTCATCTAGCACCATTAGATGAATCCCAGCTTATGGACCTTTTTTGGAGCGGGCTGGATGAGAATATCGCCCAAATGATGATGGAGGATTATACTGGCTGGACCCTGGCCCAATATATAGATCTGGCTCTGCGGCTGTGTGGATCTCCCTTCACCGTGGGCAAAATGGAGGAGGATTCATCCTTAAAACTTTTTTTTGGTTATACAGCCGAAGCTCCATCGGCCATAGAGCGTGGCCCACCGCAGACCGCACCATCAGCCAGCACAATTGCGTCCACTGGTCCCATCCGAGGGTGGAGAGGACTGGTGTCCAAGCTGGTTGATCTGCCACTGACATCTGCCCGAGCAGCTGATATCCCGAGATTTTCACTGGTCTCAGCGCTCTCAACTCCCCAGGCCACCATGCCAGAATCTCGTTCCGCCGAGACCACCGAGCCAGAGACTGTTCACGCCACGTCTGCCGATCCAGAGACTGCTCACGTCACGTCTGCCGATCCAGAGACTGTTCACGCCACGTCTGCCGATCCAGAGACTGCTCACGTCACGTCTGCCGATCCAGAGACTGTTCACGTCACGTCTGCCGATCCAGAGACTGCTCACGTCACGTCCGCCGATCCAGAGACTGCTCACGTCACGTCCGCCGATCCAGAGACTGTTCACGTCACGTCCGCCGAACCAGTGTCTCCAGACAGGATGGCCGCCGCCGAGCCAGTGTCTCCGGACAGGAGGGCCGCCGCCGAGCCAGTGTCTCCGGACAAGATGGCCGCCGCCAAGCCAGTAGGCGTTTCTCAATGTCAAGGAAGGATCCTCGGAAGCCAGAATTTCGAGGATGCTACGTCATCGACATCCGTCAAAGGACTGTTCCAATGTCGAGGATCCTCGGAATTTCCACCAAGGACTGAGTCCTTCGTTCGAAAAATATCCCATATACAGGAAAGGATGCATATGTGTAGCCTTCGTGCTCTTCGCGCTCTCAAATCACCCACAATCCTATGCGCGCAGCTTTGCTATCTTGTTCAAAAAATTCAAAATGTTGGACGTTAACGGAGTCGTCGGAGCATTAACGGTCAATATGCTTTCAAATGTAAATATATTTACGTTACCAAACATTTGTTTAAAAAAATAATTACATCCATTATGTTATGGGTCAAATTGACCCACACTGTTTAAACACACTTGACAGTCAAATAATCAATATGATTAAAAAGGAGTTTATTGATTTAAAAACGATTATATTGCCTGAGTGAACAGAACTGCGTCCATAGCAACGCTCTGTTTTTCATTTTCACTGACGTAATGACGCACTGACGTGCACTTGCTAGCCTGTTCCATTTACGTGTTTTCCGAATGCTAAAGAGGAGCCTCGCCTAGCCTCTGAAGGAAGTGACTTGGAAGGACCAGTCCTGCCAAGGAAGTATCCTTGACGTTGAGAAACACCCAGTGTCTCTGGACAAGATGGCCGACGCCACGTCACCTGAGCCCTCAGCAAAGATGGCCGCCGCCACGTCACCTGAGCCCTCAGCAGAGATGGCCACCGCCACGCCTGTCCCTGAGCCGGTGTCTGTTTCTGTCCCTGAGCCGGTTCCTGAGCCGGTGTCAATATGGGCAGGAACAGACACCGGCTCAGGAACAGACACCGACATAGCCGCCCCCAAGGAAATTTTGATCATGGACCTTGATAGGACCATGGAGGCCACACCGCCTGCTCCACCCTGGCCTCCCGTTCTGCCACAGTCTCCATCCCGCCCCCAGGCCCGCCTCCACTCCACCACCCTCCTGGACTGTTTTCCTGAGGAGCGTCTGGAATCCGCTCCTTAAAGGGGGGGCTATGTCATGATTCCTGTCTTGTGTTCCCCTTGTCTTGTGTGGACTTTTGTTATTTACTGTTCTGTGCCATGTTTTGTAGTCCTTTGTAGTTTTTCTTGTTTGTTAGTCTTCCCAGGTATTTCTAATTAGCCACGCCCCCTTGTTATCTAGCTTAGCTTGTTTGTCCCTGTGTATTTATAGCCCTTGTGTTTCACTTGTTACTTTGTCAGTTGTTGTACATGTAATGGTTGCCTCTCTCTGTGATTCCCAAGGTTTTGTTCCTTTGTTCTTCGAGGTCTGTGTTCTCTGTTTTGTGTTACTTTATTAAATCACCCTGCGTTTAGATCCTCGTCTTCGCCTGCTTTTCTCAGCTGCGTTACACTCAGTATGTTTACATGAGTAATATGACATCATATGTCATTTTTATTTCTTGGTCAACCTGTTTGTTTTAACAAATATATATCTATACATATTTTTTTACCTTTTTTAACACTGAGTATTTACTATATTATAGAATAATGTCAGTTTTGTATAGCTGAATGCTACTGTGTATAACATTGAGCTTTTTAGATACAGATTTCAATAGGTAACACTTTCCTGGGAAAAGTCAATACTGTAGTAGCCTACAAAAAGAATATTTAGAATTTGTAAAGAGTGTGGCAACTTTACTGATAATCAACACATCTTTTTTTTGTTTAGCAAGTTATGTGCATTCAGTTATTGTGCAAATTGTAGACAAGTGTAGGCTACTAACTCTCTTGCACACGTGCCAACACAGTTTACTTTAATTCAAATCTGATGTGAAAAAGAAACTTGTTCAGTGTTTTGAGAAAAGTGTTTGAGAAAAACTGTAATAAGTACAAATATATCAGTACAACATACAAATTTAGAGCAGATATTGCCCACACAACCCTATAGCACATCCCAATCCTCCATCCCACAGTGCTTCAAGTATAAATAAACTATATGAGTAAAGTTTGATGACAAACTTTGATGTTGGTTTGACAAAGCCTTTTTGTCTGAAAGTTTGAAATAACTTTGAGCTTGTACTTTGAAGATTTTACTCAAAGAAGTCAATTAACATGTTCTAGCACATTGCTAACATATTTTGATAGCATGTTTCTGGTATGATTAGCACATTTCTAGCATGTTTTAACATGTTGCTAGCATGATTTAACACATCAAACAAAATTAAACAAGAGGGAATAGATATAATCGGATGAGGTTTATGTATTCTGTCCTGTTGTTATACCCAGATAACAGAGGAAGTTCCCCCAGTGTTTAACAAACAAATCCTGATTTTTTTTCAACCGAAATATTATTTTTATGATATGATAAGATAATACTTCCTTAGTCCACATAGAGGTGAAAGGAGGCTCAGAATCCTCCTACCTCAATGTACAGTTTATGGCTGCTAGAAGAGCTAATCTTACAAACCTCAGATAAACCTTTGGCTTATCAATGAAATGTCCCCCCAACAGGATAAGCCTGGGCTCCATGGGCATATTAGTACCTGTTTATCTTCAGTATATGCTCAGATCATACACAATATTGTGGTTACTCTGTGCTTTATAAATGGAGTCTTGTGCTCTCAGATTATCATTTGTGTGATTATAACATAAACCACAAGGTAAAATGTAGGCAAACCTCAGTTTTCTCTACCATTTCTTATAATCTTCTTTGATTTAAGATCCCCACAGTATTAAGAGAACCAAGTCTCTTTATAAGCTTTAAAAATCAATGAGAGGTGCTCTGTGATCTCTTAATCAGCAAGTGTTTGGTCTAATATTTATCACTGTGCCACACCTGACATAACTAACCAAAACTTATAAATCACAGAAAGACTTATAGATTCATTCTGTAGCTGTCAAACACGTCAAGAAACATAAACACTCATATTTAAATACTTGATTTGAATTCACAAATAGTTATAATAATTTTGGCATATAAGCAATATATATATATATATATGCACATTACATTTTAAAGATGCAACTGCACAGTGACATTTTTTGACAAAAGTACAATAGCTAGTTAGTTAGTACACTTACTTCACAACAGATGGCGCTCATCTACAATAGTTTGATTGTATGACTAGAATGGCTTGTGCTATTCCAAATATGATCTAAAGGCCATTTTTTTAAATAAAGATTAAGGGAAAAGCATTACATGTACACAGTGCAATTAAAATGGTTTTGTTTGTTTGTTTGTATTGGGGTTAGGGTTGGTGGTTTAGGGTTTATTAAAGAATAATTGATTTAATTTATGAGACAGATTTATCTTCTTACAGTGGATTCAGAATGCATTCAGACCCTTTCATTTGCACATTTTGTTGTTGCAGCCTTATGCTAAAATGCTTTTTAAAAAAATTCGTCAGTCTACCCTTCATACCCCATAATGACAATGTAAAAACAAATTTGTGATAACTGCAAATTTCTGAAAAGAAAAATATCACATTGGCATAAGTATTGTTATTAGCTCATACACATTCCAATTCTCTTTGACTGGAGTCCACCTGTAGCAATATAAGGTTAAAAAAAGCTGAAAATGCATATTAGAGTAAAACTGGGGGGAAATAATTTAATGCATTTTAGCATTAAGCTGTAACTACAAAATGTGAGAAAAAAAACCCAAAGTGTCTGAATACTTTCTGAATTTTTCTAACTTTCATTATCATCTCACTATCATTGTAACATTCTGAAAAAATGTTGATTCAGCCTCAACCTTTACCCTAAAAAAAAAGAAGATCTTATGAAATCAGCCAAACACACATCACAAAGAGAAAAACAGCCCACACACTCTTATCTAAGGCAGGGATCAAGACCATCGTCTTCCATTCGTCAGGTGATCAAAGCGATGAGTAGTAAAACTATAGATAAACATACAGGTGGGGGATTTTAAAACTGTGCTGTACACCACTCTCAATATATGACCAATTTCCTGTAAATGTCCCTTTGACTGCATTATATGTTTTTGTCAAGCAGACTAACACAAATGGCTGACTGACATTTTGATGTTGTACAGTACCAAGATGTAGGAACAAATTTGGAAAATGCAAAGGAAATTTAATATTTCAGTCTTGCTCACATCCATTTCTCAGAATGAGGTGTGCTATAAGTAAACAAAATGAGAGGATGTTCTTGGTGTCTACACATTTTATCAAACTCCTTGATCATCGTGTGGTTGCCGTTGTTCGCGCTGTCACATGTTCCATGTGCTGTTAGCAACAAGCTGGGTAAAAACTATCTTGAAAGCTGTGTGACTTCTACATAAACAACATTGCAGGTTGTTAGATGACTCCAACTATACACAGTGAATCTTACATAAAACTGTGGAACTTTTGCCTGGATGTCTTTTCTGTGTTGATGAACACAGAAATGTGTTTATGCTGTTAAGGAGTCACAAGCTTTAAGTGTTACACTGCAGTGTGTTTCCTACATTGGGCCTCCCAACGTTGAAGTCTCTGAAGTGTGAACATGTGTCTTCCTGTATTCATGTATTTGTGTGTGTGTGTGTGTGTGTGTGCACTTAGGAGAAAGAGAGATATTTAACATCTCACAGCTCCCATACCACATGTTCTCAGTACAGTTTCTAGTAACTGTATAACTGCCAAATACATTATGTAGATAGCACTTTTGTTCATCTTGATTTTGTGCTGTTTTATGGACTGGACTTGTTTGTGTAAAAAAAAAAGAAAAAGGTCTTCTGATATTTATAAACTTGAATTAGATTAACTTCGCTTATGCAGTTTATTAGTATCATAGACTCCCTGTCAGATATAGAAAAGTAAGTGGCATATCATTTAGTCAACGTTCAGATTTTTTTAGTATATACTGTACATCAAACTGCAAATATGTTTCCTTGAAAGCTCTACAGAAGCAAAGAAGTAAACTTACTTCACAGTTCGTCTTTGGTTTTCTGAGATCTGTCATGTGAAACCGTTCACTCATTTCTCAAAAGTTGAAAGGGCCTTAGAGTAATCTAAGAAAAGTGCTTGTTCCCCAAATAACAAGTTCCCACAACACATTTTGAACTTGTTATGCTGCATGTTCACAGTGACCATATTAAACAACTACTGAATTTTTCCATGAGATAAAAAAAGTATAATATTTCAAAGTCATAAAGATGTATTATATATATGATATGATATAGGCTAAATAGCCTACCTTACATTATATATATATATAAGAATATGTCCCAATTAACTGTTACATATAGTTGCTACTTATTGGTTATTTAATGGTGGGAACTATAAACTACTTGGGAACTATAAAAGATTTACATGGGGAAAAAAAGTTAATGTTTGACCTAGATCTGTAATCATGGATCATTTGAATAGTTGGTTATCTCTTTTTCACTACATATCAAGCATATTGGGTTTTAATTTTATGGGGACATTATAATGGTTTTTATACTGAACAAACTGAATATGCTATCAGCTAACCCTAAACCTAACAATCACAGAAAACCTTCTGCAGTTCTAGTTCTAGTTCTAGGTCTAGTTCTAGTTCTAGTTCTAGTTCTATTTTTATTTTTTATTTTATTTTTATTAGCTGTTTAGTATGATGTATTAGCTGTTTTCCTCATGGCTGACCAACAAATGTCCCCACAAGGACGAGGATTTCTTTGGTCACCAGGTCTTCCTATAAAAAGAAAAGAGTAATCTGTAAAAAAAATTCTTTCAAGTTATACCAGGCAATATTTTATCATTAAAATGCTGTAAAACATATTTTAGTGTAGACAACCCCACAGTTTAGTGAGAAAATTTGTTCTCAAGCCATAGGCTTAAATGATTTAAAGTGTCAAGAGCCTCTGCAAAGTTCAACCATAGCCTATGTGAGTTCTATTCATAGTTTGCAGAAGTGAAACTTCTTTTCTGCACAAGCTGTGTATGAGTCAGTTTCATTGCAATTTGATAATGAAGATGATTCATTAATATGTCTTTCTTTCGTGGAACTCTATGCTATATAGGCCTATATAAACAGACATTGTTCAAAATATTTTCTTGTGTTCTGACATGATGGTGTGTCATGTTAATCTCTTAAATGTGACAAAATGTGATGAAAATGATTCTGGTTCTGAGATATAAATAAAAGAACACTTTTCCACGAGCACATAAGCGGCTTAACCCAACACGATCTCATGAAAGTGCGTATCTATAGCACGAATTTTATTTCTCGTCCCATTTACCGCAAAAAAAAAGAAAAAAAAAAGAAAAAAGAATCAGCTGAGTTCCTGCTATGTGCCAGCATTGTTTGCCGCCCATAGGCTCATGGCCAAAATGCTGCGCGCGTCTAAACGTTGCCCAGATATGCTGTAGGTAGGCAGTTCACTTCTAACTTCAGAGACAGCCTATGAGATTTCAAGAGGACCTGTTGGGCTGTAGTTTCATGAGTGATGGGAATACCCGTCACTCTTCCGTGAGCTGGTAAGCTGCGTGTGAGTAGTACCATGAGCAGACAGTCAAGAGGATCCGACAATGCGCAAGTGGTCGGCTGCATTTTACTTCACTCTAGGTATGTGCTTTAGCTGTGTTTTCAAACAAGTATTTACACGGAAATATGTCACATTATAGCATTTCATTGATATCATTGCTGAAGTGATGTTATTTCAGTAGGTTTATTAATTTTTCAGGTTTCTTATCTCTCTGTACAACCGAAACGTCAACAGGTCAGTTGTGTGTGTGTGTATTAGGTCTGAGTCTGAGACCACATTAAACCCTGTAAAAAAAAAGTTTCTTTTTTTTTAAATGGAACAGAGAAACTTTTTGACGTTGGGACTATATATAGATTGGATTACAGGCCAGTAATCAACAATATGTGACCTGTATTCATAAGATCTTTGTACAAATTTTGTGTTTCCATTTAAGCACAATATGCTTTTTGAAACATTTTCAACTCATGCTGTAAACATTGTGGCAATCGCTTAACACAGCTTTTCATTTAAACTTTAAAGGTTCCTGTAACTGCAGCAACTTGAACTTATTAAAAGATAAATGTAACAACACAGAAGGTAAGAAATGACCAGCACAAATTATGTAAGCTATGTCTTTTTATTTATTAGATTGGAGTAAACTAGAATACTTCTTAGTGTAACATTGTATTAGGAATAAGTGTAGCCTACAATGACACGTCTTTTGGTTTTATATCCCCACTAAATTGTTGGAGACATGGCAAGGCAAACATCTTTATGTTTCAATAAAACATATTTAGCTATTCTTTGGATGAAGCATAGTTTAATAATTTCCCCCTATACCATTTAAGGATTACTGTTTTCTGCTTTAGAGTGTCTATTTACACGCTTGCCTTTTTCCAATTTCCATTCTTCTTCCCTTTTCCATTGCATATCAGCTTGGAGAGGTGTTTATTTTAGATAAAATAAAATAAGGAACAAAATATTCGGGCATTTAATAGGCCTAAAGTATGCAACAACAACAATAAATTTACACAAAAAGTGTAACTATCTTTACTAGCTTAACATTCAGCTCAACATTCAGCCCTGTTACCAAAAGAAGTTTAAACACATATTTTCCTTTAATCAATGAAGTTAGTTACATTTTAGGACGAAATGGTAATATTCCTTGCTTTTATTGCACTTTCCTGAGATGAGTGGGAAACAGTTCTACAGTAACTACAAAACCAACATTTGTTGTCAATGTAATTATCCTCTGCTGAGTTACAGTGTTTTTTAATATTTTTTTAATATTTGTGTGTGTGTGTGTGTGTGTGTGTGCACTTAGGAGAAAGAGAGATATTTAACATCTCACAGCTCCCATACCACATGTTCTCTAGTACAGTTTCTAGTAACTGTATAACTGCCAAATACATTATGTAGATAGCACTGTTTGTTTATCTTGATTTTGTGCTGTTTTATGGACTGGACTTGTAAAAGAAAAAAATGTGTGCAAAATCTTTGCAAATCTTGAAAATGAATAGAAACTAAAAGTTGGATGAACAATATTTTCCAAAAGTCAAGCGCTTCTTCATTTCATTTTGAAGAGTTTCAAGTTTTTCTTTCAGTATCTGTAGAAAGTCTATATATTATCAGTGGATATTTCTCATTTATTAGGAGTCTATGATTTTACATGCTTCATAAAACGTACGATTAATCCAATTAATCGTAAGTTCATCTGTGAATGGAAAAATGGAGGAGACTTATCAACCCCATCCACACTCTACGCACAACAGTAAGTAAACGTAAAATGACGATTTCAACTTTATTCTGTTTGGACTGCAGTCTGAGGCTGAGCTTCATACTTTCTTGCTGTTGTTTGATTGTTAATACTCCCTAATATCAAATGTAAAAGTGAATATACAATTCTCCACGTGATAAATGAGAATTATATTAAACAATCCACACTGTTTGTTTCCTGCGTAGGAGACACTGCATTTGTGAACCCATAAATAAGAAGAATGCAACTGAATTGACTTTCAATGCCTTTAAAGTAATAGATTGGAAAATAACAGCTCACGTAATTGCAACCAGTGAAGATCAAAGCAGGTGCACCTACAAAAATTTCAGTGGACATTCATCACAGATAAGTATGTTAATCAACAATATTACTATGAATCAGTTTCAATGTATTATGTATTACTCTGACCTTAATCTCATATACTGACTTATTGCCTGCAGTTACTTGGAAATTACTAGAAATTTTATAAAGTTGCTTGACAATTCTGTTACCAGACAGAAATATCCCCAGGTTAGTATGTGATTCTGCATTAAAATGTTTTATGTTTTGTTTCATTTCAGCACGGTGCGGTCCTCCCTCTAAACATAATCTAATTTTTAAAAGAAGCTCTGGTCATTTGTCTGTTAAAGTGGACTGGCGAGATGAAAGTAATTATATTAAACAGTTCTCTGTAAAGTATAGAGAGTTCAACACTGCAACATGGAAAGAGGTCAGTAACACCTAACACAATCTTATGGCAATTTAACTACTTTACATTTTGGTGAATTGGTGGCTAATTCTGCTTACGCCCCAACGACGGGTGTGATTAGGGATGGGATTAGCGGTGGGCCTTCATGCTTACTTTTTTTCAAAAAATAGTTTTTGTACGATTCACATTGTACCAATTCATACGAAATCGACACCTCGCAAAATAGTTCCCGTGAGATCAGGTTGATATTTGCACCCTGCAGTTTCAGAGTATATCAGTGTCAGTTTCAGTGTCTAATTGCAACAATCATTGTCACCTTTTTTATCCTGCATATCTGAATATGGAAAATAATATGACACGTCATAATGTGCACTATTGTTAACTTAATAGTGCAAAGCCCTGTGACAATATTCACCCCGTGGAATTGATTTTCAGACACATTTATTAACTTTATGAGGGCATATTATTTCCTAATCAAATAACACACATTGTGACATTCATTTGTGTAAATTACTTGAAATAAATTTTCATTATGAATACTTTTTATTTTTTTGCTAGCACAAATTAAATAATTTACCCGTCCTTATGTCAGATGAGTGCAAAATGGGGAAATTTTTTGTCGTCGCAAGTATGAATATCTTGAGTGTGTTTGTTCACAGCACTGGAGTTTACAGTAATAGAGTGTGGATCAGTGTAAATTTGAGAAAGCACTGTACACTAGGGTGTGGTGTGGCTTTGTGGTTAAAGATGTGGGGCCTCGTTTACAAACCTTTGTGTGGGTTTAAACCCCAAAAGTATGCGTAAGCACAAACTACACAATATGAGGATCTTATATGTGACCCTGGATGACAAAACCACATGGGTAAATTTTATGAAATTGAGATTTATACATCATATATAAGCTGAGCAAATAAGCTTCCCATTGATGTATGGTTTGTTAGTATAGGACAATATTTGGCCGAGATACAACTATTTGAAAATCTGGAATCTGAAGGTGCAAAAAAATCTAAACATTGAGAAAATCACCTTTAAAGTTGTCCATTTGTGTGTGCGATTTGTGCTGCATTCACTCACAAAAATATTTTTTTTATATATTTACGGTAGGAAATGTACAAACTATCTTCATGGAACATGATCTTTACGTAATATCCTAATGGTTTTTGGCATAAAAGAAAAATCGATAATTTTGACCCATACAATGTATTGTTGGCTATTGCCACAAATATACCCGTGCGACTTGTTTTGTGATCCAGGGTCACATATGTGCAATCCCTATTCAGTTAGTTATAATGATTACAACACCTGGATGAAAGTGAAGTCTGATCTCTCTCTATCTATCTATCTATCTATCTATCTATCTATCTATCTATCTATCTATCTATCTATCTATCTATCTATCTATCTATCTATCTATCTATCTATCTATCTATCTATCTATCTATCTATCTATCTATCACGCTTCAGAGAGAGAGAACCCAGGCACAGAATGAACAGAGAGCAAATAGTTTATTATGGACAGTTCGTACAGATGAGGATACTCAAAACACCACGTTTAGCAGGCGGGCGACCAGGACATAAAACAACGGAGAGGATGAGTAGTGTGAATAATGTTGCGTGGAAGCCAAACGGGAACCGGAATGAAGATAACTCCAAACAATTTCCAGAAGCTGTCAATTTCTGTGGAAACTTAATACACACATGGAACACAGACAACACACCAAAACGAACCAGCAAAGACAAGAGGAAAAGCACAATATAAAGGGACTAGAGCACATAAGGATCAGGTGAGCACAATTAATGAAAGGGACCAAAGCACATGAGGATCAGGTGAGCACAATTAGTGAAATGAGGGCAAGACGAGAACTAAACAAGGAGGCGTGGTAACAGAAAACAAGGAGGCAGGACAAGAGGAGCACATGGCAAACACAAACAAAGACAGAGCCATGTGCTCAAACACAAAACCAACAAGGAAACATTAAACAATGACAAAACAGACAAGACAGTAAGAGCAGGATCCTGACAGTACCCCTCCCCCAATGGACGCCTCCTGGCGTCCAAACCAGTCAATGGAGTCAAACGAGGTACCACCGGGAATGGCGGATGGAATGAAAACCTAGAAGCTCCATACTGGCCAGGAAACACAGAGGATGGGACTGGGCGGGTGGGAATAGGACCAGGTAAAAAGTTCAAGGTTGACCAGGGAGGTGCTGGCTTAGGGAAACTGAGATGACCATGAAATACAGAGGGCAGGGTGGAAGGGACAGACTTGGTGGTCTTCCTGGGAAGATGAGCTTGCTGAAATGGCCGGGGCTTGAAAATAGCCTTGGGGTCAGGAACGGTTCTAAGGATAAATCCTGGATTTGGGAAGGAATTAGGAATGAACTCTGGGGCCATGACAATACTAGCAGGAAGGGTGCGTGTCAGGGGAGTGTGTTCGGGAGAGACCTGGACAGTATTGGACACTGACTCGGAATCGTTCTCCGTAGCTGACGGGATAAACACAGGACTGGATACTAGGATGTCCCCAAGTGCTGTTGAGGTGTCTCTCAGAATATCATTGGCATGCTCAGGGATAGACTCGAGAGCGTTCTCCTGGACTGCACTGGCGTGCTCAGGTTCTGGCTCAGGAGCGTCCTCCTGGACTGCACTGGCGTGCTCAGGTTCTGGCTCAGGAGCGCCCTCCTGGACTGCACTGGCGTGCTCAGGTTCTGGCTCAGGAGCGCCCTCCTGGACTGCACTGGCGTGCTCAGGTTCTGGCTCAGGAGCGCCCTCCTGGGCTGCACTGGCGTGCTCTGAGGCAGCATCCCCCAAAGTGGCAAGCTCCGGACTGACAAGAGCAGACTCAAATTGTTCATAAACTGATGCAGTGATCTTAGTTGCTTTCCTTCTTTGTTTCTTTGGAGTCAGAAGACTATCTAGGACTTGACTCGAAGGTGGGAGAGAAAGTTTGTCACTGCAACCAGACTCTGGAGGTACTGGAACAGGCTTGACGAACTCTGGGATGACTCCAGTGGTCTTGATTGACTCAGTGGAAACTACAGGAACAGTCTCAGCTGACACCAGGCTGACTAGTGCTGCGTTCCAGTCCACTGTTAGACACGCACTTGCGAACTTCCCTAAGCACTTCCCCTTGGGGGAATCCCTGCCGCCATTTTGAAGTGCGTTCCACTTCGTGAAGTGGACGAGGGAAGTTTATATGGACAGACCCTCGTTCCCTCGATTTTGACAGAGGGAGCGAGTCTGCTTCAAATGTACACTTCAGGCACCTATATGTCCCACAATGCAGTACGATTGTGACGTCACTACATAGCTCGTCTAATCACCACCACACAGACAACTCTATGATATATTAATTATAATTTTTTTTTTATTTAAAACAACCCAAACACACCTATAAACATTTGGATGCTGCATTAAACAAATTATTAAAGGGAAAAAAATGTAAGTAATACATCAACTCCACAGCTGATTCCAAGTGATCAAGGGCTTAGGACGTTCCAGTTCAGACCATTGCAGTTTCCGCCAGTAGTGGGCACTTGCAATGACGTACATCCGAGTGAACGAGACGGAGGGAAGTTAGCAAGTGAAGGGCATGACAATTTTGGACTGGAACGCAGCCCCGAACTGACTTGACTGAATCTGGGGTGGCTGGACTTGACTTCAGTTCAGTTCAATTTTTATTTATATAGCACATTTAAAAACAATCATAAATTGACCAAAGTGCTTCACAAGAGCAAACAAAAAACAAATTATTATACAGACAATAATCACATAAAGTACAAACAAAATAACCAACAGGTCAAGATATCAAAGCTCAACTAGAATTGAAAGCCAAAGCATAGTAATGCGTCTTAAGCAAGGACTTGAATGTTTCAATAGTCTGAGCTTTTCTTACATGAATTGGTAGACTATTCCAGATATTAGGAGCAGCCACTGCAAACGCTCGGTCACCTTTGTTTTTTTAGCCTAGATCTGGGCACATCGAGGAGCATCTGGTCGGAAGACCTCAGTACTTTGACAGGTTTGTGGACATGTAGAAGCTCCGTCAAATATGAAGGCGACAACCCACTTAAGATTTTAAAAACAATTAATGCAATTTTAAAATTAATTCTAAAACAAACAGGAAGCCAGTGAAGTGAGGCCAATACCGGTGTAATGTGGTCACGCTTTTTGGTCCCGGTTAAAAGTCGAGCTGCTGCGTTCTGCACTAACTGTAGCCGTCGAAGTGATGACTGCTCCAATCCGGCATACAAAGAGTTACAGTAGTCTAATCGCGACGTAATAAAAGCATGTATGACTCTTTCAAAGTCTTTGCGTAGCATGTATTGCTTGACCTTAGCCAGAAGTCTCAGGTGAAAGAAGCTAGTTTTAACAACTGAACTAATTTGTTTGTCAAATTTAAAAGCAGTGTCAAAAATTACACCCAGATTCCTGGTAAAAGGTCGAATATGGGACTTGACAGACTCAGGAGTCACTAGAGTGGACTTGACAGACACTGAACCTGGGGTGCCCTCAGGGGCTTCAGGAGCAAACACTGAACATGGCTCCAGGGCTGGAGCCGACACTGGAACTTGCTCAGGGGCTGGATTTGACACTGGAACTTGCTCAAGGGCTGGAGCCGACACTGGAACTTGCTCAGGGGCTGGAGCCGACAGTACCCCTTCCCCAATGGACGCCTCCTGGCGTCCAAACTTGCCAACATGGGACCTCCTTTTCTTCGACTTCTGAGGACATGACAGTCTGTGCTTGACAGACTCTAGGTTGTCATTCTTGTCCAAAACAGATAAAATGAGCTGCTCTGAAACTTGAGCAAACTCATGGACTGTAGAAGACTCTGGACTGTGCTCAGGGGTTACCTGCTTGGCAATGACCGCAGTCTGCTCGGAAACAAACTCCATGACCGTTACAGGGAAAGCAGGCTGCTCAGGAATAGACCGCTCTGGACTGACTGGAACGGTCTCTGCAGGCACTGGGGTGACTGGAACGATCTCTGCAGGCTCTGGGGTGACTGGAACGATCTCTGCAGGCTCTGGAGTGACTGGAACGATCTCTGCAGGCTCTGGAGTGACCAAAACTGGCTTAGGAAGATCTTGAACTGACTCGATGGAGACAAAGACTGATGCAGCAGTCCGAGCTGCTCTCCTTCTTCTCAACCTTCGTCTTTCATTTGGATTCGAAAGAGCAAGAGCTTGACTCGGCGAAGAAGGTTGGGTAAGGTGGTCAATACAGTCAGGCTCTAATGGTGGCAGGATCCTCCAATCCTTGCGATGCCGCAGGTAATAGGTGAATTTCCAAAAGTCCAGGATCCTTAAACCCTCCATCTCCCACTGCGGAAGGGGATCATCCAGACAGTGGTTGAAAGCCTCTTTAAGAGCTGCATCATGGTAATCCAATCCCCTAGCTATTGTCCAGAAGAACTGGGCGAAGCATCCTACCTCACGGCCCTGCTGGCGTAGCGATGCCAACACCTGCTGGAGTGCTAGTCTCTCTTGAGCTGTAGCGGGGGGATCCACACGAATGCTCATTCTGCTGGATCCGATTCAGGATGGTTCGTTATGTCACGCTTCAGAGAGAGAGAACCCAGGCGCAGAATGAACAGAGCAAACAGTTTATTATGGACAGTTCGTACAGATGAGGATACTCAAAACACCACATTTAGCAGGTGGGCGACCAGGACATAAAACAACGGAGAGGATGAGTAGTGTGAATAATGCTGAGTGGAAGCCAAACGGGAACCGGAATGAAGATAACTCCAAACAATCTCCAGAAGCTGTCAATTTCTGTGGAAACTTAATACACACATGGAACACAGACAACACACCAAAACGAACCAGCAAAGACAAGAGGAAAAGAAGCACAATATAAAGGGACTAGAGCACATAAGGATCAGGTGAGCACAATTAATGAAAGGGACCAAAGCACATGAGGATCAGGTGAGCACAATTAGTGAAATGAGGGCAAGACGAGAAGGGGCGTGGTAACAGAAAACAAGGAGGCAGGACAAGAGGAGCACATGGCAAACACAAACAAAGACAGAGCCATGTGCTCAAACACAAAACCAACAAGGAAACATTAAACAATGACAAAACAGACAAGACAGTAAGAGCAGGATCCTGACACTATCTATCTATCTATCTATCTATCTATCTATCTATCTATCTATCTATCTATCTATCTATCTATCTATCTATCTATCTATCTATCTATCTATCTATCTATCTATCTATCTATCCATCCATCCATAAATCCATCCTTTAAACCCTCAATTTTTTACACTTTTTTAACTTCAATCATAAAAATATAGGTTCAGGCCTACTACAGGACCTTTTCCAACTGACACTAGAGATGTTAATGTGCTAGCTTGTTTCTCCTCATTTTGTACTCTTGTACTCTGCAGCAACAGTCTAAAAACAGCAGAGAATGTAATATGTGGAATGTGACGTCTTCTCTGCCTTACGAGTTGCAAATACATTGTGATCACAATGAAGAGTGCGTGCAGTGTCCGCTCAGTGAGGTCATCGTGGTCCCGCGGGGTGAGTTGAAGACAGGTTTTCAAAGTGGCTAAATACAAATGTGTGTATTTACTGATTTCTGTATTTTCTTAAAACTGTATACTTTTCTTTTAATAGTGAAGTGTGTAATTTCTGTCATGAAACAGACAGTTACAAGTTACAAACACTTTTTCAATTCAAACACAAATCTTAGAGCTACACTAAACTCACAGCATTAGTTGAGACAATGTTATTCCCATCTGCTCCGCTCAAACAAACAATTCTATGTTGTGCTGCTGGTGGCAGGGAAATTACATACTTTATATTTAATATTTAATTGACCACTGTATTTTCAAAATTTTACTTCTTCAGAACTCACAGATGCACCATCAATCCAGTGGGAGTCTCAAGACCATATACAAAACCGTTTTATATCAGCAGGACAGAGAAAAGTGGTCGTGATGTGGGAGGTACTAAGTTATGTCATTTCTCAACACCATCTGTGGTGTCAATGTATATTTTAGGTGTTGATCAGACAGGTTTTTTTTTTTTTTTCAACTATTTTATTTGGAACATATTTGTATCCTAATGGGATACAACAATAATCCTCTAAGAATCAAATAAGATCCTTCTGGATAATAACTTTTTTTTATATATAGTATAATCTTATTTGATTCTTAGATGTTTCTTATTTTATCCCTTTAGGATACTGGTAACACTTTAGAATAAATGTTTCTGTCATAAATGAATAACTACACAAGACTATAACTGTTACGAATTAGCTGTAGTAATCCAACGGAGAATGCAAGAAGATAATCAAACTGACTTTTTTTAATGAACAACAAAGCAAACAAAGCACTGCAGACTATAACATAATGTTAACACTAGACAAGGGAGCTAAGGAAAACTCAGGGCTTAAATACACAAGGATGCTAATCAAGAGAACTAGAGACAGGTGCTTAACATAATCAGTAACCATAGAAACAAACAAGGCAAACACAGGCAAACAGGAACAGAACAGAACCAAAGCAAACCAAACCAAACCAAAACACAAAGAAACCTGTAAAAATGTGTGTTTTTAATTGCGATTAATCACAGAAGAAATGTGTGATTAATCTTTTAATTTTAGTAATCGATTGATTTTTTTTATCGATTGAGAGCACTAGTTTTAAATAGATTAAATAGATAGCACTAGTGCTGTCAATCGATAAAAAAAAAAAAAAGATACTCGACAAAACAGACATTTTGGCATAAATGTGTGTGTTACTGTTCGTTCAAGCGTGAAAGAGAACTCGATTCTGGTGCGCACGATACTGGTACGCGTCTTTCTGTGCGTTGTGTGTCACATAGACAGGACATTCACAGACAGCACGTTCTCTTTTGTCTTGTTGCGTTTTAAAAGCATTTGCGTGAATAAGAGCGTGGTCATATAATGTAACGTTAGCCAAAAGATGACAGAAAAAACGGATGCTGCTTTAATTGTGTTAAATATTTTAACACTTTAGACTGGACAAAAATGTATTGCATACGTTAACACGTTAACGTTGACAGCACTAAAACTAACATACTCGTAACATTACACCACCCTTCCGGTAGACGCATCCTTGTGCCGTAACTAAATAACAAAGTCCAAAAGAGGAGAGAGGATGGGGGCTCTGGAGGAGGACATAGAGCTGGAGAGTGATGTGACCAAGGAGGAGCTGACAGAGGAAGCCACCATGAAGGAGACGATTGAGGGAGGAGCCACGGCGGAGCTGATGGAGGAAGGATCCAGATACCGACCAAGAGCACAGCCAGAATGAAGGACCACAGAGAGGGAGGGAGGAGCCCTGGTGGAGACTTGGCAGGCGGAACAAGGGGTACGACAGACTGAGATGACGGAGACCTAGGTGGAGCCAAAAAGCCAACGAGACCGGATGACACCGTAGGTCCTGGAGGCCAAGACGGAGTTGTGGTGCAGAGATGCGGTTTAGGACTGAGGTGGGGCCATGGGTACTGAGGACAAAAGCAGAACTGGAGGGAAGGCGGAGCCCGACGATGCCAAAGGCGTGAAGGGACAAAGTGCAGCTGAAGGCTGAAATTCCCTGGTGCAGACAGAGCAACAATGGACCAAGGCAAAATCCCCGTGGAGCTCTGAGGATGACGGTGCCAGGTGGAGCTGAGGAAGGAAGGAGCCAAGGTGGAGCCGACTGGTCGACAGGATGTCGAGTGACAGGCTCGGCAGCTGGTGGCAGAGCCAGGGGATCCCCTTGCCAAGGCGGAGCTGGAGACCGGAATACCCAAGGCAGACCCACAGAGCAGAGTGGAGTAAACAGAGGGGGAGCTGAGGGACTGAAGGGAGCCAGCAAAGGTGGGGCTGAAGGTCTGGCTGTCTTTGGTAGAGGAGGTGGGAAAGGGAGGCTGGGAGGGACCATCAGATATGCAGGAGATTTGGAGCTGGGCAGGACCAGCGGAGATGCAGGAGTCAGGAACGACCTGTGGCAACAAGAGACTTTGGGGAATCATATCTTCCAATCCCTCAATTAATAATGTAGAAACCTGGCACAGCTCACCCTCAGCAGCAGGAGTATGGGAGGGGATCCACTCCATGTCCTTGTACTCCACTAAAGACAAAGATGGCCTCAGTTGTCTCTGGCTCTGTTCTTGTGGCGGGGCTAGATCTCCCTGTCTGCGGTTGGCTTAGGCTCTTGGTCCGTGGTGGGAATGGCTGAAGTTAGGCTCTGGGTTTGGAGATGGGCTGGTGTTGTCCTCATCTGCAAAGCAGGTGGTTAACAGAGAGTAATTTTTTGCCAGCACCCACTTCACACACCGGCAAAATCCCCCCAGGGACCAGATAGTGTGTTAGGCACGCCAGATCTAAAAAGTCCCTTGTCTGGTCCTCCAGGAATCACTCTCCTTGCTCCAGCAAAAGGAGATGCACGGCAGGTAAATCCATCATTTATGACCTAATCTAATCTTGGTCTAGTGTTTTGTTACGAGTTACCTTTAGTAATCCAAGGGAGAACGCAAGAAGACGATCAAACTGACACAACGTTAACGCTAGACAAGGGACTAAGGAAAGTTCAGAGGAATGATGGAAAATTGGCCATGCAAGTAAAGTCATGAAAACTATAGAGTAGGGGGCGCTGTTGCACATCTTCTGAAAAAGTAGCTACTTTTTTTTATTAAAACACAGGCAAAAAAGAAGCAGAAACAAGCTATAAAAACATTGCTTATGCACGGTGTAGTCTTAAAAAAAAAAAAAAAAAAAAAAAACTCAGCTTTTTGTTCAAAATATTGTTTTTTTTATGAAACTTACCCAGATTCATGTGTTGATAAAATAAAGAATTCATGAAGCTATAATAAAACATTTTTTTTTTTGGTTTCAGATACAACAAAATGTTCTGGGGGCCATGACATTTTCATGAAAATTATCAAAAATGCTGGCGGTTGCTGACAACTTGCTAAAAAAAAAAAAACTAAAAAAAAACTGGTGGGGAAAGACTTAACAACTTACCAAATTCATAAGTCTGCTATTACATATTCATCATGTACGTGATTAATTATTAATTGAAGTACTGGTTAAAATGTTAATCTGTCCTGTATGTTATTGATTAGTTTCATATTCATTATAAGAAGTGTATTTCTTAGTATTACTTGGGAGATAAAAATAGTTACTGGTTAGCTAGTGAACTACTGTATAAAACAGTGTGATTTTTTTTTTTCAATCGCTAGGACCCCAAGGTTTTCTACCCAACAAAAACAGTTTGTTATTAGTGGTTGACTGATATCTACATCGGCCGATGAGTTTTTCAGTTTGGCCGATGTGCTGGATGCGGGACTTTTATTTTGACAGCGCTGAGAACTTTACTAGATAGAACTGTTAAACAAATAAAGTAAACTGTATACGAAAACGTATTATAGCATTTGCTTTCTCATTTACTGTCAGGATTTAGCAAATACGCATTAATATAATTTAAACAAAATTTTGAATATCTAATAAACTTTTAATTTCACAAACCTTGCAGATATAGTCGAATTCAGCTATCAGATCGTCTGATGTGTGCATTTCTAGCCTGCATGAACGTGTAAAGTAACTCTGTGTGTGATGGTCAGTCCTGTGAATTTAATGCGTACAGGAGATCAGTTTCAGCTTCATAGCTCGTTCGATAAACTTTAAAACCTTGATTTATAACTATGCTGCGCTGTATTCCGTTGCCCACTATATTCATGTCATTTTTACTGTGTGCTGTATGTATGTTATCTTGTCTTTATTTGAAAAAATATGAATCAGTGAGTACAAATTTACCAGATTTCGAGTCCCCTGTTGGATACAGTGATTACTTCCTTTTTATTTATATATATTTTTAAACAATTTCTTTATTTGTGAAAAAACTGTAATTCGAAAGTTTTTCATCTAAAGTAAGTCTGTTTAATTTTATATATAAAGAATTGTTAAATATATAGAAGTAAGTGTGCTGTGCTGAAGAAGTGGTCCTTGCAAAACTCAGCCCTAGTCAGTTACTAGGGTATTTTTTTCTCCCAAGTCTGTGCAATGTTCTAATGCTATGCTATGGCTTGTTCATGTTGCTATACAGTTGCTAGGGTGTGGCTACACAATTACCATGGTGATACTAGTTTACAACCATGTTGCCATATGCTAGAGTGTGGCTAGACAGTTACATGGTTGAAAGGTATAGACTGGATGTCTGCCCAAATCAAAAGAGCCAACCCCGTGTCTCTATGATGTTCTGGTGCTGATATATAGCTTATTCATGCTGCCATACAGTTGGCATGGTGCTCTAAATGGTTGCTAGGGCGTGGCTAGAAGGTTTCCAGGGTGGTATTTAAAGACTACTTGCTAGTCTGAGTCAAAAGAGACCACCCAGAAGTCTCTATGATGTTCTAATCCACAGGTAACCCTCTCACCTTATTTCAATGGAAATCTATGATGTGGTTGCTAGGGTGCTGTAACTGGTTGCTAGGGCATTTCTATGTCATTGTTATGTCACTACTTATTGGCTGCTTGCTGGGCAGAGTCAAATGAGCCCATCCACAAGTATCTATGACATTCTGATGTGGAGATATTATGTCACAAACTTCTGTCCAATTTTAAATCTGGGATTTTTCGCCCGCTGGATGAACTAGTGTGGGGAATTGTGCTATTTTAGGAACGGTTCATATAGATTTTTGCAACTGGTGTTTTTTTACTTGCTATGACCCCACTGAATACAAAACAACCTGTTTCCAATTTTTTTCTTCATTTTTAGTGCCAAAATTCAAGATGGCAGACAATATATGCAGAAAAATCATATAAAATAAAATATATAATCTTTTCACTTCTATGAAGGCTTTAAAATGGTAAACTTTTTGATGAATGTATTCCTAATAAGGCAGACAAGTGAGACACAGACTATTTTAAAAATAGTTATTGGATCATTTGCCAAAAAATAAATAAAATAAATAAATAAAAAATCTGCATTTTGTTTCATTATTGAAGAGTTCAACAAAACAGTCAGCCATTGTCACTCAAGTATTTATCCTCATCACTCTCACTGTCACTGTCACTGTCTGACTTTTCGATATTGGTGCATGTCTCCTCAGAGCCCTCACACCTGCAAAGTTGCGTGCATGGTAAGTTGTTGCTCTTGCAAGAACACCTTTAGTCCAGGCGTTTTAAGCCAAAATGGGAGTCAACCGTGAACAAATTGCAACAGAAGCAAACTCAACTGATTTTGTATCCTCAATATGTCCTGAGTAAGGAAAAAAAAGCCCAGAAGAATCCCATTAGGGGAAAGTTTCGAAAAAGACCCAAATATAGCCCATTCATTCGCCTATTCATTATTTTTCTCACATGAATAGGGTAAAAAATTGAACCTTTAGATATCACCATGAAAATTACTGAGTTGATTACTTATATCATGACAAACAAAAAAATGTATTACAAGTTTTTTTTTTTAATTGTTTGTTAACATGGACAAACGGTACATAATCTAATAACAGATGTGCTAATTTGCATATACCACAACAGATCTAAACATTGGGTATAGCCAGGAGAAAATGTCTTGTTGAATCTTGTTGACATATAACAGTAAAAGACTAAATGTTAAGGTCTGAATGGAACCCATTTAGGCTACCCATAAGCATTAATACATAGAGGCAGGAAGAAGTACTTTAAAACAGCCTTTATTAATTATTATTGCAGAGATTGGGTTTGGGGCTGGGTCCGTAGGACTGTTTCTGGGGGATGAGTCTGAGGGAAGAACAGGAGACAAGGGTGAGTAGAATGCAGAAGACAAAAAGGTAGGTAAAATAAAAAGTGTCTGGATAAAAAGATCTAATTGCGTACAAAATTCACCACTAGAGAATCTCATCTTCATTCTCGTCACAGGCCATCTGCATTGAGTTTGTGCAGCTCACTCCCCTATGTATTAATGCTTATGGGTAGCCTAAATGGGTTCCATTCAGACCTTAACATTTAGTCTTTTACTGTTATGTCAACAAGATTCAACAAGACATTTTCACCTGGCTATACCCAATGTTTAGATCTGTTGTGGTATTTATGCAAATTAGCACATCTGTAATTAGATTTTGCACCGTTTGTCCATGTTAACAAACAATTAAAAAAAACTTGTAATACATTTTTTTGTTTGTCTTGATATAAGTAACTCAGTAATTTTCATGGTGATATCTAAAGGTTACATTTTTTTACCCTATTCATGTGAGAAAAATAATGAATAGGCGAATGAATGGGCTATATTTGGGTCTTTTTCGAAACTTTCCCCTAATGGGATTCTTCTGGGCTTTTTTTTCCTTACTCAGGACATATTGAGGATACAAAATCAGTTGAGTTTGCTTCTGTTGCAATTTGTTCACGGTTGACTCCCATTTTGGCTTAAAACGCCTGGACTAAAGGTGTTCTTGCAAGAGCAACAACTTACCATGCACGCAACTTTGCAGGTGTGAGGGCTCTGAGGAGACATGCACCAATATTGAAAAGTCAGACAGTGACAGTGAGAGTGATGAGGATAAATACTTGAGTGACAATGGCTGACTGTTTTGTTGAACTCTTCAATAATGAAACAAAATGCAGATTTTTTTTCTTCCAATTTTTCTATTTTTTTCACCCAATTTTTTGGCAAAAGATCCAATAAATATTTTGAAAATAGTCTGTGTCTCACTTGTCTGCCTTATTAGGAATACATTCATCAAAAAGTTTACCATTTTAAAGCCTTTATAGAAGTGAAAAGATTATATATTTTATTTTATGTGATTTTTCTGCATATTGTCTGCCATCTTGAATTTTGGCACTAAAAATGAAGAAAAAAAAATTGAAAACAGGTTGTTTTGTATTCAGTGGGGTCATAGCAAGTAAAAAAAACACCAGTTGCCCAGGCTGGAAAAATAATTTCCCTCTTCCTGCAAAAGCTGAAAAGTTTCATTTTGTTTATCGTTTCCTAGTAACAAGGGCTGGCTATCTTTCCCATCTTTCCCATTGGCTTCATGTAATCCATTCTCCCCAATAATTTTCCATGTCATCTGATTGTTAACAGAATTATTGTGGTGAGCGCAGAACATTATTTTAATTAAAATGATTATTAGGTTATATGAAGGAAACTTTTAATCAGTCAATGCGTTTTTCTGGGTATGCCAATAAATAGCATAATGGTGGTTACACCCATCATTGGTTGATAATCATGATAATTCATGTTACCCATGGTCATATTTATTACCCAAGTCAATCAATTAATTAGAAAATGTATGTATATAATGATATACCTAACATATATCCATTTGAAATGTTTAAAAAGACGATTATTTGCAATTTTTGGTGATATATCCGCCATCTTGGATTTTGGGCCTGTGCAGCCCGGGAAAAAATCGGAAACAGGTAGTTTTGCAAACTATAGGGTCTGAAGAAGTCAAAAAACATCATGTGCAAAAATCTATATGAAATGTTCCAAACACTTTATTTTGCTACATATGGCCCTGCACTAAACATTGTTGTCACGTTTCCGTTCATGTTTGGACTGTGTTGTCTTTGTCATTAATTCATCTGTCTCACCTGTGCCCTGTTAATCACCTCATTTAGTTATCTCGTTTGTTTTGCCCCAGCTGTGTCTTATTTCCCTGATCTGTTTCCTTGTGTATTTAAGTCCTGTGTGTTCCTTCAGTCCTGGTCGGTTATTGTTTGTGCACCAGCACACTGTTTCTTGTTTGTTTTGAGTTTTCTCCAGTTAAATAAACCTTTGTTATTTTGGTACTTCGCTTGGCTTGTCTCCTTCCTCACCCGGACCTGACAGAATAACCGACCATAAAAAGGAAAAAGATGGAGATATGTAGACAGGCCTTTGTGGGAACCCGCCAAGCTGTGTTCCGGGGTATCCGTGGAGGTCACAGGGGAGGATATGGGCGATATGGGTCCAGACAACTTTTTCAGCACCAACATCCCCACGTCCAGCCAGATCCTCATCTCATCAGTCCAGTAACCCGCCGAGCCTGAGCCAGTTGTTGGCCTAGAGAGGCCAGATCCTGTTTCGAGTCCAGTTCCGAGTCCAGCCGAGCCCGCACTTCACGTCAGATCTGCCGAAGCCAAGGCAGTTCGCGTCATGCCTGCCGAGCCTGAGACAGTTGTTGGCCCAGAGAGGTCAGATCCAGTTCCGAGTCCAGTTTCGAGTCCAGCCGAGCCCGCATTTCATGCCAGATCTGCCGAAGCCAAGGCAGTTCGCGTCATGCCCGCCGAGCCTGAGACAGTCGTTGGCCCAGAGAGGCCAGATCCAGTTTCGAGTCCAGCCGAGCCCGCATTTCACGCCAGATCTGCCGAAGCCAAGGCAGTTCGCGTCATGCCCGCCGAGCCTGAGACAGTCGTTGGCCCAGAGAGGCCAGATCCAGTTCCGAGTCCAGTTCCGAGTCCAGTTCCGAGTCCAGTTCCGAGTCCAGTTTCGAGTCCAGCCGAGCCCGCATTTCACGCCAGATCTGCCGAAGCCAAGGCAGTTCGCGTCATGCCCGCCGAGCCTGAGACAGTCGTTGGCCCAGAGAGGCCAGATCCAGTTCCGAGTCCAGTTCCGAGTCCAGTTCCGAGTCCAGTTCCGAGTCCAGTTCCGAGTCCAGTTCCGAGTCGGCTGCCCGGTCGAGCAAGAACCAGAGCCAGTCTTCGAGCAAGAGCCAGAGCCAGTCTTCCCCAAGTATTTTTTTGGGGGGGGGCCATAGAGCTCCGTCCTGGCCACTCGATGGGCCACGGTCACCCGAGGGGTTCTCACCGCCGTGGCCACCCTAAGGGGCTTCTCCGCCATGGCCACCCAAAGGGGCTTCTCCGCCATGGCCATCCGAAGGGTCCGCACCACCATGGCCACCTGAAGGGTTCGCACCGCCATGGCCGCCCGAAGGGTCCGACAGCTCCGCCGTGGCCACGCCCACAGCCTGCTCTACTCTGGTTCCCGAGCAGCCAGCTCCGCCCTGGAGGCTTCTTGTCTTGGGCAACCATGCCTTCATCTGCCTCCGGGGTCTTCTCCGCTATGGATGCCCAAGGGTCCGACAGCTCCGCCGTGGCCACGCCCACAGCCTGTTCTGCCCTGGTTCCCCGAGCAGCCAGCTCCGCCCTGGAGGCTTCCTGTCCTGGGCAACCACGCCTTCATCTGCCTCCAGGGCGCCCACCCTCCCACCCCTTAGGATGTTATACAGCGCGAGGATGCGCCTTCGGGGAGGGGGGGGGGAGTACTGTCACGTTTCCGTTCATGTTTGGACTGTGTTGTCTTTGTCATTAATTCATCTGTCTCACCTGTGCCCTGTTAATCACCTCATTTAGTTATCTCGTTTGTTTTGCCCCAGCTGTGTCTTATTTCCCTGATCTGTTTCCTTGTGTATTTAAGTCCTGTGTGTTCCTTCAGTCCTGGTCGGTTATTGTTTGTGCACCAGCACACTGTTTCTTGTTTGTTTTGAGTTTTCTCCAGTTAAATAAACCTTTGTTATTTTGGTACTTCGCTTGGCTTGTCTCCTTCCTCACCCGGACCCTAACAATTGTACGCCCAATTGTTTATAAAAGTCAGAGCAGTGTTGTCCGTTGTCCTCAATAAGCCGCACAATTTGACACTTCATTCATGACAAAGTCGTACAGAAAAATGTGTACGGAAGAAGAAGAAGAGGAAGAAGAAGAAGAGAGAAAAAAAGTCGATGTGAGATAATAATAGTGATGCTAAAGAGAACTGTGCAAAGAGTTTTGGTGGTGTTTGTGTCTGAGTGAGAAATAAATTCACGTAATTTGAATGATGTCGTAGATGAATGCATTTTGTGCCAAAGCAGTGATAAATGATCCACAGTTTAACTCAGATATACTGCTGTTGTGCTCACTGTGGGAAGAGTTTTGAAAAAGTGACCCAAGTATTGAGAAATGTGCCCTAGTAATTGAAGAAAAAAACTGTAATCAGAGTTTCTTGTTAATATTAGTTGTTAGAATATTGATAATGCACTACACATTTGTTCCTGTGTAGTTACTCATTAATGATGGAGCAAAATTCTAAAGTATTACCAAGATCCATTAAGATTAGTTCCAAAAAAATATAGAAGTTACCATAGGAACCCTGTATACATTAGGATTTTTTGTCAATCGTGAACATCCTTTCTTTCAGTATGCCAACAGTGAGGGTGTGGCTGACTACAATGTGACCGTGGAGAAAGTATCCAGGGAAAACATCACTCTATGTAACAGCTTCAGCACTAAAGATCCATCTCTCACCCTAATCCTGTCTTACTCTGCATACAACATCAGCGTCAGGGCTTTGAACAGTGTCGGATCGTCTCCTGTTTCCAGTATAGTCATTGAGCAAATGGATGAGTTGAAAGGTACATTCTTTCGTATGTTGTTACATGCTACATGCAAAGTACTCTGGTTAGCTGTATATTAGCTGTAAACACTGTATATTTGAACATTTAATGAGGTATTAGTTATTTATTTTTTTATTTTTTTAGATTCGTTTGGGCTGTTCAGTGTTAACATAACCAGGAACAACAGTTTCAGTCTGTCCTGGAGCAGCTCGGTCTCTAGCGTGTGTTACTGTGTGGAGTGGTGGGCCAAAGGACAGATTCCAGCTTTCCAATCATTCTACGTGAAGCAGACGCACAGAGAAATAACCGAGAAAACTAAGAGAAGTACTGTTCCCCTTTATTCTCGTATAATAAGTAGGATGAAAAAAATGTATAACAGTATATTCGTATAATGGATAAATGGACACTAAAGTTTTTACACACAAGTTTTTATGTTGTAATTATTGATTTAATAACTCTAAAAACATGGTATAAATAAAAGTGGTATAAGTATAAAGTTGTAAAAAGTAATAGATATTTTAATAATAAAAATAATAAAAATAAAAAGTGTTTTTAATTACTAATATGAGATCCATTGACAATGTAAAACTTGTAAATCTGACCTAAACCTATTCTACGGTAACATTTTTACATTTATAAGAGACTTGCTGACTTTGACACACATTCTGTTTCGCAACGGCTCCGAGACTCGAAGGTGAAGATCCAAATGCAGTTTATTTACAGAGTAGTCGTACAGGCAGGGTCATCAACAGCGAACAGATCAAAGGAGGAAACACAGAGAATATCGTAAGTTATGACTATAACTATGGATCTATGAGACCGAACGATGACCGTCACCACGGTCTTACCTTGAATGACGCCATTCCTCCGCCTATCCTCGAGACCTAATATCAACAATGTCAGGTGACTGACCTTAGGGGTTGGCTATATAACATCCAGGTGAACCAACCACTTCCTCTTGCCTGGAACGCCCAGCTCGTCCCGAGTGACAAGGGATGGTGACGGTCATCGTTCGGTCTCATAGATCCATAGTTATAGTCATAACTTACGATCTATTTTGACCTCACTCAGACCGTCACCACGGTCTTACCTTGGATGACTTATACCACCAGGGTCACGAGGGACTAGTATATTTTCCCTCCCCTGTTTACTTAGCAACAGATAAAACAGCAGACCCCAAAGAATTTGGATTTGCAACATTAATCCTATAAAATCTCGTAAACGTGCATGGGCTGCTCCAAGAGGCTGCAGCACAGATGTCTGAGAGCGCTACCCCCTTCAGTGCTGCCCAGGAAGTTGCCATGCTCCTGGTAGAGTGAGTAACCAGATCACCAGGGATAGGTAGATTTTGGTTGACATAAGCTTGTGAAATTGTATCCACTATCCAATGAGATAATCGTTGCTTAGACACAGGTTTGCCTGCACACTTCTTGTCAAAACATACAAATAGTTGTGTGTGTGACTGTCGTAATTGATGAGTACGCTCAATATATGTGTGCAATGCTCTAATAGGACATAGAGAAAAATGATCCAGCTCTTCACCTGAACAAAGGGGATCTGGATGGAAAGCATCAAGCTCAATTACCTGATTTATTGTGCTAGGTTTAAGGACCTTGGGTAGGAATGATGGGTTTGGCCAGAGAAAAACCCCTGTTTTTTTTCTGCCTTCCATCTCAAGCAGTCTTCACTGACTGATAAAGAGTGCAATTCACCAACTCTCTTAGCTGAACATATCGCCAGTAGGAATACTGTTTTCCATGTCAAGAACTTGAGATCTGCTTGCTCCAAAGGTTCAAAAGGTGCTTTGGCTAGTGAGTGTAAGACAATAGAAAGGTCCCAAGCAGGTGATCTCATAATTTTCCCTGGTCGCAAACGTTTTGCACCCTTGAGAAATTGAGACACCAAAGGGTGTTTGCCAATATTTGCACCATCCACTATCCACACATGGAAGTGTGAGATGGCTGCAATGTAGACTTTTATGGTATTAACTGATTTCTCAGAATCCATCAACGTTTGAAGAAAACGAAGAACCAAACTGGTGTCACACTTGGCCGGATCTAGTTGTTGGTCTTGACACCATGCTGAGAATATTCACCACTTGCTAGAGTAGCTACTCCACGTAGATGGTGCCTTAGAACTATTTATTGTCCTTAATACAGCTTCATCCAAATCTTCAGAGAGGGACTGAGCAAGGGCCATACCCATAGTTGAAGTGTCTCTGGACTTGGGTGCCAGATTTGTCCCTCCGCTTGAGAGAGGAGATCTGCTCTCCTCGGTAACTGCCAAGGGTAACCTTGGACCAAACGTACAAGGGTTGGAAACCAATGCTTCTTTGGCCATCTCGGGGCCACAAGTAAAACCTTGTGACGGCCCAAAGATACCCTGTTGAGCACAAGGTGGATCAAAGGTAGAGGAGGAAAAGCGTACAACAATTCTTCCGGCCATTCTTGAGATAGTGCATCGATCCCCAAGGGGCCTCCCTGGCTGTTCAGAGAATACCATAGATCGCAATGAGTTGTCTCTGTGGTCGCAAACAAATCGACCTTTGCCATACCGAAATGCCTCCATATTGATCTCACCACTTCGGGATGGAGACGCCACTCTCCCGGGAGAGGCCCAGTTCGAGACAGTAGGTCTGCTGCTCTGTTTGCTACTCCCGGTATGTATACTGCTCTGAGTGATGAGAGCTTCGGAAATGCCCAAGAAAGTAGTTCCTTTGTCACCTGGAGACACCGCACTGATCTGGTGCCACCCTGGTGATTGATGTGGTACACTGCAGACATGTTGTCCGTTCTCACCAAAACATGTTTGTTCTGCAACAACGGGAGAAAAGCCCTCAGGGAGAGATGGACTGCCCTGAGTTCCAGCACGTTGATGTGCTCTGTGGTCCAGGGGAATTTCCAGTGTCCCCTGATGGACCTGCCTTCCCAAACTGCTCCCCACCCTGTTAGAGAGGCATCTGTCGTTATCACAGACCGCCTCGCTGGGATGTTGCCTAGAGGAACCCCTTGTGATGGTAATGTCTTCCAAGGGTGTAACATTTGGATACACCTTCGTGTAACCTTTATCTTTACATGTCTGTGAAATTTGGGATGTAAGTGAAAGTTGTTCAACCAACGCTGTAGTGGACGGGCTCTGAGAAGGCCGAGTGGGACCACAGTTGCTGCTGCTGCAATCATGCCCAACAATCGCTGAAATTGAATTAATTTCATTCTCTTGTTCAGACGGAATGACTGAGTAAGATTGACCAACTGTACCACTCTCTGGGGTGATAGAGTTGCAGTCATCAGTCGGGAATCTAGCGAAATTCCCACAAACACTGTCTGCTGTCTGGGACTTAGATTGCTCTTTTCCCAGTTCACTTTGAACCCGAGAGACTGTACATGTTGAAGCACCATTTCTGTGTCCTTCGTGACTTGACTGCGAGAAGGAGCACAAATTAGCCAGTCGTCCAGGTATGATTGAATTTTCAGACCTGCACACTGAAGAGGACGAAGGGCTGCTGAAACCACCCTGGTGAAGACCCTTGGAGACAGAGACAGGCCAAATGGAAGGACCCTGAACTGATAAACCCGATCTTGGAAGGCAAAGCGAAAAAACGGGCAGTGATCCTGACAGATGGGTATGTGGAAATAGGCATCCTTTAAATCTATGGAAGTGAACCATTCTCCCAGTTCTATGGATTCCAGAATTTGTGTTGTAGTCAGCATTTTGAAGGGCAACACTTTTATGAATTTGTTCAGCTTTCGTAAGTCCAGAATGGGTCGAAGTCCCCCGTCCTTCTTTGGCACTAGGAAATACTTCGAATAGAACCCAGTGAGCTGTTTGCTGGTGCTTATCTGTACAATCGCTTTTTTTTGAAGTAAGACTGTGATCTCGTTGGCCAAAATTTGTGCCTGGACTGGGTCTCTGACTATGGTCATATGAACCCCTGAAAAAGTAGGAGGGCGCCGCCGGAACTGTATCCTGTATCCTGTCTTGATGGTGTCTAGAACCCAAGGATCTGATGTTACCTTCTCCCAACTGTCCAGGCACAGTTGGGAGCATTCTCCGACGACTCCGAGACTGCTATGCCTGGCCTCCCCGGGGTTTGAAACCCCTGGAAGTACGCCTCTTAAGTGGTCCTCCCCTGACTGGATTATGAGCCTGGTCAGTTTGGGGAGCCTGGTAAAAAGGTCTGGTTCCTCGATCATGGAACTGGTAACCCCTAGATCGTCCTCTGCCATACCCCCAAGTTTCTGAACGAGGAAAGTGTGGGGGCTGAAAAGAATGAGCAGCCCTATGGCCATATTTGGTAGGGCCACCAAATGTTTGCTGAACTGACTCCCTTCTGCGTCTTGCCTGATCAGCAGTATCCAGTAAAGCCTGTGAATCAGTGTGAAATATCCGACCTGGAACCACTGGCATATTAGTCAGATCCTTCCTAATAGCGTCAGGTAAAGATGTCTGAGCCAACCAGATTTGTCTTCTAGCTAAAATTGCCGAAGACATAGATGCCCCTATGTCCTTGGTAAGCTGTGAGTGAGTGTGTGATGAGTGCTGTGTCGATCAAATTCATCACATCACGCTCTTCTTTATTAACGACTTTTCTTAAAGCAGCCAAAACTATTGCTAAAGCATTTCCTGAACGGGCTGCCCGAGTAGCTGCGTTATATGCTTGGCTCATTATCCGGTCTGTCTTTTGGCTCTCCTTACCGGGACAGCGAGGATTGTCAGTAACCTTATCAGGTCCCAAAGCAGTTAAAGCTGCGATTTCTCGCTCCACTGATGGCATGTTCCCCATACCACTCTCAGGGGGGTAATCCAACTTAACAAACCGTCTACAACCTGCATTAAACTGGGGTGCAGCTTTTGGATTATTCCAGGCTTTCCTCAGCATCTGGGAATAATCCTCAGCTACAGGAATTGACACAGTAGGCTGTGCAGGAGAAATACTCGCCCATACACCTTGTGTGGGGGCTGGAGCTGTAGCTTCTCCCTGAGCATCAAGACCCAGGATCCTTGCTGCACTTAAAATGCGTGAAAGAACGTCAGAATGCAGCCTTCTTTCTGAAACCTCAGACCTGGATTCATCTTCCTCGTTTTCGTCTGCATTCTCCTCACTACCATAAAGGGAGTTATTTGCATGCAGTGACACGGCATCCATATAATCATCCCTCTTTTCCTGACGTGATGTCAACTCATCTCCAGGAGAGGGTGCAGCCCGGGGTGCAGATGGCTGTGTGCTTACTGAAGAATTACATGTTTCAAGCTTACCAGCTAAGTCACGTAATGCTGCCAAGATTTGCAACTGAGTGTCATCCTTGGGCTCTTGAACTACCGTGACCCTCTCCCGTTTATCCGGAGGCATGTCAGAACCTGAAGACCTGATGGAATCATCAGGCTTCTTGCGTTTATGAGAGGAACTACTGGGAATAATTTCTTTATTACCACCAGTTAGAAATTTTGCTCTTTGCACTCTTTCCTGCAAAGATAGCTCTATTGCGGCTGCACAGGGATTTTCGATATCGTCTAATACATGTTGCATACCCAAACAAGAGGGGCATTCGCGATGCCCATCTCTTGGGTGTATGCTAGTTTGGCAAAAACGACATTTTGAGTGACTCATGACAACAATCCGTCCTTCGGATGAGACGTTAAACCGAGGTCCTGACTCTCTGTGGTCATTAAAAATCCCAGGATGTCCTTCGAAAAAGAGTAGGGGTGTAACCCCGGCATCCTGGCAAAATTTGCCCCTTGGCCTCTGTCCATCATGGCCTCCTAATCATCCCCATATACTGATTGGCTTCATCACTGTCTCCTCTCCACCAGTAAGCTGGTGTGTGGTGGGCGTTCTGGCGCAATATGGCTGCCGTCGCATCATCCAAGTGGATGCTGCACATTGGTGGTGGTTGAGGAGATTCCCCCCTTTCATGTAAAAGCGCTTTGAGTATGCCTACCTAGAAAAGCGCTATATAAATGTAATTAATTATTATTATTATTATTATTATTAACAAGCCAGAGGTCAGATCACTCATATAATAATGGTCTATAAAAAAGGAAAATTAACAAAAGATTAACTGTAATGAATCACAGTATTTAACTAATTCTTTGAAGTTGAACTGCAAGATTCCCAAATAACTCAGCATTTAGTTAAAAGACAAAAAAACAATAATGCCATAAACAAATAGATTGTGACGAATCACAGATCATTAATCAAATCAAACACTTCCTTAATCTGTAATTCCTCAAAAAAAAATATCTGCCTGGTATTAGTTAAATACAATTAACCAGGTACAATTAATATAAAGATTGTGACGAATCACTCTTCATATTCATCTTTCAAAATAAGTCTGCGAACAGAACCACTTGAAAATCATATTAGAAAATGATCCATCATTCTACGTGCGCACACGCAGTAAATGGAAAAAAAACTCTAGTCTGCTGCGAACAGCTGACCTGAGAACAATCAATAAATACCTGTAAACAAACAGAAAAAATAAAGAAATACTCACTGACGTGCGTTCCAACGACGCGTCGAGATATTTAAATGAGGAGAAAAAAAGACTGCAATCCTGCAGGGACGTGAAGCACCTGCACAAAAACGTGACGGATTGAAACAAATCTCTCCTGTAATCAAAACAATGCGCTCTACCGCGTCGGTCTCAGATGAGGCGAGAAAGGCAAGAGGAAGTGGTTGGTTCACCTGGATGTTATATAGCCAACCCCTAAGGTCAGTCACCTGACATTGTTGATATTAGGTCTCGAGGATAGGCGGAGGAATGGCGTCATTCAAGGTAAGACCGTGGTGACGGTCTGAGTGAGGTCGAAATAGATCCAAATAACAGGCATAGGTCAGGGCAGGCAGCAATAATCAGAGTCCAATAAACAATCCGAGTCAGGCCAGGCAGAGAAACGATCAGGAAACGGTGAAACAGTCCAAGGTCAGCAAAACAAGAATCAAACACGGGTAAATAACGCTCAGAAATGTAGTAAAAGTAAAAAACAAGACTTTGCGGTGAGTGAATGAATGACCATGGTATAAATAGACTGAGACTAACAGGATGATGAGACACAGGTGAATGCAATCAGTGAATGAGGTACAGGTGAATGTGATCAGTGATAAGTGATGATGAGTCCGGGCAGTGAGTTAAGGGAAATGTAGTTTGTGAGTGATAATAGTCTTATGTGGAGTACCCTCTGGTGGCTCTCAAGGGCACTCCAGCTGGTGACCGTTACACATACATGATTATCTACAGGATTTCTCTTTGTGACTCTTTGTTGGTTATTTCCATTTCTATGGTTATACCTGTCATGACTGGTTAAGGGGAGGATCTAAGCACAAATGGTACTTTAATAATCCAAACAAAAGACTAAAGGCACTCAGGAATACAGAGAGGGATGAATAACGCAAACAACAAGAACAGATAAAGAACTGAACCAAATAGGGGATTATAAATACACAAGATAGTGAGGGGTAAAACAAGTCCCAGGTGGGACCGATCAGTCAACTCATAAGAAACCATAGCAACCAAGGCCACAGGGACTAAACACAGGTAAAGAAACTACACTCAAAGAACCAAAACACAGATAATACCAAACTCACTTTTGATTTACATCCATCAAATACATACAAATATACATACATGTTACGTACTGCTCAGATACTGTATACAGGTTGAAGATCCAAATTCAGCTTTATTGGGGCAATCCAGAATCATAATCCATATAACAGGCAAATGGCCAAAACACATAGCAAATAATCCACACGTACGATGTTACATATGAAACTGAAGCTTCAATGCATGTATCGAGTACGCAGCTCAATTTCTCATGAAGTTCCGTGCCGGAGCGTGTATTGTTTTCAGAGAAGCACGAGATCAATGAATAACGAAGCCTCACTTCGCACTTCGCACACCGCACTTGCTTTGCGTGTCGAAATGTTTGAACCCAGACTGCTACTCTAAAAGTGTTCAAGTCCATTTATTAAATGTTTGTTTATATAAATAGCCTATAGCCTATAATACGTGATCATATAGTCTGCCATATAACAGTATAAAAAATAGAGCACCATTTAATTGCATTAAACAACTCTATTGGTATAATTAGTATTATTATAATTATTGTTAGATTTAATTTATTGCCACACTTTAATATGTGAATTATGTTATCAGAAAACTGGCTTTTATTTGTGCTTAATGGATAAAACAACGGAGCTGTGCTCTTGGGTTTATGGCTGCTAAAAATTTGACCTGCCACAAGATGACACTCTTGATGGTTTGAATCTTTTCCCAAAAGAATCAGAGAAAAGCTTCTAAGATTTAAAAGACTTCATTTCTCCATCCCTTCAATGGAGTCCAAAACACAGGCAAACAAGGATTTTCAGGACAGCAAGACATGGAAACAAAGATATGGGAAACCAGGATACAAGTACTCAGAATTGCACTGCAACACAAAAAAATTGCAAAGTTAGAGTGAAAACACAGGGCTTATATAGGCAAGTTTTAACAGGGGTAATCACACACAGCTGAACATCATCACAATCATGAGAATAGGCAATGGATACTGAGAAATGAAGTTCATAATGGAAAAGCACAGGTGTTGGGAGAAGTGCCCTCTGAAAGAGATCAAGGGCACTCCAGCTGGTGGATGTAACAATATATCAAATATGAATATCTTAGAACAAAATTGATTTGTTACTATTTAAAACAACAACAATAATATATTATAATAAAAGATTGATCAGGCTAAACTAAGTGTTATGAGCCCCACAAATAACATTAACAATTATTTTGATTTAAAACCATATTCCTTATAGAAGAGTTTCAATATTAATTCATACTTTTTATTATTTTTGGAATAAATGCATTGATCTGGACACAAATGAGTGTTACAACATATACAGTAGTGGTCAGAAGTGATGTCCGGAGGGGATATTTGAGGATGTCCGGAGTGATGTCCGGAGGGGATATTCTATTTTCTTGTAATATTTTAAATGTGAAGGAAACACAAAACTTGGTTAAAATATTTATCTGAAAAAAAATAAAAAATAATAATAATAATAATCATACAGTGACTACAACATAATTAGTTATAAATATTTATTTGCTTCTCTCTAGTTTTTGCATGTGTTCATAGCGTCTTGCTTACATATGTAACCCTTTTTCCCTGAAGAAGGGAACGGACACATTACATTGTTTTCACACATAAAACAATTGACTCCAAGCTCAACTATGTTAATCGATTACAAAATCTTTAACAATTTTTTTTATATTTAAATAAAGGGTGAACATGTCCATTTTCCTAGGCCAGACATCACTTTTGGCCACTACTGTATATTATTTAATGCTTTGCTATCAGCATAGTGGATACTTCCATATTTATTTTACCTCGATTATAGGGTGATTTAAGAACTTTATTTATTAACAGCATTAAGAATTGCAACGGTGTTCTACACTTTTTTTGTTGTTGTCTTTCTTTGAATTTAGTTTTTCAGCCCTATACGAGATATTATTTCTCTCTGCACACCAGACCATACCTGGACACCTGCAACCTGAAGAATGTGAACAACAGTGAGATGACATATGGCACAGCCCAAGCTTATTTCAGAGAAGGAAGTGAGTCCAAATATTCATAAAACTGCTAATATATAGAATTGTTAATACATTTCCAGCCTGATAAATATACTGGTTTGTGCTGGTAGTGTAGCTGATTGACCAGTATATGTGCTTTTCACTAGCAAAACCTCGCTATTAAGCTGATCGACAAAGGACGGTTAATGCTAATTAAGAAGCTAACTTCTAAAATGCAATAATATTGTTTATTTGAAAATCATTTATTTGTAGTCTAAAAAAGTGTCAAATGGAATTCTCTGGCTGAGAAATATGTGCTACTGAAATGTGTGCAAGCTAAAATTTTAGGTCAAATGCTGAAGATTCACACCATATACTGTCAGAATATTACAATTTTTAACTGGTCTGCTATAGACAACAGATGTATCTTTCTATATGACTGAACTGAAGCACTTTTTCAGGTCCGATTAGTGCTCCTGGGAATGTGAGCATTTTGAATATTGCCCAGTATTCCTCAGTGATCACGTGGAGTCCCGTGTCTGAGGAAGACTTGCGTGGATTCTTATTAGGCTACTACATCTACTACAAAGAGGACCATAATGAAACATGTGAGGAGAAGCTTTATATAATTCACCATCATAAAATGCTTATCAGAGATTCTTGAGAACTGGGACAAAACATGTTAGGCTTGTTTCTTTCACCTTCATTGACTTAATTAAAAGAATTCATTTTCTCAACTGTATACCAGGAAACCCGTGCTGTGACAGGTGGCATGTAAGCGTTTAATTAGTTATTTAAAATGTTTTATTATAAAGTTATTATTTAAAATGAAACATTAGACACATTACTGGTATAGATTTCAAATCATAAGTGGAAAGTTTATTATTAGTATTATTATTATTGTTATTGTTTGTCACTTGTCGCTTGAATTTGTGTTTGATTGTCAACATTGTCAAATATCTCAAAAATTCTGAGCATTCCTTTACCACTTGTTTCTGATCTTAGGTCTTAAGTTTTATACATTTAATTTTAACTGTGCTCTAAAACAATTGGAATTGTACCAAAGCGTGGTTTATTAATCTAATGATATGTAATGATAGGCAAGTTTGAAGAAAGAACCCAAGTGCAGCCCAAAAGTTCAGGAGGATGGTGGTGGAGCGGAGGTGGTCTTGGGGGAGGGATGGCGGGCCAGGCCCGTGCAGGCCTCTTCGATTTCCCTTGAAGTATATCAGGGCTTTATGGGCAAATAAATAAATGGAATGAATGAATGAAATTAAAATCAAATTAATGAAACCTTTTTTTTGTCCCAGTTCTCAAGAATCAGTGAAATGCACTATATAATACGGTTATAAATGTGATATTTTTTTAACTGCTGTCTGATTTTGCCTGTTTTCTATTACATTTGACATTTACAGCCTTTAAAGTGGATCCCAGCATAAACAGTTTTGAGCTGCTGAATCTTGAAAGCAACAGTGCGTACCGTGTGCAGCTGTCTGCATTTACAGCGGCTGGAGAAGGAGAGCGCAGTGATTTCAAACACTTTGTCACAAACCCGCCAGGTAAACTCCTATTTTTCAAGTTTATCTGCCTTACAGCTTTTCATGATACACAGTAAATGTGTCTGAGAATGTGTCTGTCTGTCAGGAGGTTTGTTTTCTAATTACATGAATTAAAAAAAGTCACAAATGCATTGACAACGTGGCTTATTCCGACAGAATTCACTGCTTTAAGCAGCATTATAGCTGCGGTGATTGTGGGAATAATAATTCTTTTACTCGCGGTTCACCTCAGCTGTCGGCTTCTGCACAGGTAAAGACACACGCATTTCATTTTCCGAAAGACTGACACTATAAAACCAAAAACTAATGTAAAGCTCAATGTGGATTTTTACAGAGCCAAGAAACTGATGTGGCCAAGTATACCAAATCCTGAGAATAGCAATGCTGTTCAGAAAATTGAAATTGCCTATGAACTGGTAAGAAGTATAATAACAATATACATGATGCAATATAATGACAATATAATAATATAAGACAATATGAGACAATATATTGATAAAACAATACTTTGTGATAAGAATATACCAAATAATATATAAAAAAGAGTATGAGGCAGTGATGACCTCAGATGGTAATACTATGGTTTACATGAATACTGAATATTTGTATTCACGTTGTTTCATGTTTTTGAAAAACGTTTATAAAATAAAATTTTAAATGTAATGACACTAAAAATGTCATGTGGTGTAACCATAAACAAAACAGTAATAACATATTTCCTTTAATCATTGGATGTTCAATCACAAGTATTCAATGTATACTTTCAAAAAACGGTTTTGCCATTCCTTTTCAAAAACTCAAAAAGTATTTATTATATTATTAAAATCTTATGCTCACCAAGGCTGCATTTATTTGATTAAAAATACAGTAAAACCAGCTGTATTTTGAAAGATTAAAATTTGAAAATGTAATTTATATTTATGTGATGGCAAAGCTACATTTTCAGCACTCTTTACTCCAGTCTTTAGTATCAGATCCTTCAGAAATTATTAAAATACTGATTTGATGCTCAAGAAACATTTCTTATTACTAATGTTGAAAAGAGTTGTGCTGCTTAATAGTTTTTTAGAACCTGTGAAACTTTTTTTTTTTTGAATTCTTTGATCAATAGAAAGTTTAAAAGAATGGCATTTATAAAAAAATAAAAAAATAAAATTGTAACTGGGTAAAGTTTTTACTGTCACTTTTAAAACAAATTAATGTATCGTTTCTGAATAAAAGTATACATTTTGTAGTGGGTGAATTGCGTTTGTATTTTTTGAATAAGTAGATTAACATCAATCATACTGAATGATTACCTTGTTCCTATGGTATTTATAACTCCATAGTATTCAATAATTTGATGGTGTCCCAAACAACACTGTATTACCATGGTACTGTGTCGAAAAAGCCACGGACACCATGGATCCTCTAGGACTACTAAAATGTTTAAGTTTTAATTCATGATGAGATGTTTGAACAGTGTAAGTTATATGGACTTTGAATCATTTGGTCACTTTCTTTTTTTTTTCTTCTGTAGGGTATCCTGGAGCCACTGAACAGGCAGCGGTTAGAGGAGAGTGAGGGATGTGATTCCAGTACAGTGTGTGTTGTTGAGAGCAAAAGGGAGGCGACTCCTCTCAGCAGTCCTCCCATTTCTCACGCTGGTGTGAAGCCCACCATCCTTCTTCTCTGTGAAGATCAGGACAGCCCGTCCATCCTGGATGAGATCACACCTCCAGACACCCCAACACAAATCCCCACCAGAGAGTCTGTTTCCACAGAGACCTTCCCTATGGACTTCGGTAAGACAGACTCCACTTTGAGCACTTCTGTTGACAATGACATCACAAGTTTAGAAAGCAAAGACCCTGGAGAGACCATCTGCAACATGACACGGTCGGACTTCATCCCAGCATCCCAACCTGCTGTTGTTTTCATGAGTGATTACACCACCATGGAGATCTTCCAGCAGGTCACTATGATTGGGAATCAGGGTCCATCCATCCAAACAGTGAAACCAGAAATTGTTCCTGTACATCCAGGGCAGGATTACATTCGGCAGTCCTGTTTTTCAAGAAATGTACAGTCTAATAACCCATCAGGGGCATGTAATGGTGCTGAAGTTTTGAACCCAGAAATCACAGTGCTCTGAAGTGCTTTTAATCCAGTGATTTACAGAACTGTTACAAAGAAAATCACTCTGGAGCATCCCGAGGTTATAGGAGCCGCGTTTAAGGGTGCAAGGTTCATTGTCCTGTTTCTGACTGAGCTTTAGCCACTACTCAACGCCTCCCATAAAAGATGGAAGACGTCACTTTTAATGGCAGTGGACTGGACCAAAGGCTCAGAATTCTGAAACGCCCAGTGCTCATGACAAAGACTCCTACATCAATGACACAGCCCTAGCTTTACCTAAAATGGAGCGTTCCATCCAAGGCTAGGCTAGGTGGACTGTCAGTCCAAATCCACTTATTTGTGTGTCGGATTGTAATTTGATCTATATGTTTGACTGTGTATGTGTTCAGATCCTATTTGCAGTGCTGGGTAGTAAATGATAATTTTGAATCTGGATTACATAATCAGATTCCAAAAATTACTTATCTAAAATACTTATTATCAGACTACAGTTACTTTTTTACTGTATTGATTACATGATTACACTAGTCACTAGTTAGCTGACTGTAATTACACACAAAATTGAGAGGTTATTATTATAAATTGCTATACTAATACAAATACTAATACTAACTAACTGACTAAAATACTAACTGACTAAGAGGGGGAGAAGTTAAATCATATATAATCTTATACATCAGGCATACATTTGCATATTTAATCATATTTTCCCAACTCAGCAGATTATATATATATTTTTAATATTGAACAATGATAAAAGTGTATTGGTTTCTCATCAAGAACTTTAAGTGTACGTTTGTATAGACTCTAATGGTTTTAGAGTCACTGAACTCGCCTGAGACCAGGTTGTTAAACAATAGATAATGGGAGACATAACCATAGAATGCATAAACATCTTAGCTGCCTCTATAACGACACATAACCTATACTAAACCAAAAATTATAAAGATTAAACTTAACCTGCTTACAAACCTTTTTTACCTGAGCTTTAAATGTAAGTTTAGAATTAATCAATATTCCAAGGTATTTATATTGAGAAACCTGTAGCCTCACCCCTAACACAAAAACATCTGGCTCTTTACTGATACTGTTTGAAAAAACATACATACTGTTTTAGACACATTTAGTTGCAAGCAGCTTACCTTTAACCATGCCTATACATTAACCATAGAATTAGACAGAACCAAGATCATTAGAAACTTGTCAAACTATTAAATTTGTAAATAAATTACAGTATCATCCGCATACATTTGTATATTAATGCCAGGACATACAAAATAAAGATAATCTATATAAATAAAAAATCAGTGGACCCAGAATAGATCCCTGAGGGACACAAGTAGATGTACATAGATCAGTTGATTGATGATTTTGTACTTGAACATGATGAGACCGATCTGACAGGTATGATTCTATCCAGTTGAGTGTATGTAAGGAGAAATTAGAACTAGATAACTTGGATATGAGAGTTCAATGATTAACAGTGTTAAAGGCTTTCAGATCAAGAAACTTGGCTATAAAACTTGGCTCCAACTATACCTCCTTTACCTAAAAGAGTTTTAATATTGTCTATAAAAAACTATTTGCTGTCTTCATTGAATACTTTGCCCTAAAGCCAAACTGCATTGGACGCAATGTAAATGAACTATTATTCAAGTCACTGCTAATTTGCTCTGCAACTAATTTCCCCATAACCATAGAAACAGTGGGTAGGATACTGATTGGCCTATAATTAACAAAAGGAAGGGGATATCCGCTTTTAAATACTGGAACAATAGCCGACTTCCGAAAGTGTGGAACTTTACCCTGAGAAATCTAAAGTTTAATAATTCCATTAATAGGTTTAATTAATGTCTAAATAGACTCTTAAAGCATAACTACATCCATAACATATTTATATTTTGCTCTAGATGGTTTAAAAGATCTAATCACTCTCATAACGTCTAAATCAGTAACAGGCCTTATACTAAAAAACAGGCTCCATTGCATTGACTGGACAAATATTTATTATGGTCAGGAAGAAGTCTGCTTTAGCTGTTCTTAATTTCTTTACCACACAATTCCTTATCATGGTAAATCAATATCTATCATGGTTCAATTTGCTTCTAGTAAAATTTGTAGGGCATGATACTGTTCTTTCATCAAATTTAAAATATTTACATTTATTATTTTTAAGATTTAATTATTAGCTTTAACATAGTTCATCTGCTTACAAACCCCCTGCAGTTCCTCTCAAACCCTAGTTTGGAAAACCCTGATGTAATATTTAATGCACTTCATGTTGTTGATAAAGAATGGAATACAGTACATTTTATTTTTCTTTGTATTTTTCAAATCAGTGTAATAAACGAGTTAGGTCAAAAAATCTGAAGGCAATCAGATTATATTACCTATACTGCAATTTCCATCATGTAATTTGTGTTCAGTTATTGACTACTATTTGTAATTTACCCAGCACTGCCTATTTGTGTCCTGTGGAGCTCTTTCTTTTTCCGGAATATCTGCTTTGGTTTCTATGGCTATGTTACGTTGGTGGACCTAGTTAGGTTCACTTTGTCTCCTGTATAGAAGCTTGTTTCTGCCACATAATAATAATAAAAAAATGTATTTGGACTTTTTTTCCCTCAGAATTATGTGATATAAAGTCACAGTTGTGAGTTATAAAGTCATAACTTGCAATTCAGACTTTTTTTCTCACAAAAATGTAGATCCCACAATCCTGTACTTTCTATTCTGTGACAGTTGAAAATAAAGATGGCATCTGAAAGTTGCAGTTGGTAGTAGGTTTGTGTGTAAATGTAAGTTTTTAACCAACATTTTTCACTTTTGATGTCATTTCCTGAAAGAAATGACTATTGTAGTAATTCATTATTTGCTTAGTTTTCACCAAAGCGCTCTCTATATTGCTGTAGATCATAAAACTCTTACGCTGCCTCAGAAGTCTGTCCGAAATCAGTTTCATGAGCTATCTTCGTGCATAAACGCTGCCTAGTGGCTTCATTCCCTGCTGCTGTCTCCGCCGGCTTAAAAATTCAGAGAGGTGTACACCAGCCCGACTAGCAGTATATATTAGTATATTTTTCCACTCTGCATGGACTTCGCAATAGCACAACCTTTTTTTCTAGACCCCACCCCATACTGTGCTGAACTGTACCGAACCGTGACGTCATAACCGAGGTACGTACCGAACCGTCAGTTTTGTGTACCGTTACACCCCTAATGAACAGCCCTACCCCAAACAGTTTTGAGGGACGGGGGGCCGTTCCGCCGGGGTCCAGAGGAAGCAACCACTGGAATTAAGTGAAAACAAACCCGGGTGGCAACAAAATCTCTGGTAAGAGACAGTTAAATGTCTTTTATTTTGGTATAAAACTGAGTGAACCATAGCGGCTGAGACTATTGTGCTCAGCTTGCTAAGTGGTTTCAAAAGAACCGCACCAGATTAATTGGTTGAACTCAAATTGAGCGCTGGAAAGTGCTCCAGGGAAAGATTTTGAGTAAACCGTAATTAATTACGCACTGGACAGTGCAACCTGTCCGGTTTTGGGTGAAAACACGGATCTGTTAGAGACGTCTGACAGATTACTAGGCATGCGCCGAATTGGGAAAATCCACAGAGATAGAAAACAGCCACTATGGGGTCATGAATCAGTTGAAAAGGGCAGTGATAAACAAAAGGTTGTTGTGGTTGCGTTCAACATGTGAAAAATGTGAATTTGTTTGATTTTATTAATGTTATGAAAACAAGGGTATTGGAGAAGGAATTGCCATATTTGTATAACAAGAGTTAAGAGCTAATGGGAATGAGCTTTCAAGAGCCAGGTGAGACTGAAGAGCCAGGTCTAGTTGAATAATCATAAAAACGGCCTCCCTTGCCAATGAGGGAAAGACCACGGCAACGACTCGCAAAGAGTCACCCTGGTGAAGACGGAATGTCCATGGGGCAACACACCTGGAGGAAGATGTGGACCAACTAATGGTTTAAGTTTAGCAGAAGGATCTGTTTTGTGATGATGTTGATGATTTTATTTGATTGAATCAAACCAGGGCTTAATATTGATATAGATCTAATAATTTGATTGGTACAAATGTTTTCAGGAAGAGTAGAAAACCTATTAATTGATGTGAAGTATGGTAATAAGCTAAAAAGGCGGTCCGTAATGGCAAAATTGGAGTTAATTTTGGACAACTACATTGGAGAATGGATAAAATTATAAAACTTTTTCTGGTTATATTTGATTAAATAGAGCTTTCTGAGTAAACCCATTGCCTGATTGAATAAAAAATTAACAAAATATGGTTAGGAAAATGGAGGTGATATATGGAGATGGCCGTGGATTAATGGAAAAGGCTGAAGGAGTTATGATTGTAATATTGTATGTGTATATATTCTGATAAATTTGGGTGAGTAGGTACAGAGACTGGTGAAAACTGGAATGGCTGTTCAATTGGTGAAAATGACAGTCTGCAAGCTAAACAAAAAGGAAATTTAGCATACAAGTTGTATGGACCACTTTTATTCTCATTTACTTTCACTGTATGTATTTGTTTATTTCCTGTTCATGTATGATAATCATATTTTTACAATATATATCATTCTCTGCATTAGAGTTTTTCATGTTTTATATTTTAAAATCATAAGGACTGTTACACATTTAAAACTAGGAACTTGGCATGTCACTCATCCTGTGCCCCCAAAATGCACTTAACTCCAATAAGAGGAGTTTTACATGCACAAGCACCACTCACATTTTGTTCACACAATGTAAAGAGCTGCGCATTCAGAAAAACATTTGCCAGTAATATAGATAAACTGGAAGTATAACCTCTTTAATGTCAATTTCATGTTAGGGAAAATCATTTATACATGTATATCTAAACAGATGAAAAGAATCACACCGCTCACAAATCAACATAATTGAGAAGTCACTTCATTCTTATTCATATTAGTTCTGCTGCTAACGAGTACTGTATATAATTCTATATACCCACTTACAAAATTAGACTGAACAAAAAATACTTAATATAAAAAATAAATAATATTCAGAAGCTTTAAATTGTAGTAAATGAGACTGTTAATAATTTTACGGTACTCATCAATCGGTAAAGGCTTCTTAGAAAACCCATTAAAACATCTGAATATATGCCACACAATACTTGTATGAAGAGATTAATGTAGGTCTCTGTGTACACTGGATCAAACTAAATACTGTTAAAAAATAAAGATAAAACTATGCATTTTACACCAGCTTTGTTATAATGCTAAATAAATAACCCCTTTTGACTTGATTTACAGTTGTTAAATATTCTGTTGCCACGCAGTCTCTATCTAGGCACTTTCAACACGCACTGTGCTGAGAAACAGTTCACTGGGAGTGTTATTCTACACATGTAATAATTGCATTTTTGTTTTTTACTTTAGTAAATAGAACTGATGATCTTCAGGTACCCCAAAATCAACTGCTGCCATTATTTTCATGACAATAAATGACAAATGCCTTTCCACTTACATACATACAGTACTGGTCGAAAGTTTGGAAACATTACTATTTTTAATGTTTTTGAAAGATGACACTTATGCGTTACTGTTTCCAACATTGATAATAAATCAGCATAATTACAATGATTTCTGAAGGATCATGTGACACTGAAGAATCATGTGACACCGAAGACTGGAGTAATGATGCTGAATATTCAGCTTTGCATCACAGAAATAAATTATATTTTAATATTTCACATTACTGTTTTTTTCTGTATTTTTGATCAAATAAATGCAGCCTTGATTAGTGTAAGAGACTTCTTTTAAAAAATGTTTCCAAACTTTTGATCGGTATTGTATATATTTATACATACATTTATCACAATGAGAATTGTGGGGAAATTGTGCTTAAACGTCATGAAAATAATCACAAACAAACATCCTAAAGATAGGCTTCATTGTCTTTATGCAAAATATATTATTTTGATTTTGAATTAAACATGACTTTTTTGAGATGCACACTAATAATAATGGCTTTGTTTTAGTAAGATGGACCAAAAAAAAAGATAGAAATAAGCATAAAATGTTATCTTTCCACAAGAGTGTAAACACAAAGAGACATGCAAAAGAAAACAAATCCAAAACGGATTTAAAAAAGTGACCTGAATACAAGCACCTTCGTTCAATATACCGCATCTCTCTGCACATGTAGATCTATCCACATCTTTACATTTTCATCCATATGAATATCATATGACAGGTAGCATATTCACAGCAGTAGAAAATGTTTTCAAAAGCCTACAATCACACAGCAATGGACGCAAGAGAAAGCACTTTAAAAACTGAGACAGTTGTTACAGTATGATACATAATGCTGTGCTCTCCAGACTTGGCATTATGGGTAGATGTGGATCACTCAGCTGCAGAGAGATCATCTTCCTCAGCGTAAGTGCTCATGTAGCTGCCGTTGAGATGAGCTCGAGGAGATCTGTCATCGCTTCCCAAAGAGCCCGACCCGTCCATGTCACTGTCATACTCCTGGTCCACCTGCTCGTAGCTCCTTTCCATCTGCAAAATCAAACCATGACTCAGAAAAGGGCAAACAACACTTTCCATTCAGTAAATCTGACTGAAACCAGAATAAAGTCAGCATGCCACTGGCTGCAAGCTTCATCTAAATAACCGTTCAAGAATTATAATCTCGTGGGTATTCATAGCCCAAAGTCATCTTTAATTCCCACATGTAACATTCACAAGTAGTAAAAAGGCAGTAAAAATATTTATAATGTTACAAAAGATTTTCGTTTCAATAAATGCTGTTCTTTTGAACTTTCTATTTATCTAAACAATGGATCATGGTTTCTACAAAAATATGCAGCAGCACAAGAAATGAGAAATGTTTCTGAACACCAAATCAGCATATCAGAATGATTTCTTAAAGATCACATGACCTTGAAGGCTAAATTAATGGCTGCTGAAAATTTTAAATTACATAAAAAAAAAAAAAATAGAATAGAAAACTGTTATTTTACATTGTGATAATATTTCACAATATTACTGTATTTATATAAAATATAAAATAATATATATTTTATACTATTCATATTTTACTATATTTTCTGTATTTTTAAATAAACTATTAGCCAACACAAATGATTCATGTTTTAAGTCATATTTATAAAAGTCACACAATTCATATAAATCAGTGCATCAATAAATGATTATTGAAACACCACACCCGTAGGTATTACAAAAAAATATATATATATTTTTTTTTTAGGAATTGCTCTTTTTGTTTATTACTTTAATAAATAGAAGTGATGGAAAAGACCAGGTAGAGAGGGTGAATCTTCAGGTACCCCAAAATCAACTGCTGCCATTATTTTATTACATTATAGCAATGAGAATTGTGAGGAAATTGTGCTTAAATGTCATGAAACTAATCACAAATAAACATCCTAAATACAGGCTTAATTGTATTTATGCAAAATATATTATTTTGATTTTGAGGTAAAAACATGATTTTGAGATGCACACTAATAATAATGACTTTGTTTTAGTAAGGTGGACCAGCAAAGATAAGTCACATAATGCATTTAAATAAATGCATTAAGAATGATTATTGAAACACTACACCCCTAGGCATAAAACAATATTTTTTGATATTTTTTATATTCTGTAATTGATGCATTGAACATTCATTGTCAGACGCTCAGATGCTTTGATGTACCAAGTAATCGCGTCAGAAGTGTTTTCATCACGTCAAAAATGACAAAAAGATAAATCCTGTGAGAACGGTTCACACTTTATCAAAAAGACATATCATTTAGAGGAAATATCAAAGCTTTACGATAAAAACAGTCATATTGATAGTTATCAGATGCAGACAGGCGTAAAAAAAAAAAAGGTGTTAAGTCAATCTTTGAAAGGATCAGCTGTGATCCTATGTTTCTTATCTATTAAAACTAGAGCAGCACGCTGCGTTACAGCTGAGCTACATGCAAATTATTTAATCTGAATGTGCACAGCGAGCTCTTTGAGGTGTGCGGTGGAGCAATGAGTCCTTCATTATGAGCTTTAGGTTTAGAGTTTTCAAACATCACTAATATAATTGCAAAAGCATCAATGCAAATCGGTTATTGATCCAGTGAGTTGAATAGAAGAAATTGCCAAATTGGTGTAAAGAAGACATATTAACATTAGCTATTCTCCCACGACCAAAACCACAACTATCTGAATACCACCACACTGTTTAACCGTTAGTTCATATGCCTCCAGAGATTAGTTGTACCTGGTAATGATGTAGTTTCACAATATGAATAAAGAGACTGTCCTTCCATGGTGCTATTAACAATATAAGTCACAAAGACTTTCTAGAAACAGCTGTGTAAAATGTGTTGGTGTTAAAGGGGTCATATAATGGTACATGCACTTTTACAAGTTGGTTGTACTGAAATGTGTGTTGGCAGTGCCTGTACACAACTATCATAAAATGATAAAAATCCATCCAGTGTTTTTTTTTTTAATCTTCTTATATGTTTTCCCCCATCTCAAATCAAGCCGTTCGACCTAGTGACGTCACACGGTCGGACGCCCCTCCCACGATTGTTGATTGACAGCAGCGTTTCAACGCAGACCCGCCCTGAGCGAGCTGTCATCATAGTCCGCATTGTTGATATGCTGGGGCAGAATGGCATCTAAGCGATTGTGGTGTTCTGTTCTTGGGTGTAATAAGGAACACAGCAGTCATTTTGATCTGATGTTCCTAAATCCGAACCGCTGAAGACACAGTGGCTGAGTTTTGTTTTCGAAGGGAATATTCCCCACGATCAACGTCAATGCTTTCATGTTTGCGCGAATCATTTCACCAGACTGCTTTATAAACGAGAACATTGAAAAAGGTATTAGCTCCTGTCTGAGTATGTTGTTTATGTGCCTAATGACTGTCATAGTCTCACAGACTTTATTTGTTAAACAGATCAGTACAATTTTAGTGCTTCAGCCCTGACAGTTGTGCCTAACACTGCATAGATAACGTTACGCATCACTGACAAGCCTACATTTACCGAAAAAAAGTTTTTCCATGACCATTAGCTGGAACATCAATCTGTCAATGAACTAACGTATATATCAGTAAACACATAGCGTTTGTATCTCACTACTCTACCCTGCCAGTACATACAAAGATAGATCAAAGTGACATTACGTTAACCATTCAGACGTCCTGTTTTCAAATTGATACGGATGCACAGATGTTTCCTCAGAGACTCCCGCTGCCATTCTTCAAAATATACCCTCAACTGTTGTCAAGGCAACACTCCACGTGTGTTGTTGTGGCAAAACGCCCAGCAGAACAGAGGGGCGGGGTGAGCAAAGCTCATTATCATTTAAAGACAAATGCACTTAAAACGGCGTGCTGAAAACAGAGCTGTTTTTGACCAGGTAAAATGAGTGTTTTCTTACAATACTAATGAGAATTTTTAATTAAAGTATATTACAAACTTTTAATTTAGATCCTAAAGAATCATATTAGCTTGTACAAAAATGGCATTATATGACCCCTTTAATTTAAAGGGATAGTTCACCCAAAAATGAAAATTCTATCATTGTTTACTCACCCTCAAGTTGTTCCAAACCTGTAAGAGTTTCTTTGTTCTGCTGAACACAAAGGAAGATATTTGGAAGAATGTTTGTAACCAAACAGTTCTCGGTCCCCATTGACTACCATAGTATATATTTTTCCTACTATGGAAGTCAATGGGGACCGAGATCTGTTGATTACAAACATTCTTCCAAATATCTTCCTTTGTGTTCAGCAGAACAAAGAAACTCATACAGGTTTGGAACAACTTGAGGGTGAGTAAATGATGACAGAATTTTCATTTTTGGGTGAACTATCCCTTTAATGTTAATACTAAGGGTGTTACTTAACCTCAGACCTAAATTTCGGCATCAATCCACCAATACAAATTTATTCTGTTTGCGTTACATGAATGAAGGTCAATGTGCATGTAAATGAGCTAAGTGTTTAAAATAAAAATCAGACACACCAGTGAGGGTTTAGATTTATGGTCAGAATCCCTGCTTTTCCTCCTGGACGTTGAGCTCTCCATCCTTTCTCTGCTATTGTCCCATCCTTTATCTCTCTTTTTATCTTTCTTGCCTCTGAAAATGGACAGGAGAAATTAAGATTTTAATAATGAACATGCCAATACAATAGTGTCAGACCAAAATTGTCACACGCAGTAAACCTTTTGGATTGTGATGGTGACCTGGCTCTCCGCTTGGGTGACCTGGATCTACTTCTTTTCTTATGTCCTCTGTGAGATAAAGAAGGAAAAGTCAATCTAAACACACACAAAACAAATATTGTTAAAAACTTGTTGCACAGAAGGATTTAAAACAGAGTTAATAGTGGGAAAGACAACTTGAGGTTTATGACAATTGTTTGTGATAAGTTCAGAAAAATATTTGCATTTTGCGGCCTTTGCAGCTTTCTGAAACAAGTGAATGCAGATGGCACAGCGGTTACACTGGTAACTCATAAACAAAGCAGCTGCACTACTTTCTGTTTCTGAACAGTATTTAAATGTTTTAAACAGCCATTCAGGTTTTTGTATTCGCAATGATGTTCATCACAGAACCAAATTGTTACGTATATGCTACTTAAGGTTGTTTTTGCATATGTTGTCGCACGTGTGTGTGTGTTTGTGTGTACCCTGTCTGTTTAAGGTGTGAAATTAGATTGGAGGATCCGCCTGTCAGTCTGCTGACGTCTGTGAACGCGCCACCAATCGCCTGTCACCATGCAGTTTATGAATGGCGCTAACCTTAATGGCGTCAGCCTCCGTGTTGAGAGAGGGCACGCTCTGTGAGGACGGTTCTCTCTAGTTTGAGAGACTGATCGATGTATGGGGGCTTTATTGCTTTACTATCTGGCAGTCATATTAGTTCTCATTGTTTGTTTGTGCTGGTGTTTATTCTGTGCGCTTAATACATGCTTGATGTGAAACATTAAATGTTTGTGGTTGCTGCTCTTGTGTAACGAATGGACTTAATCCAAAATGTTCTATGCATCATAAAACCTTCGCCCTCTCCACTGTTGTCATCGGCCCTCAAGCCAGTTCTCTTCAAAGAGCGTTATCACCTCTGCTCTCCTGAACAATCTCAGCAAGAGACTGTGTCTGCCACCCTCAAAGACAGCACGAGAGTCCAGACCGCACTCGCCATTTGGTTAAAGACTATAGAGATAAACTTCCAATACACAAGGACACTTACTCCATTCTTACCCACAAAATGTCCCAAATGTTTATAGTATTTCTCCTGTGTTTTATGCATGTCCCTATGTTTTATTAGTTATGACTAGTTATGATTCTTTAGTTATGTTAGAGTAACTTCAAATGTTGATATCCAAAGATGATGTATCACTGCTTTAATATCTTCAAATCCCCTTTCTTGGTCTCAAAAGAATCCTCTTTTGATTTTATAATCAATGGTGTACAACATGTTATGATAAATTGCATCATAAATATTTGTACCATACTTTTGTGTAAAGACTGCACAAATTCTCCATGCCAGCATGAACATGTAAATGGGGATAAGATGAATAAAGACCTTCTCCCGGTCATATTTGATTGGTCACCTCACCACATGACTGTGAACTGAGAGGACCTTTAAGAGTGACTGATTTGTTCAGATCTTTGCTCAATCTCTTTGAGACAATATTTTTCCTGTCTCCTTCCGGCAACTTCATCTTCAAGTTAACTTCTTTGGATTCAACGTGGACCAAGTTAATTTCTTTGGATTCAATGTGGACCACACCAAGAACCCAAACGAACGCTTCAGCGCACTCCAGGCGAAATCATCAAGAATCTCCTGCATCTGGACTTGTTCAGCAACCGAAGTCAATGCAAGAACCTGTTCGCAGCCTTTAGATGCGTTTCTAATGGCGCTTTTCCATTACCAGTACCAGCTCGACTCGACTCGACTCGCCTCGCCTCGACTCAGCTCGGCTCGGCTCGGCGCGCTTTTCGCTCCATTTTCCATTGCAGATAGTACCTCCACAATAGTACCTGGTCGTCATAGCGACACCGCAGGAAACTGCCGTGACTTAATCTTTTACGCGAGACGCGCGAGACGCGCGAGACACACCCGCTACCTACACACACAGGACAATGGAGGAAATTGAGTGTATGCTGTTTTTGGATGTTTTTGTTTTTGCTGTTTTTTATTCAGGATACTGCGTCTGGCGCGTGCAATGATGACGCAGTGAATAGTGACGATTCTCTCTGACCAATCAGCAGTCTGCCATGATTTCACGTCACATTTTAGTATCGCCTCAGCTCGCCTCAGCCCGCTTAGAACCGCGCCGGAGGTGGTACGAAAAAAAGTACCTGGAAGCAGGTACAGGTACAACTTTTACACAGTGGAAAACCAAACAGAGCCGAGTCGAGTCGAGTCGAGCCGAGCCGAGCCGGTACTGTGTAGTGGAAAAGCGCCATAAGTTATTGTGCCCCTTTAAGGTGACCCTGATTCTCTGATGTTTCTCGTAGGTTGTGGTTGACTGATTGTAATCTTGCCACTCTCTTTTCTTCTCTCTCTCTCTTTCTTCACTTTTCTTTACTTTCTTGATTTTGTATACAATCTTTGCTTAGTTTAGTTGTGTGTGTAGCCTACCCTAGTTTCATTTATTAAACCATTATATCGACGCTTTATTGTCTATGTGTTTGCCACATATCGAAGTCACTTAAACATCTTGATCTAGCCTATCGCTATGCTATTACCCTGCTAGAACTTTATTTACTTTAGTTGGAAAAGGTTATTCTTTCTTGGCCAGGAAGATAATATAGTTCCTAGAATTGATAACTGATTATGCTTTCTGTTCACTGGATGAACTGATTAAATAATTGTACTATTAATCTGCTCCTCAATTACAAGTGAACATCGTTTAAACACGCTGGAGAGGTTGTGAGTCAGGTAAGTAGGTTGTGACTAGGGATGGGAACGACACGGGATTTGGGAAATCGACTGTCGAGGCCCATGTGTCGACTTTTTGTCGGATTGTCGGCCTTTTCTTTTTTTTTTAAAGAGCAGCAGCAATGCGGAGGGTGGAAAATATTCTACATCAGGGTCCGAAATTAACACCCGCCAAGCGCCAAATGCGGGTAGATTTTCTGTTTGGCGAGTAAATCTCAACAGGCTATCCGCCACACTGGCGGGTGAATGTTCATAACAAAATATGAAATTTTAAGCGCGCACGCACGAGCAGAGAGAGAGAGCGAGTCCCGGCCGCGCGCGCGCGCGCACTCACCATTCAGAGCGGTCAAGCTTCCCCGTACTTTTTGACAAGCGTCCTTGACAGGGCGGCCAGAGCTTCTTTGCAGCTCAAGTCGGCGGCGGTGTGTACGTACCTACAGTTAACGCTCTTTCTGTTGACGGCGCTGAAGAAAAAGCTCCCGCCGCCCATTTGTGTCCTCCTGCGCACCCATCAAAGCCGTGCAGAACGTCTTCAGCACTCGCGGATCGTGCATATTTCCGCTGCTGCTTCTGTTTACACACCATGGTCGTTCTTTTCTCGAGAAAAGGAGTTTTCTCATAGCGTTTGCAACGCAATACTCGTTCCCTTATCTCTCAGGGAACCGAGGTTAAAGTAACCGAGGAAATGTAATAAATTAAAAGCCAAAAAAAATAAATAAAATGCAATTTGGAAATCCCACAAGCCCCGCCCCCTCGACATGTCGACACTCTATTTTTTTTGTCGAGTGGAGCATGTGTCGAATGTCGGTCGTTTTGTCGAGAAAAAGTCCCATCCCTAGTTGTGACCTACATTTACAGCACGCAGGTTTCATTATTGTATCAGATGCACTAGGCTTAGGAGGTGGTGCTAATTATGTATGGTTTTTTTAGTTCTTTTTTATTTATTTTTTTAGTTAGTTAGTATATGTTGGGTTAAACCTAGAAGGGTTTTTGTTTTATTCAGTTTTTGATTTAAGCACCTCTTTTGCTCCTTCCTCTCCTCCAGATTGTTTGTTGATTTTGCTCCTTTTTGTTGTACATATTGTAAATATTCATTAATTTATTACTTTATAACTTCACTTTATAGTTTTTAAAGAGAATTAAACTTTGCGACTAAATTGTTGGTTTGTTGTCTGCTCCTTTTCTTTTGCAATCCCCTTACTGTCGTGACACGTGACACGCATGCAAAATATTTTATGTCAAATAAAATTCCTAGACAAATAACATCTAATTAACGAGGTACGTAACACAAATACTTAAAGCTGCAGTTCGTAACTTTTTTTGTCCTCAAAATGTACAAAATTTATATAATAAGCGAGTACATCATGAATCCATTTTCCAAACCAGGATTTTGTCTTATCCTGAATCACTATAATACACCTATAATAAGTGTTTGACTATTTTAGACTGGTACGGGTCGTAACACTGCGGAGTAGCCCAGTACCTGCATGACTTGTCATAGACATAAACACAGAGAAGTAGCTCCGGCTACAATGTTCTTCAGCAAGACACATGCAGTTCTGTTTATTAACCGCTAGAGCACCAAAAGTTACGGGCTGCAGCTTTAAATACTTAAAGACTTAATAGGCGATTTATTTTCAAACTTAACATTTTTTTCATTTTAATCTGGAGTCTGCACTACAACACAACCTAGATATTGATTGTTTGGTAACATTTTGCAATAAGGCTCCATTAGTTAACATTAATTAATTCACTAGTTAACAAACTGACAATGAAAAATACTTAATCTTAGTAAATGTTAGTTTCAACATTTCATAAAACATTAAAATCGAAACGTTAACTAATGAGACCTTATTGTAAAGTGTTGCTTACAGTTCTTCATAATTGTTAAAAAAAACAACATTTGTTTAGTTTATATTTTTTTGTGTGTATTGTTTTATTGTATTTTTTAATGTCCAGTTCTTTTTGCTTTAAGAAAAAAGAAATGGACTATAAAAGAACTATATATATATATATATATATATATATATCTCTATCTCATTTCATAACAGATTTTAGTTTTTTTGCAGGTTTAACAACACTTTCTTCTGACCTGCTTATACTGCGGGAACGCCTGGAGCCAACGTAGCCTTTGGAAGGCATCCTTCCCTTTTTGTCCCGCTGCCTCTTTTCATCCCAGCCATCGCCCTTCCTAACTTTACTGTCCTTGTCCTTCCTTCGGTCCCTGTGTTTAGGAGACAATATCGGTTTAAAATTTTCTAAAACAAAACAAAACAAAATGTGAGAAAAAAGTGGCCAGTGTGGTGGTGCAGGTTAACCTGGAATGAGATCTACTCCGGCTGTGTTTCCTTTCTCGGGAACGCGAGCGTCTCTTATGGGACCCACGTGAGGCGTTCAACTTCTGCCGTGATCTCTGAGACGGGCGTCCCCTTTAAATACCATTGATAAAATAAATTATTTTCCCATTGCTACAACAAAACATAAATTATTAACATTAAACAAGTGAAAATGATGCCCATTTATACAAATAGAACAAGTAAAGCTCAGGTTATTTAATGCAGGGTATCTGCAGTTTTTAAAATCAAATTTAAGGCATTTTTTAAGAACTGAACGAATACAATTAATACTGAATGTCCATACAGAAGAAGGTCATACAATCTTAAAACAAATCTATACATATACACATGCACTTAATACATATTGGTACCAACATATCAGAGATTGATATTAGATTATTGCTTATATGACAAAAATGTGTAAAGAACGATAATAAACAGATTATTGTGCTGATAAGGGTAAAATCTAGATAATGAATGAGTTAAATAATGTTCTTAATCTTTCCTTTCTGTGACAGGGCGGCCCAGAGAAAAGCTACAAGAGTGAACTTCAAATTAAATGCCAGATACCATTACCAATAATAACAGGAAAAACTGCATAATGCAGGACTTTTAATAATAAACCAGCTAAAAATACTCTGCGACTCTTTATTTTGAAATGCCTTTGCTTTTCTACATCCAGCTGCTCATTCATAAAGCTGAGGGAAATAAAATAAGCTTACTACCATCTACAACATATTACATTATAAACTCAAAAAGTAAACACTGTCATAATTCATCAACATTAGATCATAAGCAATCGCTTGTCATAAATGTGCAGTATGCTGTGTGTGCCATGTTTTTCTAAGAAAAGTAGAATGCTTACATGTATTTATTTAAATGATTGCGTTTTGAAGTTAAATACTCAAATCAGGCCTCATCATGATTCTTGGCTTTCTGGCTCTAAATTTTAAGAACTCTTAAGACATTTGGTATTCTATGTAAGATATTTAAGCCATTTATTACAGTTAATTTAAATTTTAACTCAGTAACATATTTTAAGGCTTTTTAAGGACCTGCTGGGTTCCTGTAATCAAGAATAACATTCAAATGATGATTAACAGTTTTTCGGATTCAATTTGACGAGTTTGTTAGTTTGACTAAGGCTGCATTTACATTGCAAGTCTTAATGCACAGATTGGATCTTTTGATCACTTGTCCCGCCTGTTTACATTCACTTTAGACATGACTGGTATCCGATATCTGTGTTTACATTAATCCCCGCCCAAAATTATTCTGTTGGTGATCGCGATACTAAAATTACTTTATAATTCACATCGGGTGGCCATGATTATTTGTCGCCATGGATGAGTTAAAAGATGTCATGGATGTTTCCAGCACAAAATCTGACTGAACTGATATAGACCGGAAAATAACAGCAGTTATAAAAAAATAACCAGTTTCTATGCGCCTGAATGTTTCTGTGTGCGCAAGTTTTAGTTGTGAGTGCATACAGGCACGTCTGCTTCAAAATACGACATTAAAAAGCTATCCTTTGGCCAAACGTGTTAACCCTCGCCTTGTGGTGGCTTGGAATTACAAGGGGAATCAGTTTCAAAGCAGCTTTACACAAAATGCATGTGTCTACATTACAATTTAGAGTGATCTTTTATCAGAGATGAATGTGTCCAAGACAGGTATGCATTTCAGAAGGGTACATATACAAATCACACAGTTAGATAATAATGGATTAATTTAAGGGAGAAACAATGATCTCATTGAAGTAATGATTACATGTTTGTTAACAAATGGTTAGGATATATAAAACTTTTTAGCACTGGAACATGTTGATATGTATCAGATTTAAAACCTCATTTGGAAGTGACAAATTCCGATCTGTGTCAGATGTGAGGGGGAAAAAATCTGATTTTTTTTGTGCCAGTGTAAACTCTAATAGCCTAATAATTTTCAAATAACCCATCGAAAAGACTCATTTGATGATTTACTAATTCTCTCAACAGTGTTTGAACAGAATGTTATTTCATTTTTATATATATATATATATATATATATATTTGATGACATACTGATAATTACTGCTTTTAAATGATATATTATCTAATAGATGTACAATTACAAACAATATTACCCTTACATAACTGTATATAGATATATATTCCCCGTAAAAAAAAAGTAACATTGTTAGTAACATGTTAGTGTGGCTTATTACTTTTTCAATAGGATTGATTGATCGTACTTTATACTGTAAGTAGCTTGTAGCTTAACATGGTACTAAGCTTTTATTAGTTAACAAGGCAAGTACATTTAAAAATGTGTGTAATCTACCTGTGCCTCGACCTGGATCGCTTTTTCCGTGAGTGTGACGGGGAGCGAGAGCGAGTTCTTGACCTTCTGGAATGTCTGGATCTACTGCATGAGCGATTTTTGTCGTCTGAAAGTAACAAATCAAAACTCTCATCAATTAAAAAGAAAAACATTTTGAGAAAGTATTACTGTGTGTGAGAGTCTAGGTTTGAGAGGGCAGACCTGGCTCAATGGCAGCAGCAATGGTTGACTGAGCCTCTCGAACTCTCTTCATGACGTCCTCCAGCTCTTTGGCCGCAGCTTGTGGCGTGAGCTCTGGAGGCTTCACTATGGCATTATTGGAGTGGTTAATTCTGAAAAAGATGACGTTATGTTGATTAATTACTATTTAAATGCATATCACATGGATGAAATGGGATGCAATGAATTTACTGAATTAAACAACGCTGGCGAGTTGTCTTTCTCAATGGAGAACACTCACTTGAGTGGCCTATCCCCAAACATGACTCCATTGAATGTAAGTGCTCGTGACACTGAATCCTGATCAGAAAACTCCACAAAAGCAAAACGTGTAGGTTGTGTTTCATCTCCAGCCATTCTAACAAACTTCACATCCCCCACCTGCTTGAAGAACTCGAGGAGCTGCTCTGCTGTGGTGCTCTACAGGAGAAGGACAAAACAAGTACAGCATGAGCTTGAAAGACAAAAGAGAATATTGCGTTAGTTTCGATATCCAGTTTAAATACATTGGCATATTAGTGAATACAATATAAGCAAATATTCAACAAGTGGAAATAAAGAGCCTAACGAGTATCTTATAATGTGAATAAAGTGTTTAAACAAGTATTTAACAGGCCAATAATTGCAATTGGATGTGGTGTTCTCGCGTTGATCGGATTGGCTGGCACACCAATTTAGACGCGTGCAGCTCATATTGTTACCATGTAACCATGGCTCCTTTCCTGGATCTTGAAACACACCTTTACTGATCAGCAGGTTGAATATGATTAGGGTTAAGAAACAAGGACCCAATAATGCAGCATCCATTATAAAAATGTATTTTGTCAACACTGGATGCAGTGCGACACGAATCCCAAACAGTAAACTAATGTCCTATTCTACTTCTGACGTACTCCAAGCACTTTTGCCAACAAATAGATATGCAACAATTGCTTTATCGCATCCAGTGCAGACAGCCTCTATCTGTTGCGGCTTAGACACTATGCAAGTTATAAATAGCATCTAAGACTAAGACTATTTACACTACTTTCTTTTTTGCTATTTGCACTTGGGCTAAAGAGATATTTGCCTCTGCCATAAATTCTAATTCATTATCACATACCTGTGAATTCAAATTGCCGACATACACCGTCCTCCTGATCTCGTCAATTTTAGAGGGATCAACATTACCCATGAGCGGAGGTTGCGAAGCGATTGCACTCAGAGCCGCCACAGACGTGTCCAAACTAGACTTCAGGACCCCCAGATTAGCTAAAGGAAGACCTCGCTGCCCCCAAATACGACACACGTTAGTGTCTTGACAATTGAATATTTGGGATTTAAATAGTAAATCTGTGGCATGCAGTTGATGAGAATGTAGGTGACATTTTTTCATCATTCAGTAAAGGCCGGAATACACTTCACGGTTTTTAAAATCTGAACGGATTTTAAAACACTAGGCATCATACACTTGTTGACTTTGTAAATGGTTACAGAGAAAAACTGGGCTTCATACACTAAACGACTTTCAAATTCGTTCCAAAAACAACAAACTCATGCAGAAACACGCGTCTCATTCGTATGAGACGCATGAAAAATTAAAAATATATGTCTTCTAAAATCAGCTCAAAATATCAAACATGTTTGAAATCCTCCGACTGGATGGAATCACAGTTGGAAGGAAAAAAAAAAGAAGTCAAATCTATCAACTCCAACTGCCCAAAATATGAAGACTAAGCAAACTAGTGTCAACTCCTCCAAAAATGCAAATCAGACATAAAAAAATCTGTGGAAAAGTTGTGTAGTGTATTCCAGCCTTAGTTTGTGAGAGTGTGTTTTTACGTTCTGTAGCGTAGTGGGGCTGGGAATGGGCAGAAGTCCTCCTCCACTCATCAAGCTGGCTACGGGTGCTGCGGGGGCCAAAAGCGAGAGAGCCTTTGCCTCTTCAGGGATTTTTCCTGAAGAACAAGAACACTGGCATTAGGGTGGCCAATGGAGACGTCTCCAGCTGCTTCTTCTACGACCCAAGATTCAGAGGAGAGTCCTCCAACAAGCCTAGTGCTCTAACACCCACCCTGAGCATCTCCAACCCCGACCATGAACAATCAAACAAACTGAACTAGCATAGCTACTCTCCTTTTACTATCAACACAAGACATACTGTAAACAGGATGACTGTTGCACAAAAAACAGAGAAAAGAACATTGTGATTTGTCCTTTTCTCTCTTTTAAAAAAAGATCAGAACAGAACATGTAGAGAATGAGTTAACACTTTATGGTATGGGTCACCTGTACTGGAAACATATTGGTCATGAACCATACGATATCAAGCATGGGCGCTTTTCTCCCTGGGGCGATCGTGTCGCAGTGTTGGAAAGGGTGTGCAACACAAGACAACCGTTCATGTTGGCTGCATCACACTAATAGCACATAGAACATCAGATACAGAAAAGAAGAACATTTTAAGTGTCTTAGAGAAATCCCCCCTCAAACTGTCACCACTGAAAAGTGTTGCCTTCACAATAAAGTTAACAACAAATGTAATTTTTCCAAATACGTGCCAGTGTTGGTAAAATATACGCATGCTCTGTGCTGACAGTGATTATAGTACTCATGGGTAAACTGACTATTTGTATAGCTGTGCTTTTAAATGAGTGAAGAACTAAATTAAAACCTCAAATATGACGTTCAGCTACTTCAGAATTACTCTAAAGACAATGTTCCCCAAAACCATGCTAAAGGTAAAGGGTTAGTTCACCCAAAAATGAAAATTCTGTCATTAATTACTCACCCTGATGTCGTTCCAAACCCGTAAGACCTTCGTTCATCTTCGGAAAACAAATTAAGATATTTTTTGATGAAATCCAAGAGCTTTCTGATCCCCCATAGACAGAAATGCAATTACAACTTTGAAGGCATAGAAAGGTAGCAAAGACAACCTTAAAATAGTGCATGAGACTACAGTGATTCAACCTTAATTTAATGAAGCGACGAAAATACTTTGTGCACAAAAAAAAGACAAGTGAAACTAACAACTTAATTCAACAATTTCTTCTCTTCCGTGTCAGTCTCCGACACTGTTCACGTGAGCACCACGACGCATGCATCCAGAAGCCCTGCGCTGTGTTTACTACGTGAACAGCATAGGAGTCTGACACAGACGAGAAGAAATTGTTGTATAAAGTTGTTAGTTTTGCTTCTTTTCTTTTCTTCTTTTCTTTTTTTTTTTTGCACACAAAAAGTATTCTCGTCACTTCATAAATTAAGGTTTAACCACTCTTAAAACCACTCACTGAACCACTCTTAAAATAGTGTCTCATGCACTATTTTAAGGATGTCTTCACTACCTTTCTGGGCCTTGAAAGTGGTAATTGCGTTTCAGTCTATAGGGGACCAGAAAGCTCTCGGATTTCATCAAAAATATCTTAATTTGTGTTCCGAAGATGAACGAAGGTCTTACGGGTTTGGAACGATATGAGGGTGAGTAATTAATGACAGAATTTTCATTTTTGGTTGAACTAACCCTTTAAACATGTACAATGGTATGAGCTTTTTACAAAAAAAAATTCTATTCCTTGTCATTACAGTGAACTGAAAAACAGTGCCTTGCAAAAATAAGGAATTCTAAACACTCTCTAGCAGCAGTTCTGTCACTTTACTGAATTACAGACTCTTAAGAAAATACTAGGGCTCCACAATATTGGAAAAAAAACAGACATTGCGATACATATATATATTTTTATGTATTATGAAATTAAGATAAATAATATATAAATATGATGATTAAATAAATACAGAAAATGATGATTTGAATAGCTCAATTTAAAAATAAGTTTAAAAAAAATCTTGAGTTTTCACAGGCCATATTCCTGCTTTTATTGATCCATTAAATTTGACTATAATATAAAATTATAATATAAAATTTAGTGATGTTAAGCCATCAGGCTTCGATGTAAAATCGACGAACCATTGTGTAAATAAAAACAGTGTCAAGCTTTACTCTGAAACCTGTAAGCCTAGCACATTATTTGATTTAATTAAATCGTAAACCTTTGTAATTTGATATTCGCACTAAGCCATATCGTGATGTAAATTTTATTTCAATATATCATGCAGCCCTAGAAAATATTTTGGCAGGACAGCAATGCCAAAAAAGAGGTCAAATTAGCATTTTAGTGGCTGAAGAACAGTTAAAGTCCTGATCTCAATAAAACACTGAAAATTTGACGGAATTTAATGCTGTCTTACATTGCAGTCTAATTTCAATATCTATAATTCAGTAAAAACAGAAAATTGATGTCTGAATACTTTTGTGAAGATTATTTTCCAAAGTAGAACCCTGAGCAGATCAGTGGAGAGGAGCGAGAGAAAGAGAGAGAGGAGATCTTAATGCATTAGAAATCAGTAACAGCTGCCCTTGTACCGTTCAAACTTCCCTCCAATACTGGGCGTCAAGTCAACCTGGACAGCTTTCAAAGACAGGCAAAGGGGTGCAACTGTGGGATTGGGGACGAGGGACAAGGGGACAGGGGAAAAAAAAAAAAAGAAAAAAAAAAGAAAAACAACACAATGAATATGCAACTCTTCTAAGAGGCAAAAAGAGACAACATGAGAGAGAAATAAAAAAAAGGAAATTAAAATAAAATAAAAAATAAAAAAAAAAGAGACAAGGTGTCCATCTCGGAAGGTTCAGCGGCTACGCTCCTGGTCACATTCCCCCCTTGAAGGCAGCGTGGGCCCCGGCGGGTATAGTGTCTTGGAAAACAAAGCCTTGAGTCAGGCTAGTGTAGTAGTGTAGCCTGGGTCACTCTAGTCATCTGATATGCACACATAATCAACACAGAAAAAACATACAGAAACCAAATTAATCAACGTTGTAAGCCATCCAGAACCAAGTCACGAGGACAAGCATTTCAGGCAAGAGGGAAGCTCTCTTAGATACCATGTTTTTCATGGATGTTTACAGTGAAAGAAACAAGTGGTTAGCCAGTGGTTGCACATTAGACTTGAGAAAACCTCACCCTTTCACCTCATACCCTGTAGCCTACTCTGCTTACGAACGCTTGTTTCATAGTCTACACTTTGCATGAAAAGAGAACAAAAATGGAGCTTGAAACCACTTAAAATGAAGTGACTGAATGTTTCTTGGTCAGTGAAACTAGGCACTTAACCTTCAGAAAGCGGTCTACTTCCGGAGGGGAAACTAAATGTTTATTTTCTATATTTATCCGCAGTTGTGGCACATGTCTGAATACAGTTTAAAACTTTGATTAGTGTTATTTTATGTTTGCCAATGAACATTAGCCAAACAAATGAAGCAAATCAAATGTATCCACCTTATTCCTGACGACCTTACTGCGTTTTGAATTATGGGTGGCACTTCCGGTTTAGGGAACTTGTCTTCCATTCAAAAAGGCTGAACTAATCATTTCAAATCATAAGGTTGCCCTACAAATAAATCTGATCTGTCAGTTAGACTGGATGAGCTGTCAATTTTCCTTCATGATTTATTTTCAGACATCATGAGAATAACGTTATACTTGGTATTTTCACGTGACTTGTTATAACAAGAATATCAAGAGCTGGCAAGAGCTCTTCAATGGCAAGAGCTCTTTTCCTCGTGATTATTTTCTTTTTTCCCTTTGCAATCCGCTGTAAAAGTGTGAAAAAGGACAACATATACTGCACATTTGTGGTCTGTTTTCCCCGAATTTAATTTACGATGTATTCCATTAATAATTTACAGGAATGCACGAAGAATCTCTCGTTATTCTCCTCAAATCCTCACGTCACGTCTCTTTCCAGGTTTGTTTTCACAGGTAAATGCAATTTATTATCAGTCAAAATGAAGGAAATCACTTTGAAATAGTATCACGTAATGCTGAAGTTAATGAACATTTTTGATTAAGACATATTACCGGTAAGTTACATAATACACATATATATTACTACAGTGATATTTAACCAAAGACTCAAGCTTTTGGGGTTATTTGATCTGTTAAAAGTACCTTGTTGATGCTTTTACACTTTTAAATTTCCTTTTAATGTTCGATGGTTGAAGGGTGTGTAGATGTCATCTCATTGTGACACTTTTTTAACGTATTGCGTTCATAGAGCGAGCGTTCCACTGATTGTTTACAGCTTAACGGAAGTTACACCCATAATTTGAGAAAAGCGTCATGGGGCGCAGGAATAAGGTGGATACAATCTTTTTTTTTTAAATGAATAAGCCAGAATAAGTCACTCAGTTGTGGCCAGCTAGTTTTGATTTGTAGTTATAATATAAATGACAATAAATATATAATATTCTTAATAAAAATATAAATACATATATAACATACTTCCCATACATTAAATGTGTTTTATTGTTTTATTACATTAACATTAGTAACAAGACTGAGCTTAACTAATGAGGGCATCAATTTGAATAAAAACCTGTGTACAGACATTTGATGTGCTGGACACTATCTACATTTTATGCCAATTTTTATGTTAGATAACATCCAATATATCTCACTCAACAGAATAAAGGATTTGTGCCATTATAGTGATAAACAATTCAAGGGACACTAATCTGTACCCTATTAAATAAACGTGCCATAGTTCCTGTGAGGTAAATCACAACCCAGAATGCTTTAAATGTCTTCAACACACTAAGATGCTGAATCTGAATCAGGTTGTAATTAGAGAGACATCTTAAACATTCTGGTAGGTGGGTCACTAGTACTGGAGTTAAGAAACATTGAGCTAAAGCATCAGTTTTAGCAAACAAAACCTCTCACAATTCACATAATATAAGCAAGCAACTCAAATTAAAAATGTAAAGCTATATTCACCAGGCAAGCAAGTCTGGACAATTAATAATATTAGAATCACAGAATTACACAGTTACCTACCATTATATTTCTGAACGCATACTGCTAAACCAAGGGCCACTAAAAGGATGGGGTGTAACAATTCACTCTTAACAGAACCTGAAATCTTTAAGTTGATCATTGTGTTTTTATAAATATAACAAACAAAATAATGACAATCAAAAAATCTTTGTCAAAAAGTTTTGCTAGAATGCAATGAATTATTGGTCACACGCACAAAAATAAGAGTTACTTATATAAATAATTAAATATGTTCATTTAAAATGTAAATATATATTTATTTTTTTATCTGCCAAATAAATACACATATTTTAAACAGTTTGTTCTTTCAATCATGGTGTGTCTTAATTTATTGTAGCATTTACATTAAATGTATCAAAAGTAACAGTCAAGAAATATATATATATATATATATATATAGAGAGAGAGAGAGAGAGAGAGAGAGAGAGAGAGAGCTGTTCTCTTGAACTTTCTATTCATCAAAAATCTCTGCGTATTTAATTTTCTAGCGATGCATTTCATTAGCAATGAAAAAAAAAAGGTTTAGCAAAACACTGAAAGCGTGTTCACTAAGTCCTGACGCTGTTACATAAAGTATGATCTTAATCACCTCCATCATTTCCACATCCTTCAGCTCAACTGATAAACAAGAGAGCTGGTGTCACTCCACCCACCTCCACTCAACTCACAAAATAAAACAGAGCAGATAACAGTGATATCTCAGCACACAGAACTCATGGTTATCATACACATCTGGGACACAAAAACACACAAAATAATGCCAGGAAGCCACTTATAGTTTGTTCTTCTCAAAGGTTTGATTTGCAGTCAGATACCCTACCCAGTGTCATTCTTTAATCAGGCACACGAAAGTAACACGCATGCAAACATACTAACCTTCAGCGCAGGGCACAACAATCAAAGCTCTGTCAATAAAAACTGTGTTGGTTAAATGTTGTGCCACACCAACACTGGAAGGGTCTCGATACTTTATGTAACAAACTTTGGATGAAAAGGAAAGAGGTGCATTGCTGAAAGAGAAGAAAAACAAGTGGTTTAATTGCCTTTTGTGTTGTTGAATGATTTATTGCATGTGATTGTTGTTTTTTTCTGGTCAATTATGAAAAGGAAGATATAGCTAATCGGTGTGTGCTATGTTCAGGGGGGAAAAGACCACTGTCAAATAAAAATAAAGAAAATAAGAATAAATAATCTAACTACAAGCAACAGCACAAATAAATACAACAGAGCAAAGATGCAAATAAAATAAACAGTGCTTTTCAGGTTTTTCCAGGTAGGTCTCATTAGTTTTCAGGTACAGAAATCGAATAAATTAATAAAATGTAAAATAACATTGCATATTTGACTGTGTAAATTAAAGATTAATCCTTATTGAAGTTACAAAAGCTATTCAATCAAGAGCAGTGAGTGATGTCCTTGTCTTTTGTTTGATTAACATTAAAAACACACACAGCAGGAATATTAGGCTGCTGTCACTTTAAGACAATGCAAGGACACAAAATACTGATACTGTTACATCTTTCTCGACTGTATAACTTGATCTTGAATGTTTAAATTGGCAAGGCTTAAATGAGTTTAGTTTTAACACAGATAGCAACATGTGCTGTTCAGGTCTCGCCTGCGCTCGATTATACTGCAAATAGCCTACTAGTTTTTTATATTTATTTATAATTCATTTAGGCGGACAACAAGGCTACCAATTACTGCGCACGTTTTTTTTCCTAACATTTTTAGTCGAAAATTTCTGGACTTCAGTCGACCAAGATTTTCTTTGGTTGATTACAGCCCTAGTCGGCCATATCAAAATTCTCAAGAATATACCATTTTAATGTTAGACGTTAGGACATCTCTCCTCTAGCTAACTTCCCTCTTCATGCTTCTCTCTCCTGCACTCCCCACACACCCCACTTCAGGTGCACGCGCACTAACCCCCCAACCCCAACCCCCAAATCATTCTTGTCGGCTATTGGCTGGAACACTGTTTGTTATGTTTCGTGGCCAAGGCTGGGCCAGTTTGTTTTTCTTGCCATTTGTGGAGCCTGGGCTGTCTACAGAAACTGCGTTTTTTTACAGTGTGTTTAGGGGACAGGCAGCTAGCGGATAGTGAGGAGATGTTTGCTGGATGTGACAAAAAAAACTTGGCCTAAAAAACATATGACATCGCTTAGAGCACCTTTAAGGGATTATGGATATATAAACAGACGTTTCAATATATTTGTACTAAATGCATTTTCTGAGAATTTATATTTCACGTTTTGACTGCAAATGTCACATTCATAACACTGGAATTGCCCTATATAGGCTACTAGTACTAATAAATGGCAATTGATGCTGAACATGATTTATACAATTAAGGATCTATATAGCACTTTCAAAGTATGGATCCTCATGGAACCTTATAAAATGGGTTCTGCAATTGTTACAAGCCGGGGAACCCTAATCTGGCACTGTAACCATTTTACTTAAGAGTGTAGATTTTCACCATGATTTCCACTGTTGAAGACGATTATTTAAAAAAAAAATACTTAGTTGAAATAATGTGGGCTGATGGCTTCAACAAAACCATACACCATATACCAAGTTAACATTCAAAATCAATTCCCCTATTTATGGAGAAAATTTTTACTTTCGGAACCAGACTGTTGAACTCTATTAGAATAAAGATAAAAATAATGAAATCACTATGTCTGTGTATCACAAAATTGTGCGTCTGCAAATATTTAAATCGATCGATGTATGCAAGTGTAAGTGTAGTTGAGTAAGTGAGCAATGTGTAATAGTTTATGGTAGTGCACATAACACACAGTCATTGTTATTGCCATGTGAGCTGTTGGTATCTGTGACGTTTGTATGATGTCAGACTCATACTTGTCTTTTTGATAGTGTGAGGATGCATGGTCTTTGATGTGCAGTGCATGTAACACTGTGTGTGTTATTGGCTGTGTAGGCCTATGTAAAAAGTGTTTATAGTGATGATATTGGTTGTGCAGGTGATTTTAAAATGTATGATGTCGTGTGTACGAATGTGATGTGATATGCATGTATGCAGCATGTGTTTAATGTGTGCGTGTGTTATTATCATCACTATGAAGTGATCTGATATGTTCATGATAAGCTCGGGATGTATATGTCAGAAATGTATGACGAATAACGTTACGTCTGCCTATTACGTGTTGTTTTGACTCTGTCAGGCGTGTGTGTGTGTGTGTGTGTGTGTGTGTCTGTGTGTGTGTTGTTGTTGTGACTCACTCAGGCGGGTAGAGTCGCAGCTCCTCGATGTCCCCCAGGAAACCGAACAGAGTTCTCATCTGATCACTGCTCACCGCCGACGACAGATTAGTGATTTGAATCACGTTCGTTCCAGGCATCCCGTTCATTTCGCAATAGACTGAGGTTCAATACTCTGAAATTCAATGATGCATCAGAGTGGTCAGCTCTCGGATAGGCGCTGACCTGCGGGGAAACTCGTTAGCAGGGAGCGCTGCTGCGTACAGCAGCCAGGGAATGAACTCTGCTTACACAACAGCGCCGCCCGCTGGTCTGGAGGTTCAGACGACATGACAAAATACACAGTAATGTAACCAGTGAACACGTAAAAAGGATAATTGGAATAAACAATCCCGGTTACTTAACAGTTCCGATAAAGATGCCAAAATTATGAAATAATTTCGCTGAGAATTAAAAAAAAAACCAATTATTGCAAAATATGTATGCTAATAACCTTTATTTTTAGAGGCGAAATAAATACATAGCTACAGTATATTTAGGCGAACAACAATAGGCTACTTAACATATTTAATTGATTGATTCATTCATTTATTTTTATACAATACTATGACGAAACTCATAATGTTTCATAATGTCATAAACTCATTATTCTTTCTAGCCTACTAGTTCACCCAAAAATGTTCAGTAAATGTTTCTTTAAATTATTGCAACCAATTAGAATATTTGAAAAAGTATGTGTGTGTGTGTGTTTGAAGGTGTAGAGAAGCCTTTTGGCAGGTTTAAGGTTAAAGTTTTATTTTATTTTGCATGTTCACAAATTCAGTTTTTCTTTTTGTTGCCTCAGGACAACGTTGTGCGATAAGGGGTACTTTTCAATGATGTCTTGGACAATACCTCACAATGGCAAATAATGTGTTACAAGAGGGGAAGATGCAGGGTGCCTGGGTACACAGGAACACCCAAAGTGATGTGCAAAAAGTGTAATGTACACCTCTGTTTTACAGCAGAGAAGAACCGCTTTTTGGTGTGCTTTACACCACTACATCCAACGCTTTCCATTGCACTTGGTGATGTAAGGCTTGGATGCAGCTGCTCGGCCATGGAAACCCATTCCATGAAGCTCTCTACACACTGTTCTTGAGCTAAATGTTTGGAGGTCTGTAGCTATTGACTCTGCAGAAAGTTGGCGACTTCTGGCCTCGGCATGCGCTGACCCCGCTCTGTGATTTTATGTGGCCTACCACTTCGTGGATGAGTTGCTGTTGTTCCCAATTGCTTCCACTTTGTTATAAACCTATGTCTGTATCAAATCAAATATATCAATGTGTTTCAAGTGTTTTTCCCTTTTTACGTAATGATTTCTTGACATATTTGGAATTTATGTATTTTATTTTTTGTATTTTTGTACTGCTCTCTGAGCATTGTATTATAATAATTTTCTCTATGATTTAGGGCAACTAAAAAATATTTTGGGGTAGGGGGGTCGGAGGAGGTGGAATTATCAATAAATCAATAAAATGTTCCCAAATGAGCCAAGAAATTATGTGGAATCATTTTTATCAGGTTTATCAGGAGCTGCTCGATATGTCCCCGCCCTGTATTCGTCTCGCTGTTTCAGTGGAAACTACGTCAACTCATGGGGTGCTTCTCAATACTCAGATTGATGCTTCCTCGATTCCTCCGCCATCCTCCAGCCAGTGACCCAGAAACCGATCAAAGTTAGCCATCTTGAAGGACATCTCAATTCTCTAATTGCACTGTGAGGAGGCGAGGAACAAGGAAGCTTCCAGAGGAACTATGAGTGAGGGTGCACAAAAAAAGAAATGAGAAGTATACTTATTGAATAACTCTGTGCGTTTCAAGGCACTTCAGTGGGCTTTTAAACTAATAGTAATTAGTGGATCATCAAAGACAGCTGGTTGATCAGCATGTGGGAGTGGCTATGACTAGCCTCTTATAGCATAGCAACAAAAAAATATTACGTACAGACACCCGTGTAGCACTCTCTGCTTTTGTTGATGTCCGGTATCTTGTCTAATATACAATTTGTCACGAATTGGTTATTTTACTTGGAATTAAGGAACAGATTTATTTGCATAAGGTCTAGACATGATGCTCATTTGGCTCTTTCTGCTTTTATAGTGTGAAACAACAATGTTTAGCTACGTTTGCAGAACGTGATACCAAGAGGCCATGAGTTGAAGGAAGGATATTTTTTACCTGAACCTATGTAGGCTATAAATATTTGCAGAGTTCTTATATCACTCTACCTGGCTCTTGCATCTCGCTTGTATAGGCCCTTCCTCTCTTCCTTTACTCTCCTGCAACTTAATATTACTCAGAGATATTTGGTAAAGGATTGATTTATTGGTACTTTGTTACTTAATATCAAAAGCTCTCTGTCAACTTGTTGAACTTTAAATTTGACTCCTGGTCTTCAAGCATAGGCTGCGTTTCCCAAAAGCATCGTATGCCTAAGTTGATCTTAGAACAGGGCCGGATTGGGACACATTTTCAGCCCTGGAGTTTCATGCCTTAGACCGGCCCACTTTAGTTCCCGACTGACTATTAAAATAATGTAATTAAACCCTCAGTATATAAGGCCCAATCTTTCAAGGGCTATCTGGCACTTCCCCCAATATGAAGCTTGTTTCCGCCACAAAATAAAAATAAATAAATGATAATTGCGACTTTTTATCTCACAATTGCGAGTTTACATCTCGCAATTCTGACTTTATTTCTCAGAATTGCGAGATACAAAGTCAGAATTGCGTGAAATAAAGTCGCAATTGCGTGTTATAAAGTCAGAATTCTGACTTTTTTCTCGCAATTGCGACTTTATATCACGCAATTCTGACTTTATAACACGCAATTGCGAGTTTATATCTCGCAATTCTGACATTTTCTCAGAATTGTGAGATATAAACTCACAATTGTGAGATATAAGTCCTATTCTAAGGGGGGGGGGGGGGGGGGGACGGACTTTTATTTTTCTCAGAATAGTTTATCTCACAATTCTGACTTTATAACACGCAATTGCGACCGACTTTATATCATGCAATTCTGACTTTATATCTCCCAATTGCGTGTTATAAAGTCAGAGTTGCGTGATATAAAGTCACAATTGCGAGAAAAAAAGTCAGAATTCTGACTTTATAACATCGTAATTATAATTCATCGTATTTTTCAAAAATATCATTTTCTATTCAGTGCAATATCAGTACACAGGGTTTTATAAATACAGAGGTCCCAAAAGTGATCTAGGGGGTTCGGGGGCATATTATTTTTCCACTGTCATTGGCAAAGAACATCTGACTGTGTTAAATAGGAATCCATTGTAATAAAGTTATTCTCATTATTATGCAATAGGCTATTGCTCTACCTGCTCTCCTCTCTCATCTCCATCTCCTTCTCTCGTTCTTCTTCTCTCAGTCTCTTTATCTTTACCTGTAAATCTCCCCTTCCTGAAGATGAGCTTAGATTGATACAGTCTTTGTAAAGTGATTATTTATGTCGGTCGTTTAAAATTTCTATCGTAAAACAGACGTTTAGTTTAGCCACTTGCACCTTATCTCGTGAAGCGTCGCGTTGGGATTCGCACGCGGCCGCGGCTCGCGCTTCTGTGAACTTAAATCCCGCTTGCTTTGATCGGTCATCTCAAACATTTTGCCATTGCCGACGAGCGGTGTTTGAGTGCTGAAGCAGCTCAGATGATGAGGTCGGTTATCGTCGCGATATGCGAATCATTGCAGCAGGTAATATTAGGCAATTATTTCACAACGTTCATTATACACTCAGGAAAAATTACCGAGGTCCGGATCTCGGAGACCTCAATGGTACGGCCCTGACTCGTAGGCTATTTGGCCGCTTGAGTTTCTAGAGATATTTTATTATTCTGGCCTTTTCAGCGCCGCCTTTGCGCCTATAGGCTATTATCCATGTTTTGTATCTCTTATTTTTTGTTCGCACATCTCTAACAAAGTGACTTTATTTTTATTTTTTGTGGGGCTGCGATAAAATAATAATAAAAAAAAATTGTGGGGCTGCGCTATGACTGGACCCATAAGGAAAGCATTCAAGATTCAACCCAGTGCCATGACAACACCGGCCCTCCTGGCCAATAAAACAGACCGGCCCACCGGGAATTTTCCCGGTTCTCCCGATTAGCCAATCCGGGCCTGTCTTAGAACCATTGCCACCAATGGTCTCTACTTTCTACGATCAACTTATCTGAGGAAGCTTTTGGGAAAAGCAGCCATGGTCTCTTTATATGGTCTCTATATGTAGTCTAACTGTAATTCCAAGTAATACTGAAGACATTAGCTGTATTTGAAATTGTCCCCTATACCCTCATTCCTACTCCACTAATATAGCAGTTTGGAAAATGGATGGATTGATTATTCAGAAGCGGGCGTCATCTTCAGGGTATTTATTCAGCACGATCCTCACAGTGCATTATGGGTATTTTCTAGCCATTGAGTGTACATCAGTTTCAGAAACCACTACAAATGGCTGTCCCTTCAAATTGTGGCCTATTTAATCCTTTTTAATCCTAATTAGTTTTCTACATCTGACCTAAATTTAGCTGAACCTTTTTTTATGTGCCACCATTTATAACTGACTTTGTCATAATAGGGTAAATATTTTTTTTTTTCCAAATTGTCTGAAACTTTATACCCCATTCATTGCATTTTCACTATCTGAAAAGTAGTGAAAAGGTATTTCAAAAAAACATTAAAAAGCTTTATTAATATTCCATTTCATCTTGTGCTACTTTATTTCATTTGGTAGGCTACTCAAATGTGAAAATGTCAAAAACTTGACACAAATTCAGATGCAACTTCACTGCCTGGAAAGTAGTGAAACCATGTCTTAGAGTTTCAAACAATGAATCTTGAGAATTGTTTCTTTGGAATTCCAAATCAATGAATGTAGCACTAAGTAAAAATCAACAAAAGACTCTTCTTTTTCAGAGTAGCCCACACTTTCCACAAGCACTGCCGTCACTATCATCAATAGGCTATTTCCTTGAAAAGATAGCATATATATTTCCCTCTCTGTATTCTACGGAGCCCCTAAAGGGACGTGGTGGTGGAAAAAAATTTAGGTTGGGAGAATTTTTTTTTTTCAAATCTTTTGCGTTCCCTCTTAAAACTTTTGCGTTCCTCCGAGAAACTTTGCGTTCCCTCTTAAAACTTTTGCGTTCCTCCGAGAAACTTTGCGTTCCCTCGCAAAACTTTTGCGTTCCCTCGCAAAGATATTTGCGTTCCCACGGAAAACCTGTTTTGAGCTCGGACAGACACTTCCTGTTTAATGTCCCGCTGGCAGTGTTTCAGAGCTCCGTACGTTAATGGAGCGTTTAGTGTTTGAACTTGGACTCAGATATAAAGATGTGGTCAGTGCTTAACTCAAGGAGTTCAGTGAAGCTGGCAATATTCACATAGGCTATTCGAACGTCCCTATTCTTGAGCTGAACGTTGTTAAAGCACAAACGACACCTATTTACAATCACCTAGACAACGAGCTACAACCCAATTCTCATCAAAACGAGCTTTATAACCAGACGAATGAGAGACAAGTCCAAATAAGGGGCCGTCTGCAAAGTGCAAATCCCAAAACCCTTCTGCACATTTTATATTAGTGAACATATTCAATAGCTTCACTGTGATCACACTGTACTGTCACCAAATTCAGTTCACACATCACTGCTCTCCTGCTGGTTATACTAGGCTACATAGTTTGATTAAAAAAAATGCATAATTTTTATAATTATTTATTATGAAATAAAATCAATAACTTCACCCTTTTTAGAAAATATATTATAAATAACTTCACACTGTTATACAGTGATGCCATCAAATTCAGTAAGCAAATATAATGCAAAAGCTGCGTACAGTACCAATGTAATTTGTGTAAAGAATAGGCCTACTTATTTTTTATGTGCAATTACTTCCCAAACTAAGTGTTGTAGGCCTATAACCAACAATAGAGCGGTGATGTGTGAACTAAATTTGGTGTGTTACAGTGAAGTTATTGAATATTTTTCATAATATAAAATGTGCAAAAGCAGTGACCAGTGGGTCACCATTGATATGTAAACTGAATTGGGTGGCACTACAGTTTGTAACATTGAAGTCAATGACTATTTTTGACTGAGTTGATATGTAGTCGTTTTTGGGTTATATTGCACTTTGCAGACGGTCCCTTTGAACTTGTCTCTCAGCCGCCTGCTCATAGAGATCCATTTAGCCTATAGGCTATTATAAAAGCTTGTTTTGATGATAATTGGGTTGTAGCTCGTTGTCTAGGTTACTGTGATTGTAAATAGGTGTCGTTTGTGCTTTAACAACGTTTAGCTCAAGAATAGGGACGGTCGAATAGCCTATGTGAATATTGTCAGCTTCATTGAACTCCTTAAGCACTGACCGCATCCAAGAAGAGTCCAAGTTCAAACACTATGAAACGCTCCATTAACGTACGGAGCTCTGAAACACTGCCAGCGGGACATTAAACAGGAAGTGTCTGTCCGAGCTCAAAACAGGTTTTGCGTGGGAACGCAAATATCTTTGCGAGGGAACGCAAAGTTTCTCGGGGGAACGCAAAAGATTTGAAAAAAAAAAAAAAAATTCTCCCATCCTAATTTTTTTTCCACCACCACATCCCTTTAGGGCAGGGGTGTCCAAACTCGGTCCTGGAGGGCCACTGTCCTGCAGAGTTTAGCTCCAACCCCAATTAAAAACACCTGAACCAGATAATCAAGATCTTACTAGGACTTGATTATCTGGTTCAGGTGTGTTTAATTGGGGTTGGAGCTAAACTCTGCAGGACAGTGGCCCTCCAGGACCGAGTTTGGACACCCCTGCTTTAGGGGCTCCGTAGTATTCTATAAAACGTACTGTATAAGCATCAACCTAAAACACAGGCAAAAATTAGGTTCAACTTTGCATTTGTGTAGTGGAAAGCAAACAACTCGGCTGCGTGCATTTCACGCGGGGCCGGAATTTCTAGATTATTTTAAGTCGTAAAGTGAGCAGGATATAAACAATTAGCTTGTGGTTTCGGCAGGCGTGCATCGTGCCTGGTTCCTGAGCCGTCCCTCTTCAACTCTGCGGCGCGCCACAAATGTCCGATGCAAATCTGTGGTTAAAATGAAACTGCAGCGCGCTCTAATGGAGATTCTTTGGGGCATATTTCAAACTTCCCCGCTTATGTTCACGTCACCTCACGTAAACTTCGCTCCAGACCAAGACAATATTAGTCTGCTTCAGCCATGTGTCTGCATCAGGTCAGTAACTAGATTACAATCTGTTCTTCCTATGTGGAGTAGCGTATCAAATTAATGAAAGTATGCATCTTTATTAGGTTAAACGTGCTCATGTGGATATACTTTATACAATAGTTGTGTTTGTTTTATATTTGTTTTATTTGTTAGACATTTCACTGGAATTCCTACACAACTTGCAACATTCTAAAAGTATTCCTAGAGTATTGAACTGTTGTATTGGTGACTGCTTGAGATATGATCATAGTCTGATTACATTGCTGATTGACAATCTGCAATGCTCCAGAGGACGGGGTTACTGGAAATTCAATGTATCGCTTCTAAATGATGATTCATTCGTTGATATTACCAGGATAATTATCAAAGAATTCTTTGAAGATAATGAAAACTCCTCTAATTCACATAATGTTTGGGAAGCCTTTAAATGTTTCTTTAGAGGACATGCGATTAAGATGGGATCAATTAAGAAAAAAAGAAACCTAAAACAAGAACAAGAACTTGAATGAAATATGAAATAAATGAAATATGAAATAAATGAGCTACAACAATTATTAGATAGAAGTTATACGCAACTGAAACAGAAATATTAATTAAAAGAAAACAAGATAAATTGGAGAGTCTTTATCATGAACGGGTAAACGGAGTTATGGTTAGGTCACACGCTGCTTGGATAGAGAAGGGAGAGAAGTGTACAGCACACTTTTTACGGTTAAACCAAAGAAATTCTGTTAAAAAGAATATCATGAGTTTATACAGAAATTATGTCTTAGTCACAAATCCACAAGAAATATTACAGGAAGAATTTGAATATTTTAAAGCTCTATATTCTAACTGTAACGTCAGCGGGTTGAAGAAGACGAAGGTCAGGCGAAGATACAAAATAGCAAAGGTTTATTAATAATGAAGAGAAACACGAAACAGTGAGCGTTTGCTCAAACAATAACCGGCAAAAGACAAGTGAAGACCAGGAACTTAAACACACACACAGATGAACACAAGGTGATGCAGATGATGATAACAGGAACACAGGTGAAGGAGGCTAAGATAATGATGATGAACAGCAGGTGCAGGTGATGAAGGAGGATTCTGGGAACTGTAGTGAAGACAGGACGATGACAGAAGGTGAATGTGACATTACTCCCCCCTCTCGCTAAGGCAGAACACGGGAGGGGGGGTGGGCATCCTGGAGTCTGTGACCAGAGGGTGGACAGAGAGATGACAGACAGGAGACTCCAGGATGGTATCGCCGCCACGGCGGTGCAGGACGAGGAGGTGGCCATGGCGAAGCAGGCCCTTCGGGCGGCCATGGCGATGAGGACCCTTCAGGTGGCCATGGCGGTGAAGACCCTTCGGGCGGCCATGGCGGTGAGGACCCTTCAGGTGGCCATGGCGGTGAAGACCCTTCGGGCGGCCAGGGCGGAGATGTTTCTTCAGGTGGCCATGGCGGCACTGGGAACCGCGTCGGAGAGACCTCCGAAAATGGGGACAGGAAATGGGGGGTCCGACAGCAAAGAGGGTCTTGGGCTGGGCACAACCAGCGGTGAAGAGGGCTTTGTGCTGGGCGCAACCAGCGGCGAAGGAAACTCTGGGCTGGGAAAACGCCTTTGGGAAGACTGGCTCTGGCTCTTGCCCGAAGACTGACTCTGGCTCTTGCTCGAAGACTTCTTTACTCGGGACTGGACTCGGAACTGGATCTGGCTCCTCTGGGCCAACGACTGTCTCAGGCTCGGCGGGCATGACGCGAACTGCCTTAATTGGCTTCGGCAGATCTGGCGTGAAGTGCGGACTCGGAACTGGACTCGGAACTGGAAGTGGTTTGTCTCCCACCAATAAGATGCCTAAAATGGTTGTCTGGTGTAAAGATAAATAAAATAATATATATTTGGAATTTAAATATCACAGGCACTGCACTTTTTCCACACAGAACCTGCCTGTTTTGGGAAGATGAATTTAATGATCCAATTTTGTGGAAAGATTACTTTAAAACAATTTATAGAACTACAATTGATTCATATTCCAGAATATTTCAACTTAAAATCTTTTATAAAATTATTGCAACAAAAAAATCTCTGTTCAAATGGCAGATAGAAAAGGATCCCTGTTGCAGGTTCTGTGGGGATGAGGAGGAAGACTTGATGCATTTATTTTATTTTTGCCCACATGTGGCTAAGTTTTGGGTCAGTATATGATTAAGGTCTATGGATATTGTTTTACGAATCACACCTCAGAATATTTTGTTATGTGTCTTTGAGGGTAAATGCACACACTTTTTGAATATGATTATTTTGATGGGTAAAATGTTCATTTTTAAAGCTAAAACTATATCAAATTTATGTATAAAACACTTTAAGAGGAGAGTTTATCATCAGTATATGCTGGAAACAATTATAGCAACAAATAACAACAGAATAACTGAGCATGGAAATAAATGGAATGTCTGCTTACTTGAGTTAGAGATATAAATATTAGGTGAAGCTTGTCTTGTTATTTTATTCTGTAAATAAAAATAATAAAAAAAAAAAAAAAAAAAAAAACATTCTGAAACAACAATGGGAAGCAATAAATAGCCTACTACATTACACAATTCTTAAGATGACATTCTATACCTTTGACGTGTGTAGCCTACTTAAAGGGATACTTCACCTCTGGGAAGATGAATGTGTATTTAAAATAGGTCATTTAAGTAGAAGAAATGTGAAGAAATTTTTGAATTTGGAGCTTTCTAGACTGAGAAAAGCCAGAAAATGTATTTTTGGCTTATGTGGATGAAAGACAACAACTCCCAGAATGCACTTGCTTCGCTGCCTTAGGAGGCCACGCCTATCGGTAAGAGTGCGCAGTTGTTGAAAACAACAAAGCTAGCCTACGTGATGAGTTTGCGAGGGATTTAGAGATCGTCCAAAATGTCCGGGATTCGGCTTTTGCGTTCTACAGTCGCCATTCATCATGTTTACTGTGGCGAGCAGGACGAGGCTGACGGCCGCGGGAGAACGGCGCGAGGCCGGTGGCATGATTACTGAGACGCGCCGGGTCTCGCATCTCTCACGGAGGAGCGGGAATTTTTCTTAGCAATGGTAAAACGCACATCAACCGATCACATGTTTAGTGTTCATGTAAACACTACATTCAAATTCACCAATCGGAATGAATTCAGTTAGATTGAAAGGTGTGCATGTATGTAAACAATGAATGGCGACCGCAGAAAGCAAAAGCTGAATCCCGGACATTTTGAACGATCTCGCCCGCCGGACAAGTCCGGGAAAAGGAGGATGGTTACTTACTCAGCTTTCTCCTACTATTCAGCTTTCTCCACAGAACAAGAGCTTGCTAGCTTAGCTTCCAAAGAAAGGCTGACTGTGTGTAACTGTACATTCTGTGAGTGAGATCCCACCCTGTATGGGCGGGCTGAAAACATGCGGAACAACGCCATCTACTGCCTGTAGTCTTTAGCCTCTGTCCAGAAAATCCTCCGATGACGCAAAATGACGATTTTTGCGTCATCAGAGGATTTTTTCCTGACAAAAAATACATAAATCTCTTGTCTCAGGGTCATATGAGGGTGGAAAGCATGGTAATTCGAAAATACTACAGGTTTTCTACTAATACAAAGCTTAATGCTAAATCCTGAAGTAACCCTTTAAGTATGTCAATCATAATTACAGTGCCACCCTCAGGCTGAATAACGCAAAGGACACTAGAATTCTGCCACACAAATAAATAAATAAAATAAAATAAATATGTGTCTGATGTGTTCAGCTTACAAAATGTTTATCATAAACCAGTGCTTTAAGTCCCAGAATCTTCCCTACCTAAATTTACAGCCAGGTTTGTCATTAATATCAAAGTTATTCTAAAGTCTTAATGAATAGCACTACACTCAAAAAAATGTTTTGTCAGTTCAACTTAGAAAATTGATTTCATGTGGTAACATCTTCACTGGTTTTGTTTAGATTTACTGATTATACCTGAATTCAACCAACCTGAAAAAACAAAACAAGGTTTTAACTGTCAGTAGATATAACCTGATTTCTCCAGTACTGGATACATAAGTTTAAAATAATATTTTTTGTTTTATATGATGAAAGTCCTTTTCCACCTTGATGTAAATACACTCAAAAAAAAAAAAAAAATCATTACCCTTAATTTATTTAAGTCAAGAAATTTTTTATACACATTTCATTTAGTTTATTCACAATAAATCAGTTTAGTTGGATCAACATTATTCATCATTATGTATGAACCACTAAGTTAAGGCAGGTGTCAGTACTGAGCATAAAAGTGCCCACAGCCTAAGCACATGCGCTCTTCAGCACAATGGTAACCGCAAAAAAAGAGTGATCATAGTGGCCACAGCTATTTTGTGTGTGTGGGCAGCACACACATCGGCTCCAGCACGTGAGTCCTGAGTCACGTCCCAAGATGGCCGCCGCCGTTCCAGAGTCACGTCCCAAGATGGCCGTCGCCGTTTCAGCATCACGTCCCAAGATGGCCGCCACCACGCCAGAGCCCTCTGCCAAGATGGCCGCCGCCATGCCACGCCAGAGCCCTCAGCCCCTGACCAGTGTCCAGAGAGGACTCCAGGTCCAGAAAATTTTGGGGGGGAGGCAATAGGTCATTTGTTAGGGCCACTGAGGCTGCGCCTCTCTGGTCAGCTCCACCCTGGCTTCCTGCACTGCTGGCGCCGCCCACGCTCCACGGCCAAGGTCATCCCACGCTCCATGGCCCAGTTCTGCCCACGCTCCACGGCCCAGGTCCGCCCACGCTCCACGGCCAAGGTCCGCCCATGCTCCACGGCCCAGGCCCACCCACATTCCACGGCCAAGGTCCTCCCATGCTCCACGGCCCACATCCGCCCACGCTCCACGGCCAAGGTCCTCCCACGCTCCACGGCCTAGGTCCGCCCATGCTCCACGGCCCAGGCCCACCCACGCTCCACGGCCAAGGTCCTCCCACGCTCCACGGCTCAGGTCCGCATATGCTCCACGGCCCAGGCCTGCCCACGCTCCACAGCCAAGGTCCTCCCAGCCCACGCTCCACGGCCAAGGTCCTCCCACGCTCCATGGCCCACATCTGCCCACGCTCCACGGCCCAGGTCCGCCCACGCTCCACGGCCAAGGTCCTCCCATGCTCCACGGCCCACATCCGCCCACGCTCCACGGCCAAGGTCCTCCCACGCTCCACGGCCTAGGTCCGCCCATGCTCCACGGCCCAGGCCCACCCACGCTCCACGGCCAAGGTCCTCCCACGCTCCACGGCTCAGGTCCGCATATGCTCCACGGCCCAGGCCTGCCCACGCTCCACAGCCAAGGTCCTCCCAGCCCACGCTCCACGGCCAAGGTCATCCCACGCTCCATGGCCCAGTTCTGCCCACGCTCCACGGCCCAGGTCCGCCCACGCTCCACGGCCAAGGTCCGCCCATGCTCCACGGCCCAGGCCCACCCACATTCCACGGCCAAGGTCCTCCCATGCTCCATGGCCCACATCCGCCCACGCTCCACGGCCAAGGTCCTCCCACGCTCCACGGCCTAGGTCCGCCCATGCTCCACGGCCCAGGCCCACCCACGCTCCACGGCCAAGGTCCTCCCACGCTCCACGGCTCAGGTCCGCATATGCTCCACGGCCCAGGCCTGCCCACGCTCCACAGCCAAGGTCCTCCCAGCCCACGCTCCATGGCCAAGGTCCTCCCACGCTCCATGGCCCACATCCGCCCACGCTCCACGGCCAAGGTCCGCCCATGCTCCACGGCCCAGGCCCACCCACATTCCACGGCCAAGGTCCTCCCATGCTCCATGGCCCACATCCGCCCACGCTCCACGGCCAAGGTCCTCCCACGCTCCACGGCCTAGGTCCGCCCATGCTCCACGGCCCAGGCCCACCCACGCTCCACGGCCAAGGTCCTCCCACGCTCCACGGCTCAGGTCCGCATATGCTCCACGGCCCAGGCCTGCCCACGCTCCACAGCCAAGGTCCTCCCAGCCCACGCTCCACGGCCAAGGTCCTCCCACGCTCCATGGCCCACATCCGCCCACGCTCCACGGCCCAGGTCTGCCCACGCTCCACGGCCAAGGTCCGCCCATGCTCCACGGCCCAGGCCCACCCACATTCCACGGCCAAGGTCCTCCCATGCTCCATGGCCCACATCCGCCCACGCTCCACGGCCAAGGTCCTCCCACGCTCCACGGCCCAGGCTTGCCCACGTAAACACATGGTCTTAGTCCTGTTCGCCTGCACGGGCCTGGCCCGCCATCCCTCTCTCAAGACCGCCTCCGCTGAACTTTCATTGTCTTGTTTTTGTTTTATGTTGGGCGTCGGGAGACACCCTTAGGGGGGGGATATGTCACGCTTTGTTTTGGTTCATGTTTCATGTCTTGTCATGTGATTCCCTGTGTTAGTTGTGTGATCCTGCTATGTGTTCCTTTGTCTTATGTGTCATGTTGTCATTGGTTCATTGTTTCATTGTTCACAAGTGTCCCTTGTCGTGTCATTAGTCTTGTATGTATTTAAGCCCTCATGTTTGCCACGTGTCCTTTTCAAGTATTATTACCCTGTAACCACTGTGGTAAGCGTCATGTCCATGTTTATGTTTTGAGTTCATGCAATGTCATGCCTTTGTTTTATGTTTGATCACGTTTTGTAAATAAACTGCACTTGGGTTCTCTACAAACTTGCTTTCAGTGGACAATTGTTACAGTAACTCAATTAAGTTAAAACAGCATTCCCTTGTTTTATGTTACATAAAACTGATTGAAGTAGGTTACAACAACAAAATTAGAATTTATGGGTAGAATCGGGTAGAATACCTCCTTAAAGCAACATCTGCACATCAGTTTTTACAGTAACCTGTATGTAACCTCATATGTAACCTATAACTTGGTGTGTTGTAAGTCGGCATCACTGATATTATATAAGCAGCCTCTTATTTGCTCAAGGCAATGGCTTTGCTCATCAATATTAATCATTATAAGCTATGTATAGGATTTATATGTGTATTTTTGGCGACAAAACCATTTATTCATATTTGATACATGATTTGAATATGATTATCAAATGATTTTATTGCTCAGGTACGGTTTTCCCCCTAACCATAACCTAGATAGATAGATAGATAGATAGATAGATAGATAGATAGATGCAGCTTCACACTAATGAACATGTAATGACTCGCACGTGAAAACTGAGATGCAGTGTCATCTACCAGGTGTTATGTGCAGACGAGACAGGAGATCATGTATATCTGTTTGTCTGCTTAGAGTTTCACCGTGTGCTTGAGTGTCTGTATATTTAAGTGTGTTTACTATATGTCTACATGCAGTACACACTGGTCAAGATACCTTCTGCTATCAAAATCTTTGCAGTCTGAATCTCTATACTGTGACAACTGCTGACAGTTAATAATAATAATTATTATTGTTGCAGATTCTCAAACGCAGCAATTATAAAGAATGTGCATGCTAAAACGAAAGTGCAAAACTTAACATAGTGTGAAATGAGTTTAATTGTCTTTGAAGGAAAACCTAAACCTTCATTAAATCTTTAAGGAAGCTCTTCTTGTGACAGCAGCGTTAGGTGTCATGTGTCCAAATGAGTGAGAGTGCATCAAACTGTTTAAATGGATGTGGCGCACCATCCTGCGGGTCATCCAGAATACTTTTTGATTGTTCCTTTAAACACTGATGGAATTTAAACGCTTCTGAAAGGCTAGATTTGTTTTACTTCATGTAAGTTCTCAGATCATTTTAATATTAAGCTGTGTTTGTGCTTTGTATAAATTCCTTTGTCTTAAATTTTTTTTTTCTCTCTAAAAGATTTAATCTGAACTCAAATCGACCAGACAACTGTTCCAGCTCATTTAACATACTAATATCAATCGCACAGGTGAGGTCACGTGGCGTTGCTATGGCAATAGGGAGTCAGTTACTCGAGAGCAGCTGCACACCTGTGTGGTAATTTGTTAGACCACAGATGCAAGGGAAATAATTCAGAGGCTAATAGAGATTAGAAGGGCAGTAAAATGCCAAAGAAAAGTGATACAGCAAGAAAACTGGAAGATGGTGAGTTGTACCTTTTATTTTGAATGTATAATAGGTTAATAGTTACATTAAACCCTAATGACCATTATTTTAGTAATTTAATAGTAATTCTTTTTTTATTTAAAAAAAAAAATATATATATCCTGTCATCTGTTGACATTCTGCATTTAGGGAGCTACTCATATATTTATATATGTATTTTTTTCTTTCTTTTTGGTAGTGGGAATAGATATTGATGGAGAAGTGGAGAGTGCTGAAGGTAAGAAAAAATATTACACTGAATTCTTTTTCGTTTTTTTCTCCTTTTTTCTTTCAGAATTTGTAACAATCTGTGTTTATCTTTTGTTACTCAGCAAGAATGTATTGTTTTTATGCATTTTCATGACAATCCAATTGTGTTCTCTTTTTCTCAGAGGACAAAAAAGCAAAAGGCAAAGGTGCTAAAAAAAACGCAGCCGGTAAACGGGGCAAAGGAGTCACCAGTGAGGATGGTGAAGATGAGGATGATGAACCCCCCAGAGGTCGTCGAGCAGCCAAGAAAAAGAAAGCTGCACAGGCAGAAGAGGAAGACAGCGATGATGATATTCCACAGAGGAGATGTGCTGGGAACAGGAGAAGAGGAAAAGTGCGAGAAAGTGGGGGAGATGGGGAAAACAAGAAGTCCGGCAGAAAAAGCAAGAAAGGTGGAAACAAAAAACAGGGGAAAGGAAAAGACAAGGACAATGACAAAGACAGTGACAAAGATGAAAAGAAGAAAAAGAACAGTAGGTATGCTGACACAAGTGGTAACGCGACAGAACTGGATAATTAAATGATAATTAATTGACTTTATTAACTGCTCACGAGTCACAACACCTACACCAAGAGATCACTGAATATAAGACAAAACTATTTAATTCCAGTAATAGATAGGCCAACTTAAACTTTCTCTTTTACAGTCCATCCCCAAAGTTCTAGTGAAATGTTGCTATTTTTAAGGTGTAATTTACATGCTATATTTCCGTATTATTTATAAAAGTGGTAAGTGTTGTTAGAAAACATATGGTCAACTATCCGAGCCTCTCCCTATAACCGCGACAGTATCATTTTAACTATTTAAAGCCATTGCATTTTTAATACTATGTCTCCCCATACACTCTAGACACACACCTGTACTAGTTAGAGCTCATGCCATTAATCTCCATTATCGACTTCTAACCATAGATTAGATTTTAACTAATCTCAATTTTTGTCTTGTTTTATATTTTGCAATGTACTTTTCATATGTCCTTGTTACAGAGTAATTACACAAATAAGTACTAAAAGATTTCTTTATGGTTACACTTTATTTGAAGGTGCCCTTGTTACAGTGTAATTATACAGGTAAGGCAGTAATATTAGGCACATTGATTTTCTGATCATTTTTTTTTTCCAGGCACATTTGACCTTTTCCAAACCACATTAATCGTAATAACTACTATTAATTTTGGTATTTAATCATTTATAAGTGATATATAATTGTTCATGAAGGCTGGAAATGAAAAATGCCTGGTGTGAAATATTCAGGTGTGTATAATTATTAGGCACGTTTTTCTTTTACAAATAAAATAAGCCAAAAAAAAGAAAAAAAAAAAAGAAGAGATTTAACTCAGACTTAAAAGTCAAAAATTATTAAATCCCCATGAGAAGGATGCAATAATGCAATACTAGAAATGACAGTTAAGGCATGACCATTGGAAAGTGAAATAGTGGGGGTCATTTTTTAGGATTTTTTACCTAACCTAAGTCTCTGAGACCTTGACACCTTGCACTTCTGGAGAATTTAGGTATTGCAGTTCTGGAAAATGGTGGCGCTGGAGACTTAAGGATTCCTGATGGTTTCACACTTAATTCTTCACCTTAATTCGTAATTATTTTGCAGTTAACATGTGTCTTTTCTTCTCCACCTGTTTTTGTCTGACCCTGCTGACCCAATGAGTATTTCACTTTCCAATGGTCATAACTTATCTGCAATTTCTAGTATGGCATTAGTATTGCATCCTTCTCATGGGGATTTAATAATTCTTGACTTTTAAGTCTGAGTTAAATCTCTTTTTTTTGGCTTATTTTATCTGGAAAAGAAAAAGAAAAGAAAAGAAAATCCTGAATATAATGCGTTTTTCATTTCCAGCCTTAATGAACAATTATATATCACTTATAAATGATTAAATACAAAATAATAATAGTAATAGTAGTTATTACGATTAATGTGGTTTAGAATTGGTAAAATGTGCCTGAAAAAAAAAATATGATCAGAAAATCAACGTGCCTAATAATTCTGCACGCACTGTATAATTAGGGTAAGGGTTTGGTTTATGGTTAGTTGCATAACTATGGAAAATTTACTGTTAATACTGTAGAAATTACATGTACAATGTGTAACAAGGACACTGTAAATTAAATTGTAACCATTATTACTATACGTTTAGGGTTAGGGTTTGGTTTAGTGCTTGTAATTGTGCATAATTTAATGTTATTACTATAGTGTCACGGTATGGTGCAGGCAGAAGAAGACGAAGAAGAATAAAAAATTCCAATGCAAACTTTTACTCACAATATAAATCATACAGGTACATCGAAGACGGGCAGAAGGTTCACACACATTTAATATGACGTAGATCGGACAATCAACAAGGCAATTCACAGGGCTTAAATACATAGGGAAACAGATCAGGGAAACAAGACACAGCTGACAAGGCTAATGAGGAAACAGGTGTGACAGATGAACTAATGAAGGTTACCATGGAAACAAATGAGTGGCGGGAAAACAGAACAAAAGACGACATGTGACTAATGAAAACAAGACTCAGACAGAAACACAACTGTGACAGTACCTCCCCCTCCCGGAAGGCGCGACCTCGCACCGTAGATAGACCAACTGCAGAGGGAGGGGGCTCAGGAGGAGGAGGAAGAGCAGGTGAAGGGCAGACAGAAGGCAGAAGGGACCAGGGTGGAGCAGACGGTGCAGGAGGCCAGGGCGGAGCAGGCGGAGCAGGCTGTGCGGGCGGAGCAGGCAGTGCAGGCAGCAAGGGCGGAGACGACCCTTCAGGCGGCCATGGCGGAGACGACCCTTCAAGCGGCCATGGCGGAGACGACAAAGGGAGGAGCCATGGTGGAGAAAGGGCAGATGACTCCAGGGGGCCGACTGACGGAGGCGGAGCAGGAGGAAGAGGATACCCGGATGGAGCTGACGAGCCAGGGCGATGCTGAGGATTCCGAGGGACATGGCGATGCTGACGGCTCTGGCGACCGAGGCGCAGGCAGGGATCCAGAAGGCCTTGATGGAGCTGGAGTGACAGAGGACTTAGGTGGAGCTTGAGGGAGTGAGGAGCCCAACAGAGCCAGAGGGACGAAGGGACAAGGTGAAGCCAGAGGAGTGTAGTCCCGAGGTGAGGGCAGGCCGACGAATGACCAAGGACGGAGCCGGGGGGACGAGGGGATGCAGCTCAATGCAGCTGGTGGAATGATGGGCCACGGTGGAGATGAGGGAGGTAGGAGCCAAGGTGCAGCTAATGGACCGACAGGCCGAAGTGGAGTCTTGGTCACGGAGGTCGGAGGCGGAGACCGGGGATCCACCGACCCTGATGGAGTTGGCACCTGGCAGACCTGCGGCGAACCCACATCACCGAAGATGGACTGAGGGTGAGCTGAGGGGCTGACAGGAAGCAGTGGAGGCAGGGATGAGAGATGGATGATAGGAGGAGGCGGGAGAGGGAGGCTGGGTGGGAGTTCAGAAACAGGCTCAGGTTCTGGAACAGATTCAGGCTTGGGAACAGACTCAGGCTCTGGAAAAGATTCAGGTTAAGGCTTGGGAACAGGCTCAGGCTCGGGAACAGATTCAGGCTCGGGTCTGGGAATATGGACAGTCCTTGGGGCAGGAACAGGTCTAGGGACAGGAACAGGTCGAGGAACAGAACGGGGAACAGGAACAGGTATTGCCGTGGCGGCGGCCATCCTGGCTGAGGGCTCAGGTGGTGAGGCGGCGGCCATCTTGGCTGAGGGCTCATGCTGCGTTCACATCAAACGCGAATAGAGCATCTGGAGCGAGTGATTTCCATGTTAAGTCAATGTAAAGACGCTTTTACGCGCGTCTGGATGTCCTGCAGCGCGATGGACGCGATTTTGCCTCATTCACGCGCCCAGTTCGTACGAAAAAGGCGAATTGAGCATCTGGCGTGATACGCGCAAGTAATTTTATTTGGTGTTTTTTGTGCATTCGTTTGAAGTGAATTTGCGTCTGACGCCCTAGTTGAAAAATCGGAGCTTTGGCATCTGTTCATGCCGCGTTAACCAGTCAGGAGCCTGCTTGCTGCTGTCACGTGGTGAAGTGACGTGATAAACGCGGGCAGGCCCGCTTTTCAGTTTATAATGTTATTTTATATTTTTGGCCTCAATAACTTATTTTATATGTTTGGCCTCAATACATTATTTTGTAATATGACTAAATGCCTGGTGTGGTTTTAATGCACAACAAAGCAAAGCTTTTATCACATAAAAACTTGATTTCAATATATGAGACATATTCATTTTGTATTGAATGCTATTTATTCCAGATCTAAAGACAACCAACATACTTTAGTGTATAAGAACATAGTTTGTGTCTGGACAGTGTTTTTTTTTACAGGACAGGTTAATTACTTTTGGAGGCTGGCTCCATTTATAATCAAAAAAAAAAAATTACAGATTAGGTGGGTGAGGGCGAGGGTGATCATTGCTCCGATGCGGGACTACAGGTCATCAAACTGGGCGCGGGACAGGCGGAAGTACCACTGAAAGCGGCCGTCATCCAGGCCCAGCTCCTGGAGAAAGTGTTGAAACTCGCCAAACTGGGTACGCCTCCAGAGGGTCTGGTGGACCCAAGTACGGAGACGATGACCCCTACGCCGCTGTTCTGCTCTCCAGAGCAAATACGAGCGGTGACTCTCTCGCTGAATGCTCAATCAACATCAGCCTTCTTGCAAACAGACAACCGCCTAGCACTTGCCCCTCCCACAAGAAGAATTTTGCCTCGAATTCGCTTTGGACGCACGAGTGGATTCAAAATTTTCAAGCGTCCAACTAGACGCGATAAACGCGAATTTGACGCCCAATTCGCGTGCGGTGTGAACGCAGCATCAGGCAGCGAGGCGGCGGCCATCTTGGCTGAGGACTCAAACGGTGAGGTGGCGGCCATCTTGGCTTAAGACGAGGACTCAGGCTCTCGTCGTCAAGGGCGCTGGTGGTGACAGCAAGGCAGCAAAAGTCCTTGGTAAATGAAAAAAAGTTTTGGCTCTCCTGAGCCATGACAATAATTCTAACCCTATCGTCCATGTTGGGCGGTCCGATATTCTGTCATGGTGTGGTGAGAAGGCAGAAGAAGATGAAGAAGAATCAAAAGTTCCAATGCAAACTTTTACTCACAATATAAATCATACAGGTACATCAAAGACAGGCAGAAGGTTCACACACACTTAATACAACATAGATCAGACAATGAACAAGGCAACACACAGGGCTTAAATACATAGGGAAACAGAACTAATGAAAGTTACCGTGGAAACAAATGAGTGGCGGGAAAACAGAACAAAAGAAGACGTGACTAATGAAAACAAGACTCAGACAGAAACACAACTGTGACATATAGTAAACACATATAAAAATTAAGGGTTACCAATCTATACTATCTTTATAATTCTTATCCTTATAAAATCTATCTTTAAAATTTTATTTTGTTGTTTTAAAGGCAGGGTAGGCAGGATTTTTCTAAAAAACTTTTTCCCAAATTTGTTTAAACTGTCTTTATATACCACTACATAATTAAAATGTAAGTACTCTGAAAAAGAGAGTATAAAAATCGAGTGTCTGTAGTCCTCTCAGGACTGCAATAAACTTTATCATTATGAATATAAACAACTAACATGGCTGTTAGTACTCACTATCAAGCTAGCATATCGATACTGGTAAAGTTTAAAATATATTGAGTTTGATTCGGTAACGAGCTAGTAACATAAGGCAAAGCTAAAAACAGGTTGCATTGATACACGGTTTCCCATTACCATCAGTTACACTGTGATGAAGGTGAATTTCGTTTAAGATTCATAACATATACAGTGTTTTGCATGTAAGAGCTTCCACGATGAAAGCACTGTTGGCTCTGATGAGGACTAACATTACACTCTGGTGACAAGTAGCCTACCTTTCTACCTTACTACAGTAGTACCTTTTTTTGCCTTGTTTGCCTTCGCTTACTGTATATGCAGGTACTGGGAATTTTGACTGCTCTTTCTCTGCCATAATTGTGATTCTTCCTAGCTTCCGTGCCTCTTCCCCTCCTCGAGTCAAACGGGTGCGCGCATGTGGGCAGCTCCTGTAGCAGCAGGGGTGGTAGCCATGGTAGCGAGGGAGAGTGACAGTCGCCCAGCCAATCATTTCATTCGTTCCGAATGGAAATAAGTAGCTGTGTTTATTGCGCCCTGAGAGGACTACAGACACTCGATTTTTTATACTTTCTTTTTCAGAGTACTTACATTTTAATTATGTATTGGTATATAAAGAAAGTTTAAACAAATTTGGAAAAAAGATTTTTAGAAAAAAACTGCCGACCCTGCCTTTAAGCCTTTACAGGCTGGAATACACTACACAACTTTTAAAAACACTATCATACACTTGCAGATTTTGTAATGGTTATACACTAAACAACTGAGGCATCACACACTACCAGACTTTCAGCACAACAAACAACTAGTGTTGAATCATCCAGACTGAAAATGTGGGGAAGAATCTGTACACAATTCATGTTGTGTATTCCAGCCTTAAACAACACTTTTGAAGTTCATGCAAGACAAAACAACTAATTTTTATGAATGAAGCACTTGATCACATCATGTTCTATGTCTTAGTGGTGATGATTCCAAATCAGATGAAGAGGAGGAGTCCATGTCTGAAGGAGAAATGGCCAAACTGATGGAGGAGGTGGAGGAGAAGAAGAAACTGATAGCAAACATCCGGAACAAGCCCTGGCGAATGAAAAGACGACTTAAAGTCCTCAAGTACTGAGAAATCTTAAATGTAATGCAACAAAATGTTATAATGAATCAATAAGCTTCAAGACACCCCATTAAGACGTGACGATTCAGCAAGGCATTCACGATACAGCAAGGCCTTATTGTTTTTATAAAACAAATAATATATTTAGGGGATTTTATTGTACTAACTTAATGGAATAGTTATGATCCATTACATGTTAACCACTTTTTGAGCATGCAATGCGATAATTTTTGACCCTGAGAAGTACAAGTGTGATTTTTTTATTTTATTTTTTTTTTTTTGGACCATTTAACCTTTTTGAATAATGTCCATGATTTGTGTCTGGGTGAAGGTAAATGATGATGGAATTTTCAATTTGGGGTGGAGTACCCCTTTAAGTTTAGTAGTTTAAGTGAGTTTATTTCTTTATTAGGCCTTGACATCCACATCATATCAGTCTCTATTGTGTATTTTAGCTTAAATGTAGCTTTAAAAATAGATAGTTATAGTCCTTGAAGCTTATTGATTAATACAGTGATCCAGTTAAGTGTCAATGTTACTAGGACTATGTTATGTTTCATTAATGTTCCTTTGTTTCCTGTGCAGTATTAGTTTCTATAGTTACTAAATTCTCCTTGTTTGTCGCCTTCATTACTGATTTCATTCACCTGTGTCCCCTTGTTAATCCTGTGTATAAGTACTCTCTGTTTTGTTCATTCTTTTTCGTTTCAGTTTATGCGGTTTGCAATTTCTCTTACAAATTCTGAGATTCCTTCATTGTGCGTTTTCTGTGAACCACCGTTCTGTTACTGTAAAGTAAAGTTTTTAATCTCCTCCTTTTAACAATCCCGTGTTCTCCTTGTGTTTGTAGAGAGGCTCAACAGTTTGTGGATAAATTTGAAGGTGCATTGGGCAAAGGAAAAGGCAGGAAGCTGTATGCCTACAAAGTGATGATGATGAAGGTAGGAATATGAACATCTTCACTTTATGCATCACTATGACTGTTGCTGAAAATAAAACATTCCTATTTTAAGAGAGATCAGACCAGAATGTCAGATAGAGATTCTGGAGTGGACTTTTTACTCTAGAACCAGTAAGAAAACACCTAGCAATGCCCTAGTAATCGCCCAGAACTCCCTAGCAACAACAAAGCAAGGGGTTAAAACAAAACCTGAATACCTTAGCAACCACATTGCAAAACTCACGGTGGCAACGTGTATACTGTAGGCAAACGCCAATAACATTTTCTTGAAAAAGATAAATATCTAGTTACCTGCAGCCTCCTAACATTCCCTGTTTGCTTTGTGCCTCATCATACAGAAATGGATAAAGTTTCAAAGAGATTTTGAAAATTTTAGGACATCGTGCATCCCATGGGAGCGGAAAATAAAGGAAGTTGAGAGTAAGTACTAATGATCCCCTCCCATTCACTTTACATACAGGAATGGTGCGTATCATTTCAGCTGTCTTACTGATGATAGAAAATTATTTATTTGACCGAATTAGAAATTGAGCCATATTCATTAGGGTGGTCCTTATTTTTAAAGTCTCCAATTGTCATGCTCTTAACCTTTCAAATTGTTCCTTTATATAAGAAAATACAGCATGCCAATTTTTATGGCAGTAACATAATAATTACTGGTAGCTCAATAGCTTTAAACTTTCTGAGATTTTGATGATTTTCATAAAAAACTCCATATATTCCTAAATATGTATTTTAGATGCATATCTCAGTTTACTTATTGCAGAAACTAAATCCAAATTAATCCATCCATGAACTGGTTTAGCAGATTTACCTTTCCTGGTGGAATCAATACATATTTCTATTGATGATCACCTTGGTTATTGTTTGTGTTTAGAACACATTTTTTGGTTAAAAAAATTAAAAACTGACCCGGAACTTTGGCCGAATCAAGCAGATTATCAGGAGGCACAGGCAATTATACATGCAATGAAAGTCGTCAATGATCACGCCTAGAGAGGTGTGCCTCTGATTCAAGAATGCAATGGCTATCTCACACACTTTGAAGAACAATTGCAGTTTCTCCTTCATGTGGTGGAAGATCAACGACGGATCTATCCAGACTGCAAAAAGTCAACACTGGCTGCTGAGCATCAGAAATGAGGGATTGTTGAAAACTTTGTGCTTTTTTTAAAATTGTTGTCATTGTTGTCATGTCAGTGTTGCTCTGATTTCAATAAAATGTAGTTCATTTGCAGCAACTTTTAATATTACTTATTAAATATTATTGCATATCACAATAACGCCGCACAGCTTAACATAGGCAATCTTCCACATGATTGAGCTACCTCTAAATATCATTTGTTTGTCAACATTTTTGCATATTTCCAATTTTGAAGTTAAAAGGAACAGTATAAGAGGTTAAGACACTAACATTTTGCGCACAAAAAAATTTAACTTGATAAGGACCACCCTAATATTCATTTATTTGAATTTTTCTTGCAAGTAAAAAAAAAAAAATGGTACTCAACTAAAAGTTCCTTATTCTGAGCCTTGGCGATGTTTCATCCATTTGCAGGTCACTTTGGCTCCTCAGTTGCTTCATACTTTATTTTCCTCCGTTGGATGTACGGTATGAACTTGGTCCTCTTTGGCTTGACTTTTGGCCTGGTTGTGATTCCAGAGGTCAGTGTTTTATCAATTATGTTGTGGTTTACCTACATAAGTATCCAATGATGCTCTTTCGCTTTAAATTCAATAAGAGATCAATAAAGTATCTTTCTAATATTTCTATCTACAAAAAAATGGCTGCTGTCCTTCACAAATGATTTAAACATATGGAATTATCCGCAAGGTTCTCATGGGACTTCCATATGGGTCCATTCCTCGGAAAACTGTGCCGAGACCAGAGCAAGCCACTGCTATGGACTATGCTGTTCTCACAGATTTCAATGTAAGATCATGATACATGTATACAATGGGGTCCGAAAGTTTGAGACCACTAGTGAAAAGGTCTATTTTGCATTTTAAATACAATTTTCAGAAAACATTTAGAGTGAAAGTTGAAAATAAACATGACTTTCAGAACGGCTTAGTATTTTATGTCACCCTTTGGATAGCAGCAACAAGAACTCCACATGGTCATGTAAAACCTAATGATCATGTTCTCCAGCATGATTTGAGAATTAATATCTTGTGCTACAACGGAATCTAAAAAGTTTCATTAATTTTGCATCATTTTAATTTTTCTGTTTATTTGCAGGTTTAAATTAGATTTAAAACCCCCAGATTATTCAAACATTTTTTCTTTGAAAATTGTGTCATGGAATTAGACAGTTACGCAGTGTTTGTCACATTTCTTATTACCATAATATAAATGTATGGTTATCAATAACACTTTTTGATGCCTTCTCTTTGACAGGGTTACTGCAAGTACTCTGTACTTTTCTATGGCTACTATAATAACCAGAGAACCATTGGCTTCCTGAAGTTTCGTCTCCCTCTGTCCTACCTCTTGGTGGGCATTGGGTCCTTCGGGTATAGTCTCATGGTTGTGATCCGAACGTGAGTCCCTCTTTCATTCATTGCTAGATGCTGTAGCAATGACATGAAATGTTCTTGAGAAGTACATATGACTGTGAATGTATATGCCTATACCAAAAAAAAATTCTTTCAAAAGTATTATTGTTCTTTGTAGATGGCAAAAGGTTGTACAGAATCTAGTGAATTGTCTTTAATTGTACATCTAAAATGGTTAAAAAAGATTGTGTTGTCAGATTAGACAGCTAATGCTGAATTTTTTTTAAATAATCCAATTTAAAGGTAAAGTGTTTAATTTTAGCACTAGTGGAATTGTAAAAAACAAACAAAAAAAAAACTCAGTCTGTTATGCTGCTTGATTCTGCAAACTGGTGTTTGTTATATTTATTATGGTAATCATAATCACACTGTTTTGTAGCAGAGATAGTTCTACCGTTTACTGCACTTTGTCACTCTTCTAGTTATTTACCTGTGACAGTTAATGAATCAGAGGTCTTGCAAAGTCACAGAAAATAGCTGCAAAACATTTCAATTTTGATTGAATAATTGTAGTTTCTGAATTTTCTGAATGTTTATCTGTATATCTACAATCTGCTTTACATGTGCATTTTACACATGCATTCAAAACAAAATGTCTGCAGATGCAAAGATCGACATTTAGCATTACTATAACAGGGAGAAGCTTGAGTCTTGTCAAAGAAATATGCAAGAATGTTTCCCACGTCAGAAACAAAAAAATAAGGCAATTGTGAGATAAAAAAGATGCAATTATGAATAATAGTAATTTTGAGATATAAAGTTGCAATTATGAGAAATGGTCAAAATTGTGTGATATAAATGTTTGAACTATAGTCAGTATTGCTAGCAGTAAAGTCACGATCATGACATATGCTTTGTGAGATATAAAATAAACACAGATGTAGTTGTGAGATATGAATTCAGCTGCACAAAGTAATGGCGCAAATATAAGAAAAAAGTTATGACAAAAAGTTGCAATTGAGGAACTACAATTATTAAGTACAATTATTATAATTATTTTACATTTCCTCACCCTCATGTCATGTCATGGTTGATTTCTATGAACTTACTGAAATTAATGATAATCTTCCCTTCCACCACTTCAAATTAAGAAACGGCACAATTTTTTATTGATCCTTTCATATATTGTAATATTTTTAGTGAACATGGGCAGCCAACCCTCTGGGGAATGGAAGACATATTTAACATTAAAAAAAGAACCACTTCACCTAAATACGAAACATTTTCTCCAGATAGCCTAAAAGAAAGTTCACCACACTACACAGTATCATTCTATGAGTATTACAAACATGATTGTTGTTTGACTGCAATTGGAAATTGCGCTTCTGTTATCCTGCCGGCGAGAATGGATTCTTTACAAGTGTTGAATAAAGTCCACTCTCGCTGTTAGGATGGCTAAAAACGCAGATGTGGGGGGAGGGGATGGAGAAGACAGTGAGTTCACCTTTGCCTGGAAGATGTTCACCAGCTGGGATTATCTTATTGGGAACGCGGAGACAGCCGACAATAAATACGCCTCCATCACCACCAGCTTCAAAGTATGTGCTTTTGTGTATATGTGGAAGTTTTGGGTAGGTGTTGATGTGTGTGTGTGCTGACCACTGCATTTTTTTGTTTCATGGTCTGGTTGTCTTTTCAGAGATCTGAGGTGGTCAACTCTCTGTAAGACCAAATAATCTGGCCAGATCAAGTGATATGGTTTATAAATGTTCGTTTATCACTCTGTAGCTCCAAAATGGTCTTGCATGAGATTTTCTCAGTTTGGAACCTCTAATGTGTTCTGCAGGAGTCCATTGTGGATGAACAGGAGAACCAAAAGGATGAGAACATTCATCTGAGGAGATTCTTACGTGTCTTAGCCAACTTTCTCATCACCTGCACACTTGGTGGAAGTGGCTATCTCATCTACTTTGTGGTCAAACGATCCCAAGAGTTTGCGAACATGGACAACCTCTCATGGTACGAGAAGAATGAGGTAAATATAAGCACAAAACCACGTTCAATATCTTGTCTTAAGTACACTAACAAGATACAGGGGTTGGTCAATGAAACTGAAACACTGACCAATGTTGTGTTTCACGCCTGTATATGTGAGACTTGGTGGCCAATCTTTACTGATATTACATTCTATCAGTATGAGCACAGTGTGAAGCTTGAATTAGCAAAGCAATAGCACATCTGGACATAAACAAAATGTCAAGCCACAACATAATGGGAGACATAGAGTTCAAAAGAGGACAAATTGTTGGCGTGCGTCTCACTGGCTCATCTGTGTCCAGGAAAGCAAGTCTTTGTGGTGTATGGAGAGCTATGGTATCCAGGGTAATGTCGGCATACCACCACGTAGGACGAACCACATCCAACAGGAGTAACTGTCGAAGCAAGAAGAAGCTGTCTGAAAGGGATGTCCAAATACTAACACGGATTGTATCCAAAAAACATAAAACCACAGCTGCCCAACTCACTGCCAAATTAAATGTGCACCTCGACTCTCCAGTTTCCACCAAAACTGTTTGACGGGAGCTCCACAGAGTCAATGTTCGTGGTCAGGCTGCTATAGCTAAACCTTTGGTCACTCGTGCTAATTCCAAATGTCAGTTTTAATGGTGCCAACAGTGCAAATCTTGGGCTGTGGACAAAATGAAACATGTATTGGTCTCTGATGAGTCCGTGAGAGTTACGGTGTGGAGAAGCCCCAAAGAGGCTTAACACCCGGACTGTTGCTGCCCATAGTGAAGCACGGGGTGGATCATTGATGGTTTGGGCTGCAATATTATGACATTCTCTACTGTGCTTGATAGGTGCGTCACTGCCAAGGACTACCGAACCATTCTGGAGGACCATGTGCACCTAATGGTTCAAACATTGTACCCTGAAGTTGGTGCCATGTATCAGCATGATAATACACCAATACACACAGCAAGACTTGTGACAATAATTTGATGAACATAAAAGTGAAGTTGAACATCGACTGCACAATCACCAGATCTAAATATTTTTGAGCCACTTTGGGGTATTTTGGAGGAGCAAGTCAGAAAACGTTTTTCTCCACCAGCATCACATAGTGACATGGCCACTGTTCTGGAAGAGGAATGGATCAAAATCCCTCTGGCCACTGCAGGACTTGTATCTGTCATTCCAAAGATGAACTGATGGTGTATTGGCTACAAAAGGAGGCCCTACATGATACCAATAAATTATTAAAACCAGGTGTTTAAGTTTCATTGTCCAACCCCTGTAGATGATGTAATAACAATAACATTTGTATCTCAGATGGAGATCATCATGTCTCTGCTGGGGCTGGTGGGTCCGATGCTCTTTGAGACTATCGCAGAGCTGGAAGAATACCATCCACGTATCGCTCTCAAGTGGCAGCTGGGACGTATATTTGCACTCTTCCTTGGCAACCTCTACACATTTTTGCTTGCTCTGTTCGATGAGGTCAATTCGAAAGTAAGTTTTCTGATGATAACCATTTTTATTTCCACTTCCAATCAGTGATTTTTAAGTGAACAAAACCTTTTCTTTCTTCAAGCTTGCAGAAGAGGATTCTATAAAAAATGCCAGCATTTGGTTCGTTAAGGAGTATTATGCCAACTTCTCGGCCAACAACCCAAATTACACAGGCACCCCACCTCCTCTTGATCCCTCTGATGGCATCAGAGGCCCTTGCTGGGAAACTGCAGTGGGATTAGTAAAGTGTCCATCTAATTCCTCCAGCAGAAATCATATATAAATTACTGTATATTGTGATTAATTGATGAAATATTCTGATCTAAACATTTATTTGCACATTTCTTGTGGCTTTATATTTGTACATCAAACCATTCCCACCCCACCATTAGGAGTTTGTGAAGCTGACCATATCAGATATACAGGTGACTTATCTGACCATCCTCATTGGTGACTTCCTGAGAGCGCTGATTGTACGTTTCCTGAACTACTGCTGGTGCTGGGATCTGGAGGCTGGCTGGGTGAGTCCGTTATATAGGTTCATCACCAGCAACCTAAACTGCCATTTTAGGTTTTGATAACTAACAGCCTTTTTCATTTTCAGCCTTCCTATGGTGAATTTGATATAAGCGGCAATGTGCTGGGATTGGTCTTTAACCAAGGAATGATCTGGTAGGACCAAATGCACAAACAGCACAATAACAACATAAAAAAATTATAAGCAATGGCCCCAAAAAAAAAAAACTTCTGGATTAGTGCACAGCTAGCCTTGTGTAGTTATACCGTTCTTAAAGCTGACTGATATTACAATGCATAAAAAGTTGGTTACACTTTATGGTTTCCTTGTTACAGTGTATAACTATACATTCAAGTACTGAGTAATATTAGTTAACAACATGTACTTACCATATAATTAGGGTTAGTGTTTGGTTATGGTTAGTTGCATGTAATTATGCATAATTTACTCTTATTACTATAGTAAGTGCATGTAACATTTTTAACAAGGACACTGTTAAAATAAAGTGTTACCAAAAAGTTTTCCTGAGAAATCACACCTGTTTCTTTGAGATCTAGTCCCTGTAAACAGCTAAATGAATCAGGTGTGTATAATGAACCAGGGGTGTTCAATCCTGCTCCTAGAGGGCCACTGTCCTGCAGAGTTCAGCTTCCGCTCCAAATGAAACACCTGAACCAGCTAATCAAGGTCTTACTAGGCATACTAAATTTACAGGCAGGTGTGTTGAGGCAAGTTTGAGCTAATCTCTGCAGGACAGTGGCCCTCCAGGAGCAGGATTGAACACCCCTGATATAGACTGTAGGCTGCACACTAGGTTCCTCAATGCTTTGAAGCTTTTCATCTTTTTGAGACAATTTTGACATTTCAATTACTATCAACTCTACATTGGACTTATTCCAAAACAATATTTAGCCTCATACTCTTTTGTACCTGTAGATATCAATTTATTTGTCTGTTGTTTGTCAGGATGGGGGCGTTCTATGCTCCTGGTCTGGTGGGCATCAATGTTCTGCGGCTCCTGAGCTCCATGTACTACCAGTGCTGGGCTGTAATGGCCTGTAACGTCCCACACGAGAGGGTCTTTAAAGCTTCTAAATCCAATAACTTCTACATGGGCCTGTTACTGCTCATTCTCTTTCTGAGTCTCCTGCCTGTGGTTTACACCATCATGACTTTGCCTCCCTCCTTTGACTGTGGACCCTTCAGGTATGCACACACGCACGCACGCACACACACACACATGCGTTTGGTTTCCATGTTTTATGGGGACATTCCATAAGTCAATGATTTTCATACTGTAAAAACCATATTTTATCCCCTAAACCTAAACCTACCCATCTCAGAAAACTTTCTGCATTTTTACATTTTCAAAAAACATCATTCTGTATGATATATATGCTGTTTCCCTCGTGGGGACCATAAAATGTCCCTACAAGGACTTCGGATATTGCAGTCTTTGTGGGGACATTTTGTTTGTAATTTTTACCAGGACACCCACCACACACAAACATAAGCTCATATGCACACAAACACATAAATGCATAATTTTTATTATCAAATTTACTCATGCTCATTGTTTCATTTCCTGTTACCACAGTGGGAAGGCAAAAATGATTGACATCGTTATGGAGACCATTGATATGGATCTACCTGCGTTTATGGGGACGATCTTAGGCTACCTAGCAAACCCTGGACTCATTATAGCAGCAGTACTTCTCATGGTGTAAGGAAATTATTAAAAACTATGATCACATAAAACAATAAAAAATCCTTATATTTGTATTTTTTATATCTTACAGTCTGGCCATTTACTATCTGAATTCAGTGTCACAGGCCTACCAGAATGCCAACATGGAGCTAAAAAAGAAAATGCAGATGGTTAGTAGTGTTTATGTTCAGAGATACACAACAATCTATGCTAAGATTTGTTAGATGGCACCAGTTTGTAAAACAAATTTTAAAGTGTGCTTTAAAACTTAGCCGGTGTGCATTTTAACGTTCATTTTTAGGCAAGAGATGAGGATAAGAACAGACGGAACAACAAAGACAGCACTAACCAGGTGATGAAGGACCTGGAGGATCTACTTCCCAAGAACTCTCAGATGTCCCATGCCCATCCGGAGAAAAATGCAGGTGTGCATTGCATAAAATGTTATGTTACTGTAAATAATAAATCAGCTCCATAGCAGATTGGGTGATCAAGGGCTTAGGGCATTCAATTTAAACATGGGCACTGCAATGTAAGCATAGGCGTACATCCATGTGAATGAGACGGAGGAAAGTTACAGAGGGAAGGGCATACAAAAAATTGGACTTAAACGCAGCCAAGGAACAGGTGAGCACAATCAGGTAAGCGAGGACTAGACAGGAGCTAAACAAGGGGTGTGGTAACAGAAACAGAGAGGCAGGACCAGGGGAGAACATGGAGAACATGGACAACATAAACAAAGGCACAGCCATGTGTTCAAGCATAAGATTAACATAGAGACATTGAACAAAGAAAAGTCAGACAGAACTTACAGGGCAGAACTTTGACACTGTTTTCTACTGTAATAAAGAACCTTTTGTTTTGTGCAATGGAAAGGTTCTATGAATGTTAAAAGTTCTTCATAGAACCATCAATGCCAATAAATAACCTTTATTTTTAAAAGTGTACCATATTATCAGATAAAATTGCTGTTTTCCAATATATACTGTTCAAAGGTTTTGAAAGAAATTATTAGTTTTAATACTTTTTATTCTTCAAAGAATACTGGTTTCAACATTGACATTAATATAAATGTTAATAGAGCACCAAATCAGAATAATAGAATCATGTGACACTGAAGACTGTAGTAATGGCTGCGGAATACACAGTTTTGCAATTGCAGGAATAAATTACATTTAAAATGTATATAAAATAAATACGGTATTTCAATCAAATAAATGCAGCTTTGGATGGCATAAAAGACTTCTTTTTAAACATTTAAAAATCTTACCGAAACCAAACTTTTTAACGGTAGTGAGTCATGTGTATTTGAATAGTTTTAAACAGAATTACAGAATTTATCCAAAAATAAGGTAAAACCTTTCAGTGAAACGGTGTCACCCTTCATTCCATTTGTTTCTTTCTGCCGTAGAAAAAAAGCATGACCAGGGTGGAAAATCTCCAAAAGTGAAACCAGGCTCAGCTGGAAATGACGTGCGTCTGCAGAAAGATGTGTCACTCGCGTCAGCCAATCCTAATGCCCGGGGGCCTGTGACTCGAGCACCAGGCCCCAGGGGACCTGGACCTCTACCTGGCCAACCAGGGGCAGGCAGGGGTCAAGGGCCACCCCCTAGACGCTAATGTCTGATCTATTCATTATCGTGTGCCCTCCCTGTCTACACACTCTAAAATTAATGTAAGCATTGGTTGTTTTCTCCAGAGAAAGAATATTTAAAAATTATTACATTATTTGGGCACGTCTGCAGAATTTTTTAAATGGTTAATATCTTTGTAAATTGCACGTATCATATACATACAGTGGCCCCAAGAGGAATTTGGACACTCAGTCACATCTAAAAATGTTAGAATGCAATTAGCATCTTCAAACTGATGCCAGAACTTTTCTTAAAACTAACTTCTTCCCTACGTTCTTTTTTTTTTTTTTTTGCAGTGACTATTAAACAACTGAGTGATTTTAAAGATAAAGTCAGTTTATCGGGTGTTGTTCATCATATTAACTTTAAGCATATTCCACTAACATTGGACATCCAAAAGTGTCCTAATACTTTTTGTCTTCATTTTGAACAGGATTGTTGTTGTTTTATCATCAGAAACGAATTGTGAAAGGTTTTGCTTGTAAAGTGTGTTCTAATATTTTTCTTTTAAAATATAGCTTGCTTTGATGTTTTGTTGTCTAATGCTTTGCATCCATACATTTTTAATTGTGTTTTAAGTGTGTAAATACTCTTTGGAGCTGCTGTATGTGAGATGTTATAAATCATACCACTATATACCTGTTGAAAAACTGAACTACAGTTACAATGCATTTGGTATCTATTCTGTTTTGTGTTTTATAATAATTCCAAGATCTGTGAAGATTTCAATCATTTCTTTACTTTAGTGACAGTTGAACTTCATGAAGATTGGGTTATGATCACTAAGATAAATAAATGACTAATAATGAATTAAAGCGCTTGAACTGGTTCTGAACGTTTCTGTATTTTTTTATTTTGTGTGAAAGTATGATACAAACCCAGAACCCAGTTATACAACTTTTCTTTTTCAAACCTCATGAGCTTTTTATGTCACCTAAAACGATCTTAAAGAGATCACCTAAAAATGAAACTTATGTCATCATTTACTAAATTTTTTGTAGCACTTTTTTTTACAGTCCCCATACATACTATGTTCTAATCAGTAATTGCAATAACTTGGTTATAACTAGGTACTAACCCTGAACCTACCCTTAAACCTAACCTTAACCCATAGTTACCTATAGTAACCCAATACTTTTGTAAAGACCACCCGTCGGCCCAACGATGGAATCCAACGGTGTGGGGAAGGTATAATGCGTGTATGTCTTTTCAGCGTTCTGTAAAGTTCACTTAATTTGTAGAATTTAGTTTTGTTTTTACTTTAGCTCTGTGCTTAATCTGACTCCAATTTCAAATGATTATCAAATTTAGATTGTGTTTCTTATTAGAATATAATCATAAATATTGATTATGAGGTAACACTTTATAATAACGTTCAGTTGTAAGTAATTTATAAGTGATTAGTTAATGATGAACTAAATCATTTACAAAACATTCATAAATGATTAGCAAGTGATATACTAACATTTTATGTATGTTTTGCAAATTCTGTTACAAGTCATTTACAAGTGATTAGTAAATGATTAACTAATTATTTACAAAACATGACTATGCATTCATAAATTATTAATAAGTCGTGATATGTTCATTATTGTATATATGTTCATTATTGTATGTATGTTTTGTATATTCAGTTGTAAGTCATTTACTATTGATTAGTTAATGATTAACTAATAATTTACAAAACATGAATGTGCGGTTCATAAATGTTTAATTTTTTTTTTATTATTATTTTTTTTTTTTTATGTATGTAGCAATTAGAGGGTGCAGAAAGTGTTGTAAATGCCTTGTATACATGTACAGATAATTTGTAACAGGTAAGTAACAGTGTTCAACACAATGATGTGTAAACGCATGAATAAATCATTTACAACACTTTCTGCATCCCCCAATCTAAAGTGTAAACTATTCATCACTTGTAAATGTGTTACACATCATTCGTAGATTACCACTTCAAGAACCAATAAGGCATAAGATCAACAAATCGTATCTACGAATGATGTGTAACACATTTACAAGTGATGAATAGTTTACACTTTAGATTAGGGGATGCAGAAAGTGTTGTAAATGATTTATTCATGCGTTTACACGTCTATAACAGGTGTTGAACACTGTAGTGTGTACAGCAGTGTGAGTGCTGACTGGTGAGGGTATAGACAGCTGTCTTCTCTGAAACACATGGAGTCTTTAACCACTGTGCACCTGATGTGAGCAAAACATTTTTTTTTTTTTTTAAATGTATTAAACATTTATGAAACGCATAGTCATGTTTTGTAAATAATTAGTTAATCATTAACTAATCAAATGTAAATGACTTATAACTGAATCTACAAAACATACATAAAATAATGAACATATCACTTATTAATAATTTATCAATGCAGTCATGTTTCGTAAATGATAAGTTAATCATTTACTAATCACTTGTAAATGACTTGTAATGGAATTTACAAAACATGTATAAAATGTTAGTATATCACTTGCTAATCATTTATGAATGTTTTGTAAATGATTAGTTCATCATTAACTTACCACTTATAAATGACTTACAACTGAATGTTATTATAAAGTGTTACCGATTATGATTTAATTTAGATCTTTGATTATTCTGGGTGTCCCATACTTTCAATTATTCGTTCATTAAGGGACCCAATGCTGCACAGAGTCACACGCCCCGGGATTACGTGGATCTCACGGACACAGTCTTGCCAGTCTGATCTTGGTCAGAGGGTACAGGGTTAGCTAATACCTCTTTAGTTGGTTGATGAAGACTCAAATCTCATAATTTAACGTTGTGTTTAGTATTATTATTACTTTTTACTATTACTACTTTTTAGACAACACCCAAAAGGAGAACAGAATCCTCCTAAGTTTTCAATAGTTCTCATAATACCAATTGCAATGAAATTGAGACCATTTTACCAATCACACTGAGACATTTAAAATGATACCAAACATGAAAAGGAAAAAAACAATAGATTAACGAGATACATCATCTGTGGTATATAGACATTCTTAATGAACTTTTAGTGACTTGAATCAGGGGGAAAGGAAGGGAGTAGGGAGAGGGGTGATGCATATATGTAAACAAGGAGATAATTTTGGACAAAGCCGATGTCCTGTGCTCTTTCTTTGAGATCTTCTCTCCAGGGTGTGTTTTATTACTTTATTGCAGGTGGTTTGATCTCAGCTTTTGTCTTAGCAGAAAAATCAAGTATTACACTTTCTTTGGTAAGTACACTGTATGTACACATTAGTGATTGTACTGTAAAATTAACCCTCTATGGCATGGTGTTGCCCTCAGGCAACAAACTACCTTTTTGGACCTCACACCACCCCTTTATATATATATATATATATATATATATATATATATATATATATATATATATATATATATATATATATATATATATATATATATAAAATATATATATATATATATATATTTATTATTATTATTATTTTTCAATATATAATATCACCTGACATGTTCAATGAAATGAGGGGCTGAAGTGGGTGTGACCTTTTGTTTGGGGGTGGCGCAGTCCTTTAATGACGCAGTCACATGGTACACGGTGCAACCAATTAGTAAGATAAATATAACTTTTGAACATGTTTAAGTTCAAATAACTTTATATTAAAAAAATATGCATGTGCATCAGTATGTAAAGAAGTATGTTTGATTGTTTAAAGATTTATTTTGGTTTTATTCATATACTTTTTCATATACTTGGTTTTATTCATATACTTTTTTAGTTTGTTGCCTTAGGGCAACACTGTGGAGTTAGACCACTTTTGTTCAGGCAATATCATAGGGTTACGACCATATGGTGCATTCAAGTTCTCTCGGGAAGTTTGTTTTTACAAGTTCGGAAAACTAAAAGAATGCGCATTATATGTGTCATTTATGTTTTATTGTTGTTGTTGTTGTTGTTATTATTGTTATTATTATTATTATTATTATTATTATACTGCCACAGAGAATGATGGGAATTGTAGTTTGGTCACTCATGCCTATCAGCTCATAAACTGGCTAAATGAGTAGTGTTTTCTGGCAAACTTTCTCTCTCGTCTTGATTAACAGTACGCATAATGCATACAAACTACATTGCACTGTCAGCATTCAGAAATGCATTTATCATGATTGAAAACGTACTCGGTTACTAACGTAACCTCGGTTCTCTCTAGAAGAGGGAACGAGTACTGCGTTTTTGTAAAAACGCTACGGGAAAAACTCTTTTTTCACGAAATACTGAAGCAAAAAATTATCCTTAATTTTCATACATGTAAAGCGCGTTGCAGCAGTACTCAGCTATGGCGAGACGGCTTGCTCGCTCATTGGCTGCTCTGCAGCAACTGCATAAGCCTATCGAGCGAGGCCTGAGGTGACGTCAGGCCAGTGAGCTTCGCGCCCTCCTTGCCATTTCCCGCCAAGACGGGTGTGGCTAACCTCTATAAAAGGAGCTCGAAAAGGCTGATTCACTTGATTTTCATCGCCGAAGCGAACCAGAGTGAACCGTACGCACGGCAGAGAACGCAGTACTCGTTCCCTCTTCTAGAGAGAACCGATGTTACGTTAGTAACCGAGTACGTTCTCTTACGAGAGTCCTCTCGTACTGCGTTTTTGTAAAAACGCTACGGGAACCCCTTGCAAAACGCCGTGCGTGCTGGGATAAAGACACCGATCACTGGAAGCTAAACCAGGTGTACAGTGCATAACCACCAGATAGACTCACAAAGAGTCTGGGAATAAGGGAGGGGGACCTTAATTCCCTATACTGTAGCGTCCGCAGACGTAAAACATGACCTCACAGAGAGAGTCTAGAGACAAGAGGGGATTCCCTCCGTCCTTATATGGTCGCGTCAGCAGACGCGAATATGACATCACATAGACAGGGTGGGGGAACCTGAACTAAATGTGGGAAATGTGGGTCTTACACAATTCTGCCCATAAGACAGTCGGTAGCGCGTTGCGCATGCGATTTCAGTGTTCTAGTTAGACAGCTGAATCGACTACACCGATAGTAGCTTAGCCTGCAAGGCGGGAACCTCTAGGTTGTAAAACCAAATAAATGTAGACGGCGAGGCCCAGCCTGCCGCCGTACATATATCCTGTAAGGAAATCCCGCTGGGCACTGGAGGCCCTTGACAGTATAAGCCAGCGCTATGGCGTCAACTATCCATCTGGATAAGCTCTGTTTCGAAACAGCCATTCCCTTGGAACGTCCACTGAACGAGACAAAGAGCTGCTCAGTCTGTCTGAAGACAGCAGAGCGGGACACGTAAGCTCTTAAAGCCCTAATGGGGCAAAGAAAACTTGAGTCCCCTTCCTCACTTGTTCCCGGCAGGGCAGACAGGGAGATAACCTGAGCCCGAAACGGCGTGTTGAGGGACTTTGGCACATAGCCATGCTTAGGTTTGAGTATGACTTTAGAGTCATTAGGTCCAAACTCTAAGCACGCTGGGCTCACGGAGAGCGCGTGCAGGTCGCCTATGCGCTTCACCGAAGCGAGAGCCATCAAAAACACTGTTTTGAAAGACAAATGTTTGAGGCTAATAGATTGGATAGGCTTGAAAGGGGCACCTTTCATGGCCGCCAAAACCGTAGAAAGGTCCCACATAGGGACTGAAGGAGGTCTGGGTGGATTCAGCCTCCTAGCTCCCCTGAGGAAGCGGATGACTAAATCGTTCCTTCCTAGTGACTGACCCAGCGTTGTTCCAGAGAACGCTGTAATAGCCGCCACATAAACTTTGAGCGTGGAAGGGGATCTGCCCTTATCCAACAGCTCCTGTAGGAAGGAGAGAACCTCCGTCACCTCACAATCGAGAGGTGATAGGCTCCGAGCTGTACACCAGCCGGAGAAAACCGACCACTTTGAGGCATAAAGCCGCCGAGTCGACGGTGCTCTGGCCTGAGTGATGGTATTTATCACTCCCTCTGCGAGGTCAACGGATATCCGTTGAGCGCCCACACATGAAGGGACCACAGCTCCGGGTGTGGGTGCCAAATCGAGCCCCCAGCCTGCGAGAGGAGATCTCTCCTCAATGGCACTGGCCATGGATGGATGTCTGCTAGCTGCATCAGGACTGGAAACCATGCTTGGTTCTTCCAGAACGGTGCTACAAGCAGCACTGGGCATTCTGTTTCCCTGACCCGCTCTAACACCTGTGGCAGGAGGGAGACGGGGGGAAAAGCATATAGCGGGCAGCGCGGCCACATCTGGGACAGCGCGCTGTCGTTCTTGGAAAAGAACACGGGGCAATGAGCGTTTTCGCGGGACGCGAATAGGTCCACCTCCGCTCTGCCGAATCTCTCCCACAACAGCCGGACTGTTTGTGGGTGTAGAGACCATTCGCCCAGGGGAATGTTGTTCCTGGACAGTCTGTCTGGGCCCACATTCTGGAGCCCAGGCACATGTACTGCTCTCAGCGAGCGCAAATTGTGCTGAGCCCATATTAGGAGGCGTTTCACCAGCCTGTACAGGGATGTGGATCTCAGACCGCCCTGGCGATTTATATAGGACACCACGGCCGTGTTGTCCGAACGGACTACGACGTGTTGGTCCTTGATTTGGGGACAAAAACGCATCAGCGCGTTGTGCACTGCCAGCATTTCCAGGCAGTTGATGTGTTGGAGCTTTTCTCGTTCCGACCACAGGCCGAAGAACGGTCTGCCCTCGAGCAGCGCTCCCCATCCTGAGGTGGATGCGTCTGTCGACACCATCCTCACTCCCGAGGAAGTCCCCAGGCTTACACCTGATCGGTACCAGTCGTCCGCCAACCAAGGTATCAGGGCTGTCACACAGCTCTGATTGACCTTGAGACGTAACCGGCCGGACACCCACGCTCCGCGCGGTACTCGCGCTTTCAACCAGAACTGCAGAGGGCGCATGCGGAGCAAGCCCAGCTGAAGAACTGGTGATGCTGAGGCCATGAGACCTAGCATCCTTTGAAACGTCCTGAGCGGGGTAGTCGCGCCGCAGCGGAAGGATCTCGCCGCGCGCTGAATGTGCAGCACGCGCTGTGGCGACAGCCGCGCTGTCATAGACTGTGAGTCCAGAATGGTACCCAGAAACGAAATCGTTTGACTGGGGTTCAGTGAACTCTTCGTCCAATTGACCGTGATACCAAGATTCTCGAGGTGATCGAGTAAAATGGTTCTGTGCTCCACGAGCTGTGATCGTGATTGAGCTAGGATCAGCCAGTCGTCCAAATAGTTCAGCACTCGCATGCCTCTGAGTCTGAGAGGGGCGAGGGTCCATGCGTCCATGCATTTCGTAAATGTACGAGGTGCCAGGGACAAGCCGAACGGCAGGACTGTATACTGGTATGTCTGACCCTCGAAGGCGAATCTCAAGTATCGCCTGTGATGTGACGCTATCTGTATTTGAAAATACACGTCCTTCAGATCTATTGACATAAACCAGTCTCCTCGGCGAACATGCGCAAGGATTTTCCTGGTCGTGAGCATTTTGAAAATACGTTTCACTAATGCTTTGTTCAGCCGTCTTAGATCCAGTATGGGTCTGATACCACCGTCCTTTTTGGGGACTAGAAAGTATCTGCTGTATAGCCCCCCTTCGCTTTGAGCTTGGGGTACATGCTCTATCGGCCCTTTGCTTATCAGTTTTGATATTTCGGCGCGAAGTAGGTGTGCTACTTCTAAAATCACCGTAGTTTCGACGCGCGCTGTGAAGCGGGGAGTGCGTCGACAAAACTGTAGCGAGAAGCCTCTCTTTATAATGCCTAGCACCCAGTCCGAAACCCCTGGAAGCGCTGCCCATGCTTCTGCATGGCTGGCTAAGGGCTGGATGCGAAGCGCGCTCTGTTCGCCGTGCGACAGAGGTGCTTCGGGGCGCAATAACATAGGCGTTATGCCTGTGGCATTCGAGGCGGGGGGCGCGCTTATTACAGCGGGCAGAGCGCTCGTCCTCGACCTTACTACAGTGCTTAACTGAGTGAGGGAGGGCTGAGAGAGTCTCGCGGGACTCATGTCTGCGAGTAAATGTGGGCGGGAAGCGGGCACATTCACTGCTTTGGACGCGCTGCCTGCCTGAGCAGAGCGAGCGCGCACAGGTCTCGTTTTTACAGAGAGCCTGTGGTCTGTGAGACATAGTGTTTGTGGGCACTGGGAAGTGGGCACTTTCACTATATTGGAAGCGCAATCGACCTGAGTCGATTTTATGTGCGCGAGCCCTAAGTGTAGGGCTGTGCTTGTGTGTAGGGATGGGCACTGAGGAGTGGGCATCGACACTACATTTATGGCACCATCGGCCGTGGCCGGGACACCAGAAAATACACTCTTTTCGGGATATATCTGGGTAGCCGTGAAAACGGCTTTTGTGTGCAGGCAAGCGGGCAACTGTGCGGGCTTGAGTCTTGCAGAAAACGCTGGAACAGTCGCAAGTCTTGGGACTGAAACAGCGGCGCGCTTGGGTGAGAGACCAGCCGCAACGGGACTCACACACCTGCGCTTTCCTAGGCGTGCTAGGACTTCTTCGGGGCTTCCGGCTTTACCACAATCCTCGGCCGCGGCCCGCGCTGAGCGGGGCGTCGGTTGGTAGAGCGAGAGCGGGACCTCGAGCTGCGCTGCTGTCGCTGCTGTGAAGATGCGGCCGGAGGCGGGGGCTGAGGCTGAGAGCTCCGCGGAGTCTGTTTTTCACGACTCGCTGCAGAACCGGAGCGCTTCGGGAGGAAGTGCTTGAAGGCTTGAGACGCTTTCTGGGCTTCGGTAAATCTCTCCACGAACTCGGAGAGAGAAGATCCGAAAAGGCCAGCGGAAGACAGCGGGGCGTCGAGAAACGCGGTGCGCTCGGAATCAGCCATCTCCGTGAGCGTCAGCCATAGATGCCTCTCAGCAACAGTGGCGGAAGCCATACACCTTCCCATGGCTTGTGCAGCAGACTTGGTAGCGCGGAGTGTTAGATCTGAAGCGCTCCTCAAATCCGCGATGCAGATAGCGTCAGGTCCCATCTCGTCCAACTTACGGAGGAGATCACCCTGGAATATCTGCAGCGTAGCCATGGTGTGTAGTGCTGACGCGGCCTGCCCAGCGGCGGAGAAAATTCGCGCGAGCAGCGTCGACGTCATGCGGCAGGCTTTTGAAGGCAACACCGGTTTAGTCCGCCGTCCAGCAGAGGGCGGGCAAAGGTGGGTCGCTATCGCCTGTTCCACCGGCGGAAGTGAAAGGTAGCCTCGGTCTTTCGCATTATCCAGGGAGGAAAATGCTGGCGACACAGACAAGCGCGTTCGCGCAGAGTAGGGTGCATTCCAGGCCTTCGCAACTTCTTCATGAAGCTCAGGAAGAAAAGGAGCGGGCTTTGATTCCGGAGAAGTGCGCTCACCAGGGAGGAAGCTACCATCCAGCCGGGTGCGAGAGGGGAGTTCCGGTGCAGACCACTCGAGGCCGAGGCTCGCCGCGGCCAGCGCGAGTACTCGCATGAGCTCCTTCTCGATGTTGGCTCTCGTAGTGGGCTTGCGGGCAGGAGGCGCGAGATCCTCGGAGCTCGCCCAGTCCTCGCTGCCTGAAGCTAGCAGAGAGCAGGAATCCTTCTCCCCCGACGCGGCGTCGGAAACGACTTCCTCTGATGAAGCGGCGGCAGACTGCGGGCGCTGAGCATCAGGAAGTGATTCAGGAGAAGCCGGTGAAGCAGGCGGGCGAACCGGCGAGCTTAGTCGGGCTGGAGCGGGTTCCGGGACCCGCTGCGAGCGGCGCTTCTTACGGCGCGGCAGCGCGGCGGGGAATGCAGGCTCTGAGAAGAATGCCAGGCGAGTCCGCAGAGTCACCATCGGCAAAAGCTTGCAGTGAGGGCAGCCGCCGTCAGCGAGTGCGAGCGCTGCATGGTCCTCACCCAAACAGGAGACGCAGATGAGATGGCGGTCTCCCTCGGTGAGTGGGGCTCGGCACGAGCCGCATGAAGGCATCTTAAAAAGGAGCAGCTCTTTTAGGGGGTGAGTGTCGCAGGGCGAACACACACACACACACACAAGAACAGTAGAAATAATAGAAAGGATATGGCGTCGGAAAGCGCAGCAGGTACGGCTGTAGAAGGCGGCGTTGGCCAGCGGCTTCGAGGGCTCGTCCCGCTGAAGTGCTTGCCTCAGACGACGCTTGCTTCCTCGTGATCCAGCGATGCGTGCGCTTCGCTGAAGAGATGAAAAATCAAGTGAATCAGCCTTTTCGAGCTCCTTTTATAGAGGTTAGCCACACCCGTCTCGGCGGGAAATGGCAAGGAGGGCCCTCATTGGCTTGACGTCACCTCAGGCCTCGCTCGATAGGCTTATGCAGTTGCTGCAGAGCAGCCAATGAGCGAGCAAGCCGTCTCGCCATAGCTGAGTACTGCTGCAACGCGCTTTACATGTATGAAAATTAAGGATAATTTTTTGCTTCAGTATTTCGTGAAAAAAGAGTTTTTCCCGTAGCGTTTTTACAAAAACGCAGTACGAGAGGACTCTCGTAAGAGAACTATTTGCTTCCGCCATTGCTTCCCACTCGTAATTACGACTTTGTGGTGGCGTCTCACATTTTATGATGGATATATTATCAGGGACCCCCAAGCTCCGAAAAAATTGGGTGAAAGATTTTTTTTCCCCCAAAATAAAAAGTCATGCCATATAGGGATTGTGCAACCGAAATTTTTAAGAATTTTCACTGTGCTCTTTCCCATTTGCCTTCCACATAAGTTATGGGGGTTTTGAACAACATTAGAGTGAGTAAATGCTGACAGAATTTTCATTTTTGGATGAACTATCAATATGCTCCTATAATTGTGCACAAATTATTAAAATAGAAGAAAATGAAAACTAATAGTATAAACTAAAGTATGTGCACAGTCTTGTGCAAAATCTAGTGAACAGTGTTTCATGTACATGGTTTATGTTTAGGCTTTGTATTGCATGTCAGTTTTTCTTACACAATCCACAAATTCAGTTTGAGGTGAGTGCAGTGAATATATTAAATGACTACAGACAGGTACAACCAGAACAACCTGGTCTAACTCCTCCACGCAGCCAAAAGAATAAAAGGCGCGATTATGCTCCTGAAATAACCCATTTCAGTCCAGCTCTCACTTCACAGGGAACAGGTGAGATATCATTGTAAATGTGTTTTACAGTCCTCTTGAATAACTTATCTTAACAAAGCTCTTTGAAGACATTTGACAATGAATCAATGATTTAAAAATATTATAACTGTTCAAGTGCAACCTTGCATTTCTTTTTAGCTTGTTATAGGTACAAAGGTTTTAAAGGATGGCATTCTTCAAACAATTTCTCCAGAAAATTACTAATGATGACAGTAGCAAGGTAAGTTCAGAATATATACATAATCAATGTGTTGTATGCCAACACACATTAAATACACCTCAACTTCATTACTTATATTAATAATTAGTCCATGATCTGATATTTTAGCATTCGCTATATGTTTTATCACAGGGTTCTAAAGGAGCTCCTACGGAGACAGCATACTTTGGAACAGTCAAGGCTGATCCAAACTTTAATGCTGAAAATGATGCTGCAAAATTGAAGAAAGCCATTGAGACCAAAGGTAAATATACTCAAAGTTGGTAAAAAAAAAGAAAAAAAAAGGCCCCAATGTCCTATGGTAATATGAAGGAATTTTCTGAAGGAAGTTTACTTAAAGCTGCAGTCTGTAGGTTTTCCTCTTTGTCGGCATCTCTGTTCGAAATCTGGAATTGTAGTTATTCACGGAATTATCAACTTTACGTGGGTTGTGCCTTATTGGCACGGCACAGCGTAGATGAATCCAGTGTTTTGAGGAGAATGTGCGGCTGTCAGTCGCCGCGCCGGTGTGGATACTGTCATTCGCAATCACAGATTCTACTTTTTGGAAGTATGACCAACAAAATGTCATCTGAACAAGTAAGTAACATCCACTTTTGTTCTGACCAACTAAGGTGAAAAAAGCATTGCAGTAAATCGATTTGATTAAATCTAACGATCTAACTATCATATCACGTCAAACCGTGCAAATTATACTTTGTTCTCAAATTGTTAATGTTAACAACATCAGCATTGCGTGACTACATCTAATGCCCTTCTGATATTTATACTTGTTTTCGCATGGGCCCGGTTTCAGTATCTTTTTTTTTTGTAGCCACTCCGAAGTCCAAAGACTTTTGCATTACAACGGGTGAATCTCCAGTTGTCACTGGTGATTGTCGTTTGAACCTTTCTGGATCCGCCATCAAACTGATAAGTTTAATTATATCAAGTGCTGTGAGAAAAGGCTATTAATCTCAACCTCCAACATCCTCACAAGCAACATAGCCTACTAGCCGGGACGCCTTCTTTATGTGTACAGATGTGACGTTATGACGCAAAGACATGCTCGAATTTCCCGCGGAAATCCACCAGTACCACAGGATTTAAAAAAATGTATTACAAGCTTACTGTTTTGAATCGATCTAAGGCAAGCAGATAGTTTTGAACACTGGCTGGTTATGAATTTGCTCAAAAATTTATTTTGGATATTTTTTAACCCCAAAAAGTTACGGACTGCAGCTTTAAAGGTTTGATTTTTTTTTCAGGTGTTTTATGTGTATTTTGAATTACACATTGCATTGTGTTTTAGGGTTAAAGGTCCATGAACTTAATGGATAATGTCCTGCCAGAAAATTACATGTACCTTTTCTGTTTTTCTACAGATTTTCTTTTTTTTTTACAGTGTAGATATCACAATAAATGCAACGTTAAACATGTACAATGATCTCATGTCCCTGATACCAGCTATAGGAATGTGTGTTTCGACAAAGCAATGAAAAACATTGTTCATTTTCAGCTAGATATATGTTATGTGTATTCAAGTGTTATGTTGTTTATTTTAGAAAAGGTGTGGAGGACACACCCCAATACCAGAAAAACGTTCTTAGAATGCATTCATATAAATAAATAGTTGAAAAGCAAAGAGCCACTGGTTACATGACACTAATTCATGTGCATTGGGACAAAACAGGTAGCATGACAAAAATAAATGGTTATGTACCATGGAATTATTTTGTATGAATCTGTATACATTTTTCAGAATGTTCATAGGTGGTTTTGGTGTTTCTTCCGCTTTCATTTTCACAAAATGTGTTTTTCTCAAATTTTTTTGTTTTACTTAGTGTATATCAACACAATCAGATACAAAAATAGCCTACAGTCAAGTGAAGCATCACTTATATTTTACAAAAAATGTTGCATTCAACTCAAAATCAAATTAAATTACACATTTGTTTTAAGAACATTTAGTGACCATGTCCAATTAATTTAAATTATTTTTATTTATTTTTAAATAGAAACAACAACACCAGATTAAATATCGAATTCAGTCTTGAAACTCTTAATGGAGCAGGCTAATGCAATCTGCTAACAATCACATCAGTTACTAGCACAGCCTATGCTAATTCTGCAGCCAATGAGCTTGTCTGCTCAACATTTAAATAGTCTGGTTCAGTTTTTGCTGTAAGCTGGTCCTGCAACATGCTATCAGAGTTCCAATGAAACCCTCCACTTCCCTCAGCTCCACCTGTCTAGATTTGCTACGGGATTTATGTATGCCTATAGAGTGGTGCTGGGATGATTTCAAAACCCGGAAGACTAATTCGCCACTGGTTCCCTTGAGATTTTCCTTTGGGGTTTTAGAATGGGGCTTTTCAATTTATGAGTAAAATAAGGTCTGTGGTAAACATACTTGAACGTTTTGTTCTACAACGAAAACTAGACACACTCACAGTCCAAAATGTTCTTTTTTTTTAGTCTTTTTTTTTTTATAAAAATAAAATAATATTTTCCTTGTGGGTGCTCTCTGGGTTTCAATCCTAAGAAAACTGTAGGAATATTGAAATAAAACCCTCAGACACTGACAACTTCTTTATTCACTTTTTTTTCACCTTTAGCAAGCTGCTTAGCCTGGCTAACGTCAGACCAAGTCTCATTGAGACTTGGTCTGGGAACTACGTGCGCATTTTCTCGTATTTGAGGCGTGGTTTACGAATGCCCAGAGCCGTTTATTGGGCGCTATGAATGTCTATCAAATGCGCCTGTATGTAGCTCATAGCCAATCGCTTCAATTATACCAGATGACGTATGTAGAGTGAGAGAAATTCGACGAGGAAAAAGACGATGGGTCAAAGATTTATTTGTACACGATGGCGTTTAGCGAATATTACCGTTTGTGAAAGATAAACATGAGGGTAGAAGGTAACGTCGAGTCTGATATAAACAAACTGCTTCGGTGTCGTCATCATCTTGCTGCTCCCTCCCCGTTCTGTGATTGGTTCCCTTTTTCAGGGGAAAAATTGTCCCATGGTGTCCAGACTGCCTAGCAGCGTGAATAGAATCGCGCTGCGAGCAAGGCAGTATGGGGAAACCCAGGCTACAAGCTGCTATGGTAACCAGCAATTTAACTGTTGAGCAAGCAATCTGATTGGCTGAAGATGCTACATGAACCAATCAGTTTGTGTCAAGTAGTTAACACTGTAAATATATTATCAGCTTGCGTTAATGACCCATCAGCCTGCGCCATCTAGAGTTTCATGACAGAAATAGGCATATATTCAAATATAACATCAGCATTAATCTTTCAACAATATGCCAAACTCTTGACTATTACAACAGCTTCAAAAGTTACGTTTTCGATAAGGGGCGTTTACCACAGACCATAAACTCACAAACTCATAAAAAATAAATAATAATAATAATAATAATAATAATAAACACTATTTATAAATCCCCATTTCAAGGGAACCAGTGGTGAATTAGTCTTCTGGGTTTTGATGTCATCCCTGCACGTCTCTATTCATGCAGCAACAATAATCAACAGCCCAACAGTGTGCAGATCTAGTCCACCAAGATCAAATGCATTGACAAAGCTGCTCATTTTTGATTTTGGTCTGTCCTCTCATGAAGGTGTGGATGAAGCCACCATAGTGGAGGTTCTAGCAAAGAGGAGCAATGCACAAAGACAACAGATTAAAGCAGTTTATCAGCAGAGTACAGGAAAAGTAAGCATATTCACATCCTCCAATTACATTTGTCTTTGGCCTATTTTTATGTGTAAAGATGGTCTGGCATGTAAATGTGAGATTGGAGAAATGGATGGAGGCAAATGTAACGTTCTGAGGTTGTCCTTTCATAGTTCTCATTTATTTTTAATTGAAATATGAACTGTAATTTAGCACATCAACGATGTTGTGTAAACTACATTAAACACGATTCATGTTCTGTGCCAGTTTTTTTATGATATATGATTGTGCCAGAAGAGTTGTTTTAAAGGTAATAAGCCAATTTAGATCAAATTTACAACATTTTACCAGCAGGTGGCACTTTCACCAAACTTTTATGGTAATCTTTAGGTCTTTTTTTTTTTTCAGTGCATGAAATACAGCATTTTACAAATAAATAAATAAATAAATAGGCTGGCAGGCAGTATGTCTGACCTTGGAATACTGAGTATTGTATTCTGTATGACTCAAGGAATCTAAAGAGACCAGACTCATGACTTTGCCAAATTATTAAATTAAAGTTTTCAGGAAACTGTGCAGTTTATGTTAAAGGCTAGGCATTTTTATTCTTATTTCAATTATAATTATTTTTTTATTTCAATTTAATTTTACATAAAAAAAGTTTACAGGTCAACAAATCATTTTTAGAGTGGACATAAAAATACATTGCTTAGGATACAATTTAACATTCAAGATATCTTTTGAGTGCCTTGGTCTTCACCTTGGTCTAAACTGTAAAAGAAAATTGTAATGTATTATGTAAATAACTTTTATATATATATATATATATTTTTTATGATTCAGCCTCTGGCAGATGCACTGAAAAAAGCTCTGAAGTCAGATTTTGAGGAGGTGGTCCTTGCTTTGCTGATGACACCGGCTGAGTATGATGCTTTTGAAATGAAAAGAGCCATGAAGGTACAATGTTACATATTTTTTCTTCAATAATTCTTATTCTGTAAAAAAAAAAATTGTTTTAAACTATTTAAATTTTTTCTCTCTTAATATTTCCATATGTTTTAACATGTAACTGATAATCAGGGTCTTGGGACAAGTGAGGCTGTCTTAAGTGAAATTCTAGGGACCAGATCAAACAAGGAGATTACAGCGATGAAAAATACTTTCAAAGAAGGTAACAACACAGATCCAAATACATGCAAGTACTTTATGAATGCAGATGTGTATGTAGCTGTGAACCTCTTTCTGTTGTACAGTCTATGGAAAGACGCTGGAGGAAGATGTTAAATGTGAAGTTAGTGGACATCTCGAAGCTACCCTGCTTGCTCTTTGCAAGGTACAACATTAACAGTGTTTAATGTATTTATGTTACACCATAAGAAAGCTAAATCTGATATGTGTGCTAAATGAATATCTCATAACTTCAGGCTACCAGGAGTGAAGACTATAAAATTGATGATGGGCTTGCAAAGAGTGATGCAAAGGTACTGTGGCTGATTCCACTGCAACATTGTAACAACTCTGATCACATTAACTGATTTATGCTGATTTGTCTGGGTATAAATCATTTCCATGTAACCTGTTCTGAATTTGGATTGGTTGGTAGGCATCTGGAAGTATCCCATTCATTGTTTCCATACACTATAGTGTATTCCTCTGAAGAGGCTACAAGTCCGTGTCATTTGAATTAGGCAACATCAAACAACACAACACAGTTACGAGTGATATTACTTAGAAGGTTTTTTTTTTTTTTTTTACTTTTATACAAGAAGTTAATATCGAAACTTAGATTTCAAAAAGTGCACTACGGAAATTTGGCCTCTCTATTGCCATCTGTGATTAAAACATAAAATTGCAAGTTACAGGTACTAGCAAATGTGTTGCTTTCACATCATATGTGCTTCGGCAATTGTATTCTATATGATTGAAACATTGTGGCATAATTGCATTGTCTCCTTATAATCAATACTAAATTTTACACAGTGCCTATATATGTACAATACGCTTTGTGTTTTTTACAGATTTTTTTTTTGCTTCATATCAAATGTTGTGTTGTGATTCATTTTGAAGCTGTTGGTTCAGTTTAAGGCTATGAACTCTACAGATTGTTTTATTGCCAATCAAGATTAATGTGAAAAAAGCATCTGGAACTACTTAAAAAGAGGGTGATTATTGGTGTATTTAGATCCAAAGCATCTCTTGATAACAAAAGCAATGGATACAGAGGAGACAACTATTTTAGCAGTGTTATAATACTGAATTTCGATAGTAAACCAGAATAGTTATTTATTACTGTTATTTTAGCCTTTATTAGGCCTTAAGTAGAGTTAATGAAGAGTTAATGAATAAGTGAAGTGCCTTTGGACAAGAAGGGGTGTAAACTAAAGTCATTTTTCTTGTTTACTGTACTTAAGTATTTTGAGGTATTTGTATACTCAACTGAATACATTACATTTCAGAAGGGGAAAAAAGTACTTTTTACTCCTTACAATTTTATTTTGTTTGAAAAGTACATTTTGTTTTTGAAGATTATTTTCTTATGCACATCAAATATGGTAAACGGAGGCTCATACATGCGTGGTTGTGGATAGTGATCGAGTTAGAGGGGTGTCGGGTGGCCTTTACCCCGGGTACAGCCCTAACATTTAATTCTATTAGCAGTTTGATGCTGATTGATGCTGATTGTTCATGTAACCATCAATGCCAATACAAAATGGGAATCTTCATGACCTGGCAGTTGTTGAGATGTGGGCAGTGAGGTTTAACTGATTTAATTGTTTCATATGCGACCAGTCAGTTCTTGGCCGACTTAGCTGCCATTACCATTGTTGAACCCTGGACCTGTGCTGAGTGGAGGGTGAGATACAAGCTGAACAATGCTGTTACATGTTGTCAGGCATGGACAACATGTACTGTAGCAGTGATAGGAGCTGTATGCCTTTATATTTGAGCTCAGTGAAGTTTTGCATATTGAGAAGAGGAGGGGGCCAAGCACTGAAACCTGAGGCACCCCAGTGGTTTTCTAATGGAAGCCTTGATGGATTTGTTTCTGAACTAATTCTCAAGACAGCAAAATTGAGATCCTGTGATTACAGTTCAGAGAAGATGGTCAGGAGGGTCTGATGACTTACTGTACATTACACAGGCAGCAGACAGGTCTAAAAAGAGAAACAGTGACATCTTCAGGAGAGGAATAAGTCACTGTTTCTCTTTTTAGACCTGTATGCTGCCTTTTAAGTCATCAGACCCTCCTGACCTGCCCTGACAATCTTGTCTGTTTTGTCTTTGTTTAATGTTTCCTTGTTTGTCTTGTGCTTGAGCAAATGGTCTCTGTTTGTGTTGACCATGTACTCCTCTCATCCCGCCTCCTTGTCTCCCATTAATACGCCCACTTGTTTAGTCCTTCTCTGGTCGTTGGCCTAATTGTGTTCACCTGTTCCTCACGTGCTCTGCAAAGTTTTTTTCTTTGTTCCTGATTTTAAGTCTAGTCAAGTTCTAGTCTTTATCTTGATCAAGTTCTTCCAAGTATTATTTTGGGTTTCTCTTATTTTTTATTTGATTATTAAGGGGAGACACTACATACAAAAACAGTGTTTTTTATTTTTTTATGCATCTGTCAATTGTGAGATTTTGGGCTTCTCATAAAGTGTTGTTTTCAGACTAGTGGACAAAAAACATCCAAAATACACTTTTAACTGTATATTTTAGAGCACTTTATCTATTTGCATCTGTAGATTTCAATTAAAGTTTATATCTTTAAAGGACATTTTCTCAAAATGAGTTTTTCCTCCTACATTGAGCCATAAATCTACACTTCAGTAACACTTACATACACCACACTTTACAGTTTTATTCTTATCTATATTATGAAGGTTTTTACAAAGGGGTTTGTTCTTATATAATTTAACTGATTTTGTACAACATTTTATTCCTAAAAACAAAATGGTGAAAATGTAATTATTTTTGGCTGTTGACTGTATTTTCTGATTTGTGGAGTGATAAATAGAGATATCCAAAATCCCCTCTGTAAAAACCTTTGGCTCTAATATATCAAATAAATGAAACAATATTTTTTAACCTGACTTCATCCATTGTTCAGATTTTTGTTCTAGAAATGTTTGCAAATTATTGCATATTTAATTAGACAATGCCTCATTAGCATATTTAAACACAATTAACATTTTAACATTCTTTTTGCAAGTTTCAGTTATTTATATCTAGCCTAGGTATTTTGTTTATTTATTTTGCTAGATCCTACTATTACAGTATTTTTCTTTATTTTTCTCTAGTCTTATTATCAGTTTTATTTTGCTTTTATTACTTGTTGTCTTGGCCTGTTCAGTCTTGTCTCGTGTTGGTTCCTGCCCTGCATCCTGTTGCACCCTGGTCGTTGACTCTCCTGGTCTGGCAGCTAGTCTGGTGCTACATCCAGTCTCATTACCAACTGTCAAGCCTCTGATTTCCTGAGCCGCTGCCTTATCTCCATCTTAAGCTGTCACGTCTTTGCTGTCTCATCTTGGACCTACCTGTTCTCCAGTTGTGTGCCCTGCCCTATTGTTTGGACTGTATTCTTACCTCACCTATCTTGTGCAGTTAATTGTTGTCAATGAATAACACCCTTGCTTATTCTGCATCTGGGTCCTCCTCCTCAGAATTCCTGACAGTCAAGCTCCTTGCTGAAGTTTCTCAGTTGACCTAGATAACCTTTTCTGTTGCCTTGTTGATTTTCTTGTTCAGTGGACAGGAAAACATAAGTTGTTCACACAAGCAGGCTTTACAACAAGGTTAACACATATTATAAAACAGGACGTAGATGTATGCATTATAGGTTGTAATATCCCGACAGTGTGTAAGGTCATGTAAGTGCCATTATATTGGTGTGCATATCATCTACCCAGCTCACTTCATTGTTTTCTCAGGCTCTGTTTGACGCAGGAGAGAATCGGGTTGGTACTGTTTGCTCGGTCCTGATTGATGTCCTTACATCCAGGAGTGAATCTCAGCTGTGCAAAAGTAAGTTGAAGACCACTAATAAAAAAGAATATGATACACTTATGATAGCTGACTTTATTTATTTTTTTAGGCACTATTACTGTTATTCAAAATGTATTTGCAGTTTTCCAGTATTATGGCCAATACAGCAAGAAGGGTTTAGCCAAAGTTCTGGAGAGTGAGCTGCATGGAAACCTTGAAGAATGTCTGATGACACTGGGTAAGGAAACAAGTGCTCATTTTAGGTTGTGTGTGGGTGTTTGCAAGAGATTCTAGACATGTTAAATGCTTCAGTGGCGAAAGACTATTTAGGAAGCTTGTTTTTCCAGCTCTGCATGTTGTGGGTGGATCCAGACAGTAGTTTCACACAAAACTTTATCACACAAAGATAGGTACAAAGATACAACAGAAACTAAATCAAGCAGTACAATGTCACATATTCGGTTTGTGCACGCACAACAGCCTCTTACAAACATACAAACTCTTATTTTTCATGTTTAGTGAAGTCTGCTTGGAACAAACCTGCCTTGTTTGCAGAAAAGCTCCACCTGGCTATGAAGGTAAAGTTGCAAAGGAATGTATGGAACGTATTCCAGCACGTCCATGTAGTTACTAGCACTCTGAGTGCTACACATGTTTTTGATATCCTCAGCCATTCTTTATTTAGGTATTTTCACCTGAATTTAAAGGGGGCAGAAAATGCATTTCAGATCTTTATATTATGTTTCTTTAGGTTAGCTTATGACGTTAGCAAAGTTTTTTTGTGCCAAAAAAGTTCCATCCTCATTTTCATTCTCTGTTAAAAACAGTAAGTTTGAAAGGGCGTTACATCTCAAACGCAAGTAAATGCCCACTGCCTTGACTTATACTTACGGGTGCTCCGCTTGTGACGCCATGGACTGTTGTCAGCCAATAAATTGGTGTGTTCGTCACACGTGCTTCATACACGGGTCACGCTGATGGCGCTCCCAATAGCGTAAACTCCATGACGCGGCGTTGAAGTTTGACTACGAAAGGGAACTTTGTTGTTTAATTGCTCAGGCACTTTGTTAAAAATAAACTTCATCCATGCATTTATTATACTTTGTTCTTTTGGAAGAACAAGCTATTTGGAAGCTATATGTCCCGTTTTTGGAAGTGCAGTTTGTCCACAACCAAGGACAGAACAACTTTCTTGACATTTCACAGCTGTATCACTCTTGTAATCGATGGACAGAGATGAGCACACCTCCTTGATTTACAGATGCATGTTAATGCATCTCTATGGCATCTAGAGGAAAACCGTAATGTCATGATTGTACCAATTTCAAATCCTGGTGTTTCAGAAGGGTGGAAAACAAAAAATGTATATTAAGGACATTTTGATTTTCCATTTCATGACCCTTTAACTAATTATGGATTTCTAGGGTTTAGGAACCAACACTGACACACTGACTAGAATCATTGTGAGCCGGTCAGAAATTGACCTGCTGAAAGTCATTCAAGAATACAAGAGGATGTATGGCAAAACGCTTCAGGAGGACATTCTGGTAAGTCTCCATAATTTTAAAAAGCTCTAACCACCTAGCTTAAAGTCAACATGAAATTAAAAAAGAATAAGACCACATTGTTCTGGAATGAAACGGTCACTTTTCAGAATCTATTCCCAATTAATTCAATCAACCCCCTTTCTACATTTATTTTTTCATTGCATATTACTGCCTGTTTCATCATGCTGTCCTATTAAATACAATAGCTGTCCTATTTAAATCCTTTTTCTGGTTTTACAGAAGGAAACAAGAGGAGATTGTGAGAAGATTCTGCTGACTCTCTGTGGAACTCAATAATCATCTCTTACATGTCTGGATTATGTGAACATTCATTAAATGATCCATGTCAGCACCAGTCAATCTCCCCATAGTTGGCTCATGAAAAGTGTTACATTTAAATATGAAATAAATGTCAATTGTGCACACTGTAAATGTTAGTGTGAATTTACAATATAATATTCCTAGATACAAGTTGGCATATTTTCTCAGTAGTAATCCAACAGTTAATCACAATTAAACTCTATGTTAATATTTTATTGTAATAAATCACTGGCAATATTTTACACTGGGATGAACATATTGGTTTCTTTACCATGTGAGAACTCAGGGCTGGAGCACTTACTTGACCTTATCTGTGTGTCTATTGTCATAATTAAAGAGACAAATTTCCACAAGTTGATACAACTAATAAACTAGCATCATCTAGTGAACAACATGATTTCCTATGTGTTTTGGATTAGGTTTAGGGATAGACAAACTCGGTCCTGGAGGGCCAGTGTCCCTGCAGAGTAGCTTCAACTCTAATCAAAAACACCTGAACCAGCTAATCAATGTCTTCAGGATTACAGGCAGTTGAGTTTTATCAGGGGATGGAGCCAAACTCTGCAGGACAGTGGCCCTCCTTGACCGAGTTTGCCCATCCCTGGTTTAGACTACAACTGGAAAAGTACAGCAAACCCATTAAATGATAGATTATCACAAGTCTTACAGACAGGTATAACCAGAACAACCTGGTCTAACACCTCTACCCAACCCAAAGTTTTTCAGTGGGTGTGTACAAGGAATAAAAATACAGGCTCTGTTCTCAAAATTACCCATTTCAGATCAGCTCTCACAGACTTCACGGAGCAACAAGTGAGTTGTCTTTGTAAATGCATTTAACTGCATGTCCTCTACTAAAGATTGTCATTATTAATGTGCAACATGTCTTAATTATGCAATGTTTATAATTAAGCAATTGATGATTGATGTAATTTGTATGAGAATTTAGATTTACCTATATCTGGGGAATGTTTGTGATGTCTGGGCATAAGCTCATCCTTATGCATTTGCTTAGTTTTTTATAGCTTCTTCAAAAGCTCTCAAGATGGCCTTTTTCCAGAAATTATTACAGCAAGTTAATGATGACAATGTAAGTAAAAACATTTCCTTCATTATGGTCATTCAAAAGGATAAAAGTTTAAGTTGATCTGCTGTAGGTGATGACTAACCTAGATCTGCCTAAAAAGAAACCTTTCATTATTTGTACTTGCATGTCTCTATATGTTTTATCTCAGGGTTTTAAAGGTGCTCCTGCTGTTGAGACAGGATACCTTGGAACAGTCAAGGCTGATCCAAACTTGAATGCCCAGAATGATGCTGCAAAATTAAAGAAAGCCATTGAGACCAAAGGTAAAATAGAGATATCCTGCTAAATACAAAGTATTTGAATGCAAAATGCAAATTTAACATGCTCTCATGTTCCTGATGCAGGTATTGAGAAAAATCAAGTAAAAATTTCAAATGAATGAGACCCTACTTATTTTTTGCATTGTTGCATGAATGGACGACACACACCACCAATTATGTCATCTCAGGAAGAATGCTAATATACTTTTACCCAATATACAGTTCTCTTGGGACTTGTATTATTATGCATCTAGCTTTATTGTTCTTCTGTATCTGTGATTTATAGACTTGGTATCAAGTGCAATTATTATACCTATTATTATATGTGCATTATATCAAGATCCACCAGTACTCTGTAGTATGATCATAAACAGCTTCTAATGTGGTATTTTGGCCTTTTTCCCTCTCATGAAGGTGTGGATGAAGCCACCATAGTGGAGGTTCTAGCAAAGAGGAGCAATGCACAAAGACAACAGATCAAAGCAGCTTATCAGCAGAGTACAGGAAAAGTAAGCATATTCACATCCTTCAACATCTTTTAGATAAAAATACAATTCAACTAAATTTAATATTCAGCAATTGTTTGAATCCAGTTACTTATTTATGTTTTCCATCAACCCTTGAACTTGACTTATGAAACAATGCAGATGAATGAGCCAAGTCATTTATCTATATGTCCAAGTCAAATCCATGCTAGAGGAACACAGATAAAATTTAGTTCTGTGCTTATAGCTTTTGTTTTATCATTAATCCTCAGCCTCTGGCAGATGCACTGAAAAAAGCTCTGAAGTCAGATTTTGAGGAGGTGGTCCTTGCTTTGCTGATGACACCGCCTGAGTATGATGCTTTTGAAATGAAAAGAGCCATGACGGTACAACTTACTAGTCTTATTGAAATATATCTAATTTAAAAATGTAGATTTTATTCAAAGACTTAATGTACTATATACCAATACTTAAATCTAAATACTAAAATTGCATTGATAATCAGGGTCTCGGGACAAATGAGGCTGTCTTAAGTGAAATTCTGGGGACCAGATCAAACAAGGAGATCACAGCATTGAAGAATACATTCAAAGAAGGTAACAAGAAAGATTAAAAACATGGTTTTCCTCAAGCAGATGTATGTTTATACTGCTAACCTCTTTCTGTTGTACAGTCTATGGAGAGATGCTGGAGGAAAATATTAAATGTGAAGTTAAAGGACATCTTGAGACTACCCTAGTTGCCCTTTGCAAGGTACAAAACATAGTTCAGTGTAATTGTTGTAACAGCACAAGAAAATAATGTTATGTGTATTAATAATGATATATTACTATATCAATATCTTATAACTTCAGGCTACCAGAAGTGAAGACCGTAACATTGATGATGGAGTGGCTAAGAGTGATGCAAAGGTAAAGATTCTTTACTTGCACTATGGCCAGTGAAATATGTAAGATACATAGTCAGCTGATATATAGTCAATATTTTTACATTCGCCATAATCGCCAATCATACTGAAGTTGCAAGATGGTCCCACTTACTGTAGCTTTTCTAAATTGTGTTAGTATGAAAAACAAGAAAGCACAAATACAGCTATACAGTTTTCCATTATACAGTTGTGAAGTCATTATAAAAAGTATCTGACAAATGCTAGACCAATTGGACCAAGCAGACAGCCATGCAATAAGCATTATAAATCGAAACTGTGTAGGTACTGTCTCTGACTTTGCTATGTTGTTGTTTTAGGCTCTGTTTGAGGCAGGAGAGAATAGGATTGGCACTGTTTGCTCTGTTCTGATTGACATCCTCACAAACAGGAGTGAAGCTCAGTTGGGCAAAAGTAAGTCAAGCAATATAACTCTTCTTCAGTGATAGTTGACTTTTAATGCCATTCTGGTGTACTCCAGCCCATGTTTTCTGAGGCACTAATAGTGTTATTTAAAATTTACAGTTTTACAATATTATGGCCAGTTGAGCAAAGACGGTTTGGCCAAAGATTTGGAGGGTGAGCTGCATGGAAGCTTTGAAGACTGCTTGATGACCTTGGGTAAATATACAGTAGCCTTCATTTTAGTCTGTGTATATTTCTGTGTGTGTGTGAAAGAGTAGTTTCTCTTTAAATGTCAAATGCTTTAGTGGCCATCTGTATGAAGGCACCGCCATAACCTGTTCGAAAGCAGGTTTTTTTTCTTCAGCTTTGTGTGTTAAGGGTGGTTCCATTCTCACACTCAAACTTCGCAATCAGATTAGATACAAATATCCAAGAGATATACTAAATTGAAAAAGGTTCTTGCCAAAGCTGTTCTCACTGTCTTTTTCTTTTTTTTTCATGTTATAGTGAAGTCTGCTTGGAACAAACCTGCCTACTTCGCAGAAAAGCTTCAACTGGCTATGAAGGTAAAGCTGCAGAGGAATTCATGGAACTTAAATTTGATTCTTTTTGTTTCTTTCAGAATCTGTTTATTATCTGGTCCAAGGACCAAAGGTGCTGGAAACCTTTTGTATTTCTGGAGATTTTCAAATGAGTCTCTTTCTGGTCTAAAGTGTGTCCAGACTCTTGATGGGGAAAAAAATTATTTTGTCCAACTCTAGACATCACTATAATAAGCAAATTTATGCTTTCACAAATTGGTCAGAGCAAGTTTAAAATTAGAATATTTTTTTAATTCTAAGATACTATTATTAACAAATGGAAAGACCAACAAAAATGGCTGCCAATGATCAAGGATTCTACAATAGGCTGTAGGCTAAATGTTGTGAGAATTGACAATAAGGGGGACAATACATTTATGTTTACTTATATTTCTGGAGCTGTATGGACTAAAGACTAATTTCAAACCAAACCAATCTCTGAATCCCATGGCTTTACACTTTTCCAATAAATAAATAAAATAAAAATAAAATAATCTGCCATTTTGAATTTCCTTATCTTTCAAACTCCTAAGATGTTTGCCTAATAATTTGATTCGGATTATTGCTACTTTATGAATAATTGACAAATATATCTGTAATATGGTCTTACTTTATAGGGAATGGGAACCAACACTGACACACTGACTAGAATCATTGTGAGCCGGTCAGAAATTGACCTGCTGAAAATCATTCAAGAATACAAGAGGATGTATGGCAAAACCTTTCAGGAGGACATTCTGGTGAGTCTCTGCAATTCATAATGGGTGATCTGAAAAACTTCTGAATTAAATTTCACATTCTTAGATCCATCATATTTAAAACCAGAATGTCTGAATGAAAAGTGGCTTCTGTGTTTGGTTTTTACAGAAGGAAACAAGTGGAGATTATGAAAAGATCCTGCTGGCTCTCTGTGGCACTCAATAAATACATCTGATAGCTCATTACATGGGTGTATGCATGACCCATGCAAACACTTAATCTCCTTAGGTGTGGCTCTTCAGGAGTATTTCATTAAAACTATTTTTGCAACTCATTGTGTAATAGATTTCTTTGACCAATACATTCAGTTGAACATTCAAAAAGTCTGTGGTTTAAATGTTTCAGGACACTTTATAGTAACTTTCATGATTAGTTAAGAACAAAATGGATATAATGTATCCACATCATTAAATGATTCTTAAAGTAGGTCATGTACATTCAAGTATGATTTTCAAAGTTTTGTGACATTTGACTGTCACATTTGGCTTTGGATTTTGGTGCACCTTTGTCTCATGTCTTTCATTTTGAAATTAGCAGTAATGTTTCTTGTCATGTGACCTCCTTGCCCTCATGTGATCATGTCTTGTGCTTCTCTTGTCTTGTGCTTCTCTTGTCTTATTTGTCATGTTATGATTGGTTGATCATCTTTATTGTTCACAGGTGTACAGGTATATAACAAGACTAATGACTAACAAGAAACACCAGTGAACTAGAAGTGGGAAGTTTGGATCATTTTACTGACTCGGATCTGTGAATCTCATTCAGCAAAATGAACGAATCTTTTTTCGAGTCATTTCGGTCATTTCAGCAGAATATAATTAAAATGTCATGTTAAATAGCCCAACACATCTAGTAAGCTAATGTAATTTGTCGATTACATTTGAAAAAATAAAAATAAGCTATAGGGCAATGCAGCCAAATCCAGATTATAAGAAACTGAAATGTTTAATTAATTGATTAGATGGGTCTTAATTCAGGCTATTGCAGTCTGTTAGTTCACCTCCTGATCCAAAACGTTCATTCTTTTGCAACTTCAAATGTAGTCTGTTCCCCACCTCGTGTTTTCGGGTTCGAACTTCGTTACGTTAGGTCAGTCAAGTCAGTGTCTGATCTGGGCCGTGTGTGACATCCCATGCATTTGAATGCACTGCACTACAGTATCGGTTCATTTTGTGTTGACCCATAGGTTATGTGCATGAAACAGAAATTATTAGTTCGAGTCTCTTTTTTATTGTTAAATGTTTCTTGTGCATCTGTGGTGTGTTTTTTTTATTATTATCATTATCATTATTCGATTTTTTTATATATATATATATATATATATATATATATATATATATATATATATAATATATATATATATATATATATATATATATACATATACATTTACATATACATATACACACACACACAGAGAGAGATATCTATATATCTAATAATAACAATTATATATATATATATGTTTGTCTTAAGAGTTTTATAGTTTTATAAAAAAAAATAGCATATCAACAGTGATCAGCATGATAAGCCTAATACTCAGAATAAAAATAATAAGGTCATATAAATCATAACATAGTCTCGGAGGTAAGAAGTGTATTATCCTTCACCTGAAATGTTTGTCTTTTCATCCTGAAATGCGAGGTAAATGTTGGATCACAATAATTTGGAACCACAGTTTCCACAAATCCCTTCACTCGAGTGGGATGTTCTCTTTTATTCTGGACGGCAAGGGCAGTGACTGTAACATCAAGCGTATTTTGCAGTATTAAACACATATTTATACCGATTTCATCAGGCTCCGAAATTCTTCAAAAAGAACATAAAGAATGGCCTTCTCAACTGCCTAGTTGCAACTCTTGCGTCATCAGAACGTTCAACCAAGCGGCAACCTCCCCGTCTCTCTCTTGAAACCAACACGGAAGTGAGTTAAACTGCAATTCATTGACTGGCCGCTTGAGGCTGGCTGCACAAGTGAGTCAAATCTGTATCTCCCCCATGTTAAAATTACCAACTGTACAGCAGAAAAAAAACATGTTTACAGCCTGGATCTCTCTGTGGCTTTGGTCTATACAGCTAATTTTGCCCTTCATAACAACTGTGAAGGGGGTGAATTTTTTTATAACTCATCCGTTTAGTTGATTAATATTTAAAGTTCTGCATAATTAAGGGTGTGGCCACTTGAGTGACAGGTGGATTGCAGCTGATGTCAATGCTAGCCATTTGTCTGCTGTTACTAGCCATCACTTCACCTCAGCAAATGTTAGCTGCTGAACTTGCCATCTCTGCAGTGTTTTGTGCTTTTTTTCGGGATTATTTCATACAATTTAATACACCCATTACTTCGCCCACGGCTTAGGATTCCATCGTTGTCGTCAAGTATCGTTTGAGAGAACAACCAGCGCTGTATTTCAGTTGTTTTCCTCTGTGAACATGTACTAATGGATGTCTGACAATTTAGTTGCTTTTTCGCTTTTTAGGCTCGTTCGTTCTGCTCTCACGGAACAGATTATAATATGCTTATGTACCGTCAGATGAAATCCTGCAGGTGTCGGCGCTTTCTCCGTCCATGCTAATGCACATCCTTGAATGAGCGTGGATTTTCTAGCACATTTACTTGAACTTCATAGGCAATATATCTATGGTTTAACCCATTTGAGAGGCGGCCAAAATCAGAATTTAAAATGGACTGAATAAGCTCTCTACAAACTTGACGAGCGATGCCGCGCTGATGGACCATAGACTATAAAAAAGAGTGACTGACATGTATGCACATAAATCACTGTCACACACACTCTCTCAGAGTAATATTAAGTTATTAGCAGAATAGTACAGAATCACGATACACAGTCTCACTTGTAGACATGTCTTTTAACTATTAAAATATTTCGAAGGGCAAAAATAGGAACTTTTAATTGGCTTTACATCATCAACTGTCACTTTAGCGCGAGGCCCTGTGCAGTCGCAGACTGGTACTGTCAGTAGCATAACGTTATAGCATTACCTCCCCAGCCTGAGCTAACTTGATCACGTCGAGCTAGGTGGGCGTGATTTCAGATAGCCAGGCTCCTCAGCTCCACTCACTTTGCCTCCCCAGATAGCAGACGGATGTGGGCCACTTCAGGCAATGATGCGGCACTTCAGGCCTACTTATGGCCCGGACCAAATGTGTCTGAGCCTGAAGTGGCCCACATGTAAAATGGCAAATATGGCCCAAATATTTTAAATCACATGTGGGCCTTTTTAGGCAAAGATGCGGCACTTACGGCAATGTGTAATCTGAATGTGAGCCTAAAGTGGCCCATATGATAAATAATGAATATGGCCCAAATATCACAAACCAAATGTGGGCCACCTATGGCAAAAACGTGGCACAATCGACAATGACTAATCTGGATGTAAACCAAAAATGGCCCACATATGTTTCAGCAAATGTGGCCCAGTTTTCTTAAAACATATCTGGGCCAGTTTTGGCAAAGATATGGCACAGTGGCACTGTCTCATCTGGATGTGAGCCAAAAGTGGCCCACATATGATGCTTCAAATGTGGCCCAGTTATCTTAAACCATATCTGGGCCAGTTTTGGCAATGATATGGCTTAGTGAGCACTGGCTCATCTGGGTGTGAGCCAAAAGTGGCCCACATTTGATTCTCCAAATGTGGCCCAGTTATCTTAAAACACATCTGGGCCAGTTTTGGCAAAGATATGGATCAGTGAGCACTGGCTCATCTGGATGTGAGCCAAAAGTGGCCCACATATAATGCTGCAAATGTGGCCCAGTTATCTTAAAACACATCTGGGCCAGTTTTGCCAATGATATGGCTCAGTGAGCACTGGCTCATTTGGGTGTGAGCCAAAAGTGGCCCACATATGATGATCCAAATGTGGCCCAGTTATCTTAAAACACATCTGGGCCAGTTTTGGCAATGATATGGCTCAGTGAACACTTGCTCATTTGGGTGTGAGCCAAAAGTGGCCCATATATGTTTCAGCAAATGTGGCCCAGTTATCTTAAAACACATCTGGGCCAGTTTTGGCAAAGATATGGCTCAGTGGCACTGTCTCATCTGGATGTGAGCCAAAAGTGGCCCACATATAATGCTGCAAATGTGGCCCAGTTATCTTAAAACACATCTGGGCCAGTTTTGGCAATGATATGGCTCAGTGAGCACTTGCTCATCTGGGTGTGAGCCAAAAGTGGCCCACATATGATGATCCAAATGTGGCCCAGTTATCTCAAAACACATCTGGGCCAGTTTTGGCAAAGATATGGCTCAGTGAGCTCTGGCTCATCTGGGTGTGAGCCAAAAGTGGCCCACATATGATGATCCAAATGTGGCCCAGTTATCTTAAAACACATCTGGGCCAGTTTTGGCAATGATATGGCTCAGTGAGCACTTGCTCATCTGGGTGTGAGCCAAAAGTGGCCCACATATGATGATCCAAATGTGGCGAAGTTATCTTAAAACACATCTGGGCCAGTTTTGGCAAAGATATGGCTTAGTGAGCACTTGCTCATCTGGGTGTGAGCCAAAAGTGGCCCACATATGATGATCCAAATGTGGCCCAGTTATCTTAAAACACATCTGGGCCAGTTTTGGCAAAGATACGGCTCAGTGAGCACTGGCTCATCAGGGTGTGAGCCAAAAGTGGCCCACATATAATGCTGCAAATGTGGCCCAGTTATCTTAAAACACATCTGGGCCAGTTTTGGCAATGATATGGCTCAGTGAGCACTGGCTCATTTGGGTGTGAGCCAAAAGTGGCCCACATATGTTTCAGCAAATGTGGCCCAGTTATCTTAAAACACATCTGGGCCAGTTTTGGCAAAGATATGGCTCAGTGGCACTGTCTCATCTGGATGTGAGCCAAAAGTGGCCCACATATAATGCTGCAAATGTGGCCCAGTTATCTTAAAACATATCTGGGCCAGTTTTGGCAAAGATATGGCTCAGTGAGCACTGGCTCATCTGGGTGTGAGCCAAAAGTGGCCCATATGATAAATAATGAATATGGCCCAAATATCACAAGCCGAATGTGGGCCACCTATGGCAAAAACGTGGCACAATCGACAATGACTGATCTGGATGTAAACCAAAAATGGCCCACATATGTTTCAGCAAATGTGGCCCAGTTTTCTTAAAACATATCTGGGCCAGATTTGGCAAAGATATGGCTCTGTGAGCACTGGCTCATCTGGGTGTGAGCCAAAAGTGGCCCAAATATAATGCTGCAAATGTGACCCATTTATCTTAAAACATATCTGGGCCAGTTTTGGCAAAGATATGGCTCAGTGAGCACTATCTCATCTCGATGTGGGGCAAAAGTGGCCCCCATTTGACATGGCAAATATTGCCCAAATAATTAATTACAATTTGGGCCACGTTTGGGAAATATATACGGCACAGTCAGCATTGCAGGGTGTAAGTCTAACTTGGCTCACATTCGATGTGGCAAATATTCTTTGTGTTTCTCAAAAATTAAAACCTACGTGGTAAGTCCATTTCTGGATTGGATGCAACACTTCTGAAAATGGCTAATTTAGCTTAAAAGGGCAAAGATTGAAACTGTAATGGCCTGAATATTTTTTAAACATTTTTTTAACAACATTTAACAATATTTTTTGGTATGGATGGAGCAGACACTTAGGCTGGATGTGAGGCTACATGTACTTACATCTATATATGCTATTGCTAACATATGTTTTGTAGGTACAGTGTCTAGAAAAGTTCAAGTGTCTAGGTTCAGACTTATGAAGACTTTTTATGGTTTTGGGATGTGCAAGAAGATACTTTAGTTGCTGTTTGTGCAAAGCTTGGGGCACAATGATTTTGCCAAGTACATGCTCCTGTATCAATATATTTTGTTGATCTTGGAACAACATTCCTGTCCATAAAAATAGTCCAAACCCTAACCCTAAACCTACAATCAGAGGGAAATGATAATAACATTGATCTAAAAGCATGGTTGTAAGCCTAAACTTGACATAACTGCAAACTTCAAATCTAATTGGTCTAATGCTGTTCCAGGATCAACAAAGATGTTGAGCCAGGAACATGTTGTAGCCTACTCGGTGTAACCTTGCTTATCTTGCTAGCAGTGTCATCTAACTTCTAGAGCAGACCTGGACAAACTTCCACTGGGGCCTCAAGATGACTTAAAATTATGACAAAACTAAATCCACCAAAAATCAAGATATTTCTCATTATTTGGCTATTTTTATAACAAATGTACAGGATTTGTTGTGGAGAATATAAGGGGACAGCGATTCACTGTTCCTAGGTGTGTCAAAGTGACCCCACAAAGGGTAATATTTTAAACTCCCTTAAAATATTTAAATATGTAAAATATTATATATATATATATATATATATATATATATATATATATATATTATTATTATTCTAAATAAACCTTACATTTTTCTTACATTTCTGGCTAAATATAATTTACATTTATACAACTGTCATCTTTAGGCTATAAACAATCTTTATTAAAGATTAAAAAATTATAATACTAATTGACACTATAATTGATGAAATACAATTACTGTAAATGAAGATGACAAATCAGCAGAACCTGCTATGAGAAAATATTATTTTGATATGTTTTCTTGAATACTTTCATGACAAAATGTTCCCACTTTTTTGCTGTGCTAACTTGATCACGTCGAGCTAGGTGGGCGTGATTTCAGATAGCCAGGCTCCTCAGCTCCACTCACTTTGCCTCCCCAGATAGCAGACGGATGTGGGCCACTTCAGGCAATGATGCGGCACTTCAGGCCTACTTATGGCCCGGACCAAATGTGTCTGAGCCTGAAGTGGCCCACATGTAAAATGGCAAATATGGCCCAAATATTTTAAATCACATGTGGGCCTTTTTAGGCAAAGATGCGGCACTTACGGCAATGTGTAATCTGAATGTGAGCCTAAAGTGGCCCATATGATAAATAATGAATATGGCCCAAATATCACAAACCAAATGTGGGCCACCTATGGCAAAAACGTGGCACAATCGACAATGACTAATCTGGATGTAAACCAAAAATGGCCCACATATGTTTCAGCAAATGTGGCCCAGTTTTCTTAAAACATATCTGGGCCAGTTTTGGCAAAGATATGGCACAGTGGCACTGTCTCATCTGGATGTGAGCCAAAAGTGGCCCACATATGATGCTTCAAATGTGGCCCAGTTATCTTAAACCATATCTGGGCCAGTTTTGGCAATGATATGGCTTAGTGAGCACTGGCTCATCTGGGTGTGAGCCAAAAGTGGCCCACATTTGATTCTCCAAATGTGGCCCAGTTATCTTAAAACACATCTGGGCCAGTTTTGGCAAAGATATGGATCAGTGAGCACTGGCTCATCTGGATGTGAGCCAAAAGTGGCCCACATATAATGCTGCAAATGTGGCCCAGTTATCTTAAAACACATCTGGGCCAGTTTTGCCAATGATATGGCTCAGTGAGCACTGGCTCATTTGGGTGTGAGCCAAAAGTGGCCCACATATGATGATCCAAATGTGGCCCAGTTATCTTAAAACACATCTGGGCCAGTTTTGGCAATGATATGGCTCAGTGAACACTTGCTCATTTGGGTGTGAGCCAAAAGTGGCCCATATATGTTTCAGCAAATGTGGCCCAGTTATCTTAAAACACATCTGGGCCAGTTTTGGCAAAGATATGGCTCAGTGGCACTGTCTCATCTGGATGTGAGCCAAAAGTGGCCCACATATAATGCTGCAAATGTGGCCCAGTTATCTTAAAACACATCTGGGCCAGTTTTGGCAATGATATGGCTCAGTGAGCACTTGCTCATCTGGGTGTGAGCCAAAAGTGGCCCACATATGATGATCCAAATGTGGCCCAGTTATCTCAAAACACATCTGGGCCAGTTTTGGCAAAGATATGGCTCAGTGAGCTCTGGCTCATCTGGGTGTGAGCCAAAAGTGGCCCACATATGATGATCCAAATGTGGCCCAGTTATCTTAAAACACATCTGGGCCAGTTTTGGCAATGATATGGCTCAGTGAGCACTTGCTCATCTGGGTGTGAGCCAAAAGTGGCCCACATATGATGATCCAAATGTGGCGAAGTTATCTTAAAACACATCTGGGCCAGTTTTGGCAAAGATATGGCTTAGTGAGCACTTGCTCATCTGGGTGTGAGCCAAAAGTGGCCCACATATGATGATCCAAATGTGGCCCAGTTATCTTAAAACACATCTGGGCCAGTTTTGGCAAAGATACGGCTCAGTGAGCACTGGCTCATCAGGGTGTGAGCCAAAAGTGGCCCACATATAATGCTGCAAATGTGGCCCAGTTATCTTAAAACACATCTGGGCCAGTTTTGGCAATGATATGGCTCAGTGAGCACTGGCTCATTTGGGTGTGAGCCAAAAGTGGCCCACATATGTTTCAGCAAATGTGGCCCAGTTATCTTAAAACACATCTGGGCCAGTTTTGGCAAAGATATGGCTCAGTGGCACTGTCTCATCTGGATGTGAGCCAAAAGTGGCCCACATATAATGCTGCAAATGTGGCCCAGTTATCTTAAAACATATCTGGGCCAGTTTTGGCAAAGATATGGCTCAGTGAGCACTGGCTCATCTGGGTGTGAGCCAAAAGTGGCCCATATGATAAATAATGAATATGGCCCAAATATCACAAGCCGAATGTGGGCCACCTATGGCAAAAACGTGGCACAATCGACAATGACTGATCTGGATGTAAACCAAAAATGGCCCACATATGTTTCAGCAAATGTGGCCCAGTTTTCTTAAAACATATCTGGGCCAGATTTGGCAAAGATATGGCTCTGTGAGCACTGGCTCATCTGGGTGTGAGCCAAAAGTGGCCCAAATATAATGCTGCAAATGTGACCCATTTATCTTAAAACATATCTGGGCCAGTTTTGGCAAAGATATGGCTCAGTGAGCACTATCTCATCTCGATGTGGGGCAAAAGTGGCCCCCATTTGACATGGCAAATATTGCCCAAATAATTAATTACAATTTGGGCCACGTTTGGGAAATATATACGGCACAGTCAGCATTGCAGGGTGTAAGTCTAACTTGGCTCACATTCGATGTGGCAAATATTCTTTGTGTTTCTCAAAAATTAAAACCTACGTGGTAAGTCCATTTCTGGATTGGATGCAACACTTCTGAAAATGGCTAATTTAGCTTAAAAGGGCAAAGATTGAAACTGTAATGGCCTGAATATTTTTTAAACATTTTTTTAACAACATTTAACAATATTTTTTGGTATGGATGGAGCAGACACTTAGGCTGGATGTGAGGCTACATGTACTTACATCTATATATGCTATTGCTAACATATGTTTTGTAGGTACAGTGTCTAGAAAAGTTCAAGTGTCTAGGTTCAGACTTATGAAGACTTTTTATGGTTTTGGGATGTGCAAGAAGATACTTTAGTTGCTGTTTGTGCAAAGCTTGGGGCACAATGATTTTGCCAAGTACATGCTCCTGTATCAATATATTTTGTTGATCTTGGAACAACATTCCTGTCCATAAAAATAGTCCAAACCCTAACCCTAAACCTACAATCAGAGGGAAATGATAATAACATTGATCTAAAAGCATGGTTGTAAGCCTAAACTTGACATAACTGCAAACTTCAAATCTAATTGGTCTAATGCTGTTCCAGGATCAACAAAGATGTTGAGCCAGGAACATGTTGTAGCCTACTCGGTGTAACCTTGCTTATCTTGCTAGCAGTGTCATCTAACTTCTAGAGCAGACCTGGACAAACTTCCACTGGGGCCTCAAGATGACTTAAAATTATGACAAAACTAAATCCACCAAAAATCAAGATATTTCTCATTATTTGGCTATTTTTATAACAAATGTACAGGATTTGTTGTGGAGAATATAAGGGGACAGCGATTCACTGTTCCTAGGTGTGTCAAAGTGACCCCACAAAGGGTAATATTTTAAACTCCCTTAAAATATTTAAATATGTAAAATATTATATATATATATATATATATATTATTATTATTCTAAATAAACCTTACATTTTTCTTACATTTCTGGCTAAATATAATTTACATTTATACAACTGTCATCTTTAGGCTATAAACAATCTTTATTAAAGATTAAAAAATTATAATACTAATTGACACTATAATTGATGAAATACAATTACTGTAAATGAAGATGACAAATCAGCAGAACCTGCTATGAGAAAATATTATTTTGATATGTTTTCTTGAATACTTTCATGACAAAATGTTCCCACTTTTTTGCTGATTAGAGATAAGATCTATTATGTTTAAATAAAATATTTACTGCATTTGTAGTTGTCTGTGAAGAAAAGAAAAAAATCTAACTGACGATTTTCCAGTTCACGGCCCTTTAAATTTAAACGTTGCTAGATGTGTATAATACCATGGTCTGTCTGAATACTTTATTCTGATTGGCTGCAAGGTGTAGCCTAGCCATTTGTAACACTTTACAAGTTAACATTAGTTAACTACTTTAGTTAACATGTGGCATGAACAATTCTTCTACAGTATTTATTAGGGGTGGAACGGTACATGTATTCGTATTGAACCGAAACGGTACGGGCGTCACGGTTCGGTGCATGAATATACACGGAGAATACACGGTATAAAAATAAATAAAACTTGCGTGCAAATTAATTAATGTAATGCGGAACTACTGTTAAATACGCAGGTTCTTAGGGACACCTAATCTGTAGGCCTTAGCTCTGAAGCTCTGTGGCTATAATGAACAGGCTGCGATGTCAAGATTGCAATGCTGGAATATGTTGTGTGCGTGCGTGTGTGAGAGAGAGAGATCGAGGCACGGGCGCGATCGAACAGTGGAAAAACATAAAAACATACTCCATCATTTTGTTCATACAGGACATCATTCAAACTGCAAAGTGTTTACTTATATTTGTGTACACTCGCAATAAAACACAACATTGTGCTTTTGTCAAACTGTAAACTCTTGTCAAACTGTAACCTACAACTGTCACCCAACCAAAATCTCTCTTTCTCTCTCTCTCTCTCTCTCTCTCTCTCTCTCTCTCTCTCTCTCTCTCTCTCTCTCTCTCTCTCTCTCTCTCTCTCTCTCTCTCTCACACACACACACACACACACACACACACACACACACACACACAATTTTTAAAAGCAAAATATATTTATCCAACCACATTTAAAAACAGTCTGTGGGTGCCATCTTTTGGACATTCATCATATTGCATTGGTTTTCATTTCTTGTCCTAAAAATAAACAGAGCACTAATCTGTTTATTTTTAAGTTACACATTGTACATTGATTAAAAAAAGAAAATCAATTGTGTTTTTAATGGTAGTATTATTTTATACAGAAATAAATTATGTATAATTAACATGAGAATAAAGTTAGTGTTAATTAAAATTTTAAGGAACAAATATAACAAATATATTGATCTGAAATGTAGCAAATTTATTTTAAATTCATTCAGGTACAATTACAAAACACATCTCAAGGTCTTTGTGTATTTTTATTAATTTAATTAATAAACTAATTATATAAAACTATTGTCAATGCACTACAAATAAACTGGTTCTATGCCTTTACTTTATTAATAAAACTTTTTAAAAAAATACAAGGCTTAAAGGAGAACTCCAGTCAATTTTAACATTGAGCTCATTTTTTGGTAAATTTGGAGTGCTGTCAGTACAGAGAACAACGACAAAAATCGGTGTTGCCTACACCGTGTTATCCTCTTTAAAATTTGCACCCTGTTGACTTAAATGGGCAAGTTTTAAACCTGCTTTTAGCCTCTTAACATCCTTGATGTGTCATACAAGTGCACCAGCCATGTGAGTGATTTTATTCAGAGTGAACACAGTGAATCTGACTGCAGTAGATGTGAAAGATATGAATAAAAGTGATGTTAATTCAGCCAGCGCACATACCTGTATTTACTTCCTGTTTTCGGTCGAAGTCCACAGTAGTCGATTGTCGAGTTCACGCGCGTGATCATAGGTAACTAAGCAACAGTGGAGAACTCGACAATCGACTACTGTGGACTTAGACCGAAAACAGGAAGTAAATAAATGTGCGCTGGCTGAATTAACATCACTTTTATTCATATCTTTCACATCTACTGCTGTCAGATTCACCGTGTTCACTCTGAAGGAATCACTCACAGTAGAGGCTAAAAGCAGGTTTAAAACTTGCCCCATTTAAGTCAACAGGGTGCAAATTTAAAAAAGAGGATAACTCGTTGTAGGCAACACTGATTTTTGTCGTTGTTCTCTGTACCCATTTTCTGTTATCCGGGAGTGACACAAGGCCAAGATGGCGACGGCCGGCTCCGCCCACTTTAGGCTTCAAAAATGCTCTTCAGAAACCTACGGGTGACGTCACGGACACTGCGTCCATATTTTTTTACAGTCTATCTGTTAAACGCACCACCGTGTCTGTTTAAAAAACGTTTTGCAACTTTTTGTCGGGGCTGAACGCAGCCCAGGAAACATGACTGAGAATTTCAAAATAAAAGACATGAAACATAAACGTGAACCAAACCCCAAACCAAATGTGACACTGTACACTGTAAGTGCAATCATGTAGTTGATGTAATATTATTAATTTGACTATAATGTGCTGACAGTATCGGATGAGAACAAAATTTGAACAAAATTGAGCTGTATGATGACACTATTGTCTTTTGTAGAGCTGCTTTATAGCTGAATCAGATGTTGTTTCATAATTGGCGAACTTCACACAGCTATTGAACTGAACTGACTTGAGCTGAATAACAATAGAGGGTTTTCACAAGACATCATCAATCCGGAAGTCGGCCATATTGGAGGCACTAAATGTAAACTATGCCACTGAACTAAATGGACTCGTAAATTTGGCTTATTGCTGCTGAAAAATCGTGTTTTGGTCTGTATTAATCGGTCGCACCAGGAAAAACATTTGGAGTTCTATAGACTGTCAAAAGTTAAAGAGAAGAGTGCAAAAAACTGAGGAAAGAAGGCATTTGTGATTGAGAGAGCATCAGCTCATCACCCACTTGTAACCACTTGTAAATGAAGCGTTGACTATGGCTAAAATGTTGACGTAAAGTAGTTCACTATGGCTACGTTCACACTGTCAGTCCAAATCCAAATATTTTTGTATCCAATTGGAATTTGATCTAAAATGATGTCCACACTGTGTATCGCAACTGTTCAGATCAATGTGTCCATGCAGCCCTTTCGTTTTCCGGAATATCTGCATTGGTTCTATGGCAATGACGTTGATGGAGGGGTTTGCATTTGCAATAGAGATGTTGTCTTATTTAAATTTTACAACATGTAAATGTGTAGCCGCCACGCTGGACTACTGCATCTTGAGCCTGCTGCAGAACTGTAGGAGGCTAGTATGCACAGCTTTTTTCCGTGCTCTTGTCTCTGCCGGTTTCAAAATTCAAAAATAATAATTTTCTGCTCGTCCGGCACTTTAAAACAACACAGCCTTGTTTCGGCAGTGACTTTCAGCATGTTTCCTATAACAATGTCTGACGTTCACATTTTACATGGCGTGAGAAAGTCACATAAACCATGCGAAATCCGATCAGAGCCAGATTTCAATCGGATATGAACAAAAAATGGATTTGGACTGACAGTCTGAACGTAGCCTATGTTGGGATAAGAAATAGAAGGAAGAATTGTTGTGTCGTCAGTCCATGACTAAAAAGCTAGCTCGTTCGGATCTTTACCACATATTAATGTTAGTTCGTCAAAATTTCGCGCTCTTTCCTGCTGACTAAGTCCTTCTCTGTATGATTTAGCAGCTTCCACATGTTTTTTCCGTGGTTTAGATATCATAAATTAGTGTAACAATGTGTTCAGTAGTACATAAACAGTGCAATCCATGCTGTTGTTTACATCCGAGTATCTCCAATATGGCCGCGCATCTGAGTAACTGGCCAAACCGTGACGTAGGTGCAAACACTCTACACTATTGTATACTGTATTCTTATAGCTGAATTTGAATTCAGCTATGAATTTTTATGAAGTTTGCATCACTGATTCTGTTATTTTCCTGTTTATGTGAAGCATGACTTTTGGTCAATTTAAAATATGTACGATTTAATTCATTAAATGAATGATTGAAAAATAATGAAAAACAACTACAAATAAGTATGCAGCTCAATGTACAGCAAGCAGATGTTTTCAGAAAGCACACTAATTATGATCTACCCATCACTATTTAATATAATAATGCCATGAATGCAAGTTAGGCCTGTTATCCAGCGTTCCCAGTGTTTCTTGTTTGCTGTAGGAGCACACAGTGCACCTGTAGAAACTGATAGTACTGTAATTGGAGATGATGTGCCACAGGCAACAGATGCAGTGGAGCCATCGCAGTGGAATAGCGCTCACACAGTCAAACTAGGTCCTTTAGGTACTTTTTACAATCATTTTGACAATCCAGTCTGTTGTAGACAATTTCAAATCGCTTTTTAATGAGAACTTTTCAATGAGGAGTGTGATCAGACCAATACTTCTGCATGAAGCAGAGATCATAACCATCTGAAGATGACACCAACAGCACTTTTTCCATATGCAATTTTTCTTGGGATTGGACTCCAATGTGTCCAGACGAGATTATTCACAAACCGTTGGGCGGTTAAAATGACTGGTGGTCCTGATGCTGCTGATCTTATTGCAGACAAATATGGATTTGTGAATATGGGCCAGGTAAGTACACTGTAAAATGTTTTGCCAGTTAAATGGGTTACACTTTATTCTGATTGTCCACTTTATACATTCTACTAACTATAAGTAACTTTGCAACTACATGTCAACTAACTCTCATTGGAGTATTAGTAGACCGTAGTAAACTGTTTGGTTAGGGTTCAGGTCAGTAGAATAAGTCGACATGTATTTGCAAAGTTACTTATAGTCAGTAGAATGTATGTTGGGTAACTATCAAAATAAAGTGTTATCGTTAAATGTTTCATGTGGCAGCATCTTGTAACAATTGAGCAGTTTCACTTATATATAAGTGGGTGTTATCACATTTCTTATAACTTTGTATGTATTGTGTCCTGCTTTAAATTCTTAATATACATCTGAATGGCCTAAATATTGTGTGATTTATCAACCAAGACAGTATGCGATTATGTCTTCATGTTTTCTGTAAAATCCCAGAATTGCAACTGGCAACTTTTCATCACAAAAGTACAGTGGTGATACTATGATACAGTGATGGTCACATATGGCAATAACATGGTACTTTGTTACAGTATATATTATGGAATTTTATTCAAGTCAAGTCAAGACTTATTGTCATTGAAATTGGAAGATGTTGTTCCACCAGGTGCAGTTTTTGCCAGGACAAAATTTCATAGATAAACTAATATTTTTATTGCACCAACCATGTAAACAAACTGTAGTTCCTTGTTACTTTTTTCTTTCAAATTAGTCTTTCATTATTACCAAGCCCATATCTCTGGGTCACTGGCTCTTGTATAATAAATGTGTTTAACCATGCAAGACGAGCTCCTAACCTCGATGGCATCTTATACCCTACTTCAGTTAGTTAACCAACTGGCACACTTTCTTTGTCCCCTTACTGCACAAATAAGTATAGCAGCGGTACATTTAAGAGATAATTAAATGTAACTGGATGCTCATGGAGATGTAAATAAATGTAATTTTCACTTAATTGAATATCTGAGATTTTAAAAAAAGAGAGAGAAAAGAAAAAGGTGTGCATAAATGCTCTTGAAATGGACAATCAAAGTCTACTGTACACTTGCCCCACAGACCATTGTAAGTGTAATTCAAACACTACTACTCAAAAACTGTATTTTGAAAGAAAATAATACTTTAATTCAACAGGGATTCATTAAAATGATCAAATTTTAATGTTACAAACGATTTCTATTTCAAATAAATGCTGTTCTTTTGAACTTTCTTTTCATCAAAGAATCCAATAAGAAAAGTGTATCATGGTTTACACAAAAATATTAAGCAGCACAACTGTTTTCAACTCTGATAATAACAAGTAACGTTTCTTAAGCACCAAAGCAGAATATTAGAATCATTTCTGAATGATCTTGTGCCACTGGATTAATGGCTGCTGGAAATTCAGCTTTGCCATCAAAGAAATAAATTAGAAATCAGAAAATATATTAAAACAGAAAACATTTATTTTATATTGTAATAATATTTCACTATATTATTGTGTTTACTGTATTTTTGATCAAATAAATGCAGCCTTGATGAGCAAAAAAGACTTCTTTCAAAATCATTGCAAAAAAATATTTAAAAAGATGCTGTCAGTATAGGGCTAAACTTGGAATATTGCTTTAATATTACTTTTAGGTCATTTTGAATCCCAATGGTTTGTTGTGAAATGCCTATGGGATAGGATTTATTTAGCCCACAGTCTCTATTTGTTTTGTTTTTTTGCTCTGTGTGATTAGTTTATTTCGCTTTGTGTCATTGAGCACATTTTCAGTGTTAACAAGGAAACTGACTTCCCACACTCAAGTCAATGAAATGTGTAACTGCCGTCACCTGTAGGGCTTTTTAGTTCCTGGTAAATCTGGTATGTCTTCAGCCAACATCATAACGTCAAGGCACAGGGTGTCAAAGAGATATCAGCAGCCAAAGTTTAAGCTCAGCTGAATCGTGCAGTGCTAGCTCAGGTTGCCTCTGATGGTAAGTCTATCAGTGGTGTAGAATAACCCTTTTGTTGTTTCGTAGGCATACGTCAGGGATGGATACATAATTTATATCTCTGTCAGTCACACCTGAGCAGCGGCTAAAACAATCTTCTTCCCCTTGTGCCTCTGCAGATAGGTGGGCTAGTGGACCATTACCAGTTTCAGCACAGAGGAACCATCAAAAGGTCCACTATTAAAAGCATAGGGAACCACAGTCTCATCACCACGGAGACCAAGGTACAAGGATCACCTTCAGTCACAGAGACACCACTGAATAGTTAATAAGTTAGACTACACCACCCTATAAACACCACACACACTTACCAAAACAGATTAAGACAGGGGTACGCCAAACCACACATCCTTAAACTTGCCAAAAACGAAAAATCATTCTTAATGAATATTTCATTTAATTGACTGTGGTTTGTGAAGCATGTTATGTATGCAGTAGAACATCATAAATATGTTCTGATGCTGAAGGTGGAGTGGATCCAGCAACAGATGGTTCAGAAGAGAGTAAAAAGAACTGACACAATGGACCAAACCCACGCCACCACCTTCAATGATGCCAAGTGGGACAGCATGTGGTACATTGTTAGTATGCAACACATTACAATCAGCAATTTTATATTCAGATAAAACGCATTATTTAACTGAACCGAACTGCTATGTTAAGCCAATTAATATGTGAAAATATGTACATTTCATTGTATCCTTTAGTTTAAAATGTTTTGACTCAATTGGGTATAGGACTTAATTTCTTTTGTCTTTAAGGTTTGGGCAATGAGTATGCTGTCAAATGTATTGACAAGCATTTATGGTTAACTAAAATATACTTCTAATGAAACTTGAGTCACTTTAGATTCAAGTCCAATTCTCACTTGTTGTTAAGTTTAGATACTGAGTAGAAATGTGGTAGGATTAAGGGTTGTAAAATACAGTATCATGCAGAATAAAGCATGAATATGTGCTTTATAAGTACATATAAACAGCCAGTATCCTAATATGCAATAATAAGCAACTAGTTAATAGTGAGAATTGGACTCTAAACTAAAGTGTTACCAAAACTTCTATTAAACATTATTTTTAATTACACATTTGTTTTGATTCATTTGCAATTTACATTTAAAATGAATAAATGTGCACAAATGAATAAATGTAAAATACATGGCAAGTACATTTAAAATATATTAACTTTAAATGTAATATCAAATAACACTCTACAGTTGAAATCACAGTCAAGTACTTTAGATGTGCTTTAGTATGTTAATAAACACATTACAATAAGTGTTCTTGTTTAAGACATGACAAAAGATTATTGAAACATATTACTTAAAATGCACTTTAAAGTAAAACGTTTAAATTGGCATTATTACAAAGTGTAATTTCAAAAAGGTATGTGTGTTAAGAAAGATGTCATGAAAGTGTACTCTATATAATTTTTATTTGCAAGGACAGTTTTTTTTTTTTTTTTTTAAGTAGGTCTATACTTTTAAGATTTTAAGTACAATACAAGTGCACATTCAGTACAATTAAGCACACTTCTTTTTTACAATTTAAGGGACTGTAGCGATAACCTGAGACATACTGATACATACTAAAACGAGTTATATTTTCCTACTGTTCTATAGCACTGTGATCACAACTGTTTGACTGACATGAACATCCAGGCCGCCTGGCGCAGGGGCTACACTGGGAAAGGGGTTGTTGTCTCCATACTGGATGATGGTATAGAAAGACAGCATCCAGATCTTAAACAAAACTATGTAAGTGCTTTGACATCTTAAGATTATCTGAAACAAATAAATTGGTCACACTTTATATTAGGTGCCTTTAACTACAACGTATTTACGTATGTAAAAAAAAAAAAGAAAGAAAAAAAGTTTGAATTAACACAATAAATGTACTTATTGTGTTAATTCTGTATTGCAAAACACTTTTGCTGCTATTGAGGTAGGATACGGTTAAGGTTTGAGACAGGTTTCATGTTTAGGTTTAAAGGTAGGTTAAGGTGTAAGGAAAGGGTCAAAAGTGTAATTATAGAGGTGGCTGATACAATTCTAATATACTGTATTATATGTTAATAATAATATTATATATACATTAAAAATGAATGGAAAACAGAAAATGTACACTATCCATTGACAAACTTGGTGGTTTATTTTCTAGTAATCAGTCAAGTGGGAGTTGTTCACTGGTCAATATCAATAATCTCAAATACTGACTGATTAATTGTCAAGACCAATATATTGGTCTATCAGTAATTTTGATGGTTCAAAATTGTGAGTGAGATATGCAAAGCCCTATTCATATGTTGTCAGTATGCTGTTTTTGTTCCTGTTACTCTAATTTCCTGTGTTTAGTTTCTGTTTCCTTTGTTTCCTTGGTTCTCATTTGCTAGTTCGTTTCTATGATTACAGATTACGTTCACCTGTGCCTTGTTTATTTTTTCATTTACCATTGTATTTAATGCTTTTTTTTTATTCTTCTCCTGCGTGCCTATTTTCTAGTGATCATCTTTGTTAGTTTGAGTAAATAAAAAGAAGGCTGCATTTAGATCCTCTTTTTCTCTTCTTTGCCTGACCCGCCATGATGTTATTAATGTGTTATTATATATGTATAAGGATGCACGAGCCAGCTATGATGTTAACGGCAATGATCCTGATCCAACACCACGTTATGATGCCACCAATGAAAACAAGTCAGTCCATTTCCACTGTGACCCAGTGCAGTCTCACTTCCCTCAGTCTCTGTATATGCTGATTTTAAATACATTTTAAAATACAATGCTCCATACAAATACAGGGTTTTCCATTTCTTTGTGATTTCGCTAAAGACATGGAACAAGATGTGCTGGTGTGGTGGCTGCCTCTGCAAACAATTCTCTCTGCATTGTCGGAGTTGCCTACAATGCAAAAATTGGTGGTGAGTATTATCAGAAATGTATTTTTATGTTTGCTTGTTTTATACAACAATAAACATTTACAGAATGAAGTGTGGTATTCAAAACATAGCCTATGTTCTTGATATCTATGGAGCTGTCCAATCTCCTCCTGTAGGTGTGCGTATGTTGGATGGCGATATGACTGATATGGTGGAAGCCCAATCACTGAGTCTGAGGCAGCAGTATATTGATATCTACAGCTCCAGCTGGGGTCCAGATGATGATGGCAGAACAGTAGATGGTCCCGGCCCTCTTGCCCGGCTCGCTCTGGAGAGTGGCATACGCAAAGTTAGTGTGTGTTTGTGTGGTTATGTACATTAATGGGTAGAGTTTGAGTAAAGACAACACTGTCAAATTTTTTTTTTTTTTTTTTGGACTAAAAATACTCTACTTTTTGGGGTTTTGTTCAAATTTTTAATTTATTAAAAAAAAAATATTTTCCCAAAATAGAAAAACATTACTATAAACTTCAAGGCAGTTGTTTTGGAGCTGGTTGTTCTGCATGACAGTGGCCCACCAGGAGGGGAGTTTGACATGTGCTTTAAGCATACAATTCGTTCTCTCTTTTTTTAGAACATAAAAAAAAAAAGAAATTCCCTCATTATTTTGAAATAGTGGCCATTTAACTGAATTAAAACGAGGTAATGAATTAGTACAATTTGGCCACAATTCAACAAAAATGAGCGAACTAATTAATAAATTGTAACCTCTAATTAATTCAACCTGAAAAAGTGAAACGACCATGCCATTTTTGGGTTCAAAATTTCAATAATTCATCAACCCTTTTATCCAAAACGTGTTTTTGTCTTAACCCTTATTCAGTATGGTAAGCCTTTTCTAAGTATACAATATTTTGGACCTAGCCGGTTGTATACATATATGTCACTGTGCGTGTCCCGTCATATCCGTAAATAGAGTGTGGTGTGGGAGTAGCATAGGCAAAGAAGAATATGGATGGATGCATCTAAAATCGCATACTGTCTTGAGTAGGTACTTATTTTGAACAAGTAATTATTTCACAACCACTAAAAAAGTATGATCTAGTATTAATGTGTGTGTAGTATGAATGTTATCCGGATGACCTACCAGCTTCAGTAACTTCACTTCACTGCCATTCACAAATCATCTCCTGTGTCCTCACGGGATATAAAGTGTCCATCCAATGCACACTTCAGAATCTCGCCAGAAGAAGTAGGTCATCTGGGTACTTTTTATATTTACATTTACATGCTTTTATCCAAAGCGACTTACAAATGAAGAGAGGAATAGAAGCAGTCAAAAATTATGCTTTATAGCCACACTGAACTTATTTTCTAATTGATAAACTTTACACAGTTATTGAACAGATTTGAATCAACACTAAATAGACTTCAGCTGAACAATGACACTTTTTTCTTGTTAGACTAAAGCTCTGTTGAAGCTTGTTTACATCACTGGATCATTATTTTCCTGTTATCACTATAGAGCTGCTTTGAAATCTGTACTGTATAAACTTGATTTGACTTGATCGGAAAAGTACCATAGAGATTAAAGTGCAATTTACGTAACGATAGTGTTTTCGGAAACACAGCTACCTGTAGTTTGTACTTTACAGTAACGTGTAGTTATAAAAGTGTTAAGCTACATTTATAATTATTCCATGCTTCACTCATGCCACACTCTTCACGAAGATGAAACATCATCTTCAGCAGATGTAGTAGATAATCCGGGAATTGGTCTAATGGAAAATCATGCTTTCTAGTTTTAACCTGTTTTGTTCAGTTTGACTAAAAGTAAATAACACTCCGCCATAAACAATTAAAATAAGCAAAAAAATTTTTTGGCGTATTATTTTCTTTTCTTCTTTAGTACATATCAGACAATGTGAATCAAATTTTAAAAAGACAACAGTAAACATTAAGATCTTTTGTAATTGTTTTTGTTTATAGTAAAAAAAAAAAAAAAAAAAAACAGTGAAGGGTTGACACCCAGCATTCAAAAGAAGGTCTCCTGTTATTATTTTTCCTCATGTCCTTGTATTCTTTTAGGTGAATAATTCCTTTAAATGTTGCAAGAAAAATAACTGAAAGAAAAAAAAAAATACTGACAAATTTACTGATATATCGCTTGAGACTTACTGATAAAAATATTATGATTAAACTTTATTTGGAGTACTTCTATATTGCAAAATGCACATTTCTTAATATTAAGCCTAAATGTGTTTTAATATCACTAATAGTAGGGACAGTATTATCACTATAATATCAGTCTTTAAATGCAAGATATTTAAAGTGTATCTATAGTATACTTGCAATAGTTCCTTTCTAGCACAATCAAATACTTAAGTATATCTTAAGTTGGACCTCGGCACTATTTCTGGATAACTAAAGTGCATTAAGTACAAATTAAGTTGTTCCAATTTAGCAGACTTTATGTAAATCAATTTAGTATACCAAAAGTACAATTGCAGGCAATTTAAATGAAGTACATACATGTGTAAATATAGTGTAGTATACTTAACATAAAATAAATGTATTTCAAATACATTTTAGTACATTTATTTTTCACGATTCCTCTTTGCTTCTCAGGGCAGAAAGGGCCGTGGCTCCATTTTTGTGTGGGCATCAGGAAATGGTGGGCAGAGCCAAGACCACTGCTCATGTGACGGTTACACCAACAGCATTTACACCATCTCAGTAGGCAGCACCACTCAGAATGGACAAAAGCCGTGGTACCTGGAGGAGTGCTCGTCTACTCTGTCCACCACCTACAGCAGTGGAGACAGCCACAGCCTGGGCGTTGTGAGTTACTCAATCAGTGTTTGTTTGCTATGTGGGAAATTGGTCGTTTTTCCTCACTGGACCCGTACATATGTGTGATTTCAGGTGACAACAGATCTGAGGCAGCGTTGCACTAATGAGCACTCTGGCACTTCAGCATCGGCCCCCATGGCTGCAGGAATCATCGCCCTCACATTGGAGGCAAAGTAAGCAGTCAAGTCTAGTTTATTTGTGCTCTGTCTGTTAGATGTATCATCCTTCTGTCAGATCTGGAAAGCACTTTGTGGTCAAATCAAGTGTAGCGTTTTCAAACCTGAGGTTCTATTAAATGGCGAGGGTAAAACACTTATCTTGGATCACCTCATTTCAGACACTTTGATTCTTTCAATGGGTTCAGAGCTGAATTCTGTCATTGCTGCTCATGGGCTTTCAGTTCCATATACAGGTTTTATTGAGCCAAGTCTGTAGGACAAAGTATTTACTGCCATCCCTTTTAAGCATGTGATGAATAAACTCATTTCTTTGTTCTTCGTCCTCAGTCCAGCTCTGACCTGGAGGGATGTTCAGCACATAATAGTGAAAACGTCACGTCGTGGTCACCTGAGCGCCTCAGACTGGCAGAGCAATGGAGCTGGATATGATGGTAGACTAAAATAAGCTTGTATATTAAAAATCACTTATTATATATAATTCAACATCCAGGGTTCGAAATGACTTAGGACTCTTGGGGGGGTCCTCTAAAATGTAATTATTAAATTATAAAAAATTCTGAAGACTACCTTGCTACACTATATACTGTAGGCAAAATGATATGGAGCAATGTTGAAGTGTTGAAGGTGGGATAATGGTCTTGGGATGTTTTTCATGGTTTGGGCTAGGCCCAGTATTGTAGTGGTGTCTGGAGAAGTGGCTATAATCTAACAGGTAACCCTCTAACTCTGAATAAAACATTTTAAAAGATAATTGCGACTTTTTATCTCACAATTGCGAGTTTACATCTCGCAATTCTGACTTTATAACATGCAATTGCGACTTTATTTCATGCAAATCTGACTTTATATCTCGCAATTCTGAGAAATAAAGTCAGAATTGAGAGATATAAAGTCAGAGTTGCGTGAAATAAAGTCGCAATTGCGTCATATAAAGTCAGAATTCTGACTTTTTTCTCTCAATTGCGACTTTATATCACGCAATTCTGACTTTATAACACATAGGCCTAATTGCGAGTTTATATCTCGCAATTCTGACATCTTTTCTCAGAATTGTGAGATATAAACTAACAATTGTGAGATATTTAAGTTCAATTCTAAGGGAAAAAAAATACTTTTTTTTTTTTTTACCTCAGAATTATATCTCACAATTCTGATTTTATAACACACAATTGCGACTTTATATTATGCAATTCTGACTTATATCTCCCAATTGCGTATTATAAAGTCAGAATTGCGAGATATAAACATGCATTTTTATAAACAAAAAAGTCAGAATTTCAAGTATATTTCTCGCAATTGCGAGTTTATATCTCATAATTCTGACTTTATAACACGCAATTGCGACTTTGTATCACGCAATTTTGTCTTAATAACACACAATTGCGACTTTATATCACGCAATTCTGACTTTATAACCTGCAATTGCGACTTTATATCACGTAATTCTGAGATAAAAAGTCAGAATTACCTTTTTTATTTTTCACTCTGGTGGAAACAAGCTTCCATAGTCTGCTGTTAGCTGGCAGATAATTTGGCTTCATACACATAGCCTACTTAGCTAACAAGAAACGTTGACAACGTACTCTTCTAATCATTACACTGGGTATCTAGTTAATGCAACTTTTGATATAGGAACTCGAACTCCTAATATTTTACTATAAGCAATTATAGAGATATAAATATAATCGAAGCACTTACAGGATTTCACTCTTTGTGAGGTTTCGTTTTGCCGCGTTCAGCTACAGTGCGTGTCTGCGGGAGCACCACAACAACAATCTGCGACGCTGTATAGGAACTCACTCGGCTAATAGCTGCCCTGATTGCTGCCTCGCGCTAGGAAATAAATGAATTACTGTTATAAATATAAAATGTCACTAAAGACCTATAATTTTCACAATTATTTTTAATGTTAAAATATATTTGTCGGGGACCCCCCAAAATCCAAAAATAAATTATTATGGGGGTTCCCTAATGACTTATGGAGGGTCCGGGACCCCCCCCCCCAGACCCCCCTCATTTCGAACCCTGTCAACATCTATTCAATTTAGCTTAAAAACCAATTTAAATACTGTACCAGCTCACTTTTACTGTTAAGTGGATTTACGGAAACCCACACATAACAAAAACAAGATATCATAGTGATTGAACGATATTGATTTGTTTTTATGGCCGACCATAATTAAAGATGTTCAAGTACTGGTTCAATGAAATGATTTTACTGCATACTCAGAACCAAAAATAACTTCATGACAACAATGATAAACTGATGACAGTCCCAAACCCTATCCTGAGCTATGACATGAAATATTACAGTAAGTTGCTTTCTAAAGATGTGTATTTTTTAATGGCCTTCAATAGAGACAGATACTTTTAGATCTGTATGGTGTAGTTATGGCATCTATCAGCAGAGACTCCACAGCATAGATTAAGTATGCCCACATACTTTTAGTAGTGAGTAATAAAGGGTTAATTCATCCAAAAATGACTCATCAATTACTCACCCTCATATCGTTTCAAACCCATAAGACTTTCGTTCATCTTTGAAATTAAGATATTTTGAAGAGCTTTCTGTCCCTCCATTGACAGTCCATGCGACTACCATTTTGTCGGTTCAAAAAGTTCATAAAGAGATTGAAAACTAATCCACATGAATTGAGTGGTTTAGTCCAAATTTTCTGAAGAGACACGATCGCTTTATACGATGAACAGATTGAATTTACGCTTTTATTCACATATAAACATTGATCACCGAACATAAATAAAAGTTCAACCGCACATGCTTGACGCACGAGAACAAACCTCATTGGTTCTTGTGGAAGCTCAAACGTACTGCGTAACACAAGAGAATGAACTCTATTGGTTCTCGCACGTCAAGCAATCATGCTTGAGCTTCTATATCTGATGTGTGCGTTGATGAATAAAAGCCTAAATTCAATCTGTTCATCATATAAAGTGATCATGTCTCTTCAGAAAAGTGGGACTAAACCTCTCAATTCATATTGATTAGTTTAATGATCTCTTTATGAATTTTTTAAATCGTCTATAATTGGTAGTTGCGTGGACTGTCAATGGAGGGACAGAAATCTCTCAGTTGTGTTTCGAAGATGAACGAACAACATGAGGATGAGTAAATGATAACAGAATTTTTGTCTGAACTAACCTTTTAATAGTTGCAAAGGAAATGAAGTGTGCTCTCAATAGCAGTATGTAATAAACTGTATCATCACTGGCTCTTGTGCAGTTAGTCATCTTTATGGGTTTGGCTTGATGGATGCTGAAGCCATGGTGAAGGAAGCAGAGACTTGGAAGCAGGTGCCTCCTCAACACATATGTGAGCAAAACATAGTCCAGAATGGAAGGTAACTGTCTGATCGAAATCCTTGTACTTTCTCACTGATGATTCCAAACTGCTGTAGCGTTCCTGTATTCATACTAATGTACTTTCTTTACAAAACTGTCTTTACTACAACTGTAGTGGTACCATGCTGCAGTGACAGTGGACGAAATTATTAGAACATGTGACAGAACATTTGTTTGCCTCTAAAACATCATTTAATTTCATAATGTTCATGAAACATGCAGATGGTTGCTCTGAGCACAACAAATATCAAATGAAGAGTTTTATCCACTTTTAACTTTAGTATTTTGTATGTTCACCTTTTGCAGCAATTACAGCAGCACATCTCTCTGGCATAGTGTCAATATATTTCCTGAGAACTTCAACACTAATGTTATCCCATGCCTTCTGCAACTGAAGCCAGAGGCTTTCCTTTGAAAGTACAATAGATCTGTCCAGTTTATTTTCCAACTCGCCCCAAATTTGCTCTATGGGGTTTAGGTCCAGACTTTGACGGGTCCAGTCCATCATTTTCACTGTTCCAGCAGATTCCTTCCATCGCAGGTAGTTCCGGCAATAGTTTGAAGAATGTTTAGGGTCATTGTCCTCTTGGAAAATAACAACTGAAACCTCTTAAATATGCTAAGTGTTCTAATAAGTTTGTCCACCACTGTATATATTGGCACGGTATTAAATGATTACCATATTCTTCTACCAATGGTATTTACATTGTACTCCTAGATACTTTAAAGAATATATAATTATTTTTGTTAGTCTTATTGACTGAAGATTCACTCAGATTCTCTGTATTTATCTCAGGATCATAAGTCCAGAGAGGGTGTTGAGGTCAGTGTTCAAGTCCTCAGGCTGCTCTGCTCAGCGTCTGCAGCGGGTGGTCTATCTGGAGCACGTTATTGTACGTGTCACAATCACACATCCTCACCGGGGAGAACTGTCAATCACACTGACATCACCCTCTGGAACCAGATCTCAGCTTCTCTCTAACAGGTACAAATATACTGAGCCAGCTCAGATGGACTGAAATGAACGTAATAACTGTATGATTTATTGAAATACATGATTAATCCTATTAAACCTAATTTAATCATATTTGATGCATACATTTCTGAGGCTTCTAAATAATCAGTATTATTAAAACCTGTTGTACACAATCTTCTACATGGCTTCTGTTGTCTGATAGTACTTTTTAGCAAAGGCTTTTTAGTGTAATTCTATGCCATTATTCAATACGTTCTAAAATCATTACTGATTTTTATAATGTAAACATAAAAATAAATGTTAAATTGTTAGCAATATTTCAACATGAACACTTACTGGACTAAAGCAGCATAGGTTTACTTGATTATCCCATCCCTATGCATCTATTTTAGAAAAATCATGTTAAATTTGAGTTTCAAATATGAAACATCAGGCCTTTGAGGAACGTTTATTTTACATCTCTCAAATATCATTATATTGAATTGAATTATATGCCCTAGATATTGTCTAGCCTAAATATTTAAATATCGTCTAGACATATCATTGGGAGATATAGGGCCCTATCTTGCACCCAGCGCAATTGACTTTGTACACCGACGCATGTATCATTCCTATTTTGCACCCGCGCAAAGCGGACTTTTCCCTCCACAGATGCACGTCGGTTAACTAAGAAATACACTTGCGCTCCCCGGGGCGGTTCAGCGCAAAGAGGAGGCGTGTTCCGGCGCAAACGTTCCCTCATGCTATTTTACAGGTTTAGAAAAAAATTGCGCCACTGACCGAAAAAAAACTGTTTAAAGTCAGTGGCGCGTTGCGCATGTTATTCATATGCTATTTTAAGGGCGCATGCTTGGCCTTAATCAATGTAGCGTGTGCACAACGCGCATAAAATAATTATCATGGCCCAAATGATCATACGCCTGTTTAACCGAAGTTAATTAGGGTGTGTTTCTCCATCCCCAACGTCCCTGACGAGAACGTCGGTCTCCTCGGCTGTGAACCGCTGCTGGCGTGCGCCTGGCAAATCCGCCGTTATAATAGGAATCCGCTTTAGAACAAGTGCGCCTGCTCTTAAAGGGAATGTGAGATGTCGCTCTGATTGGTTTATTTCACGTTACGCCCAAACCACACCTATGAATAATGAAGCTACTTCAGACCAACCCCTTTTAGATTTGCGCTGGGCGCAAGAGTCATTTATCCCGCCGGGAAAATAGCAACAGCGCCCAAGACCCGCCCACAAAGTTACTTGCGCTATGCGCTTTGCGCTTGACACTTGCATTTCAGATCGTTAAAATAGGGCCCAAAGAGTGAAAACTGACATTTATATGCAGTTTATGTAAGTATTCTTTATAAATACTGCACCAAATTCCAAATTTTTGCTCAGTTTGGTCCTCTGAATAAAACTGTGTTTTTTTCCTCTTCATCGAGTATGATCTACATATTCTCATACATCTTATTATATGATTATGACCCATAAAAGCCTGATGTATCGATTCTCAAAAAAAAACCAAAAAAACATATATGCAAACTTTTTTAGATTTTGTTTAAAGAATGAATAAACTGTTCCATTTAAAGAAAATCAGACTATTATTTCATGTCTGGCTTTTTTATTTTAACTTAATGAATCTGCTTATAAAATACTATCTACAATAGCTATAAATCTTTACCTTTTCCCACTAATTCTTTAGGATTATCTGAGTGATTGTTTTAATCATTCTATGGTTATTTCCTGTCAGACCAAATGACCACTCCAGTGAGGGCTTCCTTAAGTGGGAATTCATGACGACTCACTGCTGGGGCGAAAAACCAGCAGGAGACTGGATCCTGGACATCAGAGACACCCCATCTCCACGCAGAAACAGCCGACTCCAAGGTGCCACACCACCTTAACATACTTTAAACTTAACTGTGGTAGAATCCATGGTATATGTACAAAATGTAAACTACAACTATAACAGAATGTTAATTATTTTTCCTTCTCTATTGTTTATATTAGGAAAACTGGTAGAATGGTCCCTGGTGCTTTATGGAACATCCACACACCCATACATGAGACATGAACAGCCCCGCTCTGCCCAGCTGCCTTCTGAAGATGACACCACAGACGAGTACAATGGTGATTTACCCAATTCTTTAAAAGCACGCTGGCCAAACGACTTTATTATAAATAAAAAATACATTATATGAAGGTTATTTTAAGAAAGTTCAGGAGCATGAGAGGAAGGCTGTATATATAGCTGTCTCTCACCTTCCCAGTTTTCCAGCATCACCTCCGCCAACTCTCGTCTGGTTCTTATATCCCAACCAGAGATATTGAGGGGAGTACTCCGGCTTTGTGCCAAACTCCAAACCCTCCCCTCGAACATCACGCCAAATATGCATACTCTTTACTCTTTAATCTGATCATATGTAAGCCTGAATTTGTGAAACAGTGCACTCACAAAATACGTAGACACTTAAGTCACAATTAAAATGTATGAACTGCATTTGATAACAAAATAAATACTAAGTAGCATCTGCAGAGATTTTATCAGAATTACATTTTTAATTTGAATAATATAGTTATTTTTAAATTACTTTTAGGGTCACATTGATTTTTAATGTGTGCATATATATCAGGTGATGTACAAGTCAGTTCTCCCTAGTAAAGTTCATTACACATGGACATGTTACACTAACATTTGACAAAAAGTGTCCAAGTAAGTGTCCAAATGAGTATATTGTTATATTATTTCAAACCTAGCAAACTTTTTGGGTTTGTTTGAAAAGTGATTTTGCTGTTTTTCTTTAAAATAAATGCAACTTGGTTTGATGTTTCATTATCTAATGCTGGAATTCCCAAACCTTTTTGTCAGCTGAACCCCTTAAATGTAAAATATTTGCTTAAATTTAACAGTGCATTCACATGTTCACAGTATGTGCTTCTACTTCTGTCTCTACAGTAGCAATATTCATACTGTTGTGCTGAGACATCCAGACACAAAAAATGCTTTACTGCTAATGAAAAAAAAAGTTACTTTTAAGGGTGTTCACACATAGGTTCACTTTTTACAACCAACTTATGCAACAAGTTACAACTTTTGTTTTGGCGGAATATTGGTGAAAAGCTGTAAACTTATGTCTCCACGAAATCATGTGAATGTATTGTAAAAAAGTAAACCTAGCGCTCATTGCATTCCCAAATGCACACTATATTCACAACACTTGCAGAGATGGAGTACGTGAGAAGCAGCAATTACTGTGGACCGAGCTGCTCTGAAAACATGCTATTATAATCTGCAAGCGTGTAAATGAACACAGTGTCACACTTTACTTTGAAACACAAAGCGCAACTGACTGTAGGTCTATGCTTAATCAAATCACACCATTTATTTGACTGTTACATTCAATTTAATTAATTATTAGCTTTTCATCAACTCACGAACCCCCATCAGTTCCCTCATTAACCCTTAACTGCCCACTTTTGGGGCCATTGTAAATATAATTATTTGTGAATACTTTGCTTTATCCCTCTACTCTGTATAAGGCTCTTGTGACCCAGAATGTAGTGAGGATGGCTGTGAAGGACCTGGATCCCACCAATGTGTTTCCTGCTTGCACTTTTTCCTGAAGTTCAAAAATAACACACGGTCAGGAATTTTTACTTTTCTCTTCGGTCCTTTCCTTCTTCATAAAAAGTTTACTGATACTACACTAACTTATTTTTCAGGATTTGTGTGTCTGAGTGTCCAGGCGGGTACTGGGGGGATAAGAACAGGTGTAAGAAGTGTTACTCCTTCTGTAAGTCGTGTTTAGGCAGCCGCAGTGATCAGTGCACAGCCTGTAGGTCTGGATACTATCTGAACGAGGAAAAGAAAAACTGTGTGACCAGCTGTGAGGATGGCTACTATCTTCACCATGGTAAGAGTGATGCCACCATGTCAATAAGACTGAAAAGCAAGTGGGTTACTTGTTTAAAAAAAAGAAACCAAGTACATTACACATTACTCTTAAAGTCCCCCTGTAGTCAATAATTGTATACCTTAAAATTCATCTTTGCTCACCAAAATTACATATTTAAACTTTTTTCCTTCATGCCTTAAAATAGCTTGAATGTAACTCTACACCCTTGCCTCATATAGTATACATGGTTCTATAAATATGCAAATTAGCCCCACCTCCACTCAGTCACACCAGAGATCCACTTGAGATTGACAATCACACGTTGACGTGTTTGGTTACAAGGTAGTTTGTGACGTCAGAAACACCAGCGATTTCAAAGTGCAATTTCAAAGAGAAATGACTCAGCAATGGTGTTGACTTATGAATTTGCACATGGTTTGTCTTAAACCGTATTAAAAACCCCACATAGACATATAATCAACATTAAAAGCTTGATTTTCACCACAGGGGGACTTTAAGTAAAAAATAAAGGTTCTTTCTGCTGAAAAATCCAGCATTGCTGGTCAATGCGTGTTTTGCATGCTGGGACCAGGTTGGGATGTCCATGGGAAGACCAGCTGATGGTGGACCAGCTACACCAGCTCAGTTTTGATTGAGAATACCATGACTATGCTGGTCCACCAACCAGACAGCTCTTTGCTAACTCTAACCAGCATAAACCAGCCTGGACCAACATGGACTTTTCAGTGTGGCTTATTGGCATCTATGGTTCCATGAAGAACCTTTAACATCCATGGAAACTTTAGAGGTTCTTTAGATTTCTTCACACTAAGAAAAAAAATGGTTCTTTTAAGAACTGCTGACTGAAATGTTTTTTGTGGTACCCAAAATTGTAGTTCTATGGCAGGGATGGGCAACTTCAGTCCTGGAAGGCCACTGTCCTGTAGAGTTTAGCTCCAACCCTGATAAAAATTCACCTGCCTGTAGCTTTCTAGTAATCCTGAAGACATTGATTAGCTTGTTCAGGTGTATTTGACTAGGGTTGGAGCTAAACTCTGCAGCCACAAAATCTCAAACCCCAGCCACAAAATCTCATTGATCCAAAATCCTATTCCACATCGCTGTATTTTAACTTCGCTTTTAGTGTTGACATAATTGAACATGACTTAAAACTGGTTAAGTATTAGAAATGTTTTTAAAACTTATTATATATATATATACACTCACCTAAAGGATTATTAGGAACACCTGTTCAATTTCTCATTAATGCAATTATCTAATCAACCAATCACATGGCAGTTGCTTCAATGCATTTAGGGGTGTGGTCCTGGTCAAGACAATCTCCTGAACTCCAAACTGAATGTCAGAATGGGAAAGAAAGGTGATTTAAGCAATTTTGAGCGTGGCATGGTTGTTGGTGCCAGACGGGCCGGTCTGAGTATTTCACAATCTGCTCAGTTACTGGGATTTTCACGCACAACCATTTCTAGGGTTTACAAAGAATGGTGTGAAAAGGGAAAAACATCCAGTATGCGGCAGTCCTGTGGGCGAAAATGCCTTGTTGATGCTAGAGGTCAGAGGAGAATGGGCCGACTGATTCAAGCTGATAGAAGAGCAACTTTGACTGAAATAACCACTCGTTACAACCGAGGTATGCAGCAAAGCATTTGTGAAGCCACAACACACACAACCTTGAGGCGGATGGGCTACAACAGCAGAAGACCCCACCGGGTACCACTCATCTCCACTACAAATAGGAAAAAGAGGCTACAAGTCTCGATTTCTGTTGAGACATTCAGATGGTAGAGTCAGAATTTGGCGTAAACAGAATGAGAACATGGATCCATCATGCCTTGTTACCACTGTGCAGGCTGGTGGTGGTGGTGTAATGGTGTGGGGGATGTTTTCTTGGCACACTTTAGGCCCCTTAGTGCCAATTGGGCATCGTTTAAATTAGGGCTGGGCGATATGGAGCAAAAAATATATCTCGATATATTTTGCTATATCTCGATATACGATATATATCTCGATATCTTTACAGGAAAAATAACCCCCCAAAAACTACTGCAAAAACAAATATGCCAAATACCACAAAGTCTTTTTTTTATTGACGTGCAAATAGGTAGGCTGTTCATGTAGGAACAAAGTGCTTCTGCAACATTTAAAAAAAAAAAAATCCCTGTATACAAAAATAATAATTTAACTGTAAAATAAAGGAAGAAATAATACATATTGCACTATTTTTAATAAACCTGTATAGAAATATCATTACTAATTTTGGCAAAAAAAAAAAAAAAAAAAGCCATATATGCTGCACAACTGTAGAGTAAAACATTAATAAAAAAAAAAGTGATAAAAATGCATCTAAAAATTGACATGATTGTCACAAAATCACACTGTCTGGGGCCTCTGGGGAACTCAGAACAACTGCTAGCATAAAGTTTAAGGTAAAAATAACTGCCATTAAATTACAGTATCTAACTGTTCATTCATTACATCACTTTACCTCTGTCTTTATCCACCTTTATCCTCTTCTCTTCTTTTTGGCACTGTATAGCAGAATAGGTAACTTAGGCTAATGCTAATTTATAATGTGTCATGTAAATTCAGCCATCCGTCACAATCAGGAAACTTTCACCGTTTCTAGACCTTGCGCGAGCTGCCAGGCCCGTTTCTACAGGGGAGCATGTTAAGTGTGAGTGCGCCCTCAAACAAAAGTAATGCGGCGAGAGGCGACGCTACACAAAAAATTACCAACAACAACTGATCGCGCGCGCGCTGTTTCTGACGCACTTCAAGCACTCGCTGGGCGGGGAAAAATGTATGTGCCTGACCGGACTCGGGGCACTTGGTTGAATGAGACAACACGCGAGGGCAGGGGGAACAAAAGCAAGGAGGCGGAGGAGGGCGGGGGCGAGCGCGAGCACAGCACAGAGAAGGCAAACAAGCAAATTGCCGAAATCAGAATTAAATATAAACAATATATCGATATATACGATATGTCAAAATCCATATCGAGTTTAAAAAATATCTCGATATATCGTAAATATCGAGATATCGCCCACCCCTAGTTTAAATGCCACGGCCTACCTGAGCATTGTTTCTGACCATGTCCATCCCTTTATGACCACCATGTACCCATCCTCTGATGGCTACTTCCAGCATGATAATGCACCATGTCACAAAGCTCGAATCATTTTAAATTGGTTTCTTGAACATGACAATGAGTTCACTGTACTAAAATGGCCCCCACAGTCACCAGATCTCAACCCAATAGAGCATCTTTGGGATGTGGTGGAACGGGAGCTTCGTGCCCTGGATGTGCATCCCACAAATCTCCATCAACTGCAAGATGCTATCCTATCAATATGGGCCAACATTTCTAAAGAATGCTTTCAGCACCTTGTTGAATCAATGCCACGAAGAATTAAGGCAGTTCTGAAGGCGAAAGGGGGTCAAACACAGTAGTATGGTGTTCCTAATAATCCTTTAGGTGAGTGTATATATATGATATTTCTGTGATGTGCCTGGTTAGGACACACCTTTTGACTTATTCTGTGTTCATGAATGTTTTTTTAGATGCAGAGGAAAACGTGTGTAGGAAGTGTAATATTGAGAACTGTATGAAATGCACCTCAGCCTCCATTTGCACAGAGTGTTCTGAGGGCACAAGGTAATATATTTTTATTAAATGTTTGAACCTACTGATATTTCATGAGGCATTGTAGCTATGTCAGTTCGCTGTAATGAAAGTTGACTGTTTCTCTCTTCGGCCCTTTCAGTCTTGTGGGCAACAGATGCCAGAAGAGTTGTGAGGTGGGCCATTACTACAGTAAGCCGGAGGACTCATGTGAGCCCTGCCACCCAGCCTGTGCTACATGCAGAGGTGGACAAAGTACACAACTTCCTTACTTGTGTGAAAGTACAGATAATACTGGTCAAATATTACTCCATTACAAGTAAAAGTTGTAAAGACCGATTTTTACTTGAATAAAAGTACAGAAGTACTTGTTTTTTAAAAATACTTGAGTATCTAAAGTAAAAAGTAAATGCCAATGCATTGTTTTATTATTGTTGCATTGTTATAGTACCTCATGCCTCTGAAGCAACCTAGTGAATACACTGACCAGTTTTTAGTATCTGTGGAATTAAGAGCTTTTAGAATGTTACAGAACCTATAGAAATTAAACAACTGAATTGATAAAAAAGAATATAATCATCTTAATTTTATTTATTTAACACTCCTACCACCCCCACAAAAGAAGTACACATCTACACTATGTGTATCCATTAATGCACATTTGAAACAAGTGGTCTGTAAATACAGACTGATCAGAAAAAAAAAAAACAGAAAAAAAACCCCAGCTACACAACCATAGCTGTATAACTGCCCAACAGCAATACTGCTTTAACAAAGAGCAAAACAGAAATACTTATTTGCCATGAAAACAAAACTTTAAAAACATTAGTTGTCACAACGATACTGTCTCTCACAGATCACTAGTAGAGAGAAATCATACAAATCACCGAACTTCACGACACATGACCATACAAGAATGATTACTGATAGGCTGTCTGTCAGCCACAAAAATCCAATCACGTTTTAGAGAAGAAAAAAAATCAAGCCCTGACTAACATAACTACTTTCTACTCAAGGACCTTGACAGAAATGTAGTGTAATAAAAAGTACAATATTTGTTTTTCAAATGTAGTGAAGTTAAAGTAACAAGTTTCCAGAAAAATAAGACTAAAGTACAGATACTCATAAAAAAGTGTACTTTAGTACGGTACTCAAGTAAATGTACTTCGTTACTGTCCTCCTCTGGCTATGTGCTGGTACAGTGCATAGAAGTACAACACATCATCAATGACATCCCAACGAATGAATTAAGAACAACATGCCAGCATGACATTTCAAAGTCGAACCGATTGTCCACAACAATATTCGAAGACTTCCTACTGTAGCTCTAGTTTTGTTTTCAAAACTTATTTTAATCTATGATCACTACTAAATTACATTTTAAAATTGCTAGGATTAAATTTTAGGATTCCATAGGGTTTATTAGTTTTTATATTCTACACGTTTTAACCAATTAATTTACTTGACTCTTAAGTTGTTGTGATTTACTGGATAAGGATTTAAAAATATATATTTTTACTCACATTATCTACCCAATAAAATATTTTAGAGCTTGACATAACTGGTAAAATATATGTTTGTTTTAATATTTTATTTATGTTATACATTTTATTTATGACTTTTCCAGGTCTAGAAATCACACTTTTAAACATTAGGTTCCTTCACATATCCATGTTGTCCAAGACAGTGGGAACCCTGGATCTTCAAAGGAAATAGTTGTTTTACCATATTGTAATACTTGTTTTGCCTTATTTTAAATACTTTTAAGTCATCTTGCTGCCCCCTTTGAAGTTTGCTAATGCCCCCTAGTTGAGAACCAATTCCCACATGTACTTTAGGATTCTTAATCCAAATCAGTTGTAAAGGATCCTAATAGGAATTTTCATTAAGGAATTCAACATAACGCACAAAAATCTGTTATAACATAGTTCCCGATAGGACTGTTATGATTATGAATAATATACCTTAGCATTAGACTATCCTAAAGCCACAGATTTTTAGAGCCCATTGACCCCTGGAGGTCTGAGATATGTTAAACATATATAATTAATTTTCTTTTAAAATGGTCATGACATTTTTAACTATTTAAATGAACATTAAGTAATGATCCAATAAGGAGTACATGATGTGATGACGTTAATGAAATTAAATGTTTCATTTCTTTGTTCGGAGATGTTGAATGTTCAGAAAATTCAATGTTTTTATCCACTTGTTAGTCGTGACATATGCAAAAGCCGTTTATGTTGCACATTATATTTAAAGCACACATTTTAACACTTTAAGTATTAAAAAAACATGGTTTACAGTGTCTGGGCTCATGGTGCCCTGGACACCAATATTTTGAAGTGAGTGCACTGTATATTAGCACCGTTGGTAACACTTTACAATACGGGTGCACTAATCTGCATTAATTCATACTTAACTAATGCACAGATAATCATGTGTTAATGTATGACTCATGAAGAACTAAACCATTAATTAATTAATTACTGCATCAGCAACTAATAAAGATTCTAAATGATTAATAGTCATGTGCCTCAACAAGTAAAGTCATAACATAATGATACATTTGCAAATCATTAGTTAATGATTAATTAAAGCAGACAACTGGAAGTTGAAGTACATTGCCTTGACCAACTGTGGTAATTAACGCATTAATTTACACTTTTAGTTAATACAATAAGTTATTAAGGAATTAATACATTATGACACATTTAATTAATAAATATTAATATATTACTTAATCTATTAATCATTTTGAATCTTTATTAGTTACTGATGCAGTAATCATTAATTAATGGTTTAGTTCTTCATGAGTCATACATTAACACATGATTATCTGTGCATTAGTTAAGCATGAATTAATGCTTATTAGTGCACCCGTATTGTAAAGTGTTTCCGCACTGTTTGCTCTTTGCGATCTGAATGTTTGGAACAGTAGCATGTGATGTAACAACTGAATTCTGTCATAATCTGGAACCAGTGGGATCAAACAAGAATCCTTAAAAATCAAATAAAAGTTCAATTCAAATAATTTTGAATTTCAGTTTATAGTATGTTAATGGTTTCTTAAAGGATTCTCATTCAGGATTAGTTCCAAATTATGATATACTGTAAATTCTATTAGCAATCAGCATTCCTTTAGCATCTTGTAATTGTGGAACTGTAGGGCATCATACGATTTCTTTTCTTGAAATGATTTCTTTTAACTATTACACTCTAATACTACACTTAACACTACTTATAATCAAACAAGGGTAAAACAAATCTGTGGAAATTCTTGTGTTCACTATTTATAATATCCAAGAATGTGATCAAATTCCAACAGCAATCCTGTACAGGAACTTTTGACATGGACATTTTGTGTTTTTAACTGATGTGAGTTTGTTTTCATGTCTTTGTACAGCTGCAGGTCTAGAGTTATGTAATCGCTGTGCTGAAGGCTACCTGATGGAGAACTGGAGATGTGTGTCCTCCTGCAGTCAAGGTTTCTACGCTGTTCAACCGAACTCTGACAGCACAGACACTCAGAGCACCTGTGAGAGGTGTGTGTGTGTGTGTGTGTGTGTGTGTGTGTGTGTGTGTGTGTGTGTGTGTGTGTGTGTGTGTGTGTGTGTGTGTGTGTGTGTGTGTGTGTGCGTGTGTGCTACAACCTCTCATCTCTTCAACATTTATCATCATCTCTTATCACTAGTTTGATTCTGTGTGTATATGTGCAGGTGTGATGTGAGCTGTCTGGCCTGTGTCGGGCCGGGTAAAGGAAACTGCAGTGAGTGTGTAGATGGACACACACTTCAGGATGGCGTGTGTGTTCTCAGCCACAACTGTGGTGATGGTAAGTTCTGGTTCTTTCAACCAGAGTATGCAACCTGATGATGCAAAGTACTGTAAAGTTGTTGTAACACTATCAGATATAATTGCAATGAATTTATTTTTGTGTTTACAGGGGAATATCAGGATGAGAGTGGAGAGTGTCAGTCATGTGATGTGTCCTGTCATAAATGTAAAGGTCCAAAGAGTGAGGACTGTCTCAGCTGCTCCAACACACAGTAAGAAACCTTTTTTCAACAGTTATTAACCTGCTGAAAAGACTCCATGGCTGGTCCCAAGCATGGGATGCTGTTGGCCAGGCTTTTTAAAATCGGCATATCAGAATATTTTTTTCAAGGATCTTGTGACTGTCAGGGTTATGTTCAGTTTCTGTTTGGCTGTTTTCCTTTGACCCAGTTTTCCCATGTGTTACATTGATTGTTAAGTGGTTGTACATTCTCCTAGATTTCCTTCTGTTTGGTGTGTTGAGTATTATATTAAAAGTCTGTTTGAGTATCTCGTTCATCGTGTGTTTAATTACAGCCACCTGCCAGTGGCAGTGACATTGAAGACTGGATTAATGGCTGCTGAAAATCTAGCTTTTTCCACCACAGGAATAAATTACATTTTAAAATGTATTCAAATATAAAATAGTTATTTTAAATTGCAACAATATTTTACAATATCAAAATTTTTACTGTATTTTTTATCAAATAAATGTGCCATTGGTGAGCATAAGAGACGTCTTTAAAAACATTAAAAATCGTAATTATTACAAACATTTATTTATTTATTGGTGAAGTTTTTAATATCTTGGCAAAGTAAAGAAGGCATTTATGTTGTTATTGTTACTTGTACAGGAGATATTCACAATATATAAAAGTGAATTGTGAAAAGTGATTTAGAGAATAGAGAGAATAGAGAGAAACAGTTGGTCATTCAGTCAGTTACCAGTACACACAAAAGTCATTTTCTAATAATGTACATTTCCTCTGTACTGCTCTTGTAGATGGCTGGATGAGGGACGTTGTGTGGTCAGCTGCTCAAATGGGAAGTACGCATCCAGTGGACAGTGCCACCTCTGTGACCACACCTGTGCCCAGTGCCTTGATGCTGGTCCTGCTAACTGTACCAGCTGTGATACAGGTCAAGATTCATTTCTCATCCTTAATCCCAATTGCTGCTGTTCCAATAACTCAACTAAATTGTGCAACTGACAGAAACCAATTAATCTTATTTCTAAGAGCTCCAAAATGAAAACTTGCCAAGCACCAAATGTAAGTAAAAAAGGGGCTTCATAATACAGTCTGACATTTGCTGTTCAGACTTAAGCAAATTAAATCAAAGAGATACAATTGGTTTAATGGTCCAGTGTGACCAGTGTTTCAAATCTTATAGAAAATTTTACCTTAGCTGATAATTTACCTTTAGCTTGGAAGAAAAAAAAGAATTTTTGGTAACACTTTATAATAACTCCACACTTTTAATCATTAGTTAAGCATTAGTAAACAGTTAATTCATCATTTATAAAGAATTAAAAGACATTAATAAGCAGTATATAAATACAGCTATAAATGCTTTATTCTTGTTTTAAACTCATATCTATGATGTGTTTAATAATTGTATTTTCATACTTTATTAATGATCAATTTATCATTTCTAAATGAAGTATACTATTTACAAACCAGTTATTTAGGAGATGTCAGTGATTCATAGAAAGTGTAAGTAAATGATTAATAAACTATTTCAATGTACATTCATAAATCTTATTATTCAGACATATAGTAATAGTTACTTGGTGTATTAATAAATGGTTTATTAACATGTATTTCTACTGTAATTCAGGATTAATTTGGGTAGTTATAAAGCATTTAGTAGTGGTCAGTTAACTATTTTTGTGAGCTCATCTAAAGTGAGGACAAGCTATGCCTTGTAAAGCATTTATAAAGGAGATTTAAAGGCTCAGTTTAATATTTCAATGTACTGTATCACTGTTGTGTTTGTTTCCTTTTTCTGTTTAGAAGATAACTGAGTCTTTAAATTTCCTTTATAAATGCTTTACAAGGCATAACTACTCCTCACTTTAGATGAGCTCACAAAAATAGTTAACTGACCACTACTAAATGCTTTATAACTACCTGCATTTACTACATTTACTTACACTTAAGTGATCTTATGAATCACTGACAACTCCCAAATAACTGGTTTGTAAATAATGCTATACTTCATTTAGAAATTAGAAATTGAACATTAATAAAGTATGAAAATACAATTATAAATTGTACAATAATAAAGCATTTATAGCTGTATTTATGAACTGCTTATTAATGTCTGCTTTTTAAATTATGAATTAACTGTTTACTAATGCTTAACTAATGATTAATAGCGTGCAGTTATTATAAAGTGTTATTATAAATGTTCTATCATGATCGAAACTCCTCAATTTCATTCCTGGCTTTAAGCCACCAAAATGAAAATAGGAGAAACAGCATCATGATGGTCTCACTGTTTTTTGACAGGTGGTGAGAGACTGGCAAGTTTATGATGTTTTAAGTGACACAATGACCTGCAGTATTTGCTGCAAATGCACAAACGTGAAAATATTTATGACCAATACTTTTTTTTTATCTTTCTCCATTTACAGTATGTGTCCCTGTGTAAATAAATTTGTGTATGTGCTTGTATTATGTGTGCTGTAGATAAGTTTGGGATGGACCGGCACCTGTATAATGGCGAGTGTTTGGATGCGTGTCCTCAGGCTCATTTCCACACTAAGTTGAAGGCATGTGAGCCATGTCCTTCACACTGCAAACTCTGCTCCTCAGCCACACACTGCATCAGGTGTGACGACTCCTTCTACCTCAATGATGGTCTCTGTAATAAACCAGGGTGTGGTGAAGGTATGGCTTATTGTTCAGTTTTGTTAAAATGTATTTATTTATTTCTTTGTTAGAACACACAAAAAAAAAAGAGAAATATCAAGCGTAGCGTCAGTTCTGGCAGGACACGTTAGTCAAGCTCGCATCAGCTGACTCTCAGCTGATCCACATCTACCTATAGACCTTATGTAGCCCCGCCCCTTTTCAGCGCTGCGCTCGTTGTCTTTCAGCGATTTTGCGTGTTTATTAATGAACGGCTCGTTTTAAAATCTTCCCTGTCGACTGACATTTGTTAAGTCATCTGCTTTAAACATTACAGTCCTCATGATAACTTTCGTTAACTTTACATTAAGTAAATCCTCTTCAAAAGCTAATTACTCCTGGACAGCAATGCCATAGAAATATACAGAGCGACCACAAAAACGGAAGTTAAAAGACAATATTCTAAAGATGGCAGTGCCCTCTTTCTCTGGCGCATAAGGTCTATAGGAATACGATATCTATCACTGTATACATATATAAGCTCCTTCAGTATTATCAGCAGCTATCGCGTTTCTCAGGAGCTAATAACCCTAATTACCATAATTTTGTATTATGTTACTTTAAAATCTTGAATTAATGATATCTGCAATACATTCATGTTGGTTCTGTTCTGTTTATCTGCTCTTATCCATGATAGGCTGCATGGATGCACAGGGAGTTCTTGCCCAGAACAGAACCATACCGCCAATCCTAACTGTATACTAATTGTCAATCGCATTTGACGATAGTGGTCCTGACAGAATTAGCACAATGTCCAAGCTGCTCTTTTTTTACACAATGAAAATTACATTTTCATTTCGGGGTGAAATATTCCTTTAAATATTATTAGTGCTAGGCTTTGGGCTTATTTTTCACTTTCAGGACAGACCTCAATCAATGCAGTTAATTAGTTTGTGTGTGTGTTTTAGGGGAGGTGGAAGACCCAGAATATGATGACTGCATGTCATGTGAAGAGGGATGTAATAAGTGTGTTCTCTGTAAGTTCAGCATTTTTTTTTTAGCATTTAGTAATCACTATGATAGTATTATATAATGTAAACCCGAATGCTCACAATAATTGCTTGGTTTGACTAAAGCAAACTTAAATTAAATCAAATTAACTTTTATGAGTATTTAGAACTTTCCTTTGATTTCACAAAACTGACACATTTTGAGCAAACTGAATTGTTTTATTGTTTTGAGTTTTGTGAACATGTTTCTTTTAAATTAGACAAACTTAAACTGAAAACTGGGCTTGGATTTCTATTTCCCAGCACGCGAAAGGGAGAGTAAATGCTAAAATTAAGTGTTGTATAATGTTTCTGTGCAAGATTAATGTTAAGTGAGAGATTTAGTGTGCACAGTTCTGCTATGCTAATTTATAATTTAGAAGAGTTTCTGTTATGTGTTTTTGTTTTTGTTTTTTTGCATAAGTGGAGCATAAGCTTAGTTGGGTTGAGAACAGATATATGTTTACTGCTCTATATTGCCATACTCATTCAGCAATTGCTATGCCATGCTGATTCTATCAAAGCATTGTGTTACCAATTAGCAAGGTAGCATTTACTGAATTAGCTAATTAGCTTAATCAGATATTTCTAGTTAAGAGCAATTAAAATATATGAGTACAAAACAAAAATCTGCCAGTTCTTCTCACTGAAACTTTGCATTTCTTAACTTAAAATGTTTTATGTAACTAATAACCTCAACTTTTTTGAGTTATGCCAACTTATTTGGGTTTACAGTGAGTGTTTTAGAATTTAGTAATCACTACGATAGTATTATATTAATATGATCATTCTTGGGATTAGTTTTCTGTTGGAGCACATGGCTGACATTAGTGTTTGTTTGTCATGTGCTTTTCGGAATTTCAACAAAATGTCTAAAGTAAAAAAGTACAAAAAAGTAGTTTTAGAACATAATTGACAGATGCAACAAATTGTTTTGACTTCACATTCCACCGTGAACTACAGTTGTCAACATTTGAAGTGGATCAAAAAAGACAAGAACGGGTATTGTTCAAAATTCATGTATAACTTTGATGAAAGATTTTGATCCACTTCAAATGTTGACTACTGTATATTCAGTTGACCAGACAGATGTTTCTGAATAATTTACAGTTCCTTCTACACTTTGCAGATAATCCCAAACACTGTCTGTCCTGCATTGATGGATATTACAAGTAAGAAACATGATGTAACAGAACTATCTACTGTATGTGTATGTTGTGAAAGAAAAAATGGAAGGTTCTTTTACAGATGTGTGCTGCTCTGAAATGTGACTCAAATGCTCTGTGTGTGTTGCACAGGTTTGAGGAGGGCTGCTATAAGAACTGTCCTGCTAAGACATACACATTGGAGGAGACCATGAGCTGTGTGTCCTGTGAGCATGACTGTGTCAGCTGTGATGAAGATGAGTGCCACTGGTGTGAAGCTGACCTCTTCCTGTCAGGTTAGGCTTAAAACGATTTGCATTCATGGTATACATTTGATCAGTTCATGCATTTCCTTGGAATTAAACGTCTTCAAGGTCGAATCAAAGGTTATTCACAAGTTTAATGTACCCTACAGATGGGAAGTGTGTGCAGGAATGTCCCGATGGTTTCTATGGTGATGAAGATTCTCAGGAGTGTGAGGAATGTCACTCAGACTGCAGTTTATGTAGTGGGCCGGAGGACAGTGACTGTGACAGCTGCATTGATGGACTGACACTTGATAATGGAGCTTGTGTGTCTGAACAGGATGTCTGCCCTGCACAGACGTACCTCACTGGTGAGAGCAACACTCCAGAGAGGAAAAATTTATTATTTAGATACCTCTCATTCATAACTCCAGAGTTTAATTTAATTTAGTCTTATGGCACAGTCCAGATAATTTGGTCTTGGAAGAATTTGATTTCATACGAGTTCATATTGAATTCCATCTATCTATCCATCCAATTTCCAAACCGCTTGTCCTATATAGGGTTGCAGTCATATTGGAATATTCCTTTTGAAATCCACTGTCAAAAGGAAGACTTTAGTATATTTGAGCTCAGGCATTGAAACTTAAGGGCAGAGGTCTTGGAGACCAGCGCTGCGTTTGAAATCACATACTGTCATGTAGATACTACATTTGGTTTAACACATAAAAAAGAATGTTCTATTTAGTAGGAATATACTTATTGTATGTCTAGAAAAGATGTCTAAGAAAAAAATATTTTTAATAATGTTATTAAAGAAATATCATTTGTGACCTATACTTCATTAGAAAACGTCTCGGTTACGTATGGTAACCCACGTTCCCTGAAAGAGGGAATGGAGACGTTCGTCGGAGGGATCCGACAGAAATGGGATCTTCGCAGAGAGACTAAACAAGCCAATGCATATTGGCATGCGATAATTGCGCCAGCTGCTTCTATCACGCAGTGCGGGTATATAATGAGCAGAAGGTGCAAGGCATCCTTGGTTTTCGTTGAGGAGCTGAGCCAGGGACCCAGCCATCTGCAGCGATGGTACAACAACATGGTGATGGGACGAATGTTGTGTATGACGAGACGTTCCCTTTCATGTCGGTCAATCCAACGTTCGTCGGAGGGATCCGACAGAAATGGGATCCCTACCAACACGCCATGTTGTGTTGTTGGCCTTTCAGTGCCCTGCATAAGCCTCACTTCTTTCCCTTTATTAGGGACAGAAGCTTATGCGGGGAGACCTGGCCACTGATGCTCCGCAAGACCCACTCAGTGAGAACATTGGATAACACTGGGAAAGCATGCCCTTCCTAGGGGAAGGAGAACGCTGCGAAAGCCACGACCTGCCTGGAGGGAGGTAACGTGGAGAATACATATACTGTATGGACTAGCCTAGCAGGGTAGTGCAGCACATGGAAGTCTCTGGGGTGGTTCCAACCTAATCCTAGGGGGGGGAAGCGCACTGACAGAGATGGCAGAGCCAAGGGAAAGACACTGGCTAGCCGACAGGGTAGCCATACCATGGAATTTACACATATGGGGTCGCTTCAGGGACCGCTACATATGGTCACCCAGCCTAGCACAGGTTCCTCAATGCATACGAGTGTTAGGCCTGGCGTCAGACGCTCCGCAATGTCTGACTGCCGTAGGGGTGACGGAGGAACTCAACAGGGTTTGTCGCCTCCGGGGAACACACTGGAGCAAATAGACGCACGTATCTGGCTGACTAGGCGAGAATGGCATAGCAAGCCGACACTTGAGCGGGTTCCTCGCACTACTGGCCACTTAATTGGGGCGAGTATACGGGAGGATACCGGCTCTACACAAAGGCTATAAAATCTAGCGAACGTGTCGGGTGTCGCCCAGCCCGCAGCTCTACATATATCTGTCAGTGAGGCGCCTTGAGCCAACGCCCAGGAGGAAGCAACGCTTCTAGTTGAGTGCGCTCACAACCCGAATGGGCAAGGCACGTCTTGGGATTGATACACCAAGACAATAGCATCCACTATCCAGTGGGCTAACCTCTGCCTGGAGACAGCCTTTCCCTTCTGCTGGCCTCCGTAACAGACGAAGAGCTGGTCTGAGGTCCTAAAGCTTTGCGTTCTGTCCACGCAAGCAGCTGGACCACCTGAGGATGGAGTCGCCACTCTCCCGGAAGCATAAACTGTCGTGAGAGCTCGTCTGCTGCACGAGTGAGCTCGCCAGGGATGTGAATGGCACGAAGTGACCTCAGATGCTTTTGACTCCATTGGAGGAGATGGCAGGCGAGTTGTCACATGCGACGGGAGCGCAGACCACCTTTTCGGTTGATGTACGCAACGGTCGCAGTGCTGTCCACATGGACCAGTACATGCTTGTCTTGAAGCGGCACCTTGAAGCGGCTGAGAGCAAGACGTACTGCTAGAAACTCGAGGCAATTAATATGCCAGTGCAGCTGAGGCCCCATCCAAAAACCCGAAGCTGCATGCCCGTTGTACGTGGCCCCCCAGCCGGTGGCAGAGGCATTCGTGAAGACCACAGCATGAAGAACGTTTTCAGCATGAAGACCTTAGAAAGCCTTGTTGAACCGGCCTCATATGAAGCAACCCGAGCAACGTTACTGCGACTGCAGATGCCATATGTCCCAGGAGCCTCTGAAAAAGTTTCAGTGGGGCCGCTGTTTTGCGTCTGAACAAATTCAAGCAGTTCAACACCGACTGGACGCGCTCCTCTTTCGATCTCTGCCCGTAAGACAGGAGCACCAGTAGCCATCACTGTGGTGAACCGGATGCCCCTGAACTTGGGAGGGCGCCAGGCGAACTGAATCGCATAGCCGAGTCTGATAGTGCGGATAAGCCAGGTAGATGGTCTGGGGAGCACTAGCCAGGCTCCGATAGACCGTACCAGTGGGACCAACGGAACCACAGACGTACTGCGGAGGGGCAGCGAGGTGGAGGAAAGGGACCCGACCCGAGAGGCACTGAGGTCTGGGTGTGCAGTGCAACACTCACCTGGTTCCACGGGTGGACAGAGGATGCGTGGGAAAGCTTGACTGCGTTCTCGAACCGTATGCTGCTGTCCACTGGCGATTGCAGAAGGGGATTTCGTAACGGCGCACAACGTCGACCTCGCCTTCTTGTGAAGAGGGGAATGAGAGTGACGAGGCATAGCATCGTGCACTGTCATTCTCACCCTGTTGCCAAGAGAGGAACGAGAGCGGCGAGGCATGGCGGCGCACACTGTTGTCCCCACCCTCGTGGCACCCAGAGATTTCAGAAACTGCTCTTAATTGAAGGTGTGGGTACCGCTGGCTGAGCCACCAGAGGCAGATTTTTTTTTGTTAAATTCTGCACCGGCCCTCCCTCGGGAAAAGAGCAGCTTCATCACAGTCCGGGTTGCCCGTCTCAGAGGTGATTTTTCACTGACTGCTCAGTGGCTGAGACGAGCAGCGTTGTTTCCCTGCGAGGCTCAACGTCACAGTAGAGCTGGCTGTGGCGGAGTCCCCTTTTTTTCTTTTTCTTTTTTTTGCAGGGGAACGACACCCTTGGCGACAAGCAGACTGAGGGGCAGCCCACGAGTGCTCTTGAAGCACAAAGGGGCAAGCTCTTGATTGCCCCTTTGTCAACCGGCAGCTCGACGGCAGCTTGATTGCACCGGCAGCTCGACGGCACACAGCGCATTGAACGCTCAAGCCCTTGCGAGAAAGGGAAGACGAACAACGTGCCGACGTGGTCATGTTCTCCTGAGAGAACAAGAACCACCCATGAACGCAGTTTCAGCATGCTTAAGCCCAGGCATGTGAGAAAGTGATCGTGGCCATCACATGAGTACAGGGAATGACCACATCCAGAAACACACGAGTGGAATGTTACACTCGTGTAAGCTCTTTTAGGAAAATTAGCTCTCTCTAGTGCTGAAGCGCAGAGGGGCATGTCCCCGGCCAACAGGGGGAAATAGTGTAATCCGCTGAGGCACTCAACCGAACCGCCATGCTCAGAGCTGTGAAAACAGCAGATTTGTTTTCTGAGGTGATCCTGCTGTAGTGCGCCGTGACACGTAACACGAAGGTGAGGGCTTCTTACAAAAAGAACACTCGAAAAGTTGTCACTTCTTTAGAAGTAAGACTGCTGGAACAGAACATGAATCAGCTCGGCTCCGAAGCGAAATGCAATTTCGCGATTATCGCATGTCATTCAGGCTCATTTAGTTTCTCTCGAAGTAGATTGGTCTCTCTGCGAAGATCCATTTCTGTCGGATCGCTCTGACAAACGTTGAAATGACCGACATGAAAGAGAACAAAAGATACACTGGGACACTGCCCTCAAAGGGTATCTTTGCACCTTGTTTACCGTAAAAGATTTATAGTAGTAACTTTAGTGCATATTACCACTCTAAGGTAATAAAATACACATTTTAAGGGTTGATAAGGTACAAAGTTGACATTTTAAGGGCCCAAGTGATAAGCTGTTGTACCCCTAAAGGTACAGTTTTTGCAAAACTTTTCTGACTTTGTTAAAACCGTTCTTGATTTTACATTATTGGGTCATTGGATCAATGCAGGCTATTGGTTGGAAGTTGGTTAAGTTGGTTTAGAAATAGAGAATAAAATCTTATTTGTAAAACGTAACAACCCTTGTGAATAAAAGTACACTTTAGCATACTTTTAGAATAATACATTTAAATGTATATTTAATGCCATAAGTTGAACTTGAGAGTGATTTTGAGCCACTTAAATAAGACTTAAGTATATTTATATGTAATTTAATTTAAATTTATTTTGTCTTCGAAATATAAAGTGTACAGTCAAATTTACTTACAAGCATATACTTTCATGTAATTTCTAGTTAAACTTGTGAATCATGTGTTTTAAATATATTTGTAAGGAGACATTTGTTATGATTAAGTTGCAATTTAGTACATTTAAAATATATTACCTTTAATTGTAATATCAAATACCACCCTATAGTTCAAATGATAATCAAATACTTTATATGTGCTTTAGTATGTTTGTCATAAGTGTGCTTCTTTAAAGCATGACAAAAGTTTATTGAACATTTTTTATGTATTTTTTGAATGTAGTAACTTTTAATTTGACGTATTTAAAAGTGTACTTATGTGTGTAAAGAAACATAAAGGCCATAAAAGTGTTCTCTCTTAAAGTGGTCTTTATTCAATTCACATTTTTATGTGCAGGTACAGTTTTTTTTTAACTTAAAGTACACTACGCACATTTAAAACAATTAAGCACATTTCTTTTTCACAAGGGACGGTTCAGTTATAAAATTTCTGCTGGTTATAACTGCTCTCATCTTTCAGATGATGGGGAATGTGAGGCCTGTCACGCTTCATGCGAATCCTGTTCAGGGAAAATGAAGACTCAATGCAACACATGTGTCAAAGGTACAACATGTGCAACTCAATGAAAAATATGATGGATGGAATAATCTTTGGTTGGATGCATGAAGGCTTGGATGAATGTGAATAGACGTTATGTATGTGTGTTCCAGGTCGATATCTAACTGCAGATCAGATGTGTGTGACACGATGCCCGGCGGGCAGATTTGGCAGCAAGGAAAGTGGGAACTGCGAGAATTGCCCACAAGGTTGTGCCCAGTGCCAAGATGAGCAGCTCTGCACACGCTGCCAGTCAGCACGTAAAAGCCTTCTTTATTTGCAGGCTGGCCAATGTGTGCGCAAGTGCACTAGGTTAGAACCATTTACAGACACTTACAGTATGTAATGCAGATGTGAAAAGAATACCTGAAAACCATATGAGTAAAGTATACAATTATTGTACTTAAGTATTGTACTCGTACTGAATGTAGGCTCAAAGTCCTCAACAGCCAAGAGACATGCCAGTGAAAAACAAGGGTTTCACTTTATTTTGATGGTCCCTTTAACACATTCTATTGACTATAAATAATGTTGTAGCTACATATCTACTAACACTCATTAGAGTGTTAGTAGAGTATCAGTAGACTGGCAGGGTTAGGGTTAGAATAAGTTGACATGTAGTTGAAAAGTTACTTATAGTCAGTAGAATGTCTGTTGACGGACCATCACAATAAAGAGTTTGCAGATATTAAGCAGACAGTCTACTAATACTGTAATTAGTTGACAGGTAGTTGTAAAGTTACTTATGGTTAACAGAATGTTCAAAAGGGACCATCAAAATAAAGTGTTACCAAAATTGCAATAAATCGAGTTAGTGTAACACTCGTGTTACATCAAATCAATTACATTATTTACAACAATTAATTAAAGTTCCCCTGTAGTCAATAATTGTATCCCTTAAAACTCATCTTTGATCACCAAAATGACATATTTAAAAAAAAATCCTTGGAAAAAAAATGATTCATGCCTTAAAATAGCTTGAATGTAACTCATATAGTATACGCGGTTCTATGCATATGCAAATTAGCCCCACCTCCACTAACTCACACCAGCTCACATGGTTTGTCTTAAAGCACATTAAAAACACCACACTGACATTGAGAGCATTGACAACATTGAAGGCTTGATTTTCACCACAAGGGTACTTTAAAACTTTAAAACAAATTTACTTTCATATAGGAATGTCACATTTCCATTTTTTGATAGTTGTTGACAGACTGCTGTTACGGTATGTAGAAGCTATATTGTATTTTTTTTTTTTTTTTTATCAAATGACGTGTGTGCATGTCTGTAATTGTGTGTTTAGAGGCTACCCTGTGGGTCAGGTGTGTAAGAGCTGTGCATCTGGTTGTACGTCCTGTGAGAAGAATGCAACTCATTGTCTGAGCTGTGAGGAGAAGCTGTTGCTACACAAACATGAGTGTGTGGCGAGCTGTCCGTCTGGACACACGGTGAGGAATGGGGAGTGTGTGCAGTGTCCAGAGGGCTGTGCTGTTTGCTCTGAGGACAGCTGTACAGGTAAGACTGAAATTTTTTTCACAGATGTTGCATGTTTTCGTGAACTAATCCTAAAATTATAGTAACAAAAATGTGTTATTGATGTGCCAACAGTCTTCTACACTTCTACAATTTCTAAAGGGTGCAAATTAATTTATCACCTATAGTACATATATTATTATTCACTTGTAAATAATAATATTGCACACTTTATTTCTGAGAATGTAGTAGCTTTCTTCTCAGTAGCATTAATACCACAGACAGTGTTTTTGCTTATATTTCATAGTTGTTAAGCTTGGATGATAATAGACTACTGCAGTAATGACATATTTTTGAAAGCCAATCCAGAAGTTAGCATCACCCTGGTTCCTTTGACAAAAACGCAATAGGATTTTTATATTGGATTTTGGAATTTATTAATTTATCTTTTTTTTTTCTTTTTTTTTTTTTTGTGGAAAATAAGCTATGTGACCAACAAAAGATTATAATTCTTACACATTTTGTTCATCATGATAAACAAACTTTTATTAATTTTAAAGCCTAATATACAATCAACAGAATTAAAACCCTAAATGTCACCGTCACTAAGCTTTTGACAACACGTTCAGACTTTATTTAAAAAAGAACATTTCCTTGAAAGTCTGAGTTAGAACAGTTTGCAAGAGTCAGATCATAAACACGATGATACTGTAAAAGCCGACTAGTGAGTAGATGAGACCATATGATAGCTTAAAATGTAATTTTATTTAATAAAAAAATATATACAAACTAAGACAAACTAAAATATTTTTTCAATAAAATACAATTATTCACTTTTTCATATAACCCATAAACATTTTTTAATAATAAGCTAATTTTAGAGTTTGATGTACACACTGCAAAACATAGCTATACAGCATCGTTCAGAACAATGTGGGCAAACAGATGCTCAGAAAAACATCCAAATAGCCTATTCAGAAAAACACAGAGTTAAACCCCTCCCCTCCCTCCACACACAGCTCTCTCAGAACAGGAGACAAATAGATGAGCTAGAATGCTTTACATTTCTTGAAATAATCATTTCTGAACATTGACTCTCAGTCTTTATTCACCTGTTTCTCATGGTTTCTCAATAAAATGAATAAAAGTAACTAATGTGAATTTACTGCTAATGTCATATAGCAGTAAAACCAGGTTTCTGCTGGAAGAGGTGTTAGTGAGGCCAGCAGGGGGCGCTCACCTGTGGTCTGTGTGGGTCCTAACGCCTCAGTATAGTGACGGGGACACTATGCTGCCAAAAGAGCACCGTCCTTCGGATGAGACGTTAAACCGAGGTCCTGACTCTCTGTGGTCATTAAAAATCCCAGGATGTCCTTCGAAAAAGAGTAGGAGTGTAACCCTGGCGTCCTGGCCAAATTTGCCCCTTGGCCTCTGTCTACCATGGCCTCCTAATCATCCCCATATACTGATTGGCTTCATCGCTCTGTCTCCTCTCCACCAGTAAGCTGGTGTGTGGTGGGCGTTCTGGCGCAATATGGCTGCCGTCGCATCATCCAAGTGGATGCTGCACATTGGTGGTGGTTGAGGAGATTCCCCCTTCCATGTAAAGCGCTTTGAGGTCTCAGAAAAAGCGCTATATAAATGTAACATTATTATTATTATTATTATTATTATTATTATTATTATATAATAGCGTAGTTCTAATAGCGGGGCGGGCGGCACAGTGTCTCAGTGGGCAGCGCTGTCACCTCACTGTTAGGAGGTCCCTGGTTTGAGTCCTGGTTGAGCCAAGAGGCCTTTCTGTTCTACCTGTGTCTGCTTGGGTTTCCTCCAGGTGCTCTGGTTTCCCCTATCAAAAAACATGCAGTATAGGTGAATTGGAGAAGCTAAATTGTCTGTAGATGTGTGAATCCCAAGCTATGTAATGGAGAGGGTTGGGGAAAGACCTAGTGACCTACCCCGGAAAATTCATGGACAGTCTCTCCCTTATGGCGAGATAGTAAGAGATGTATGGGGGTAAATTGATGCCAAAACCATTGAAAATGGACAGACTAAAAGTCACAAATAGATATTACAACTTGTAAATACAAAGCACAATCTACAAATAGATTAAAAATCCGCAAACAAAGTCCTCATGATCCTCAAATGTAAAACAAGATCTACAAATAGATACAAAGTCCTCAAACAAACTCTTTGTGACCCACAAATATAAAGCATGATCTACAAAAAGATTAAAAATCCACAAATAAACACATCCTGATTCACAAATAGAAATCAGTGACTTGTACTTGAAAACCAGAATTTGGATGAATGTAAAGTGACTTGTTTGCAGGTGAAGATCATGTTCTGTTTGTAGATTGTGTCACATTTGTTTTCAGAATTCTGACACTATTGTTTCGCTGTTGTGACAAAATAATGCCACAATCATTGAAAATGAAGAGACTCTGAGTCAAAAATGCATATTACAATTTGTAAACACAAACAAGATCTACAAATGAATTTTAAATCTGCAAACAAACTCCTCATAATCTGCAAATGTAAAACACAATCTGTAAATAGATTCCAAATCTGCAAACAAACTCCTCATGATCCGCAAATGTAAAATGCGATCTACAAATAGATTTAAAATCCACAAACAGACTCTTCATGATTCACAAATAGAAATCAGTGACTTGTACTTGACAACCAGAATTTGAATGAATGCAAAGTGATTTGTCTGTGCATGAGGGTCATTATTTGTTTGTAGATTGTGTTGCATTTGTTTTCAGAATTTTGGCACAACTGTTTCGCTGTTTTTCCCATTAAAAAAATCTACAAATGCCCTCCTCACAATTTGCAAACAAACACAGTCTAACTTGTATTTTCAAACCACTGTAAAAAGACATTCTTACACATTCTGTGCAAAGCTCAGCATGCAAGTGTTGAATATGCGTTTGCAGATCACAGGGCATTCACAGATCCCTCTACACGCGTTTGCAGATCACAGGGCATTCACAGATCCCTCTACACGCGTTTGCAGATCACAGGGCATTCACAGATCCCTCTGCACACGTCTACAGATCTTTTTGGCACTATCTTTCCGCAGAGATTGTGACTACGATCCACACGTGTAGTCAGCCAATCAGGGGTATTGCTTCAATGTGATGTCACGCCCCCTCAATAAGCCCTTTTCAAAATAAGAGCTGACACTTCTTGGATAGGTGGGCTGTGCTCACTGCAATTTACCGTTGCCGGTGTTGTACCGAAATCCGACTCCCCGGACAAATCGCACTCTCTTTCGCATGCACGCGCAAGCGAGTTTAAATGCACTTCCTTTGCTATATTCATTTATCGATCGATTTTTCACACAACAAGCACCCAGATCCTGCATGGAAGCTTAGTCTACACTTAAATAAATTAACAGAAAGTGAACTAGTGTGGATAAAAGATGCAAAAATAGATAGCTATCAAAACAAAACTGTTAATTTCACTTAATTTAACTGAACTTATCGTTTGTGTGTTAAACACGATGTGGTTCATAGGAAAATATTGTATTACTCTCCCCATTGCACATGAATGTCATTAAAAATAATAATATTTAACCTTTTTTCACGAAGATAGGCTTTAAGAGTTCATCAAATACATATGTATGAGGCAAATACCTGTCTTTTCGTTTCTTTTTTTTTCTTTTGCTTAATTGCGTCTTAAACATAGAAATAAAACAAATTATTGGTGATAATTGAAAAAAGAATGTAAGAAACCTTAGACATTTTTTTTTTATTAATGGTTATTTTCCAGCACATTAGGGCCCAGAAAAGCAGTATTTATTTAATTCATTCTTTCAATTTTACATCTTACATAGCCAGGGCCGTTATAGACATTAGGAGGCCTTAGGCAAAATTCATGTTGGAGGCCCCCACCCCCAATTAAAAAAACACTTGAAACAAATATGATTCCTAACCTTTTTATTTATACAACATGTCATTTTTAAATTTAGTATATTTTTACTTACACAGTAGGCTACATAAGTTTGGACACATTGCTATTTCTAATGTTTTTGGATTTATTTGATCAAAAATACAGAAAAATAATATAGCCTAGTGAGTGAAATATTATTAAAATTTAAAATAATGGTTTTCTATTTTACTATACTTTAAAATATATTTCTGTGATGCAAAGCTGAATTTAGTGTCACGTGATCTTTCAGAAAACTTTATAATATTCTGATTTATTATCAAATGTTAGAAACGGTGCTTAATATTTATTTTATAACCTGAGATACTTTTTTTCAGGATTTTTTGATTATTAAAAAGTTGTTTTAAAAAAGTCTTCACTATCACTTTTTATATATTTAACACACCCTTGCTGAATATTCCTGTTTTGTTTTTTTTTTCTGTATTTTTGATCAAATAAATGCAGGCTTGTAGAGCATAATAAGTAGGCCTAACTTCTTTCAAAACCATTAAAAATAGTAATGGGTCAGACTTTTTACCGGTAGCCTACTGTATAGGCTACATATTAATCAAACTTTATCTAAGGTAATCTCTTTTTTGTTTATTGAAGATGTTATTGTTGTTGTTGTTATTATTATTTTGCTGTTTTATTCAATTTATTCACAGTTCCAGAATACCACTTCAGTAGAAGAACATAAGTGCTTTTATCATTTCTTCAGCTGCGGTATGGGCAGGATTTTTCCCTCCCATTTAATCAATATTGACTGCAGATATTGTCATATTATTAATATCAGTAATATTATAGGCTACTATTATGTATTGCATTGTTACCTTAAATATGCTATAGGCTACACAAATCAAGTGGAAGAGAAAGACACGATCGCTACTGAGCATAAAAAAAGAGCTTTTTTACTAGTCAGCTCCTGACGCGATGTTATTCATAAGCGCAAATTCAAAGCGTCGCGTCTGGGCACTAATGACGCTCGTGCTCTTTTAAACTCGTAATAAAGCAGTGAATGATTTTTGCACTGGTGAAATCAGTTGAACTCATTTTGTGTGAATGTAAACTGTACATGTTACTATACATCCAAATAAAATGTAGGCTATTTAATAATTTTATGATTATATATATTTTTAATATCCGATATATTGTTTTATTTTAAAATATTTTAATAATAATTCATATAATAATTTAATAATTATTAAAATGTATGTATATAGTTTTACTTAGAAAGTAGTTTTATGATATATTATTAATATTATTATATTAATATAATAAACATAATAATTTAATAATAATTAAAAAATATGGTTTACTTGGAAATTGGTTTTATGATAAATATTATTTTTATTATATTAGTATTATGATAGATATTTTTTTATTTTATTTATTTTGAAAATATATTTTAATAATAATTAATATAATATACTCTTATATATTAATTTACGAATAATTAAAAATATACATATATAGTAGTATAATGTCGAATTCATCGGGCGGATGTGCACTTGTGAAAATCGCGCGCGCTAATTCATTCCAGGCATAGCTAACGTACCTTGTTTGCACACTTAATTATCACGTTGTTTTTCCAATGGATCCTGGGATTTACGAAGAATTATTTTTATTTATTTTTTTTTCGGTTAAAAAAAGGACACCTGACCGCAAAGCAATTGCTCCAGCTATTTTAATTGTATATCCATAAGCTATGTAAAATTGAAATATTTTTTCATTATTATTAAATTGTTATGTTTATTATATTAATATAATAATATTAATAATATATCATAAAACTACTTTCTAAGTAAAACTATATACATATATTTTAATGATTATTAAATTATTATATGAATTATTATTAAAATATTTTAAAATAAAACAATATATTGGATATTAAAAAATATATAATCATAAAATTATTAAATAGCCTACATTTTATTTGGATGTATAGTAACATGTACAGTTTACATTCACACAAAATGAGTTCAACTGATTTCACCAGTGCAAAAATCATTCACTGCTTTATTACGAGTTTAAAAGAGCGCGAGCGTCATTAGTGCCCAGACGCGACGCTTTGAATTTGCGCTTACAATGAATAACATCGCGTCAGGAGCTGACTAGTAAAAAAGCTCTTTTTTTATGCTCAGTAGCGATCGTGTCTTTCTCTTCCACTTGATTTGTGTAGCCTATAGCATATTTAAGGTAACAATGCAATACATAATAGTAGCCTATAATATTACTGATATTAATAATATGACAATATCTGCAGTCAATATTGATTAAATGGGAGGGAAAAATCCTGCCCATACCGCAGCTGAAGAAATGATAAAGCACTTATGTTCTTCTACTGAAGTGGTATTCTGGAACTGTGAATAAATTGAATAAAACAGCAAAATAATAATAACAACAACAACAATAACATCTTCAATAAACAAAAAAGAGATTACCTTAGATAAAGTTTGATTAATATGTAGCCTATACAGTAGGCTACCGGTAAAAAGTCTGACCCATTACTATTTTTAATGGTTTTGAAAGAAGTTAGGCCTACTTATTATGCTCTACAAGCCTGCATTTATTTGATCAAAAATACAGAAAAAAAAAAAAAAACAGGAATATTCAGCAAGGGTGTGTTAAATATATAAAAAGTGATAGTGAAGACTTTTTTAAAACAACTTTTTAATAATCAAAAAATCCTGAAAAAAAGTATCTCAGGTTATAAAATAAATATTAAGCACCGTTTCTAACATTTGATAATAAATCAGAATATTATAAAGTTTTCTGAAAGATCACGTGACACTAAATTCAGCTTTGCATCACAGAAATATATTTTAAAGTATAGTAAAATAGAAAACCATTATTTTAAATTTTAATAATATTTCACTCACTAGGCTATATTATTTTTCTGTATTTTTGATCAAATAAATCCAAAAACATTAAAAATAGCAATGTGTCCAAACTTATGTAGCCTACTGTGTAAGTAAAAATATACTAAATTTAAAAATGACATGTTGTATAAATAAAAAGGTTAGGAATCATATTTGTTTCAAGTGTTTTTTTAATTGGGGGTGGGGGCCTCCAACATGAATTTTGCCTAAGGCCTCCTAATGTCTATAACGGCCCTGGCTATGTAAGATGTAAAATTGAAAGAATGAATTAAATAAATACTGCTTTTCTGGGCCCTAATGTGCTGGAAAATAACTATTAATTAAAAAAAAATGTCTAAGGTTTCTTACATTCTTTTTTCAATTATCACCAATAATTGGTTTTATTTCTATGTTTAAGACGCAATTAAGCAAAAAAAAAAAAAAGAAACGAAAAGACAGGTATTTGCCTCATACATATGTATTTGATGAACTCTTAAAGCCTATCTTCGTGAAAAAAGGTTAAATATTATTATTTTTAATGACATTCATGTGCAATGGGGAGAGTAATACAATATTTTATATGAACCACATCGTGTTTAACACACAAACGATAAGTTCAGTTAAATTAAGTGAAATTAACAGTTTTGTTTTGATAGCTATCTATTTTTGCATCTTTTATCCACACTAGTTCACTTTCTGTTAATTTATTTAAGTGTAGACTAAGCTTCCATGCAGGATCTGGGTGCTTGCTGTGTGAAAAATCGATCGATAAATGAATATAGCAAAGGAAGTGCATTTAAACTCGCTTGCGCGTGCATGCGAAAGAGAGTGCGATTTGTCCGGGGAGTCGGATTTCGGTACAACACCGGCAACGGTAAATTGCAGTGAGCACAGCCCACCTATCCAAGAAGTGTCAGCTCTTATTTTGAAAAGGGCTTATTGAGGGGGCGTGACATCACATTGAAGCAATACCCCTGATTGGCTGACTACACGTGTGGATCGTAGTCACACTCTCTGCGGAAAGATAGTGCCAAAAAGATCTGTAGACGTGTGCAGAGGGATCTGTGAATGCCCTGTGATCTGCAAACGCGTGTAGAGGGATCTGTGAATGCCCTGTGATCTGCAAACGCATATTCAACACTTGCATGCTGAGCTTTGCACAGAATGTGTAAGAATGTCTTTTTACAGTGGTTTGAAAATACAAGTTAGACTGTGTTTGTTTGCAAATTGTGAGGAGGGCATTTGTAGATTTTTTTAATGGGAAAAACAGCGAAACAGTTGTGCCAAAATTCTGAAAACAAATGCAACACAATCTACAAACAAATAATGACCCTCATGCGCAGACAAATCACTTTGCATTCATTCAAATTCTGGTTGTCAAGTACAAGTCACTGATTTCTATTTGTGAATCATGAAGAGTCTGTTTGTGGATTTTAAATCTATTTGTAGATCGCATTTTACATTTGCGGATCATGAGGAGTTTGTTTGTAGATTTGGAATCTATTTACAGATTGTGTTTTACATTTGCAGATTATGAGGAGTTTGTTTGCAGATTTAAAATTTATTTGTAGATCTTGTTTGTGTTTACAAATTGTAATATGCATTTTTGACTCAGAGTCTCTTCATTTTCAATGATTGTGGCATTATTTTGTCACAACAGCGAAACAATAGTGTCAGAATTCTGAAAACAAATGTGACACAATCTACAAACAGAACATGATCTTCACCTGCAAACAAGTCACTTTACATTCATTCAAATTCTGGTTTTCAAGTACAAGTCACTGATTTCTATTTGTGAATCAGGATGTGTTTATTTGTGGATTTTTAATCTTTTTGTAGATCATGCTTTATATTTGTGGGTCACAAAGAGTTTGTTTGAGGACTTTGTATCTATTTGTAGATCTTGTTTTACATTTGAGGATCATGAGGACTTTGTTTGCGGATTTTTAATCTATTTGTAGATTGTGCTTTGTATTTACAAGTTGTAATATCTATTTGTGACTTTTAGTCTGTCCATTTTCAATGGTTTTGGCATCAATTTACCCCCATAGAGATGGCCCATAGAATCACCAAGAGTCGGATATAAAAATGTTTAATGAATGAGTAGTGGAGCACATTTTAACCTCCGCCACCTGCGCAACCAGATTTAAACCTGGTTATATAGTGCCTTCTGCTTGTTAGCAAAGCATTATCTGAACTTCTAAATAACAGATTAAAATAATTGTAGATTTGTGTCCTTTTAAATAAACACTAAAAACTGAGATGAAAAATTCACTTAAGTAAAAAATTTACTTTTGCTATGGTTAAAAAACCTTCTGGTGCTCTTCGTTTCGGAGTCACACGTGTTATCTTCCCAGTCAGAAGTGACCAGACACCTAAAAATGAAACTTCCTCCACCCCAGTAAAACCAATGCAATTTATTTTTGTTCTATAATATTTTTTTTCTTTTTAATTTTGTATTTTGAGAGAATTTGATGTTACTTATTAATATTTATGCAATATTTATGGTCCATTTTTGCCATAGACATTAATAAAAAAAAAATATATATATATATATATATATATATATATATATAAATATTTCTTCAATTATTGCAGTATTTCTGATTAATATAGAGACTAGGCCTTTTAAATTCTTTAATTTTTTTAAGTCAGATTAGCGCCATCTGTTGATCAAAAAATGGGTTTACCACTAGATGCCTCAATAGCTCTCTATGGAGAGGCTTGTGAATTCTCTGGTTGTTTTTTAACCAAATTAATGCCATAAAAGTGTCCGATTAAGCTGTGATTTAAAACAATTCAAAACCAAACATTTTCAGTCAGAAATGACCGAAGAGCACCTGAAGGTTAAAAAAAATATTCAGCGATATTTTCCCAAGATTTTTTCATTTTGGCACAATTTTTGTCTCTATATATAGTGTTGATATGGCGACTAGTAAATGCACTCATCAAGTTTCAAGTTTGGAAATGTTTATACCGTTACAACTAGCCCTGTTCACCCCTATAGCTCACTTTATCTTTCATTTTTCTGTCCTCTAACTCTAGAGTGTAAGGAAGACTTCTTCCTGCATCAGGGTCAGTGTATAGTGATGTGTCCTGATGGATTTTTCGAGGACATGGATCAAGGCGTTTGTAAACGTTGCCACACAGATTGTTTGTTATGTGATGGACCTGAATCGACCAACTGTGATGCATGTTTTGAACGTGACAGCACACTGCACAACGGAGCATGTCTTGCCCCCTGTCCTTCACATACTTACAGAGAAAGCAGGTCCAAAGAGTGCATGGGTGAGACTACATTACTTTCCTTACTGTTGGAACACTGTAAAAAATGAATGTAATATAAACCATAAAAGACTAAAAATCATACGGTAAAAACCTCTTAATTGGTTACCAGTAAGTTTCTGTACCAAATGCGGTGGAAAAACTGTAATATAGCTAGTGGGACATTTCATGTACTTTTATAGTAAAATATAATTTTTACTGTAAATCAAAAAAATTTTTTTGCTATATATATATTACAGAAAATTCACGAAATGAATAGCACAAGGTTTCATTTGTTAACATTAGTTAAAGGTATTAACTAACATTGAGCAATACATTTGTTACAGTATTTATTAATCTTTGTTAAAATTGGTTAATTAAAGTCTGTCCATTGTTTATTCAAGTTAGTTCTAACTTGCATACTAATTAACTAATGTTAATAAATACAACTTTTGATTTTATTAATGTATTAATAAATATTGAAATTAACATTAACTAAGATTAATAAATGCTGTAGAAGTCCATGTTAACAAATGAAAACTTATTGTGAAGTGGGAACCACAAACAATTCAATTGAAATTAAATTAAATTACAATTGTTGATTGTTCTATAAATGATAACATTTGTAATGACCATAACTATGTGACCTTGATGTTGATGAGAGGTCTTTGTCTCTGTTCTGTAGCCTGTGATAGTTCCTGCCTAACCTGTTCTGGTCCTCACGACACATCCTGCACTAGCTGCCCTGAGGGCCTGACGATGGATGCCCACGGGCGCTGCGCCACACCCACCACCTGCCCCTCACACCACTACAGCAACCAGGATGGAGAATGTCACTTGTGTCACAAATATTGCCATGAGTGCTCCGGCCCACATCAGGACAGTTGCCTCAGCTGCAACCAGAACCATTATCTACTCAGTGAGTTCATGCAATTGAGCATGCGCATGGCATGGCACTCTCTTGATTCGCAAAGTGGAAGATGACTTCAGTGCAAAGAAATCGGAGAAATGGAGAAAGCTGTATCAGAGGGGCAATGAGTAGTGCCTTATATTTGAAATCAAATGCATTTTCTAGATCTTCTGGGTCAGTTTAGAGTCCTAGGTCCATTCTTGAGACAGCCATTAAAGGGATAGTTCACCCAAAAATTTAAATGTTGTCATCATGTACTCACCCTCAAGTTGTTCCAAACCTGTATGAATTTCTTTCTTCTGCTGAACACAAAAGAATATATTTAGGAGAGTATGGGTAACCAACCAGTTGATGGACCCCATTGACTTCCATAGTATAGAGGGGGGAAAAATACTATGGAAATCAATGGGGCCCATTGCATTTGATTGCTTTTTTTATTTATTTTTTATTAGATTATATAAGTTATTAATTGTTCAAAAACATTACATAATACAGTTTTTAATGTCAGCAGTCCATGGAAAAATAGACATCTGCAGACAAACTTCTGGGGCCCTATTTTAACGATCTAAGCGCATGATCTAAAGCGCAAGTTCACTTAGGGCGTGTCCGAATCCACTTTTGCTAATTTAACGACGGTAAAAATGGTCGGCGCACCCGGCGCATGGTCTGAAAGGGTTGTCCCTATTCTCTTAATGAGTAATGGGTGTGTTTTGGGCGTAATGTGAAATAAACCAATCAGAGTCTCATCTCCCATTCCCTTTAAATAACAAAAAAAAGGTTTCTTTCAATTTCAGTTGCCTCAAAATAGTAACGCGCCAACAATGCCCCTGAACACACCTCATTTTCAGACCAGCAGCACATGGGCGCACAAATGGGCGTAAATGCATTTGCTATTTAAACAACGTGGTTCAGGACATGATAACCAGCTGCACCAGGCTGAAACTAGCATTGCGCCAGGTGTATCCTCCTGGGACCCAGGAATAGAATTTTGTCTGCTTGTAGTGGACATTATTTTTTAGTGAATTTCTCTGACATCATACATGTCACATGTCACAACCTGGGTGTCCTGTAAAGAGCACAATCAGGGCTTTACAGAGATACCAAATGTTTGGAGGTTTCACTATGAAAACAATCTTCTCCTTGGTCTTTAAACATATCTGACATTTATTTAGTGATCAAATGTAGCACATGTATGGAAATATGATAATATTGTAATTATAATTTAAATCGGACTACTTTTCAAATTGTATTTCATAAACCAACATCTCAGGAAACCGTTATGGGGTTTCAAATCAAAAAATGACTTTCTGTTACAGAACAGGGCATTGATTTCATACATGTCCACTGTATAGGACACCAGGACTTAGATCATGTTTATCAGGCATTGGAAATAAATTACATCAATATTCCTGTGAAATATTAGATATTATTATTAAAATGTTGCTAATTATTACACTTCTTTTTTTTTCATTAAATGTTGCTCCAAGAACACATTAATGTGCAAATTAGATACAGCGTATAGATACATTGCATTGAATGGGAATATTAATTTCTGACCATTTTACCCACATATTGCATAAAGTAAAATGGTGTATCAATTCATTCCGTTATATCTTTCATAACATAGTTGAGAATTATCTTTATACAAATTTTGGTTAAAAAAAATCCTGAAACCCTAAAATGTATTGATGATTGAAAAAATAATAATTTCATGTCATTTTATTTTTAAACAACTGAGTCCTGGTGTCCACTACAGAGGAAATAGCATAACATATGAATAAAATATCATTTTAAAAAAATGTTTTTTTACCATTTGTTTCTTATGCTCTAAACAATGTGATGACAAGAAAAAAAAAACTTTTTTTTTTCATAACCTCAGGAGGATATGATAGGGCCCTCTGAGTTTATTGACAGTTATTATTTCACATTATTATTTCATTCACATTCATTATTTCATTATTTTTAATATTACAAAAAGAAAACACAATTTATTGTTGACATGTTGTATTTTGATATTTATAAATGAATATATTACAGAATTCCTGTTGTCCAAATATTCAGCGTCTTGAAAATACATTTGTACTAAAATATCAAATGTAGACATTTTTAACTTAGTTTCAAGCATGTTTGTTAGTATAGAATCAGCTGAATGTGCGCAGTAAATCCACAGGTTCAAATAATATTTAGTAGTAAACAAAGATTCCACTTCATCCACAGATGGCAGCTGTGTGAATGTGTGTCCGGATGAATTCTTCAGAGGGGAAACACAGCGCTGTGAACCCTGTCATCCTAACTGCCTCGACTGCATGGGGCGGCACAGTCACGAGTGCCTGAGCTGCAGAGATCACCTCTACAGAGACGTCAAAGAATGTGTGGACACATGCCGCTCTGGGTAACTATACTGAATACCTATGTTGGTTTATAAACAGTAGTGAATAAAAAATGACTGATAGATTATCTGGTGATTTTTTTTTTTTTTTTTTATGTAGTTTCTTCTTGTGTTTTATAAGTCTGGTTTCACAGACGGGGCTTAGATTAAGCCAGAATTAGGCCTTAGTTTAATTAGGACAACTAAGTCGTTTTTATAAACGTGCCTTTAAAAAAAAACCTTACTGGTGTGCATCTTTTGACAAAACAATGGTACTGACATATTTTAATAGGTAGGCCATTTCATTACAATTTTCTGTTTTCTAATATTTATGACTGAATCTTTCCAGTTACTATGCCTCAGCTGGCTCTAGGACATGTGAGCGGTGTGATGAGAGCTGTGGGGAGTGTCTTCAGGCCGGAGTCGAGGGGTGTGTGAGCTGCAAAGAGGGGTTGCTGTTTATCAGGAAACAGGGGCGCTGTGTGTCCTCCTGTCCTGATGCATACTACCACGACACTCACCACAAAACATGCGAGGCATGCCACCCCACCTGCAGAACATGCACAGGTATGGAACAGATTAAATATTTCAGACAATCTAGTCAATTCCACAGGCCCTTTGAAAAATAAATGCACTTAATTGTACTGAAAGTACACCTGTAGTGTGCAGCAAAAAAACTGTATCAAATAAAAGGCCACTTAAGTGTACTTAAGTGAGTACACTTTCATGACCTTCTTAACACACTGAAGTACAGTTTTCTAAAATGCACTTGAAATAATGTCTTATTAAAAGTTTTACTTCAAAAAGTAAGTTTTAAATCATTGTGTTTTAATACTTTTTTAACATTCTTAACATTCAAGTACACATATTTTGGTGCGCTGACTAACATACTCAAGCACTTTTTTAATTTTAACTGTAGTGTGTTATTCAATATTACATATCTTAAATGTATCCTAAATATATCCTAAATGCACTAAATTGCAACTTCATCATTACAAATGTGTAATTTCAAATACATTTTAATACATGACATACAATATTAGAAACAACATAACATTTTTGTTTAGCATAAATGCTTGTCAGTACATTCAGCTGTACACTTTAGCCAAATTAAATTGACGTAATTATGAAAGTCGTATGTCAAATATCACTCTTAACTCTTAAATTTCAACTAATTGTCTTTAATATAAATTTAAACTATAACAAGTTTCATTTAATTGCGATTAACGTGCATTTTTAACAATAATAGAATATACTCCAAAGCAAACTGAATATTATTTCCATAATAAAAGTATGCCTCACACCAACTCAAAGCAAAAAGAGCAATGTTTTGAAATCAACACAGAGCCACAATGTTTCTTTCTTCAACTTGTGAGTGGCATATATGTGTATGTACCTGGGATATGAGAAAGCATTTTAACAAACAAAAAAAGGACATTTCACATTAAATTCTATATTTAACCGTGAATTATTCAATAATTCAAGCCTAAAATACTGGGATGTCCTTTCGATTGACAGGCAAGAGTGTTGAGGATTGTGAGTCATGTCACCCAGGTTATACACTCACAGAGGGTGCTTGCGAGTCGCCCTGCATCACAGGAGAATACGTTAAGTCTGAGGTAAACTTCTGTTCTAGTGCAGTCTAACACGCATTCTACTTTAATATTTTTATGAATGTGGTCACCTGATAGCTCTTGTTATCTCTCTACAGGAGCAGGGCTATAACTGTGAATCATGTGATGAATCCTGTTTGGAATGTAAAGGTCCTGGGCATTATAACTGCACCATCTGTCCGGCACAGTTCATCCTGACAGTAGGGGGGCGCTGTCTGCCCTGCTGCACCAACACAGAACAGGAAGACACAGCCCCAGTTCAGCAAGAGTGCTGTAACTGTACTGAAACTAGAGGTATTTGAACTTAAAAGTGACATTTCAAAATATTACCAGTAGGCTGCTAACAGGTTCATCAATGACAAAAAAACAACAACAACAAAGTCTTGTAGGAAAATGTGCCTCTACCTACATTTTTGCAAAACTCCATAAGCTTACCAATTCATATACTTAGCTCACATAGCTAAAAGGAACACTAGTGGCAGTGAAACACCAACAACTTTTATTCCTTTTCATACCAATTATGATTACAGGGGCAGATTACTGATTAATAAAGACTTCTTGTGATTTTCAGTTCCTTGCTCAATTACCTCAAAGCATTTTTACCATAGCCCATCATTTGTAAACTAAAACATTTTTAAATTTGCAGAACTTGACCCAGCTCCGTATGCATGGCTTTGCTGATATTGCAAACTAGCTCACCTGGCACACCACTATACACTAATACGAGTTCTGTGAAATACGAAAAAAAGACTTATGATAAAAAAAAAAGTCACAAGAAAAGAGCTCAGAGTCTTATAGAAACAAGCTAATTGTATAGTTGCTTCAGCGATCATGTTTTTTTTATAATTTTTTTTATCATGCTTGGTTAGGTTTAGGATACGTAACAGTAAATGTAATAAAACCCTGCCAGATTTACATTGATTGAACATAACTGATCGTGCTTTTAGGGCCTTCACTGAACATTCCACTTTGAAAGCGCTGCAAAACATGAAGCATGAAGTAACATAATATTTAGCAGAAATTTCAGTTATGTTTTTACAATGAGCCGGGGATGGCTCCTATTAATGTTCCTTTAATACTAAAATAGTTAGTAACTTAAAAATAGTTGTCCTGTCTTGGTTTATTTGTTGTGTCAGACACTAAAACCAATATTTCATCTCTGTTTAAGGTGAGTGTGTCCTCAGCACTAACTTTGCCTTTCGGAACCATGAGGAAGAAGAGTATACAGGAAACCTGCCACTCTTTATCACCACCTCCATCCTGCTTGTCTTTGCCTCAATCTCCGTAATCATCCTCATTAAGCGTTCCCTTTCCAAACGACCCATGCCAGAGACCGCTATCCCACGTGGGTATGAAAAACTGGGCCATGGTGGCGGCAAAGACGGCTACTACACATCATCATCCACCTCTGCCTTCGGTGGTCAAGCAAGCTCTAGTTCTGGACTTTTCCGTGAGTCACAGCTAGTGGACCTTGGTGATCAGAAGGGGACTCAGGATGATGACGATGAAGATGATGAAGATGAAGATATTGTGTACATGGGGCAGGACGGCACTGTTTATCGTAAATTCAGATACGGGCAACTGGGAGACGAGCAGGAAGATGAGTTAGAATATGACGATGAGAGCTACAACTACCGATAACACCTTCATCTGTTTAAACAAAAAATTATTCTGCAGGGTTACTGAAAATTGTCACTTAGCATGCAATAGCAACATTGTGTTTGAAAATTATATTTAAAAAGTTCTGTAGAGTTCAGCAAAGTTCTGAACTCATGTGAATAGTAATATATTGTGTAGGATGATAAAATGGCAATCACAAATTGTAGTTTAAAGTCCCCCTGTAGTCAATAATTGTATCCCTTGAAACTCATCTTTGATCACCAAAATTACATATTTAAACGTTTTTTTTTTTTCTTAAAAAAATGTCTTCATGCCTTAAAATGGCTTGAATGTAACTTTACACCCTTTCCTCATTAAGTATACACAGTTCTATGAATATGCAAATTAGCCCCGCTTCCAGAGATCCACTCGTTGACGATCACACGTTGACGTGATTGGTTACAAGGTAGTTTGTGACGTCAGAAACACCAGCGATTTCAAACCACGTCTTTGGTTCACTGCAGTTTTAAAGTGCAAATACTCAGCAATGGTGTTGACTTACGTATTTGCACATGGTTTGTCTTAAAGCACATTAAAAACACCACATAGACATATAAACAACTTTAAAAACTTGGTTTTCACCACAGGGGGACTTAAAGATTTTATGCGGTAGTTGGTCCTTTTAGCTTCTTGTCTTTTTTTACAATCATTTTTCATCTTTTATGAAGATAGCTGAGGTTTGTCTCTTTGGTCTTTTTTTTTTTTCGTTCTACATGTGTGAGGGATTTATTTATTTACTTACTTTTTGGAACGTGTGCATTAAGTCAACAGATCCTTTTGCTAGTAGCAGAAGTACAAATGAGGTGGGTTTTTTGTTTTGTTTTTTACCAGAAGACTTTGTCTTATGGTAATTTTTTGTTGTGAAAGTGTGTCAACTGTAAATTTTAATAAAAGTATAACAATGGTATGTGTTAATTTACTATTCCAAGTACAGTCAATAATTTTTGACCTACTGCATTTAAATTATCCAAATTAGATTCTACCACAAGATGTTTGATTGTCTCTCTGGTTACATTTTTTTCAGCATACCGAACTACTCAAAAAGTATTAAGCCAAATTGTATTATGCTTTGCACAAATTACTAATCAAGTAATATCAGAGGAAATATTTATATTTGTATGTGATTGACAAATTGCACTGTAAGAAAAAAATATTTAAAAAAGAAAGTCCCGGTAATTTTCTGCCAGGACATTATTGTCACACAATCCAGGATGAGGAAGAAGACAATAAGCCTGGCGAATCTAATTTCTGTGATACTTATACAATACAAAAGGCAACAATCCACAAACAAAATAGGCGACGTAACTGTGCAAAGTACAATAAACACCAGACAAAGAATATCAGACACTGAGGACTAAATATACTGAGAAAACTAATGATCTAATAAGGAACAGGTGAAAATCAATGAAAAAATAAATAACCACGACAACCAATGAAAACATACTTAGTAACCAAGGAAATCAGGAAACACTGAGAAACAAACTAAAAGTCAATGAAAACTAATTTTAACACCGTAACACTGTCGTCGTAGTTTAAGAGGATCTGGAACAATAAAACTCTTTGTGTGCTTCTCAAGGGAGCGATACCAATGGGAGAGGAGGAGGATCCAACCCGATCTCATGGCAATTCAACGAATTTTATGAGGTGGCTAATTCGTATGAATTTATACGACCTCACTCGTACGAATTCGTCTGATTTTTGCTAAATCGTATATATTTGACGAGTTGCCCAATTCGTATGAATTTGTATGAATGACCTACCCCTGACCCCGCCCCTAAACCTACCCATCACTGGAGTTTAGAAAATTCGTACGAAGCCACCTCGTACTCACTGGTCCTGAGATAGCGTTGGAGGATCTGTACTGAAAAACAACTCAACGTGATTATAAGTTTACACACATTTCCTTTAACCCTAAAACACAATACAATGCGAAGCGTAATTCAATATATGGTTAAAAAAATCTTCGTATTAACACTATTTTTACTAAATTTTCTTAGGGTGCGGGCATCTGAAAATTTAATTTTGTTTCATTCAGAATAATCAAGTCAAAATTCAAGTCACTTTTTCATCCAGATTTCAACAGATACATTATGTGCCAATGTGGTAAGGTAAGGGTGGTTGCCAAGATTAAAATTAAATTAGGGTTAGGTTAACTGTGAACATTAAATGTTCCAAGACAAATGTGCGTGGCAATCATGGCTATCACAAAAGTACGATAAAAATAGTCCAAGACTCGTGCACTTTCTAAGACTCCAAATCGTCTGAAGCCATTTGATAGATTTGTGAGAGAAACAGATCAGATTTTACTTGTTATTCATTGAACAAACTGATGCTAGAATTTTGTGTTTGTGTGTGTGTGTGTGTGTGTGTGTATTATTCCTTGAACATAAAACTTTAACAAAATAGTACATAAAATAGTACCACACAACTGTTCAGATATTAATTAAATTTATTGATATAACTCTGCAATATGACATACATCTCAATCTCAATATGCTCTGCTGGAGAAGGCCTCTGGATCAAAGTTCATATTTATATTCTTAGATAGAATTTCAGTCTAAAAGGATCACATATCAACAACCAGGGACACATGCAGTGATACAATCACACACATAATGTCTCTCAAATATTCACACACACACACTTGCACACTTCATTTAAATACTGTGCTTGACAGCAATCTTTTTAAGTCCCTTTATTTTAGTTTCCAAACCTGTTAGCAGGAAGAACTTGGTACCTAACAGCATATAAACACATTCACAAACAATCACACACCAAAATACAAACCTATACACATACACTCTTACACACTGATACAAGAGGTGTTCGAAAGTAGACAGAGCAGTCACAATGAAAGTGAAAACCTCTGAAACAGCATGCTCTTAGGATTTGACAGACCTTTGATTGTGGCAACTATTTTTACCTTTATACATGGCAAACACTCAATAAGACATCAAAGTTCTGAAACATCTAGGACTGATTTTAGTGCTTTGAGCACAAGAACGACTAACGCATTACTACATGGCTTATGATTCTTAAAGGTGAAGTGTGTCATTACGGCACCCCTAGTGGTACCAAACAGAATAGGAAAAATAACTTGATTTCGACCTACACATGTATGTGTGTGTGTAAATATACATTTTTTATTTGATTATTTAATTCACATTGCTTTGTGACAATGTAGTTCTCTCTCATTAAAGCCTTAAAAGACACACAGTCTTGTAACTGTGTCTTTTTGAAGAAATTTCAAATACTTTTTCGCTTCAAATCAAAGTTTGTAATGTTATGATTCATCTCTTAGCTGATGAGTTTGGTTTGTGACTTATAACTTTTTTTAAATCCCTATAGGAAAAATGATTTGGAAAAATACTTCTGGACCCAAGGACGCTGAAAAAGTGAGCACTGTTGAACTCTATCATGTTTATATTAGCAAACACCGGGTTTCGCAAACGTTCTGAGGCCACCTCTTGTGGCAATATCCACTATTGTTCAAAGAAATTCACGTAATTGGTTGAGCCAGACATGTTTGACAGCAAAAACTATTATGAAACAATTTTGTGAAAGAGCCACAAAAGTCTTTATGCTTCATTGTTCACAGAGTCAACCTATGAAGGGCTTAAAGGGTTAGTTCAAACCCCCAACCCCCCCAAAAAAATTTCATTAATTACTCTCTCATGTCGTTCCAAACCTGTAAGACTTTCGTTCAAGCTTGTACGGTTGAGCTTCTGTTTATTTGTGAACTAAATTAAACTTGTTCATTTTATAAAGCGACCGTGTCTCTTCAGAAAATTTGGACTAAACTGCTCGATTCATATGGATTAGTTTTACAATCTCTTTATGAACTTTTTGCAGCTTCAAAGTGGTAGTTGTGTAGCTGTCAATGGAGGGACAGAAAGCTCCCAGATTCCATTTAAATTAGTAATTGATGACAAGTTTTAATTTTTGGGTGAACTAACCCTTCAATGTAATAGAGAAAGCATTTTAACATAATACACTTCACATTTAAGAACTACAAATGATTTATCTCTGCTGGTTTTGAACTGATACATAAATTGATATGAGGCTAAGTTTAAAATCAAACCTGACTGGTACTGTTTCTGACCATGGAAATAAGTAACTCTAGTCTCTTCTATCTTCTATCTTCTATGTCCCCAAGTCATCAATTTAGCATGAGAGGGTAAAGAGTTAGCATTGGTGCTAACATGATGCTACGCATTGTCTTTGTGTTTAGAATAATCTTGCATGCATTAATATTGATACACAGCAACTGAAATGGCATGATTCTTGGCCTATTTTGCCTTTTATACATGCTCCAATTAGAAAAATAACTGACTGTGAAAATGATGAGCCTAAAGGGGAAAAGTACAACATGATATTATTGCTAAAATGCCTCTCATGCATAATTCAAGTAACAAGAGAAACTTTTGCAAGACGATAGGAGACAAAGAAGGTTTAAAGCATTGAGCTGGTTTAAGCTACTGTTCTGTGGTGCAAATTCAAATGTGAGAAGAATTATTATATATGAGGTGATTTGTTTTTAAGAATATGTGGTGCTGCTTTAATCATCCCAGCACTGCGAGCTAACAAAAATACCCTTTTCTCTTATTATAAGTGATTATTGCATCCATATTAGCGTGCAATCATTACAATTTGAAATACTCAAAACCTTTACAGACATATTGTTCTTGCACCCTCAGCCAACGACTCTTATGAACTGCTCACATTGGGTTGAGCTCTGCAACAGATATAAAAAAGTGATATCATTATTATTATTTATATCATTATTTAGTATTATTTCAAAAAAAAAAATTATATAATTTAAAGTTTACATGAAACAGCATTCATATAACATTTTACTTCTGTAATATGACATTTCCAAGTAAAAACATTTAGATGAATGTGGGGTTATAGTTCAACCAAAAAAAAATCTAATTCCGTCATCAATTACTCACCCTCGTTCCAAACCTGTAAGACTTTTGTTCATCTTCAGAACAGAACTGAAGATATTTTTAATGAAATCTGAGGAATTTTTGTACCTCCATTGACAGTCTACACAACTACCACAAGAGATCGTAAAACTAATCCATATGAATAGAGAGGTTTAGTCCAAATTTTGACACGATCGTTTCTTATGATGAACAGATTTAATTTAGGCTTTGAATGACATAAACATTGATCAGTGAAAATAAACAGAAGTACAACCGAACAAGCGAGAACAAACCTCATTGGTTCTTGAAAAAGCTCAAACGTGCTGCGTAACACTAGAATGAACCTCATTAGTTCTCGCACGTCAAGCAAGCGTGCTTGAACTTCCATTTACCACACCTGATGTGTGCTTTGATGAACGTTTATAAATGAATAAAATCCTAAATTAAATCTGTTCATCATATAAAGTGATTGTGTCTCGGACTAAACCGCTCAATTCATATGGATTAGTTTTACAATCTCTTTATAAACTTTTTGATGCGTCAAAGTGGTAGTGGCATAGACTGTCAATGGAGGAACAGAAATCTCTCAGATTTCATAAAAAAATATCTTCATTTGACTTCAGATGAACGAATGTCTTAAAGGTTTGGAACGACATGAGGGTGAGTAAAACATAATTAAAATTTTTGGGAGAACTAACCCTTTAAAGGCACAATATGTAAGTATCCACAAAAATATCCACAAAAACAATGTTATATATTTTGTTGACTCTTGTACTCTTGATTCTTTTTTTACTCTTGTAAAATCAATGTTTAAATCCAGGGAAATCAGCTATTTCAACCAGTGTGTAACGGCCCAATCGTGACGTCATTGTGACGTCATATCCGTGCTATCCTTGATATCCGCAAAAACCACTGAAACACCAAAGACACGTTAATATACTGTATTGTGTTTTATTAGACAGGTGAGCTGTTTGGATACCTTTATCAACAGAAAACTAATCATAGTTGTATAGCTTAACACGGTTAGTCTTATTGTTTGAATCTTGTTTTCTTGATTTACCGTGAGTAACATGTTTGTACCATGCCTCAAAGACAATAGGTCACATTTGTTGGCCGCATACATTATAAAGAACGTCTTATTTCATAACAGTAACCATTATAAAATGTACTTTTATTGCTAGTGAAGTGTAAATTGCTGTAATTTCATAATGACTTTGGAATGTAGTGGTCAGTTTACTGAAATGAAGCAGCCCCAATGACGTATGCAGCCGACAAATGCAACCTCCGCAGCTCCGAAATCAGACAGAGCTAATGCTATTTTGTCAAGTGGCTAACACAGAAAGAGCTTTATTTTAATTGCATGCCATTTAGCAACAAAAGACATCCAGCTTTTATTCATATGATATTCTAATATCGTTCTAGCTCACTGCAATGTGCTTTAACTGTCTCATCGACGCAACCATCGAGCTAACGCAACTTTCAACACACTCAAATGTATTTTTAGTATAATTGTTTTGAAAAAAATACTGTGTTATCCCGCAAATAATGTGAATTTAATTGATCAAATGTAACTGTAACAGAGTACAAGTTCAGGGAAGGAGGCGGACTTTAAACATAACTTTAATCGTAAAATAAGCATAAGACGAAAGGAGTGGCAGTGGCCGACTGCGGCATATAAGCATAATACAAACAGTAACGTAAAATATCCCATGCTTTCTGCCCTGCCCTGCTTCATCCTACAGTAATGTTAATAAAAATGTAATACATTAGCTCACCCATGAAAATAATTTCTGCCTGATTCCTGTTGGATTGCTTTCCATCGGCTGTGAAGGTGAAGACAACAACTCCTATGATTCCACGCTCATTCATAGTCTCATCAAGCTAAGCCTTTGTTATTGGCCTCTACTGGTGAAACTTACATATTGTGCCTTTAAGAATTTATTGTATTAGGGAAAATTGTCAAGAACTGAATGGGAGTTTGCTCTGGGTTATAAAGGCGCTCACATTACACATTACCACCTGTGCTGTCAACATTTTGTTTTATATATATATTGCCATAATCTTCACTGCATTAATACTAAACCACAGTCAATTATTGTGTTAATTATTTGCATTGTTTAAAAAATGGCTGCATAGCAATTTAGTTATTAACGTGAACCAATAGCCTGCATAATGTTGGTGATGTCAGCAGAAAATGAGAGTTCCCTTACAAAGGTGAACTCAACACTTCATCTGAATCAATGCTATGGGGATATACTATCAGCGTGATCGGTGTCTGAAGTACGTTTGCCAACACAAAAAATGTATTGGCCAACAACAGTCCATGAATTCACTACCTGAGCGCCCTTGAGTGTAAGAGGGCACTTGCAATGTATGTAATTAGCTTTTCTGTCTTCAGGAACCTTTGTTTGTGTTAGCGAGTGTAAAGAAATTTGTCATGGATAAGCACTCGAACAAGCATTTCAGGAAATGTGTGCCTCTGTGTCTCAGGTTTTTTAAACCTGAAGACAAACACAACTTGTGCGTTGAGTGTTTAGGTGAGGAGAACATGCGTTAAGATCTCGGGGAAGCTGAATGCGCTCATTGTGAGAGATTTAAAATGAGGAAGCTCAAGCTGGCAGAGGAATTTGAGAATGGTATGTCCCTCTCATGTTCCTCGGTCACTGGCTCGAGCGATCTTCTCTATCAGGATGTGCTTTCTCTTGAGTCTTCGGATCCAGCAGACAGCATGTTGCTGGCACAATCCAGCCAGGATGAGGTGGATGTGGTTGAAGAAGGTAAATATATCGCTTTTAGTGAGCCCTCTCAGCCTATCAGCCCAGCATACAAGGAGTTTCTGGAGGTAATGGTCCGCACCACAACTAGATTGGGTCTGTAGTTTTCAGGAAGTACATCCGGCCCAATCTAAATCTTCGCCTAGGATCTCTGAGGGTCCTGGTCCATCACAGTCTAAGGACTGGAGACAGGGCCAGAGGGAGAGTGTGGTCACTCGTGCTCCTCCTCCTTTGAGGAGTAGAGCACAGAGGAGGCGGGATGCTGAGACAAGATCTCAGGGAAATGATTGAAAGAAAGCGATTTGGTAAACAGGTCAGAATCACTGAGGAAAAGTCAAATCCCTTCTCCTTCTCTTCCTTCCTCCATTACTATATATTATATTGTTCTTGTCACTATGGCTATTGCTGACTGAATCAAGTACGAGCTATAGCAGGTCCTAGAAGAGTGTGTTAGAAGGATTGAGCTGCCTAGTAGGATAGGATAGGAAGTAGGATAGTCCCTGGTGGCTCCCTTCTAGAAGGGCAGCAGTATCGATGGTTGTAGCAAGCGCTTAGCAGGCTCCCTTTGGTAGGCTGCTCTTCGGGGTTAAGTGTTGAGTAGAAACCTCCGCTGCTGTTGGGGTTTTAAAGTAGGGTCCTCCACTCCATGTTGGAGCCCTAACCGATCCCTTAGAACCTATCAAGTAGAGTTAAATTGCCTTCTAGCATCCCTTCTTGTTATCGGCACCTTTGCAAGTGCCCCATTTTCTTTGCAAATTCCCCCAATTGTGCGGTGATGGTAGAGCTGAAGCTCCCCTGTGGCTCCCTATGGGTTGGAGTACTATGTTATGAAGCTGATGAATAATTATTCTAGGTGTGACCCCCATATGTGCTCTCCTTGAGGTAGTGGTAGGCCAATGTCGCATTTTAAAATGTTCTCCCTGGGCCAGTATTCCCTAGAAGCGGTGTCATGCAAGAGAAATTGACTTGGCTAAACCTATAGCTCTGTTCTTGAGCCGCATGTGGCTACGCCTGGCCCACAAGGAAGGGAAGAAGGCTGTAGAGGCTGGGACTTTCCTTGTCGGAGCGTAAGAGCTTGAGTGTTGGCCGAGGGAATATTACAACTTGACAGCTATGAGGCATCGGAAGCGCCTTGAATGATTGACGCATCTGACTCCGGCTAAGTACGTCTCTCCATAGAGTAAAGGGATGTCATTGACTGTCGTCGGCCAATTAAATTGTTGTGCTTGCACACGTGCTTCAGACAACGGTCACGCTGATGGCGTTACCCATAGCGTCAATTCAAACGTCGAGTCTCGTTCCCCTTTTCAAGAAACCATGGTTACAGTCATAACCTGAGATGTTTTTATTTTTTTATTTTTTTGCACAGTAGGACCAGGATGTAAAATGTTTGTTGCTATTTCATGTTGACTTTAAAAAACACAATATGCTAATATGACTGTTTACTAAAATAATTTAGAAATCTTACATAGATCCTTGTGGAATCTCACTTCCTTGGAGAAAGCTGCTGATTCTTCATAAAGAAATGAAAAAGATACATTTCATTATATAGCTAGTGCACTGTATGATGGCTTGACAAAAATAGTCAAAAACCTCAAAAAAAATTATCTAATACTCACGTAGAGCTCTCCGATGCTTCCCGTAACTCCTCATCCAGTCTAGAGATGCAGAAATTAATTCATTTATATTTTAGCTCAGTTATATTTTTTACTTTCTTTAAATAAAAAAAAGTAGAATATATAATATATAAATATATTAAATATATTTTAAATAAATATATTAAATAAATATAAAAAATGGACAATCATTTCATACAGTATTTATTACATTATTAGATTGTTAGATTTCAGGGGTTTGGCAGAAAAAAGGTTGGTAACTCCTAGTAAAACAGATCAATCTTATAATGTTACTCTTCACCCCAGCGTTTGAAATGTCTGTTCCCATAGAAACGTGTCTTCACAGGTTTTAAATTATAGAATCACAACTCCTGTGCAGATTCTCATAAACATACTCAACACCTCTTCAGCAGCTACATCTGTCAGCGATTGTCTCGCTCTCACAATCTATGTGTGCTGCTGATCAGTGTCATGATGATCCCTCCGTTTACCTTCTCCCATTGTGTAGTTCAGTGCCCAAAATAAATTGGCATTCATTTAATGAAAGACAGTTAAACATGTCGCTCTTTGATACTTGCTCACCTGATGATGCACTCGGGTATGTGGACGTACTCCATTGGGATGAGCTCCTCCAGTTCAGCTAAGCTGTTCACATACTTTATCTTACTGCTGAACTTTGAGCTGGAAAACATTTATGAATCCATTTTATTTTGTTTGTTTTTGTCTCCAAAGCCAATATTTTGTACACTACGACTATGTTCAGACTGCAGGCAAATCAGATTTTTTTCTCAAATCAGATCTTCTCAGGTAGACTGTCCACACTTTTAATTGCAAGTGATCAAATACGATTTTTGTGTTCAGACATAAACAAACCATCTGAATGGGTTGCTTCGGTAACAATTAGGCATACCCATGTACAGTTGTGGTCAGAATAAATGGCACCCCTGGTAAATGATCAAAAATGGTTGTAAAAAAATAAACCTTTCATTGAAGTAAAAGAATTGAAAGTGCTGGGAAAATCACATTATGAAATAAATGTTTTTCTCCAAAACACATTGGCCACAAATATTGGCACCCTTTTATTAAATAAATTTTGCAATCTCCTTTTGCCAATATAACAGCTCTGAGTTTTCTCCTATAATGCCTGATGAGTTTGGAGAACACCTGACAAGAGATCAGAGACCATTCCTTCATACAGAATATCTCCAGATCCTTCAGATTCCCAGCTCCATGTTGGTGCTTCTTCTCTTCAGTTCACTCCACTCATCAGGTGGATCCAGTCGTGACAACTGAATATGCTGGAAGATCCAATGTTAAGTGTTTGCTCATCTATCCATAGAACGTTTGAAAAGTAACTGACACTACTGGATCTTCAAACGGGACGGGTTCTATGGTTAGATTAGCTTTTTTGGCAGCAAACACTTAAGATGGGTTTGGTGAACACACAGGGATAAAAATTACCCAATGTATAAAATGAAATACTCTGCTGTATCTTTAATGCTGTGGGCCTAATTTTCTGCCAGAGGTCCTGGACATCTTGTTCAAATACATGGCATCATGGATTCGATCAAATACCAACAGATATTAAAAATCTAAACCTGACAGCCTGTGCTAGAAATCTTATAATGGACCATGTTTGGATCTTCCAACAGGACAGTAATCCAAAAACAAACATCAAAACAAAAATGGGTCACTGAGCACAAAACCAAGCATCTGCAATGGCCATCCCAGTCCCCAGACCTGAACCCTATAGAAAATGAGTGAGCTGAACTGAAGAGAAGAAGCACCAACATGGATCTGGGAATCTGAAGGATCTGGAGAGATTCTGTATGGAGGAATGGTCTCTGATCTCTTGTCAGGTGTTCTCCAAACTCATCAGGCATTATAGAAGAAAACTCAGAGGTGTTATCTTGGAAAAAGGAGGTTGCAAAAAGTATTTAATAAAAGGGGGCAAATAATTGTTCCCAACGTGTTTTGGAGAAAAACATTTATTTCATAATGTGATTTTCCCCCCACTTTCAATTATTTTACTTCAATGAAAGGTTAGATTTTTTATATATATACATTTTATATATATTTATATATATATATATATATATATTTTATATATATATATATATACACTCACCTAAAGGATTATTAGGAACACCATACTAATACTGTGTTTGACCCCCTTTCGCCTTCAGAACTGCCTTAATTCTACGTGGCATTGATTCAACAAGGTGCTGAAAGCATTCTTTAGAAATGTTGGCCCATATTGATTGGTTATCATCTTGCAGTTGATGGAGATTTGTGGGATGCACATCCAGGGCACGAAGCTCCCGTTCCACCACATCCCAAAGATGCTCTATTGGGTTGAGATCTGGTGACTGTGGGGGCCATTTTAGTACAGTGAACTCATTGTCATGTTCAAGAAACCAATTTGAAATGATTCGAGCTTTGTGACATGGTGCATTATCCTGCTGGAAGTAGCCATCAGAGGATGGGTACATGGTGGTCATAAAGGGATGGACATGGTCAGAAACAATGCTCAGGTAGGCCGTGGCATTTAAACGATGCCCAATTGGCACTAAGGGGCCTAAAGTGTGTCAAGAAAACATCCCCCACACCATTACACCACCACCACCAGCCTGCACAGTGGTAACAAGGCATGATGGATCCATGTTCTCATTCTGTTTACGCCAAATTCTGACTCTACCATCTGAATGTCTCAACAGAAATCAAGACTCATCAGACCAGGCAACATTTTTCCAGTCTTCAACTGTCCAATTTTGGTGAGCTCGTGCAAATTGTAGCCTCATTTTTCCTATTTGTAGTGGAGATGAGTGGTACCCGGTGGGGTCTTCTGCTGTTGTAGCCCATCCGCCTCAAGGTTGTGCGTGTTGTGGCTTCACAAATGCTTTGCTGCATACCTCGGTTGTAACGAGTGGTTATTTCAGTTAAAGTTGCTCTTCTATCAGCTTGAATCAGTCGGCCCATTCTCCTCTGACCTCTAGCATCAACAAGGCATTTTCACCCACAGGACTGCCGCATACTGGATGTTTTTCCCTTTTCACACCATTCTTTGTAAACCCTAGAAATGGTTGTGCGTGAAAATCCCAGTAACTGAGCAGATTGTGAAATACTCAGACCGGCCCGTCTATATATATATATATATATATATATATATATAAAATATCAAAAGGATTAACAGTGCAGATTTTTTTTTTTTTTTATGATCTTTGATCATATTTGCCAAGGGGGCAAATAATTCTGACCAGTACTGTATATTATTATTTAAAATAACTATTTTCTATTTTAATATATTTAAAAATGTAATTTATTTCTACGATAGCAAAGCTGAATTTTCAGCAGTCATTACTCCAGTCTCCAGTGTCACACGAATCATGATCCATCAGAAATCATTCTAATGTGTTGATTGGTGCACAATAAACATTTCTTATTAGCAAGTTATTTTGCTCAATATATTTGTGGAAACAATTATAATTTTTTTCCAGAATTCTTTGATGAATAGAAAGTACAAAAGAACAGCATTTATTTGAAATAAATATTTTAACATTGTAAATGTCTTTGCTATCATCTTTGATCAATGCAATGCATCCATGCTATTAATCTGCTTTTTTAAATCTTAAGGTAGTTTTTATTTGTCTACAAAACTACTTTCAAGCATTTAAGCATTAACCTTCAGATGATAAGGTTTTTAAGATAATGAGAAACGTATTCTGTCGAGTGTATCTAAACTATTGACCAATACTAAAAAACTATAACAAAACCAAAAATTGCCAGTCAACATACCTGATAAATGGCTTTGTGATGGCTAGAATTGTCCTAATGAACCATGATGGGTGAACAATAATGAAAGATTTCAAGTTCTTTCTAAGCCTGAAAAAGTGTAAAAAACAAAACAAAAATAAGTCATCATTTTTAATATACTGTATATTGTGCATTGCACATTTTAATATATTTAACATACTGTAAATAGGCAGAATAGTGATAAGTAAGGCATATTATATATACCTCCTGTCAATCATCTGGTAACATCTCTTAAGCCAGTTGAGGCCAGGCATCCTCCGGTGTGGAGTGGCTCCATTCAGATAGATGATCATGTAGTCCTCTGCTACCATGAGCTCTAGTGTACTGATAACATACCTGAAGAGTAATTCACATTCATTTAGTGATTTGTTCTCAAAACATGTAATATTATTATATTCTAGGATTATTCTATGGAGGGTATGCACATGACGTCACAGTAGGTGGGAGTCACTGCGGTTACACCCTGAGTGGCAAAAAAAAGTGGCAGCATTGTGTTCAGCTTAAATGCCGTGAAAAACATACAAAACACTTTTAAAATGGGAAAGAGCTTTGCGGTTGACTGTACAAATAGATTTAACAAGAAATCTGAGCTATCTCTTTACATACTGCCGAAAGCTAAAAAAAAGAGAAGCAAATAGATTACTGCAATTCGGAAAAATTATACCCTAGCTTATACATTGTTTTGACAACTCATCAATTAAATATTTACCATTTACATTCTGCATAGCTGTAAAAATTTTGTCAGCGTTTAAAAAAAAACACCCATTATGATGAGCATTGTGTTCTACAAATAGGGATGGTTGGATGTTTGTTGGATGTTAGTTGGATGTAACCTTGGTTCCCTGGAATGAGGGAACGAGACATTGCGTCATTGATGATGATATGGGGAAAAACCTTTCTCCTAGAATACTGCTTTCAAGCACGCGAATTAGGGGCGGATATGCATATAAACAGAGGGCAGCCCAAAACACTGAAGGTGCTTGATGAGCATTCTTTTTTGATTGCTCAGCCAGCGCACTCTCCGAGAGAGCCATGAGCAGCCAATCGTTCAAATAATTCAGAATGCGCACTCAGCTCAGACACAGAGCGGAGAGAACAGCATTTGTGCACTTTGTGAATGTGCGGGTGCGGGTGGGGGTGGGGCGGGGGGGGGGCAAAGATAGGCCGAAAGGAAGGACTGTAAACTGATAAGCAACTCCTTTGAATTCAAATCCTAGAAAGCACCTGTGACGAGGTGTATGGAAATCTGCATCTTTTAGATCTACCAATATAAACCAATCCCTTGCCATACGAGAAAATGGATTTATTTTACAGTTATCATTCTAAATGATCGCTTCATAAGTTTCAGCGAGGCGTGATTTTCAAGAAACGGCTGTGCTAGACTAACTGGGACTAGTCACAGCACTTACATAGCCTATTGTTGCTCTATTATTGGTTTGATTGTTCCTATTGTTCTCAACATTTGCAATTCACTTAGGATAAAAGCGTTTGCTAAATGATTAAATGTTAAATTTAAATGCGAATCCGAATGCTAATACACAGTATTCTTGGAGAAAGTTGTTTCACCATAGCGTCATACTTGACGCAATGCTGAGAGACCGATATTACAAGGGTAGATAGATAGATAGATAGATAGATAGATAGATAGATAGATAGATAGATAGATAGATAGATAGATAGATAGATAGATAGATAGATAGATAGATAGATAGATAGATAGATAGATAGATAGATAGATAGATAGATAGATAGATAGATGGTCATCTGGATTTAGATCTACCTAATAAATAACGTATTTATAGTGTTGTCTAACAGATAAAGCATTCACAGGCTTTGCTTTAGTCCAACTGCCTTAAATTTAAGAAGATATTCAATTGTTTTACTGCCGTTTTCGCAGTTTCCTCTATTAAATCCAGTCGTGTTGCAGGATGTTTTGCCACTTAGTACGGCTGAGGGAAAGTGACGTCAATGCATACCCTCTATTATATTATAGGATTAACGAGCCTTGTAAGATATTTTGACATCAGGGCAACTGATTGGCTCATATCAGACTGAACTCACAGAAAGAGGTTTTCCATGATCTCGTGATAGTCCTCTCTGTCACTGTCAGGGAGGAAGCATGCAGCAAACACAATGATGGCATTTGCACCATTGCTATAGTAGCCTGTGGGTAAATATTAAATATATTTCATAATATTAATTGCTCAACACAATTTAAAGGCATATTACAGGTTACCCAAAGTGGGCTAAATTGTAATAAATGTGCACTAAGTAGTGTATTTCAAATATAATTAAAAACTGTACTTGCAGGTGATATAATATTGACAAAATAAAAGCATACTTAAAGCTACACTGTGTAAGATTTTCTCCCATCTATCGGTGAAATTGTATATGACTACCAACTGAATATTACTTTCTAGCCCCTCCCATTCCGAGGGCGTTTTAACTCCTACTGTGGCCGTATTATTCCAAGATTAACATGGCTTCCAGTTTGACTTTGTCCATGAGTTTTCCTTCAAGTGATGAGGTTACTTTAGAAAACTATTACAAATTGCATTTAGTTATTTAGTCAGTTAACATGTTGGTTATGACCTCTATGTAAAACGAATAATAGTTTTACGTTTTCATTATTTTGGTACCATTTCATTGCTTACATCAGCAATCAGGTTCCCAAACGAATGCAAGCTAATCTTAGTAAAGTATCAGAGCTATCGTTATTCTGTATATTGTACTAGATTAATAGATTAATTAGAGTCAGAGATCTGCAGGCAGTCGCGAGTAATCTCCCCCTCGCATTCGTCACAGTGCCACTGAGTGTAAAAACGTGAAACTTGAAAACGAAGCTTGAATTTCCAGGTATGTCCATCTTTGGCTAATGTTTTTACAAGATGGAGGCGCAATGGCTACCGCCATTCGAGCGACTCGCTCATATGTATTCTGAATGGCAGATTCTACGCTTACGAGAATACTTGATTAGTTGGTGGAAGTAATTACACATGAATGAGCACATATCATTTTGAAAGTGTTGAAGTGGTTTTTTTTTTTGCTAAGAATCAACGTAAAAAATTATGCAGTGTAGCTTTAAAGAGAATGCACTTTCATGACTATTTTTCTTAACACATTTAAGTACACTTTTAAAAAGTGCACATTTAAAAGTCTGTTGTCATGCTTTAAAGAAGTACACTTATTTTGAAATTAAGTATTTGATTGATGTACCGGTAACTGTTCATATATTTTAAATGTACTAAACTACAACATCATTACAAATGTGTAATTACAATTATATTTAAATACATGACGTTTCAATAGAAATTATCTTTCTATTAATACACAATAAACGCTTGTCAATACATTCAACAATATGCTTTTACCATATTTCAAAGACAACAGAATTATGAAATTACATATAAACATGCTGAAGTCCTTTAGTGGGTCAAAAATCAGTTATGTTTAACTAATTGCATTTAATTGTCAATAACATCTAACTAGATGGTTCTAGATGGTTAGTATCCAACTTAACTAAGAGTGCAAAAACATTACATTTAATTTGCACTAAAGTATATTATTTTAAAGTATATTGTTTCCGTGTAATAATAGCCTACTCTTTTTAAAAGTATGCTAAGTGTACTTTAAATTCACCTCAAGATATTTCACCAGTGTGCTGCTGCACCAGTCTGCTGTTATAATTATATAGATTACATATATTTACATATATCGGGTAAGCATACATGACCACAAATACATTTAAATGCTTAAAAATATAACCACTTAACCATAACTTTCAAACATTACTCATGATTTGATAGAATCTCTTTACCATCATTTCTGACCAAATTTAATCCTTAATTGGAAGATTTAGGCATTACAGCTCAAATATCAAATATCAAGTTTGGTGTCCAAACTCGGTCCTGGAGGGCAGCTGTCCTGCACAGTTTAGCTCCAACTTGCCTTAACACACCTGCCTGGAAGTTTCTAGTATGCCTATTAAGAGCTTGATTAGCTGTTTCAGGTGTGTTTAATTGGGGTTGGAGCTAAACTCTGCAGGACAGTGGCCCTCCAGGAGCAGGACTGGACACACCCTGATGAAAAATAGGAGCTTCACATTTTTACTTTTAATATTCCATTGACTTCCATTGTAAGGCTATACTGTAAATACATTCTCTTTTGTTTTTGAAAACTGAGAAAAAAGTCTGAATTATTCTCAGTGCTAATCACTGTCTCCTTGCTTTATATTTAGCACCTGGTCATAAACGGATAGACATTGTCAGCAACAATACTCAGGTGGGCTGTGGCATTAAACAATGCTCAATAGGGAAGAAAAGGCTATCGCAACTTCCGTTTCATGCTGACAAATCGGAATTGTTGGGTCTAGGTTATTGGCCCACCCTCATGCTGGTGAACACTTCATCAGATGAATAAAAATATGTCATTGCAAAAGGGCGGACATGTTTTTTGATTAAAGAATATGAGGGCACATTAATTTAAAAAAATATGTGCACAGATTAATCATTTATAATAAATACTGCAAAATTCAGACAGAAAACTCCTTAAATTTTCCTGGAAATATTCCTTTAACGTACCTCCATGGGATATGACTTTTTGGTAGGGTTCAATGCTCTTCATGTTGATGCGGTGCTCTTGCTCTCCAATGATGACAGTTCTCCAGAGTTTGGAATCCTGCCGCTCTTCTTCAGCACTGTATGTGGGAATGGGCTCAGCTGTTTCTTTTACTGAATCTCTCTGGGATGCTTGAGGCTCTGAAAAAAATACTGTGTATTAGTACTCTCTTTTTAATAATAAACAATTATTTACAAGTGTTTATGTCCAACCTTCCCAGTCTATTTCATGGTCAGTATAATCTGCTTCATCAGGTGTGTCCAGATCATCAACATTGATGTCGAGGTCATCTGGTGTGTCAAACAGGTCATCCTCACTTTGGTCCAATGATAGACTAATACGAGGAGCGGACAGCTTTTTCCTCTGAGAGGCCACACCCCCTTGGCCCTGTAGGGGCAGGGAGGTGGGCGGAGCTAGTGGAAATTAACAGACAATCAATTAACATTTATAAAATGATCCAGCATTACACATGGTTCTGTACACTGTTTCAGATTGGCTTATTTGAATAGTGTTCCAGGGCCTACAATGATTCAGAACTTGTCCTACTTGAGTAATTATCTATTTCATTTATGAAACTCTAGAGGGCACATGCTGATAGGTCCACACATAATTACCGCATGGCACAAGCTGATTGGCCTCTACTGATCCTGCAGCCAATAACATTTCTTGCTCTGCATTTAAATAGTCTGCTTCATTGTTTGCTGTTAGCAAGTCTTGCATTGCGCTATCAGAGTTCCTTTGAAACCCTACACCTCCCCCAGCTCCACCTGCCTATATCTGCTACAGCATTTATCTATAAGTCTATTTATGCAGTGTGTCTGTGTATCTATTGGCAGTAGCAAGTCCATACTTGCTCTGCAGCAGCAATAATCAAAAGCAGCAGCAGCATAGCAGATCTAGTCCGCCAAGACCAGATACATTAACATTGCCAAATTCAATAAAATGCCAAAACTATTCAGAGAGTTGTTATGATTGAAATCATGTTAAGCCTAACAAGATGAACAGAAGAAGAGAATGTTACTTTACACCTCTGATTTATAACCGATCCACTGTTCTGTGAATCTTTTTAAATGTATTCAGTCTACTTATATCTTCGGGCAGATTCTATAAGTGTCAGTATTTAGCAGTCTTACCTGGTCTACTCTCTGCACCTTCAAAGCTCATCTTTCGTTCATGAGTCAGGTCCATCCCCACATCGCCAGAAAGGGAACTATGAGAAACACACACATAACAACGAGAGATCATTATCACTTATCAATGCAGGAAACTATAATAATAAAAATAAATAGATACATTAATAAATAAATAGGCCTTAATTTAAAGTTAAAATAAAATAAAACAACAACAGCAACAACAACAACAACAACTCAATAATAATAATAATAATAAACTATCCTGTATTAAATTTTACAGTTTTAACACACCCTTGTTAAAATTGGAGCTACAAACAAGGACTCACAGACACAGAGAGCTGTTTCAAATTAGTCTCCAGCAAAGTAGATGACTTAATACTGTGAATCCGGAAATGTTGTCGCTCTTCAATATGTTGTAATAGCAGTCTTGCATCTGCTGCAGCTGCAATGCACAGCAAACAAACTCACTTAACAGAACTAGTCTCTATAAATGTATCTGCTCTAAAAAACTCTCCGTACCATCCTTTTACCATTCCTATTTGGAATTTAGAAGCAGTGTGAATTCATGTGTAAATATATGCATGGACACACAGCCACATGAGAAGAGAAGCCTATCTCGCGGGAGTGTCTACAATAAGCTGCCAGATGGTTGCCAGTTCTCAGACAGAGAATGTGTGTTGAGAGAGACGAGAGTGAAAGTGGAAATGTCTGTTGATCTCTCCTTTCATCAAGACTTTGGCTCAATCCATCTATTTTTCCATCCTCCACAGCAGGAAACAGGAAAAGTGGGCGGGCGTTATGTCATCATCATCATCATCATCACCAACCCTTTCTACCCTGCTCTCTCTCCCCTCTTCTTTGTGAATCACTCTTCCGCGTCAGTGTCCACACACATTTACATTTACAAACAGGCAATCACACACACACACACACACAGGCAAATAAATGAGCCGTACATGCAGAGCCATGAATTTGAATAATGGCAAAAGTAGGTCAACTGTGCTTATAAGCTGAAACCTCATTACAATAAAACGTGTTTGTATTAAACATGACAAACATTCATTTATGATCCATGCACAAACAAAAGCAGCTGCCCATGTCTTGCATCATAAAGGATGCTGATGCTAAGCCTCTTCCGTCACCAAACACTGATGCATCACAAACAAATGCCCGTCCCTCCCTCTTTCCCTTCCCATCTCAACACTCAAGGTTTCAAATAACAACATGCCTGATATAATCACCCACAATACACTCACCACCACAGCTGAGGCACAGTTTTTTTTTCCTGCCCTGCGTTTCAGATCATGGATGTGTGCCTGTATCTCTCTCTCACTGTCAGGGATGCTCTGTTCACCCACTGCTGAGAGCCTCCACCATTTTGTGGTCATGTGACCCTCTCAAGCACCAAACAAGAGCGTGAGGCTGTTCTCTCCGCCCTGAGCTTGAGATACAAATGAGTGAGACTCATCACAGCACAGTACACTGCAGTGAGGTGAAATTAAGCTGATGGGCTCTGACTGTACAAGTGAATTGTGAGTGAGTCTGACTGTGCAGATGAGTAAAGAGAGGTGTGTCTGAGGATGAATGAACATTAATGAGTCTGTCTGTGAGAGATGGAGTTTTTCACAAAGCCCATTAGAGCAGCTGTTGAGTCACATGTGAGTGGGATCAGATTCATAAAATAAACTGAATCTACTCAGAGATTTTGGTTTATATTGACATGACAGCATTGCACAGTTGCTGCAGATTTGTTGACTGCACATCTATGATGTGAATCTCCCGTTCCACCACAACACAAAGGCTTGAGATCTGTGACTGTGGAGGCCATTTGAGTAAAGTGAACTAATTGTCATGTTCAAGAAACCAGTTTGAGATTATTTGAGCTGTGTGTCATGGCATGTTTTCCAGCTGAAAGTAGCCATTAGAAGATTGGTGCTCGGTGGTCATAAAGGGATAGACATTGTCAGCAACATGCTGCATACTCAGGTGGGCTGTGGCATTTAAACGATGCTCAATAGAAAAGGCTATTGCAACTTACGTTTCATGCTGACAAATCAGAATTGTTGGGTCTAGGTAACACTTCATCAGATAAATAAAAATATGTCATTGCAAAAGGGCGGAAGTTTTTCTTGATTAAAGAATATGAGGGCACATTAATTAAAAACAATATGTGCACAGATTAATTATTTAAAATAAATACTGCAAAATATGAATTGTCTATTTTGATTTCATGATGACTAAGTACAATTAAGTGGCCTTTTATTTAATTAACATTATTTAAAAATATACTTTAAAGATTTGAAGTACACTTCAAGTGTTATACCTTAATATTATACCTACTACAGTGGTAACTGACAAATAATGTCAACATTAATATTTTTTGTTGTGTATCTCACAAACCCTGCCAAGAACATGTCAGTTTTATATTTCACCCCAAATTCATAAAGACATTGACACTTTGCATAAAGAAAATGAAGCATATGTTACATTATATAATTTTCACATTTTCCCCCAAATTCACGTTCACATAACATAAGAAAATGTAATTCTCATTAGTGTAATGGGAAAGAAAAGCATGATATATTATTTATATTAGAAATTATTTTTTACATAGTGGTAGTATTGGTAGTAAATTTATGCTAATAAATAAATAACAAAACTAGGTCTGGCTGGGATAATTCAAACAGAATGAGTTTGTATGTTAAAGGGTTAGTTCACCCAAAAATTTTAATTCTGTCATTATTTACCCTAATGTCGTTCCAATCCCGTAAGACATTAGTCCATCTTCGGAACTGTTATAAATGAGGCTGGCACCCATTCATCCAACTGCCAGGGGGAGCTCTCTCCCGAATACTAACATGGACTATTGCTTTGTTGGTTAATTCCTTCCTCACACCAGTATAAATAGCCATGAATTTCCACTGCTTCCTTGTGAAGTATTGCCAGTCTATCACTGCCTTACCAAGTGTTATTCATTGCTTATTATTTGCCTTCTTGTTATGACCAATGCACTTGCCTTATTGGATTACTGCCTTTTGGATTTTGAAAAACCACCTCATGCGAGCGTGAAAACTTTTTTGCAATAAATGGGAGTTTTTGCGAAATTGACATGTTTCCATTGAGCGTATTTCCAATTTCAATATGCGCAATTTGAAGGGTAATGGAAACGCGGCTTGTGTTACTACTGTGGAGGGAAGGATCATCAAAACTCTGCTTGCCCTCACAAAGGGAGGAAACATCCAGTCTCCAAGACAAGTGTGAGTACCAAGAACCTTTCTTCTCCCTGTTCACACAGTTTTTCACTTCTAATTGAACTCTCTTCTGATGATAAAGCAAAATACATTTCAACGCTAGTTGACTAAGGAGCCACACTTAACTTGATCCACCAAGATCTTGTGCAAGAACTACAGATACCTACAGTACCTGGTCTCCCTGCAATCAATATTACTGCTGTAAATAATGCACCCATCGGCACATGCATCACTCTCCAAACCGTTCCAGTAACACTCCGATTTGGCCTATTCCACATAGAAACAACTACCTTGAATGTCATCAACTCCTCCAAGCACACTCTCATCTTGGGCCATCCATGGCTGGCTGGCCATGATTCCACCATTTCCTTGAACCAGGTGGAGCTCAAACAATGGTCAAATGTCTCATGTCTCACCACAAGTATTGAAAGTCAAGTCAAGTCACCGCTTTTAACAATATGGACTGTTTCAAAGCAGCTTTACTGTGATTATAGGAAATTAAAGTAACAGAGATTGTTTTGGCTTTACAGCAACAAGTTATTTTCCAGCTAAAGTTAGTTTTGATAGATTCACTTCTGTTGCAAAGATCATTCGTTATTAACTTAAGGGCCGCTTACACGACACCGTTCTAACAGAAAACCCTTAACATGCTCCGGCACGCTCATTCGCACAACAACAGTGCCTGGTGGCTCGAGAACGCAAACCTTGAAATAGGTTCCAAGGTGCAAGCCTTGAAAAATACAAAATACAAAATAAATAAATAAAGTCAAAGCAGCTCAGCTACCTCCTCACTGTCCTTGGGATTGTGCAATTGAATTATTACCCAACATGGCACCACCCAAGAGCAAAGCCTACCCATTACCCAGACCTGAAACCATGTCAATGGAGAAATGTATTGAAGAAGCACTTGAATCCGGGTTCATCTGTCCTTCTACTTCCCCCACTGCGACTGGTTTCTTCTTTGTTGAGAAGAAAGATGGAGGTCTCCTGCCATGCATTGATTACTGGGGTCTCATTACACTCACTGTCAAATACAGGTACCCACTACCTTGAGTCCCATCTGCTCTTGAACAGCTTCGCGAAGCCCATATCTATACCAAGCAGGACCTGAGATGTGCCTATAACCTAATTCGCATTAGAGAGGGTGATGAGTGGAAAATTGCATTCATTACCACCAGGGGGCACTATGAATATCAGGTTGTGCCCTATGGCCTGGCTAACTCACCAGCAGTGTTCCATTCCTTCATCAACAAAATTTTCAGAGACCTCATTAACAAGTGTGTCATCGTCTACATTGACGATATGCTCTTTTACTCTTATGACAAGAACCAGCATATCAAGGACATCAAGATGGTCCTCTCACATCTACAAGAGTACCAGCTCTACGTAAAGGCAGAGAAATGTGAGTTCCACACAACCAAAACCACATTCTTGGGTTATATCGTCAGTCATCAAGGTGTTGAAATGGACAACTCAAAGATCCATGCAGTCACAGAATTGCCAAGACCCTACACAATTAAGGAGTTGCAACGTTTCCTAGGCTTTGCAAACTTTTATAGATGCTTTATCCGCAATTACAGTCTAATCTCTGCTCCTTTAACTTCTCTGTTAAAGGGCAAACCCTCTAAATTGATTTGGAGTAACACTGCTCAGGAGGCCTTTAAGACACTCAAAACAAGCTTCACTACAGCCCCCATACTAAAACACCCCGACCTCAATCTACCTTTCATAGTGGAAGTTGATGCATCCGACTGTGGCATTGGTGCAGTCCTTTCCCAATGTCATAGTAATCCCGGCAAGCTGTATCCATGTGCATTCTTCTCACGTGAGTTGAACTCTGCAGAGAGGAACTATGATGTAGGCAACAAAAAGTTACTCTCCATGAAGGCTGCACTGGAAGAGTGGCGCCACTGGCTTGAGGGGTCAATCCATCCGTTCCAAGTAATACCGACCATAAGAACCTTGAATACATGAAGGGGACCAAACGACTGAATCCAAGACAAGCCTGCTAGTCACTCTTCTTCACAAGATTTCAATTCACAGTCACTTATCATCCAGGCAGTAAAAACAGCAAAGCAGATTCCCTTTCCCGCCATCATGATCCTCCTCACCTTACACCACAAAATGAACCCATACTACCACCATCCGTTATCATTGCACCTATAAGCTGGAACATCATGGAAGAGATCCAAAGAGCACAACAAGCAGACCCAGTACCACCTGAATGCCCTCCAACCAAGCAGTATGTACCTTGTACACCACGTCAAAGAATGATACAGTGGGTCCATACCTCCTCTAGTACTGGACATCCTGGCATCCACAGAACCATTAGCTTGGTGCGTAACTCATTCTGGTGGCCCTCTCTCACTAATGATGTCACTGTTTTTGTTAAAGCTTGTCCAGTATGTGCATAGTCCAAAACCCCCAGAGATCTCCCAGCCGGCCCGCTTCAACCGCTGCCTATCCCTCAGAGACCCTGGTCCCACCTGTCCGTTGACTTCATCACGGATCTGCCTAACTCCAATGGGTATACCACTATCTTTGTTATCATTGACAGATTTTCAAAGTCATGCAGATTAAATCCCCATGAAAGGTTTACCCACTGCTATGGGAACTACTAGCTATGTTCTATTCCACTAAGTCTTTAGGATTTATGGCCTGCCAGAAGACAGTGTGTCCAATCGAGGACCCCAGTTCACCTCCAGAGTCTGGTAGGCCTTCTGCAAACAACTAGACATCAACATCAGCCTCACATCAGGATATCACCCAGAGTCAAATGGACAGGTGGAAAGGCTCAACCAGGAGATAAGAAGGTATCTCAGGTCCCACTGCAGCCGTGAACAAAAAAGATGGAGCGATTTTCTTCCTTGGGCGGAATACGCTCAGAACTCACTCACTCCTCAACCGGACTCACTCCCTTCCAATGTGTGCTAAGCTACCAGCCTCCATTGTTCCCTTGGACAGGCGAACCCTCTACAGTGCCTGCAGTGAATGATTTGATCAGATGCAGCGAATGGGTGTGAATTGTTAAACAGATCAATCCTGTGACATACCATTTGGAGCTTCCTGCTAACTACTGTATTTCCCCCTCCTTTCATGTGTCCTTGCTGAAACTGGTCCACCCGGCATATGGCCCCAGAACCATAGATCAGGCTTAGAAGAGGGAGGGGTTCTGTAATGAATGAGTCTGGCACCCATTCATCCAACCGCCAGAGGGAGCCCTCTCATGAATACTGACATGGACTATTGCTTCGCTGGTTACTTCCTGCCTCACACCAGTATAAGGCTGGATCCCAAATGGCACACTCCGGCCTAGTGGACATCCGAGTCCACAAGAGAGTGTATTTTGGGACAGTCTTGATGACATCATGCCACTGAAAGTCAAACAGCCAGGAAACTCCTCCCCTCATTTATCTGATTGGGTGTTCGCAACTTCGCAATGATTCCTGGGTAGGTAACTTGTGTGGAGGGTGCGAAAGTGCGGGCTTCGCCTAAGTCTGCATTAAGGGTACAAAGGCGGCGCTCGCGAGCACACCTCTGAGTGATGAAATGCCGAATGGGACACCCTACGGACTTGTACACTTGGCGAGCAGGCGCAATTTAAGGCCACGAGACCGCAAGTCCACATGAAGTGTGCCATTTGGGATCTAGTCTCAATAGCCATGCATTTCCACTACTTCCTTGTGAAGTATTGCCAGTCTATCACTGCCTTACCGAGTGTTTTTCATTGCTTATTCTTCTTGTTATCTCCTTCTTGTTATGACCATTGCGCTTGCCTTATTGGATTACCGTTTTTGCCCTGTTTGCCTGTTTGGACTGATTACTTGTCTCTGATTACCCTGCCTGCCTTATCGACCACGTCTCTGTCTAGTGTAGTATTGGACTTGTTTGCTGAGATAGGCCTATTTCACAAAAATGGCCGCCGAGACCGGAAGTAGGGTAAACTCTTTTCCGGTGTAGGAGCGCTAGCAGTAGCAATCGGAGAACAATGGCGAAGACTAGAAGCAGTCAGACTTGTTGTGCACCTTTATGTTTCAACTCAAAAAAGAAACAACCTTATTTATCGTTCCACAGCTTTCCTTGCGACGATATGTTGAAGAGGCGTTGGATTTGGGCTATACGAATAGAGGAGGGGCCGACATTTACAGTCAGGAAAGGCAGCACTTTTTTGTGTTCTAAGCACTTCACGGAGGATGAAGTCCGTGTTAGAGAGTCCGGTTTTAATTATCTTACACCGCAGGCCGTGCCTTCCCGATTTTCATGGAACAACTAGGGAGAAGTTACATTACGCCAGACACGGACGGCAAAAAGAGGTTTCTGTTGTGTACAGGAGGAAGCAGAAATGGAGAGTGCTGATGCCGCGCTGCTGGCTGGTGCAGGAGCACGATTACGACAGTCGCCGTGATTTTGTGGGAATAGATATAGTAAGTGTGAGTTTAGTCATCAAGTGTAATGCAATTTTAATGAATGGAACAGTGCTTTTTTTCTAACTATAGCTGCTGTTGCTATTGATACTGAGACAAGTAATACATTAGAATTTATCTGGTTATCAGAAAATATACCATTCATCATTAGCTAAATCCAGTATGTATTTACCTCAAGCTGATGTGGTTCCTCACGCTTTCTTAATGACCTATAACATCTGGCCCGATTTGGGTGAACTAAGCCTTTATGGTTAATGTTTCTCAAAATATACAAGGGAAAGTGCATATGTTTATGCTTTCCATTACATGTTTCCCACTATGTACTTTTTTCATTTAAATAGTACTACAGTGTAACTAATTGTACAAGAAAATATTCTACATATAGTATCTAAATTAAAATGAGGTTTATGACTTGTTTATTGACCTCCTTTTAATTTAGAGACTATATGTTGAATATTTTCAAATCATATACACTATTGTGGTTACTATGTTATATACTGTAAATAGAGCCTTGTGTTCTCAGTTGATCATTCTCGTGATCACCCATAAAGATTCATTGTCTTGAATCTGCCCCGTGAAAGTGTCCATAAAAGAATTTACACCTTAAACCACAAAAGGTAAACAAAAAAATCCTGCTATCCCATGATTTATCATGTTCTGTGATTTAAGATCCCCACAGTGTTGAGAGAACCGTGTTGTGTGTTCAGTTACTCACCAGCTTTTGCAGGTCTCTTTCTGTTGCAAATCTCTCGTAAGTGTTAAAGGAAGCAATGGGAGGTGCTCTATGACCTCTTACTCAGAAAGTGTTTGGTCCAATGTTCATTGCTACGGCAACTGTGCCACACCTGACATAACTAAGTGTAAAGTTATAAATCTCTGCTGGAGTTCTCTCATTGCTCAGAAACACATTTCTCTCTCTCTCTCTCTGCTGGAGTTCTCTCATTGCTCAGAAACACATCTCTCTCTCTCTCTCTCTCTCTCTCTCTCTCTCTCTCTCTCTCTCTCTCTCTCTCTCTCTCTCTCTCTCTCTCTCTCTCTCTCTCCTCTCTCCCTCTCTCACTCTCACTCTCACTCACTCTATAGGGACTTTCCATAGATATAATGATTTGTATACTGTACAAACTGTATATTTTATACCCTAAACCTACTTTTAACTCTAAATCTAAACTTTCTGCATTTTTATATTTTCGAAAAACATAACTTGGTATGATTGGTAACACTTTACAACAAGGTCCTATTTGTTAACATGTTAATGCATTAAGTAAACTAAAAATGAATTTTTTTTTTTTACAGCATTTAATAACCTTTGTTAATGTTAGTTATACACAATGTTCATGCTAGTTCACAGTCCATTAAGTTAACATATGCAACTTTTGATTAATGAATAATGTAGGCCTATTGGTAAAGCTGGGGGCCACGTGATGCAGGTGGTGAGGATAGACATGCTTTAATGAGCTCCTATGATTAGCTATATTATTCGTCGAAATTCCTTCATTAATCTCCATAAATGGAATATTTTTTAGTCTATTAAGTATCTGGAAATGTATTATTGTTTATGACAACACAATTTCTATGCCGAAAAGTAGGCTACATAAAACACGACCAATTAGCAACACTGCCGAAACTAACGACCTCAACGCTAATGGCCGAAGATGTGGAAGGTGAAGTATCCTTACAGACTCTGTGAAAGGAGATCAAAGCCAACCATCTCCTTTGACAATTGCGAGGGCGCACAGAACGGGAAATATTTCGTCGAACAGAACGACTCCAAGGGATAATCGTGGCGAAACTCCTGAATTTAAGAGAGAAGCAGAAAATCCTTCAACTTGCGAGAGAACATAAGGACGTATACTTTGAAAACCGGCGCATTCATTTCTTCCCTGATTTTAGCGCGGAGCTGCAGAATGATCGGAGGTGAAGCGAATGTTGAGAGATCGGGAAATCGAGTACTCCTTCATATACCCTTCCAAGCTGCACACGGGTAACGTTAAAGGGTGATTCTCGCGAAATTAGACTTATGAGGTGTCATGAAGCATTTTGATGATAAAAGTAAATGCTATCAAAATAAGAAGGATACAGTTATAAACATCTCTTAATTTTGCACATGATTTCAAATGACATCATAAATACCAATTGTGTTGTTTTTTCCACATTTAAGGGGAAATTTTTCATTACCGCAACAGCATGACTGGATTTGGGTTGTTTGAGATGGAAATAATTATAATAAAAAAATATAAAAAATAAAAAGCTTCAGTGCATGTTATACCATAAACATTTACAGTAAAGAAACATGTGGTATTTGGTGATCATTGGTAAATGAAGTGACAATAATAAGGAATATAAATGTCCAAGACCAATTTTCTCATCCTCTGCAACAATTTTCAATCATTGTTTAAGTCCTCAAAGAACTAACATTTTCAAGGAATTTTGTTGGAAGGGACATAATTGACTGTGACACTCAAGATGGCTACCAGGGTAAGCAGTTCTTATTTTTTCTCTCCAGATAAAAGTTAAAATTTTGTTTGCCATAGTACCGACATGGCTTTTTAGTTCTCATTACTGAAACATGAGTTTGTGAAGTTTTAAAAAATGTTGCCGTTTTAATTTTTTTTATAAACCCCATTATGGTCTAAATATAAAAAGAGAGGGAAAGTTTAGCTAACCCTCATTTAGCTTCCATAGTTAGCAAGAATGTTTAAGGTCGCTTATCCTCCGCAACACCATTATCATTCATTCTCAATGTTTCTCAATGATACTCAATGTTTCAGTAATGAGAAACAGACTTATGAAGGAGAGACGTGCACTATAACTCTTGCTCATTTCAATATAACTTGATATTTGCCTTCTTCTTGAACAGATTGCGTAAACAAAATAGCTTTTACAACCCCCCGAGCAGGGGTCACTAGTTTTTCATTTTTATGAAGTGCTTCCACAAAAAGCAGTATGAATGCAGTATAGGCCACCTACTATAAATGTAATATTATTTAATATTTAATAGTTTTACTGTAAAACAATGTATTTCTAATTTTTTTTTTTACGAAATGTTACATGCACGATGGCTTTTGTGTATTTTGTTACAGGCAAGCATCAGTTGAAAAGAAAAGGGCATCAGCGAAAGACAGGCTGGCAAAGCATAGGGAAAAAATATACAGCAATCCAGTGTTACTTGAGGAGTACAGAAGAAAGGAGAGAGAGAGGTCAGGGGACAGGGTGATAATAGAGAAAAAATATAACTTGGATTCATTGTTTTGACCAACACTTGCACTCACTCCCACACAGACACACGCATGTGCACAGAAACATAAGTACACACACAGACATGCATGTGCGTACGTACACACACACACACACACACACACACACATACATAGACACACACACGTACACACTAATGCTGACATGCAAATGTGAAGGCTGACATAATTGTACAGTATTTCACACACATCACTCACAGACATGCATGCCCATGTGTGTGCGCGTGCTTACACTCACACATGCATGCACACACACACACCTACCATTCCTAAATGAACAATTGTGTGCAATTTTGATCATAGTCCAAAGTTTGTATTTATGTCAGTGCTTACTGCATTTCACCTTTCATTCATTTTTCCTTTTCCAGGTATCGGAAACGAACGGAAAATGGTAAAATTAAGACTACTCAGGATCTCACAAGTAGACAGCATGAGAGAAAAAAGGCATGGTACTGTGATGATTACGATAAATGAGAAAATGAAACACTGTTTATGAAATAAATATTCTTTTAAAAATTGTATGTGTTTTAAAAATGTAAAATAGGGTTAGGCATCAAACTCCTTTGTCAGCAGTGAATGTGTGAGCTAAATCTAATTTCCGAAACATTGATCCTCATTACCGAAATGGCATTTTCATTACCGTAACATGTATCTTTTTCACAAATTAAGTAATAATTAGATAATCATATTTTGTTTTAAAATGTATATACATACTGTACAACACTACTTACGACGATTTACAAATTGTAAATCATCACGTATGTTTCGGTAATGAGAGAAAATAAGGAAATTACAAAAAATATGAAAAAGTAATTTCTCTAGTTTTACATAGCTTTGAGCATGAGTAATAAGAGTCTTTATAAAGCTTAACTTTAACATTAGCCAAAAATACAAATTTTTAACCATATATTTAATATAATGTCATGTTGCGGTAATGATATATTTTTTTTTATGGACTTCATCTAAAAAATGTAAATATTTATATAGGAAATATTTTTTTTTAATTTTCTAAAAATAATGGTTATAATAAGGTCAGACCTTAATCTTATATGTGCAAAAAGAAAATTGGCTTCAAGGATATTTTAAAAATTCTGATGCTGGACACCTTCTAAATCTGGATTTCGTGAGAATCACCCTAAAGCAAAGATCTTCTCCCCGCCATCTGAGGTTAAGAACTTTATTGATTCACAAAGCAAGGACACAGAAGCTTACTCCTGAATGATAATTGATATACTATTCTCTAATGGCCTTAAAGATCACATGTGAGTTAAGAGTAGACTTTATTTTTCTTCTTTCATTTCATCGACCAAAGGCAATAAGAAATAACATCACTCACTGTTGCTATCACAATTTACCGCTGTTGTGTTGACTGTTCCTAGTCTAGTTTGTAATATAGCCTAATACTTTATTTGGTAACACTTTAGAATAATGGTCCGTAGTTAACAAGTAGCTATGCAGGAAGTAATAGGTAGTACTGCATTAACACCGAACTTAATACTATGAACTAATATGGAAGCAATATTAACTAAGCAGTAAGTAATATCTAATTTAGTACAAAGGTAGTTCCTTGGTAGGTATTTGATTATTACTAAAGAAATATATCCTCATTGAGAACGAGGGATAGCCTCATAACCCTTCACCGCTCCTCCCTCAAGGGTAGCGAGGGGGGAAGAACCACTCAGGCAGTTTTCGGCAGTAAAAGGTGCCGTCCACGACCTAGTAAGCTATCCATGCACTTCGGGAAAGAAGGGCACTGGAGCAATCGGCATCCTGTCCTCTGGGGGCGCCCCAGGTGAAACGGCCAGTCCACCCATTACAGATGGACCAGCATGCTCCATGGGTGACTCCACCGGCAGCGGTGGAAGGGAGGAGTAAGGAGCCCACAGGGAATGCTTACTGGGCGAGACATCCAACACTATCCTCCTATCACCCACCCCACGCGGCACCCGAAGGCGGGGCGTGGTAATGGGGACTCGCGCTTCGCGGACGAAGGCGAGTCTCGACCTCAACACCGCAACAGCACTCACGCTGAAACACCAACACTGGGAGGTCTTCCCGGAAGAACACCGACACACTCGCTTGTTGTGTAAACAATAGTACTCTTCAGAGACATCTGATTGGCTCCGAAGCAAAAGGCAACTGGTGCGTGCGTCCACTTCCGTGTTTATACCCGTGCTGCGGGGGGGAGCGTGTTATCACGCACGCCAATGTTGAATTGGCTTGATTAAATAGTAGTACGAAGAAGACAGGCTCCCTAAGCATGATCCCCATTCAGTCGACGTCGACTACGCTGCAGATACACACACCATAAACAAAGCAGTGTGTGCTTACCGTTTTGAATATCAATCCTTTTAAACACTTTCTTTATTCCACTCCGCTCATGTTAATATTGAAATATTTGCCAAGGAACACTCAGGTAAGATGACGTAACATTAGAACAGCCTTCTATCTGTACCGTTTTGACTTCTTTGCTTGCTGTTTTGCTATTATTCTCGTGCAGTGACTTGTTCACTAAGCTGAACAGACAATCAGAGTCCTCTCTCTCACCGACGGCCCGATGCCGATTAAACATGTCGAATTGTCCGAAAAAAGCCGACAAGGACCAATCTCAGCCAACGGTGCGAACACACTGAGAAAACTTAGTTAGCCGATGCACAAAACTGCCCGACGGCCGACCATCGGCTTGATGTATCCAGGGCCTTATAGGCAGTAAAGTTTTGACCAAATTGCTTGCCCTAAGACTAGAAACTGTTATAACAAAAATAATACATCCAGATCAGACAGAATTCGTTAAGAATAGACAAGGCTCCGATAATATTAGAAGGCTGTCTAGTAGTAATGTCTAAAATTGGGAAGGTTTAGCCCACCTTTCTTATTTGGTGCTTGTAGTTTAAGAAGTTGATATTGTAGCAATACAAATAATTGAAATTGCTCAAAAGTAGAAATTATCAATGGTCATTCTGTCTATGGATGCCGAAAAGGCTTATGACAGAATTGAGCCTACTTTTCTTTTTGTAACCCTAAGAAACCATGGGCTTTGGGTCTAAATTCATTGGATATTTAAAAACTATTTTTAATTCTCCTAAAGCACAAATATACACCAATGGTATTATGTCAAGCACCTTTACATTGTCTAGAGGTTGTAGGCAAGGCTGCCCTATATCTCCTTTATTATTTGCCCTGCCCCCCACCCCCCCACTATGTGTATTTAAAGGAAAACAGTGATATATCTGGCTATAAATTGAATTATGACAAGAGTGAAGCATTTCCTATTAATGTACCAGATGAATTAAAATATATAGTTACACCACTAACACTGTGCACTAATGAGTTTAAACATTTAGGTATTCAGATTGATTTAACACATGATGACAAGTTAAAAAAATTGTTTTGCTCCATACTTCTGGGCAGAGTGAAAGATGATATGCTGAAATGGAAAGAATTATCATTAATTGGCAAAGTCCGTGTTATAAAAAGGATAATTTTACCTAAATATATACATTTCAGTGTCTCCCCTTGAACATCCCTAAGTCTTATTTTAAGGAACTAAAAGTGCTTTCTGGCTTTCTGTGGAAAGGCAAAAACACTAGAGTAAAACTTATTAAACTTCAAGCACCATATAAGAAAGGCGGGCTAAACCTTCCCAATTTTAGACATTACTACTTAAAGGAGAACTCCGGTCAATTTTAACATTGAGCTCATTTTTTTGTACATTTGGAGTGCTGTCAATACAGAGAACAACGACAAAAATCGGTGTTGCCTACACCGAGTTATTCTATTTTTAAAATTTGCACCCTATTGACTTCAATGGGGCAAGTAGTAAGCCTGCTTTTTAGCCTCTTAACATCCTTTAAGTGTCATTACAAGTGCACAGAAAATGTGAGTGATTCCTTCCGAGTGAACACGGGTGGATCTGACTGCAGTAGATGTTAGAGATATTAATAAAAATGAAGTTAATTCAGCCAGCGCTCATACCTTTGTTTACATCCTGTTTTCGGTGGAAGGCCATAGTAATCGATTGTCGAGTTCACGCGCATAGGTTTAGTACCTATGATCACGCGCGTGAACTCGACAATCGACTACTATGGCCTTCCACCGAAAACAGGATGTAAACAAAGGTATGAGCGCTGGCTGAATTAACTTCATTTTTATTAATATCTCTAACATCTACTGCAGTCAGATCCACCCGTGTTCACTCGGAAGGAATCACTCACATTTTCTGTGCACTTGTAATGACACTTAAAGGATGTTAAGAGGCTAAAAAGCAGGCTTACTACTTGCCCCATTGAAGTCAATAGGGTGCAAATTTTAAAAATAGAATAACTCGGTGTAGGCAACACCGATTTTTGTCGTTGTTCTCTGTATTGACAGCACTCCAAATGTACAAAAAAATGAGCTCAATGTTAAAATTGACCGGAGTTCTCCTTTAACTTTGCAATTTTGGCCTTTATATGGTTTTGGTTGCATCCTAATAAGGTTGATACTAGCTGGACAGTGATAGAACAGTGGGAGATGAGTTCCATCCCACTAAAGGTTATTCCTTTTTTGGGCTCAAAAAGATGTTTGTCTACATTCACTAAAAATCCATTAATACATCCATACATTTTCTGCATGGATGGAATCACATAATCTATGCAGCCTTAGTACTATTCCGCTTAAGCATTTAGGCTACCCCTTTGTGAAAACCCTATTATACTTCTTGTTATTGCTGATGGCAAAAGCATGGGCGAGTAAAGGTATAAAGACACTGGACAACTTATATGCCATTACTCTTTAATGAGCTTTGAATTGCTGTCCCAGTAATATAAAAATCCCAAAACATAATTTCTTCAAATATTTGCAAGTCAGACGTTGGGTCAAAAAGATCACCCCCCCAGACATTCCCTAAAATTCCAACACGGTCGGCATTTGAAAATGTTGTTTAACAAGATTGTGTCCTCCCTAAAAGGTATTGCTTCTGTAGGATACAGCACATTAACAAATTATTTTAAGCCATTTGACAATGTAATCTTGAAGCAGAGGTGGGAAGGAGATCTTGACTGTACATATGATCTGGTGGAGTGGGAATGTGTTATGGAAAGAATGCAGACTATTTGAATATCTACCAAACATAGACAAATCCAATTTAAAGGTATAGTGGAGGATTTTCCTGAATTTTAGAAAAGATCCGCCCTCTCCACTTGAAAAAATGCACATGCGCAACACTCTACCTGCTCCCGAGAGGTAACGCCTATTAAACGTGTGCACGAGAGAGCATGCACGAGCCTAGTGCGTGACTTGTGCCAGGGCTAGCATCGCTAATCATAGCTTACATTAACTTTTACTAGCAGTGATTTTAAATGGATTTCTCCAAATAGCATGCCAAACTTTACCTGTCGAGTAGAAACTTCGCGACTGAGGCATCAGTGGGAAGCCCAACCTGTGCTTTTAGCGCACCCCAGCGTGTGAAATATTATCCCCAAAACACTCTGGTCTTGTTTCTTTCTTGAAACAAGATGGCCTTTCTCTTCTTGTCATACAATTCGTAGACACTTTTTCTCTTGGGACCCTCAGACATTTTGAAAAAACCCGGTGAGAACGGTGAGCTTCAATGAATGGCTGAAACCGTAGCTCACCACACATATACACCTGAAAGTGCGCATGCGCAGAAAGCGAAAACTACCTAGGGACGAGCACGTACGACGGCCTTACGTAAACATATCACCAGAATGATTGACAACTAGGAGGACCAATAGTCTTGATGATCCACCCGGAAAAAGAAAATCCTCCACTATACCTTTAATATTCTGCATCGAACATATCATACTCCTCAGAAACTTCACATGTTAAATACTGACATATCTGCAAAATGTCAAAGGTGTAAAACGTCTGAAGGCGATTTAGTCCATATGCTTTGGAATTGTCCTGTTTTGAATGACTTTTGGGAATATATAATTGATATATCTTCTCAAAGGGTATAGGTATCCCAATTAGTAATGATCCTAGAATTTGGATATTAGGGGATACTGATTTATTAGATTCCTCTCATCATAAAAAGTACTTCACACTGTTGGCAGGAACTGCAGGAAAAAAAATGTAAAAATATCTACTGTACTGCCCTCCACTGTCACAGTGTGTATCAGTGCAATGCCAGGCACAAAACGTTACATTTTGACCGTGCTCTCTACAGATGATCATGGATTTTTTTTGTATAAGCTCTTTTTGATTGTGGTATACAACAACAATTTCAAGTTTTTTTGTTTTTTTGTCTGATAACTATTACTCAATTGCACATAACAGGAGGATGTTGGTTAGAAGTCTATTATTTTATGTTAGAGATTCAGAATATGCTGAAGTTTGTATTCATTTACTACAAGTATGCTGCTAGTACAGGCTAGTACAGTGCAGTGTTGGGACATATGCTGGCAAATGTAACCTTACAGTTGACTTGCCAAATCACTTCCACTTTGCGCTTGGACACAAAGACAACGCAGCCCTGAAGTGTCAACTAGTCTCTTCCCCTGTGAAGGCCTCCTTCCCTTCCCTTTACCTCTGTACAGATACAACGTTATCAAAATGATCTAGTTCACATGGATACGCGGAAACGAAAATTCTTTATTATGCAGGCCGGACAAGTAATTTGGCGATGTCAATTTGTAAAGAAAGATATGTGCGCAGGCGCGTAGTATGTATATATATATGTATATATATGTGTATATATATATATATATATATAATATATATTCAAATGCGCATACCTATAGACTAAAACACATGATAGGTATGTGCATGCTGTCACCATTTTCACGGATTCACGTTTTTGACGTTTTTGAAGTTTACATGGAGATGAAACTTGCGCCTTGGAACCTGTTTCAAGGTTTGCGTTCTCGAGCAACCAAACACTGTTGTCGTGCAAATGAGCGGCCGGAACACATTAAAATGTTCTGTTTTCGGTTGAAACGGTGTCGTGTAAACGGCCCCTAAGTTAATAACTAATGATCTTTGCAATGGAAGTGAATCAATCAAAAACTAACTTTAGCTGGACAATAACTTTATTCCTGAGCTGCTGTGAAGACAAAACAATCTCTCTTACTTTAATTTCCTATTATCACTGTAAAGCTGCTTTGAAACTATCTATATTGTTAAAAGCACTATATATTAATGAAGGTGACTTGACTTGACTTTACCTGTTCGTTATGTTGTCATTATCACTGTGTATTTAAGTTCTTCTTTGTGTTCCTTTCAGTGGTCCGTTATTGTGTGTTGTGTGCTACACGCTGTCTTGTTGCAGTTCCAACCCATTGGATTACCTGAGTTTACTTTATTTAAATAAAAGGTCTTATATTTGATCTTCTCTGCCTCTTCTCTTCATCATCGGACTTATAACGTTACACCCTGAGTCCCTTTCCTAAATTATTTATTTTGTCAATTTTTGTTGTTAGCAATGTATAAATAATACAAGATGTTAACGCTACCATACTCTAGCTGAATTGCCAAGAGTTCTGTGTATCCTTTGTTGCATTGTTCACTTCATGTTTCCCTGCTGCTCCGTGGTGGTTACAATAGTTACCCTCGGGTCTTCCTATGACAATTAACCATGCCCTCTCATTACATTACATTACTTATCAAATATATGTGTTTTTAGTCTAGATTTGAACTGACGGCGTGTCTGCTTCCCGGACAATGGTAGGAAGACTGTTCCAAAGTTTTGGTGCTAAATAGGAAAAAGATCTACTGCCAGCAGTCGATTTTGATATTCTAGGTATTATCAACTGGCCGGAATTTTGGGATCGCAATAGACGTGAAGGACTATAATGCGTTAAGAGCTCGCTCAAGTACTGGGAGAGCTAAACCATTTAGTGCTTTGTAAGTAATTAGCAATATTTAAAAATGTATACGATGTTTAATAGGGAGCCAATGCAGTGGTGACAGAACCGGGCTGATATGGTCATACTTCCTGGTTCTGGTAAGAACTCTAGCTGCTGCGTTTTGGACCAGCTGTAGTTTGTTTATTAAGTGTGCAGGGCAACCACCCATAATAGCATTACAATAATCTAGCCTAGATGTCATGAACGCATGAACTAATTGTTCCGCATTTGTCATTGAGAGCATATGACGTAATTTAGATATATTTTTTAGATGGAAAAATGCAGTTTTACAGATACTAGACACGTGACTTTCAAATGAAAGATTGGTATCAAAGAGCACACCCAGGTTCCTAACCGACGACGAAGACTTGACAGAGCAGCCATCAAGTGTTAGACAGTATTCTAGGTTATTACGTGAGGACGTTTTTTGTCCAATAATTAGAATCTCTGTTTGTTTTTTGTTATTTCAGAATTAAGTAATAGGAAATTACTATTTATCCAGTTTTTTATATCAGCTATGCATTCCATTAATTTTGTGAACGTCACGTCAGAGCGTGAAGAAATATAGAGCTGAGTATCATCAGCATAACAATGAAAACTAATGCCATGCTTCCTAATGATATCTCCTAAGGGTAGCATGTACAGATACCCCTTTTCCACCAAAAAAGAACTGGTTCGGAACTGGTGCTGGTTCAAAGTTGGTTCAACTTGCGAACCTTCTCAGAACCTGTTTGTTTTTCCACTGACTAGATACCCCAGCGAACAACGTCGTTACGTCACTGTGTACGTTGCCATACGTCTCAGCTTTCCCAGAAACGTTTGTGCCAACTTCAAGCATAACAATTACAATGGCGGACTATATCGTCTTTCTGCAAATGTTTCTCCTGGTTTTGCGATCCTATATTGGGGTCAGAAGAAGACGTTTAGAACACATTTGTGCTGCTCGTCTGGATTACTATAGACGGAGGTTACGTTCGAGAAGAAGTTCGACAGTAACCCCGCCCCCAGCCCCCGACGTAAGCATGACGTGGTAAAAGAACGGTTCTAGTCCAGCAAAGAGTTGGTGCCGCTTTGGAACCAGTTTTCCTGGCCGAGAACCGGTTCTTTGGCTGTCGAAACACAAAGAACTGGTTCGCGAGTAGGCACCGGCTCCGAACTGCCACCAGCACTGCCTTGGTGGAAAAGGGGTAAGAGTGAACAGCAAAGGTCCTAGCACTGAGCCTTGTGGGACGCCATACTGAACCTTTGATCGATAAGACATCTCTTCATTTTCTGCTACAAACTGATAACGGTCAGATAAGTATGATTTAAACCATGCTAATGCAATTCCACTAATGCCAACATAATTTTTGAGTCTATTTAAAAGAATGTTGTGGTCAATAGTATTGTCAGGGACCAAGCAGTTAAGCAAGAGAAGTCACAAGGGAAATTCAAAAGTAAAGCTTTTATTTCCCAACCATCATGACAACAAAATAAAGATAAAGCTTTGGGCCCAAAAAAAAAAGGTCAAATAAACAGACAGTAACTAAACCTCTAAACATAAAAGACCCAAAAATACAACTGACCTCCTACAAAAGAAACGGACTTATATATTGGCTGATCAGACCAATTTTGACACACAAGGGAAGACTAACAACAACAATACTTCATAAACTACAAATAACAACAAAATCTACCTAAAACTTATTCCAAAAGGAATATACTTTTACTTAACCTTAATTCAACAAAAGTACTCAATATAATATAAATATAAATATAAACCCCAAAATATCTAAGGAGAGAATAAGACATAAACAATGGTAGTGTCCAATTAGGCCACCTCCCCCATAAAGCTGCTCCTTAAAGAATATCCTCGCAGATACCATTTCTTTGGTTTAATCATAGCCAGCTTAAAAGTGTTTGGTACGTATCCTAATGACAAAGATGAATTAATGATATTAAAGGGATAGTTTACCCAAAAATGAAAATTCTGTCATCATTTACTCACCCTCAAGTTGTTCCAAACCTGTATGAATTTCTTTCTTCTGTTGAACACAAAAGAAGATATTCTGATGAATGTCAGGAAACCAAGCAGTTGATTGAAAGTCCATTAAGTCCATTGACTTCCATATTATTATTTTTTTCCTACTATGGAAGTCAATGGGGACCAGAAACTGTTTAGTTACCAATCTTATTCAAAATATCATATTTTGTGTTTAACTGAGGAAAGAAATTCATACAGGTTTGGAACAACTTGAGGGTGAGTAAATGATGACACAATTTTCATTTTTGGGTGAACTATCCCTTTAAGAGGATCTATGACCTCTGGAAGCATCTCTTTCAATAGCTTAGTCGGTATAGGGTCTAACATACATGTTGTCGATTTAGATGAATTAGAATGAGTTTAGAAAATGCTTCCCTCTCCTATAACAATGAATATTTTATATTAAGACTCCACCCATTACAGTAGTGGCCATTTTGAAAACTACAGTGTTCAGTTTTTTTTGCTACTCATTCAAATGTTGTTAAATTCTTACAAAAAGTGCAGATGATCTTCGGACTGAGCCGCACAGAGATTACTGAACAGATTTTTTTTTGTATTCATTTTTGTTCAATAGTTATGGTGTCGCGAACATAAGGTCAACCCAAAATTGCTTTAAAGGCTGTATCTTGGCCAAACTTTGATAAATCGAAACGAAAATTGGTACGCTTCATCGGAACCATGATCTGAGGGGCCATTCCAAATTTAGGAACAGGGCCATCTACAGGTTATGAGATCTGGAAAATGGAGAGTTCATTTTCATCTGCACTTCTGAACCAGCTGTTTTTTCATGTATGTTCAATTTCTGATGTTTTTACTCTTCCTGCTCTTCACTGCTGTTGCTGCTGCTTCAAGGGCTTGGCCCCGTATCGCTGCTTGAAGCTATATTGTTTTACTTGTGTTTGTCAGTCGTTAAATGTTTACTTGTATCCTAGGTTGTCTTGTGTTTCTCCTGCTCCCTGTGTTTTCAACCTTGTGGATTATTTTAATAAATCTAACTGCATATGTATCCGATTCTCGGTGAGATTAGTCCGTCTGTGTCAAGATAATCACCCCCTCAAGGACCACACTTGAGATTTTCATTTTCATCCAACTGCATGTGGATCCAATTCTCAGCCTGCTCCTTTCCCTGCCTGAATTCCAACATGTTACACTACATGTATCATGAAGAAAACAATGATCTAAACTTGTATCTGATGATGTTTATGTTGTATTCATGCAATACAATTTTAAATAGTAAAATTGCATTTCAGATTCATTTCAAACGATTTTCAGTTGCACCCTTCTGAAAAAAAAAAAAAAAAAAAAAAAGTGGGATGGCATGATTTGGCACCTAAATGCAAAAATAAATAGTTACTTGATGGAATTAAGTATTAAAATGCATTTGATATACAATCAATTGTGTTTTGTCACACTAAAATACAACTGCATTGCATCTGTTGTAAAAAAAAAGAAGAAAAAAGAAAAAGTAAATACAATTTAATGTCATACTAAAGTTTTACACACATTAATTTAGATTCTACCTAAAGAAATGATCACATTAGAAATTGTGATTGTATATACAGTAAATATTTACAAACGTGATACTTAGAGTCGTTCCATACAGGGTAAGTAAATTAACACATTGTTGTTGAGGGGTGGGGAGGCTATTTCTTCAACTTTAAGAAAGAACAGAAATCAGTACACATGATTTCTTTAGATGATCTCATGTTTCTTCAATCACTTCAAACATGATCTCATGTTTCTTCAATCTCATGATCTTCAGTTGCTGCCCAGGTGCTACAGAAAATGGCTGCCCACTGCTCTGGGTGTGTGTGTCCACGGTTTACAATGCTTGTGTTCACTTCTCACTCATGTGTGCACTAACTTGAATGGGTTAAATGCAGAGGACAAATTCTGAGTATGTGTTGGTTACCATACTTGACCTTCACTGTCACTGTCACAGATTGGTTCTCACTGCAAAAAAGACTTTACATCACTAAATGTAGAAAGATTAAATAATATCTAAATAAAGTAAAACTATATCTAGTCAATACACATGCAAAAGTTGGACTAATTATTTTAGAGCAACAGCATTTATTAAACACTACATTATTTTAATTACAGTTAACTGCAGTTTTTCCTCTTGTCAACTAACTAAGTAAGGACCACCCAAATAATCTGTGATCAGATGCATCAATGTCACAGTGTGTACTGAGGTATCATTCTGGTATCTATGTCAGTGTTGTAGAGACTATTTGAATAGACAATGTCTACACATGATTTGCATGGATTCAAATTCTGTCTTTTATGACACATGTCTTAATTCATATTTCATTTAAATTTCATGTGGAATGGCGGATACTGACTGAGAAAGCCACATGAAGTGTTAATGTCAATATAACACTCATTTACTCTCTGGAGTAGACTTAGTTTACTGGGAAGTTTTTGGATAGTTTGATGGCAAGTTGGCAGGGTCAGAAATCACTGATATTACTGAAAAATAATTAATTGAATTGCTGGTTGTGTTTTTAAATAACATTTAATCAATTTTTCACATTTATTCTGCATGGGCCTATCAAGCATAATATGGGTTTTAATATAATTAGAAAAATGTTGTCATGAAGGAAAGAAAAAAAAGTCCCCGGAAATCCAGAGGGTAAACACTAAGAACAAAACTAAAGGGAAAATTCACCCAAAAATAATAAATACAAAAAATATTACCATTTACTCACCCTCATGACTTTCTTTATTCAGCAAATCACTAAATTAAATATTTCTTTTTTTGAGTAGAATTTCCCTTTAGTTTCCGCCAATGCAATAAGAATTCACAGTGTGCTTTTGCCATGATCTCAGCACTCACTCACACACAGATCACATTCACATTTTCACTGACTCAGAGGTAAAAAAAAAAAATCCATGTATAAAAGCATTTTTATCACCTAACTCAAGTTAAATGTGGACAGGATGTTCCGCAGAATGGTGTCCTTCACAGCGTTAAAAACAAAGCGGATATTTTCAGTGTCGGTTGCACATGTGAAATGTGCATAGATGCGTTTATTTGTGTCCCTGTTCTGTTCCTCATACATACTCAAGATGAACTTCATTGCGGCATCTGCATCATTTGCAGGGCCTGTTGAGTAAGCAGATAACACAGATTTCATTATGTCTGTGGAGGTCAGTGGCACTGCAGCAGTGTTGGGGAGTAACTAACATTTTCAGTATTATGATAGTAGTTCAAACCAGAGTAATGTAGCTTTTCTTTTTATATATATCATCATTTCATTGCTTTTAAAATAGCTTTCCCCACACTGCACTCTAGAATATTTACCACAATAAATGACATCTTAATTTATTTTTATTTAGTAAACACTGCATAAAATAAGACTTGTCAGAGAATGTGTCTTTTGAGTCAGAATGAAACGGAAGTTGCAATAGTTTTTCTTCATTATATGACATATATCCAAGGCTTCTTGAACTATACATTTTTTTGGAAGGGACTTGATTTTGTCCATCAGGAATTGATTAAATCATTGGATTGTTGTTGTTTGCTAATTGCTGCGATCTCACGTAAGTGACAGGTTGCTGAACGGGAGGTTTTGGTCCTGTCCTCACGCCAGTGAAACCATCATAAGAGAATAGAAGAGATGACGTTGTAAGGGGCAGGGGAAATTATTTTTATTAAAGATTACGAGGGCACACGAATTAAAAAATAATAATAATAATGTGCACAGATAAATCATTTAAAATAAATACTGCAATATTCCATAGAAACATTTTGTTCCAGTGTACTGGCAGATTTTTTTCTCTTCACTTAAATTGTTTTTAACATGTTTGTACCTAAAACAAGTGAAAAATCTGCCTGTTTGGAAAGACAAATTATTCTATGAAAACAAGTCTTATGCAGTGTAAATTGACCTTGTTTAAATAATTTTTAGATATTTTAACTGAAAAATAAGACAAAAATGCTTGTTAAGAATAGGAATTTAAGCCATGTTGTTGGCACTCCAACCTGTATACTGTGGGAAATACGTTTTAAGGTCTGACTTTAAGATCTTCTCCTTCAGGATATCTGTCTTATTGAGGAAGAGGATGATAGATGACTCCTGGAACCAGGGGTAAGAGATGATTGTCTTAAAAAGTGCCTTACTCTCCTCCATGCGGTTCTGTGGTGGTAGAACATCATATCAACAAAATAAACCAACATGAATCCAGAGTTTATCTGTCAAATGAATCACCTATATTGTAATGATGGCAAATCTTAATAAACCATAAGAGCTATTTGAGAATGCAAGGAAGTGGGCTAACCTCATTCGCACACTCATATAAGACCTGATCGTACTCGCTCAGAGCCACCAGGTAGATGATGGAAGTAACGTTTTCAAAACAATGGATCCACTTCCGTCTTTCGGACTTTTGGCCTCCGACGTCAACCATTCTGCAGCAACAGCAGGGATTTTATAATTGACAAAATGGGTTACAGTCATCTTCACACCACCAATAAATTAAGAGTTACCTGAAAATGACAGTCTGAAGGTCAAAGATGTACTCAATAATGCCTGTGGTTGGAACTCGGACTCGTAGAATATCCTGCAGAGTCGGCAAGTAAAAAGCTGCAGATATTCTGTCAATGTCATCAAGGTAACTAGTAAAGAAAAGAAAAAAAAAACATTAAAATGATTTGTCTTGAACCCAATGAACACCAAAGCTCACCAAACACAGAATTAAGCATATTTCAGATTTGCTTGATAAAGAGATACAAAACATTTGTCCTTAAATTACCAAGCATATGCCATATTCATTTTCTGTTTTCATAGTTCTGTAGTATGTTTGATTGTGTTCTAAAAAAATCACTCATTCAAGACATACATTTTATCAGTTCATGAATTCCCTAGGAATCAAACCTTGCCGTTGCTAGTGTCATGCTGTACCATAGGCGTAATTCTATGGGGGGACAGGGGGACACGTCCCCCCCAATATTAAAAGAAGGACAATTTGTCCCCCCCCCCCCCCCCCCAATATTTGATCATACTGTATGATTATGCGGGCAATATCGATGTGATTGCAAATACGTCTTTCTTTCCAGCTCCGAAAATATAAAATCCCGGCCGGTCCATTTCCCAAACCATTCGACTGGCCTTACACTATACATTAACAAAACCTATTTCTTCTGAAATCCATGTCATGTTTTCCCTATGCCTTTAGTAGCTCGTGCACCGCCAGTAAGTTAGGAAAAACCAAACAGAAGAAGAGGAGCGCGAAATCTGACAGACATTTGGCCTACCTGTCAACACTCCCGTTTTTCCCGGGTTTCTCCCGTTTTTTAGCCCTATCTCCCGGACCCCTCCCGGTTTGTTTTTTCTCCCGGGAAACTCCCATAATTTGCATGGCCCAAACTGAGTAAAGCCTCTGTTTAGGCTATTAAGGAAATATAATTTTGGCAAAAGAAGAACTTTTATTTTAAATAAATGTTCATTTTAAATCAGCCTATGTCAGTGTGATATGTTACCATATTATCATGCTTAACACTAAGAATTTGAATAATTGTAGTGTGATGATCAGATGCAGATATCTAAATCAGAGAATATCATAGGTTCGGGCGGTTTGCGGGTGGATTATTTATTTTTAACAGTGGATTCGGGTGACTCGAAGTGCACCAGATTAATGAACTTACCTTTAAAATGTACAAAATTTTCTTCCGGGGGAGCATGCCCCCGGACCCCCCTAGAAGTGTCAAGTACACTTAACAGCATGACTGTTGTATGCTGGTAAGTGTTCGGACTCTGACTTTTAGTTTATTTTGATTAAAAAAATGTGTGCATGCGCCAACACAAAAAATCCCACAGCTGTCCCCCCCAATGTGTGATTGACAATTTCGCCCTTGTGCTGTACAGTCTGAACTATACAGGTATTAAAAATAGCAAAGAGCAGTTTTCTTCTAAATTGTAAGTAGAGCTCTTACAAAAAGCACAATAACACAGTGATAGTATCAGGTGGTAAATAGCAGGTTTTTTGATATATAGGCTACCAAGTCAAGTCAAGTTTAATAGGGTTTGATACAATAGTAATTGTTTCAATACAGCTTCACAATAATAAACAGGAAATGTCATTTTAGCTCGCCAGATGTGGGACAGTTCTGCTTCATTTGTTTTGTTTATGGCTGACTTGCGGCATTGCTATGGCTTAATTGTGGCCCAAATCTGGCAAACAGGAGCGGACCGCCCAAGTGCCATCATTCCACGCGGTATGTGGGCCGGATGAAAGTGTCAAGTGTGGGCCGGATCTGGGCCACAGCAATTTTGCTATCTGGGATTCATTTCAATAACTGTAAAGTTCATTCATTGTGAAACAAGTTCAAATCAAAACAAAAAAACAATGTCCAAAAAAAACCACTGCATTACTATGGTGCACATCTACAGTATGGTAGCCTATATAATACAATGGTTATTTTTGTTAGTGTCAGAAATGAAATATTCACTGCACTTACTATTTGGTAGAGTCTGACAGCTGGAACTCTCTCCTGCGTTCAAAGCATTTCTGCAGGCCTTGGTCTTTCCACATACTCTTGATGGCTTCAGCATATTTAGCCTCCAGTGACAGTACTGTTTCGGGGATCACATTTTTAAGCATTGCAGCATATGTCTACAACACACAGATAGATTTCAGTGTTCTCTCTTTCTTTCTTTTTTTTTTGAGGGGAGAGATAATACATGTTTAGTTAGATATTATATATAAATTTGTTGAATAAAACATATGCTTTGTCTTAGAATTCCTGGTGCATACTGTGTTTTTTCCATCAGCAAAGGGGATGTTCAGGTTCTCCATTGCTTGAAGCATGGTGTGGATGGAAACAATGATATTTTGGAACACCAGCTTGGCAAAGGCCCTCCTGTCTTCCTCACTGTAGCCGCTGCCATGTATAATTCTCATCTGCTTGATGAAAGTGCTCTTCCCGCTCTCCCCTGTGCCTGTGGAGGAACACGGAAAGTTTTATCTGTGAGACATAATGCATTCGATTTTTGTGTAGCTACCTGAAAAGTTTCTTGTGGGAGAAAGCTGTTCCATTAGCATTAAAAGGATAGTTTAACCAAAAATTTGAGTTCTGTCATCCTGTCACTTAAACCTTCTTATTTTGCAGCTTTATCTGGTCACCATATAGTTTCATTTTATGGAAAATAATAGCTTTTGGACTAAGTGTCTCTATTTGTGTTCCATGAGGAAACATACTTTGCACATATTATGGTGAGTAAATGATGACAGAGTTTCTTTTTTGGGTAATTATTCACTTAAATATAAATGGCATAGCTTCAAAGACCTCTAGTGGACTACCGCAGTGTGTTCACGACTCGCTGCTCCTAATGTGTGTGCACTAACTTGGATGGGTTAAATGCAGAGGACAAATTCCGAGTATGGGTTACCATACTTCGCATTCACGTCACTTCACTTTATTGCTGCTCCCTTTTTTTCATCTCAGTTTTGAATTCCACTTTGCTCTGATGTTTTTTATTTTAAAAAGTATGTAATTCATACAGAAAATATTCCTGTTCTTGAGGAACCTGATGGTGCTGTATGTTGAGGATAAGACTGCAGGGCTAATAGTTGTCATACTCATCTTTTCTTTACCAACGTATAATTTAAAACCAGTTTTATTTTCTTTCCGTGGAACACAAAAGTAGACATTTTGACCAGTTCACGATCAATAAAGCAAACAGAACAAAACAAAACAAAACAAAAAAGTAACAAAGCTCGAAACAAAACATAAAATGAGTCCCTTTTATTTATTCCAGAATATTCCAAAGGTCAGGCAAAGCAATTAAATATTCCAAAGCAGTTTGAGAACTTTTTGTTATAAACAGATCATAATCCATTCATCCATTTTCCAAATCACTTGCTGGATGCTGGAGCCTTTCCCAGAATCTCAGGTCATGGGCAGATAAACACCCTGGACAGATGGCCAATCCATCACAGAGATAAACAGACTGAAATATTTCTTCATTGTTCACTAATAATTGTCCAAAGTTGTCTTCTACTTATTAAAATTTGGTGTGGAGCGAAAACGCAGCTTGGCCAATCTTCAAAATATCTCCCTTTTTTCACGAGTTCACACTTACATACAATTAGAGGGGGTAAAGTTGAATGCGTGTTTGATAAATAAATGAATGACAGATTTGTGTGTGTTGGGGGGAGGGGAGGCTAGGTGAACAATCTGTTGTTAATAATAATATTACTGTTCTAACTGTTATTTTGCAGGCAGCCAACTTTACCAACAATTCTCTCACACAAAAAGATCTATTCACTCATGCTCATTTTTAGAAACACATAAAGACCAGACAAAGACTTCTAGTATGGATTTACTATTTTGCATATTTGCCTTAGGATATAAACATTGTGTCATCAAAATGGTCTGCCAGTAAGGTGTGAATGATTTGTATATGATTTGTATTAATATGAAACCGTAGTTAAACTATATTTAGACACAACTTTTCAATATAATAATCTATAGACTGCAATACATCAACTGAAATCATTTTTATTGTGATTGTGAGTATTGTGGTTGATTATTGATGATTGTTTTATTTTTGTGTCTCTGTTTGAGGCCGTCAAAAGCATATTTTACTTGACTACTAAATAGTATGGACAAAACCACGTATGATGCCATCCACAAATAAATCATTCCAACATCGCAGCACTGCATACTGATCTTTTACATGTCAAACAGGTCTGACAAATGGGAATTCTGTTGAAAGGGTGTAGATTATATCACAATTATAACAAGGAAACACTGGATAAGCTTATTCATCTGTTCTTTTATTAAACTAGTATCAATTTACCTGATCAGAAACAGACTGAAACTAAAATATAACATAAAAATAAGAACGCACCAAGGAAAACATAAAAGAATCTGAATCACGTGAATAAATGCGTGATTAAAAATTGTTGACATGCTGGAGCTGATCCTATCACCTATCCTATGCGTGAGGAATTCACAGAATGTTCTTGTTTGCATGCTTACCCTGACGTGCTTACTTGCATTTCAGATTCATAAAGAATAGAAAAAAATAACGCCATACTGTATGAGATGTGTATGAATGACTTTCCATTGACATCTTTTTGCATGTTTTTGCATGTGACCACTAACAGTTAGAGGAAATATGTCATCTAAAGATCTGAAGAGTGAATTTCATAAGCTGTAAAAAAAATATTGTATAAAAGTGGTAGCACATATCATCTGACATTGTGTAATTGTGTAAACATTTAGTAAATAAATGATTGTTTAAAGGTTATTCAATTAGGATGCTGAACAACTCGAATGATTGATATTTACCATTACATTTTTTTGGGTGTCAATCAAAATAAATCTACATACATAAACAAACAAACAAACAAACAAACAAACAAAAAACCCAAGAAAGTACATACCTAAAAGCAAAAGTTTCAGTTGTCGGGCTGCATCCTTTTTGTCCATTCTAAGCTGTCTCTCAATTTCATGGTGAATCCTGGCACATTCTCTGTCTTCACCTGACATGCAGCAGTCCCCCATCCTGGACAACTTGAACCTCCTCCAGTACTTTGCAGTTAATGCATTCATCACCTCACTCAGCAGTTTTAAAAGAGCTGTCTTCAAGAAACTCTATAGGAACACGCCTACCTCAGGAGAGGCTTGATGCACTGTAATTTACAGGTGAAGTTTCTTCCTCATTCAATGGGTGGGTAGTGTCACGTAAGGCATTTGTTTCCTTTTTCCTCTGCACTAATGTCAGTTGCTCTCTGCTTGTTAAATAATTATTAACAAAAAGTATGACGTTCTTCACTGTAAAAGAAAATTCAACTTCCATTTTGTCAGACAAACTCTGTTTGATTGAACTATCGAATGTGGAAAAAGTTGGTATTACATAAAGTATTAAAGTTGATTTTTGACCATTTACTTTGACCAACTTAAAATATTAAACAGCAAGAGTTTAAGATTGGTGTTATATACAAATTTCTGTGGTAGAAGTCATTTGAAATAACCATTTCAGTGTTATACAAGTTAAACTAAGAATGTTCTATAGCACTATTATGTCAATGCTCATCCCAGCAAACACAGAACGTTGGCACAATGTATCCACCCTTCTAACAACTTTTTAACAACATGGCCAAAAGGTTGCCATAACTACGTTGTGTGGTAAAGGTTGTTATAGAACGGGTTCCTCCGCCCAGCAGGGAGTCCAGGTTTTACAGCCGGTACTCCATGATCCCAAGAAAGGATGGGATGGTTTCTTCCGATTTTAGATCTGCGCTGTAGGGAAGCTCAATAAAAAATCAAGATGCTTACTCTTAAGCAAGTCATGTCACAATTCAGGTCGAGGACTGATTTGTCACTTTAGATCTAAAGGACGCCTACTTCCACATATCCATCCTTCCACAACACAAGAAGTTCCTGAGGTTCGATCCCTTTGTGCCTTAGTTATGTGGAAAGAACCTTGGTTCCTGTCTCAAGGGCCCGTGCTGGGAGCTCCTTGTCGTCGCGTCATGCTAACGACAGATGCTTCCCTCACGGGTTGGGGGGCGATTATGAGTGGTCGCCCAGCCCAAGGTCTGTGGCAGGACCATCATCTCTTGTGGTTTATCAACTGTCTAGAAATGTTGGCGGTGTTCCAGGCTCTGAAACACTTCCTGCCAGACATGAGGGGCCATCATGTGCTTGTCAATACATCTGTGGTCTCCTATACAAACCATCAGGGGGGTCTGTGATCGCGCCCCTTATACAAGTTGGCTCACCAGATCCTCCTGTGGGCCCAGGGGAAGCTACTTTCTTTGAGAGCGATATATATCCCAGGGTACTTAAATCAGGGGGCAGACATCCTGTCAAGGCAGGGGCTAAGGTACGGGGAGTGGAGACTCCACCCCAAGGTGGTGGAGCTCCTTTGGGAGAACTTAAGTCGAGCTGAGGCCGACCTGTTCGCAACCCAAGAGACCACACATTGTCCACTGTGGTTCTTACTCAGCCATCCAGCCCCTCTGGGGTGGGACGCTATGGTGCAGACATGGCCGAGGTCACATCTGTACGCATTTCCCCGATTGCTCTTGTGATGGATTTTTTAATTAATAAAATAGTAAACTGCATCAAACTAATCATAACTCTAACATCTAACATTCTAACACTTTGAAACACAATGTACTAAGACGTTCTGGTCTTTGGCTAAATGTATGTGTGCCCTTTCAGAAAACTTGTGACTTTGAGTGTGTTTGTGTATAAATAACAAATAGGGGAAATTAAACTAGACAGATGACTAGGTTTGATTATGAAGGATTCATTACCTAGCAACAGAAGGGCTTGTATATGAAAACCAATCAAATTGTGGGGAAATTATGTAAAGTTTCATGTAATTTTGCCATACCCCTTATTCAATAAAAACTGTTGTATTTGTGTTTTCGGTGGGATTCTCAATGGAATTTGTCTGAGATCCTCCGGCCTTGCTTCTTGGGATATGCTCTGGAGAACTGCTCTGAGATCTCCCGGCCGTGATTAAAGCATTTAAAGGACATTTGCTGAAGTCTGTTTGTCGATTATTCCTGTGCAGGAAGTAAGGAAGTTAGTGGAACAAGTTATTTAGCGAAACACTAGAGACCTTATTACCAGGTGATAGTGTGGATCGGCTCAAGAACACTATAGTGAATGAACGTTACGTATAATGAACGTGCGAGTTGACGCCTATCTAACCGCAATCTAACCCCGCCTAAGAGTCTCACAAAGAGTCGAACAATATCGGTCTCTATAGGTGCGTAGGGGAAAAATCAACCACACTCTGCTCCCAGGAGTTCTGGAAATGGTTCGCCAGCGTCTCGCTCCCTCTTCAGGGAACTAGGGTTACATACGTAACCGAGACGATTTCTATTGTTACCTTTGTTCCCTGAAGGAGGGAACGAGACGTGATGTCGATGACTGACACTAGGGGGTAGCACTTGGGAGCCCCAAACACCTCTGATACTTTGAGAAAAGGCTGATGAGAATTGGCGAGAGGAATTTGCATACTACTCCCCCGGACATAAGGACGTGCATCACTCATTCAGGTTTGTGCTGAGGGGCCAAGACAGTGTCCCAGCTATTTCAGCATGCACTTCAGAGTTTTGGCAGTAGGGACACCATGTCTCGTTCCCTCCATCAGGGAACAAAGGTCAGAATAGTAACCAAGACTTTCCCAATCTGTCGGTCACTTAGATGTAATGTTGATGACTGACACTAGGAGTCCCCCAGGGAAAACGCCACAACAGCTGAACCATGTTACAAGGTTTTGGTGGTGCATATGTCGGCAAGCCCCGCATGCTGGGTAACAAGGGCTCTCACAACATCGTAACCTACTCAACGCCCCACAGAGCAGAGAGTCTCGGGCGAGTAAGCGGGTGCATATCAGCGTGAGATAGATCTGGAAGCACTAGCCAATTGTGTAACAGAGAGACTGTGGCTGTGTAGCTCGACCAAATGAAGGAGGTATGTGATTGTAACAAAATCCCTATCGAAAATGTCCCTACTAAGCGCACACTTATCAAGATGGTTACATTGATGGTTATATTGAGTCGATTGATGCTGTAATTGAAAGCGAGGACGATTTGTATTCAAAGTTTTTGTTCATGGAGGCGCAGGGAGAGAGAGAGGATGAGGAAAATGGTGGCAGCAATAAAAACGAGACAGACATCTCACATGTTGAAAAGGATGTAGTGAATGAGGCAGATTCACAGATTGGAAATATGCAGATGAGAGATAAAATGGAAAAAAAATGAAAGGGAACTTTTCTATAAAAAATGTTATCGAAAAATAACAATAATTTATTGGCCTGGTCCCTGAAGTCACTGTGAGGAGGGATTTCAAAGTCTGTGGTCATATTGGAGAGAGTGGGCAAACCGATAAAGGATAAAGGACAAAGGTGGTGAATATTTCAGTACAGAGCATATTCAGAAGAAGTTTCTACATTCTGTTGGCACAGGTTTGATCAGTGATTATATTAAATTTCATCTGAGGCTGTCCCTGAACGCTTCAAAGATCTCAGATGAAATGTTGATAAACAAAAAATGCAGAAATGCAGGGAGACACCAGCAGCAGAGGGGCGGAGAGAATCTATGAGATGGTTAAACTCCGGAGAGGGTCAGAAAATGTCAAAACAACCCTACTGAGCTTACGGCCAATGGAAGATTCAGCTACAGAAAGGAATGCAGAACTTGTCAGGAGAAAGGTGTACAAGATTGGAAAAACTCATTGGTCCTAGATGTATAGTTGACTGCTTCAACTTCAGATGTAAGGTGTGCCTGTGCAGGCGCTCAGGGACACAGTCCCAGCTCATCATCAGTGAGGAATGGAAGAATATTTGCTTTCCCCACATTGTGACAAGCAGCCAGAGTGAGCTGCTGGACGAAGGGGAAACCCTCTTTGGCCAAGTGGGAAACCAAACCGATATACCCTTCTCTGAATGGGTAGAGTTGAAATTCCAATTAGGGTTGAAATGAGGGGCCCAGGCAAAACTCCTGGTGCCTGTGCTTCTCTCAAGTGAGCAAGGCGTAGAGCAGCCTCCAATCATAGGCTATAATGTTTTTCAGCAGCTGGTGACAAAGGGAATGGAGCAGCCTCCTGATATCATTCCAGAAGTGGTAAAGGAAGCTTTCTCATGTGATTGCAAAAAAGCAGTTGTATTGATTAGAATGATGCAGAACGGGGACCAAGTTGAAAAAGGAGTAGTGAAAGTTGGATGGATCACTACAGTAGTTGCCGAAGGACAGACAAAAACTGTGAAATGTAGTGTGAGGGCTGGTCCTCTTGTTTTAAAGGAGGACGTTCTGTTTGAACCAGAAGCTATTCCACAGTGGCCGGAGGGACTTGATGTCACTAAAATGGTAATCAGTCTTCAGAAGGTAAAATAGACAAAAGTTCAAATCCCAGTTACCAAAATCAGCAATGAGGACATTATGCTTGCTCCCCATACTATACTAGGATGAGTACAGCAATTCAGGTCCATTTATCCAGCAGACACGAAACCTGCTACTTTGAAGTCAGACAGGAATAACAGTGGTGATGGTGTGGTGGCTGGAGTAGTGGTCACTGAAAGTAAGGATATGACCTGTAGGGATGTGAAAAGTCTGAAAGAGGTCTGTGGGACCCACACTGTGGGACCCACCAGTATCAATCGATCATCTCACCCTGGAGAAACAGAGAAAAGTTAAGAAGCTGCTGGGGGAGGAGTGTGCAGCATTCTCGAATGATGAGAACGATGCGGGGTGCATCCCGTCATTCCAAAGACACCAGTTAAGCGTACTTATGTCTCCATATCAAAACCACTACACAAAGAGGTGAAAGAATATGTGGAAGAATATGTGAAAGACCTTTTGAATAAAGGATGGATTCAGAAGTCTTGCTCTTCTTATGCATCTCTGATCGTCTGTGTACGGAAGAAAGATGGTAGCTTAAGCCTCTGTATAGAGTCCCGTGAGCTCAAGTGCAAATCTATCCAAGACAGTCACCCTATCCCATGGGTACAGGACATGCTAAACAGTTTAAGTGGAAGTGCATGGTTCTCGCTCCTGGATCAGGGGAAGACGTATCATCAAGGGTTCGTGGAGGAGGGCTGCTGCCTCTTTAGACCTAGGCAACACCGTAGGCCTATATGCTTATTATAATTAATTTCATGAAAACACACAAACATTTTCAATAATTAGGCAGACTATGAGGCAAACTGAAATGATTAAATCGAGACGTGGTGGAATTAGGGAAAGTGCGACTCATAGACTAGTGTCGCACACAAACTAGCTGTTGTCAGCCTATTCCTGCTTTTTGTTTTTGTTGCAGTCACTGTTGAAAATCCCAACTCGCAAAGATAGGTAGTGCTAAATGGCAAGATAAACTTCGTTGCACGATCTGAGAGTCTGAAACAAGGATTGGTGGGACGTTGTCCTGCTCCACTTCACAGACGCGGAGTGAAAAGAGAATTTTAGGATGACGGGACACTAATTTAAAATGACACTTTATTCAACAGGAAGAACAGCTTGTTCAGCATGTCATACATCATTACGCTATTTCAACACCATTGCACACGCACAGTCCTTCAGTTTCGGTTTTCAATCCGATCAAGTGTTTACATGTCCTCTCGATCGGATTAGTTAAGGAATAAACCACCCCTTTCAATCCGATTGAAATTTAATTTGGATCGAGCTAAATTTTAGGTGTTTACATGAAGGCTTTTCAGCCTGATTGAGCCGTCAATACGATTATTAACGAAATTATTTGGTCTGTTGCAATGAGCCTTTTGTGAAGCTCACTTATCGGCTGTGCCGGTGTAACATCGAGAACACAGAGAAAGTCTCGCGACCCCCTATAGAATGATCTGGGACCTACAAGTGGGTCGCGACCCACTGGTTGAGAAACACTGGTTTAGACTAAAAAAGTACATTTCTCAAAATATTTTATGTTCCACAAAAGAAAGCCAGTCAATATGAGGGTGAGCAAATACTTTAACCTTTTTTTGTTCTCCTCGTGTACCTTGACTAACACTGGAGATCATGTTACATGCTGTACAAGGAACTAGTAGCATTACACCTCATGCTCAAAATGCCAATTATCAAAATTTGTTGGCTGACTGGTTTTAGAGAGATTTTAGGCACTTTTCAGATGGCCAGATTAGGAGCCAAGCTAAACCAACTATGATCAGGTCAAACCAACTAAGACCAGCAACCCTGCTTAGACTGTTTTGAGAGCAGTTTTTGGTTGGTTGGTTGGTTGTTGTTGTTTTTTTGTGTGTTTTTTATATTTTTTTATTTTTGATGACCTGAAATGGCGCAAAATTTACATTTTAAGAAGAAGATGACTATGCTAATACTAGTTTTATAACATTTGAAAGGTAAAGTGAGAGAAAATGCTAGTAGAGCATTGTGAATGTGAATATACAATATGTCCTCATTCAAGCGTTTTGCAAATGTAAATATACAATAAGTTCTTATTTAAGCGCTTCACACAATGAGCTTAAACCAATGTGCAAATGTCACCCAGATCATCAGCTTGCACATCCAAGATTTTTTTTTTAAAAGGCTGAACCCACCTGGCCCCCATATGGTTCCAACTTGGGACCTGTCCAGGCGGTAAAGCGAGTTGGACATCTGCAGGCACTTTTCGTTAGTGCATCCTGCCTTCTGTTTGGACCGAGTGACTGTAAGGTCATCCTTAAAGGAACACTCCACCGTTTTTTGAAATAGGGCTTATTCACCTTCTTTCCTACAGTTAGATAGGTGGGCAAATGCATTTTTGTCTCAGTGCATGCATTGTTTTAGTTTGACAGGGTCGGCGCTAGCTTAGCTTAGCATAATGAATGGAATCCTTTGTTGCCAGCTAGCATGTCCTGAGTAAAAGTGATATAAAAAATAAAATAAAAAACACCTAATTACTTCTTGTGGCCTGCGTATTCACAACAAGTACAAATAGTTAACACTAGGTGATTTCCTAGGCAGATATTGACTTATATATTAAGGACTATATTAGTGGGAAGCACAGGCGAAGCACTGCTACTTGGGCGTGATATCTCTGAGCCCAAGTAGCAGTGCTTCGCCTGTGCTTCCCACTAATATAGTCCCATGTCAATATCTGCATAGGAAATCACCTAGTGTTAATCTGCATCGCTATTTGTACTCGTTGTGAATACGCAGGCCACAAGAAGTAATTAGTTTTTTTTTTTTTTTTTTTAGATCACTTTTACTCAGGACATGCTAGCTGGCAACAAAGGATTCCATTCATTATGCTAAGCTAAGCTAGCGCCGACCCTGTCAGACTAAAACAATGCATGCACTGAGACAAAAATGCATTTGCCCACCTATCTAACTGTAGGAAAGTGTTCCTAACGGTGGAGTGTTCCTTTAAAGGGGGGCACGACCAAAAAAGTTTGAGGACCACTGCTTCTGTTGCTCTCCTCATTTGTAAGTTGCTTTGGATAAAAACGTCTGCTAAATTATTCAATGTAAATGTAATGTAAATGCACTGAGGTTATATTAGTAACACAAACGTTACTGTCCACAACCAATGAGGGGGAATCCATACTGTAGTTGGCCATCCAATAGGAAAACGTTTATTTCCTATATGAAGTGAAACTATGTTTGGAAAGATAAATAAATCCAGAACTTGATTTCATATTTATTTATTTATTTTGAATAAAAGAAGTTTGTTAATATAGCAAAGAATTCCATGCTACGTGTCACATATGTGGAATATTCCACTACATTACATCACCCAAATGAAAATATGAGAAACAAAATCACGTCATGATAGAAACAGGCTGGCTCATCTATGATGCTACGAGAGTGAGCCAATAACCTGTGCTGTTTGCCACAAATATGCAGAGAAAAACTTTATTGTCATAAAGACAAAAAAATATTTTAATTTAAAAAAAAAAAAAATGCTAAATACAATTTCATGGCTAGTAAGAAATATGTGTGGCTGTTAAAGTGTTGTCTTGAAAGTTTTGTCAAAAGGGGTGCCTTCCTTGTCTAACTCCTGCACTACATGTTCTTCAGATCATCATAATTTCAGATCATCATGGTATTTAAGCAGCAGAAGATGGTTTTGTAAAGAACTAGAAAATAATAATCATCTTTGTGAAATGTAAACTTCTGTTGTGGGAACAGGCTGTATACTTAAGAGTTTAAGGTGTCTTGTGTTACAGCTCATTTATGCAACCTTTTGGGATGGAATGAGGAAGTATGGACAAAAACATGCTATTATAGGCTTAGTTCGTCATCCATAACTCCATCAAAGTCAGCCAGTCTAGTCTAGTCGACTAGTCCAGAACTTATTAAACTGTTAAACTTATGTTTAAGTACAAAATATGTACTTGATTCAGTCCAATGTCTCCTGAAATTTCCATCAGAAGCCTTAAGATATTGAAATAATCTGAGCAGAGAACAGCCATGTCTCATTCCAGCAAACCTGTTCTGTAACCTGTTTTTTAACACTGTGCAGTAAAATCATCAGGAGCATTTATTAACTTCTTGAACTGACAGATAAGTGTGGAATAAAGGTAAAGAGTTTGACTTCCACTTTCCACACCAGATATGTTTTCATGCTTTTTGTGAAATGATCGAAGTGTGGTTCTGCTAATGTTCTTTCAAATAAATGCCGCTTGGTTTGATATTTTGTTTAATGCAATGACATTCAAGCAATTTTAAGTGGCTTAAGTGTCTATGGGGTTTTATACTTTTTGATACATTTTAGCAAACATTATACAGTTCTCTCTAAAATAGCAGCCTTTTATTGCAAAAAATGTTTTAAAGCAGAAAATTGTCCAGTGATAAAACCCAAATTCAGCATTGTTCATACTACGCAAACCACACAATTGTCAGCTTCACTCCAAAAAAAAAAGTTTCAGAGGATCACAACAGCAATTTGGTCCTTTACTCATGGCTGAACACAAAACATTCATTTGTTTGACAAGCATCTAATCACATGATACTCTGTACAAATCCGCATCATCTTTAAAACAACTGCACATATTGACCAAATCTTAATTACACCACACTAACCACACTGTAAAGTCAATACAATACCAGTAAGAGCATCATTGGCTCACTGAGAACACTTGTTGGGTAATTTATCACACACACACAAAAAATTCAAAATGTATGCAAGTGCTACAGAAAATATGAATGGCACATTTGTAATTTAAGATAAGGATGATTGCACAGGAATCGTCTCTCTTAGCACATCGTTCAAGCTTTGTTACGGAACACTGATGAACTTAATGGATGAGATCATGAACAGTATGTCATCATCTTTTCTGAAAAGCGCAATGAGAAAATACAAAGAACTGGTATGGTATAAAAATAAATGATACTGGCAAGTCCAACTTATTGCCTGTGGTATGATTATTAGTTTGGCAATACATAAAACTACCACATTAGAGGAACTTTGGCACTTTTAATGTAAATGTTAATGTAATCAAGCTGTTGTCTATTCTTTAACAATGCATGTGCTGTGAAAGGTAGAACAGACCCTTATCTACTAAGCTTGCTCTAACTCTTAAAAAGAAACTACGGTGTCACAAAACCAAATAAGTACTTTTCATTGCCTTCTAATGACCACTTGCCCCACATAATACTTAATATGTCCAAGACGGAGAAATCTTATCACGTTTATAGCAAATTGCTCAACGGGTACAATTTAACCAAAAAGAACCTGCTACAGAATAAACCTTAAACAAGAGGAAATCATTTCATCTGTAATAAAAAGTTCAATAACATAAAATTTTTCATTAAAATGGAATAATAACATTCAAGTTGAATCCTGTGACGTAGCTGCGAGGTGCAAATAAATAATGACAAAGTCGTGAGCAGCTTGTTTTACAGTTCTTAGATAGAAATAACTTGTATGTCCAAATTCATGGAGCAGAAACGGGGACAACCGACTGCTCATACAATTAAAGCAGACTTAATTGGCTCACAGCAGGGTCTAGCGGCAGACTGATGAGTCCTTTGACCAGGCCAGAAAAATGACAGAACCGTAACTGGCCGTTGTTCAGACTAGATTGTATTCCTTCAGTGTGAGCTGCAAGATGGTGTCCTTGACAGCAGCAAACACGAATCTGATGTTTTCTGTGTCAGTGGCGCAGGTGAAATGAGAATAAATGATTTTTTCGCAGTCTGGATTCAGGTCGACAAACATCTTCAGGATGAATTCCCGTGCGGCTTGAGCATCTCTCTGGGCTCCTTGCAGAGGAAAACAGATCTTGGTTAACTTGGTCATACTGAAAATCATCTGAGATTTTACTTAAAATAACCTCTAACTTGGACTACGTTCACACTGTCAGTCCTAATCTGATAATTTGTGTATCCGATTGGATTCGGATTGGGTATCGTAGTGATGGGCGCTTTCGAAACACTGCTTCATGAAGCTTTGAAGCCTTTACGAATCTTTTGCTTCAGAGCGTGTAAAGTGCCAAAGTCATGTGATTTCAGTAAACGAGGCTTCGTTACGTCATAACTGTTTCAAACCGGTTTGAAATTTCAATGGTTAACCAGTGGATTCTAACCGATCTCTGATACATTTTATACATGTGTAGACATTTTAATGAGACAGTGTCTTATTGGCCTGTTTAGCTGAGCCATCCATGGAACAAACAAAAAAAAGCCCTAAAAATTTATAAAACAACATATTATACAGACACTTGATATTTAATCTTAAATGATTAGTTAATTCCATTTGATAGATTTCACTTTCAATAAAACATTAATCAGTTATGATTAATGTTTGGCCTGAGTTTTTGTTGTATTTACATTTTTGACCAGCAGGCGTCACCAGTGAATCATTTTGATCAGCACTTGATTCAATTGATTCGCAGCTTTGAAAGGCTTTGTTTCTCCCATCACTAGTGTATCGTAACTGTTCAGGGCTGCCTTTCCCAAAAGCATCATAAGCCTAAGTTGTTCATAGAGACCATTGGTGGCAACTGTTCTACGATTAACTTAGGCTTATGATGCTTTTGGGAAATGCAGCCCTGATCTGATTTGTGTGTCCCATTGCTCTCTCTCTCTTCCATGGCAATGACGTTGTGCTGGTAGGACTATGCCAAAAACATCTGCAAAGTTGTATTAGAATATGACAATGTGTGGCTGCAGTGCTGGACTACTAATGAAGCAGCGACAGAAATGGAAGTGGCTTTATTCCATGCTGTCATCTCTGCCGCACAGTTAAAGAAGTGAAGACATCCCATTACTGGACCACAGAGATGCCTCCATTATATTATAGTTCATATAGGATCATAAACTTACAACAGTAAATAAACTGATTAGTTAGTTTCTAAGAAAATAGATTAAACAAAACAACAAAGTATTTTTAGACTTACCATCATATTCAGGAAAGTAATCTACAAGATGTGAAAACATTATTTTCTCTTCCAAAATGTCTTTCTTGTTCAGAAAGAGAATAACTGATGAATTCTGGAACCAGGGGTATGTTATTATCGTCCTAAACAATGCTTTGCTTTCCTCCATTCGATTCTGTGGGGAGAAATAACATAACAGGGCCATTTCAGTGGTTATTTTAGTCCTACTTTAGTCCAGCAATCAACACTAACATTCAGTTCACTGCTCCTGACAATTTCAGGAAAAAAGAAATCAAAGTACTTTCATTCAAGCATTGCTAAAGTTTGCCAGCTTGCCATTTAAAGTAAAAAAAAAAAAAAAAAAACTAGTTCAGTCTCTACTGGTCACATGATCACATCATTCAACCAGAGCACGGAGAAAGCCAAAGTCAGTTTTTATACGGTCAGTATAGGTACAAATTTGATTAAAACGTTTTTTTTTTTTAAATGTAGTGGTGTAATTATGTAAAAAGTTCATCATCACACATCAACAAATGTCCTCCTGCACGTTGGTAACTGCAATAACTTTTGAGAGTATTGATTTCACAGATTGAATTCAGAACAGTAAGTAATATTTCAAACCAGCTTTACTACTTTTTATTCTTTAAGAAATAAGAATAAGAATAATCTTGCAAAATATAATTTTATATCCATATCTATATTCTAGGGGCTTTATATTTTTATTCAAAAAATTCACAAACTTGTTAACTACATCATGACCTATATGATATATTCCAACGGTCAAATATGTGGAAGTGAATGTGTTTTGTCATTTAAACATCTTTATAATGATCATGCTAGTTGAACTATAACACGCGATGGCCACCATGTTAGTTTGCACCACAATTCAGAGAATCGGATTTAGCCTACATCATGTAAATTCATCCATTTCGGGATCTCCCGAAATGCACCAAAAGTGGATGGTGAACTGGGAGAAGAATAGAGTTAACTTTATAGTTTCCTACACAATTTCCTACACTATCTGAAATGAATAAAACACATCAAATTATAATTGAAAGGATTATTATGACAGCTTCCATAGACATTAGTGCAGATTAACTGAAACTGAGAGGGCACACATCAGATATGAGGGGACAATGCCCCCTTTTGCCCCATCGTGGTGCCGGCCCTGTCCTTGACCCCCACAAAAAGCATTTTTAGTGCGATTTACACTAACTTGGCAAGGCAAAATTACAATAGTGTAGGGGTAAGGTGCGTGGCAGAGGGTTTTGATGCAAATTGACCAGAGGTTCGAATCCACCTTTTGCCGAATTCGCTTTACTCCCTTTTCCCCATCACATTTCATATCAGAAAGGCATTTATTTTCAATAAAAATTTAAAAAAATTAAAAAAGTGTAAATAAAGTGTCTAACGTATGTTTAATAAGTGTTTATCGGTTAGGGTTAGCTTTATTGTCCCAATAAGGCGGCATCCATTTCATAATTTTAATAAATATAATTATTAAAACTATGTTATTATTGCATACTGTTTAATGTACAACAACACTGAGGTGCAAATAGTATCTTCCACTATTTATAATTATAAATATCATCTAACTACTATTTACACTTATTGCAACGAAAACACTGCTATTTTTACAGTGTAAATAAAATCTATCACTATTTTCACTTAGTGTAAATAGCAGATTACTAAGAAATGCTGTTATTTTCACTTAGTGTAAATAGAATCTATTGCTATTTAAACAAAGTGAAAATAACAGCATTTCTTAGTAATTGCTATTTACACTAAGTGAAAATAGCAATAGATTCTATTTACACTGTGTAAACAGCAGCTATCGCTATTTGTACTTATTTTCTTTGCGATAGCTGCTATTTACACTATGCTGTTTTAACTTAGTGTAGTATTTACACAGTGTAAATAGCATCTATTGCCACTGCCAAAAAAAAAAGACATCTATGAATGTATAAAAACAATGTAGTGATTTGTTTAATATAAAAGTTAAAGATGCAAAAAAGATGACATTAGATTATGTCACTGAACCTTATATGATCAATTAAACATCTGTGCTAAAAAAAATAAATAAATAAATAAATCCATCACACAAACTAGTGTGTTCTGCCAGCATTTAAAGTGGCGACTAACAGCTTTGACTCCCTCTGCTGGTGCTTCATTTACCTCATTGTCAGACTCTACCAGAACTTGGTCATATTCACTGAGTGCTACCAGGAACATGATGGAGGTGACGTTTTCAAAGCAGTGGATCCACTTCCGTCTTTCTGACCGCTGTCCCCCTACATCCACCATCCTGATGAGAAGGAGGGGTCATGAGGTTAAAAGATCCCACGCTTTGGGAGCAGTTTGGGAACATGCATGCATCTGAGCACTGGGCTGTATTTTTATATCAGTGTAGTACTAGATGAACACCTGACTAGAAGAGTAACTGTAAAGAGAAGACTTACCTGAATATGACACTGTGTAGATCGAAGGGGTATTCAATGATGCCTGTTGTGGGCACTCTCACCCTGAGCACATCTTGCTGGGTGGGAACGTAAGAAGGGTTGGCGATGCGATCTAGTGAAGTTAGGTAACTGTAGACAAACAGCGAACATTTTACAGTTCTGACTGAGCCATCTCTATGTTTTCTACTGCAATATAAGAATATGTCCAAGTTGCATTTTACCTCAAGCAACAAAAACAAAAAGTATTATATGTAATTTATCCTGGATCAAGGAAGCATATCTTGTTGCCATTTTTTTGCACTGTGAAAATATTTAAGCTAATTAAGCACATTCCCCATTCTCAGTGTATTTTAATTTTTTCCCATTTATTTTTAAGAACATTTAAAAAAATGAAATTTGAAAATTATACATTTATTTAAAAATATATATTTTCTTTTTTCACTACAGTGATAAAACAGATTTTTTAAAACAACTGTTGTGTATAGATTGGAATATAAAACGTGCAGAACAATTTAGATAGTATAGCTGTCAGAATGACATGTTGGTTTAGCATATTAGTTACATCTTCTGCAAAAACTCACTTTACTCACTGTTTTTCAGACTACAGCTCAGATGATAAATATTTCTCAGAGAGATTTCAGAGATTCCCCCTGTAGCCAATCATTTTATCCCTTAAAACTTTTAAACGTTTTTTCCTAGAAAAATTTCAAAATGCCTTAAAATAGTTTGAATGTAACTCTACACCCTTGTCTCATTTAGTATACGCAGTTCTATAAATCTATGCAAACTAGCCCAACCTCCACTCACTCGCACCAGCTCAGAGATCCACACGTAGACTTTATTATTTACTAGGTAGTTTGTGGCAGAAACACCAGCGATTACAAACCGCGTTTTTGAGACCGTCTTTGGTTCTCTGCAGTTTTAAGAAGAAAATACTCAGCAATGGTGCTGACTTAATTTGTACATGGTTTTTCTTAAAGCATATTAAAAACATCACAAAGACATATAAACAACATTAAAAGCTTGATTTTCACCACAGGGGGACTTTAAGTATCAATTTGGTAACAAATTTTGACAGTAACAGTAAATAGCTCAGATCATTCGGTCTTGGGAGAATTTTGATGAGAAATGTTTGGATGAGAACTTTGAGTGCAGACTTTGGTGCCCTTTTCCTAACAAGGATACTCAGAGAAGCAGAAGACTTCATTTAAAGCCCCATGTGTTCCCCATTTAATCTCATTGGCGTGTAGGAGAAACAACTGAGACAATAGAGAGGTCTCATTGTGATTCCTCTTTCCTATGGAAGATAAAAAGCACTCACTATTTTGTGGAATCCGAGAGCTGGTATTCTCTCCTCCGGTCATAGCACTCCTGAATTCCTGGGTCATTCCATAAACTCTTGATGGCATCTACATAGGGGTTGACCAACATGAAGACCTTCTCTACATCTACTTCTCTGACAATGTTTGCATTGGCCTGTGAAGAAAGCATTTAAAAACAAAGCAGTGCATTTAAAACAGTGATAAGAAGCTGATGCTTCAGCCAATGGGACACAATCAACACTAAACGTCATGTCCTAGCCCACTTATACGTAACCTGGTTACAACTTTATTGACCCGTTTTACTTGAGACTCAAATTTGTTAAAGTACTATTTGTCTAAAGTTCTCACTTCACCTGACCCAATAAGATGGAACTTGATTGAGGCTGTGTTCCATAATATTTCAGCTACGCACAATGGAAAATGGGTTTGCCTTTGGGGGTATCTACAAATGGAAAAAAGCAAGACGGCACATTTCTGCAAGGCAGTAAAATGGTATAATTAATTTCATAGCTTGGAGGGGTAATTGTGTTAAGCCTGGGCAACATGATTAGCCAAAGTGATTGCATCTCTCTCAGGGTATTTGACTCAGTGTTTGACCTACTTCATGGCAAAGTTATTTGAGTGGCACCTAATCAATTTGAACTTCAGTGTGTAGTTTTATACACATAAATGCATTTGGAGCAGTGGCAAGCAGCACAATTAATCTGACACATTAAGCCATGACTCTCATGCAGGCAAAGCAATTTGAGTCCAACTCACAACATTTTCCCCAATTCACTGCAATATTTTCATATCCAGGGCTTGACATTAACTTTTTTGCTCACCAGTCACTGTGGCTAGTGGTTTTCCATAGTTACTAGTAGCCACTCAGCATTTTCACAGGCCACAATTTTGACATTGATACCATAGGGAAAAACTGCCATATAGATATTTTTCATATTATCTCATAATTTGGCGGCCGATATATTAGGCTGCTGTCACTTTAAGACCTGACTCACAGACCCATTATACTGTTTTATATAGCCAATATACTTGTCTTGTGTGCGCAAACTTTGGGTGTGAGCACAAAAGGGAATGAGTAAAATTATGCTCAATACGAGCAATCCTATGGTGAAATTCAAGCCTTGTAACACCAACAATATTCATCCGGAGCAAATGAAATGCGTGACTAAAGGGTTTGTGTGTAATTCGCTGTTGGAGAGATGATATCTATCCTGCGGAAGAGTTTCAGATATTTCAGTATCGATATGTCTCAAAAAAAAAATCGATATTTTTGACAACACTAGATTGCACTTGCCAAAGATGCCTTTTTTTAAAGTTTATATTATATAAAATTCAATCCGCCAAAGTGGCTAGTAGGAGTGACGGTTTACACGCCACAGCTGAAATACACACTCATTTGGCGGGTTGGCAGGTGTTAATGTCAAGCCCTGGTCTTATCTATAGAAGATGCAAAAAAATGCCTATCTGTAACATTCACAGCACTATATAATGTACATTCCTTCACTATGAAAACCTTGGCTCACCCTTTAAAAGTTTGACCTGTGACCATGTCAAAGTAATGAATGCATAACAAATCCACAGACACATCACAAAAGAAAGAGTGAATGGGTACGACAAATTATTGTACCTTATTATGTTCATATTTGTAAAGGATCTGGAGAGTTTCCATTGCACGTATCATGGACTGCAAAGATGTGAAGATGTTTTGGTAGACCAGCTTGGTAAAGCTTCTCCTGTCCTCTTCTGAATAGCCTGAGCCATGAATGATTCTCATCTGTTTAATAAAGGTGCTTTTCCCACTCTCTCCAGTTCCTGAAAGTTGTAACATGTGAAAAGTAAAGTGTTAGCAGTGGAAAAATCCAGTAAATTCAACAAACTGGTTTGTTTGAATGGTTCTTTCCCATAAATGAAAGTAATACACAGATTTTCTTGAATCATCACTCCAAATATGTTCTGATGAAGTCTATGTCAAGTCATGTAAAGTCACCTTCAGTTATATCAGAGCCTTTTACAATACAGATTGTTTCAAAGCAGCTTTACAATGATAACAGGAAATTAATGCCACAAAGGTTGTTTTGGCTATACAGCAGCTCTAGAAGAAAGTCATCTAGCTTAAGTAAGTTTTTAATTGATTCATTTCCGTTGTAAAAATCATTAGTTATTAACTTAGGGGCCATTTACACAACACCGTTTTCAACTGAAACCAGAAAACTTAATGCGTTCTGGCTGTTCATTTACAAGACAACGGCGTTTTGGTGGCCTGGGAAGGCAAACTTTGAAGTAGGTTTCAAAGTGCAAGTTTTTGAAACGGATTTTAAAAGCGGTACTGTTAACTTTAGGGGCTTTTGCACTGGATAGTTCTAGGAACTAACCACCAGGATGGTTCCTCTAGGAACGTTTTCTGGTTGCATTCACGTGACCTTTATTTTGACGGCGCTGTGAAACGCCAGAGCCTGAGCAAACAAACAATTCTCGCATTCTCCGTGTTCATTAGTTTACGATCTAACAGTCCTGTCTAATATGTTATTAGATAGAACTAGTAGACAGTAATGAAAAGTTATTAGCTTATGCCATGTGGTTGATGTCCAGAGATGCTATGGCAGAAATACATAATCATGTTTCGCCTGGTCCCCTCAAAGTTGCGTTGGATTTTCTCCTCCGCGTAAAGGTTAAGAGGCCCATCTATCACCGTTTTCCATGTTCGTAGAGTTAGTTTGTGGAGTAAATATATAGGCTATAATCTGTGTGTTTACACAGCCTTTTTAAAAATGGCGGGTTCTGGTGTACTTCGCCAATCAGTGTACACTAAAGTCAAGTAGGTCACTACGCTACACTAAAGTCAACTAAATTAGTTTCTCCAAAATAGTTCCTAGTTCCTGCAGTGTGAACGTGCCAAAATCCGGGTACTTCCACCAATAGTTCTAGGAACTATGAAAATGTTTGGTGCGAGCCTTTGTGTAAACTTCAAAAACGTGAATCTGTGAAAACGGTGACGGCGCATAGTATATTGGCATGTGCGTTTGAATGCGTATGTGCATAATTTTGTGTTTGTATAGTTAAATAATCAGTTACATCATTAAGTAATCAATTAAGGTATGTAAATGAGCCTGTTTTCAATTAGGTTTAAGAATGTAGCTATGTTTTGGAACATGGTAGCTTGTTTCTAGCTGCATGACCATCAATCATGTTCCCAAAACCAGCTTGACCACTTAAGGATAGTTCACACAAAATTTTTTATGTTGTCATTACTCAATTACTCACCCTCCAAAAGCTTATCCAAACCTGTAACAAAAATATTATGGAATTCAATGGGTGCCGCCAACTCTCTGGTTACCAACATTCTTTAATATATCTTCTTTCGTGGAAGAAAGAATCATACAGGTTTGGAACAACATGAGGGTGAGTAAATGATGACAAAGATTTATATCCTTTTAAGATGATAACTGGTAGATGGTCTCTTTCCGGTCCAAGACAGCGAACTTACACCAACTAAAGACAAGCTAATGTCCAGTTTAGACAAGTAAAAAAAATAAAAGCTGTTAAATTGAATTTTCCAGCATAGAGGAACATAGGACAAAATCTCTCTCTCTCTCTCTCTCTCTATATATATATATATATATCATTGGAATTCAGGAATTAATCTTAAAGGACCTTTAAAATAATGTTCTTATAATAATGATGATAATAGGCATATTGTTATTGAATATATAGCTATTATAAATGTTTTGCGAATCGACTCGAGTGACCAAAAAAGGAATCGAAACAAAAGAACAATTAGCCTAGATGATGCATCGATTCCACATTTTGTTTACAAGCACTAAAGCACGAGTATGTTAAGAGACAATCAAATCCCACCGCACCTGCAACAGTTGTCCCACCTGTCGAGCTTATAAGATTCAAAATATAGCGGATCATTTACCTTCCTCAAAAAAAAAAAAAAACCGTGCAGTGGTCGAAGACACTGAATCAGTTACCTAAGAAACGTATTTGAATGAATGCTTTTTATTTTCAGATGTCAGTTTAAAAATAAAACTACTTGCAGTTGTTACGCCTTGACACATGCACGCAAGTTTTGGTAGAGTCGCACGAAAGCACCGGCTCGTACCCAGCAGGAGCAGTTTGAGCTCGCGCCGAGCGTCTTTCTTGTCACGGCGGAGCTGTCGCTCGATCTCATCGTTGATCCGCCGCGCTTCTTTCGCCTCCTCGCTGAGGCAGCACGCCATGATGGAGTCCAGCGTCATGATTCTTTTTACGAGCTTTTCAGCAGTTCCATTGAAAGAACATCAGTCCCAACTCAAATTGCAATCATCCAGACGAGGCAAGAGAAAGAGTCCCCCTGTAGCGCGTTAAGGAGAGAATCCAAACCACATTCAAAATGTGTCAGTGACTGAAATCCTGATGCGGTTTGAGCTGTTTTGTATCATTCACAAAAGCAACAGATCCTTTGGAATTAATAACTCCATTGCACGTTGTTTTTATATTTGGTGTTCAGTATTGAATGTCTTTCTTCAATACAGTGGTAGTTCCTCTTTAGACTGTGTTAAAGCTGTCCATGAACTTGTGGTGGGGATTATTTGCATGAATGGTGTTGCACCCGTGTAAAAGTCGATCTCCACACCGGGCGTGGTATCGCTGAATATGGCCGACAATACCCTGGAATGCCGTTTCCAAACGTTGTGAACGCTACAACACTCTCGCTCATCGGACAGGATCCGCGCGTTTGAAGCGATTGTGTATTAGTCCATTAGGTTCTTCACGCCTGTTGATTTAAATCCCAGTTTGAATAGGCTCGATTTTGACTCTCGACTCTTCCATATGCAATAGGGATGTATGATTCTCGAACGAATCATTCTTTTGAACAGACTCTTCTTAATGTTTCGAACGAACCGATTAGCACGCATTTGTGGAAAAAAGTAGACTGTAAATAACTTTGTTTAATAAACCGTACAACGGGTGATAATTTGTGTTTTTTTTTTTTTTTTTTTATGGCACAAACGGCAATATTTAGCCTACCTTAACATTTATTTTGCTACTAAAGTAACGAGTAAAATTATCAAAGGGACTTATTCTGGTTTGACTCAAATGAATCAATGTTTGAAATCGACTCAATAAAATGAACTGTCCGAACCAACCGAATCGCTAAAATGATTCGGACTTGTCTTCTAATAGCCCATGTTCATTAAGGCATCAGCATCATCCACTCCCTGTTCAGGGTTCCTACGCAGTTTGGAAAAGTATGGATGGAAAAGAATGTAATTTGATTTAAGTAATTTCCAGGTCTGGAAAAGTATGACAAAGAAAGAAAGAAAACAGAGCATGGAAAAATATTTGTTTCCAGACTCTATATAAAATTAGTAATTTCTAAAATAAAATAAATGTATTATAGCCTACAAGCAGAGTGTTTCATGGTGATTGTCAAACACGACCGAATGGTTTCAATGCACACATTTTCATTACACAAAACTGTTTGTCTTTACCATAAGCTATTCTCTTTTGAACTTCACTAAAATAATGTTTATTTGAATGCCACTTGAACCAGCAACAGATAAAGGAGCAAATGATCATCTAAATCAGACTTACTTTGCTGTTTGGTGATCGTACAACATTAAACAATGATCACAATATCAAACCGATGTGTCAGAGGTGAATATTTGCAGGTTATAAATTGTTTTAGGTTTCTTCTCATCATGTACAAGTGCATTTTATTACTTCAAGAAAACCCATAAAAAAAAAAGAAAGTATTTACAGATGACTGTACTATATCCCAGTGGGCACCTTGATATCAATTTGACGTCAAAAGTTAGTCAAGACTTGATCAAGATATTGCATATAATTTTAAGGTCAGTTTGAAAGGCAATGTCTTCCAGTGGTAATTAGGTGAATATACGAAATATAATGCTGAAAATGTATGACCCATTTATGTTAAATATGGTCTGAAAAATCCACAAGGTTTGGAAATTTGAATTTTGAAATGGAAAATGTGGAACCCTGGACCAATCTTAATACATTGTTTAATGAAATGATATTAGAATTTAGGAACCCATACTTTGTAAGTAATCCTTTCTTACATGATTCCAAAATAACACAAAAAAAAATAGATAGGAGACATATATCCTACAGGGAGCTAAATGATTACAAACTATCTGTAGAACAAAAGTAATTTAATTAAAATATTTCATCGTAGTTTCAAAATAAGCCATGTTCTCATTATCTGTCCTGGGGCCTGTTTCAGAAAGGAGGTTAAGTGAAAACTCTGAGTATGTTAACCCTGAAATGAGGGAAACTCTTAGTTTTCTGTTTCAGAATGGGAGGTATGTTAAACCTGAGAAAGCAGAGTAAGTCAAGCCCGTTTCTGAAAGAGAGGTAACTTATACTCAGAGTCAGTTACCATGGTAACTTACTCTGTGAACCTGGTCAGGAGCAGGTTTTCTTAGGTAAACCCAGAGTTTCTATTGGTCTCCTCCCCTTTTTTAAAGAGGAAGTAGTGTTTAAACACCTCATTCATTCTTTCAGTACATTTTTATTAATAAAATTAGTCTTTTATTAATAAATTAAATATTGCTATTTTTACTGGGTTTTTTTTTTTTTTTGTAAATAAGATGAAGTCTATATAACTCCTTACCTGGCAATTGAAAATACAGTAGTAGATTAGAGTTACATAATGTAGTTGTAAACAAATTCTACAGAATTCAACTGGCATTTACTGAGAATCACTGAACTGTGTTGATCTGTGCAGCAGAAGTTGATGAACCGTCCTCCTGCTGTTCTTCCACACTCTTGGGGCAGGGGGAGAGATAAGAATACCCATTTATACTTAGATTTAAACTTTGATTCTATAGGCTACTCCACATAAAAATGTGAAAAAATCTGAATGTGTAGATTGTTTGATGTGTAGACACTGTAGGCCTCTCTGTGGCAGCAGAAACTCTTTATCCCCATCGTCCTGTGAAGATGAGCATTTGGTCGAGTATAGCCTACACTTTATAACACTATTTGTCATAATGGTGTATTGAGTAGGTTACTTACAACTGCCTGGGGTTCTGTTGGGACAGGAGGCTCCAACAGACAGATATTACCATCAGAATCTGTTGGGACCAACAAAAACCCAAACCAAAGTAAAATAAATGGAAATATCAAAAATAGCCTATATAAAAAATAACACACCTCTTACATTTTATGAAGGCCCTTGGACCTTCGGGAGTGACTGGCTCTGAAGTCCCTCCAGGAATTCCCTCAGCCAAAAATGCTGATGCACTGCTAGACACTGGATGCTATTTAGTTATTTATGTCAAATGTAAAGTCAGGTAGCCTACACCCATGATATGCTCAAGCCTTACTTGATTGAATTATGTTTTCATATTTAACTTTCAGCTGCTGCCATGTTCTTTTAATACCTGCAGGATTGCACCTATACATGAAAATTAAAATTAGGTTGAATAACATACTGTTCTTTCACCTCTGATATTATAACAGTTGGGTAAGTTATTTGTATTACTAACTACAAATGACATCTTCAACAGTGTAATTAGATTAATGTCTACTTATTACTAATTACTAAATCCCATATCAACCTCAACCATTTCAACAATACAAGGAGAGACAAGAAACTGCACTTTTAATGCTTTCAAATAAACAATATACAATTGCATGAATTATTCTTGAATTGACCAAAGTGTGTAGAGGGAGAAGGTTACATAAAAAATATACCTTTTAAAAATGTATGTTAAATATACAGAATTGTTCTATATTCTAATGCAATTACATCAGATTTTACTTTAAATTACAGAAGAATTAAGAGTAATCCCTTTAATTAAATTGCAGTATTTAGATTACTTGGTAATTAATTACACCCAACACTGTATAACTAATTAAAATGTAAAGGTGAGAAAATGCAGACCTCTTTTTGTCTGGCGCTGTTGCCATGGTGACTCATAATATCTGCGCTCCATTGATAATGGCTTTTTATAGTTGTGGTGCACACGCTTAACTCAGGGTAAGTCAACTCAGAGTTCAAGTTTTAACTCAGAGTTGGTTGAACCTCCTTTCTGAAACAGGCCCCTGATCACACTCTCAGGGTTTATTTTGACTGATTATTATGATTTTTACACTTCCTTACAGTCACATGTTTTCCTTTTCAATACAAGTGTTCTGATAAACACAACATTCCATAGAATATGATTTAGGAACTTGACCTGTTGATCTAGTGGCTTATTGGGTCTCATCATGAGTTTTATAATTAATGGTTTCCAATTTTTCCAAAGAAATCCCGTATACATTTCTTTAGTGTTGGGAAATTAATTTCTTGACCTAAATTAGATTTTTAGTGAATAGGGTGAAAAAAATTTCAAACAATTACAACAAATCTTCACAGTTTATTCGCTATAGTTTAGAAAATGGTAATAAAATATGACAAGAACTCAGAGTTATCAAATCAGTTGATATTTCACTGGTTTTGTCCATCCTTCTATAGACTGTCTCACAAATAATTAGGTTGAATAGCTGTCAGCTGTTAAATTTAAGCGCACAATTAGATAATACCAATTTAGGAACCAATTACCAAGCAATGCTTAATTTTGTTCAGTCTGCAGTGTAAAAAGATTGCATTAGCAATAAAAAAACAAACAAACAAAAAACAACAACACTTAAGCAAACCAGGTCAAAGTGTCTGAATAATTTTTGGTCCCAAGTTTTTATAAATTTTACTGGTAGTCCACTGTATGAAGAATTTTCAGGTATAATATGTCAGTTTACTTTATTTTGCTATCCTCACTTACATAAATGAACTAGTGTCCTGCACCCACTATAGTTAAGAAATATATAAAAAATTAGATTTGGTTGGACTGTATTATTCTGATTGTTCCAATCCAATCTGACTTCTGACCTATAATGCTGCCTGAATCATAATCATACACTGTTGGCCCCTAACTGAGCCTAGGTTCTCCAAAGGTTTTTCCTTCATTCTGTCACCTGATGAGTTTTGGTTCCTTGCCACTGTCGCCTTTTTCACCTTTGTTGCCATTGGCTTTTGACTTGCTTAGTTGGGGACATTAAAATTGAACATTTAATTTAATATTCAAAAATAATATTGATCTGCCTGCATTGACACCATTATGAGAACTGAACTGGACGATGACATCACGGTTTTCTCTAGCCTGGATGCCAGCCGAATTTAGCTCCGCCCACAACATTTTTAGGTCAGGAAGTTCGGTCTGGACTTGATCTGTTGTGAAGCTATTATGCCCATAGACAGTATGATTATGCCCGAACAAAAGCTGTTTGGACCAATCAAATTGTCAGGGCGGACTTTAAACGATGATGGACAGATGATCAACAGTAACATAATCATCAACGTCACCAACGAGCGCTTGGGTTGAATTCGTTTACAACAAAGATGACTGCCGCTGGAGAATTGGGATTTCACACAAATAAGTCAGATAGAATAAATGTATATTTGGCGTGCTGTCCGAGGAGAAGGCTCCGGGCTCGGTATTCGGCCTGAACCCAAAGTACTCCCTCCGTATTCCTGGCTGTGGAAGAACAAGCCAAGAGTGAGTGGAAGGATGCTGAAAACTGTCAAAAACTGAAAACGTACTCGGTTACTAACGTAACCTCGGTTCTCTCTAGAAGAGGGAACGAGTACTGCGTAAGTATCTTACACTAGGGGGAAAATCTCTTTTCCGCGAGATATTGAAGCCAAAAATTATCCTTAATTTTGTAATAATGTAAAACGCGTTGCGGCAGCATGCAGACATAGGCAAGACAGCTCGCGTGCCTATTGGCTGACCTGCGGCAACTGCAGCAGCCTATCGAGAGAGGCCTCTCGTGACGTCAAATCCAATGAGGGTGCTTCGCGCCCACTGCATCACGTCCCGCCGAAACAGGCGTGGCTTAGGCCTATAAATACAGCTCGACAGGCTGATAGAATCTGGTTTTTCATCGCCGAAGCGAACCAGAGCGTGTTGCATGCACGGCTAAGATACGCAGTACTCGTTCCCTCTTCTAGAGAGAACCGAGGTTACGTTAGTAACCGAGTACGTTCTCTTACGAGAGGTCTCTTGTACTGCGTAAGTATCTTACGCTAGGGGAACTCAATGTAAAACGCATTGCGTGCTGAGATCCAACACCAAAGTCCCAAGGGCAGGTGCCTGGGGCTCATATAGTGCACGATCACCAGGGAACTCACAGAGAGTCCGGGAAAAAAGGGGCTAGAACAGCATTTTTTCCCAGATTTAGTAGCGTCCTATAAGGCCTATAATGCGGGAACCTCTAGGTTATAAAACCTTATAAATGTAGACGGGGAGGCCCAGCCTTCCGCCATACATATATCTTGCAAGGCAATCCCATTGGACCAGGCCCACGACGAGGCCATGCCTCTTGTGGAGTGCACTCTGACATCTAACGGGCACTGCAGGCTAGTCCCTTAGAATGTCCGCTGAACGAAACAAAGAGCTGCTCCATCTGTCTGAAGACAGTCGAGCGAGACACATAAGCCCTTAATGCCCTGACCGGGCAAAGGAAGCTCGCGTCCTTCTCCTCATTAGGGACCGGCAGTGCCGACAGGGAAATCACCTGTGCCCTAAACGGTGTGTTGAGGGATTTTGGAATGTACCCGTGCCTTGGTTTGAGTATGACTTTCGAGTCATTTGGCCCAAATTCCATACATGTCGCACTCACTGAGAGCGCTTGTAAGTCCCCTATGCGCTTCACTGAAGCGAGAGCCAGAAGAAACACTGTCTTGAAAGACAAGTGTTTAATATCTATCGTTTGGATTGGCTCGAATGGGGCACCTTTCATGGCTTCCAAAACCGTAGAAAGGTCCCACATGGGGACTGAAGGAGGTCTAGGAGTAGCCACGAGTAGCACTGAGCATCCATTTTCCCTGAATCGCTCTAATACCTGAGGCAGGAGCGTGACGGGGGGAAAATCATAGAGCGGGCAGCAGGGCCAGACATGGGCCAGCGCATCCCTGCTCTTGGAAAAAAACTCCGGACAGTGAGCGTTGTCTTGAGACGCAAACAGGTCTACCTTCGCTCTGCCGAACTTCTTCCACAGCAGTTGGACTGTCTGTGGGTGTAGAGACCATTCTCCTGTCGGAATATTGTTCCTGGACAGTCTGTCTGGTCCTATATTCAGAAGGCCTGGCATGTGCGCTGCTCTCAGCGAGCGCAGATTGTGCTGAGCCCATACCAGGAGGCGTTCCGTCAGCCTGTAAAGGTTTCGGGACCTGATACCTCCTTGGCGATTTATATAAGCCACCACTGACATGTTGTCTGAGCGGACCAAGACGTGGTGTCCTCTTATCTGGGGACAAAAACGCATCAGCGCGTTGTCTACCGCCAACATTTCCAGGCAGTTTATATGCAGAAGCTTCTCCTGTTCTGACCACTGGCCGAAGAACGGTCTGCCCTCGAGCAGCGCTCCCCATCCCGAGGTGGAGGCGTCCATAGGAACCACCTTCACACTCGAGAAAGTCCCCAGGCTTACACCTGATTGGTACCAGTCGGTTGCTCTCCAAGGATTCAGAGCTGAGACGCATTTCTGATCGACCTTGAGAGAGACGAAACAGACCGGAGTTCCAGGCTCGGCGCAGTACTCGCGCTTTTAGCCAGAACTGCAGTGGGTGCATGCGAAGCAGACCCAGCTGAAGTACTGACGATGCTGAGGCCATGAGACCCAGCATTCTCTGAAATTTTCTGAGCGGGACAATAGCACCGCAGCGGAAGGATTCCGTCATGCACTGAATATTCAGTGCGCGCTGTGGCGATAGTTGCGCTGTCATAGACAGCGAGTCCAGTTATGTGCCAAGAAAAGACATTCTCTGACTGGGAGACTCTTCGCCCAATTGACTCTGAGACCCAGATTCTCGATGTGTTCGAGTAAAATGGTCCTGTGCTCTATGAGCTCTGAGTGTGATTGAGCTAGAATCAGCCAATCATCCAAGTAGTTCAACACTCGCATGCCCCCGGAGTTTCAGGGGTGCGAGCGCCACGTCCATGCACATCGTAAATGTACGGGGTGCCAGGGACAAGCCGAACGGCAGGACTGTGTACTGATATGCCTGGCCCTCGAAGGCGAATCTCAAAAAACGCCTGTGACGCTATTTATTGCGTCTGTGAGCTTCGAGCAGACGGCTGTTTCGCACGGCCTGCCGTGGAGCTGGAGCACTTCGGCAGGAAGTGCTTCATGGCCTGTGACGCTTTCTGCACTTCAGCGAATCTTTCCACGAAATCATTGACGGAAGATCCGAAGAGGCCGGCAGAAAAGAGGGGAGCGTCGAGGAACGCAGAGCGCTCTGAATCAGACATCTCCGAGAGCGTCAACCACAAATGTCTCTCAGCTACGGTGAGAGAGGCCATGCTCCGTCCTATGGCCTGTGCAGCGGACTTAGTGGCATGGAGAGCGAGGTCCGTGGCGCTCCTTAAGTCCAGCACGCAAATTGCTTCTGGTCCATCTTCATCCAGTTTTCGGAGGAGATCGGCCTGGAAGATTTGCAAGGTGGCCATCGTGTGCAACGCCGATGCAGCCTGTCCAGCGGCGGTGTAAGCGCGGCTGAGCATGGTTGACGTCGTGCGGCAAGCTTTGGAAGGTAGTGCCAACTTAGCGTGCCGTCCAGCAGAGGGCGGGCAAAGATGAGCCACTATGGCTTCTTCCACCGGCGGAAGAGAATGGTATCCTCTTTGGAGACCAATGGAGAATGGTCTTTGACACCGTCAACCGCGGAGAATGCCAGCGAGACAGAGGAACGCATTCTGGCTGAGAGGGGAGCGTTCCATGACTTAGCGACTTCTTCATGAAGCTCAGGAAGAAAAGGCGCGGGTCTAGAAGTCAGCGAAGCGCAGTCCCCTTGAAGGAAAAATCCATCCAGCCGGTTGTGCGCAGGCTGCTCAGGCGTTGACCACTCTAGGCCGAGGCTCGCCGTGGCCTGTGCGAGTAGACGCATCAGCTCTGCTTCGATGCTGGCTCTTTTTCCAGACGGCTCGCGAGCAGAGGGCGCGAGATCCACAGAGCTCGCCCAATCCTCACTGCCCGACGCCAGGATAGAGCAGGTATCATCCCCCACAGACGCAGCTTCTTCGTCGATATCCACGACGGAAGCGGCGGCCGCTGTCCATCAGGAAGAGACTCTAGCGAAGCGGGTGAAGCAGGCGGGCGAACTGGCGAGCTTTTGCGGGTTGGGGGAGGTTCCGGGACCCGATGAGCATGGCACTTTTTAAGGCGCGGTACCGCGGCGGGCGGAGGTGCAGTCTCAGAGAAGGATGCCAGGCGAGTCCTCAGAGTCACCATAGGCAGTAGCTTGCAGTGAGGGCAGCCGCCGTCAGCGAGCGCGAGAGCTGCGTGATCTTCACCCAGGCAGGAAACGCAGATCACGTGGCGATCCCCGTCGCTGAGTGGGGCTCGACACGAGCCACAGGAAAGGGTCATCTTCAAAAAGACACCAGGCTCTTTTTGTGCAATGAGAGTGTGTGTCGCGGCGGCGAACACACATACACACAAAACACAGTAGCAGAGAAAAGGATATAATGCCGGATAGCGCAGCAGGAACGGCGACTGAAGGCGGCGCGGCCAGCGGCTTCAGGTGCAGTGGCTCGTCCCGCTGAAAAGGCTTTCTCAGACGGTGCAGCTTCTTTCTCTCCGGATCCAGCGATGCGTGAGCTTTGCTGAAGAGATGAAAAATCAGATTCTATCAGCCTGTCGAGCTGTATTTATAGGCCTAAGCCACGCCTGTTTCGGCGGGACGTGACGCAGTGGATCTGACGTCACGAGAAGCCTCTCTCGATAGGCTGCTGCAGTTGCAGCAGGTCAGCCAATAGGCATGCGAGCTATATTGCCTATGTCTGCATGCTGCCGCAACGCGTTTTACATTATTGCAAAATTAAGGATAATTTTTGGCTTCAATATCTCGCGGAAAAGAGATTTTCCCCCTAGCGTAAGATACTTACGCAGTACGAGAGACCTCTCGTAAGAGAACTGAATGTTAGGTGAGTTGACAGAGTGAATAAATGCTTCCTCTCATGCTGATAGGGTAGACATGGTAATTGTTTGATAAGTTGATTGGATTGATTATTTGAACGTGCTCCTCCCGAACTTTGTTTATAAAACATCATGTGTAGATTCCGCCATCGCGTCTGTTATAGAAGATATCGACATCACATTCATTTTAAAAGAGGAACAGAGAACCGCGATCAAGGCATTTGTCGATCGGAAAGATGAATGAAGAACATACGTCACTTACTCCGTTGCTCTGATTGGTTGTAGGTCTATCCAATTGAGTGCAGAGGCATTTTCCTTCCTGGTTCGGTTGAAACACGCCCCATAATCACAGCCCAATGGAGCAGTATTCTGACTAGAATCTGAGTATGACGACGTCAGGCTAGGTTTTGAAATTACATGAATTTGTATATTTTAATGTGTTTGAAAGACAAGCCTTCCAGAGACAGTAATCCAAGGTTAAATGACTCACTAACTGATCATTCAAATAATGTGTTTGTCTGGAGCTGATTAGATATGCATTGTTGGGAAAACACTTCTTAAAAAGTGAAGTGATTTCTGTAAATCCAGTGATGAAGTGCTGTGTGGGTCTCAGTTTTCTGTATAGGCTCATGACTAGTGGCTGGTCTGTGTGTGCAATTCAACAAACCTGAAAGACCTTCTGAAAGCAGTAGACTAATAGAAAGTGAAATGTAAAATATAACAAAGAATCAGAATCAATGAATTATGAATAATTTACTGCCATTGTGAAAATAACATGTACTCATTTAATCAATAGAAAAGTAACTGTAGTGTGATTAAGCCTATTTTAAAATGTAATATAATCTAATTACAAGTACTTCATTTTTGGAGTCCGATTATGTAACCCAGATTACATGTAATCAGTTACTACCCAGAACTGGGTATTAGTTCATTAAAAGAACCCTGGTTACTAGATTCCTATATGCACTGCACATTTGAATTGCATCTGTCCCTTTTGAATGGAAAAGCACTACAACCAAGATACAAACACACAACCAACAAGTCATGTTTTAGTAAAAGGTGGCACAGATTTTATTTTATTTAATTTTTTTTAGATTTGCAGCACATTTTACAAAGACACCAGAGGGGACAATGAGAAAGAAAGAGATATGAGATCATGGAAGAGACCTGCAACAATTTTTTTTTTTACAGAGAAGCTTTTATTCCCCCCCTCCCCCAAACCGTGGAGAGAAAGAAGTCTAGAAAGATCCATCTAAAATGGTAAAAACGCTTACAAACAGACGTACAAAAGCGCCAGCAAGATTTAACGGATCCCAATGTCAATGGAGTAGAAACGGTCAATCCATCTCTTGAAGTTTTTCGAATCTGAAAATCGGGTTGAGAAAACTACCAAAAAAACAACAAAAAAAAACAACAAAAAAAACACAGGAATGAATCATTTTCCCATCCTGAATACCTTCATTTTTCAAATCAAAATAGACGTTCATCCTTTAAATAAACCGGCACTGATATTAAAACTTTAAAGAACTGAACTTAATATTTACATTTCCCCCAAAAAGTCTCATCATCAAGAAAACAAGATAAATGGGATAATAAATTCATTGGCAAAAAAAATAAAAATAAAGATTACATTCTGCATGTTGCACAGACTAAGCATGCAGCTCTGGTAAGGCCAACAGCGGACTTCACAGATGGGCTCCCTCTACTTACAAAACAGTACAATCAATAATGGAAAAATCACGTGCAGAAAGAATATGTTAAAGAAATATGAGGATCCACTTGCTTTTGAGAAAACTTTTCCCTCAAATATGTTGTTTAAAAAATATTGTTAGGAGAACTGGCAGGGAGCACATCTACCCAAGAAGCAGAGGAATGTAGGTTCTGAAAACAAGTTGAAGTGAATGGGTATGGCAGTTTGGCTTCGATCTCCACCCTCTAGAAGAACCGACCAGAGTACTGCTTCACGCTGAAAGAGGAAATGACACAGATGAAAACAGAGACAAAACCTCATAGTGCTGGGACAGTTCAGCCAGCGGCCAAGTGATTTATAATCGGAAAACGCTGTTACAATAAACAATACAAAAACTGTATAATATAAAAAGTAAATACAGCGAGTACATCATCTGGTTTATAATACACTGCAGGAAATATTATTAAACATGTTGATTTACTTAGAGCATTTTAAGGTTGTTTCCTGACTCTATTAGCATCTTTAAGGTTTACTCATACTAGCAAGCAACAGGTATTTAAGTCAACATGAAACATTTTCATACTTTTCTTATTTCAGAGTGAAACAGGATATTCACGTGCACATTACTGCTGTCATATCTCTGTTATGCCCACACACAGATACTTTAAAACATCAGAAATTTGACGACTTTAACTCAAATTAGGTAGGGATCGACTAGTTGATTAGTACGGATGACTAGTTTTTCCCTTCATATTTTGTTTTGGTATTTTCGCGGCTATGCTTTAACGTGCAAGCACTATAGGAAAATAAATTTGATTTGACTGCCATTTAGCGGTTTTACCTAGGGCTGTGACGATAACCGAATTACCGCAAAAATGAGATTCCTACCACGGTGCTGAGGTCATCACCGCACTTTTTTTCTCCGAGGCCTTTGCGAGACGAGCGAAGTACCAAAGTGACAGCAATCAGTGGCGAGCACTTACTGATAGCGTGACTCGCTATTTGGTTGAAGAAATGGTGCCATTCCGTACTGTTGAGATGCCAGCGTTCACAGCCATGCTACAGCTTCCTGACCGAAAGTACTTTTCTCAAACAGCGATCCCTGAAATGTATCTGTCAGTGAAGGACGGCATAATATGAGACTTGAAAGACGTTGATTATTTCTCAGTGACAACTGATTTGTCATGATATGCAACATGATGCCATACACGTCGCTAAATCGTACATATTTTACGAGTTGCCCAATTCGTATAAATTGCGAGTAAAGTAGTAAGATGGTACAGACAGAAGGCGGTTATAATTTTACAGAATCTTACCTGAGCATTCAAATGAACAAATATTTTCATAACAACATGAGCCGACTGGAATAAAGAAAGAGATCAGCGTGATTGATATTCAAAATGGAAAGCAAGCGCTGTTTTATGGTTTTTATATCTGCAGTCCTAATTTCAGTTTCCATTTTTGAATGACAAAAACAGACTATTGATACCTGCTGATATAGACAGATATTTACTTGCACGCAGGCGCAGAACACACATGCTAGTTGACAGTCGCAGTTAACTTGACAGTTAAAAATCAACTGGTCCAACTGGCTCTTTTAGCTAACTAGTGTTGACAAGAGATGTTGCATATAATTTGCGGGCATCAGGGAGCTGCTATCAATATGCGGGGTATTGAAATAGCTTTTGATCAATTTGTCAATGACCCTCAGGATATGTTGAGCAACAAAGCCTCCGCCATCGTCTTGTCAGTCATCTCTCCTCACTCTCTTCACGTCATAAGTAAAATCTCGACTCTGCAGCTCTTTATGGAGCAGAGCAGATGCTTTTAGTTTATAATTGTAGTTTAATTGTGAAAATTCAATGGCATCTAAAATTTTGGTTTTGTAGCAACCTTATTTCCAGCTAAAATAACTATATTGTGATGTATCTCAGTGAGAAGAAATATCTTAGTAATTGTATCTCATGATAATAAGACCACATCAATTAAGAAGAGTAAAACAGGGTCCATTTTGATTTCATGCTGACTTTATATTTAACAAAATGACTTAACAATACCCATGCAATAAGAGTGAATAATAAGAGCGTTTCATTTGCATGAGAACATCATTGCATGTTACAGACAGGAGCCAGTTTTGCATTAGAAAGCAGTTACAGTAGAAAGCTAGCATGTAACAGTAGAAAGACTGGTTTACGTCCATGCTGAATCAACAAACAGCAGAAAGACTTTAAAACAGCTTGATTTCAGACCGAGTATAAACCAGAAAAGACATGGTCAGATGAGAGTACAGATGTTAGTCAGAGAAGGTTAAACTGGCAGGCCTCTTCAGTTAGGGTGGGTGAAATGTGTTTGAGGGTAGGGGCAGATGATGCTGGGCCTGTGCTGTAGGGCAGACTGTGATTTGTTGTCACTTCATCTAACTAACAACAACAAAATCACAAGTCTTCCACACAGAAGCAAGCCAGCGTTTACTCCACTCTCCTGGGTCCCACTCATTTGCCCCTCTGTAAATTATGTTTGGATTCTATCCCAAATGGAACTAATAAAACAAACCCTTTTGTACACATTTCACAAAAGGAAAAAAATGTGAAAGGTCAGGCAAAGAGAAGTGCATGAAACAGCAGTCATATGTATATGAAGCATGAAGCAAGTTTGTAGAACTATTGAAAATACAATTTAGTTCCACATACAAAAGCAAAAAGAGAGGCAATTTGGATTAGAATTTCAGCACCTCTATAGGGGCTTTCACACCAGGACTCAGTTACAGGATCTAGCCATCAAGACAGTCCCCCGAGAACTACATTTTTTCCCTAGGGCCATTTTCCTGGATGCAATCGCACTGCCAGTAGGAACTCTGAAGTGACGCAAGCTGTCACAACGCCCTGCCACTCTGGTTGTTATGCAAGACTATCTGGTTGTTATTATAGTATTATAGCATTTGCCGTGTGGTTGATGCCAAATGTCGCTAAGTGAGCAGAAATACATAATCACGTTTTGCTTGGTCCCTTCAAAGTCGCATTGGATTATCTCAGTGTAAAGGTTGAGAAGTACCTAGACTTCGGCGTCAGTCCATCTATCCATGTTTACGTTTATGCATTTGGCAGACACTTTTACCCAAAGCGACTTACATTGCATATCAAGGTACACATTTACATTCTTATCAGTTCTTGCTTTCCCTGGGAATCAAACCCATGACCGTGGCGTTACAAGTGCCAACACTCTACTGTTTGAGCTACAGGAAAGCCAAACGTCAAAAGCCAAATGTTCATGGAGTTAGTTTGTGGAATAAGTATAGGTAAGCAATTTGCACAGCTTTTTAAAAATGGTGTTTCATATGGCCAATCAACGCAGGTTACTTCTTCGGTAGTTCCTATTGCGCTGGGTTAGACTCTACTATGATGTAGGAACTATTTTAGTCCCCCCAAATTGCAATAACTAAAATAGTTCCCAGTTCCTGCAGTGCGAACATGCCAAAAAGCGGGTACCTCCGCCAATAGTTATAAGAAATATGAAAATGTTCCTTCGGTGCGAAAGCCCCCCATTTTCACCCTAACAAAATACAAAACTTAGTATACTTAAGGAAACAAGGATTTGTGTAACTGTGTCCAAACCAGGTATGACTAGTGGTGCACGATATATCGGCCGCCGATATAATATCGGCCGATATGGTCATTTTTTTACACATCGGTATCGTTCCGATGTCAAAATATGGCCGATGTGAACAGGCCGATATTTAATGTGTGAAGCTGAAGAGGTTGATGTGAGAGAAATACACATTTCATACAGATGACATAAGCAGAGAACAGTCTGTTTTCTTTCATTTTGAATTGTTCTGTTTAAAAATAGAAGTTTCAAGCTTTCTATATATGTCTCAGGTCTGTGAGGCAGGTAGGTTTCGGTTCATTTATGAGACGCGCTCCAGGTTCACGCGCCGTCGCCTCTGTCCTGATTAAATATTTTCTAGTATATTTACTTTTTATTTATTAAATCCAATTCAATTCGTTGATGAAACATTGATCAAAATTAAGATACAATTAGGTTTCGGTTCATTTATGAGACGCGCTCCAGGTTCACGCGCCGTCGCCTCTGTCCTGATTAAATATTTTCTAGTATATATACTTTTTATTTATTAAATCCAATGCAATTCGTTGATGAAACATTGATCAAAATTAAGATACAATTAATACAAAACGAAATTAAATTTAAAGACAGGCTTTGTGCTTTCTGCTTGAGGTCTCTGTGAAAGTTTTAAAGCAGTTTTTAAGTGCCGAGAGCGCTCACGTCCGTAACATTGTTAATGCAGTCCAGTGCGACTTATGTTTTTTTCCTCCTCATGACACATTTTTGACTGATCGTTTTTTGACTCGTAGATATTTGAATATATTGCTTGATATATGATACCCATTCGAATTTGATTTTTCTCAAAAGTGACAGCGCGTGTGATTTGTGGATTCTGATAAGCGCGAGTGGAGAAACAGGCGTTTATTTATTCATTCTCAGTGTTGAGAAACGTAGCCTTCATGTGTTATTGTGTTAATAATAACTAAAGTAGCCTACCTAATTATGTTACATATTTAGTTTGTATGAAAACTATCGCGTTCGTTACTTATGGATTAAAAAAGTAGGCTACCGGTGCTGCGCGAGCTCTCTCTCACAAACACGGACGCGCGCACATAGAGAGAGAAGATAATTGTAAAATGAAAACGGGCTAAGTTTAAATTTTGTTCTTGCTTGTTTGTTTTTTTCTGTCAAAATGTCAGAAAGCATTTTGTATTATCCATCCGTGTTTTTAAAATTCGTTAAATGACGGACGTTTTACTGTTAACACAGCCCATATGTCGGATTCGTCTTATAGCCTACTTGTTATTATTTTTAGAATAAGTGATTCGTTATGCTATTATTGGACTCCTGTCTATTCATTGTCAACTGTTTTCTATAAATATGTTTGTATTGGCTAACATTTATTCAGCTGCGTGTCCTGTTTAAAATGTGCAATGTTCAAACGCAAAGACAGTCACAAGAAGCCCTTTTCCCTGTGGTATTTTTTAGAATAATATTTGGATATTGGAATAATAAATGAAGTAGCCTATCTTAATTGTACACATGTTCCTGTTTTTTTTGTTTTTTTTTACTGTTTTCTAAGGGTTTCTTAATTTTAGACAAGTTGACCAGCACACATTATATGCAATGCAATGTGTGTATGTGTGACATATTTTGCACACAGGTAAAGGTGCCCAATATCAGTCATTTCTAAAGTAAAAAAAATGTGTTTTGGAAAATAGCTCTTTATTTGATAATCATTAAAATTTGTTTTCTATACAGAGATATCGACATCGGTAAATATCGGTATCGGCCATAACAGCAATATTAATATCGGTTATCGGTATCGGCCACAATTTTCACATCGGTGCATCCCTAGGTATGACAATATAAAGCAGATGAAAATAGATTTTTTTTCTGTCCAGAAAAAAAGCAGATCTATAAGGATCGTTATATGAAATCATTAAAGAACCGTAATTGTTAAGTGGAATCCGAACCCACACTGAAATCTAATTGGTCCAAAATCCCATTCTGATTGGCTATGATTCAGCACAGCATTTTTGTGAGCACAGAAAAGTTGCTGGAAACCTGTCGCACCTGGTCAGGACACATGATGGTTAGGTGTCAAGATGGGGTTGTGGTAAAGTGATGGAATAGGTGATAGACTTGCCTGTTCTGTAGTAGATACTGGGCATTCTGAATCTGGTCCTGTGTGCCTGTGATGGTAATAATCCGGTCCTCTGAGCCCTCCAGAGGCTCATCTATTTTGATAGAAGCTCCCGACTCATGACGAATCTGCTTGATCCTCTGTCCGCCTTTCCCAATGATGGAGCCGGCCAGCTAGAACAAGAGTTGAGCAAAGCTTTAGTAAGTACGATTCAGGGTTATTATGGTATGCTAAAACAATTGATTTGAAGTATTTGAGTTAAATTAAATTAAATAAATATCTGCCAAAAAAAAAAAGAAAAAAGAAAAAAAAGTTAGTTTTCAAAGGCAGTATTTTGGGTGTGAATTAGGGCTGGGTATAGACCTTTAATCACCGTTCCCATGTCATCACATCCGGCTCCGATTAGTAGCGGAATCGAATTTCTGCCTGCATTGTTAATGGATAACCAATTTTGCCAAGAAAATAAAACTTTTGAATTTGATAATAAATGTAATATGTAGTCTTATGTGATACCCCAGCATGTATGGGTCTCTTTCATTTTAATGTGCACCATTATCAGAGCGATCAAATTGTCAGGGCTGCCAGATTCGCCAGTCATGAGATGAATAAGGATCTGCACGCTGCTAAAGTTAATACCAGAGGAATGGTTGTAATGCACTGTTTTAATTTGATTTTTTTTTATTGTTGCAACAGGTTCATTATGATTAATCTCCCATTTTGTCTACAATATATCTGATTATTGCACTCAAACTTTGATGATGTCCCATTTAAGAGGTTTTTTTAATAATCAACTCTGGGCTGGAAATATTCCCTTATTTGAACAACTTTTTAACTGTACAAATTTGATACTACTTGATTGTATCAGAAAGTAAAGAAAAAGCATAAAAAATGCAAACATTATTTTTCGTCTTTATTTGTAATTAATGGTTATATGCGATTATGTACTGCACATACACATATACATATATATACATATATATATATATATATATATATATATATATATGCATTACATAATCGCATTATATATATACACACATATATATATATATATATATATATAGTAGGCTTGTGCGCTCCCCTTTAAATCATGAAATGTGTGTCGGAATAACATGACACCATTTTTTTTCCTGTCATTATACCCGATTAATGATTGTAAACTGGTGTTTTTTGATAAGTAGCTGTGATGAACTGAACATGTTGTGAACTGGACGGCATTGGCTGCGCTGTGTGTTTGTTTTGCATGCAGCCAACGAGGACAACTCAGTAGAAAGAAGTTTTTTGCCATTTCACAGTATACTGTCTTTTTTGCATTCTGTCTTAGGTCAATTTTGTTTCTTTTGCCATAGCACTGAAGATTCAGTAGAGGGAGAACGCTGACAAAGAAACTTCTAATAGAACAAAATTAATAATAAAACCAAACTATGCAGTTGTGTGTTAGTTCAGCAGTATGCATTAACAACTGCATATATTAGCACAAAAATAACTAGTAACTAAAAATAATAAGTAAAAAATGTATTATATATAAATAAATAAATAAATAAATATGACTAAATATATAATACAATAGTATATAAGAAACAATATATAAATAATACTAAAAATGGCACTTGTGCTTAGATGTGGGCAAATCAGACTCGGGTCATTTCCCACCCGCTTGTCTTTCTCCCTACTATTTCCACTCATTTATGTGCACCACCAAATAAAACGCAAAAAGCCGCAAAAACAAAAATCTATCTAAAATTTCCTTTTAAAATAGTATGAAAGCACAAACTATAATAACCTTATATATAATATGGTTAATAAATCTGCACATTTTACACTCACATCTTTAGGGATGGTCACTTGTGTTGTAATAACAGGCCCACCAATGTCGCTGTAAGAACCTCGACCACCTGATGACACAAACATCTTACTGTGATTCAGCCATTTTATAGTTATATGTCGGCCTCTCATTCACACTCTTATACAAGCATAATTACAATATTTAATGCATATTCCATTATCACAGTATCTGACACTCACCAGATTGGAAGGGCTCCCAAGAAGAATTATTGTCTTCAGGTGAAACAAGAAAAGAAAAGAAGATGGAAAAGGTGATCAAGATATCAGAGCTACGACAGAGAAGGATAAAGAGAGAAAAGCAGGAAACACTACGCTATCAAGAGGAGTGCAGTGCTCCGTTTGACTGGAGGTAACCTTGAGCTGGTGTGTGTGAAGCTGAAAAACACTCACCATATCCACCTCCACTCTGTGTACAACGAAAAAAAAAAAAAAAAAAATTCATGGAGTCAATTCAAAGAGCACAAGCATACACTCAAAGCAAATTCTCATATTTTTCAAGCTCCCAATCTGACACACACATTTAAAATGAAAGCAATAAACCACTCGAGGCCATGCAATACAGTGATTTTACCCCACTTAAAGGTTTTTAGGTCACTGCTTCACACACCTAACGCTCCTTACCACTGTAAAACACTTGTAAGGTTTGGGTTCAAGGGGCTAATTGCTTCTTTTTTTTTTTTTTTTACTGGCAACTGCAAAATGACAGATACTGATGATCAATAAATAATTAAAACTCATTTCTATTGCATTGCAACATTTTCATGACAATTAAGCATATTTAGCCTAATTTACATTACTGTAATCTCATAAAAAAAAAAAAAATTCACAATATTTAACTCATTGCATTACAATTTCTGTATTACAATTGTGAGCCCACTGAACAATGAAAATGGAAGGAATAAGTATTATGGTATCAGGAATCAAAGGAGGAAAATGGATTAGTTTGTCATGAATTTGCCAGAATGCCAAAATCCTTAATTCTAAAACGGTCTTCTTTTTTTTATTGCAACATAGAATATATTGCCATTATAAAAATAAACAACTATTCTAGAGAGTTTATTACATCGTTGATATTAGACGATTGTAGAATAGCATATTGGCTATATTGCAGCAGCTTCGAATGTACCACATCCAATTACAGTCTAAACTATCAGTTTGTACAGCAGAATTCAGCATGAATGTGCTTGATCCTCTCTGTGGACAACGACAGGCTTGCCATCTTCCAAGCGCTCAACTCACTCAGAGCAGCGTTGCACAAAGTTCATTGGCGAGTGTGATGGCTTTCACCTACGTATTTAACTGCTCCTTGGTAACCAAGGCAACAAGTGATTCAAAAATCTGTTGCCAAGCAACAGCAGGCCAAACCAGTGCACTAGGCATAAGAGCTTCACATATGCATCCATTACACTGTCACTTCAGAGAGAGAGAATAAGCCATTACACTTTTTTTCTGAAAGTGCCCATTAATGACATGAAAAAGACTTTCCTTCACAATGATAGATGACAATCAAGTAATGAGTCTCAGTATAAATGTTGCAAAACTACAAATTCACATGCACATTTATCCTCACCATGCTCTCGTAGCGGTCTCCAGGTCGCCCCCTTCGATCACTGCTTACAGGAAAAGAGACATGCTTAATTTGATATGCTTGTAGTGGGCATGCATCTGAAAGCTCTGAAATAACCCATATATATATATCAGAGCTTTCCTGTCTGTCACACGACGCACAGAAAAACGCACGCCAGTTTCGTGCGCACCAGAATAGAGTTCTCTTTCGTGCTTAAACGAATAATATACACAATTATATCCTCATAAGAGCAGTCTTAAATGAACGTAAAGCGTTGTGAGTGAGATCCGTGTCATCAGCAACCACTAATGCTGTCTGTCATTAATGTTAATCAAAGAACAAAGATAACAGAAAATACTCACTGCTCGAGACTAAAGAACTTTTGTAGCTTTAATAAGGATTAACCTATATTTAACTTGTAATTTATGCAGTGCAGACTGTTTGAGAACTTTATTCAATTTCTGTATATTTCACAGGGCACAGGTAAATATGACATTTATTATGGGTTTAAGTGAGGAATTATTTTAAGTTCACTTAAATGAAAAGTTATATATTTTTAGAATAATAAATGGTAATTTTTTTTAGAGGTTTCATTACACCAATGTTGAGTGACTATAATCATATAAAAAAAATAAAAAAGAAATCTATTTCATTGAGACATCATGTTGTATTAGTAACAGTGATACTGGCCTTCATTCATAAAAAGACATTAACCAAGTATTTAAAATATTGGCTACTGTCTTTATGTAGTTTCTACATTAATTTGGAGATTAACATTGAAATTATTACATTATAAAATAATTTATTTAAATGATTACATTTTGTATATTAATAATGAATATTTATAAATTAAATATATATTTAATTAAAATATTGATATTTATTTAAATTATTTTTTTCGCAAATTCTTCTGGTTAAAATTGCAATTTAAAAAGTGTTGTGCATATATATATATATATATATATATATATATATATATATATATAAAAATAAATAAAGACTAATAATGTTTATTGCAAATTTTTTACAAAATAAAAATTACTACTATTGTAACAACACTTTCATTATTAAAAATAAAATAAAGTATTTAAGAATAAATATAATAATAATACATTTTATTTTACTGAAAACCTTTATCTTATGGAAAACTGCAGGGTGCCCTGTTATCATGCAGGCTGTCAGGGACACAGGCGGCCTATAACTATAAATCATTAGCCAGGAACACTTCAGTACACTAATACTGGAGAAAAACACATGGATTGTCTACTTCAAATTTTTTTAGCGAGAAATAATATTTTTCATATTTTTACCCAAAATTGGGTGATGTGAGCATTCTAAATATGTTTGTTTCATTCATACTGGAAGCCGGAGGGCGCCCTCGCGCAGACAGTCCAAAGTATGCCTCACAGAAGTAAAACTTATAACTTCCAGAAAATCCCTAATATGGACAAAGGCATCCAGCTATCACTGTAACTGAATAAAAAGAAGATAGAAAAGCTTTGACTTCTTTTAAACAAAGATAATAAACAAGACTACAACAGTTTTTCTGTATTCTTCAAGCCAACTCATGTATTTTCATAAGAATAAATTATATTTATAAATGCAATGAATGCTAATCGACATTAATTCGATTATAAAAAAATAATACATACATACGATAATATGTGATAGGAAGCCACTTCAGATCCTAAATGGAAGTTATTTAAAATATTTGACTGACATTATTAAGTGAGTTTGGAGTAAAACGTAATATTTGGTACATTTTGCTTTTCAAATCCACATCATAAGTGACTCAAAATCACAGCACTTGCAGAGACGGAGCAGCTTACTGCTTTTTTCAGTTTACTGAACTGATCAAGCCGCTCTGATCACACTGCCACTCCTCACTATGAAACACACTGTACATATATTTATTAAAAAATAATAATAATAATAATAAAAAAAACCATTATGCCATTTCATATTTTCACCTAGCCAAATCGGGATTTCTGTTTTATTTTGATTAATTGTGCAGCCCTACATAAAATAAATATTTAAATTGAAAAGGCCATCATTTGATTACAAATTGTAATTGAACAAAGCAGTATAATTTTAACACACTGCTGAGAGTGAATATTCACTAGGAACGAGACTTGAAATTGAAAAAGCATGTCTATTTTTTCATGTCTATCAGCTTTTAGGTCAAACATAAACCCATCTTGAGTCCTCATGAGTCCTTAACTGTGCTATGGAGTTTCCTTTGTGTCTTTTTTATTCAATCAAATTGCGTTTGAGAATAAAACTAATTATATTATAATTAAAACAATTAAAAGATTGCAAAAAAGTATTCTAAGGCTCAAAAATAAAGAAGTTGATCACAAAATGATTTACAGTGCATGTAAATCTTTGAAAACCTTTATTTTTCGCTGTGCATTTCGAACACTTTTCATCACAAACGCACACATTTTGCTCTCTTTTCTGCTGTCTTTTTTGTGGGTCTAAATCTTTTGCTTGCAAGTTGAAAAGTTTTGCTTGCGAATGAAGCTGTGTCTCAGTGGGCGGTCTCTACCAACCAGGATGGAAGACCCTTTTCTATTGGTCACCCTGGATCGAAGTGACAGGTTGACCACGCCCACTACGTTTTCCCGCTGCTGCCGTGCAGTGTGTCTGAGAGAAGAGTGAGCGGACTTGTAACATGGCGAGCAACAGGTCCTTTACTGGATAAGATAACTGATTTAATATCACTGTGGCGAGCAAGACGAGGCCGGTGGCGTGATTACTGATGAGCGACACCTGCGCGACACACTGGTCTCATGTCTCTCACGGAGGATGAAGATGGAGAGGACAAGCCTGGATTTTACATTGTGTTGTGTTTTATTATGTGTGGCCAGTCTGTAGTTAGTTTTACCGCAGAATAGATTTTATTAGCCAACACAACAGCATTGCTAGCAGCCAGAGCCACCAATAGTAGCCTATACAAAAATTGGTTCTAAGCCAGTTTTTTTTATATTTTGCTGTAGTGTGTCAGTAGGAAAAATCTGTTTACATTTCCAAGCATTTCAAAATTAGCTGATGTAACAAATACATAACATTCAGGAGCATTTATATGTAACTGTGTAGGCCTACTTAGTTTTTGACTAAATACAAATTCAGATCATTGATCACAAATTATAAAAATCACTGTTATTTCTTTACTTAAGGTACACTATTTAACTTTTGGTGCCCTAGAGACATGCAGTTTTGTTAACAGACAGATCATGCAAATGACATAGCCTTTAGTGTGACTTGCTACTAGTAGCTGCTGGTAGCAACAGCCGGATTCTTTTCTGACAGTCAGCGTTATTTCAATCTCTACTTAAGATTAAATATGAATATGAAAAATTATGAATATGAAAAATATCTAAAACCTGTCGTGCTAGATAAGTGCATGTAAAACAATGTAATCTATATATCATTAACGAAAGAAAACGAGTGAAGTAATTTATATTTATATTATGTATTTTATGTACCTACATTATCATAATTTTTAAGCCTAATATTGTTAAAAGCCAATGTAACGTCTCTTCTGCTGCTAGCACAATCACGGTTCTGGGTAGTCTAATGAAATGATCCGGAAGTTATGGCAGATCAGAGATGATTACCTAAGCCCGACCATTTGGCCCGACTTTACTGGTTTAGCCAACGTTAACTATTTAAATGGTAGATCATAACGAGAATAATTCAGTTCACTTGCCACTGAGTTTATGATATTAAATCAGTAAAGGACCTGTTGCTCGCCATGTTACAAGTCCGCTCACTCTTCTCTCAGACACACTGCACGGCAGCAGCGGGAAAGCGTAGTGGGCGTGGTCAACCTGTCACTTCGATCCAGGGTGACCAATAGAAAAGGGCCTTTCATCCTGGTTGGTAGAGACCGCCCACTGAGACACAGCTTCATTCGCAAGCAAAACTTTTCAACTTGCAAGCAAAAGATTTAGACCCGCAAAAAAGAGCTAAATTTGTGCGTTTGTGATGAAAAGTGTTCGAAATGCACAAAGAAAAATAAAGGTTTTCAAAGATTTACATGCACTGCAAATAATTTATCAACTTCTTTATTTTTGAGCCTTAAAGGTATAGCGGAGGATTTTCTTTTTCCGGGTGGATCATCAAGACTATTGGTCCTCTTAAGTGTCAATCATTCTGGTGATATGTTTGTGTAAGGCCATCGTACGTGCTCATGCACACGATTCACACGATGGCGTGCGCTTAAAACACAGGTTGGGCTTCCCACTGATGCCTCAGTCGTGAAGTTTCTACTTGACAGGTAAAATTTGGCAAGCTATTTGGAGAAATCCATTTAAAATCACTGCTAGTAAAAGTTAATGTAAGCTATGATTAGCTCGTGCATGCTCTCTCGTGCACACGTTTAATAGGCATGTGCATTTTTTCAAAAAGTGGAGAGGGCGGTTCTTTTCTAAACTTTGGGAAAATCCTCCACTATACCTTTAAGAAGACTTTTTAGCAATCTTTTATTTTTTTTAATTACAAGATAATTCGTTTTACTCTCAAACACAGTATGTTTGAATAAAAGACACAAAGGAAACTCCATCTTGTGCTTTCTCCTTTTATGTTGATTTGCAAACATGTAGTGTGCCAGTCAATTTTCTGCTTTTGTGGTTACTTACCTTGGTCTGTCATCCATATTGCTGTGATAGCTCTGGTGGGAAAATCTATCACCTCTGGAAACAAAAATGGTGTAATCAGTTAATCAAGTATGATTCATGATATAGGACAGACTGTCCAGAGAACTCACAGAAACTGCATTGATTCCCTTATTTACATCATTCAACAATATAATGGTAATCACTTAAAACACAAACAACTGGAAAAGATAATAAAAACGCACCTAATTGCAACATTTATATAAAATAAAAAAAAATGAATATAAAGAAATACACCAGGACTTAAATGTCCACAAAACCAGCAACCATAAAAACAAGATCTAATAATAATAATAATAATAATAATAATAATAATAATATATAAAAATGAAAATTATAGTTCCTATCATTAGAATTATGTTAATTTATTATTTTTGTCTATTTTTTGATACATATATTTTTTTCTTTTCCCATGTTTGATTATTTTGTTCTGTACATTCTGTAGCGCTTTTTGAGTCTGAGAAAGGCGCATTACAAATAAAATGTATTATTATTATTATTATTATTATTATTATTATGCCCTTTTTGCAAAAATAAAATGTAGGTTGTAGAAAACACTGCAATGCACAAAAAGCAACATTCTCTACATACCCTCCTCTAGGTGGTGGTGGTGGGGGCAGAGGCAGATTTCGGGCCCTACTGCCCCCACGTCCTCCTCTACCTGGTGGCGGTGGAGGTGGTCCACGGCGTGGGCTCATATCATCATAATCTCGTCTGGAAGGGGGCATGGGACGGCCACCACGGCCAGGAGGCATGCGATCGAACCCTCCCCGGCCACGCATCGGGAACCCACCCATAGGCCGTCGCCCTCTCTCTTCATACATCATGGTAAAACCACCATAGTCATACGTTTCATCATAAAAGTTTGGGTCATAGGGCTGGGCTCGACCTTTAATAGGAGCCTACAGATAACACAGGACAAATATAAGCTTTATTTATGAAGCAAAGTGTTTATCTAAAGAAACTGTGAATGTTGCTACAATGTCAAATGAGAAAACTGTATAATAAAAAAAAAAAAAGGGTAAAAAAGTCCTTGCATCTCTGTCATCATCTCACCTCTGAAATCAGCTCTAGAATGACCTTGATGCACTCAACCACACGCTCAGGTTTACCCCCGACTAACACTACGCGGTCAGTGGAGTGGGGGCAGCATTCCTGGAAGAGCTTGATTGTAGTCTGGGTATTCTTAAAAATTAATACAATTTCTCATCAGAGAAATACATATTTTTGGTTAAGCTGATATAAATATTTTAAGCTTCCTGGTTCCGAACTCTATTTTACGACATGGTATTTTTAGCACTGAGCTTACCTCCCTCAGTTCCTTGATCTTGGCACCTTTAACTCCGATAATGCCTCCGGCCAAACTCTGATGAATCAGCAGACGCAGCTCACAGTCAAAGTCAGTCCCGCTATAATGCTGATACTACCAAATATACAGAAAAAAAGAATGTTTAAGGACACGTGCAAACCAACCATACATAGTCCCATCCACAGCTTCTCTATTATTATTCATTGAAATATTTGATATAATTAATATTTTTAAAACAGTTTATATATTTTTAGCAATGACAAAAACTACTGTACTGTATACAAAGTCTACAGTAAGGATGCGATGCACCGATACCACTTTTTTTCAGACCAAGTACAAGTACTTAAATTTGGGTACTTGCCGATACAAGTACTTAATAACACCATTACAGGTCTTCTAACAATGTTTTATTTTCATCAGATGTTTTTCACTTTCTGACTGTAACAAAGTATACAACTTGTATAATCAAACTGGTTGTGTTAAAGGAGCTAATTCTCACCCCCCCCCCTCTTGACAATTTAGCAGAGCATAGTTTGCAGTCTGCTCTACTTTTATCATCATCGCTTATCTTAAAATATCTCCAAACGGCTGACATTACTCCTCATTACTAGACTACCTGCTCAACTGACGAGAGGTTAGGCTAATGTCACTTTGCCATAAGGGGCCGTTCACATATCTCGTTTTTTGCGCATGCAAATTCGTTATTTCAAATGTAGGTGCAAGCGCGCTCGTAATAGAAGTGGCGTGGCGCGCTAGTTTTTCCAGGCGCGCCTATGGTCATGGTTGCATAGCAACGACAGAAGCCACGAGAACGCAAGCGCTTGTGGAAAGGAGGAGGAAGCAGTGCAGCCGCGCTTTCCACACGTTTTTAGACGTGATATGTGAATGGCCCCTCAAAGCGGTATTGGGTGCGGTTGTATCGGGGTAGTTTTACAAGTACATGAGCACAGTATCGGACCAACACCCGAGTACTGGTATCGGTATCGGTGCATCTCTAGTCTACAGTATAGCTTTCCAATTTGGAATAAAATATTGTATAAAGTCGGACTCAAAATTTAAGTTGTTATTCACTGATTTTTTTTTTTTAAATCATATGCGTTTGGAACAATGCCTCAACTTTTAGAGTAGACTAGCGTACAGCTGACATCAAACCTAATGGATATGGACTAAATCCTGCAAAACACCAATTTGGATTTCATAGGGTTTTTAATACCTTCGATACTGGGTTTGGTATGCTCACCTCCTCCAGTGTAGGGATGATCTTCAGCAGAATCTCACCAATGGTCTCTATATCTGCACTCACACTCAGGATACTGTAGCAGAACATCAAGTGAAATGAAAGATAAAAGCAAAAAAAACAAAAAGAAAACAAAAAACAGATACAAAACTTTAGATCCTGAGCCCTGCTGCATACCACAAAGCAATTAAGTAGGGGGAAATAACAATTTAAACCAAAAGAAAGTAAAAAAAAAAAAAAAAAAAAAGAGGACTGCTGAACACATGTTTTAAGTTTTCCAACACTGGACTGAGATACGGGCAATCGACATGCACTCAGTTCTCGCACATTCAATTAAAACAGGCCTTGAAGAGATGGGCGACAGTGGAAGGGCTGAGACTGAACAGGCACTGTACGGCTACACGAGCCGAGAAAATGAGAGAGAGCAAGACAGGCCTGCTTACCACTATGCCACCACCAGATCATTTGGGAGAAGAAAGGAAGAAAAAAAAAGAAAAAAAAAAGTCTCTTGCAATTCACTCTATGGTGCCATCAGCACATCACATTCTCTCAACGACGAGAGAAACCAAACCAAAAACAAACAGAAGCAGCAAAAGACCAAGGCGAAGGGGAAGGGAAAGAATGAGAGATTTTTGCAGATTAAGAACCTGAACGTATGTGGGCTAAGAGAAGGAAAAAAAACAAGGGGAAGGAAATGCAGCACCAGAGAAAAATCAAAGACAACAGTGATGAGTGACAGAGAGGGCTGCGTCACGGCACTAGCTCAGAATCATGGACAGTGATGTTGTGAACAGTGAGAGAGGGGGGCTCAGGGGTTGGGGGAACAAGGACAGAGCGAAAAAGAGATGGGCTTTTCCACAGAACACTGTCAGAATCATCAGCTATGAAAATAATCATCCAAACTAGGGCTGGGCAGTATAATGAGGCGTAGGACGCGATAACTGGTAGATATTTTGCAATATTATGGCAGCTATATCTGCATGCATTAATGTGACACTTTTAACTTTTAAACAGTTTTAAGTTACCGCAAAGACCAAGAAGTAATGCAAAAATACTAGCAATGCACTTAAATGAATATTTTCGCAAAACATCAAAAAGGAAATGAAAGTCGCCATGAAGTTTTTTTGGCTTTTAGTAGGAATATGTTAGCCTTAAGGTTATCTGTAAGCTAGTATGCTGCAAAACAATGACAAAATTCGCATTTAGAAGATATTAGCATTCAAAACTTAGTCTCTTACTTCCGCCAATATGTATCAAAGATTTTCATGACATCACGATGCACTTCAGCTTCTCATCAGATTTTCTGTACAATCAAATGCTCTCTAGAGTCTATAGCGTCCCGCCCTCTACATTATAAATAGACGCTGAAGCTGCAGCCAAAATCGGTCAGTTCACACATTTACTATTTTCTTCATGATGAATGACAGATAGGGAACGATTAAAATATGCTTTCCATTGGGGCGAATGAAGTCTGGTTTCACGTCATTGTCACACGAACCGCCGCAGCGTGCAACAGTCTGCTCCGGTCCAGATACACGATAGCACAAAGCGGATCATATGCACGAGTCGGCGCAGACTACAAAATGTATCGGACCCATCTGAATTATGCACAGAATGCTATATTTTAAAGCGATTTGGTGAAGGTTAGGAGGAGAAACGGTTAGAAATTAGGAAGAAACTTTGGCTTTATCGAGCCAATCGGCTCTGGCCGAACTGATATAAATTAAACGCTACAAAACGGGAGGGGTTGTTCGGGGCTTTAAAAAGCAACTTTTTAATGTTGTTTATATGTCTATGTGGTGTTTTTAATATGCTTTAAGACAAACCATGTGCAAATTCATAAGTCAACACCATTGCTGAGTATTTTCTTTTTGAAGTTTACCAAAGGCAGTCTGGAAAACGCGGTTTGAAATCACTGGTGTTCCTTACGTCACAAACTACAACCAATCCCATCACGAGGGGGGCGGGCTTTAGTATATCATTAACTATGCTATGAAGCAGGGGAGTCACAAGAAAAGCCAGGTTATCCCGGTATACTTTTCTGTTGATATGAAAAATAGGGTACATTTAGCAATATAGAGGGTGAATTATGTATAAGATGTATATTACGATGTTATGATGAACAATATGCCTTTCTCCACGTTCTAAGTTGTTCAAAGGGTTTCTAAGCATACTGATGTTTAGAAGGCAGACTGAGATGGCGAACGTGTTTGTGTAACATTAGCTTGTGTAACATGGTTACACGGTTTGTGTAACATTAGCAACACATTATTAGCTGTTTGATAACAGTCAAGCAAAAGGCCAATCATAATCATAATCATACAGTTATGTGTCCGACGCTGTAGAGAGCGATACATAAAGGAATAAAATGATTGACTACAGGGGGACTTTGAAGTTTTCATTTAGCCGAGAACCGAAACTGAAAATAAAGTTGCTGTAATTAAATTTTGGTAATTGGCAATTCTTTATGCTATTCAGGGTGTCATGTTCTCAGGTGATAAATTAAACCAGCCGTAGTAAAGTGAAGCTGCTAGAATAATTTTAGTAGCATCTAAGAAGCGCTAATTAAACGTCACTGTTTCAGTCAATGATTTCAGCGCTCCAAAACTGAAAAAAAATTAATAATAATTGGGCCGCTTCACCCAGATATTTTTGATTGTCGAAGTTTCAGTGCATTACAATAAAATACAGAGTGGGACAAATGTAGAGGTGGTGGTGGCGGTCGATTCAACTTCCAATGATTCGAATCAATTCATAAATTGATATTCTAAACGTCTGTTAATGTTGATGTTGACGGAACAAAGAACGGTGCAGCACAGGACAGTTTAGAGAGCACACAGGCTTGCAACAGGGGACAAATGAAGCTTACTTGACAACAAAAGTTCCATATCAGTATTTTAACAAATAGAAAAAAGCCTTAAATAACGTATAATTACCAGCAATCCGGCATAAGCTTTTTTGTACTTTTTACACGAGAAGTGCGTTCAACATGGACGTGCAAGCGGTTGCTGTGGTAATGAACAATACCTGCTTGTAAAAGCGAATTAACATCTCCTGTATCGTAGGCTAAATCACCAAATATTGAGAATGCAACAGTGCATATTATATTTCTATAACTCCAAAAGACTGGCCACTGATCGGAACCAGCTGATATTGGTACAGGTATGATGTCACTTTGTAGGCCAAAATGCAGATACATGTTAGCATTTTAGCACTTCCAGTTCCGTCGTCCTGAAGTCAATGGGCTTTTTGGTTAAATGGCTGAAACAAGGTCTGTGGTGAACAAGCTCAAGACACTTCCACGTTTTATTCTACGACAAAATACATCGGTATAAACACACTCGTGATTTTTTTAAGCCGTTATGCATCTTGAAAAATTGAGTTGCTAACAAGTGGCTAAATGGGACAAAAGAGGCTGTCGGGGGCATTAAACGTTAGCCTCATTATGCTTATAATTGTGCTCAAACTATGCTAACTCAAACTTTCAGGGGAAATGTTTTTAAAATTAAAATAAAACAGTTGTCGGAAGCTTAGTGATGGTGACATTAAAGTCGTGGAACCGTGGTGTAGTTAGTTTATAGCGTACCTTTAGCTTTTTGCTTCTGGCAGCTGCATTTAGGCTTCAAAACTCACAAAAGTTGTGTTCATCTGTGAAAATAATATTTTTTACAGTATTATATCTCAGTAAAAATCCTAATGGGTTTTTGTTGAGGGAACCAGTGTGATGATAACTACTGGTTGGCCTACAAAGTGACGTCATACCTGCACCACTATTTCGACGATGCAAAAGACACGCTCATGCCATGAGAGACGAATATGTAAGGCTGAGTCTGTTTTAACCGGGCTTGAGTAAAATAATAATGTAATTTATTATGAATAATATAGTTCAATATAAAATATTTAGATAATATAAATTGATTGATGAAGTAAAACAATTGAAAAATAATAATTCAACAAAACTTTTATTAAAGTTTAATTACACCTATGAGCTGTATTTAATATCAATCAATTGGGGGCACAGGTTCTTAGGGGGGCAGCAAGGACAATAAAATTAAATAAATTTATTGAATACATTTTATTCAAAAATCAAGAAACAATTTTTAATCGAATCATGACCCCAAGAATTTATTATAATCGAATTGTGAGATTCCAAAAGATTCCCACCCCTAGACAAATGCAACATTTAGTTGGTTTTGGTTATTGAGGAACGATGCAACTTCTCGAATATTGAATTAATTTGGGGCATATTCACAGGTGTACCTATTTTACAAATCTGAACGCAGACTATCCAATCAAATTTTATATTTATAGTTTTAATGTTTTGAGTCTTTCATTTTACAAATGTTAAAGCTGTTTCTGCTATCAGACTTAATCTTTTGTTGAATAATCTGGTATTTTGGTTTGTATACATTATGTTCCAAATAAAAAGAACATTTAGCTTGAAACGCATTTAATTCACTCAATTATTTGAAAAGTGGAATTACATTATGGTCATAAAAAAAAAAAGAAAAAGTTGTGTTAAATGTGCACCAAAAATCACATTATGGTCATACCGCCCACCCCTAATCCACACATTCAGCAGATTAATATGAGTGCAGTCTCTCTCCGAGGCAAGAGAAGTGATTGATTACATACAATTCTGTGCAACAAAGAAAGTTCGCAAATTATATTCAAAGACTTAATGGGGGTGTTGGGGGAGGAGAAAAGACATTTAAATATATACAAAAAAATATATACAAATTAAGAAAAAAAAAGTCAAATGGAACAATACACGTTTCTTAAAGGGGGGGGGGAGGGGGGGGGGGGACTATATGTGTGAAAATGTTAAAATGAAACAGAAGGCAGGTTATCAAAGACATGTGTTCTCTTTCTAATCAGGCAGTGAGGCAATAACTGGTGGGACATACCGCTCTGGGCCACTGCTGTCTGGGACTGATACACTGGCATTGTACTGCATTGGTCGTGGAGGTTGGCATTGGGCAGGGGCATTCAATCACATGATGTCAAGTAAGGTGCCCGTTTAAGGAGGGGCACGTTTATGGGCGGGGCCAACCGGGGTGTCAGGTGGGCGGGCGGGCGATCAGGGGCGGAGGTTGGGCCAACATCAAGGTGGGCAACGCAGGAGGGGCAAGTCGATCCAGTACATGGGCAACGGAGGAAGGTGGCCAAAAACAAAAAAAAGTAAAGGAGAGGGAAGAGGGGGAGAAGGAATACATTTTTAATTGAATACAAGGCTTTACTCAATCTACTGTCCAATTTTTTTTCTTTTTTCTTTTGAAGAGACTTGGCAAAGAATGCACAAGAAAAAGGGCTGGACAGATCTAAAGACACTTTAAAATGTAGAACCACTGGGCATTGGGCAACAGTGGTTCATACAGGACTATGGGTCAGCTCAAGAGTCAAGACATCTGTAATTGGGTTTTCGAAGTGGGGGAGAGTGAAAGAGAATGTCTTCAACAATATAAGGTTGAGAAGTACCTCCCCTTTTATACACAGTGTCAAAGACTCACAAAATAGCCCCATTTCAGAGAGCTTGTCTGTCCAAATGAGCCAACCTATAGCTACAAAACGGAAGATCTGCCCTCAGGATCAAATGCATTCAAAACTTTGGAGGATTTTAATGGGATTTTAATGGACGGATTGGTGTCATGAGTTTTGATTTCTGGGATTTCAAATCCGACTGATTCGTGTTTTTGACTGATAAAGCTGAAATGCTCATGAAAACAACTGTTGGTCAAAGGATGTTGTCAGAAGTCTTGTTAATACTTGACCATTAGAGAACATTGTTTAAAAGCTCATGATAAGCATGCAGCATGGTCTTAATACTCACATCTGTGCGCAAGGCTTTAATGTTCTTGCCTCCCTTTCCAATCACAGCCCCTGCATTCTGAAAACACAAAATTACACTGTTAAAATGTCATTATACTGAAGAAACGGAGAAGAAAAGTGCATGTGTACGGCTTTACTCACTTTGCTCTGGAGAAGCACCCTGAGTTCCACCATTTCATCTGCGTTGCGGGAGCGTTTGAATGCCTGTTCCTCATCCATGTCCTCAGCGGGGCGCTTGCCTGAGGGAACACAAATCTGGCACTTGAGCCACAACCACAATTAAGACATTCCTGTTTATCAAACTGCTCGTTCTGAGAGAGTGCCACCATGGAATTCAAAACATAATCAGACACTAGTGGATAAGGTTCTCAAAAAAATTTGAGGACCTATAGAAAGCAGTTTAAAGAAGTACAAAGGAGACATCCAGAGAAAATGCTTTTAACAATCATTCACATACACACTTTGTGGTAAAAGCTAAAGCTTTTGAGCCAATAGAGTGCAACAGTCAGGATCTGGAAGTAAAAATCCCATTCATTTTCTCCATAGGCGAATTGATTTTAAATGATATCTTATAAATCTTTAAAGACTATTAGGCCTATTGTGAGGACAGAGTTGCTAATCGATGGTATATGCTTTTGCTGAAGCCATCACTCCGCAATTTCAACTTAACTTGCACCAAAATAACATTTTAGTGCCCACCCACTCCCATTAAACACTGCAAACAACACAGAGCCAATCCCCATTGTGTGTGTGTGTGTGTGTGTGTGTGTGTATTATGTATACAAGCCAAAATCTGCTTTATTATTATTATTATCATTATTATATTTACAACAGGATCTGCATTTTCATGGGTTTAAATAAAAAATTGTTTTGTTATAAAGAGACAATAAAAACAACTTAGTGCATCAAAACCACTCCTTTTGCTCCACTCCACGCCAAACATGTCAGTCTCTGAGTAACATGTAATTTATTTAAGCCATAAAATAAACTTCAGGGTTCGACATTAACGCTTTTCTGGGACAAGTGAAAGATAATTTTACTTGCCCAACCGGACAAGTATCCTGATTAAAACGTCAAAAACAACAAAATAATGATTCTGATTTTATTACATTTAGTCTGAGTGGCAACTGATAGTGGATAATAACACAACCAAGAGTGTTGTTTTCCTGAATAACATGATTGAAAAATGTGACATTTCATACAACAGTTCAATAAAGTAGTTTATATTTAAGCTATGCAGTTATGGCAATTTCTTCGCTGTTTTTGCTCGCGGGTTTCTCTATAGAGCTCCCCCTACAGCTTCGGAATAGATATTTGACAACACCGTCGTAAAAACTCATTGGCGACTCTTCATGCTTCATTAGGCCTACTGAACGATTCAGTGTTTGAATGAATCAGTTGAGTCACAGATTCAATGACCCATTCATAAACAACTGCCTCATTCTTAAATAATCGGCTGTTTGAACGAATCGTTTGAATAATGACTCACTCAATAAGACGGTCACATGCATCACCTACTGACAGTTCAGTTTCATTTTTAAAAGTCAAATCAACTCCAGCTCGTTTTATAATTACCCTAAAATCAAACAGTTCACCCCTCATGCACGTTATCACGTCTGTCAAAAACTTGGCTGGCTGTCAGCTGGAACACATTAACATAAACTCATGGGCATCAATCACTTCACTAAATACTTTAAGAAATAAATTATTACCAAACAATCCATCCGTTCTCAACAATAATAATAATAATAATAATAATAATAATAATATATATTTTTTTATATTTACAACAAGCAGAGGTCCAGGGAGTACACACATTACCTGTAAAATCCCCACTACCAGATGTTTTGAATGTGCTTTCGCTTTCCAAGAAGATAAAAAAAAAAAAAAAAAATGGTGGTCTGTAGCTAGCAGATATCTGACAAATCATGTAAAAATGTAGAATGTTTTATTGGAAAATGAAACATTTTAATCAAACTTTGATAATTGGCTTAATCTTTTAAACAATTAAGATGATAGTGATCAAACTACATTTAAAAAAATAATAAAATAATAAATAAAAATTATTCACCTGTGAAGTTCCTGAATCTATGCTTATGAGGGCCTGTTTACACTTGGTATTAAGATGCGTTGTGGACGTCTGATTCACAAATAGAACGTATCCGTATCTTTTGTCCACTTTCAACCACTTCTGTCCTGATTTCTTCAAGGGGAGGGTCAATGGGCAGATAAATGTATGGGCTTTTTCAAATTTTCAATGTTACGGACATAATAAGCTTGAGCAATTTACATACAGTATGAACGTTCCGTTCCGTACAGACGACGGAAAAACAGAGAGAGCTCTATAAGGTTTTGTTTCTGCTCTGATAGCCACGCCGAACACTGTGAGTGTGTGTTAGAAATGGTAATATAATGCCGAAAGAACATTGTGCTTGGTATGTTTTTCATCTTCAAACCAAACTTGGGTCTTAATGCCGACAAAGTTTAAATCCCGTCTGGCTAGCACACTTCCCATAATGTTCACAGATTAAGTCAGTAGGCAGAGAGTAGGCTGTCTTTTGTGGCTGTTTGAACGCATTCGATCACATGAGCGTTTTCATCTACCTCTGGAAGTGGTCTAAAGTCGATAAGCTCAAAACTTTTTAGACCCCGTTTACCCCTGTATTTAGCGTCGTCCACTTCTGATCCAATCGACCAAAACGCTTCTTTTTTTAAGTTATGTTTTTGGCCTTTTTGTGCCTTTATTGGATAGAACAGTAGAGATTTTGACAGGAAAGCGTCGGGTAGAGAGAGAGGGGAACGGGATCGGCAAAGGACATGGGAATCGAACTCGGGTCGCCAGAGGTGCGCTATATGTCAGCGCGCTAACCACGAGGCTATCGCCGCCGACCAAAACGCATCTTAATCGCAGGTAAAAACAGGACCTGAGTGTCAATTATGTATTATGTATAAGGTACGTCTCTGTCTCTGTCTCTGACAGACAGCATGTTGAAGCCATCGCTTTTTATTTGATTGTCATTCAAAATGCTTCATGGGATTGTAGTTCTTTCCTCCATTAAAGTTAAGAACACAATCTTGTTGTACCTTTGCCTTTTTGTCAGATTTTAGTTGGTTGGTTCATGACTTTTAACTCTTTAATAGGGATGTGCAAGAGCACCAAAGTACTTGGACGCGACAGCAATAATCGATCATGAAAACGATGATCACCGTGACTTTAAAAAATACATTTCTTTTTTAGTTTTTTTATAGTTGTTTTATTGCAGCATTTTGGGCGGTACAAAAACATTGATGATTAATAATCCAGCAGTGTTATTTTTTCTCGTCATGGCTTAGAAAATGTGCAGGCTCTCTGGAATCACTTGATAAAGTAGATGAAAATACAATGAAGTGCGAGATGTGTAGCGCCAATCTGCCAAACATAACGTTATAATGGAGCACACTACAAAATGTTGTGAATTCTTTGTGCTTTAGTTGCCTGCGTTTGTTGCCATGAAAAAAAAAAAAAATCCTTATGGGGATTTAAATATTCCTATGGGAAAAATACTTCCAAAAAACCAAAGCCACAGAAAAAGGGGGTGGCCACTGTTGCGCTCTATTCAGAGACTATACATTACCGTTAGTGTCAATGTTACTGAAAGTGGTCTCTTCTTCCTGCTGATCAATTTTTGTCTCCATTGTCTTCAGCCAGCAGTCAAAATGGAATAGGCTGTCCTCGACGGGTCACTCTAAGAGACAGTGTGTTGAGTATTAAAAACAATGCAGAAAATACCTTTTTTAAGTCCACATGAAATCAAAAATATGTTTATTTAACGAATACTCGGGATGCACGATATATCGCCCACCATATCGGTATCGGCCGATGTGTTCATTTTTAATGTTATTGTTATCGATAACATTTTTGCTTTTACTTATTATTTTTTTTTTAATAGCCTTTTGTTTTGTGAAACTAAGTTTGTAAGTGCAATTGTAATATTATATCTATTTTGTGTGTGTGTATATATTATATTATATATACACATACATATACATATATACACATATACCAAACAAATGCATCCGATTTGAGTATATATATATATATATATATATACACACACACTCAAATCGGATGCATTTGTTTGGTTAACGCCGTAGTAAAACGCTTAGGCTACTGGTGATCATCTTCAGAGCATGCAGCTCAAACAGCAAAGCACAACATTAATAACTATGATTGGGGCTGTCATATTACATAACATTATAATACTACTGTAATAAAATGTTGTGAATTCTTTGGGTTTAGCCTAGTTGCCACGTTTCATTGCGTTCTTATGGGAAGAGTGCATCCACAACAGGAGTTACATATCCTGACTAGCACATAACTTAGTTCAAGTTCACGTTATTTTGTGCAGATACAAGTTGTAATATTATGTTCATGTTGTATAAATATCTGATTAATCTCATATAGGATGCGTTTCGTTGATTTAATTAACCCACTAACAAAGCGCTTCACCGGTGTTCACTCAGCTTCAGCACACACAGCTAAGTGCTGTTATTTGAAACAGCAGATAATATTACTTTTAAATGTTTCTTTTTAATAATGATAATTAATATAATTAATAATAACAAGCACTTATTTTTATCATTATTATTTTAATCATTATTATTTTAATCAACAATATGATTTAATTAAAATAATTGTATTATTGTCCATGCAGAGGCCATTCCATTTTATTTATCCATGGCACATGAATTTTGATTCTTTATATGCAAGTAACACTGTCCAATGACTTGTTTGCATTATTTAGACATTATCTTATTTATTTGGCTGGCAATAGGTGTTTTTTGTTAATAAAGAAAGTTGGCCAAAATACATTTTAAAAGTTAAGGAATACATTGGTTCAAACTAGGCTACTGTATTGTATATGTTTGTATAGGTTTGTAAGTGCTTGGAACATGGTATCGGCCAAATTTTTCATATCGGTGCATCCCTAATGAACAAACTTTCCTTGGTAATAGCTTGTTCCATATATAAAACGACTTTCAGCTGATGTCAACAAGGCTTTATTTCTCAACGCCTCCATCCACCTGTCGGTGGTTCTGATTTATGTGGCGATCCAACACTGTATCAGAATCGTACAAAATGTAAGTAAAAGTCCTTAAAATCAAGAATTATAATGTATTGATTATACGAAGAACTACATAGGCCCAACAATATGCAAAACTATTAACATGATCTAGACTGAACAGGAAAATGATTTGATGAATTTATGCTACAATACTGGAGTGTTTGACTGTCTGAACTAATGGACTTTGACAACAACAGAAAATACAGGAAGTGTTTTCTCCTGAGTCCTGCATGGCAAAAGATAAGCCTGTTCTTTCATCCTAACTACACATGATAACATGGTTAGTTTCGTTATTTGCATATAACACCATTATTTCCCAGAATAAACCAGCGACTAACCAGTTGAAAACCACTGATACAGAGACAACTTTTCACAATCCAATCATTTCCAGATTAGTCAAATCAAGTCCTGTCCTACAGTTTTATCCTGTTCACTCCAAAATATGTTATTTTAGAGAGTCAAACAAGTCGGTGTCTGTACCATGGTGCAATATTAGTACTTACTATAGTACTGAATATAACCGTTTTCATGCACAATGTTATTTACATGGTAATTTATAGAATACCATGGAATTACCACGGTGTATGTCTACAAAAAAATGGTAATAGAACTTTTCTGTTATTCTTCTTGTCTGATAATATACAAATATGTTAGGCATACGGTTACTTTAAAAGCAAATTCAAAATACAAACAAGGTATGCAAGAAAGAAAGCAATTAGAAAAACGTTCTAATTTAATTAATTTGATCAAATACAAGACCATTTAAACGCAACGCGCATTTTGGGACCTGACGTTAACTAACATTCACACTGGTTACAAGGACTAGTTTAGGGCTGTGTCAAGGCCCAGTGCTTCAAAATGGTGCGCAAGTAACGTTAGCATTTAGCCTGCTAGCCTTCCAGTTCCAGTTACCATAACAGTACAAGCCTTCATTAATTGACAACACAGCTGCATTTACTGAACTTCACAAGTGAAATACATGTCAATTTTGCGGACTTTAACAAGAACATCTGTCTGAACATTTTAAACGAACGTCCTATTTTTGCACAAACGATCTATGGGCACAAAATGGCTTGGAAATTCACAACACGGGATTTGGTTAGACCATTTAACGTTCCTCTTTTTATATAACGTTAGTTTGTTTCTGCGTGCAAGACTCTGCTTTGGTTGAATAGTATGAGGGGAATTATTGTCTGCTGACTGTTGCGACTGAACAGCAGGAAACTCTCCATTTTGAGAAAGGCTCGTCTTAGCAAGCTAGCAGGTTAATTTACAGCACGGCGACGTATATAATGGTCTAATTAACGCTCGACAGTTCTGTTATTTATTATTACAGGAAATAACAGCACAATTTCCAACGGAAGTGACTTTGTAGTAATATGGTTCAAAATATTTAACAAACCTGCAGGCAGCCCTTCCGTCACACCAATTTTCGCCCGAAATTTCTGCGCCTTCTACCTTGATTTCATTGTAGGTTTACGTGCATTTTTTTAGCTTCGTGATTGGCTATGCCAGAACTCAAACGCGCAGCTGTATTGGTTAAAAAGACTGTCAATATAAAGGCTAACAATCTAATTGGGTAACGAGTCTGTCAGCCTTGTGAAATTGCCCCGCCCCTTAGCATTCGCTTTCATTATAGGATATCGTCATAGCAACTGAGAAGCGCTGTCGTTTTCTTTGGCGTTGAACAGCTTGGTATCATATATCATAAATATAATATGTATAATTTGTTTTATATACTCACAAATTTACTGTCGATCAAGGTGCACCCTCTCATGCCGTTCGCATTGGACATCGCACTGTATTGCAAAAAATAATAGGCTACAAAACCCAGTAAAACTGATATAGACCGATAAGAATACAGGACGTATCTTATATTGTACAGGCGCCTCTTTTTAAGACCAAAAGGGTGGCTTTAATGGCCGGAATGTAATCATTGTGTTAAGGGAAAAATCATATAGTGATTGCAGCTCACATTGACTGTGATAAAAAAAAAAAAGTGTTGCCTAATGCATTTGTCGCCCTCTCCTGGTAAAAAATATAACAGTCCGTCACCTTTCACTTCATCTTTTGGCTTGTGCTACTATAGTAATTTCCTAAACCAAGGGCCCTCAATGTACACATGATGAAATTAACTCAAATGTTCATATAACGCGTGGAATCTAGTGCAGATGGACTCTAACTTCTCTCACAAGATGAACACGGACGTCAAATGTGAGATTCAAACATGAATTTTCCGAATTCATCATTGCGCTCGCGCCCGTTCCCTTCAGTTCACATAAACTGATAATTCGGTAAACACCCCAAAGTAATATAATTTATTATTTATTATTAATATTATTTCGTCTCCTTGCCATAGACTACACTGCGATTGGAATGCGAGACTGACATCAGTAAAAAAAAAAAAAACATCCTGGCATTTTTGTTTAGTAATTATTTTTCTAGATGCAGCCCATCTTGTGCGTCAAACAGCACGTCACACTCCAATGGCTATTCATGAAGTTGTGGTAGGATTGCTGAAAAGAGGATGGAAAAGCAACACAGCCAGCTCATATTGAACTGTTAAACAGACGAACAAATGAAAACAATCAAGCAATTTCCCAAATTACTCGATATAAAAAATAACATAAAATAAAACATATTTGACAGCCTATACCAATCTCCTCGTCCCTGTCAATATGCATCTCCCAAAGATAGCCCCTTGACAACATAGGTGATCAATTATTGCCGATATGACATCGCTGAGAGCATCTTAACGTCCCCCTCCACATGTAATTACAGCGATGGCTGAGGGAGATGCGGTCGGTAATCAATAGGCGCTTGCAGGTACGCGCTGCTGCCTCTTCACACGCGCGCGCACACGCACACTGTCTCGCTTGTTTTCTTCCTCAGCGCTGGATGTGAGACGTCAGCGTCACCACCGCAGCCCGTAGACACACACAGCCTGCGGCCACACGTTTTACCACCGCGTCTGGAAGAAGCAAAACCCGGATAGCGCAACATATTGGCACGCGAACATTTCCCCGTTGCGTTTTCACCTTTCTGCGGAGACCAGAAAAGGCCACTCATGACAGTCTCGCGTCGCGCACAACGTCTTTGCGCATCCCACAGCAGCGGCGTCTCATCTCGGAATTGCTGAAAATACTACAAGACATTACACAACAGTGAATGCATCGCGCTAGACCTGCTATGACCACAGGGGTTCATGGAATGGCTCGCTGGGGGTTGTGTGGGGTTTTATTCGGGCTGCTGAGGCTCAGCTCGGCTTGTCCTGTGTCGTGCTTTTGCAATGCCTCGAGGATATCGTGTATCGATCAAGAACCAGGGATCGAGGATTTCCCTGTCTTGGTGCCAGAGTCTGATATGGAAAACATTACGGATATGTAAGTGCAGTGTTTTAGTGAGAAATAAACCGGGAGACCTGCTCCTCCAGCTTCACGGATGCGTAAAAAAAAAAAAAAAAAAAAACATGCGCGTGTGTTTGTGAGCGTGTGCGCGTGAGGTGTGTGGGTAGATTCCTCAATTCGTCGAGGGACAAAATAAGTTTAGTGCAGTGCTATTCCATGACATCCACAGCCTGACCATTTCAGCCACGGCTATGAGCATGTGTGGAGTTTGCTACGATAATTCAGGGCGTGCGTACGAGCTCTTGACATCAAACGAGACCATAGGGTGACATGCAACAGACATCATGTCGTGTGTGAGAGAGGATGAGAGCGGTTGAAGGGAAGGTGTCGGGGACACGATATACAATCGATAAGTTGACATGATAGCATATCTAAAGGTTTATATATATATATATATATATATATATATATATATATATATATATATATATATATATATATATATAAAGATGATCACTCAGAGAATAATTTAGTGGGGCTGCTGACTCACCTCAACTGACTTTCTCTACCATAGCAGAAAAGAGAAATAGAAAACACAATCGGCTTACACTCAAATTTATAAATCGGCCACATAACGACATAACTCTATTAGATGCATATCGGTGAAGATAGAGCGTCCGCTTCACAGAGATTTAAATCAGTGATGATCTGATATGCATTAGGCAGCACTGACTGGCTTGAGAGACCGTCAAATGCCTTGGTCTTGGGAGAAAAATGTCCTTTAGGCCTGCCGTGAGGGAAACGCTTATAAACTGCTGTTATTTCCGAATAAAATTCAGTTTTACGCGTACATTATTCCATGAATTGTTGTGTATAGGCTAGTTGGGGAGTAGTCTAACGTGTCCGCAGAGCAATAGGCATCGGCGCCTACGCAAATATGTCACTCCGTTTCCACGACAACGGCTCACTGGACCCACTCCAGGCATGTGCGCGCGCTGTAGTGAAATCATAGCTTTTTCACGCGCACCTTTATTAACTTGTTCATATGGTGACGGTTGATGTCAAATTACCGTGCGTCTATTTAAGCTGTCTCTGAAAAAAAAAAAGAGAACTGCCTGTTGATATTTTCAATTTTGCTCTAATTTAATAATCACTGTTTTTGCATGCCAGTGCGCCTTGAAAACAGTTGACTTGAATTTATTTGTTAGACGCGTAGCTACCTTGTTAAATTATGTTCTCATATAATATTACTGAAACGTATTATGCTAGCAAAAAAAAAAGTATCATTATTTTCTTGAAAATAGACTGCAATGTAAATACCATGCTGTACTTTTTTGTAAGGTCAATATTCACTGAAATTAATTGGCTTTATTAATAATATAGTTACCTATAGTTCATATATTCTAATACTGAAACTTACTAATAAAAAAGTAACACAAATACAATAAAAATAAGTTTTTATAAGGTACCATGGTAATAGCATAGTAGTTCTTTGAAGTTACAATAGCGTCCAAAGGTTTAGATTTAGAAATATTTATTTTTATTCAGCAAGGATGCTTGAAATTGATCGAAAATGACAATAAAGGCATTGTTACTGTATTTCACTGAACTTTCTATTCATCAGAGAATTCAGATTTTTGTATTTACTTGTTCACTCAAGTAATAATCAGCACAACTGTTCAGCACTGATTATGATAAAATATATATATATTTCTGATGCTGAAAATTCAGCTTTGCCATCTCAAGAATAATTTACAAGGAAACATTTTAAAATAGAAAAGAGTTATTTTAAATTGTAAAACTATTTCACAATATTGCTATTTTTACTGTATTTTTAATCAAATAAATGCAGCCCTGGCTAGCATAAGAGACCTCTTTGAAAAACATTAAAAATCATAACAACACAAAAAAAACTTTTGAACAATACTGTATAAATCACAGTACTATGGTACAACAATGTTTTTTAACATATGCCATGATAGTTAAATATCATGATATACGAAGATGAGAATTATCTTCAATAAATCATGATACTATTGTGGTATATTCATCAATGTACCACAGCACTTTTGTAAGGGTAGTAATCATTCCTTTTGCTTTCCACAGCTATATCTCAAATCAAAAAAGGCTATTTACAATTAACGAGGACCATATGAAGTTCTACTCGAATCTCAGGAATTTGTGAGTATTTGATATTTTAAGAAAATATTGACACTTTATAGAAGAGCAGAACTTATGTGAGCATTTACTGTCTCCCACAGAACAGTGACCAATACTCACCTGACATATGTATCTACGTTGGCCTTCTTCAACAATTCTAAACTTCAATATCTGTGAGTCTATTTTTTAAAAACTGAATTGAAATGTAATTATTTAACAAATCTGTGATGTTTTCAAAGAAATCTTTACTTTCAAGTAATTGAACTGAAAGTAACTTATTTTTTATTTTTTATTTTTCTATTTGTAGGAATCTCAGAGACAATAACTTATCAACACTCTCTTGGATGGCAATTCGTAATTCAAACTTGTCGACTTTGTAAGATCTTCCTTTCAATAATAACACTTACAAAACTATGTACAGTGGGCTGTTTGTGCAGCATACAAAGCAGCCTTCGGTTCCTGAATCTGTTTGGGTTTGCTATAGGTTGCTCTCTGGGAACCCTTTGCAATGTGCATGTGAGAACATCTGGATCCAAGTCTGGTTGGATGATAGTGAGAGAGAGGGTCTGCAGTGTCTACTGGAAGGAGGAGGGGCAAAAGCCCTCTCTAGACTCACTCTACCGTCATGTAGTAATGGAACTCAAACACACTTAATGCACATCTAATTTGCACAGTTTGTGGTAAGAAGTATTAAAGCATAGTTCTTAAAAACGTGAAATTTCTGTCCTTATTTCAGAGTATCCGCATGTCGAGGTCATCCCTGCTGTCGTCAGTCTAATGGCAGGAAGTGATGCTACTGTGATGTGCAACGTGTCTGGATCCCCGACCCCCGAGCTATCCTGGAGCTTAAATTCTAGTGATCACCCTCCTCTCTCAACCAGCCATGAGGTAACACCCTGTTTGCCCTTTAAGTATAAAGCTAGTTGGAATAGCATACTAACATAGTGCTCTTACTGTTTCTGCAGTATGCATATTGTAGGCAGCATGCAAATTGTCTATAGGTTAAGAATACGTGGTCAACCTACTAAATGTGTATTCAAACACTGTGTGCAATATTGTATCCCACAATGCAATGCGCTTTACTTCACATTCCAATTTTTGTTGACGGATGTAATTATAGCCATGATGTTAAAGGGGTCATGACATGAGAAATAAATTTGGAGGATCCCAGCACTGGAAACAAGTGATGGATAATTTTAATGGTGTCCTGATTTGCGTCAAAGGATTTGTTTGTATGAAGCATTTTGTTTTGTAAATGAGGCACATGGAGAGTTCGCAAAGAAACTTTTGTTGAAAGATGAAGCAGCCAACTATATTGGATCTGACAGCAGCTGCATCACAAACTCAACTTTAATTTTGAAAAACACAAAATGATTTCATAATGCTTTGTTGGTAAATGATGGTTGTATATGGATAATGTTTTCAAAGCATGTGCAAGTGGGCGTTGATACTGTTTCCTATGCGTTAGCCAATCATAACAGTGGCAATTTACTAACAAGTTTTAAATTGATTATTTCACACAGAGGGTCAGAATGAAATAATATATGTATATATATATATACACTGAACAAAATTATAAACACTTTTGTTTTTGCCCCCATTTTTTGCCCCCAATAAGAGTGGCCTTTTATTGTGGCCAGCCTAAGGCACACCTGTGCAATAATCATGCTGTCTAATCAGCATCTTGATATGCCACACCTGTGAGGTGGATGGATTATCTCGGCAAAGGAGAAGTGCTCACTAACACAGATTTAGACAGTTTTGTGAACAATATTTGAGAGAAATAGGCCTTTTGTGTTCATAGAAAAAGTCTTAGATCTTTGAGTTCAGCTCATGAAAAATGGGGGCAAAAACAAAAGTGTTGTGTTTATAATTGTGTTCAGTGTATATATTATTTAATTCTGACCTTCTGCATGCATGCATATATATATATATATATATATATATATATATACATATTGTGTGTGCAAAAAAATGAAGTGAACCTCAAGGAACATAGTAAAATAATTAAAAACATCTATGTCATGACCCCTTTAAATGATAGTTCACCCAAAAATGAAAATTCTATTGTCAGTTACCAAACCCTTAAGACTTTGATTTATATTTGAAAAACACAAATTAAGATAATTTTAATAAAACTTCACATATTTCTGTCCCTCCATTGAAAGTTCATTCCGTCAAATCTATTTGACACTTCAAACAGTTCATAAACAGATAAGGTAAGAGTAAAAGCAATCCATATGATTTGAGTGGTTTAATCCAAGTCTTCTGAAGAGACACGATTGCTTCATATGATATAACATTTGTAATGTAATGTAATTTAGGCTTTTATTCATATAATCTTTTTATTAACACACAAATACATATAGGTAAACACATCAAATATGGTAAAGAGAAGTTCAATCATTCTTTCTTGACCAGCGAGAATAACCTTGTTGGTTCTCGGATGCCATGTTTAATGTGCTCTATGCATGTGTGTTGATTAATGTTTATATGTGAATGAAAGCCTAATCCATTTATCATTTAAACTGATCATGTCTCTTCAGAAGATTTGATTGTAAACTGACTATTCTTTGAAGATGCATAGCATCATGAGATCTTCCACAAAATCATAAGTAACCTTAGATCATGATGATAAACTTGGTGGAAGTCTACAGAGCCCCTATAGGGAAAAAAATATGAGATGGGAGGAAAAATTATTTGTCAATGCTTTTGCGTTCTCTCGCAAATGTTTTGCATTCCACCGAGAAACTTTGCATTCACTCACAAAGAACACAAAAGTTTTGCACGCAAATGCAAAATTTCTTGGGGGAGCGCAAAGGTTTTGCGAACAAACGCAAAGTTTCTCGTGGGAACACAAAAGCATTGGAATCTATTTTTTCGCCCATCTTGTATTTTTTCCATCACCATGTCCCTCTAGGGGCTCCGTAGAATACAGTGTTTAACGCGCTAAACTGAAGTACAGTGATCATGTTTTATGATAGCCCTTGTCGTAGGCCTATACGGATCTCACATCAGTTTTAACCTCTCTACTCCTTGCGCCAGTTTTACACATTAAATACGTTTAAACATTTAATCTCTGTAGCATCCTATAATGGGCTTTCAAAAATCATGACTGATCACAGCGCTGAAACCACAGATGCTTGACTCTAGCCCGTGAAAGCATTATGTTTCCATTAATATTTAAAATGCTCACTATACTTACATTAAAGGAGCCTTCACCCATGGTATAGCAGCCTGTAAAACAGATTAAATACTGAGATGTAGAATAAGAACATGGATTATTTAGCACCAGTTAATGGTGCTTTGTTCACCTGGGATGTTTGGTGTCACTGCATAGTTAAAGAAGACTATGGCGAGCATAACAAACAGCATTAATCCTAACCCTGAGTATGACATGTAACTCGCCCAGCACAGTTTGTGCTACAGATATGAATTACTTTGTAAGCAAAAAGATTTGTATATTTGCCTAGTGATAAAATGACTGAAAACATCTCATAGACTTATGAGAAATCTCATAGACTCATAGAGGAGAAAAATGTAAAAGAAACATTTTGACTACTGTTTTCACTTGGTACCAGATGTGCAGAAAACATACTGGCTTGCTTTACTGACTGCAGTAATGTTTGTGAGGTTTATTAATTAAATTAAATTGTTAGTACATAAAGGAAAATATAATGCATATTTTAAAACGATATAACAATGAACATTTAAGTTGTATCTTAAGTGTAAATTCGACTTTCATATTATATTATATGACTTTCACAGCTAATTTAGGTTTTGTTTATAGTGAAATTATGTTATATTATTATGTTGACCTATTAAGTAACATTTGGCTTATATCTAAAGAAAATATATTAATTACGTAAGTATGGTCTTTATAATAAATAAAATGTGTTCTTTGAATGTTTTTGTCTTGGGGCAAATACTTTTGATTTATATTAAATAACATTTGAAATAAAATTTGAGAAAAAAATAAAATACAGTCCCATTTCTAGAGAAATTGGGACATTTTGTAAAATTCAATCAAATTAAGAATCTGTGATTTGTAAATTCTCTTTTACCTTTATTTAACTAACAAAAGTACAAAGAAAAGAATTCCAAAACTGACCAAACTAATTGTATTTTGATTTTGATGGATACAACACACTCCAAAAAAGATGGGACAGAGGCAAAACAAAAGTGAAAAGGCTATAGAATACGTAAGCAAAACTGTTTTGAAACAGTCCACAATAAGTATTTGAATTGGTAATAGGGGATGGTTTTGGGATTGAGGGTAAAAGGAACATCTTTATAAGCAAAGACTTATATGCTCTTTCAATGCCAGGCCTCATTCTGCACGTGCTACAACAGAGTGGCTTCTTAGACACTCTACACTGTAGAAGGGATGTGCTTGACTGCCTGCCTGCAGTCCAGATCTGTCTCTTATTAAAAATGTATGGCCAATCATGAAAAGGAGAATCCGACAAAAACGACCACAGACTGCTGAGCAGCGGTCTTGTATCAGGTGAGATTGGGCAAAAATTCCACTTGCAAAAATGCAACACTTAGTATCCTCAATTCCCAAACTATTAAAAAGTGTAACTAAAAGTAAAGGTGATGTGACACAATGGTAAACATGCCTCTGTCCTAACTTTTTTGGAGTGTGTTGCAGCCATCAAAATCCTGGTCATTTTATTTACAAAATACACTTAAGTCGGTCAGTAAAAACATTGGAAATCTTGTCTTTTTTTGTCAGTTAAACAAAGGTTCAAGATAATTAACAAACCACAGATTCTTGATTTTATTGCATTTTACAAAATGTCCTAACTTTTCTGGAAATGGGGTTGTAAATTTGGCTGTAACAAATGAAAGAATAGTTTTGGTTGGTCCAAAATTGTATACCGGAATTTCAGAAAGTTGTTTGGGTGGTCTTGCTTGACTTTGGTCAGTAAGAAAAAAACACTTATAAATGACCCTGAATCCCCTAGAAACCACATAACAACACCCTGGCACTCACTCATAACACCCTAGCATCATGGTAACGAGTTTCACATGGCCAAGTTTAGATTTTCTTCAGTAAATTTAAAAGTGTAAGTTTCAAATGGAGTCTACCTAATTCTATGAAGCATAACAACAGCCAATATTAGATTGATGTATACACATATTCGAGTTGATGCGGTTTCTTTCTCACAGATCAGCAAAATCGAGCTTCAGTCTGTGCTGACTCTAATTGGACTTTCACCTGATGACAACGGCAGAGAGCTCACCTGTAGTGCCGAGAACATTGTGGGCCAGAATGAGGCTTCCGTCCTTCTCAATATTCTTTGTAAGAACTCAGTCTCAGAAGAAGTAGATTTGCTTTGCATTGTTTTGTTCATTTGAGTGAGCCCCAAGTTAAGTTTCATTCCAGTTCCCCTCTAACAGAAGGCCTAGAGCTCAAATAGTGGTGACGAGTGGTATAGACCAAGCACACAAATGCTGTACTTGATTTAAAGAAACTTTGATAAAATATTACTCCATAATTATATAAAAGTATAAATATTATTCCAAAATTATATAAAACTATAAACAAACTATTTCATTTATTTTATTTTTTTTCATTTGAATGTGCTCCTTCCTCATGCTCAAAATACCAATTTAAAGAGAGAGGGGTTTAATGTCCTCCTAGTCACTCAGATAGAACAGAGCTAAAACAGGTTAGAGTTCAGTCCGACATTATTATGAATCATTCGGAGTCAGTACACTGCTTTGAGGATCATATTACTCCCAGTTCTTGGCTTATTTTTTGTTGCACAAGACTAGTTGATTTGTTAACTTGTTAGACTTTCTCCAACTGGATCACTGAATCAGAGAGTAATTAACTTATGCAATTGGATCAGTCAATTACATAAATTAATCATTCATTGCAAACTGTGAACCAGTTCAAGCGATTCATTGAGGGGTGATGTCATGAATTGGACATCACTATTGGATCTTGGTGCAGATCTTAATTTCTTCACTTAAAAAATAACTAGCAATGGCATATGAATCAGTAGAATTGAATTTTAGTGCAAATCCATCTCTCACTTGGTTAGAAGCAATCCAAATTTGGCAGATGCCAACATGGACAGGTTGCGTTGCATCCTCATCCTTTTACACCATGAATGAAAACTATTCAAGGCGAAACAGCTGAAAACCACTTACATAGAGGATGAATTTTATTTCATGTATCACAGTTTATAAACTAATGAAACACCAAAGATTTTCTCTGCAAGAAAATCTCTCTGAGAGGTACCTATATTGTGCAATCCTGTAGGACTAATACAGAAGACCTTAAAAGTCAGCCAGTTTTCTTAATTTCCATTAAAAAGTAACAATTTAACATAATTCAATTTTTTTTTTTTTAAGAGTTAGTAACCTAGTAACCTTTCCCAACACTGCTGATGAACATGAATTAGAAGACTAGAACATGTGGTTATGTTTCCATGTATGGGATACTCCTATTGTCAGGTTTCTAAATTGAACGAATCTGGTTAGTATTTAACAATATCATCATGAGAATATAGAACTCAATACTTCAATAAACAATACTAGTGTTAAATGTTAAGCATGCAGTAAGTGATTTCTGAGGAATGCTGTTGAAAGTGGATCGGACCGAGCACCACAACACACTTGGCAATCAGCGGTAGGGGGCGTTTACACTCATGATGAGGGAGGAGAGAGAGTGAGCAAGAGGGAAATTTTAAGACTGTAGAAAGAGAGATGGCTGAGAGACATTACAAAAAGGTCAGTGGAATATCACTGGAAAAAGAAGGTTTATGATTAGGCAAGAGCTTTAGGACCCACGTTAATATTGGAAAAGATTTCCAGCGCTAGAGAGACCTAAGGCCTGAAAATGTAACATTGGGTTTGCTATGTATCACTGAACCAAGATATGCTGTTATTGTAATGTTAGCTATAGTAACAGGACAGTTTTGAGTCATTGTTTGTTTGGAGCTGGTATTCTGCTGGCAACTAACATCAAACTCTTGCTTGTATACTCTGGGAAGTTCGGATCATTTTACTCTGACTCGGATCTTTGAATCTCGTTCATCAAAATGAACTAATCTTTTTTCGAGTCATTTCATTCATTTCAGCAGAATGTATTTAAAATGTTACATGTTATTAGCCAAATTCCCCAAACACATCAAATGTTGATCGCATTTAGAATGAGAAAAAAATTGCGACGCAAGGAAAGGCCAAATTATGAGAAACAGAAACGATTAATTAATTTATCTGGGTCTTCAGGCTATGCAGTCTGTTAGTTTACCTCACCTCCCGATCTAAGCCGTTCGTTCATCCTGCGACATCCCAATAAACTGAGCTTTGCAGTCTGTAGTACCGGATACAGAATTGATTAGTACACGTTTCAAGTCTATCGACTTCGAGTTCGAGTCATTCGTTCATCACGTGACAGCCCCAAAGGCTGAGCTAGGCAGTCGGTACCGGATGTAGAATTGATTAGTTCATCTTTTGAGTCTTCAGGTTCAAGTCGTTCGTTCATCACATAATAGCCCCATAAGCCTTAAGACTTCTGACCCGAAGACTCGAGAGGTGAACTAATCATTTCTTTTTCCGGAACTGACAGCATAGCCTCTATGGGACTGACGGGAAGAACGAAAGACTCGGACCCGAACTCGAAGACTCAAGAGATGAACTAATAATTTCTGTTTCCTGTACAGAACCCATAGGATGTTGCGCATGCACGGTCAACACAAAATGAACGAATCACTCTCATAGACAACTCGGTAGTCCCGAGTCAGATTAAAGATTTGTTCAAAATGAACGACTCATTCATGACCGACCCATCACTAGTACTGAATATTTATTTTTTGTTCTTCCTTGTTCCTTCGTCATCTTCGCTTTATATTTCATTATTTTGCTTCGATAAAGCTATGATAAAGATACATCCACTCTTGCATTGTGTGTTCGTGCATTTTGAGGGCGGAGCAATGAAGGGAGGGGTGTGTTTGTTTGGGTTGATTTCAAATGTCAACAGCATTTCTCATAAATCGCTTACTGCGCCTTTCAAGTTTAGGTTTCCATCAGACTATGTTCCAAATTTTTAAATGAAAGTAAAGTCGTCAAAACTATGAAATAAAAGAGATGGAAGTATGGGAATTATGTTGTGAAAAATGTTAAATCTAAAGTATCTTATATTCTAGCTTAAAAGTCGCCACCCTTTGCCCTTTACATGGTCAACATTTATAGCTCTGCACACTCTGGGCTTCCCTCAACCAAAATCATGAGGCGCATCCTAATTTTAAACAGTATTGAAGGAGTTCACATGTTTGCTAGACACTTGTTGACTGTCTTTCTTTCACAATCTGCTCCAATACATCTATATAAAAAAAAAAAAAAAACTATATAATTTTGAAGGGCAATTGATACTGTAGGCACAATTTATTTTTGTCTACGAAACAAATTTGAAGCAGTCAAACATAAACCATTAGATCAAAAGTGCAAGGAACATAAATTCAAGTCAAGTGTGTCCAAACTTTCAATTGGGGCTGTAAGTAAAAATCACTCAACCTCTAATCGTTTTACCATTTTCCATTATTATTTCAGTGGTGGAATGTGGCTGTTTATTAAAGGTGCAATTTGCTTCTCAGAATTTGTGCAAAATAATTCATGTCATTGAGCAGTCACACTCACAAACATTGTAAGTAATTAATATTTTTCTATGATTTGTATGTTTGATGTCTTCCAGTTATATTTTGACATTTTGACAAAATAATAGGATTTCAAACTGAATTTGAGGTTCTGGGTCATTTGACATGCATGTGTGTGGAGATTAGATGGCTTCCTTTAAGAGAATACAACTATTGGGCGGTTTTTAAGAGCTCAAGATACATTTGAAAATGTGCCAAATGCTTAAGATTCAGGAAGTTTCCCCTCAAGCTATCACATTAGTCTACTGGGCCTGACAAAACTCACATTGTTGCATAATACTGCTTGAAAAACTTTTCAACGCTTTCCCACTCAATAGTAAGCTTTAAGCCTTCTGGTAGAATTTACCCATTTTATTTTATGTGGTTATTATTGCTTCTTTCATAGTTAAAGGAATAGTTGAAACATAAAGGAAAAATTAAGTTTTCAGTCAGATTCAATGAAGATTATTTACTCACCTTCATATCATTCCAAACGCTTCCAATTCCTGGAACACAAAAGCAGATGTTTAGCACAAGGTCCAAGCTATTCTTTTCCATAAAACAAAATAAACTACCATTCAAAAGATTGGGGCCAGTATTCAGCAAGGTGTGCATTTAAAAAAGTGCCAGTAAGATTTTAGAGAAAAAAATATAATAAATGCTGTTCTTTTGAACTTGCCTGAAAGAATCAAATAATCCTGAAAACATTTCATGATTTGAACACCAAATCAGAATATTAGAAAGATTTATGAAGGATCATGTGACTCTGAAGACTGGAATAACGGCTGCTGGAAATTCAGTTTTGTCATTACAAAAATTAATTATATTTTTTAAATATCTAACGTTTGAACGGTAGTTTATTTGTACAGTAAACTGGGGCTGGCAAGCTTTGAAACATATTTCAAATGTCCTGAAGCCATACAATTCATGCTTGCAATTCAAACATAGCACATTGCAAACGCCCAGAACAAGTGCAAGAAAAAAATACTTTTCAATTAATTGACATCAAACATGGCTCATTGCATCTTGATGAGCAGCTTGGAAATTCTGCTGCTAACATAACATCTAATTTTTCTCTTAACTTATCAGTGACAAACCAGTTAACAACCAGCTTTTAGTCTTTGACGACATCCTTTTATCCATTTTGCTTTTGGTTATGCATTGCATGTTTCTTCATGTTGTTTTGTAATATTACAGTAAACCTCTTCATTTCTTATCATTCTCTTGTATTTCTCACCCTAGAATCCTTCTTTATTGCCCCTCCATTCCATGTGCTGTCAGACACTTTCCTGTCGTCAAACTACAGCAAATTTTTCCACGTTCCTCTTGTTTACTCCTGTGGAACATCCTGTGATTACACTTCCTCTCCTCCCCTCTTTCCTTCTTTCTCGTTCCTCTGCTCCTTCTTCTTTCTTCTGGGTCAGTTCCCCCTACTATAGTGCAGCTATACCAGCCTGTGAGGAACCAGGACTGGTGCATCCCTTTCACTGTGACGGGCAACCCAAAGCCTGATCTGCACTGGTACCACGAGGGAAAGCTGCTGGAGGAGCAGCAGTACATTAGGACCGAAATCCATGAAATCACAGATACGGAGTACCACGGCTGTCTGCAGCTTGTCATTCCCACTCACATTCATAACGGCATTTACACGCTGGTGGCCAGCAATGAGTTCGGAGAGGACAGCGGAAACGTGTCGGCACACTTCATGCACATACCTGATGTGGACCACTCGGGGACAGGTATGGCTCTATAATGTGATTTATTATTATGTTATAAAAGAATACAGCTTATTATAGTGTACAAGCAAACTGCAGTCATATTTTTGTTTCCACAGAGGGAGAGTTCTATTACGGTAAGATCATTTTAGTGAATTATAGCAAGCAAAATTTTTAAAACAAGTAAGCTGGATGAATCTTTTTAAAGGAAATCACTCCCCAACAAAAAACTTTCACCCTAAAATCAAAATAAATAAATGAATTATATTTTGCATGAAGAAATCTGTTTAAGACCTTTAAGATTTTTAGCATAGTGACAGTATTTTTGATGACAAGTAAGCACATTTCCCAACTAAATTCTTCATAACTGTGCTTCATTACTGTAATCCAAGGAGGAAGAAGGCAGACAAAGTGCCATGGTTACTAAGTATCAAGGTGGTAATGATGGGGGGAGGAGCCAGGCAGGCCAGGAATGGAGGAGTAGTCAGGCGAGAATCCTGAGCACAGCCAGGATGAAAGCCCACGGTGGAGTCGACGGAGGGAGGAGCCATAGTGGAGACTTGGCTGACAACACCTGGGGCATGACTGATGGAGATGAAGCCAATGGTAGTGGTACCTTGGACGCAGATGGAGAACAGATGGGACTGGGCAACACCGATGGTCCTGGAGGCCGAGGCAGAACCGCAGCAATGAGCGTCCGAGGTGGAGCCAGGGTGCCTGATGACTGAGGTGAAGCCGGTGGGACTGAGGTGGAGCCAGGGGGAAGGCAGAGCCAGACAGCCAGACGTCTAAGTTCTTGACTCAGGCAGGGTGAAGTCTGACCAAGGCAGAGCCAGATGGACGAGGGAGCCCATTGGAGCCGTAAGGATGATGGTATCTGTTGAAACTGAGGGAGGGAGGATCCAAGGTGGAGCCGACAGGTCAACGGACCGAGGTGGAGTGAAGGGATCAGGAGTTAGAGGCGGAGCCAGAGATCCACTTGCCTGGGCAATGCTGGTGACTGAAAGACCCGATGCAGATCAACACAACTGAGTGCCGTTAGAGGAGAAATCGAGGTGCTCAAGGAAACCAACAAAGATGTGGCTGATGGACTGGCTGAATTACAAAGCGGAGGCGGGAAAGGGAGGTTGGGTGGGATCAACGACGATGACACAGACTTTGTACTGGGTGATGAAACAGGCTTTACGCAGCGGCGGTGGGAGGGGTCCTCCTCCATTCCCTCAACCTCCACTACCACTTCCACGGTGGCACAGGATTTTGCCGGCTCACACACCTGGTCAGACTCACTGTGGGGCTCAGGCTCCAAGGCGATAGTTGGCTTAGTCCTCTTGTCTGGCTCGTCCATCGCGGCAGATTTGAGCTCCCCGTCTGCGGTGGGCTCTGGCTTAATGTTTGTGCATGGCGTGGGGGGTGGTTGGCTGGGCTCTGGACCTGGCACAGTAACGCGAGCAAGGTGGGGCTGTACGATGGTAATGGTATTTCTTTCAGCTTCGCCCACAGTAAATACATCCACCCAGAGACTGAAGTTTATGTACTCAGCTAACGTCCAGCAGGTATTCCCCTGGGGCATCAGGAAGTCTGTCCAGCCCGCACCTGAAGCCCTCCATAAGGGTGTAGTCATCGCAGGTGGCGCGGTGACAGATTTAATCATGAAGTCGTGAAAATCATCCTGTTCACATGCAAATATATATTTTTTATTATTATTATAAATTAAGTTCAGTGCAACAAATACTATACTTGACATTTGACTTTACAACACACCTTTATAAATAATTTATCATACATTTTAAGTAATATATATTTTAAAATTACATTCATGCAAATTTTTGCATTACAATAGACTACTGGCATTTGGAGTTTGTGCTTAATTGCCATGAAAATAATGCCACAATGCAAAAAATCATAGTTGTAAAAAGAGACTTTAGTTTAGACTGCATTTTCTTTATGCAAAATATAGTTTCATATGATAATGGGGTGAAATATTTCGTAGACATTTCTTATCAGTTTTCATTAGATTTACCCAGCTGCTGAAAAAATAAAAACATTGCTAAAATACAGTTTATAGAATGATATTTATCACTGAATAATTCATTTCGATTTTTTTTCCATTTAAATGATGTAACACAGACACAACATTTAGTCCAGGTAAGACTGTTTTTTCGAGACTTTAGTTTAGACTGCATTTTCTTTATGCAAAATATAGTTTCATATGATAATGGGGTGAAATATTTCGTAGACATTTCTTATCAGTTTTCATTAGATTTACCCAGCTGCTTAAAAAATAAAAATATTGCTAAAATACAGTTTATAGAATTATATTTATCACTGAATAATTCATTTCGATTTTTCTTTCCATTTAAATGATGTAACACAGACACAACATTTAGTCCAGGTAAGACTGTTTTTTCCTTTATTGCTCACCATTTATATGTATTTGTTCAAACCTTCAGATTTTGAACTGCAATCGTATACTTAGTGTTATTTGTTTTGTCTGTTTTTAAGAAACCCCACAACTGGAGGACAAAGTTGCGGTATGTTTTTGTATAGAGCGATTAAAGGAATATTCCAGGTTAAATACGTCTTGAGTTCTACCGACAACATCTGTGGCCTGCTGTCAATTACTATAGAAAATTGAGTAACACTTTATTTTACAGTGTCTTTGCTACATATGTTACATGTAGTTTCTATAGTAATAACTATAAATTATGCATAATTTCATGCAACTAACCCTAAACCAAACCTAACCCTAATCCTAACCCTATAGTAAGTAAATGTAGGTAATTAAAGTGTAACAAAGACACCTTAAAATAAAGTGTAACCAAAAATTGTTCTTTCAGTTTATACTTAAACTGAAAGTCAGTGGGGCCAGCTTTCCAGAGAGTTTGAAAGCAAAAAAATGAATGGTAATACTTTTGTAGTTGGATGAATTTTTCCCCAATGACTTCATTTGTAAGAACGCATTCTTTTTTGTTTGCTTATACAAACTGAGAGAGAAGTCACATTATTGTCATCAGTGGTAATCGACAGCAAGCCTCAGATATTGTTGACAGAGCTTAACATATATTCACCAGGAATATTCCATTAATTGTTTGATATATTATTGGACAATTTACAATTGCAACAATATTGTAGAAGAAAGTGATTTCAATATATAGTAAGTGTCTTTCTTTGATACAATGTTACTTCTATAAATGTTTTAGGTTTACTGTGCTAAATCAATTCAAACTGACTCCAGATTGGAATCGCGCTTGGTAGAGTAAAATCTACTATGTGTTTTTATATTCTAGGTTTACATAGTGGTTGGGATAGCTGTGGTTGCTTTAACTGGATGCATCGTTATGTTAGTTTTCCTCAAATATGGTAGAAGCTCCAAGTTTGGTATGAAAGGTAAGTTCATCATTTAAATCTTTTCACTTCTGTCAACATGAAATCAAAATGGACCCTATTTACCTTCTTAATACACATACCTGGTGTACGATGCTCCCATGTATGTTATTTCAAATCAGTTTAGGCATTGTTTTAGCAAACATTTTAGGGGCCGTTTACACAATACCGTTTTCAACTAGAAATGGAAAACCTTTTATGCATTTTGACCATTCATTTACAAGACAACTGTGTTTTAGGGGCCTGAAAACAAACTTTTGAAAACATTTCAAAGCACAAGTTTTTGAAAACGATACCGTTATCCTCTCTGTGTAAACTACAAAAACACGAATTTGTGAAAACAGTGAAGTTATGTGCATGCGTATTACGTGCGCAGTCTAGGCGTGTAGTTTTTCTTTACAAAGTGACATCGCCAGCTACTGGCCTGGCAGCATAACACAGCGCTTTTAGTCATTTCCGCTAATCCGTGTGAACAGAGACAAAGGAACGCAAAGGAAAAACGTTTCTGTTTTTAGTACGTCGTTGTCGTGTAAACGCACCCTTTGTTAACTTTCAGGTCTGTCTCTATTCTAATATGGAACTCCCACTTTTCAGTTCTCATTGGAAAATAATTTTTTTTCTAGTATATCTTGTTTCACTCAGAAATTTTTTCACATTATGTAAAGCAAAAAGACTTTATTAATGGCTGGCAGATAACATTATCTATTACAGTAACCTACAGACCACAAATATAGAATAATAACATAGAATAATATTAATTTTAGTATTTATTCAAAATAATTGTTATTGTTTCCTCTTATAATAATAAAAAATTGTGAACGCATTTGTATGGTATGTTTATTCATGTGTATTGACCCAGCGAAGGCTTTTCATTTCTATGGATTATTGTCTGTTTTTTTTTTTGCCCTCTCCACCAGGCTCCTCATCTGTCATCAGTAATGACGACGACTCGGCCAGCCCGCTCCACCATGTTTCCAATGGCAACAACACGCCATCATCCTCGGAGATGGGCCCAGATGCTGTTATTATCGGAATGACAAAGATTCCAGTCATCGAGAACCCCCAGTACTTCCGCAACCCTGGCAGTATGCTGAAATCGGACACTCGTGAGTTCCCGTGGCGTGCTGGGCCGTCAGCGGCCCCACTCCATCCTCTGCAATAGATTCCAGCCTAGGTTACCACTGGTCAGTTGTCATAGTAACCTCCCCTTCTATCACCATGGCGATGATATCAGGGATGGCTGACGCTGTGTAACTTAATCACTTTTAGACTGTACATTTCAGCAAGCATTCTTCATTCAAATTTTAGGATCCAACACAGTTAATTTGTATCTTACCAACCTTATCAGTCATTAGTGGTGTTTGCTAAGGCAAGCATCCCACAGGGCAGCTCATATGTAGGGTTATGTCAGCATGAAATCAAAATGTACCTTATTTATTTTATTATTGCATATTAATGGTCTTATTATGAATGGTTAATCCGTACATATGCTTTTTTGACCTCTAACATTATCTATCTTTAATGTCATAAATTACTCTTCCTGTGATCTCTCCTGAGTCACATCTCTCTTCTGATGTATGCAAGGCTGCGCCAGGGTTATCATTAAATAAAAGTAAGACATAAACTAAAACCATAAAAATGTCATTATCTGAAATAAAATGAACATTAGCTAAAAAAAACTTAAAAAAAAAACTAAAACTAACAAAAATGACAAAGACACAACAAAATTTCTAAACCTATCTAAAATTAAACCAGAAAATATAGAAGAATAAAATATAGACATATTAACATTTTATACTGTATAATACAATATAAAATATAAAAACTACTATAATAATATATCAATGATTCTAAAATAATACTGGAACATGTTGCATTGATTTAGCCAATCACATTCCAGTACACAAGCTCACTTTTTACAATCCAGTCAACAACTGATGGAGAAACTCAAGTCTTGCCCTACATTTTCTCTCTGAATTATGTAGTTGTAAAGTAGTAAACTTCTGTTTTTTGCATAAATGAATGACTGAACAACAAGACTTAAAGGGATAGTTCACCCAAAAAATTATTATCAATCATTAATTACTCACCCTCATGTCATTACAACCCTGTAAGACTTTCGTTCGTCTTTGGAACACAAATGAAGATCTCTTTGATGAAATCTGAGCAATTTCTGTTCCTCCACTGACAGCTACGCAACTACCACTTTGACGCTTCAAAAAGTTCATAAAGAGATCATAAAACTAATCCATATGAAGAACCAATGAGTTGCACAGCACGTTTGAGCTTCCACAAGAACCAATGAGGTTTGTTTTCATGCGTCAAACAAGTTCGGTTGAGCTTCTGTTTATGTTCGCTGATCAATGTTTATATTTGAATAAAAGCCTAAATTAAATCTGTTCATCATATAAAGCGATCGAGTCTCCTCAGAAAATTTGGACTAAACCTCTTAATTCATATGGATTAGTTTTACGAAGTGGTAGTTACGTAGCTATCAATGGAGGGACACAAATTGCTCAGATTTCATTAAAAAGATCTTCATTTGTTTTACGAAGATGAACGAAAGTCTTACAGGTTTGGAACAACATGAGGGGGAGTAATTGATGACAGAACCCCGACAGCTGCCCACGATGCCCTAGTTTTTATATGAACAACCATCACTCAAATAGTAAAAATCTAGTTTTAACTACAAGTGTTATTTGTTTTGCAGTTGTCCAACACATAAAGCGTCACAACATTCTGCTAAAGAGGGAGCTTGGAGAAGGAGCTTTTGGAAAAGTGTTTTTGGCTGAATGCTATAACTTGTCTCCTGACCAAGAGAAGATTTTGGTGGCTGTCAAGGTATGGTATATTTACACAACAAAACATTCACTGAAATTACGCAAGTAATTTCAAGTATATACATAAGAGATAATACAAGTAAGAGAAAATACATGGCTTTCTTATCTCACAGACTCTGAAAGAGGCCAGCGAAAGTGGGCGAGCAGATTTCCACCGAGAGGCGGAGCTCCTGACCAACTTGCAGCATGACCACATTGTCAAGTTTTATGGCGTGTGTGTAGAAAGTGACCCCCTCATCATGGTGTTTGAATACATGAAACATGGAGACCTCAACAAGTTTCTCAGGTTTGCATGAGAGCGTTTATAACACCCACACTTACTGTTTTTATAAACATTGATGTTTTAGACAAGTTCTAGGTTACATACAAGTTAAATTGATAGTTCACCCCCAAATATTTTTTTTTCATCATTTACTCTCATCTTGTATGAATTCTTACTTTTGTCCTTAGAGTGAAAGATAGTGAGGTCCAAACCTACCTTGCTCCACTTTCACTTAGACATTCTACTAGCTATAAGTAACTTTGCAACAACATGTCAACTAACTCTCATTAGAGTTTTAGTAGACTGTAGTAGACTGTTAGGTTAGGTGTTAGGTGTCAGGGTTAGGGTAAGTAAAATAAGTTGACATGTAGTTGCAAAGTTACTTAAAGTCACTAGAATGTCTGTTGAGGGGCTAATAATAACTAATAACTCAAAATAAAGTGTTAGCAGATATTAAGCAGACAGCTTACTAAAACTCTAATGAGAGTTATTTGACATGTATTTGCAAAGTTGCTTATAGTTAGTAGAATGTCTAAAGTGGACCATTGAAATAAAGTGTTACCAAAGTATCTTCTCATGTGTTCTACAGAAAAAGAAAGTCATACAGGTTTGGAAAGCAAATATTTGTGGCCCGTGCTAGCAAAAAAAGGAGTCGGAATGCGCACAGGCTGAATCTGAGCTACAGGCAAAACAAGTGAAAAATGTCAATTTTGTCAATTCTTTCTAAAAGTATCTTTATTTGTGCATTTTCTGAGAGGAGTACATTTCCTTTATCCATGTGCAGTTTTTCTCTGCTCGCTTCTTGCACTTCATTTTTGAAAATTTCCTCATTCCGACTCCTTTTACCAGCATTTGTATGTAAAGCAATGCATATACAATGGAAGTTTTTGGGGCAAGAAATGTGAAGCTAATAATTCTAAAGAACATGGATTATTTCAATAAAGAAATTGTTCTAAGTCTAAGTAAGTCGAAAATTTTTATATGGCTTTACATGGCTTTTCATGTAAACGTGTGTCGTCCGCTTTCTGATCTTCAACTTTTTTCAGTCATACACATGATTATATACACTTGATCATACACATATTTTCATCCTCCCATATTTTCACTCTCTCTCTCTCTCAGGGCGCATGGTCCAGATGCGGTGCTGATGGCGGACGGACAGCAGAGTTTGATGGTGGAGTTGACTCAGCCTCAGATGTTGCACATTGCTCAGCAGATAGCAGCAGGCATGGTGTATCTGGCCTCACAGCATTTTGTGCACAGAGACCTGGCCACACGTAACTGCTTGGTGGGAGAGAACCTGCTTGTCAAGATAGGAGACTTTGGCATGTCCAGAGATGTGTACAGCACCGACTACTATAGGGTAAGTTTGGGTCACCTCGGAAATGTCCATATTGCTATGGTCCTTTTAGTCTGAGGAACTCAAATATACTACAAATTTCTTATTTCATTTAAATCTATATATCTATCTATGATCATACAGAAATAAAATAATTATATAAAAATAGAATTATAGATAATAAATTCCTTTTAACAAACATGAACAACAGCGTTAACAAAATTATCCACCATATAGATTGAAGGGACAGATTTTAGTCATTGACCCATATGAATTTTTCACCGGTTGATTCTTAAATTATTACATTTGTACACTATACATCTCCCAAAATTGATTACCGGTATATCAATTTTTTATATTCTTCTGAATTTGAACCACTGAATTGGTGAAAGCAATTTTGTAAAGCAAAATGGAACGGAAAATAAAATGGACCGAAAATTTCCTGTACTGTTATAGGTGGCATTTTAAATATAAAATATTTTTTAATATTTTTTAAATGAAATCTGGAGGGTGAATATGGATTAAATTGAAAAATAATTAAATTGTGTGTGAAATGTTTTCAGATGAAATATTCACAGCTTAAATATAGAGTCATTGTGAATTTCAGCCCCCGAAATGCAAGCCCTGAAAATACAATACATTAAAATACAAGCACTGTTAATGCAGTGCTTTTTTTTCATTTTTATTTTTTTTACTTTGTGTAATTCAACATGCTTTTTTGTTTCAAAGACACTAAATTACTTCCATAGGGTTTGTTGATCAATATGAATTAACTATTAATGCGAATTAACTATTCTCTCTCTCTCTCTGTTACTTAAAATATATAAAAACATATTTTGCTTTGGTTATCTGTTACAGCAAAAAAAAAAAAAAAAAGGTAGCTGTTCATGCTGTTTAATTTGCGACTCCAAACAGAATTGCAAAAAGAAAGACTTTTGATTGAGCCAATGTTGCCATGTCGTGACGCCCAAGTAAACATACTGCAATTGTGTTGCCACTAATAGCACAACAAATGACATATTACAGTGTTCAGAACCAATCATTTCAAACCGAATTAGAACCATCCTATTAAAATGCTGCCTATCCATACATTCTTATTGGGTGCTCAAACTAAACCACTGAGGAGTGTGGACACAGAAACTCTCCAAGAACTGGTCCACAGGCCCACAACTGCTCAGAGACAAATCTTTGCTTAAACATTTACGATGTGTGAATGCAAACATGAATACGTGTTGCAACAAAATATGCTAGAGGACTTTTAAAGTGATTTATGATTGGATGAAAGTGAATGACATTAGCATGTATGTACCAAATGATGATTGTTTCCAAACACTCTTACTGCCTCCTTCCACTTTATCTCTATCTGCCATTGGAATAAAAAGGTAGTCCCAATTGAGTCGAGGTTGACATGGGCTGCTCAAGCAGAGCATTGACTTGAAAGTGTCACAGAGCTACTTATTGATTCTCTGCAGTTCAACCAACTGTCAGAGGTCGATTATAACCTAAAGTCAGTTCTAGTCTGGGTTATTTTTTCCCAATCCCATTCCTTTTGTTTCCTGACATTTCTTATTTGTCAGTTAAAGGCAAAACACTTTTTTTTTTAAAATCTGTTCTAATTTGTTGAACACAGATCTGACATAGGGAAAAAATGAACACCTAAAAGCAAAGGGCAGTTTGTATATGTCCATAATGGATAATATGACTGATTTATGACTGATCATTTCCCTCATGAACACTTTTGTTTTTATGATTTATTATTATGACTAATAATTATTTAAATGCATGCATCTGAACAGCTGATTAAATACTGTAAATATGAAAGTGCCTCAAAAACCAACAGTTCCCCACAGTGAGTTCTTCCAGAAAAAGCCCAGACCATCTGACACTGAAGGGCTCTCCCAAACCTGCATGCTGCCAACACAGCCGGAAACACTCTGCTGTGTCAGCAGCCGTGTGTGTGTGTGTATGTGTGTGATGAAGGAATATCAGCTTCCTCTGCTGTATAACAAGAGAAAAAAAAAAAACAGGAAAACAGGATTTTGTCATTGCATGATTTCCAGGAATCCTGCAATGCAATGTCAAGATAATGAGGTCAAACTGTTTTAAGTTTTTCGCGATAAACTAGGCATTGTGGCAAAGCACTGTAGTCAGCAGGCACCTGGAGGACTTATATTAGACATTAGCTGCAAACTGCATGTTTCATATCAAGCTAATTCTCTCTGTTATGCTGTTAATGCCCCATATGCTCAATCTGAGAGTGGATGAAGTGTCTCCCATTTATGCAAGCGTGATTTTCAATGCCACAATTCCTATTCTTCTGGTCTTGAATGAGTGGAAAGTTCATTGTGCTATCTAATGAATTGTTCACCTAAATATGACATTTATCATCACTTATGCTCATGCTATTCCAGGTCTTTTGAAAGAGACCCAAAAAGTGTTGAAAATATTCCCTTCTGTGTTAGCTCTCCAGTCTCATTTACACTTCTGCATATTCAGTTCTGCCACATTGTGATTAGTCATGATACACAAGAACCAATGGCATCTGGTACTTGAGAGCTGCATTAGAGGGGAAGCTTAACAATGAATCCTGTCTGTTCTCCACAAAGCTATTCTGTAGCTTTAGAAGAGTTGGTATATAGCACACAACTTGATTTGGAACTATTCTGGTTGTAATGTAAGGGAACTTAGGTTTAGGTTTATGTTCAATGGTGTTACCTAGTTATTACCCAGTTATTGAAATTACATGACTGTTCAAAAGTTTGGGGTTGGCACCATAAAGGTAACATTTTCTATGAAGACCATGCTTGTAATGAATTATAGCTCCTTTTATACTTATTTATAAGTAAGTATTACTATTTTATAAATACATTTATAAAGACCCATTAAGACCTATACTGCATTATAAGAACAGTTATAGTTATATTTTTGTATTTAGATCATTTTTTTAGAATTACTTTTAAGTTATGCATTTGCCTTTTCAATGCGCATGCTCATAATCCATTATACACTGATTTTTAAGTATTAATTAGGCAGTCGTATTGTTACAGGAATATATTTATAAAGATGCAGCCTGCATTGCTATTATGTTAAATTATAGTTCAAATTACTTTTTAGTCATTCAGATTTATTTCTGTCAAATAAGTGAATATATTGTCATAAATAGTCGTGTTGTGTTCATATAAATACTTATTGTGAGTGATAATACAGGTACTAACCTTTATAAATGCATCATTGATAGCTTTAAGTAAAGTGAAAACATAGGATTCAATTTTCCTAAAGCAAATGTTAATAAATCATGAAGATGTGCTCATTATACTTTTTACGTTGTTTACTTGTAAATGTAACTAATAAACAATAATTTCTATAAAAATAAATAAATAAATAAATAAATAGAAATCATTAATACAAACAGCTGAAAAAAATATCTTTTTTTTTTTTAATGTTACATACTAGCAAAACACTGCAACAATATATATATTTTTAAAAGATACTTCCAAACTGCTATAAGCAATGCCATGCATATGGATGAGGAGATATAGATCAAAATTACCATTCATGACCTCTAATGCAAACATTAGCCATTAAAGACATAATTGATAACTAATTGGTACAGAAAACAAGCGTCTCTGGAACTATTTAATATTTGATAATTTATAAATCAGTGTATAATGGATTATGAGCATGCACATTGCAAATAAGCAAAAATAATATAAATGTAACTATAATTGTTCTTATAATGCAGTATAGGTCTTAATGAGTCCTTATGAATATATTTATAGAATAGTAATACTTACTTATAAATAAGTATAAATGGTGCTATATAATTCTTTATAAGCATGGGCTTCAAAGTGTTACCCAATTTTTTTAAAGTTATTATGCTCTCAAAATTTGATCAAAATACAGTAAAAACAGTAATATTGTGGAATATTATTACAATTTAAAATAACTATTTTCTATTTTAATGATTTTAAAATGTAATTTATTCATGTGATGACAAAGCTGATTTTTCAGCATCCAGGATCAGTGTCACATGATCATTCTAATATGCTGATTTGGTGCTCAAGACACATTTCTTATTATCATCAGTGTTGAAAACAGTTGTGCTGCTTAATTTTTTTGTTCAGGATTCTTTGATGAATAGAAAATTCTAGAAATCATTAGTAACATTATTAATGTTTTTACTGTTTTTTTTTTTTTTTTACCAATTTAATGCATCCTTGCTGAATAAAATTATTGATTTCTTAAAAAAAAAAAAGGTTTTATATGTATATATATATACAGTACTGTGCATGTTAATACATGTTAAGACACTGTAGTGTGTCAGTAGGAAATATTAGAAGATATTTGAAAAATCCAGAAGAACTGCTGGAATGTCTCCAAGATGCTTGAAGAAACCTTCCTGCAAAGCCTACAGTACTATGAAAAGTACTGGCACTTGTGTTAAAATGCTGTAAAGTGAGAATGCTTTCAAAAATAAAATCACAAATTGAATTTGTTTATGATTTAACTTCTATTAACTAATTCAAATCAATATATGGTGTAACGACCCTTTGCGTTTAAAACGTCTTTTGTCCAGGTACGCTTGCGCATAGTTTTTCAGGTAGCTTTGCAGGAAGGTTTCTTCAAGCATCTTGGAGACGTTCCCGCAGTTCTTCTGGATTTAGTCTGTCTCAGTTTTTTCTGTTTCTTCATGTAATCACCGACGGACTCGATGATGGTGAGATTAGATCATACCGGCTGTTGTCAGACTCCTTGTACATACACAAATCTCACTGGATTATTACAATTAATGGCAAAAAGAATGTTTGGAAATGTAAACTGATATTTCCTACTGACACACTACAGCAAAAGATATAAATAACTGACTTAATTTTAATTAAGGCGGGGGGATATTAACATGCCTAAGACTTTTGCACAGTACTGTGTATATATATATATATATATATATATATATATATATATATATATATATATATATACACATATATATATATTACTGATCCCAAACGAACGGTAGTGTACATGCAAAACAGGATTGTAAAATAAAGTGCTACCAATAGTCCTTTAGTATGCAAATAATATTGTTTTAAAAAATAAATGTCTATTATCTATTGATAGATACTGATGACAGAACACTACAATACAGTACTGTACCTCATTTTTTAAGAGTGTTATAAAATTATTAGTGTTTTTAAATATTAACATGAATTGTTAGATGATGACAAAGGAAATCTAAATGTCAAAATAAGCTAAGTTAGCATGCACAATTAAATCTCAAATGTCAACCAATTCACACAATTAAAACATCTCCATTATTGGCAGATAACTAATATAGTACTGATATATTGTGCATCCCTTAAATGTATATAGTTTACTTAGCTTATTACAGAGACACTATTATTGAAATGGTAGATGGATATAACAAGTGCATGTGCTTCTATCAGTCACTGTGAATCTGTATGTTTTCTATCAGGTGGGTGGTCACACCATGCTGCCCATCCGCTGGATGCCCCCAGAGAGCATCATGTACAGGAGATTCACCACAGAGAGTGACGTTTGGAGTCTGGGTGTGGTACTCTGGGAAATCTTTACCTACGGCAAGCAACCCTGGTACCAGCTCTCAAACAACGAGGTAAGACATCAGATGTTACATACCTAATCATACATAACCTGTATCTTATATATTCACAAGGGAAGTTTGATCTTTCACACACAGCGATTAGTTTTACCTTGTAAAAACTACTGTTTCTAGGCAGACTGATGCACCCTTAGAGAAGCCTGCATTCAGTTGTCATTCTGGACCGTGTTTGTGCTGCCTCCTGCAGGTGATCGAGTGTATCACACAGGGACGGGTGTTGCAGAGACCTCGTACTTGCCCCAAAGAGGTGTATGACCTAATGCTGGGCTGCTGGCAGAGGGAGCCCTACATGAGACTCAACATCAAAGAAATCCACAATCTGCTCCAGAGCCTGGCCAAGGCATCGCCTGTTTACCTGGACATCCTGGGCTGATCCGTTTGCCAGTATGGGTGTGTAATTGTTAGTAAGGAAGAGTGTGTGAATGCATGGTATAAAAGGAGTAAGGGATGGAATATAACTTGAGTGACTGAAAATAGATTCTGTGTGTGTGAGTGTGTGTGTGTGTGTGTGTCTGTGTTTTCATAAAAATGGCTTGTGCTTCAGCCTTCTCACCACATAGACTAAAGGCCTTAAAGTTGACTGTGTGCATTGCTTTGAGTTTTTACATGTCTGGACATGTCCATGTCTGTACTGCATCATTGTGTTTTCTAAAAAACCCAAATGGTCTACAGACGGAAACATCTGATTGTTGTAAATATGCATCAGAGACAATGCAGACCTTGTGTTTTAGAACCTTTTTGAAAAAGGTAACTCGGTTTGGCAAAGTTTACACTTGTTTTTCTGTCAGCATTTGTTTATCGAGATGGACAAAATTTGGACTTGATGAGGACCCAGCCATTAGCACAACCGCTGATGACACCCTGGCGACATTCTGGCAGATCGCAATACTATTCATACCGCAAATTATCGAGTAACAATCATGGAACTGCCATTCATGTTTCATTTGGAATTTTTTTGGAACACATCTGATATAATTTTAGACTATTCTGTGCCAAGTTTTGATGTCTAACGCTGAGGTTGATGAAAGGCGTTTTTGGACGTCTCAGTGCACCATCTAACTCAGTGCGAACTTTGTAATAGAAGCACAGCGACAAAGACTCCTCCAATTTTTTATTCTTTTTTTTGCTTCGGAAGAGGCTTGAGGTTGGACATAGTGTTTTGGAGTGAGCACAGAGGCAAAGTCACCAGCAGTGGCACTGACATTTCTCAGACTTTGTTTGGCTCCCTGGCCATATGCGCTGAAGTTCTGACTCAAAGGGCACTTGTCTCTCGAACTGTGGTTCGAAGAACAATGGGAGAGAAGCTGTTCTTGTGTCAGTCAATGGTAACATCTTCTTTTTTTTTTTTTACCTTAGGGTGCTTACACACTAGAAATTGATCTGATGGACTGACCATCCGTCCGTGGTATTTCCCTGCCTTCAGCCCAATATACATAGGTTTTGGAGAATAGATGGATGGACAGAGCTGGGGCAGTTTGAAATCAAGCTGGAAATACAACCAATTGGATTTCTGAAAGCACAAGTGGACCCGCCTCCCTGAGATTCTCATTGGTCTACGGATGCCCACGTCAGAGCACGTTCTCTCCACTTTTGGTCACATAACAGAGCATCAAATCGACGAATTCCCAGCGTTCTCCGACATGGCATAAACTAGTGTGTAGGCGCCCTTATCATTGTCATGTTGCAATTTGATGGACCTTGCCTTTGCAAAGACCGAAGATTTTTATCTTAACTGTTCCTGGGGAGAACAAACCATAGATGTTGTCCATAATGCAACCAACCTGCCTGAACAGCTGGATTTATTTGCTCTCTGATTATTCATTATTACGTTTATGTAACAATTGCGAAATAACTGCTTAATAATATGTGTATGTGATAATCTATGATCGATTTGTTTTCGATGTAATATGGTCCGTTTCAAAGCGATGGGCTTGGTGGGCACTGTGAAGTGAATGTTCATGTGAGAATGACACAAGTCGTACTGTCCCTGAGGTCACGACAGGAAGACCCAATGAAGGGACTGTCCCGATTCAACTTGTGTTCCAACCCAGTTACCAGAGGAGGACTACAAAGGACTAAATGGAAACTTTAATTGTTATTATCAGATGACATTATACATTGCCTTTGGAAAGTATTTAGAAACTGTCTCTTTTTTTCTTTTTTTTTCTCAGTTCGTTATGTTGCAGCCCTATGAAAAAAATTCATATCAGTCAACACTCCAAAGAAAGTAACAAATTTGTGAAAACTTTGCAAATGTATTTAAAAAAAACCTGAAATATCACAATGATTTAAGTATTCAGACCCTTATCTCAGTACTCGGCTAAATCACTTTCGGTAGCGATTACATCCTAGAGTATTTTTGGATGTGATGTGACCTGGATTTAAGGATTTTCTGCCTTATTCTCTGCGAATTCTTTCAAGCTATGTCAGGTTGGATGGGGACTGTTGGTGGACAGAGATTGTCAGGTCTCTCCAGAGATGTTTGATTCATTGGGTTATTTTTTTAGCTCTGGTTGCGTCACTCGAGAACATTCATAGAGTTGTCCCTAAGCCACACTTGCATTGCTGTGTGCTTAGTTTGGAGGTGAACCTTTGGACCAGTCTAAAGTCTTGAGGGCTCTGTAGCTTTCCTTCCATATTGACCAGTTTCTCAGTCCCTGCGCCTGAAAAACACCCCCACTGCTTCACCGTTGGGATGGTATTGCACAGGTTACAAGAGGTGCCTGGTTTCCTACACATGTGACGCTCAGAATTGAGGTTCATCCGACCAGAGAATCTTGTTTCTCAGTCTGAGAGTCATTTAGCTTCTGTTTTGTGCAAATTCCAAGCATGCTTTCATTGGTCTTGGGCTCAGGAGAGGCTTCTGTTTAGAAATTATAGAGGCCACTGTGCTTTTGGGGACCTTCAATACAACAGCTATTCCCAGATCTGTGCCTCCACACAAACCTGTCTCTGAGCTCTGAAAGAAATTCATTTGACATCATGGCTTGGTTTTACCTTGATATGAATTTTCATCTGTTAGTTAGACCTAAAATAGACGGGTGTGTGCATTTCCAAATCTCGTTCAAATCAATTAAATTAGCCACAGGTGGACTCCAGTCGAAATGTAGATATATCTCAAAGATGATCCAGAGAAATGGGATTCTGAGCTAAATTTCAAGTGTCTTAGCAAAGAGTCTGAAAACTTGTGTCAATGTGATATTTCAGTTTTTTATTTTTAATAAATTTGAGAGGCCCGGTAAGAGTTAAGCCCACAACACACCAAACTGATATCAAAGAATTAGCGGCGACGAAAGATAAATATTGTCACCTCGCATCAGCCAAAAAAGGTGAGCTTGAACACAACAGCCAACGGCCAACTAGCACTTATGTTCTGTTTCTGCATGAGAGGAAATAACTGTCTATTCCAGCAGATGGCAGTAGTCTATATTCAACATTCGTGCTTGCTTACAATTTTGAATATAAATTGGGTTGATCAGTTGGTCTTCACTTTCTCTATTCTTTATGGCCATGTTGTTATAAAAGCCCTGTGCAATCACACACTTCGCACAGCCATACACTCACCTAAAGGATTATTAGGAACACCATACTAATACTGTGTTTGACCCCCTTTCGCCTTCAGAACTGCCTTAATTCTATGTGGCATTGATTCAACAAGGTGCTGAAAGCATTCTTTAGAAATGTTGGCCCATATTGATAGGATAACATCTTGCAGTTGATGGAGATTTGTGGGATGCACATCCAGGCTCCCGTTCCACCACATCCCAAAGATGCTCTATTGGGTTGAGATCTGGTGACTGTGGGGGCCATTTTAGTACAGTGAACTCATTGTCATGTTCAAGAAACCAATTTGAAATGATTCCCCCACACCATTACACCACCACCACCAGGCTAGCCTGCACAGTGTTAACAAGGCATGATGGATCCATGTTCTCATTCTGTTTACGCCAAATTCTGACTCTACCATCTGAATGTCTCAACAGAAATCGAGACTCATCAGACCAGGCAACATTTTTCCAGTCTTCAACTGTCCAATTTTGGTGAGCTCGTGCAAATTGTAGCCTCTTTTTCCTATTTGTAGTGGAGATGAGTGGTACCCGGTGGGGTCTTCTGCTGTTGTAGCCCATCCGCCTCAAGGTTGTGCGTGTTGTGGCTTCACAAATGCTTTGCTGCATACCTCGGTTGTAACGAGTGGTTATTTCAGTCAAAGTTGCTCTTCTATCAGCTTGAATCAGTCGGCCCATTCTCCTCTGACCTCTAGCATCAACAAGGCATTTTCGCCCACAGGACTGCCGCATACTGGATGTTTTTCCCTTTTCACACCATTCTTTGTAAACCCTAGAAATGGTAGTGCGTGAAAATCCCAGTAACTGAGCAGATTGTGAAATACTCAGACCGGCCCGTCTGGCACCAACAACCATGCCACGCTCAAAATTGCTTAAATTACCTTTCTTTCCCATTCTGACATTCAGTTTGGAGTTCAGGAGATTGTCTTGACCAGGACCACACCCCTAAATGCATTGAAGCAACTGCCATGTGATTGGTTGATTAGATAATTGCATTAATGAGAAATTGAACAGGTGTTCCAAATAATCCTTTAGGTGAGTGTATATGTGATATGGAGTGTAGATTGAGGTGAAACCCATTTTAATAGGTTCAACATTTATTTTAATTTTCACTTTTAGGGTAAACATTTAAGCACTGTGAATTTTCACAGGAGAAATCCAGTCACTTCAATAGGAATTGTGTGAGCTCTACTGTGTGAGCTGTGCTTTATACATCATTTACACTATTGAAAATGGACATTGTTTTTTTTGTCCACAAGATTACACTACTGTGAATGCACTTTAAGGGTGAAACATAAAAAATGAAGGAATCTAAATACTTTCTGAATGCACTAAGTATTTCCAAAGTGGAGTTTGCTTAGGCAAGCGTCACTATTACTGTTGTTCATACCTAGGGCTTACTTTAATATTACACTAATAGGTACACATTCGATTCAGTTGTATCTGTAAAACCAGGCCGGTCAAAACAAAATCTCGTCGAGTTCTTTAACCTGACTATCATTACTGTGGATTAATTCCAGGGCTATAGTCCTTCGACTTGTCCTCCTCTGCAGGAGTAAACGTTTTTCTTTTTTTTTCCAATTCAGATTGATGGGGCTCCTCGTGGTCCCCAGCAACAGATTTTGCCCCGACTGACTGATTCTTCAAGGTGTGAAGAACTGGAGATGTGTTGCTTTGAAAGCGTCTGTATATATGCAATTAGACTGTAAATATACATGAGCAGGATCAATCATTGTTTGTACACTGATGTCAAATTCTTTCCAAACAGTTTATTGGCAGGACCTACTTTTAACAGCCGACATCACGAGTCGTCAAACAGTGTCCAATCGAGTCAAGTGTCGGTCGTTACGGTCATGATCTTTTGAGCAGTGACTTATGACCTCTTAGAGCTTTGCACTTTCTTTATAGATGTACTGCTCATATTTTTGTAGTTTTCACCCTACAATTGTAAGCACTGCAAAAAAAAAAAAAAAAAAAAAAAATGCACTGAAAGAGGTTATTTACATTGAAGGGGATTATTTGCTAATGTTACAGATATTGGAGAAATGTATTCGGTCAGTTACGCTAAACAATGTTTCTTCTGTTGTGGCAGACTGACTTTACATGAAGACTTTATTGAACAAACATGGCATTTTCTCCATTTTTTGCTATACAGATTTCTGTCTGTTCTAATAGCCAGCCTGTACTTTATAATCCATTCTGTACAGTTCTAATAGATGTCTATATAAATAGTATGTTCTCTATATATTCTGTTTTAAACAGGCATCACGTCAAATGTGTGACATTATAAAGAGAAGAAAAAACATCTAATGGGCCTCTGGCAATATGTGAGTGTACAGTTTATTTTTCGTAACAGTGTGTGTTCTTTTTCCTGTGGTTGTTCATAATGAAAATATGATTATTATTTTTTTTTATATCTGTAATTAATCAACTTGCCTTTTCCCCTGTGTAGTAAACAATTTGACGTTACCAACACTTACTGCGCCCTTTTTATTTTTTGTTTAACTGAGGGTTGATTCACATCCAGGGGGAAAGAGCTCCCCCATCCTTGTTTCATTTCTGAAAAGCTCTTAACATTGTATATGAAAGAAGAACTGTGATTGAGCACTGCAACACTGTTTATGCATTATTTATCTTGTAACCCAAGTTTTTTTTTTTTTTTTGCTCAGTTGGATCAATCCCATTAAAACTGTCGGGAAATGTCCTGGTCACCCCAAAATCAAAAGAAAAATAATAAATACTCTTTTTAGAACAATTTTTTTTTTTTGATTTTGGGATGGAATATAATCTGGACATAATGCACTTGTTTAAGCAATTAGACTTAGACATTTATGTTCCACTTTTCTTTTATTGGTTTAGATGGATCACTGGTTGTGAGAGAGTGAGTGAGTGTGAGTGAGTGTGTGTGTGTGTGTGCGCGCTGCCGGAAGACTCAATCTCTCATGGCTTTAGGTGTCAGTACTCTATGCTTGTGCATCCTGTGAGAAGCTTCTCTGCAGTCAGTGGAAATGTTCCTTGTAATACTGTGCATTTAATAAAAGTGGTATGTCTTACAATATTGTTTATATGTTGCAAATTATATTCATACCTTTAAAGGTGCACAAAGTAAGTAGTTCACTTAAAAGTAAAACAAAAACAAAAAAACAATTCAAATCAGTTTCCTGTTTGCACACAGCTGGTTTCCTCTCGCAGTTTAGTATTAATATCCAAAGACCACTGTTCATGATCAACCAGCTAAACCAGCTATACATAATGACTTTGTACACCTTTAAAAACCTATTCCACACACACACACACACACGTACAAACAAGTCTAAAAGCTTGGGGGCAGTTACACTTTTTAAACGTTTTTGATATGCTAACCAAGGCTGCATTTATTTCATTTGATCAAAAAATAATAATATTGTGATATATAATTAAAATGAACTTTTTTCCATTTTTCCATATTTAAATTTTTTATTTATTGCAGTGATGGCAAAGCTAAAATTACTCCAGTCCTCAGTGTCACATGTTCCTTCAGAAATCATTCTAATATGATGATTTGCTGCTCAAGGAACATTAAAGGGGTGGTATAATGCCCTTTTCACAAGATGTAAAATGTAAAGTGTGTATGTGAAGTTTTAGCTCAAAATACCCCACAGACAGTTTTATATAGCATGTTAACAAGTGACAAAAAAAATTCACTTTTTGAGGGTGAGCAAAAACGCACCGTTTTGTGTCTGTTCCTTTAAATGCAAATGAGCTGCTGCTCCCAGCACAGAGGGCGGAGCTTCAAGAGCTTGCACTCACACTGACATGCACTGAAAATTTCAAAAACTCTCAGCCTTTTATGTTCAAACCGGATTCAGACAATGATGGAGAGACTCAAGAAGAAGTGACAACATGTAGAAGCAGCTGGACATTTCTGAAAGGTTAGTTGATGAATTTATGTATCTTATGTGTAGTTATATTCTAGTCATTGATTAGCATATTCTGTCTTGATAATCCGTAAATCGTGTTCAGGGGGCGTGGTTTATGTAAATTATAGGGTTGGTGATGTCACTAACCCTGGAGGAATGTGTAGTCCCAATGAGTTCTTTAAAAGCAAACATCCCCCTTTGCTTTGAACTTTGAGCTTCGCAACTTTGCAGATGTTGTTTATGCTCAAACAGCAACATTACACACTAACTAAAGTTAAAAAAGTGAAATCATAATCAACCAACCCTTTAATGTTGAAAACATTTGTGCTGCTTAATGTTTATTTATTTCCCCCAGTATTCTTTGATGAATTGGAAGTAAAAAGTATAGCATTTATTTGGAACCATTTTGTAACATTAAGACTTTAATGTCACATTTAATGCATCTTTATCCGTTTTTTTTTTTTCGTTTTTCTTTAAGGAATATATGTGAATCCTCCATGTGTAGGGATCCGTCATTCATTGGCCTGTGGATTTAAATACAACAATGCAGTAAACTAAGGCTTTATTTACTATTTCAAAGAACTTAAGCTAAACTCATTTCTCTTCATTCTAAGAATGATTTGGTTTTGAATAATTTGTATTATGTAGTTGCTCACAAAGAGTTATTTTGGTAGAAAGGCCACTGTAAGGCATGAGAGGCATCCCAAGGGTAATATTTAGATCTAACAATAGCCGGTGAACTGACAAGGACAGTTGTTCCAAACCAAGGCACGATTCACAGAGACGATCAATTGTAGCTTGCACAAAACTTCTTGTGGCGAAGTGCCCGTGGTAAAATGGCATCGGGTATCTTGAGGCTCGAGGGCTGAAGTCTTAGTGGTGTTCGTGATAATTGCCTGTGGTGGACAAACGGTTGACAAGTCAAGCACTTTTTTCTGTTTTAAAGCAGCATCTTTAATATTTATGGGCTTGAATGTGTTACTTTTCTTAATAAAGCTTAGAGATGAAGTGCGATTTTTTTTTTTTACACTAAAATACCTTTCAACTTCTGTCCAAAACAATTGTGCGAGTTTGGGGCGGGACTACCTGTTTGACCAAAGATTGACAAGATTTGCATATATATGCTATTTTGTAGAGTGAAGTGTGATGTGTTCACACCGAAAACTCACAAGAAGCGCACTTACCTTACCCAGATGTTTTACTTGTTTAGCCGAAAAAAAAAAAAAACGCTCAGCTTTTTTTCCGTAGCGGAAGGAGCACCGATACAACCCTTCTAAAATTCATGCACTAGTACATAGTACATCATTTGGGATACAACTATGGAGGCGATATATGAAAAATCTATTTAAAAACCATCAGTGGTGTTTTACTAGGCTGTAGGATGAGTTTCTAAATAGGTTCATGTGACTAGTATTCAGACCACAGTCACAGAGTAAGAGGGTTTGGTTTTCATCAAAAGCTGTGCGCCGTTTTTATTGTAGTATTCTAAATTTACATTAAAAAAGAAAGCCTGCCCATGTCCTAGATCCATTATGAAAGTTAACGCACAAATTCCATATACATCTCATTGTATTTTACATAGAGGATAAAGAGTATAGGCATGGAGGTGGCATGACCAATCACAAAGCTTAAAAAAAAAAAAAAGAAAAAAAAAAAAGATAAAAAACCCAGAATAAATAGAAGGTGCTGTCTATTAGCAGAGTATGTAAGCATGTCACTCTTTTGAGAAGTTCAACATCAAGCCTGTAGCGTGGCAAATCTTGTGCCCTCCTTTACCGAAGAAGAGAGATGGGTTCCAAGCGTACTAAAAGCAGAAATGTGAGGAGTAGAGCGAAATGACAATGGAGAGCTTAACTTGTCTGTACAGGTGCATAAGTTAGAGAGTACATCTGGTTACACAGACACTAAGACATCGACGTCTAGTTAAAATGGTAAAAAGCAGGTTATCTTTTGTCGATACCCGTCTTGTTCTTTTTCTCGTAGGCAACATTTAATATGTTAATTTGCCACGCCCAATCAGGGCAGACCATTTTAACGTCCTACAGAGCGCAACAGTAGGGTTTCCGAAGTATAAATCCTATTTACTTCCTCCAAAAAGAAATGGATTTTTAACAAGAACATGTAAACAGATCTACAATGAGCTCAGTTTGGTTTATAAAAAAAAAAAAAAAAAAAAAACCTTTTGAAGAAAGAGTTCCCATAAAGCACTATGAAAGGCATAATCAAGTAAAGGACCGGTCACACTAAGACTTCATTTTTAATTTGAATCAACGGCTCTTAATGAGTCTGTTCAGACAAACATTTGCATGCCGTCAATGAGATTATTATTATTTTTATTTATTTTTTACGGATGGGTGTTCTAATCTCTTTTCCAAACTGGCCAACCACCAATAAGAATGCCTCCCAGAGTCACTGCTGCTTCAAAGAGAATTGAGAATTTTCACTCCTTAAATTAAATTACTTCTATATTTGTTAAATTATTTTGCAATAAATATACAATGACATGTAATGTTGTCAGCCTTACAATGACAATAAAGCCGCGTTTCCACCGAAATTACCCTGAACAATGAGTTTTTTTCCCCCGGACCTGTTGCTGTCTGCGTTTCTATCGCGGTCTAAAGTACTGTGAAGATTAGGCAAATTACTCCTATGACGTAGGCCTGCGCGCGACTTTCCAGTTCCCGCTGGATTTCACCCTCCGCACAGAAGGTGAATAAAGCCTGAACCTCGTCGTCGGTCCAGCGGTCGTAGTTATTTATTAAATTACACTTTATATTTATTTGATTATGTCATTCACAATGCTTTGATGGGTTGAGGAGTTCAATCCATCACTAAATTAAGTATACAGCCTTGTACATTCATCTTTTTGTATTTTTAAATACAAATTCAAGTTTGCAATTTTGCGATTCATCTCGGAGTTTGTTGGTTTCGTTTTTTTATCCTTATGAAGAAAATGCATGTGAAAACCCCATGTTGCTGATAAAGCGAGCGTTCACTGTTGCGCTCTGTAGCGTCACAGACAAGGAGAGGCAGATTGGAGCCGAGTGACAAAAGCGTTTAGCAGTTTTTCTCGCGAAGCTAATGCAGGTTCCAATTTTGCGGTCGATTTCCATACTAAAAAAAAAAAAAATCCTACATCTTTTGATATTTCACCCATTTCAAGTGGGCTTCTGTTCAAGTAACCCTGGGGAAAATAAAGTTAAAGAAAGCTTTGGGATATTTTGCCTTTTTAATGACAAGGTCATTAAAAATCATGCACGCTGCAAATAACCTCATGCAGTAGTTATGGTAAACCATCCAAGCACTTTTATTCATTAATATTCATAAATACACACAGCAGCTTCATTAGAGAAGGTCTCTTGTTTCCTCTTCAGTTTTTGAATGTGGAGTATTTATAAGGAGAGCCTTTTGCAAGACACAGGAAGCAGAGGTCTGCCACAGATACCTACGCTCACCTGCTAAAGGAAAAAAATTAGTTATGTGGAATTGATTATCAACTTATATATATTTATATATTTATATTTCTTGTTTTCTCTCTCGCCCCGATTATCTGTCTCTCGGTTTCGCTCACTCTCTCACACGCCTGTTCTGATGTATTTAGATTTTTTTTTTCCCTCTCGCTCTCCTTTCATGGATTTATACAATGTAACAAAGGTGACAGACCTGAAATTACAATCACCAAAAAAAAAAAGAAAAGAAAAAAAAAGAAAAATTTTTTTTAGAGAGAGCTGTGTTTTTTTTGCCCACCGTCATTGGCAGTTACAGCACAGAGGACATTGTCTGCGTTGTGGTGGGATATCATCAAAGAGGAGGCGGTGGAGGCTCCTTGCCTGTGGAGCTCTCCTTCAGGTTGAGGCTCTCCAGAGCCACGTCTAAAGGCATGATGTCCACGCAGCCCATGGCGCCGAAGTCAGCAAAGTCTCGCCTTTCGTCCTCGTCGGAAGACGAGCTCTCTTCTCGCATTAGTGTGGACAGCAGCAGCTCCTGCACGAACAGGCTGCGGTCCGCGCGCTCGCTCTCCAGCGCCTGCCGTTCTGCCTCCGACATTTTCGGCTCGTTCAACCTGGTGGAATTAGATGGACGGAGGGTGACTACTGAATTACAAGTACTAAACTCAAATACACTTTATTTTGATGGTCCCTTTGAACATTCTACTAACTATAAGTAACTTTGCAACGACATGTCAACTAGCAGTCATTAGAGTATTAATACGCTGTCTGCTTAATATCTGCTAACTCTTTATTGTGATGGTCCTCCAACAGACATTCTACTGACTACAAGTAACTTTGCAACTACATGTCAACTTATTTTAACCCTACCAGTCTACTGATACTCTACTAACACTCTAATGAGAGCTAGTAGACATGTAGGTGCAACGTTACTTATAGTCTCAGAATGTGTTAAAGGGACCATCAAAATAAAGTGAAACCCAAATCTGTAAAAGAGCCCTATGAAATCTTTTATATTTTCCCAAAGTCCATTTTATTTCTAAGTTTATATTTTAGTTTTCCTGCATTGTGTAAATCATAGGGCCCTAATAATATCACATTAACATTGAGTGTATGTTTTCTACAACATCAACTAACTTAGACTTAGGGGTGGGCGATATACCGGTAGACATGATTAACCGGTAGAGATTCAACGCTGTGCTGCGGCACAAAACCGTTCAAACGCAATAAGCAGCGAAAGAGAACTCATATGCACACACACCTGAAGCGTGGGCACATAAAGCCGCTGCATATAGAGTGTGCGAGTTCTTTTTGGCTCTTATGTGTCAAAATGCCCACCTTTGCAAGTATCGTCATATATATTACATATAATATTACTTGAAATTGATTTCTTTGTTTCTATTTTATCACTGACTGTTTACTCTTCAGTGAGGTTCTTTTTTTTTTTTTTACTTTGTTAGCTAGGCTAATATTACGTTATTTTGTGATATTAAAATTGGTGATGAGATTTATGAAAATGCAATGGTATAAATGTTTTATATAAAACTTGTTAAAAGAAAAAAAAAAACTATTTTGTGATATATATCGCTATCGTGAAATAAAATGACTCATATTGTGCTACAATATATCATATTGCCCACCCCAACCTAGCATTATCATAAAAAGGTCAAAATATCGGACATTTTAAGACGCTTACAAAAAAAGTTCAAACATTTTAACAAAACTTATATTATTTTCTTTTCTAAGAAATAACAACAAATAATGCCAAACTAAGATAGCATGAAACTTGCAATTGTCTTTTTTCCCCTTACTGTGATGTATAGCGGTTGGACAATGAAACTGAAACACCTGGTTATACACCACAATGATTTATTGGTATGGTGTAGGGCCTCCTTCTGTGCCCAATCCAGCATCAGTTTGTCTTTGGAATGACAGGTCCTGCAGTGGCCAGAGGGATTTTGAGCCATCCCTTCCAGAACAGTGGCCATGTCACTATGTGATGCTGGTAGAGGAAACCGTTTTCTGACTTGCTCCTCCAAAAAACCCAAAGTGGCTCATTAATATTTAGATCTGGTGACTGTGCAGGCCATGGGAGATGTTCAACTTCACTTTCATGTTCATCAAATTATTGTCACAAGTCTTGCTGTGTGTATTGGTGCATTATCATGCTTATATGATGAGAATGGTTCGGTTGTCCTTTGCAGTGACGCACCCATCAAGCACAGTAGGGAATGCCATGATATTGCAGCCCAAACCATCAATGATCCACCCCGTGCTTCACTATGGGCAGCAACAGTCCGGGTGTTAAGCCTCTTTGGGGCTTCTCCACACCGTAACTCTCACAGACTTATCAGAGACAAATACATGTTTCACATTGTCCACAGCCCAAGATTTGCACTGTTGGCACCATTAAAACTGACATTTGGAATTGGCACGAGTGACCAAAGGTTTAGCTATAGCAGCCTGACCACGAACATTGACTCTGTGGAGCTCCCGTCAAACAGTTTTGGTGGAAACTGGAGAGTCGAGGTGCACATTTAATTTGGCAGTGAGTTGGGCAGCTGTGGTTTTATGTTTTTTGGATACAATCCATGTTAGTATCTGGACATCCCTTTCAGACAACTTCTTCTTGCTTCAACAGTTACTCCTGTTGGATGTGGTTCGTCCTACGTGGTGGTATGCCGACATTACCCTGGATACCATAGCTCTCCATACACCACAAAGACTTGCTTTCCTGGTCACAGATGAGCCAGTGAGACGCACGCCAACAATTTGTCCTCTTTTGAACTTATGTCTCCCATTATGTTGTGGATTGCAATATTTTTTGTACAGCTGTGCTATTGGGGCGGCAGTGGTTCAGTGGTTCATGTAGGTTGTCTACAAACCGGAAGGTTGGTGGTTCCATCCCCGGTTCCACCTGACCAAGTGTCGAGGTGTCCATGACCAAGACACCTAACCCCAGCTGCTCCCGACGAGCTGGATGGTGCCTTGCGGTCATCGGTGTATGAATGAATGGGTGAATGTGTGCAATATGTAAAGCGCTTTGGTGGCCATGGGTCTGTTGAAAGCGCTATATAAATGCAGTCCATTTACCACTTACCATTTATTGCTCTAACTCAACCTTCACACTCTGCTCTTACTGATAGAATGTAAAATATACACACATACGTGAAACCTCCAACTCTATTGGCCAGTGTTTCAGTTTCATTGTCCAACCCCTTTATATCCGAATAAAATGGTTTCTTGAATGAGGAAAAAATATTAGGGTGGGACTTTTTCCATATATATATATATATATATATATATATATGAAAAATGTGCAAGGATAAATCATTAATAACAAACACTACATTCTATGTAGGAGAAGTAGGTAAAACTACTATAAAAACCTTCATCGTGCCATTGACCAATTGACTACTTTTATAAAGCTATTAAGAGCTTAAAAGCAGCAAACTCCCACACATGGGGGGGGGAATAGATGCTAGAGATGTCACCATGGTGAGCTGATGATGTAAGACCCATCCCTTTAACACAACAATTTTGAGCCTATGGCGAGGTCTGAGCCGTACCGTGTGAGAAGGAACTGGGAGCTGTGGGAGGCCAGCGGGTTGCTCTCAGTCATGGCTGTGTTTGTGGCGGTGCTGGGCGGCGGGATGCTGGCGCTGATGTTGCTAGGGTTGCTGCGTTGGCGTGTAGCGTTGCGAGCCGTCTCCAGCTGCTGGCGCGCCGCCTGCGCCTGCTGGCGCTCCAACTGAAGCTGCATTTGCAGCTGCTGCAGCTGCGAGGCCGAGGGCCCAGAAGAGTTGAGCTGCCCTCCCGCGGAGCGCCGCACACCCGACAGCTGAGAGAGCAACTCTGGTGATGTAGACACAGGAAGAAAGAGAAAGATTGTGTGAGACGATTCAGGAAAGACTACACTTGCATAAAAAAAACAAGGCCAGATAAGAAAGTCCTTACTTCCTGCCCTTACACATTACACACCTGCTATGGGGTCCATGGCTTCCCTATTGCTTGGAGAATAGGAGGAGCTTTGTGAAGAGGACAGCCCACCAGTGGAGCTGCTGGTAAAGTGCATGTTAGTCCTGCGTGCCCGCGGACCGCCCAGCCCCCGCCCAGGGTGGAACATCCGACGCACGTGCCGCACGCCGCTGCTCTCATCGTGCACATGCTGGTTAAGGAGCAACTGGTTGAGAATGCGTCACCACACACCCGATGCAGAAGATCATCACATCTCACGCTGATTCAGCAAATATAGTCATAATGCATAGACATAGACAAAGACACAATTAGGGCTGTCACTTAACAGTCGAAAATCGATTGCACAATCGATCGGACCAACCAACACAAGTTTCGAGAACGAAAATAGGGAATCGATTTTAACCAAATATGTCCACTATTAATTTTAAACGAATTAAACAAATAAAAACGATAGATGTAACAAAACTCACAAACAAGCAGAAAAAGAAAATAAAGAATTCCAAAAGTGCAGTAGGCGTTGCGAAAGCTAAAAAGAAAATTCCCACCAATTTTATGCGCCTATAGTTTCAATCGGCTGCTATTGGTGTTTTGCCAAAAAAATGGAGGACAACGGCGATCAACCTGTGCGACACGAGAGACGAGTGATAACCCCTAATAACTTGAGGAGTTCGATATGGAAGCACTTCGGGTTTTGGACTGTAGATCAAACTATGAAGAAGGACAGAGTGGTATGCAAACTGTGCGATGGTGAGTTCCCATTATCACAGCAGCACTACAACAATGAGGGGGCATATGCAGCTTCATCATCCAGAAGAATACAAAGACCTAGACCCGGTAGAGCCACCTGCAAAACAGCCAAGACTGGCAAACTTTTTTCCCCAATCTGCACCTCTACCTGTAGCACTGAAAAAGGCTATAAACTCGAAGCTCGCAAAGTTCATTTGTCGAGACATGAGGCCAATTAGCATAGTGGAGGGTGAAGGTTTCATTGATTTTGTTCATGAACTTGAGCCGAGATACATTATACCTAGCCGAACCACAGTAACTAAGAAGATTGCGAAAATCTATGACACTGGTCGTGAAAACATGCATCAGAGTGGCAAAAACGTTGTTCTGACTACCGATGGATGGAGTTCCCTCGCTACAGAGGCATATATCACAGTGACAGCACACGTCATTTCAGAGACTTGGGAACTCCACGATTTTGTACTGCAAACGAAGCAGCTGAGAGGTAGCCATACAGCAGAGAATGTTGCAGAGTGCATTGCAGGCATATTGAGGGCAATACAGCCTGATTCAGTTGTTGCAGTCACTACCGATAATGCACTTAATTATGTTAATGCAGTGGAGCAGCACCTGGGTGCTGTTAACATACCGTGTCTGGCCCACACAATCAACCTGGCTGTACGTTAGGGGTTAGATGTCAGAGCCATAGACACAACTCTAGCTAGGCTAAGAAAAACTGCCTCTCATTTTCAAAGATCCACTACAGACAGCAGCCTCTTGGAGGATAAGCAGCGTATGCTAGGCCTAAAGCCAGAGAAGCTAATCAATGATTGTGTGACACGATGGAACTCCACCTACGATATGATTTGTAGCGCATCTGAGCAACAAGCAGCAGTGGCAGCCGTGATATTTGACAAAAAAAATGTCTAATCTAGAACTGACTGAGAACTGAGTGGCGCCTGGTTGAACAGGTGCGAGAGACACTTAAACCTTTCAAAGTCGCCACCCAAGTGTTGTCCACATGCAAATAACACTCATCCTCAGCTGTACTGCCTTTGCAACATGTACTTTTGTCTCAAGTTGAAAAAAAATCAGGTCAGAGTCAGACGAGAGGTCTTGCTCGAGGGAAATGGCCACTAAAATCGAGGCAGATTTGAGCAAACGCTATGACCCCAAAAAGGAAGCGACATTTATGCTTTTGAATAAAGATGCTTACTTGGATCCTCAGTTTCAGCTTTTAATTAATTTATCGGAGGAACAGAAACAACAAGTGCACACAAACATTAGAGAGGAATTGGCACTGCAGTCTGCCGACGATGACGAACCCGTGGAGCCATGCAGCTCGGAATCAAGCAGGGGAAAGACGGCCTTAACAGCAATGGGGGAACAGAAAGAGCGAATGACGTCATGTCAGCAATATTTCCCCTCTGTTGATCGGAATGGAATATCTTTGGGGGGGGGATACAAAAATGAAGTTTAAACTGTAATTTTAAAGAACCAATATTATGCTCATTGAAAAGTTCATAATTTTATTTTTGGGGTGTGCTAGAATACCTTTACATTTTTCATACTGTACATTGCTGCAGCACCTCATTTTAGCCTCTGCCTGAAACGCTCGGTTTAAGCTCCTTTCTCTTTAGAGCTACCCTTCCGAAATGCCCAATCTTCTCTGATTGGTCACCTGGGTCAGTCGTGATTGGTCTGACCATAATCTGGTTTCAGCTCCCTAAGCTTCCTGATCAGCTGTAAACAGAATTACATCTATAGTAACTATGGCGTCGGTATTGGAAGTCGATACAATGTTTTTCGCCTTTGCAGAAGAAGTCTCCTTGACAGCAAAATCATAGCTGTTTTTTGAGGACGGGCTAAAGCAGCCAGCAGGCGGGTATTATGCAAATGTGTAACATGGTGAAGTAGCCAAGTCAGGGCCGTAACCACCATGGACATTGAGGAGCACACGTCCCGTCCCCTCCAATAATTAGAAATGTCTAATTATGACATTTACTACTACTAATAATAATAATGTCTAAAGGGCACACGTCCCCTTACCAATTTAATTCACACCGAAATTCAAGTCACTACTCACTCTACTGCCAGTGAGATCTATGCTGCGACCAGATTAAGTCAGATGAATTGAACTTGATAAGCGGATCAGTCCAGTTTGTGAACAAATTATTCAGTCTGCTTTTTTTTTTATATATAAATTTGGTTACGTGTTTCAGTGAAAAGATCCAATTCAAAAGAACTTTTCATTTATGAATCAGACATTGAAATTTGTTTTGAAAGTTAAAAGCCTCCCCCATTCATTGTAATTGAATGGAAAAGAACGTCCAGTACAATTCTTTGAAACATCTTCTTCTGTGATCCACAACAGGAAAGTCATATAGGTTTGGAACGACATGAGGGTGAGTAAATAATTCAGAATTTTAGGTTTTGTGAAAACATTCCTCAAATATGCAAAGAAACCACATTGACATCATGCAACCACCATTGTGTTATGTATAGCCATAAGGTTATGACTTGAACATATTCACACACAGCCCCCAGTCATTACATGTTTTAGGAATGAAGTCCATTATTTATATACATATCAGGTTCAGATTAAAAGGATATTAAATCTCTAGGTGCTCTGTGTTCAAGTGTGAGATGAGCAGCAAAGTCATCTGTCACATGATTGGGGTCGCCACCAGGCAAAGCTGCACAGATTGGGCAAATCTGAAACAGAGAGAGAAAATCCTTACATATTAGATTTGTGGAATATTTACGTTTTTACAATGCTGATTACGATTCTGCATTGATGCATAAAAACAAAAGAATAGATACATTTATTTATTTATTAAATAGGCCTATCATAACAAACTGTTTATTGTATATATATTAAAAAAACTCTTATTAAAGGCTATATTAATAAAAACGTTGCATATTTCCTTTATAAGCAAAGCACTCTGTTATTACAAAAAGAACATGCATGAATGAGAAAAAGTGTGGGACGTGCTTGATGTTTAACAGAGTTATATGGGGCAATAAAAAGATGTCAATGCGCTACTCGTGCTGACTGACACCCCTGAAGCGCGTGCACAGAAAGATAGCCTATGTGCATTAGGTCTTGATGTAAACCGGCTGCTTTCTGTGTCAATGTTCATCAAACAATAAAAGAAAAGAGGGAATTATGCAACTGTACTATTTCTTACTTGAATTACTTAATATAGATATAGATATATATAAAGATGCATAGTGATACATCGAGAATCAGTTTATAACTGAATCGTAACCTTCTGAATCATAATCGAATTGTGAGGCAAGTAAAGACACACACCTTTATTGCAAATAGAGGTACAAAGCATCAAAACATAGTTGAGCCTGATACTTAAAACTATCTGTCATATTAGCTGTATTTTGCATTAAAGGCACATGAATGATTATATTATTAGTTCAAGAATGTGAAGTTTTCTCTCAGTGGTGGATGAAAATTCACATCACGTCCTGCAGGTGATTTGTGTTTGCTGTGAATAAGTACATCAAACCATGGATAATAAAGGTCTTGAGAAAGCTTGAAAATGTTGTACAACAGTCATCATGGGACAGAACGTTAAAGAATAAAAAAAACAGCAGCTTCACACCAGACTTTGTGACCCGCAACAGCTATACATGACACCTTTCTTTTTCTTTTTTTTGCAATGTCACGGCTGGCAACAACAAGACAAATGGTTTGCTATTTTCAGTGCGCTTGCAGCGAGAGCCCGCCCACACGCTCGTTTGATTGGCTGTGATTGTGATTGATTTTGTTTAATCTTTTAGCCTCGTCGCGTCTAGTGTGGACAGGAAATTTGCTTGTCACTGGAATCTTATTGCATGGCGTTTAGTTAGGACACGGCGTCACATGACCTAAACATTTCAACAAAGACAGCATGTGTACTCACCACCTCTGTAGAGGTCTCTGCGTGCTCTGAGGTCACGTGCTCCTGTAGAGATGTTTCCGTGTAGCCCATTTTACCACAGTAAGGACAAGTAAACGACTGAGGCTGCTCTACTGAGAATGCCTCCCCCCCATAATACAAGTCTGTAGAGAGGTCAGATAAAGGTCAAAAACATTTTATTCAATCAGCATCACTATCATTACCAAGACTTAGTCAGGATGGTGTTGACATTCTGTAATGTTTTAAACATTATCTGAACAAGGTAACCATTATTATGTGATAGAGTAAAAAGCATGGTATTATTTGACATTACTGCTTACCAAAGTCTACCCTGGTTAGTATGCACTGCATTGGGTGCTCCGTGGTGTGTCTAGTTGTCGTGGCTCCACTTTCGTAGCAAGATGCACAAAGGTCGTAGTCGTAGCAAATTAAACACTTGTATCGGCGCCCTCTGAAGTTCCCTTTTAAACACGCATCACAGCTCACACCTGCGGGAGAACACAGAGGCATTTAACTCAAAACAACAGCAGAAGACCCCGATCACATTCAGCACAGGATTCGCCGGGTTAGATTCAATCCATTATAAAACAAACACAACATCAGCACTTCACATGACTCGCAGAACACTTATTCAAAACAGCTCTGTGTGTGTTTTGTCTTGTGCAAAGCAGGAGGAAATTATATCACAGCTCTGACCACTGAATTGTTCGACATTTGGACGGCAGACTAATAGAGTTCAATTTACGCTGTCAAAAAAAAATGTTTAAGGACATGGCACATATTAACCGTCTCTCTTTGAGGGAGCAATAATCCACAATAGGATTATTATCAATATCAACACACATTTTGTTAATTTACCAACATTGTGAAAATCAGGACATTGTGAATAGTGACATTAATATTTAATATATCTTAGTAGATTTAAACGTCAAGGTAAAGCCAGGGACCAGGCGGACGGTTTGCCGTTTTTTCGCTGTGTTCCGCACTGTTGGCTCAAGTCAGGATGCTGTCTGGGTTTTTCCGGGCCGCCGTCGGTGTGAGAGAACTCTGATCGGCTGTTCAGTTTACGAACGAGTCAGTGCACGAGAATAAGAGCAAAAGTGATGAAAGTGAGCAAAGAAGTCATGACAGCACAGCCAGAAGGCTATTCTAATTTTACATCATCTTACCTGTGCATTCCACTGCGCGAATATTTTCATAATATACATATACACCTGTATATTATCCTTAATTCTTTGCCCCGGTATTTCATGTGACTGGCACTCTCTCTGTGTTTAATCAAGCTCTCATTCTTCAAATGTGTGGATTAGAGATGCACAGATTATACGCGGCTCAGGCGGACCAAGTAATAAAAAATAACATTTCAATTAATTGCAGGTCGGTCGCGTTTGGATGAGAGATAAATCATTATAAGTGGTCATTTATTTAAAACACAAAGGAAAAAAACTACGAGAAATTGCTTAACTTACCATCATTAACTAAAAATATACAGATATCATTCTGATAAAAGTCATGTGTCACGTGACAACAGAGTGCAGAGAAAGGGACTGATTGACGGCTAATATTAACCAACCTAAAATCTGCTTGAAAGTTTAATGAATGTTATGTGACTGGTCACTGTAATAGCTCAGCTTTAGTAGCAAATGTTTGTAGAGAAATAAAAACAGGTCGCACCTCAACAATTATTTGCACTTGCACAAATGCTCCCAAATATATTTCGAGGTCGCACAGATTCAATTTCAGGAGCATGTGTGACCAAAATGGTCGCAATTTCAGCCTTGCATCTAAAAAAAATAAATAAATGCAGACTCGTTTGGGATTCTGTCACATTATTACAACATAGTGCAACAAAAGCCCCTTTAGCCCCGCCCACCGATTCACTCATGTCATGTAGTAGTAAATACAAGACAGACGCAAACACAGGAGTTCAGCAACAAAACGCTAGAGACGCCTCTGAGGATTCTGAAGTGCAAAGTTGTGGAAAAACAGTTTTTGCATTGCCATCCTTGTGATCCCAACATTAAGAAAGCGTGGATGAACTTGACACTGTTTGTTTGTTCGCTTCATTTTACTGCAGATAAGACAGAGCTCGACACAGGCTTTTCAGAGAGACTGAAAATAAAAGATGCAGTGCCGCCAACTATATTGGATCTTACAGTATTATCGCAAAACACAAGTGTGAGAAACAACGTTTTTAAATTGCTTTGTCTGAAACAGATCGTTTGATATGTTCTGAGTATTTATACTGTAGTGCCGCAGTCAAACTGAATGTGATTTGCTGTTCTTTCCTTTGATTAAGCATTTATGGGGTTAATGCGTTGGATTATCGGATACAGAAGAAAGCACGTAGAGAACGCTGCTTTTGTTATTGTTTGATAGACGCACAATTCGCTGTGATTCCAGTATAAAAGCCTCAATGAGCGACATCTTCTGTTTTGTCATCAGTAAGACATTGAAATGTATTTTATTTAAAACACAACACTGCAAATGACAATGTAGGCTATACGCAAGTTGTATACGCAAGTCATCCTGGTCAACAATAACTGTGGTAAGTAGCCTACCTACTTAAACTATTTGCCACAACCAAGATTTATAAAGCATATGTAATAAGCATAAATGTTTCACATTGTTGGCAAATAAATCAACTAACAAGATATTTTTCAACATCCAAAGTTTTCAAACCAATTCCACAAGTGTAATAGCGGGAATGTTGAAAAATGTATGTAATTAGCCAATCATGGCAGTAGGCGTTTACTTCCAAGTCTTGAATGTGGCATGCCTATCAAAACAGTGTTTCAAAGAGAGAGTCAAAAACAGGATAGAAAACAGCCTCAAAGAATATATATATTAAAAAAAAAGGTTCATGGCCCCTTTAATAAAAAGTATGCCTTCCATTATTATTATTATTATGCTACTTAAGTATATCATCCAGTCCTGCACACAGTAATAAAGCAGATATTTACCATGTACTTGGTGATAAAACTGATCCAGTGATGGTCTTGTTAAACCTCAGGATTCAAACAGCTGGAACAACATCAGCATAATGCTGTAGAGCTGATCATAGTTCAGATAATCAGTCACTGAAAAACTCAGTGTCTTGTTCTGACCATTATCAACAGCAGTGAAGAGGAAACCAGACTGCTGCTAAACAAATATTTCCATCAGGCATGAACCTACTTCAATTAATTATAGCAAAATGAAAAGAACATCTCTATATAAAATCACCAACACAATGTTCAAAATGACTGTGGACCCAGAAGAACCGGCAAAGCAACATTTAATATTTCTGTAACCAAGAGCGAGACAGTAAAAGACTAAACTCCAGATTTAGATTAGTCTCCAGTGTTGACAGGGAAAAGCCTCTTAAGTGTTTCATGAGGTAATGTCATACTGCATGTTTGCAAGTGAGTTGCATCCCAATTTGCATACTTTTACTATACACATTAGCCATGTTTCCACTGTCGGGTCAAAACCGAACATACTAATGCGTGCCAGGGCCAGTCGTGTTTCCACTGTCAGTTGCGGGGCTTGATCGGGGCTTCCTCTGGGCCAACGGCCAGGGTTTTTTGCCCTTGGTCCAAAGCAGGTCAACTGGGGTTTAAGGAGTGGTCATGAACAGAGGAAAAGTTTCCCCAGAGTCAGGAGAGGGTCAACAACGCTACTCAGTTCCCATGTTATTATATCAGGCCACCAGATAACCTCAACATTTAAAATTTTATCTCAAAACTCACTTTCAGACACCAGCAAGTGAAACTTCCTTTTGAAAAAAAAAAAAAAAACAGATGAAATGCAATTTTTACAAATCCATTTTGAAACCAGTGGAGACGACAGCACAGAATAAAGCCACGCATACCAGCCTCTTACATTTCTGCTGCTGCCTCAAAGGCCCCGATATACTTCAAGCGAAATCAAAGAATGAATTGCTGGATTTTGAACAAAATCAGACCAAAACTAAGTTTGTTTGGAGTTCGTTGAGGGAGTAGTATGAAACAGCTTAGTGAAAAAGTTCGCTACGGCTGGTAAACAACTTTGTACTACCATTGGTCCGTGGCGATTATGTAATAGGTAGGTGTGTGCAGAGGCTCTACCTTCTTTCACACATGAAAATCTTTTCTAGTTCATTTCTACTGTTCAGTCCGTCGAGGTCAGGTGTTCGCGGGTGAAAACATTAACACACTGGAGAGTGGCTTTATAGTAGAAAATTAAGTTGTACTTCTGATGAAATTAGACACTGAAAGTTTTTCACATTCACGGTAATGTCAAATAAACGTGACGACTTTACTAGAATGCCGAATTGCAGAGCTGGTGCAAACATATCCATGTTGTTATGATCAGGTTTTCTTAATTTTGTTGTGCGTGTATTTTGTTATTGAGATATTGAGAATTGTGGGCAGCATCAAATGTTCATTAACAGTATATCACTGGTCACGTATTTCGAACTTCGTTTAACCCCTAAACAAAGAACGAAAAAGAACTTTGCAGTGAGTACATTGGTGCCTTAAGACGCAGTAGTCCAGCGCGACAGCTACACATCGTCATGTTGCAAATAAGACAACATCTGTATTGCAAACCCCTCCACCAACGCAATGTCATTGGCACAGAAACCAATGCAGATATTCCTTAAAGGTATAGTGGAGGATTTTCTTTTTCCGGGTGGATCATCAAGACTATTGGTCCTCCTAGTTGTCAATCATTCTGGTGATGTTTACGTAAGGCCGTTGTACGTGCTCGTCCCTAGGCAGTTTTCGCTTTCTGCGCATGCGCACTTTCAGGTGTATATGTGTGGTGAGCCGTTTATATACTGTCTATGGTGGTGAGCTACAGTTTCAGCCATTCATTGAAGCTCGCCGTTCTCACCGGGTTTTTTCAAAATGTCTGAGGGTCGCTAGACATAAAGTGTAGGGATGCACCGAAATGAAAATTCTTGGCCGAAACCGAAAACGAGGAAACCAAGGCCGAAAACCGAAACACTGAAATAAATTATGCCAATTATTGTTAGTACCATTGCATTTATGGCTATGACTGTGTACTAAGTTTACTAAAATCAAGTCATTGCAATTGCATAAATTAATATTAAAGTTTCAAAGAATAAATCCATTAAAATTTTATGCAAATATTTATTTAGCATTTGCAAAGTATAAAATTAAATGTTTAACTTGACCCCACTCATGTGTACATTAAATAATAATGTAAAAGCCTACTGGCCTGGAGAAAGGTTTAAAAATGAAATGTTCTCTCATAAAAACAAAGTGCATTTAGGTCAATACTGCTGCCATAGCCCAAAATAATATCTGCAGTTATATGCTCATGGACGTGAGTTGCAAAAACCATAAACAGCTCAGGTAAACCTCTGAGAAATGACGGCTGCTCTGCACACACACGCAAAGGTCTCTCGCTCCCTCTCTCTGCCGCGCGCGCTACGTATGCGTGCTCATGCTCGCTCGCGATTCCGGGAGATTTAAACTAATTTGCGGGCATTAGGGAGCCGGTATCAATACGCGGGAGACTCCCGGAACTTCCGGAAGACTTGGGATGTCTGTGTTTTGAAAATCGCTGTCCGTGGGTCACTCTTAGATATATTTAAATACGTCCACACCGCAGATATGTAATGTTGCTTCAGACAAGCACGTGCAGGTCGCGGTGTCTGCTGTTTGCGTCATCACAACATTTCGGCCGTATTGTTTCGGTGATAAAAGTCTTTCGGCCGAAAACCGAAAATGCACTTTTGGGCCATTTTCGGCCGAAAATTTCCGGTGGCCGAATATTCGGTGCATCCCTAATAAAGTGTCTACGAATTGTATGACAAGAAGAGAAAGACCTCTGAAGAAAGAAACAAGACCAGAGTGTTTTTGGGATAATATTTCACACGCTGGGGTGCGCTAAAAGCACAGGTTGGGCTTCCCACTGATGCCTCAGTCGCGAAGTTCCTACTCGACAGGTAAAGTTTGGCATGCTATTTGGAGAAATCCATTTAAAATCACTGCTAGTAAAAGTTAATGTAAGCTATGATTAGCGATGCTGGCCCTGGCACAAGTCACACACCGACAGCAACTTGTAAACAGAGCGTGCACGAGGAGAACTAGGCTCGTGCATGCTCTCTCGTGCACACGTTTAATAGGCGTTCCCTCTCGGGAGCAGGTAGAGTGTTGCGCATGTGCATTTTTTCAAAAAGTGGAGAGGGCGGTTCTTTTCTAAAATTCGGGAAAATCCTCCACTATACCTTTAAGACTGATTAGTCAATTACAGTATGTGAATTAGGATGCAGCCTTAAGTCTTTCAGAATCCACATGAGAACTGAGACAAACACAAAGCAGACAAAAGCTTCCGACAATAATCTACACACAGAAACTGCCGTGGTAATGTACCGCTGGGAGGAATTAGCACAAGGAACTAATTCCAGATTCATATAATGAAATGTTTGCTTGTAAAATTAAATCAAATAGCCTCCTAGTTACTGAGAGGAAATATGTAGCCTAACACATTTTCAGTGTTCAGTACTGTCCACATTTTTAGTTTTATATTGTGGTCTCACATATCTTTGGGTTAAAACTGAGGTTTGGTGAGTTGTAACTAGCATTTCTCTTTATGACCTGCCAAATGACCTCTGCGGCCTATTCACAGCAGAGTCCTGCAAACAAACCAAACAACACATTCAAACTAAACCACAAGAGGAAGATCTCCATTTGCTTCAACTGAAAAACGTGGAATGGAGGTGTCATTACATTTTCCAACTAGCCTTTAAGGATTTGGGTTTCAGTTTGCATCTCTATGTCTTTTTATGACTGACAACATCAAAGTAACAAACAATAACGCATGCTAGTGGTTCTCAACTTTTCCGACTCTAATTGTAAATCAAGAAAACAAGCGATGCAAACAATAAGACTAACCCTATTGAGCTATATAACAATGAATGATTCATTTTCTGTTGAGTGATATCCAAATGTATTTCACCTGTCTAATAAAAAACATAATATATTTAATTGTCTTTGGGGATTCCATGGTTTCTACAAGAGTCGAGGGAAATGCGGATATGACATCATTGACAGGCGACGTACGGACACGGTCAGTGTACTGGTTAAAATTGCTGATTTCTTTGGATTTAAACACTGTTGGAAACGTTTGGGATAATGTAAGTACACAAGTCAACAAAACGTACAACATTGTTCTAGTGATTTCTGGATATTTTAATCATTATTTGATCCTAGGAACATTATCTGTAATGTTTATGACCTTTTCGAGCAGGACAAGCGATATATAGAAATCGTTAAGATAGGTATGTCTATGGCACACTGCCAACACAGGTAAAGATTTTCTTTATGCACGCAATTATGCAGGAAATATTAAGCATGAACATTTATTTGGGATTATTAGAAGAAATTGATTCGAATTTACATTAAATACTACAATACATACAATTGTTACATAACGGCAGTCACAAAGCTCACGGAGACGATGAATGCTTAGAATCATCTTTAATAAGAGCACATAGGAGATACTGAGGAGAAACACCACTAACATTAACAAGAACAGACCAGGAATGCAGGAAAACACAGGGTATATACACAGGGACTAACAAGTTAACTAAATGAGGCGCCAGGTGAACTAAACGACTAATCAGAAACACTGGGAAACTGGGTCAGAGAAAAAAACACTATAAAGCATAACTATGACAGTACGTTCCCTCCCAAAAAGGCGTAAATAGTCCATCTGAGGAGGGAGGGAAACAGGAAATGCTGGAGACTCAGGAAACACTGGAGATACAGGGGCACTGGGAATCATTTATCCAAAAAAGTAAATTAAATCCTCATCAAAAATGTCCTTACGTTCCTCAAGATATCCACCAGAGAGCTTCACCAGAGAGCTTCACCACCGCATCCACCGTGACAAGGTTGTGGGTGGGGCTTCCCTCCAAGCCGACAAACTCCACTAACACTCCCCTCTGCGATCTGCGGTGTTGCTGGCTCGTGCACCTGGTCAAACGCTAGTTGTGGTACAGGCTTCGGGGCGATGACTTCTTTCAGCCTCTTCCTTGGTTCGGGCTAGTCCATCGCGGCAGGCCGGTCTACACAGTCTGCAGTGGGCACATGCAACATCTCCATCGAGTCGCTTGTTGGTGGTGGATAGCTGGCCTCTCTGCCGATGCTGGAGTGGGGCTGGTGACGATGCCATCCTCCGCAGGGCCGATTGTGAATGGTGAGCTGTTATTCACAAGCACCCACTCTACGAATGCGGCAAAATCCTCTTTAGGACCGACCGCTGGAAGGCGTGCCTTGGAACGCCCACTCAGGCTGGTGATGTAAAACACACCTGTCTCCCTGCTCCAGACACAGTAACTGTACAGAGGGACACTGTTATGGTCCGTTCTTCTGTCACGTAATGGTAGTCACGAAGCTCATGAAGGTGATGAACGTTTAGAATAATCTTTAATAAGAACACACAGGAGATACTGAGGAGAAATACCACTAACATTAATGAGAACGGACCAGGAATGCAGGAGAAAACAGTGTACAGGGCTCGAATTTCGGCGCGGGATTGCGCTTTACATAATTTTTATCATTTCCGCAGGTCTCCCCACTTATAATGCGGAAAATTCCCCCGCAAACACTGATTCACTTTAGCATGTAGATTGTATGAGTAAATTAATCCACACAGATTATTAAATCAAATCAATCATTTTAAAACTTTCTGCGAGATGCAATTTCACAAACAGCGTGAGCGATTCAGCGGTGCTGCGTCTTCTCTCTCTCGTCTCTCAAAATGGCTTTTCTCTTTATTTGTATCTTTATTATTTTGTATACATTTTTTCTACTTTTTTCAATTTAAATCAAAGATTGAAATCAAGCTTCCTTGTGTTGTGTAAACTCTTAACAACAAAATTACCCCATTGTAAAAACGCAATGAGTGAGCAAACATTTAGGTGAGATAAATGTAATAATAAAACTGTCTAAAGAAATATATTCCAAAACGAAATTCAGGCCCTGGTGTATAGAGCAGTGTTTCCCACAGGATTTTGTGAAACTGTGGTGGGTGGACCTCGGTCCCTCTGGGCTGAAGATTTTTTTAAGTTAAATTCATCAATCTAGTGCACTTCGAGAGTTTAAAATTAAGAGCTCCAACCCATATTCAGTGTGTAAATTGAATAAAGAAAAAAAAAAAGTCTGTGCATTAACTTGTACCTAAACTTTAAAGGGCACTCAAAACTCTTTTTAGTTGTAATATAGTGTCTTAGTCTACATTACACTACAGAATAATATTAATGATGTTATAATATTATTCCTATGACTATAATAGCCACATATTGTAAAACAAATGCACAAAAAATAAATAATGAAACTTTCATAATTAGTTTTGTCCTAATTACTATACTTTAAAGAGATGCAACACGTGAGCTTTTCTTTTGAGGGAAACAAGTTTACAAACGCGTCTCTCATTACAATTCTAGTGAAATGCTGTAATCGTCAACTATGCAGATGTGAAAATAATGCGTAACTGAGACAAAAGGTGAACTGAATGACTAAACAAACACACTAGGAAACTGGGTCACAGGGAAAAAACAAACATAAAATCACTATGACAACAATACACTATTATTAAATTGCACTTTATTATTTTAAAACGTTTTACCATGCATCATCTTGCTCAGAGCGACAGTATATTCAAGTATAATTATTCAATTAAATGTTATTTGTTGAGCTAACCTAATTATTCATTTAGCCAACGTTTAAGGGCCCGTCCACACGGAGACGCGTTTCGCTGTATACGTATAAATTTTTTATCGTATTGGCGTTTCGTCCACACGGATCCGGCGTTTTGGGAGACTGAAACCGCTATTTTTTGAAACCGGGTCCCAAAGTGGATAAATCTGAAAACGACACCCTTGCGGTTTCGTGTGTACAGCCAATCCGTATATTTTGTGAAACGATGATGTCATCACATCACGTGTCGTCTGTGTCACGAGTAACAGCAACAACAATAAAGGCGGACTTATATGATTGTATTCGTGCTGCAGAAGCTACTAAGCCTACTAGCTTTATTACAGCAAAATCTATTGCTTCTCTGCAACTGTGGTGAGCAAAAAGCGATAATCTTTGTCTTCTTCTTCTTGGTTCGAATACAGCGCGCAAGGTTATGCGCATGCTCAAAGTCTTCTTCTCCGTGTATAGTGTATCTCTGTGGCAGAATTACAGCGCCCCATACTGGTCTGGCATATATACTACACCGTTTTCAGTCGGTTTCAGTGGTTTCGTGTGTACGCAGATATTTCTTGAGACGACGCCGTGTTTACAGAATTTTTTTTTAGAACGAGGAAAAAAAAATATCGGATCGGGAACGCACCGGCTTCGTGTGGACGTGGCCTAAGTCTTTCTTTACTGCTTCGAAATACATGCCGTTACACGCAAGTTCCTGTCCGAATAAAAACTGTTTTATACAACACAACATAATTACATAACCACAGCAAACTGTACATGATGAATTATGTTGTAGGCGCAAGCATAAATCTGTATTCAGATTTCAGAAGAATCATTGTAACATTTGTAATATAAATGCTGAGGTGTCTCATCCATCAGCTGCTATTCGCTACTGTATTGAAGATGAACGTAACTTAAAAAGCACGGGAAATTCCCGACAATAAACAAATAACCATTTAAATGTTTAGGATGTTTGCATTGTAAGAATGTACAGGGAGACTTCAAATATATAAAAAAACTGACTCATTAGGTAATGTTTTCTCATTAAAATCAGATGATTTCCTCTTAATTCAACAGAATTTGAGGGAATACCAATATGGCGGAGCAGTCGCTTCACTTTTTATGGGTCAGATTAAAGTGTAAAAAATTGTAAGTTTGAAAATAAACAGCCTATTAGCACCAAATACTTGTTCAGAAACAGAAAGTAGCGCCGCTGCTTTGTTTACGATGTTACCGGGGCAACGGCTGCATTTCTGGCGCGATCATTAAATCACCTAAAATACATCACAGCAACTTACCCTATCAAGCACCACAAAACCCGTCAACTAAGGTTAACAACAGTGCAAAAATAATGTCAAGAACCTTTCTGCACTGTATTGGACACGTTTTCCGAGAGAATCAAAACAGCACCATGGCTGTGAGCTCGAGGGCCTTTCTTCATTCACTTGCTTATTTCCCATTAAAGAGGTTGCGAGTTCAGTTCTCACTCAGAGCAAAATTCAACCTGTGACACTGGTGCCATGACCAAGATGAAGCACTGTGATGAGCATGGGGACAGGGTAATGGATCCTAACTAATTTATCATTTACTTTGCACTGCACAGACAGAACAACCCTCTTGATTCATCTGCTACTATCTCAGGCTCCCATCCCACAAATCCAAATTTTGCTTTATGTGAAATCAATCACATAAGACACAACATGAGACATCATCTCTTTAGACATTCAATGATCAAAACTCAATAAAATTGACAGCTCCAACTTTAAATTCTTTCTGATCAAATTTAATTCTGCATTAATGTGCCACGTTGCTACATTTCTAAAGCTCCCAGCGTTCCTGTAGAGCACAGAGTTGCCAAGGTTCAATTCCCAGAGAATGCAAGAATCGATAAAAGATCAGGGATATAAAGCATTGGGGAAAAAAGCATAATTCTGACAAAACAAACAAATGTAAGTGGTGTCGTGGTTTCCATAGACATGTTACACTAGTCTCACATGTTTTAGTCTCACTAGACAGACGGCAGAAGGTCTGGACTCCATTGCAGCTTCATTGGCCAAGGACCGCCCAGAGGCCGTCTGACTGACATGTAAAGCAACCTAGCAGTTCGTTTTGTACTGCGTCATGTTTAGGGGCGTGAAAATGTAAAAGTTCATGTCCCTACGATAACAGACTGGCATGCATCTAATAAATGATTCATTCAAGAAGAACACTTGCTGCAGAACTTTACTGCAACGGCACTGCAAACTTCACATGCTTTTGAAAGTCAAGCGTTCAGATGATCCTGATATGCGCTCATTGTCACAGTTGTAAACACGACGGCTTTCTTCTTCCATGAGGGAGTTTGGCGTCATGATGGCTTTGTTTCCAGGCGGACAGTTAAAGAACGCGACACACGCCTCCTGGAAATCCTGTAGAATTGTTGTTTATTTTATTTTTTTGTGAAATATATAAATATAATAAATCTGTGTCTTAAAGGTTGCATCAGCGATTTCAGGCCCAAACATAAATGATCACATTCATCTGATCTTTCCTAACGATCCGCTAGCTACCCTAACCCCATAAGCAGGCCGTCAAAAAACGCGTCTCTGTAGGCAGCCTAGGCTCTGAGATCTGCACACAAAAACAATTGGTTTCACCAACAACTCAAAACCAAAACAAATAGTGTTCCAACCAATCACCGACAGGGGGTGGGTGTTGTGAGGTTGATTGTCCCCTGTCGGTGATTGGTTGGAACACTATTTGTTTTGGTTTTGAGTTGTTGGTGAAACCAATTGTTTTTGTGTGCCTGCTTATGGGGCGGGCAGCTAGCGGATCGTTAGGAAAGATTAGATGAATGTGATCATTTATGTTTGGGCCTTTTTTGGGCCTGAAATCGCTGATACATCGCCTTTAACACATTGCTGTTGCTGCCATTATAAAAGTAACAATGTACTATCAAGGCCAAATGGCATCTAAAACAAACGCAATGTACACAAAGCTGCGCTCTTGTGAAAAGTCCCGTTATAAGTGGTCTACACTCTGATATGAATCTCTTATTGTCATCGTATTTCTAATTTGTTGTTAATGAAAGGATTTGTGCACGAGCATGCAAAACTCACGCTGAACCAAAACTCTGGATTCTGACTAACTTAAACACATCTGATTGGCACTCAACAGATATGTCTGTGATTGGCAACATTGTGCAACGCTGCAAAAACGCGTAGTAAATAGAAACCTTTGACACTCTTTACAGTGCGCTTATACACTCGCGGGGGCGTTTCAAAGCAGTCGGCTATTAGCGAGTACCGCTACTGCAGATATCATCACATTAAATGATAAAATAAATCTTTGGCAGGACAAGAAAAACCCTGTCTGATAAATAAGCTCATGACACCAAAAGTTTACAGATGACAGTGGAATTTAACAATTTTTGTTTGCAATTTCCATAGCAAAAACTACCAGAGCTCAACTAACATAAAACTCCAAACTTTATTAACGACAAAACGAACAGTCAGTAAAACAGATTTTTTTTTGCAAGCAATAGCATAAATCAACAAAACAGAACAAAGAGACAACTTAAATATTAACATTTTTGAAAGTCTAATAGCTAGTATTCAGGAATAGAAATTCAATGATCAAATGTAAAATAACACTGCGTAGTCTTTTCTGTATAAATTAAATATAGGTTAATCTTTGTTAAAGCTACAGAAGTTATTCAGTAAAGAGCAGTGTGTGACGCTTTGTCTTTTGTTGTTTAATTAAAATTAACGAGAGACAGCAGCAGGTATTATTAGGCTGGTGTCACTTTAAGAGCGAACGCACGGATCCAATATTATGATACATATCCGATTTCCTTCTCAAATTTTTACGTTCAATTAAGACATAACCTACTGTATTTACTAGGATACTCACCAAGATGGATTTTGAAATAACATTGTGTGTCTTTGTCCGTTCAAGCATCAACTAGGCTATCATCCGTTTAATTCTGTCAACTGTATCAACACGTCTTTCTCGCTGACCCGGGCCATCAGGCAGTCCTAACATAGTCTGTGTCATAGAAAATCAGAATAAGTTTGTTTTGACACAATTTTTTTTGTTTTTTGTTCCAATGACCTATATGCGAAAGACGATAATTAATAGTTAGGCTTAATTTCTGCTTTTTACAGATGGGCTTTGTTTCTTTGTGGATCAAAGATCATTTAGGTGATGTGAAATATGGATACAACTTAACACCCCATGTTGAAACTAAATTTATCCTAAAACTACATGTAAAAAAAAAAGACATCTTCGTAAAATAATGGCTACAAAAAACGGAAAATGTAACTGACATGCGTTAATAACCCAAGGGAACTCCTTAAGTTTGGATTTGTGCAGTCATATCTGAAATGCCTACTGTATTTAATATAGGCTACCTCAGATGAAATTGAGCATTAATTACAGAATCCAGATCCTCTGTTCAAACGTCAGAGCGAATCTGCCACTGTGCTTGAATCAAAGAGCAGCTGCCAAACTATAACCAATCCGGATGCAATAATAATAATTATCTGAGGTGTCAGTTATCACTAGGATTCTGAGGATTCTCCCATTGGAAGCTACTCTCAAGCACCATGTGTTGTTTGCAGAGAAACTAGACGCATGTGTAAGCAGTCTTCATTCACAGGCAGGTGACATCCGCTGTCTAGAAATCTAGTGAGCTGCCACCAACCCAAAGACAGCATATTTGGGAATCAAAGGCACATTTGATGATGCACAGACATGCTGTCTAGATAGGCAGCTCACTAGGTTGAGACAGACATAAATAGCAAGCACTTAACAAATTGTCTGAACAGATTATACTTCAAATAACTCACATTGAGTTACTAAGATTTCGGTTCGATTCATACATTACAAAAAATTATAAGAATAATAAAATGTACTATAATCTGATATGTAGGGCATAAGTATTCTGTGAAGTACCACATAGTATATCAAAAATGTATTTTGGTAATACCATATACATGTTTTAAACATAAGTACAAATAAAAAGAGAAGCACACAAAACAAGTTTTTTTTCCCCTTTAACATTCCCATTACAAAGGCATCGTGGAGGTAACCAATGGTACATGTCCAAAAACATGCAAATACCATTGTACTGTAGAATGTCCAAAAACATGGTACCACCGTGTTCAAAGATTAAGCTAATACAGAGGTAATGACCTATGCTTATAGCATAAATTATATCAGACCCAAACCGATATTTCAATGTAACGTCATTTGCATTTTATTAATTTTGTAAGTATCGCTGCCCTGACAGTCCTCATTGAGGCTCTGTCAACTTTTAACAGGACAAATGTGTCTGAAGCCACATGATCAAGCCATAACTTTAATGCTGAATCTCTTCCTTGTATCCAAACATACTGGTTTGACTAACGTAAATACTGACTGTCTTCACAAAGGGAGCTAGAAATATAAACGTGTTTCCAGAAATAATAGAGTAATATTCGTAAGCAATCACAGCTATGGCTTCACTGACACCAGCTAATGCTAAATCCAGACGTGCAAGTCATTCACTTGTGCTGGCCTGAAACATGACATGACTCAAGACGGCTCTCACACACACATACTCCCTAACATGAGCTCCAGGGCGGTCTGACTGAGCTCTACCACCGCTTACCCAGCAGAGTACTGGCCTTCGGTCGTCATTCTAGCAGTGCTGGGTAACTTACGGCAGAAAGCTTTAAAATTAAGTTTCTTAAAACAGGCCCAACCGAAGCCCTGACCTCTCCACGGACTACCTGCGGGAACACACTCGCACTCACTCCCGCGGCTGACGGAGCCGCAGAAGGCCCGGCCTAGCAAACAGGCCCAGCTCAATATCACACCAGGCGGCTTCAGGAAAACGCCCTTAGCGCTAACGATGCGGTGTAAGTACATAAAAGGTTGCAAAATTCACGGCGGCCGCCATGATGAGTCTTTCCCAGTGCATTTGAATTGAAAACATGGCAACCCGCGGGTCAGCACTGGCCTACAATTCAAGCCAACGACGCAGCGATCGGCGGTTTTTTCGCACCTACCTTCATGTCGGGACATCCTACAGACAGTGACACAGCCCCTCCTCGGGCTCCCTAACGTCTATGAGTCGGAAAGGTGCCGCTAAAAACGAAATAAAAGTGGGACGCGGTCTTTCTTTCCTATTTTCTCTCTTGAAGATGGATCCGGGGCTTACTTCTCTCCGCTTCCCCCTCCCCGTCTGTCATCAAGCGAATGTGTGTGTGAGAGATGGACCGGGTGCGGGCGAGGTCTACCGGCAGGGGGCGCAGGACTCATCTGCTTCTTCTTCTGTGGTGTTTGAAGGGCGGTAAACTCGTGTTGCTGTTGAATGGGTTTCTGTTAGTGTTGACTAACGCCATCTACTGTAGCTAAATATTAGTATTATTATTTTTACATTATTATTCACCCAAAAGTATTAGGACTTATTAATTCATTAACGTGCGAATTTAATCGCACTAGGTAAAAAATTATAAATTATAGACCGCATTTCTCAACAAATGACAAATTGATTTACTGTTCAAAAAAAGTAAAAACGCTTTTGGACACTTGACGTTTGGACTGTATGAAGATGAGAGCTTCATTCGGTCAATAAAAACGAATCAAAAGCTGATTAACAGTCATTGCAAAAATATCTCTGATATTTCAAAGTTTAAATTTTTGGGGCCTGTAGAATGAACTTTTACATTTGAAGACTATATAAAGGGGCCTTCGAGTGCTAGGTTGGCAGAAAGACAACAAATATGGTGTGAAGAATTGGGCAAATTTATTATAGGCCTACACAAAGGAAAAATAAGAAGATAAAAATATTATATTAGAAGAATTATAGCTGCATGGGTTACGTTGTGCCTAAAAAGTAGCCATAGAAAAGGTGTAGTATCATTTGTTTACAGACATTTATATATGTGTTGCTTATGTGCTTTGATTTTTGTGGCCACTGTAGATTGAAACTGTAAAATATTGAAAAAAAAAAAAAATTATGAAAAATATTTTCTATTAACAGTGTTTAAATAATCGTTAATTCAAAAATAACAACCTAATCAATAAAAAAAAATATGGACCTTTTTTTTTAAAACACCAGTTTAGGAATGGCAATAAAATGGCTTTTAAAATATAAAATAAAAATGATGGTAGTTTTTTACCTGCCCATGGTATCGTGATGATGTTAGATTTCAAATACCATAATACTTTGATATATATACTTTGATTTTCACCTTACATCTTCTTATAAATGTTTAACTTACGAACATCATTATTATATGATTGTTAATTTTTGAACAACAACTGACTTCACTACATAATGCTTAATAGATCATTAGTTAGAAAGTTAGAAACTTGTTAGAAACTTATGTCATGAAAATATACAGTAAGAGCCAGTGTTGGGGGAAAGTTGTTTTTAAAAGTAATGCATTACAATATTGCGTGACCCCCTAAAAAAAAGTAACTTTACTTTTAATGGAAGGTAATGCATAACGTTATTTTTGCGCTACTTTTTTTCTCACCTAGGCTGGGCTTGCTTGTTTGTTTTTTAATAACAAAAAAGCTATATTTTTTTGCAAATGCATTAAAAAATATATATATTTTAAGTACAATCAACTTAGATGTTTAAGTCATTTCAACTTAAATTACATTAAAATTAGTTTGTTACATTGAATCCTGCTTAACTAATAAAAAAAGTTGAAAATTGCTTAACTTATTTTGATGAGTTAAAGCAATGTAAAAACAAGTTGCCTTAACTTATTGATCACATCATTTTTTACAGTGTGTAAGGACCTAAATAAAAATGGCTGCATCCGAAATCGCATACTCTCTATTTTGAACAAGTAATTACTCCACGACCGCTAAAAACATATGTTCTATCTATATAGTATGAGTGTGGGTAGTGTATGTAATCTGGACTACATTCACCATGTTATCATTGTCATGTGACCAGCGTCAGTTACGTCGCTTCACTGCCGTTCATAAATGGGATAGTAAAGTATCCATCGTATGTACGCTTCAGAATCTCGCCAGAAGAAGTATTTCATAAGGGTACTACTTTTTGCCTACTATTTTAAGAGTAGTGTGAATTGGGACATACTTTTGTCACATACACTGTTTTTCGCCTATAGGGAAATATGCAATTTCAGATGTAGCCAATGAAACACAAATGTGTTGTTTATCTGTGTATATAAGTCAATCAACAAAGATCAACAAAGGTCACCAGCAAAGACATTGGTTCATAAAGTGAGATTAAATACACAAAGTATAGGCCTATTTGTATTATTTAACATTAAATTGTTGCAGGTTTGAGTAAAATTCTAGTTTTTTATTCATTTGCAAGTAAAATGAGTAAATGCATGCTCACATTTAGTCTAGAACTACAATAACCATCATGTTTACACAGTGAACACAACGCACCTGCACTTACTCCTGAATTCTCTCAACATGGGGACAGGAGAGGTCTCAGTCAATAAATGGAAAAACAAAGTAACTTGCGTTACTTAGTTGAAAAAGTAACTCGGATATTTTATTGTAAAATTAAAAGTAATGCTTTACTTAACTAGTTACTTGAAAAAAGTAATCTGATTATGTAACTCACGTTACTAATGCGTTTACCCCCAACACTGGAAAGATCCACTGGAGTACCCTGGTTAAAACCCCTGGGTGTAGAGTATTAGATCAACAAGCTACATACATAAATAATGAATCGCACCCATTCAGAACTTAAAAAGGGATTCCAACTAGATTGTTTTGTATTCTTTATTTCTGCAAGTAATATACAGTGCTATCTTATTGGCATTTTTGAGTCCTTAGAAATAGAAACAGGCAGATAAACAAAGTTGACACACTAGTGTCATGTACAAAGTGACCGTCAAATGGCCTCCGATATCATTCTGTTAATTAGACAGCGAGTTTTATCTGTAAAATACAGTGCATTTAAAAAGACAATTGCAGCAGTTAAGATAAACATTCCTACATGCAAAACATGAACCCCTGTATATCCACATTACATTCCTTACATGTGATTATCAGATTATGAAACGGCATTCCCTCGTACCATACATTACAAGCATGCGTTAAAGAATATTGAATAGGATCAAAACTCCTCCATGCTCCTCTGTGTGTTTTAAAACACAGATTCCTTGGTAAAGCACTGGATTCTGAGGAAGTCTATTGCCAGTAAGTCATTTAGATAAAAACCTGATAGTTTTGATTTATTTTAAAGGGAAATTCCTAAATAAGCAGGACTTTAAATGAGATGGTGAAAAGTGTACTTCAAATAAAGACCATTTTGGCACAAGGGAGTGTTTTTCATTGCAATGTTTGCGTTAGATGTTATCCTGTCTCAACAGATTTAGACAAGTAAAGAAAAATCACCATCTCTTTATTTAAACTAAGCACAATATGCTTGTTTTCTAAGTTTAAAATAAACTGTTTAGTAGTATTTCTAAAATATTAAATAACTTTGAAATGACTTATGAAATATAAAAACATGTTATAAGGCATTCAGTTGAAGCTTACAGTATGTAAAGGTTCAGTTCCATATCCACGTCTTTCTACCAATGACCAATATTATGTAAAAAACCTTAACAAATAAAATGATTTCAATTTAATGCAGCACAAATGTGATTAATACAACTAAAAAGCAACATATGCCCTTGAAAGTACGATGATAATTTGGCAATTATCTCAGCAAAAGCATGATGACATAAATATTTACTGATATACAGTTGATTTGGTTCTTCTCATTACCATCCAATGATGCTCATTCACTGTACAAAATCCGAATTTACGGACTTATCAAATGTTGGCGTGATATGGCAACTGGCTGAGTCACAATGTGGGACGTTTCTATAGACAAACAGTCCGCATGCAGAAGAACCAAACAAAGCCCGTTGTTTCTGTCCTTTAAGAGGCCCACTGCAAAAAGCAACATGTTCCTTTCATGAAGGGAAGAAGTTTGAGTTCCAGTGAGGCTCTGTGGAGATCTAAGAGACTTCATTCTGAATCTGAGGCTGTTCAGTGTCTGGCTGATCCTCTGCTGTCTTCTCTTTGACAGAGGATGGACTGCAGTTGGTTTTGTTGCCGTCTGGGTTGCTGTGGCTTCCTGCGCTGCCCAGTCGAGATGAAGCGACCACCGCTTTGACCGCTGCCTGTGGAGACATAAACATAGAGGTGTGCATTGTGTTTAGAATTTGATTACTTTTATATTTAAGCACATTTTGCTGCAAGGTAATGTTTAAACTGATAAATTACAAATAATTTGCTCAAAACTGATAATCATGACTAATAAAGGCCCCCTGAAATCAAAATGTAAGTTTTTTTTAGCTTTTAGTATGAATATGTTAGCCTTAAGGTTATGAATAAGCTGGTGTGTTCCAAAACAATGACAAAATTCGCATTTAGGAGATACAAGCATTCAAAACTTATAGTCTCTCACTTCCGCTAAAATGGATCACGGATTTGTATGACATCACAGCTTCTCATCACATCTTCTGCCCAATCAAATGCTGTCTAGAATCCAAAGCGTCCCACCCCCTATGCTATAAATACCACCTGGCCAAAGCGACGGTTGACATGTCACGGAGCAATATGGGTTGGAGATGTGTGTTCGGTTGCTCAAACGCTCAAGTTTTATTCCGTTTTCCAACTGTACGTTGGTTAAGAAGGAAATGGCTAGAATTTATTCAGACCTACGCATCAACAGCGCTCGGATTCGCTTCCATTGTGCTGTCAAGTACGAATTGCAGTCTGTGAGGTAAACTAAATGCTATTGGTTATTTAAAAAGGGGGAGGAGTCATTTAATATGTCCCGCCTTAGCTTCCTGTTTTAGTGGAAATTACGTCAACGCATCATACAAAGCTGCGCGTTCCAAGGCACTTCAGTGGGCCTTTAATAATTAATTATGATTATAATTATGAAAATGTTTAATTCTGTCATCATTTACTCACCCTCATGTTGTTCCAAACCTGTATGAGTTTCTTTCTTCTGTTGAACACAAAACAAGATATTTTGAAGAATGTTGGTAATCAAACAGTTGACGGTAAAAAAATACTTTGGAAGTCAATGGCTACCGCCAACTGTCTGGTTACCAACATTCTTCAAAATATCTTGTTTTGTGTTAAACAGAAGAAACTCATACAGGTTTGAAACAATATGAGGGTGAGTAAGTGTTGACATAATTTTCATTTTTGGGGTAAACTATCCCTTTAATCACAACTGTTTTCAATTTATCTTTTTACATTTCATCAGAACTATTGCACTTTCATCCAAGAAAAAGGGAAACTCATACACAGGGTTTATTTGACCTCATTTAGTGTCCTGATTTAAAATATTTATCATATACATTAACACTCTCATCCTTAATAAGCTTCTATCAAAAGCTAAAACAGTGAAAGTCCTAATATTAACTTCAGTAAATGCAAACTGTGGTAATGTTTTTGTATAAAGACAACAAAGAAATTTTTTTGGATTTATTATAGTTCCAAATCCATTTATTATAGATTTTCTCGCAGATTTAGTTGCAGCAAATAGCACAAGCAAGCAGCCACATGAAGGATTACAGACTGGCTGTAAAGCACATTCATTTGACCTGAGTACTGCAGTAGAGATTGGAAATTAAATAAAAAAAGATGTATTGTATCTTGGTACTCTTGGTTGTATTTTTGGTTGGTTTCCTGTTCTGTTACCTGTGTATGCACTAATTTTTATGGCGATTCATTGTTTGATTAATTCGCAACACCTGTTTCTCGTTTCCTTTCATACATTCGTCCCTGTCTCCGTTGGCTCCCTACGGCTTCTCCTTCGTTGACCTCAAGCTTCCTCGCCCCGGATTCTATCTCGCCCCGTCAACCCACCAGCTCCACCTTGGCTCTCCGCTCCCTCGGCTCCACCATGGCCTGTCATCCCTCTTAGGATATGTCTACATTAACCCGGATACATTTTAAAACGGCATTTTTGTTTCAAAACGCTCTCCGTCCACACTTGCGGTTTCCAGAAGTTTCTCATCCACACTGACGCAAAATTCACCTTCCTGCGCATGCGTAAACCCACACAAAAGCTCACTGAGATGATACAGACGGAACAGACATAATAAAGTTCTCACGCTATTCTTCTGACAGGATCATTTTATTTAGCAAAATATCTCACCATTCACTGATGCATCCAGGTTGCTCTCAGTCACCATTATATGTTTGGTCAAAAACGTTTGGTTTGCGAGTAAATTTTCTATCATCTTTGCAGGACTGCGATATGAAAAGTGTACAAAGTAACATATCTTTAGCAACAGTGTGAAAGTGAATAGCACATAACAGGCACAATACCGGTATAAACATACATATCTATTGGTTCAATACTCATCACAGGATTAAACATCCGTCATCGTTTTCTAATACCTCCGTTTTCACAGTCCACGCTACAACGTGAAAACGCTGTTTTCAAATTTATCCACTTGGTAAAGCATTTTCAAAAAGCTCAGTTTTCGCAGGACAAAAATGTCTCAGCATGGACGGAAGGTGGACATACTTAAAGGACTTTTACTTGCAGAAAAATAGAAACTAATTATCAATCAAATATAAATCAAAATCAATCACATGCCAGACGGCATGTATTAGATTGTGCATAATAGGTTTTTGGGCAAATTCTTGATCATTTTGATAATTTAGAGGCCTTCGAATTTTGCATATCAAATATGATACATTAGGCTTTACCGGGTTAAAACCTTCATAAAAATGTGTCATTGAGCCAAAAGCCTCAAACCTTGAGTTTTCTTCGAGCATTGAACTCCAGGAGTTTCTTCTGAGCAGTGTCCATATGGGTGAAGTTAACCGCCTTTCCAGTCACCCAGGGGTGCTGCAGCGCCTGCTGCGTCGTCAGCCGTTTCTTTGGATCCTGGACAATCAGTTTCTTCACCTATGGAGCCAAGAAAGACTAGTTAGACTTTCAGCAACACTTTCAGCAACACTTTGAGGTTTCAAATGTGGATTTGAAACCCACCATCAGCAACCCTGAACGTTCAAAATGACTGACAGGCAGAGATGTTTCTGATTGGCTAAATGTTATTATTAGTTTCATTTTCATATTATTCACTTGTTCCACAACAATGCGTGGTCAGCACTACTTCTGTGGTGAAAATCAAGTTTTTATGTTGTTTATATTTCTGTGTGATGTTTTTAATGTGCTTTAAGACAAACCATGTGCAAATTCATAAGTCAGCACCATTGCTGAGTATTTTCTCCTTAAAACTGCAATGAACAAAAGACAGTCTCAAAAACGCGGTTTGAAATCGCTGGTGTTTCTGACGTCACAAACTACCTTGAAACCAATCAGGTCAACGCGTGATCGTCAACGAGTGGATCTCTGAGCTGGGGCCCGTTCTTCTTACGTTGCTTATTACATCCGAGATCAAATGAGACATCCAAGATGATATCATCGTGCGAATCATGATCTGGCTAACTCGGTTCTTCGAACACACTTGCCGGATATGATTAGTATAGCTGGATTGAGTTATCTGAGATAATTGCGCGTTCATGCGCTGGTTAAAAGGGGATATGTATCGATAGTAGAAACATTGATCAGCAACGCTGCTATTGGCTGCTCAGCATGGCCAAAGAGCGCGCTCAGTTTTTCTCCTCAGCAGAGCAAGAACTAATAGTCGAAGTTTATTCGGAATTTTAATGTTTAATCAAAACGCCAGGGAACACCTCAAAGTCTGCAAAAGCCAGGAGAGAGGGCTGGCAAAGAGTAGCAGACAATTTAAATCCGTTAGAAGTGGCCATGTCAGATGTTTTTATCACTTATTAGCCTATATTTTTGTATTTTAATAATTGCATAATTACTTTGTTCATTGTAATGTCAGTCACCACAACATGGGAACAAATAAAAGTGAAGTACAAAAATATTCTACATAATGGTAATTTTTAGTTATATTATAGTCTCTTTTATAAAAGGTACTGTTAAATAAATGGTGTTCTGTTTATAAAAGCAACCAAGAAAAATAGAAAAGATCTTAGTAGCCTACACTGTAAAGTAATTTTTGCTGCATTAAATTAAGGCCGTATAGTCATTTCAACTGTTAAATCTTGAGTAATGATGAATTGCTTTGACTTGTTAAAGTGAAAACTGATAAACTTATGTTAATGTAAAAATATTTTGCCATGAGTTATTGATCACATTTTTCCCCAGTGTAGTTCATTGTAATGACATTGTGTTTTCCTCTTTTGTGCACTTTTACATAATACACCAACACTTGTATCTGTTCCCAAGAAAGTGGAGCTGAAATATGTGCAGTAAGTGGACATTTTCTAACTTTCCAAAGGAAAGAAAGTATAAGACTTTGTAATGTCCATTTGTTTCCATTGCACTGGACAGTGAATAAACCCTCTCAGATAACTGTCATATGGAGGAACTAACCTGCAAGTGCATAAATAACTTTACTTAATTTATACTTGTATGCTTTATGGCTGCAATATAAGTTGCAGGATTCCACATCTACAGAAAGGCCTACAGAAGAGTCTGCACAGACAGAGGAGACATAGGCCTACAGGTGGGCAGTGTATAGCCAACTTTTCCTTTTTATTTGTTGCATGAGGCATGTGTCTAATATCACTTGACCACTGGCTTTTCTTTACAAAGAACAACTGAAATAAAACTCAAGGAACTAAGCATATTTGTCTTTTATTAAACATTTAATGAAAAGTGTTTTGTTTTGGCAATGTTGTGTAATATGGCACATGCAACAATGTCACAGGCCCTGTCAGGTGTGCAACCCTCAAGAGTTTTCAGACACTGACATCTTCCCTTTAGTTAGCCAAAGTTAATTTCATTGTGTGCCCTTGTCCTGGCTAGAGCTGCATTGTAACTGGTTTGGGTCAGGGAATGGGGTCATAAAACACCTGTCTGCAGGCAGGAACATGTCATAATCACCTATGAAAAAATGCAGTTCTGTTAGGATCAGCATAAGTGTATGTAATACAGTGAGCTTGCTATTTAATTGTGGAACTTTTCTTACCACTTTCAAATAATGTGCATAAATGTGAATCTCTGAAAATTCTTAAGTCATGCACAGATCCTGGCCATTTTGCTTTCACATTTGTGATATGGAAGATTTTAGTCAACTGCCTTTTTATTTTATTTGATATAATATCACTAATCTGGAATATTAAGAATCACAATAGTAACTGGGCTGCACACTTACATTGTGAACCCCCTTTCTGTTCAAATAATCCCCTTCATTGAGGCCTTGATGGCAGTCAGTCTATGGTACCAATCACGTTAGTGAATCCTGAGCGACATATACTGTAATCTGCATGATCATGATTGCATGATCTTCATAAAAAATTATGATAGCCCCAAAAAAATAAACTGCTTTACAACGTTGGGTCTTAAGTGGCTTGGAAATGCCACCAAAAAAAACCCAACTAAAACTGTTTTTTAAACCTAAAAGCGCCAGGTAAACTCCGAATGACACGACAGACAGCACTTTCCATCAAGTTCTCCGCATCTCCAATAGTGTAAAGGAAAAAGCCACTCGCAAATAATCTTAGGGCAATGCAAATAGTTTGTGCTGTAGTTAAAGCCCGACTCCGACAAGTCGAAAATAAATGTGCGTTTCCAACAAATTAATAATGTAAACGACAATCTCACGACTGTCACGAGAAAAAAAATATATCTCAGAAATCGCGCTGCGCTGGACTTCACGTATCAGCTCCGCTTATAAAGCCATGCACAGTCTAATCCTGTTAACATGAAATAAGCCTGCTCCCGAGCAGGTTTAAGATTGCGCACCTGTTGCTATGACAGCAAGTCCAGGATGAGCGTCGAAGAACCAAACAATCCAAGATCATGCCAAATCGCCAACAATCAAATCCAGCTAAGTGAGTTAGCGACGTACGAAGAACGGGCCCCTGGTGTGAGTGAGTGGAGGCGGGCTAATTTGCATATTCATAGAACCACATATACTAAATGAAGCAAGGGTGTAGAGTTACATTCAAGCTATTTTAAGGCACGAAAAAACGCTTAAATATGTCATTTTGGGGAGTTTTAAGGGATAACGTTATTGACTACAGTGGGACTTTAAGAGTGTAGATCTGTCACAGAGATGTGTGATATTTCAGGACATCTACTGTATTTCAGTGATATCTGTCAGGTAATGGGGACATTTTTTATATGTGTAATTCCAAAAAATACTTGGCTAACACCACCCCACCACAATTTTATTTGCCTATCATAAAATAAAATGGTAACACTTTATTTTAAAGTGTCCTTGTTACACGTTACATGTACTTACTGTAGTAATAACAGTAAATTATGCATAATTACATGGAACTAACCCTAAACCAAACCCTAATCCTAACCTTAACCCTATAGTACATGTAGTTAATTAATATTACTGTAACAAGGGAACCTTAAAAATAAAGTGTAACCAAGAAAACAAAAAAAGTTGTTTATAAAGAAAGTTATTACGTTTCAGACTAGTTACATTTAAAATATGCACACTGTACCATAAAGGAATGCAGTATTTGAATATATGAAAATTAACGTATTATTTTGCAACATAAAAGTATAATTTATTAAATATCTTGAGTGTGCATTATAGTGATTTTGTTAAGAGGTGTTGTTAGGCACAAAATGTAGCAGATTTAATGAATTGGCAGTAACAACAAAATTATAAAACTAATGTTTTACTTAAAAATCATCTTATTAACAATAATAATGAATTACTCAAATAACTCCTCCACAAAGTGATATAGTTCATTAGGATAAATGTAGTGTAATAATGTACTGAAATAGAATTGAACTGATGTGCACTCAAAGGTGTGCGTTTATTTCAGGGGCAAACACAGATCATTCATTTATTAGAACGGAACATTTACTACTTTAAAGTATAAAAAATAACTTGAAAGACATCAATAAATGTTTCTCTGTGTGTGTGCTGTTTGTATACCGCAAATATTTGGATTTTTTTAGAGGTTTATAAGGATTTTATATAGAGAGAGAGAGAGATTTACTCACAAGGTCCTTGGCATTGAGAGACACATTGTCCCACCAGGGGGAGACAAATTCATATTCACAGTTCAGGATACGTTTAAACATGTACTGGTCTCCTCTGTCATCAAAAAAGGGTTCAAAACCACATAACCTATAGATAGAACAGAAACAGAAACAAGTTTTAAATAAGTTTTAACAGTTTAATGTGTTTTAAAATGTAATTTATTTCTGTGCTGGCAAAGCAGAATTTTCAGCATCCATTACTCAATGTTTAAGTGTCACAATGATCCTTCAGAAATCAATCTAATATGCTGATTTGGTGCTCAATCATTAATAATGTACATTTATATTACTTAATATATTTGTGGAAACCGTAAAAGTTCAAAGAACAACATTTATTTGAAATATAAATATTTTCTAAAATTATAAACGTCTATACTGTCATTTTTGATCAGTTTAATACATCCTTGCTTAATAAAAGTATGTATTTCTTTTAAAAAATCTTACCCTAAACTTTTGAATGGTAATGTATAATGGTTTCCACACAAAAAATATTAATAGGCAAAAACTTTTTACAACATTGATAATAATAATAAAAGTTTCTTGAGCACCAAATCAGTATATTAGAATGATTTCAGAAATAATCATGTGACATTGAAGACTGGAGTAATGATCGCCATCACAGGAATAGATACAATTTTAAAATTAAAATGGAAAACAGTTATTTTAACCTGTAATAATATTTTACAATTTTACTGTATTTTTAAGCAAATAAATGCAGCCTTGGTAAGCATAAGATACTTTTTATTTAATTTTTTTTATCGTAATTATTCCAAACGTTTTATTGGTATTAAATAATGGTGCAAATACCAGTAAATTGACTAGCGCAAACCTTAGTAAATCGCGTTGTGTGATTAATTTAAATACTCTTCTCCCATACATTTTGCGTTTGAAAGAGAAACTCCTACAAATGCATATGAAATAAGGTCAGCCGCAAAAATAACCCTGTCTACTCATTTTTTAGCGCTAATTTTTCCACTGCGTGTATTTAGTAAATCCTGACATCCTGACAAATCCTGACACAATCCTGATTTGTAGCAGAGTTGTCTTTTATAAAAAAAAAAAAAAAAACCAGACTAGGCATAACGAGGAATGGAACAACCAGGTAAACATGATGATAATGGATAATGGACAGCAGGTTATGTGACATACCCGATTATGTTTAAGGCTAGGCGGATAACCTCAACTTTCGGTTCCAAAAATGGAGTTAACTTTCAGGGCAAGTAGCCATAGCAACTTATACCTGAACATAAGGATAGTGTATGTTCTTTACCAGAGTTAGTTTACTTCAGAGGTGTTCATGCGATGTGTGTCCAAATGATGAGGCTCCAGTGGACGTGATAGATTGCACACAATATTAAATATATAATTAGTTATTTCGATATATAAAGTGCTATTAAAACAAGGTAATGTTAATTTATTATAATATATAGCTAGCCTATATAATTCTCATCTCTCACATCGTTCATCTGCATTCAGACGTTTTTTTATGCTATAATGTATTTATCTAATAAAAGACATAGGCTATATGATATGATATATGTTACCTTTCAAGCAATGTGGAAGCAAAATGACTAAACAAAAAATAAACGTATACAGCCATGTTCTCTTTGCAAGCACAGACTGTTATTTAGTTTAATCAGTCTTTGTTTTTATTATATAACTAGCATCAAACAAACTATATAGTTCTTATTCTCAGTGATTAAAGATTATTAAACGAAAAGATTGAAAAATGATTGCACAACCACCAAGTAGGTGGCGATATACTGTATATAAGTATATAAATCAGCATCTAACAAAAGAAAAATAAATTTGTAGTATGGCACACTTTTTCTTAGCGTCCGTTTCCATGGTGACTCGTTGATTCGACGCACTGTTGAGAATGTCTGGTGTGTTAACCGTTAACATACATAAGTTGATGAAATTACGCGTTTTTGGAACCAGCATACCTCGAGTAAGCAAGGTTTGGTCAATCAACCTAGAGTTCAGGGTATGTTTGACGGTAGATAACCTTGCTTTCTGGAATATACCCCTGAGCTCGGGGCTTAGAACCAAACAATCAATGAAATGGAGAACAGGTGCAACCAATAATCAAACAATGAAAAAACATGGAAACTGACACACAAAACAGAAACAAACCATGATAAATACCTTTAGATTGACAACTGCAAACTAAATTACTACTAATTCAAATGAAAACTACAAGACTAATGTCTGTCTGTTCACTTTTAATAGTAAAAATTGTACATATTCAATCTGGAACTGAGCAGTTTTCTTTTTCTAATTTGTGCAACTTTGTAGGTACTTTGCTAATTTGTGCTAATTTGTAATTTGTGCTACTTTTTAAGATCGTCTTGTATACAGTACATCTAAATATTATCCCCTGTGGTTAGAAAGTGTATAAATACATTAATGCCTATTTCACTTGAATTTCATTGGAATACATATGAAACATTCGTTTTCGGAATTAAATTTGAGAGCTATGGCAGAGTTTTTCAGTGAATAACTAGCCGGTTCCTTACAAATGGATTTAATAGCATGTAGGCTAAATTATGACATTTTTAAAACGTTTTTGACAAAGAGTACAAATTTCTCAGACATTTTGTAAAATAATTTATATCTAATTCCTGGAATTACACACAAAAGTTCAAAACGTACTTCACACTTTTTATCAGTGAGGCTGATCTGAGACAAAACCAGTGATTGATATGACAGAGAGATTGAATGACTAAGCACAGCATTCTTGTGAGAGAATAACTTTAGACAAGTATGTCGTGTCACTCACAAAATGTACGTGATAACTCCCACAGACCACATGTCAACCTCAGGGCCATAGGCACATCCCCGTAAAATCTCAGGAGCTGAGGAAGAGAAAGAAAGAACATCAGAAGAAAAGAATAAACGGGGGAGGTGATGCTCTGCTGCACTGATGCTGTAAAAAGAATTAAAAAAAAATCTGTAATTCTCTTTGTGGAAATGAACTCACCACAATAGCCTGGAGTCCCACACACAGTCTTCATTGTTACCTGATCGTCTACAATTTTCGACAAACCAAAATCCGCTGTAAAGATAAATCACACCAAATAAAAACAGATTAACAAAAAAATCCAAATCTATCTATCTATCCATCCATCCATCCATCCATCCATCCATCCATCTATCTATCTATCTATCTAAAATGTTTTTTGTTTTTTTTATTCTTAGTGTTAAAATTCTTGAATACAATAAAGAATTCTTGATACATTCCATTAAAAATGTAAATGTCTTTAAAAAAAGTCTTACTGGCCACAACCCCTTTTTTCTTTTCTTTTTTACATATATATGTATACTACTGGTCAGTAAGACTTGTTGTTTTGTTTTTTAAGAAATTAGGCTAACAGTTTAATTTAACATTTAGCACCAAATTACCATATTAGAATGCTTCATTCTTTCATAAATAAATAAATAAATAAATAAATACTTGTGCTTATAGTGCTTAGTATATGCAAAGACTAGTGCTTAATATTTTTTTCTGCATTCCAATAAGTTTGCTTTATGATGAAAACTGACCTGGACAGGTTTTCATGACATTAAGTCACATGCTGAAGTTTAATACTTCGGCTTATGAGTTCAAATCCTTAACCCAAACAATGAATGAGGAAATCATTACAAATGAACTGTGACAGCTACATTTGAATATGACATAAGTCAGTGATTATTTTTCCTTTAAATCTTACAGTGAATGTTCCTCTAATGCACAACAGGATCATGTTGCATGTTTGCAAGCTAATTCACCAACAAGAGATGTTTAGCCAAACTGCAGTTCCCCCCATCAAGCGAATGGAGAGCCTTACCTATTTTGAGCGGAGCATCTGGCGCTGATGTGGCGTACAGCAGGTTCTCAGGTTTCAGGTCTCTGTGCACTACACCATTCTCATGCAGGTACTGCAAACACACATACAGACACAGGGGGCTTTCACTTATTAATCTGTGGTGTACACAGACACATGTGACTGTACAATTTGGTGACAATAATTAACATGCATTACCTTCACCATTAATTGAGTAATACGATTTTTAGTTTTCAAATTTGTATGGGAATCTCCTCTGTGGTTGGTAAACAGATTAATCTGGGCCTGATAATGAGCAAATTTAAAGTAATGACCAAGCTGTACTGATTAAACGTGTTTCATAACTGACATAATTTAGTGCATCAAGAGATCTTTCCTCTGCTCTGAGGCCATTTAAGTTTTACACTGTGTGCAAGGAAGCACTGTATTGATATTCCTCAAACATTTTTATGTTTTTTATTACACTAGTGTCACACTTGCTGTGTGTGTGTACGTACGTACATACATACATACATACATACATACATACATACATACATACATACATACATACATACATACATACATACATACATACATACATACATACATACATAATCCAAAACGTGTTTTAATGAACAGAGTAACACACTAACTTAACAATAGCAACATCAACACAAGACAAAGGACTGATGAAACTGAGGGCTTAAATACACAGGGATGGCAATCAACAGAACAACGAACAGGTGAGGACTAATCAGGAACCATAGTAACAAACAAGTGGCGGGAAAACTGATAACAAAGAAAACTAGGTAAAACCAAAACACGGACTGCATCCAAAATCACATACTTGCCTACTACATATATAATAGATGAAAAACAGTATGTATACCGCGCCGATCCGAGTTTGCGCCGACTCGCCGAGTCTGATTCTAAAGTGTGCATACAACGGACCCTTTACTATCACATGAGGCCATGAGAGAGGATTTGTGAATGGCAGTGAAGCGATGGAACGCTGCTAGGTCACATGATAATGACAACATGGCGAATGTAGTACGTCCAGATTACATTCATACACACATTTATACTAAAACATACTTTTTTTTAGCGGTCGTGAAGTAATTACATATTTAAAAAATAAGTACCTACTCAAGACAGTATGCGATTTCGGACACAGCCAGGGACAAGAACTCAAGCAAAACAGAAAATACATGTGACGCTTAGGTGTGTTATTTATGTGTGTTTGTTTTTGAAAAACTTTGTAGATGTCAACCATCCTCAAAGAAGCCATTCTTATACCTTCTTATACCTGCAAGGTTTTCCAACCCTTATCCTTAATTCTATATCTGCCCTTTTGAATTTATGACAACATGAATAATTTAATAATTTGTAAATACTTTTTATTTCAATAATTCATGCATCAAAGGGTTAAGATTAAAGGTTGAAAATCTTAAAATGATCACTATTTAAAATCTATCACTGTAAAATCTTGTTCCAGCTAATACTTTTTAGTTGACTTCATGTCAACAATTTGTTGAACTAAACTTAACTTAATCCCGCCAAGATTGCGGGATTCGGGCTACTTTTAACCTGTTGCCGTAGGCTGATTTTTTTCCTGTGCAAAGGTTTGACATGCATTGTAATTTACTGGAAAGCTTGTATAGAAATATTTTACCCATTTTATATTCTACCAATGACAAAACTGTGCTAGATGAGTTTTGTTAGGGAGGAACACTGGTAAGGAGCCCTTGAGCGCCTTTATGGAAACAGACTGTGTTTATGATTACTATATAGTGATTTTAAAGTTGAACAGTGACTGTTAAATATATATTGAGAGCCATATTTAGAGTTCTGATATTTGGCTGCCTTCAGTAAGTGTTGATATGCAGTTGCTAAAGTATTTGGAGTGTTTTTAGCTCTATTCATTTGGTTTGTATTAATTAGGTTGTTGCTATGTGTGTGAGGTCAATTCATGTCCGTATAACAAATTGACAAGTTAAAGGTGCTATACAGAATCCAGAAATGTTTTTTAAGTTTCGTTACAAGCTGTTCACACTTTGGCAATACAAAAAGCGATTAATACATGAGAATTCGTACATATAGCCTCTAACCAAAGTTAAATACTTAGTGTTAGGGCTTTGTTCAAATCACTATTCCTCAGAATAAGTAATGCTAAAAGTGACACTTGTCTTAGCAAATACTACTAATTAGACCAATGTCCATCGCTTTCAACAGATCTGTGTTTATAATCAGCCAGACGCACTTGCCAGTGCCTTGGTGAGTGTTACCACGGAAACTCATTAAACAGAGTAGCATGGGCCATAAGTCTGCCTGGTTACAGAGAAACAACACGTGGTCACTATCTATCATGTGCTACCGAGGGAACGATGGACGTGAGAGATTCCCAACCTGAAGAAGATGTGTGAAAGGTATTAATACCAGAAACAACAACAACAACAAAAATATTTATAAACTCATTATTCTAAGGCAAGAATTTACAGTACTATTGCTCCGTCAAAGCAATTTTGATGTGGCCAGTAAGCAATCTCTTTGTAACTACATACTACAGAACATGCTAGCAACTAGCTATGTAGAAAAATAGGAGATAAATTCTCTTCGAAGAAAAGGTTTCATATAGAACCCTAGGGGTATTGACTTAAAGGGCAGATGTAAAATAAGTCTCTGATGTCCCCAGAGTGTGTATGTTAAGTTTTAGCTCAAAATAACAGATAATTTTTTACAGCATGTTATATTGTCATTTTTTGGGGCTCAGAAAAACGCACCGTTTTAGTGTCCCTTTAAATGCAAATTAACTGCTGCTGCTGGCCCAGGGGGCGGAGCCTCACGAGCTTGCGCTAAGAGCCAGGACAATCTCATCTGATAATATGAAAACAGAAACTCTCAGTAGTGGTGTTCATTTCGACTCGGAGTCGCACAGTAATGCCCACAGAGCCAGAGAATATATGCTGTATGGAGATAGAACAGGAATAGTTTAGTTTAATTACGGTTATTTGTCATCTGCTTTTATCCACTATTAATACAAGCCTGCTGTAGCAGACCCCGTCCGAATGATGACCAAAATATACTGATGAGTTCAATTAAGTTTATTGTACCTCACACAAAAGATGAAGCCTTAGTTTTACTCCAGAAAATCACTGTAAGAGCGAATAAACACAGTATATAAGTGCGCATTAAAGTCTTATCCATAAACTCTCTCTCTCTCCCTTTATTTATCATGGAACATACACAGCGAAATACACAAAACACTCGTTAGAACTAACAGTAAACAAATATATACACACCTTTTCAGTGGGTGCTTAATAAACTGGTAAACTGTATATCCACGACTGGATGAGCTGTCATAAAGTGCGCGCTCTCACTTTCATTTTTGCCGTGATCAGTAACGTTAGGCCTGTCGCTCTGGAGACTGTAAGCTGAATCACGAACAGTACAGATCCATCCTCGAGTAACAACGAGAGTAAATGAAGACTAAGTTCATTCTTACATCCAACAACAAAACACCTCAATCGCTTAGGAGACATTCTTGTCTACAGCTGCTCCAGCGTGGAAACAATGGCGGACTGTGTCCAGCTCACTCAGGGCGGATCTATGCTCAAACTGCAGTATCAATCAACAGTCGTGGGAGGGGCCTGTGCAAAGTGACGTCACATTGCCCCGAATCTAAGAACAGCTCATTCTGAGACAGTGCTTATGATTTATGGGGATTTTAATCATTATAGGGTGGTTGTGTACACACACTGCCAACACACATTTACGTTCAAACACGTGTAAAAGTGAATTTTGCATAATAGGTGCCCTTTAATTTTTAAAAACGCTTTAGTTTATGCCAAAAAGACTCTTTAAGGAGAAATGTATTAAATGATTCCATAATGCTTTCATGTTTAATGAGTCATTTCAATCTTTTCTAGTGATGAAGCATGTTTATTAGCTGTTTAATTCATATGAATTAATCAAAAAAAAATTGTATTAAAACAAAATGTATAAAATGATCTGATGATGGAACCCCTAAAAGGTTCTATTTATGAAGTGCCTGACAGAACCCTTTAAGGTTCTATAGAACCATTTCTTCTAAGAATGTGCAATAAAGTGCAACAGTTAGGTTCCAGAAGTAAAAGTTCCATTCATTTCCTCCTTAGGAAACTATAAATCAGTAAAAGACAGACCTATTGTGCGCTATGACGTTGTTATACTAGTATAGGCTGTTTTTACAGCCATCAGTCCACATTATTTCATCTTATTTTTAAATAATCATGTTAAACAGTAGAATTCCAGATGAAAAACTACATTACCCATGACTCTCCCTAAATCTCCACCAATTAAAGAATCGAAACAAGCAAATCACACAAAAGTGTCACACTACTGTCACCTGATGGAGTTTTGGTTCCTTGCTAGTGTCGCCTTTGGTTTTCTCTGAGTTTACAAAACATTTAATATTCTGTAATATTATCAATTTGACTGCACTGTAATTATTGGATGAGACTTAATTGAGCTGGATGATGATGATGACACTATGACTTTTGTAGAGCTGATTTATCGCTGAATCGTAATTTGTATTATAATGTATGAACTCTGCAACATCGACACATCTTGTTATTGATCGGAATTGAATCAACATTTAACTGACTTGAGCTAAATAACGAATAGCTGCTTACAACCGAATTATATACATAATCCACATCTTTAAATCAATAGTTTTTATCCATTGTATTGTTTCGATTGTCATTTGCAGTTCTTCATGGGAATGTAGTTATTTTCCTGATTAAAGTCTTACCTTTACCTTTTTGTCTGATTTTCAAATACTTTTTTCAAATCAAAGTTTGTAATGTTGTGATTCACCTCATAGCTGGTTGGTTCACTTCATAGCTTAGAACTCTTTCACAAAGACTTTAAAAAAAATCCATTTGGGAAAAATACTAAACCAAGGCTGCTAAAAAAAAAGTGGACGTGGACTGCTGCACTCTATTACTTAGAGTATATACTCTATTACTTATACTTCTATTACTCTGTTACTTAGAACATCCTAGCAACAGCATAGTAACACCCAAGCAACAATTCACAATGCATTGTTGTGGCTAGTATTACACTCACAGTTTTTTAGAGAATAGTTTGTTTGTTTTCATTTGGAGTATTTACTTTGGCTTGCAATTAAGCAATGCTAAGCTAAAGTGCTAAAGTTTCTAAAAGGCCCATTATAGACTCACGCCATATCTGTAATCTCTAAACATGGATACTCAGGTTTAAGTGCTCTCCCATATATAATTCACATGGGAAAATCAAGCCTTACACTGACAAAAACTTCTCTTAACTGTCAAACTAGTATGCACGACTGCCCATATAAAGGCAGAGTCACCACAGTCCCCAGTGTAAAAACATTCCAAATGGTTTGTTTGCAATAGAGCCGCAGAATGATTCCTCAGAGGACGAGCAGTACAGTGTGCCAGCTTCCCAACACCAATTATTATGGTGACATGAAGGAGTGTTATCTTTTAGTGGGGTCCGAGGGGAATACTCCCATCCTGTTCAAAACTCAGTGGAGCTGACACACATAAAGTACATCTTCTCTCTCCTTCTCTTCTTCCTCTCATCTGACAAGAGCAGGTCTGTAGCTCGCCACTGCTGCCATCTGTGTCCCCACGCCATGAAGATTATTTTAGCAACTAGCCTCGTTATGTAGGTCCACACAGTTAAAGGTAAAGAGTGTAATTTCAGTGCCACTAGTGGCTCCAAATGGAACTGCAAAATGAATGACTGTTTTCAAACTTAAGTTACCGTCTTTGTAAAGGCTAAATCACTCTTCACCGACAGATGTCGACCAACAGCAATAGATACGTTCACGTGGCTTTGTCAGATCCTTCTGTTAGCGTTGGTCAGCGCTTGTTTTCGCCAACTAAACATGCTCAATCTGCAGGTCGTGAAATGTGTGAGAAGTGACATACTGTAATCTGGTGATTGTCGGCGCTGGTCGAAATCTGTCGTTGCAATGTGAATTAGTCTTAACTCGTTTCACCTAAGGTGATTATATATCACCCTGTAGCCCAAGACTGGTTGCCCACTGAAGGTAAGCAGGGTTGAGCCTGGTTAGAACCTGGATGGGAGACCTCCTGGGAAAACCAGGTTGCTGCTGGAAGAGGTGTTAGTGAGGCCAGTAGGGGGCGCTCACCCTGTGGTCTGTGTGGGTCCTAACACCCCAGTGTAGATCGGGACACTATACTGTCAAAGAGCACCGTCCTTTGGATGAGACGTTAAAGCAAGGTCCTGACTCTCTGTGGTCATTAAAAATTCCAGGATGTCCTTCGAAAAAGAGTACGGGTGTAACCCCGGCATCCTGGCCAAATTTGCCCGGTGGCTTCTGTCCATCATGGCCTCCTAATCATCCCCATATGTATGTACTGATTGGCTTCATCACTCTGTCTCCTCTCCACCAGTAAGCTGGTGTGTGGTGGGCGTTTTGGCGCAATATGGCTGCCGTCACATCATCCAGGTGGATGCTGCACATTGGTGGTGGTTGAGGAGATTTCCCCTTCCGTTTAAAGCACTTTAAGTACCCAGAAAAGCGCTTCAGGGGAATCAACCTAGAACTGGCTTATAGTTGACTCTTAAAATGACACGTAACCCCAAAATGACAATCTGTCAACATTTATTCACCATCAAGTGGTTCAAAGCTCATATGACTTTCTTTCTTCCATGGAACATTACTTATTTTGTGTAACAGGAAATAAAGTCACATGGGCATCATTTGGAGCGACATGACTGTGAGTAAATGATGGCACAACTTCCATCTTATGGTGAACTATCCCTTTGAGGCATCAAATGGAATAGCACATATAATGGCTGCGTTCATAATTAAATCAAAATTACTTACTGAATACTGCTCAGAATTCTATAGAAGACTGTTTCCACCATGGAAATGAGATTTCTCGCAATTTTGAGTCTATATCTTGCAATTTTGAGTTAACATCTCACAATTTTTTTTTTTTTTTGGGAGTCTTTTCCTTGAAATTCTGAGTTTACATCTCTAATTCTGACTTTTTTTTCTTGGCATTCTGAGATTACATCTCACAATTCTGACTTTTTTATATCTCAGAATTGCGAGACGTTAACTCAAAATTGCGAGATATAAAGTAATAATTGCGATAAATAAAGTCAAAATGTTGTTAGAAATTCGCAATTCTGAGAAAAAAGTCTGGTCACACTTTAGATTAGGGTCAACTTCCCATTATTAACTAGAACTATTAACTACAACTTTTGCCTCAATAAACTCCTAATTACTTATTAATAGTCAGTAAGGTAGTTGTTAAGTTTAAGTATTGGGTAGGATTAAGGAATGTAGAATATGGTCAGTGTCACAAACTGCTCTGACACACACGGGTATGAGGATCCAAAAGCAGCTTTTATTGGGGCAATCCAGAGTCATAATCCATATTACAGACAAGGGTCAAAACCCCAGGGAAGACAATCCAAAAAATAACAGAGTCCAAGATACAGGCAAACAGAGAAATTTAGGAAACCGGGCAGAAGGTCAGAAACATAACACAGGAGACAAGAGCAAGTGCTCAGAATTGCAGTGACACTAAACAAGACTTTGCAAAGAAAGAGTGAAAAACACAGGGCTTACATAGGAAGGGCTTAACAAGCTAATGAAACACAGCTGAACCTACTCGCAACATAATGAGTCCAGGCAATGGGTTATGGGAATTGAAGTTCATGATGACAGGAGGAGTGCCCTCTGGTGGAGATTATGGTCACTCCAGCTGGCGGACGTGACAGTCATGCAGAATAAGGCATTAATATGTGCTTTATAAGTACTAATAAACAGCCAATATCCTAGTAATATGCACTTTCCTAAGCAACTAGTTATTAGTGAGAATTGGACCCTAAACTAAAGTGTTACCAAAAGTTACCTATTCTACGCTCCTTGCACTGGTTGTCAGTCTGTTACTGAATTGATTTTAAAATGTATTTATTTGTTTATAAAGCTCTTAATAATTTAGCCCCTAAATATCTCACCGATCTACTGTTTCTTATAACCCATCCAGGTCACTACGATCACGGAAATGTCACCTCCTGTTTGTTCCACTGCTTTCGCAGTAGCTGGCCCTAAACTGTGGAATAATCTGGCACTGTCTATCAGAACAGCTCCTAAGTTAGCCGAATTCATATCTATGTCTCATGCTTTTAATCCTTTGTAACTTGTATCTGTCTTGTAAAAAAAAAAAAAAAAAAAAAAAAAAACTTTTTATATTAAATTACATTATAAATTACTATATTATAAATCACTTTAGCTTCTGCGAGGAAGCTGCCACAACGACCTCCCCGAGGTGGACCTGGAGATCCGGAGCGCTGCGTCGGAAGCAATGTGGCTGAGGACCGAAACGAATGCCAGACTGAGCTGCAGGGGTGGAGGGCCAGAGGGCAACGGACGGCCTGCAAGTCCATGGCAATAGGCAGGCGAGGTCTGACCCAGGCGGAGCTGGCAGGTTGAGGGAGCGCGGGGACGTCGCGGGCCTGATGGTCGACAGAGGAGCCGAGGAAGGGAGGAGTGGAGGCGGAGGAGTTAGGATGACTGGCCAAGGTGGAGTAGTGGGGACAGCGGTCGGAGGCAGAGCCAAGGAATCCCCCAGCCTGGTCTAAGATGGCTAATATTGTATATTTAAGTTCCTGTGTTTCCTCAGTTCATTGTCAGTTATTGTTACGTGCACTCTGTTACGCCTTGTGGATTATCTGAGTTTGATTTATTATTAAATACCCTCGTATCAGAACCTTTTGACTCTTCTTCATCTTTGGACTTTTATAGTTGTGACAGAGATGAAAAGTCACAAATTTATTTTTATTTTTTTAATTTGTGGCAGAAACAGGCTTCCATATATACACTCACCTAAAGGATTATTAGGAACACCTGTTCAATTTCTCATTAATGCAATTATCTAATCAACCAATCACATGGCAGTTGCTTCAATGCATTTAGGGGTTTGGTCCTGGTCAAGACAATCTCCTGAACTCCAAACTGAATGTCAGAATGGGAAATAAAGGTGATTTAAGCAATTTTGAGCGTGGCATGGTTGTTGGTGCCAGACGGGCCGGTCTGAGTATTTCACAATCTGCTCAGTTACTGGGATTTTCACGCACAACCATTTCTAGGGTTTACAAAGAATGGTGTGAAAAGGGAAAAACATCCAGTATGCGGCAGTCCTGTGGGCGAAAATGCCTTGTTGATGCTAGAGGTCAGAGGAGAATGGGCCGACTGATTCAAGCTGATAGAAGAGCAACTTTGACTGAAATAACCACTCGTTACAACCGAGGTATGCAGCAAAGCATTTGTGAAGCCACAACACGCACAACCTTGAGGCGGATGGGCTACAACAGCAGAAGACCCCACCGGGTACCACTCATCTCCACTACAAATAGGAAAAAGAGGCTACAATTTGCACGAGCTCACCAAAATTGGACAGTTGAAGACTGGAAAAATGTTGCCTGGTCTGATGAGTCTCGATTTCTGTTGAGACATTCAGATGGTAGAGTCAGAATTTGGCATAAACAGAATGAGAATATGGATCCATCATGCCTTGTTACCACTGTGCAGGCTGGTGGTGGTGGTGTAATGGTGTGGGGGATGTTTTCTTGGCACACTTTAGGCCCCTAAGTGCCAATTGGGCATCGTTTAAATGCCACGGCCTACCTGAGCATTGTTTCTGACCATGTCCATCCCTTTATGACCACCATGTACCCATCCTCTGATGGCTACTTCCAGCAGGATAATGCACCATGTCACAAAGCTCGAATCATTTCAAATTGGTTTCTTGAACATGACAATGAGTTCACTGTACTAAAATGGCCCCCACAGTCACCAGATCTCAACCCAATAGAGCATCTTTGGGATGTGGTGGAACGGGAGCTTCGTGCCCTGGATGTGCATCCCACAAATCTCCATCAACTGCAAGATGCTATCCTATCAATATGGGCCAACATTTCTAAAGAATGCTTTCAGCACCTTGTTGAATCAATGCCACGTAGAATTAAGGCGAAAGGGGGTCAAACACAGTATTAGTATGGTGTTCCTAATAATCCTTTAGGTGAGTGTACACTGCATGCTGCCTACAGAATTAAATAGTAAGTGAAAGAATGTGCATAATTCCCGCTCAATCGGCCCAATGGTTTCCGATATTAAGCGGGTGAAGGTTTCCTGCTCGTTCTAACTTTTGAGTATGGCAAAGTTGTTTAACTACAGTTAGACTTTTATCTGATTCCATTTTATCGCAACCTCAAATTTAGTTTGGAATGCCAATTGATTATTGACCATTTATATAATAATTTATTTAGACACTTGATTATTCTATTTAACTCTTTACTCTTATTGTACTCATTCATTCGGATACCAATGACGCTTAGGCTCTCGCGCTAGCCATTTAACGCGTCCCATGATGCTTTCTCCAAAAATATGTTGTTTAGTCCACACATATCTGTATACTCTTGAATAATAATAAAAAAACACTATCTCTAGTAAGAAGTCATGACCACTACTACAGATATAAGCCGACCAACATTACTTTCTCTGATAGTAGCTTTGGTTTGGTCATGCCATGGTTTCCCATATACACTTAGCTAGAGTAATATTACATTAAACAGAGGTAAGGCTCACCCTATTTAGGTTGGCCGAGCAACATTCTGTTGTCCTAAATGGAAATTCCCTTTATTAGCCTTTACAGTCTTAGTACACTTGAACCAGTGCCAAGAGTTTGCCGGAACTGGTGTGCCCTATGCTCCACTCAAAACTGGACTTTTGTCCATTACTAACCTGACGCAGCTTTGCGGTAACAAGAACGTAATCTACTAGAGTTAATAATTTCAGAGCAAGTCAGAATAAAATCAAATGTAACAATTGATTATTAATCAGATAAATGTATCATGCCAATTACATAATTCAAAGATAATCAATACAAAACATCAAACATTCAGAAATAAATAGTAAAAGATGCATACCTGACCTCGGAAAAATACATAATGCGGAGTGTCTGGATGACACTCAGCATTACGGGCTGATCTGACAACAAATCGCACCTTGAGCCTCTTGCAACATTTCTTTAAATACTCAGACCAAGACAAAACATCCTGAGAGAAAACTGGGAACTAAGATAGGAACTTACAATAGGAATTTGCTATAATCAAGGTCCCATACCTGGATAGTTTACATCTTTTGGGGAAAGAAAGTAATTTGCATGAAAACCTTGACAGAGGATCCATCCTCCTTTGTAAGCAAGATATCTATAAACTTTTAAAAACCTTTATCACCTTTTGGTTTACTTCTGTGGAGACGAGGCCATTGTATCAGTCGCACTGAGACATTTCAAATTATACCAAACATGTGTCGTGGAAATTTTAAACTGTATATTAAACTAACCATGTTTCTAACATCTAACCTTATTTAACATCTAACAATGGAACAAGATGTACTGTACGAAACCAATGGAAAACTTGTGTCTTTGACTGTCTGCGTATGTATGTAAAAATAACATAGTTTTGGGAAATGAAACTAGACAGTCTGTTAGAATCTTGTGATTAACAGATGAAGTCATCATTAAAACAGAGTTTGCTTTACCTAGTAACAGAGGGGTTTGCATATGAAGAACCAATCAAATAGTGGGGAAATTATGTAATGCAGCCTGACATTTATGTCATACCTCTATACAATAAAAACTATTGTATATGTGTTTTACGGTGGGATGTCTCAATGGAATTTGTCTGAGATCCTCCGGCCTTGATTCTTCTTGGGAGAGTTTCTCTGAGAACTGCTCGAAGACTCTCCCGGCCGTTATTAAAGCATTTAAAGGACATTTGCTGAAAGTCTGTCTGTTAATTTCTGCTGTGCAGCAAGAAAATGAATTAGTAAGGGAAAACAAGTTAGACTAGGTGAGATATCCAAGTGGGGACGTCGATTTGAAGACGAGACTCAGATATCAGGTGGGGACGTCGCCAGGAGACGAGACCCAGGAACCCAAGTGGGGACGTCGCCAGGAGACGAGACCCAGGTACAGAGTTGGGTGTCCATTTGGAGACACCCCAGACAGGTCCGTTTAGGGAAGCAAGTAAGTTAGGGTAAGAGACTCGGCCAGTTGTCGACTTAAGACGCAAAGAGCTGGAGTATAAAGGTTATTAAGTGTCGATTTGTAGACGCTCTGTGTCGATGAGTAGACGCAACAGATTTATTTATGAAGTGTCGATTTGTAGACGCTAGATAGTCGGGTTTTAGGGGAAAAATCCACTACACATGACTTTTAATTCACTTGCATTGACATAGAGGGAAGGAAGTTGGGGAAAATGAACAAATGTGAAGGAAGGACAGGAGGGAAAGAAGCTTTCCCGCAACAACTTTCTGGGGTGTGGAGATAAATGGCTGTATGTGTTTGTGTTGTCTACATCTCAAGATATCAAAGTATCTTACAGTAGGTTATGTTAGTCTTACAATAGAATCAACTTGGTGGCATCAACTAATTTCAAACCTTCTGAGCAAGAAAGATTCTCAATTCCACCAGTAAAAAATACATAATTTTCGAGAGCTCCAGACTTCAAAAGGAAAACTGAAAAGATATTATAAAGTCCCAAGCCACTGAGGACATCCCAGCCAATCACACTGTCAGAAATCTACAAAACACAGATCCAGAGGGATGCCAAACAGCCAGCTGACTTTGATGTGACAGACACACATATTCTGCTGTTGTGAGGGAAACTGTGAATCTCTTCACACAATATAACACGTTAAAAAATACTTCCTGAAAAGGTGGGCCACTTCAAAAGGGACTTGCAGCATTCACGTTTCCTTTCTTCTGCTCCATTTTATGCCCCAGTGGGAGTGGGAGAGTTGGAATTCTCTTATTGCAGCCCACCAACTAAATCCAGCCCATGAGAAATTTGCCCACTTTCTTACTATCTCCTTGGCAACCGGAATCTTTGATGAAGTGAGAGCCAGTGGTGGAGAACACACTTTAAACGGAAATGCTTTTAAAATACATTCACAGAGATGAAGAACAGGTCTACTTTCTAATTCAGGCACCTACAGTCAAACCAAAATTATTCAGACACCATCTAATTTTTTATATTTTTTACTAGTTGGTGCAGGACACTATAGTTAATTTATGTAAGTTAGGATAGCAAGGTGTCTGAATAAATTTTGGTTTGACTGTATATCAATAAGGCACATGGATCCATGACTGATATAAACAAAAAGTGTATGCACAAGTTACACAGTAGATTACAAGATAGATAAGACAGGAGGGAGGGAGAGAGAGAAAGGGAGAAATATAGTAGAGCTTGCTCTTTGCAGAAGAAAAACGATAAATGGTCTCCTGTGGTCCTCAAATGCAATCTAGATCCACTTATGGTAACTTCATATTGGAAATAGGATTCTCTTTCCACTAATAATGGTTTCACTGATGATCTAATGTGTGCATATACTGTAAGGTTTATGGACAAAAATCTCAAAGCCTGATACATATGCATGAGTTACAGTTTTGCCGGTTGCTAGGTTTTTCTGAGTGGTTGCTAGGGTATTTGAAAAGTCTAATAATGCATTCTGGGTGGTTATTTAACAAGTCATCAGGATTTTGGTCTCTAGATATTACTAGGGTCTCCTAGAGTTTTCAGCCTGTTTTATCATCAGCCAGAAGATAATTGTTCATTTGATGACTCAGAAAACCACTGAAAATTAAAATCTCCAATACTGCAACAAATATATTTTTCCTGGCCACAAATCAGGTGGGAAAAGTAGTCCCACCTGAGTCTTTATTAGAATAACCTATGCATCACTGTTGCATAAGGTCAGGAATAACCCATACAGCAAAAAATATATATATATATATATTCAAATATATGTTTTTAACGTATTTCAAAATATACAAAAAATATATATTTGGGAAAATATATTTGCGTCAATATACTTTCTAATTATTTTTTTGTATATTTTAGAAAATATATTAAAAAAATACAAATATATAGCCTACTTTTAAAGCATTTAAAAATGTGTTTTGTCCTCCATATATTTCAAACCAAGAAAATCCATTTTTATATTTCACATTGAAGGAACAACTTTATTTGTTGTCTATAATAAATGAACATACACTCACCTAAAGGATTATTAGGAACACCTGTTCAATTTCTCATTAATGCAATTATCTAATCAACCAATCACATGGCAGTTGCATCAATGCATTTAGGGGTGTGGTCCTGGTCAAGACAATCTCCTGAACTCCAAACTGATTGTCAGAATGGGAAAGAAAGGTGATTTAAGCAATTTTGAGCGTGGCATGGTTGTTGGTGCGGAGTACCATGGTGTGGAGTATTTCACAATCTGCTCAGTTACTGGGATTTTCACGCACAACCATTTCTAGGGTTTACAAAGAATGGTGTGAAAAGGGAAAAACATCCAGTATGTGGCAGTCCTGTGGGCGAAAATGCCTTGTTGATGCTAGAGGTCAGAGGAGAATGGGCCGACTGATTCAAGCTGATAGAAGAGCAACTTTGACTGAAATAACCACTCGTTACAACCGAGGTATGCAGCAAAGCATTTGTGAAGCCACAACACGCACAACCTTGAGGCGGATGGGCTACAACAGCAGAAGACCCCACCGGGTACCACTCATCTCCACTACAAATAGGAAAAAGAGGCTACAATTTGCACGAGCTCACCAAAATTGGACAGTTGAAGACTGGAAAAATGTTGCCTGGTCTGATGAGTCTCGATTTCTGTTGAGACATTCAGATGGTAGAGTCAGAATTTGGCGTAAACAGAATTAGAACATGGATCCATAATGCCTTGTTACCACTGTGCAGGCTGGTGGTGGTGGTGTAATGGTGTGGGGGATGTTTTCTTGGCACACTTTAGGCCCTTTAGTGCCAATTGGGCATCGTTTAAATGCCACGGCCCACCTGAGCATTGTTTCTGACCATGTCCATCCCTTAATGACCACCATGTACCCATCCTCTGATGGCTACTTCCAGCAGGATAATGCACCATGTCACAAAGCTCGAATCATTTCAAATTGGTTTCTTGAACATGACAATGAGTTCACTGTACTAAAATGGCCCCCACAGTCACCAGATCTCAACCCAATAGAGCATCTTTGGGATGTGGTGGAACGGGAGCTTCGTGCCCTGGATGTGCATCCCACAAATCTCCATCAACTGCAAGATGCTATCCTATCAATATGGGCCAACATTTCTAAAGAATGCTTTCAGCACCTTGTTGAATCAATGCCATGTAGAATTAAGGCAGTTCTGAAGGCGAAAGGGGGTCAAACACAGTATTAGTATGGTGTTCCTAATAATCCTTTAGGTGAGTGTATAACGCATATAACAAAATTGCTAAAAATTCTAATAAAAAAAAAAGGGAAAATATAACAATAATAGTTAATTCAAAACATAAAAAAAAAATAACGTTTACATATTACACATTTAAAGAAAAACTTTTTTTGTTGTCTACAATACATGAACGTTTCCCTTAGAAGGGGAACGAGTCACTGCATCATGGAGATTGAGCGCGCTATGGGAATGCTCCGCGTGATCCGCTACCGCAGTCAGGTGACATCACATGTGCGCGGGCACGGTTTTAAAAGTCTTCAGGAATCCATTTGTCTGATGTGCATGTGGAATTCTAAACCACTAATCTGTCATTATGTCTCAAAGAAAATGATATGGATAGAGAAAGTGTGTTTAGGAGATGTGAAACGCCAGGTCCCCGTTTTATTACACTTGATGTATGGGAGTGGAGCACGCATGGCCAGTTCGCATGGCCAGTTCGCAAGGGAGCTGGTTGTGTTGACTGTGATCGTTTCAACCCCATCTTCTGACTCTGTAGCTTGCAAAAGGATCTCAGGAAAGTCATTGCAACCAGGAGACAGCAGATGTCGAAGTCCTGAGACAGTGGATAAAGAGGAATCTGCTCCAGGTAGACTAGACAAACTTTTCCTCGAGGGTCATAATTGTTTTCCTCCCTTGAGCCTTCCATTTCTTCACGATCTTCATGAGATCGTGGAGGAAATCATCCTCAGCTTGTGGGTGAGCATGTGTATGTGGGATTGCCCTGGGTTGAAGAGACTCTTGTGAGTTATCACTCTCCTGGCAGTGGCATGGCAACCTCACTGAAGGCTCCAGTCCTGCCCTCTAAGCCATGCCGGTTTATATCGCAGCTGGTGGGCAAAGCATAAGCGGAGACGGGCCAGGCTGCTGGTGCACTGCACACCATGGCAGTGTTGCATGTGTACCAGGCCGACTTACTGAATAACTCAGATCTAAGAGAGGGGGTGTCTTTAGACGCAGTCCTGGAGCTCCGCCACATCACAGACCTTGCTCTCCGTGCCACCAAGCAGGCGGCTCGTGCCATTGGCCGCACTCTTGCTGATATGGTTGTCACAGAGCGACATCTGTGGTTGAACCTTGCAGGGCTCAACATATTTCCTTGACACCCTGCACACATCTTCCGGGCTGTTGAGATCCTGGTTCAAAAGTGAAGAATAATCCTTTGCTCACTTGGAGTAGGTTGCCCTTTGGAGCTGATGGCCTAGGTCTGGGTAGCAGTACCCTAGTCTGCCCCTCCTTATTGGAAGCTGCTGGCAGACGCGGTGTTGCTGCGATCTACCTAGTCAGCCCGTTTACAGGAAGTGCGCACAGTATTGAGCTGCGGATGTCATACCTCAGGCAATTTAGCCCTTGTTCACTTGTTGCGCTGTATGGCAATTTTTAGATATAGCCTAGCTCATTGGAGAATTTCACAGCACAGTGAGCAGGCATTTGTTCAGTATGGTATAGTGGGTATTAACGTTCCCATTGTATCCACTTTGAAAGGGAACGTCTCGGTTACGTATGTAACCCAGTTCCCTGAGAAGGGGAATGAGACACTGTGTCGTGTTGTCATACTTCCGGCATGTCTGTACTTCTTCCTTCAGACAATATGAAGTTGATGACGTTTTCTCTAGGTGCCCTCTTATACCCTGACAGCGCGCCTGTCCCATCACCTGACTGCGATAGCCAATCTAGACTGCCGTATAACAAACGTGCTTTAGACACCAGCTCACGCGGAGCTTTCCCATAGCATCAACTCCATGACGCAGTGACTCGTTCCCCTTCTCAGGGAAACGTTCATGTATTGTAGACAACAAATAAAGGTTTTCTTTAAATGTGAAATATGTAAACATACTTTTTATTAATGTTTTGAACGAAATTGTATTTTTCATTTAAAGGATAATTCCAGTATTTAACACTTTGAGTCTATTTTGTAGTTTGTTTTGGATGAACAAGAGTGGTGGACAAAGAAATTTTGACAATGGTTCCTGTCTCGACTTTTTGACTATTTTAGAATTGCCCATGACCGCTTTAGAATGGGAGTCTATGGCCATGCACAAACATGTCCTTAAAACAACCCTTAACGTTCGTTTTCAAAACTGTGCAACTCACTGAGTGGTTAGTGGTGTTCGTTGATGATTAAAAAAATATATCGGCGCAATGTATGATTTCGATCCGTTTATTTTTCTATAGTGGAACTATTTTTTCAGATACCCCACAACCACGTATAAACTTCCGCTCGATATTTGAGTCTGAAGCGTCTTTACCGTTCCCGGTAGCGCAGTAATATCAACGAGCAATGAGCAAATCAATGGGATTTTACAAAATGCCAAATAAAACACGACAGAAACTGTATTTCGCTACTCTACTTGTTTTGGAACATCAACAAACACCACTAACCACTCGGTGAGTTGCACAGTTTTGAAAATGAACGTTAAGGGTTGTTTTAAAGACATGTTTGTGCATGGCCATAGACTCCCATTCTAAAGCGGTCATGGGCAATTCTAAAATAGTCAAAAAGTCGAGACAGGAACCATTGTCAAAATTTCTTTGTCCACCACTCTTGTTCATCCAAAACAAACTACAAAATAGACTCAAAGTGTTAAATACCGGAATTATCCTTTAAATTTAATTAAAAGTAATTGTGTTATGTGCTTTTGTAAATTGTTTATTGTTTTAAAAGTATCACTATTTAGGTATTTGATGTTTAGTTTTAGCTTTAGTTCAGTTTTAGTTTTATTTATTTCCAGTTAGTAATTCAGTTATTGTTGCCAAGGCAACATTTCTAAATTTCATTTAGCAGATTTTTCATCCATTATTTTATTATTTTCAGTTTTATTTCAATTAACAAAAATGTTTTAATAGTTTTAGTTTTAGTTAACAATAATTAACCCTTGTTACCAAATGCCTGTGGGCTGAGTCTGGTCAATGTAAACAGTATTTTGTGGACAGTAATGAGTCATGGCTCTTTCTGGTATCCTTGCAAGATGGTTAAAGAAATTGACTGTAAAAGGAAAAAAAAATTTACCATATTTTTTTCTTGGTGAGGTCAAACGTCGTGCATCCAATCAAACTCTACAGTATCCTACAGTATCATCTGTCGTTTAGTACAAGCTAGCCAAATTCGGTAGATGCCAACATGGACAGGTTGCATGGCATGCTCCGATTTTCGAAAACAGTGAAAAACTACACAAAAAATATTATGAAAATATGGGCAATTGCACGGTTTACTGAAATCTGAAATCTCTCTTACTGAAATCTCCTTGATATATTTATAAATTTAGTAGCTGTGCATTTCTCATGTTCAGCAGCCTATAATACAATATTTGGCCCATTGTTTGTTTCATGTGTTAGGCTGATAAATCACACCTCTGCTGTAGTTTATGCATTTACACAATTGTTAATTTTCTTATTCAGCCGTGTCTTTTTAATAATTTGAAACACTGTTGGGTCTACAGTATATGGTTCAGACTCAGAGCAATATTAATGTCAAACAATTTTGGTACATTGTTGGGTTGTCACACTATGTCCAATGTAAAATCTGTATTCAGTAGTTCAGGAAAAGCAAAAAAAACTAGAAGATGAGAATGGCTTTCAGCCAGGAAATGTAATACACTCACCGCGACTGCCTCGAGCACTTGTTTAACTGCGTCAGCAGCGTCTCGTTCGCTGTAGTAGCCCTTCTCCACCACCCTGAAAAATGGAAGGCACCATTTGGTCTCCAGTGTAACTCCATATTGAGCGTAATTTTCCAATTTTCCCTTCATTATTTTCCAGCCTTAGAGTGAGTCAACCACACCTCAGCACACAAAATGAATGGAGACGTTTCTATCGATTGTCCTTAAGAAGAGGCTTGGGTTTCACAGTCACAAATGTTCCTGTATTAAAGTCTAATTCTGCTGAGTGATTAGTTCATGACTGCAGACATGCACCTGTTATTTAGTAACAGATGATGAAGCTAAATTCAGGTCTTACAGTTTTTACTAAAAGCCTTTTACTAGACCAACTAGATTTTAACATTTTCTGCCAGGGCATTGCTAAAGTTTTCTGCACTGTAAAAAGTGGTAATATGTTGTATTTCTACCTGATTTAACCCCCCAGTTTTGTTGGTATAAAATAATTTAGGTCGATTCAGTGATGTTAAACAACGTTTTGGATTTGAATAAAACCCTGTTAATTTAAATATTACCAAGGTTACCACTTTTTCAGTGTGTTTTGACCCATGCTGCTATGCAGGCCCCACTAGTCCTGTTTTACTTTTAATACTCTTATTATATTCACATACTTTTAACTTTTAATCTTTTTTTACACAAAGACAAATTAAAGCCTGTTATAGAACCATATTATTTTGTTTGCATGACAAACAATGTTAATTTTTTTAAATGTTAAATAAGCTTCATTTCCCTTGCTCTCTCCCCTCTCTCTCTCAATATATACAGCATGTATATATATTCATTTTCAGAGGAGATGTGACTTTAAAAAAAAAAAAAAAAAAAGTTCTCCTTTAAAATCGAGTCAAGTAAGTGTTTTTTCCACCCATTTTATCACTCACTAAAAATAAAAAAGTTAGCTTGCTTTGAAAAGTAATCACACCTCTCCTCAACAAGGTATCATATCTGCAGCAAAAACAAGTTAGTGCTTACAGAAAAGCCCTAACTCTAAGTATGAGCATTAGACATAGTGATGCTTGACTTAGCAAACACCATTAATTAAAGTTCTGGGAAAAAGTGTCAATGCACAGCATGGAGTTCACAACTTAATCAGCCATTATTAGCTTGTAGCACTTTACCCCATGGTGAACTGACCTGTCAAATAATTCTCCGCCGGTAACAAGTTCTAACACGAGACTAATCTCCGCAGGGGTCTCAAAGATCTCCTTCAGTTTGATCTGACAGAAAATGGAATGAAAAAAGAGAGAACGTTTCACTGGAGGAATTCAAAAACATCAAATGATTAATTATTGATAGTCTATGGTAGCTATAATGTCTGACTAACATTTGCATAATCAGACCTTACTAAATCAAACAGAGACAGTACTGCAGAGACAGCTAAGTGAGTGTTCTTGTATATGTATGCATATTTTAGGCTGTGTAACTACCATAGGACACAAGTAGACAAGGCCCTGGATTTTTTTCCCCTTTTGACTTACTATATTTGGATGAGAGAGGCGCAATAATACACCTATCTCCGTTCGTACAATCTTCTTGTCAACCTGCAAGAACAACCAAGATATTGTCTGAGTACAAAGTGAAAAAGGTGGACAATTATGAAGCCATTACAATCAGGTGAAGTTTAATAGCAACATCAGCTCAGTGCAGAGAGAAAAACTCAAAAATGAAAGAGTAAATCAAACAATGTTCCACATTTAAAGGGAATAAAATATTCTATCATCATTTATTCTATCACCCTCATGTCATACAAAACTTGTATTTTAAAGAAAACCTTTCTTTTCATATTCTTATACGTGTTCTATTCTTCTTTCAATTATGTTTAGTAGGCCTAGTTCTCATTGTAACTTGACACTACATTTATGCAGCAACTTAATGCAATGCCATAACACCATAATATAATTACATATGTATTAGAGAGGCTTAAGATAGCATTAGTATTCCCTACACAGACGCAAGAAAGCACAAATGATGGTATGTTACAAATGTCAAGGTATGTGGAGTATGGCTCTGACAACAACACTGGCTGACAGCAATTTTTACCCATCATGCATCAGAGTGATGTAGAGAAATGGAAGACAACAGCGGTGAGGTCTTTAAGATCTTAGGAAGTCCTGACTAGAAACTCCTTGGCTATACGTGGCAGAACAAAGGCAAGAGAACAAAGCATGGTAACATGTGGAGTGAAATCTGTCAGCGCACTTACTGTTTTTTTCAGCATTTTCACAGCATATTGCTTCTGGGTGCCTTTCTGATGGCATCGGAACACCACTGATGTGGCTCCCCTGCAAGAGAGAAAAATAGCAAATGACTCTTTGAAATGAAAATTCAGTTGTATCCCATACATTAATATTTACCACTATAAAATGACGTTCAAATATTTGGGGTCAGTAGGATTTTAAAATGTTTTTGAAGTCTTTTATACCCACCAAAGCTGCATTTAAACAGTAAAAACTGTGATAATGTGAAATATTATTAAAATGTATTTATGTCTGTGATGGCAATGCTGAATTTTTTGCAGTCATTACTAGTTTTCAGTGTCACGTGATCCTTCAGAAATTATTAAAATATGCTGATTTGGTGCTCAAGAAACATTTACACATTATTATTATCAATGATGAAAACACTTTTTTTTTTTGGAAACCATGTTACATTTGTTCAGGATTCTTTAATGAGTAGTTTAGACAAGCACTTTTAATTTATATCAGTGTAAAAGTCTTGATGCATTAATTTAATGCATCCTTGCTGAATAAAAGTGTTAATTTCTGCTAAACTTGATTGTATGTTGAGAGACATATATAAACTGAGAATTAAACAAATCTTTCAGGTTTAAAACATGTTAAGCAGCATCTGTGACATGCTGGTATCAGACACAATGTGTGTGTTTACATGTACAGCAAAATAACTCTCAAATATCAGATCATATTTTTATTAAAGCATTGAAAGTGTTTCTTCCATACAAAAATGACTACTGTTCCAGGTGGATGAACATGTAAACAATAATTTGCCATCCCCACTGTCAAAAAATGACAATATGAAGTTTAATATTAATACCACCACTTTTGAAATTATAGCAATGAGAATTTATATATTTTAAATTCTAACCTTGTCCCCTAATCAGAAAGCCAACTGTATATTATCTTACTCCTTGTAGTGCCATACATTTTGATTTGCAAAAATTGTACCTTGTACAACAGCTTGTCAACTGAGGCAGTACCATTAAAAATACAACTCTGTACAAAAACACAAAGAAATACATCTTTCAAGCTCTTTAAGTGAGCCATTTAGCAACTGGTAACTATGGCACACGTATAGAAGTGTTTGCTAAGGCAAGTATTACTATTGCTCATACTTAGTATTAAGCATAATGGTTCATGATTAGACTAAGGGCCAGATTTACTAACAGCTTGCACCAGTCCAAACCCTCTTTTGGAGTTAAAAAACTACTGTCGGGATTTACTAAAGACACTCAGTGAAAAGTTAGCGCTGAAAATGCGTGGATTTTTACAGCTGACTTTATTGCTTTTGCATTTGTAGGAGTTTCCCTTTCAGATGCAAAATTCATGGGAGGAGAGTATTTAAATGAATCACACAAAGTGATTTATTAAGGTTTGCGGTAGATCCGTTGGTCATGGAAATGATCCGACTGCATCTGTGTTCTTTATTTTGAACACTTCTTCATCAGTAGATCTCGCACAGAACTTTCCACTCCCATCAGCCCTTTTTTGGAATTGTGATCTCACGCTAATTTGCCATATCTATTAAAATCTGGCCCTATGTGTTAAACATAGGTATGTGACTTCTGTGTCACTTGTGCTATGGCTATCATCACAGAGAATTGGGGATGGGCTCTTTTGACTTGGGCTAGTAAGAAACTGCATAGTAACACCCTAGCAACCACTTAGAACACTTAAAGTCCCTGTAAAGGCAATTCTAAAAAAAAATTCTAAACACATTATAAATGTTAGAAATGTATTACTAAAACATATTACAAAGACTGTGAACTGTGAAGTACTGAATTGTGGAGTTAGACCGTTAAACAGTTTTTCACCATTGCTGTGTTCCTGATTTTTTGGGCGGGGCTAAAACGGGGGCTCGATGACGCACTGAAGCCCCTGAGCTCCTGGACACGCCCCTACTTGATGACGCATCGGAGCCCCTGACGCTGCCCCTCCCCTAACAATATAGCACATTCATTCACATCAGTTTGCAGATCGCGAGTTACTACAGCTTACAGTTTGCTAGCTAGCTATGCCTTCCTCACGGAAATGCGTACTACCTGGATGCGATCACGTACAAAACAGATCGGTGTCCTTATTTAAATTTCCGAAAAACGATCACATCAAGAAGAGGTGGATTCATTTTGTGAAGAGCCACCTTGATGGAGAGCTTAGGATCACCGCCAAAATCCGCCTCTGTAGTGATCATTTTACACAGGATAGTTTTATAAACTTTCGTCGGAGACAAATGGGATTCACTGATAATCCGCTGTTACTGGTGAATGGGGCCGAACCGATTATCTCCCGCCTCGGCCTTCATCCTCCCGTCGCGCCGACAACTGGTGCCATCGTCGGCTGGCTTTCGTCAGCTTTCCCGCGAGTGGGCGTGGTTTCAGCGCAGCCAGCGGACACGCCCCCAGCGTTTGAGAGCAGAGACTACTGCTCATTTTTGCAAGATTTTGATAGCTTATTTTATGTACTTGCCGGCTTTTTTTTGTCATTCAAATTTGGCTGGGTGGCTAAAAACACCTTTTTCTGTGGTGTGACAAACTCAGAAAACATACTTAATTTTGACTTTACAGGGACTTTAAGCAACCATTCATAAAACATCTTAGCAATGGATTAAGAAATACTATAAATTGACATAGGAAAAACATTGGAACAATGTGCCTCTACCAACATTTTTGCAATACTTTACAAAAAATATACATAATTTCTCTTAAAATGAACACTAGTGGAGGTAAAACACTAACAACTTATAGTCCTTTTTTACAAAAAAATATAATTACAGGGGCAGGTTTTATTAATAAGGATTTATTTTGTGTGATTCCTTGCACAGTACTACTGTATGTTATGACCTTAAAACACTTGTGTTATAGTGCATGATTAGTAAACTAATACATTTTGACATTTGCTACACCTAAGCAGCAACATATGGCTTTTCTGATATAGTAAACTTGGTCGGTTGCTCACATGGTACATAAAAATTTGTAAAAAAGTTGAATGTTGTTAGAGGGAGTAGGTTCTTTTAACCTAATGCCAGAATACAATAGCTTAACAACCACTCAGAAACACATCTAGATCATCCTAGAAAATGTGCAGTAATGCCCTGGCGAGCATCCACAACACCTCAGCAGCTTCATAGCAATGCGCAAAAAATAGACATAAACATCTAGTTGTTGTTTAGCTTTGTGAGCTTTCAGTCTCTTAATATCTTCATAATCAGATCTCTTACTACGGTATTTTGCTGGCACAGGACCAGCACAATATGTTGGAGGCAAGAATCAGCCAGCAGTTACAAACAAGCATCTCAGCTGGAAAGTGTCCAGTGTGCAAATAAATGAAATTTGGGTGGACAGCTTGGCTAATGCAATTAAAGCGGAGAGGCCACCTCAGTGTCCGAGAACTAGCATCTGGGTACTCATTAGGAGACCGGTGCCAGATCCACACAGCTATAGATCCCCTGCCTCTCTCTCTCTATGCTGACCGTACCCTCCCACTGACTGTACAAGTGAATAGACATCAGGCGAGTGTAGCAACCGGCTTACGGCTCCAATCTGCTCCACATAATCCCCAGGTCCCAAAAATATTGATTTCAGTTGGTTATATAACCACATTTGAAAGAATCCATTCCTACCAACATTAGTTCCTGTTTAGGTTCTCTCTGGATCCTTAGCAGGGGCTTAAAGTACTTGAGTAATTGTACTTTGATACTAGCCTATACTTTGTATAGAGTAAATGGAATGCTAATTCAAATGCATTTGCAAAAAAAAAAGCCCTTTTTTACTATCAGAATTATTTTAAAATTTTAACAATTTCAGGTTACAAGTATCAGTTTATAATTTGGATTAATATTTAAAATTGTCCTAGAGCCTTACATAGTCAGGGCATTGAAAATTGCCAAGGCATAGTTCACCCCCCAAAATTTATTCTCTCATAATTTAATATCTTTTTAGGGGCAGTATGTTTTATTATTATTATTAATATTATTATTTCTATTCAATAATTAAAATTAAATAGTTAAATAATTAAAATAAATAATTACATAATAATTTAAATTAAATAATTTTAAAGAGATTTATGTAATAAAGATAAACTTTTTTTTTTTAAATAACTTGAATTTATTGTAATCTAATCCATGTGGATTATGTATTAGTTTCAGTTCATATGGATTTATTTTATGATCTCTTTGAACTTTTTGACATATCAGAGTTTTGGTATAATGGACTTTCAATGGAGGGACATAAATCTTAGATTTCATTACAAATTGCTTTGTGTTTCAAAGATGAACAATAGTTTCTAATAGGTTTGGAACAACATGAGGGTGATTCATTTTTGGGTAAACTTGATTGAAGGTGATGTACAGGTGGAAGATTGAACATTTAAATTTGTAAAGTTTACAAATGTCCGTTTTTAGTTTAAAATACTTGAAAATAATTAAATGTGGGATCTTTTTTTTATGACCTTAAGTACATATTTTTCTAAAAAAAGAAATCTACAATTTTGACATAGTACCAATACTTTCAAGTCTCTAATCTTTAGCCTGTGATTGGAATTTATAATACTTTGGTTTATTTAATCATTAAACTTTAATAAAAATGACCTGACAGACGGATCTATATTAATGAGGATCCCTGGCTCACAGGTTGATGGGCAATTTTTTTTTTTAAGTTGTATAGGGTCAAAATATGTTGTTGACTTTTATTTAACACAGTATCAAGAACAAGATAATCCAGGATTATGTTAACCCAAGGTTAAAAATCTCTGTTTTTGAGAAGAAGAGGTTTTGAGAGCACAATTAGTTTCAAATTCATGCAGAATCATCTTATATTTATCATAAAATACATTTTTAGTTGAGATTTTAAGAAATCCTCCACTGATAAGTCACTCCGTCTCTATTAATAAAGTCAACCTCATTCTATTGCAGCACTAAATCCTTGGAATGAGATGCTACAGGGATTTCCATCTCATTAACTCCCAACTGGACTATTTAGCATTGTTTGATTAAGCATTTGCATGGGATTAGAGGCATTGCATTGTAAGGTGATTGACAGAGGAATTGTCCATGAGTGAGAGCTAATTCAGAAAATGCAGCTTACAACAAAAAAAAAGGGATTTTGTGAAGGTCACTACTAGCACAAATCCTAGAATAACATAAACATCTGACAACTGACTATAGCATTAGCTTATAGCTAAAACCGCCACCAGTGAAGTTTGTTTAGTGCTATTCTCCCCTGGTGAAAAAGAATTGTTCTGATTGTGCACTTGTAGTGTTCTTCAAACCTTTAAGCATATTTTTAAAAAGACTGTACATTCAGATTATATAATATTAATGACATAAAAGGCCACTTACTATAAGTATACTTAAAGAGAGTACATTTTCATGACTGTTTCTTAAAACAATAGTTTTACATTAAAAGTTTTACTTTACATTTAAATCATTGTTTTAATAATCTTTTGTCATGTTTAAGTACACTTATTTTGATGTGCTGACTAACATACTAAAGCACAAGTACTTGATTATAATTTTAACTGTAGTGTGTTATTCAATATTGCATTTAAAGTTAATATATTTTAAATGTGCTAAATTACATTACAAATGTACAAATATCTTTAAAAGGTACACGGTGTAACCTTTTTTTGTTCAAAATTTACAAAATGTATATTAAGCTACATGAATCCATCTTCCAAACCGTGCTTTATATTATATTAAACTATTAAACTAACGACTATATAAGACCGAGCGGAACGCTCATATACATAAACAAGTACCTCCAGCTATAATGTTCTTCCACAAGATGTGTAGTTTTAACAGTTATTAACTGCTAGAGCAACAAAAGTTACACAGTGTACATTTAAAGACTCCCTGTGGTGAAAATCAAGTTTTTAATGTTGTTTATATGTCTATGTGATGTTTTTAATATGCTTTAAGAAAAAAAAACATGTACAAATTTATCAGTCAACACCATTGCTGAGTATTTTCTCCTTCATCATTTCTTGGATAGTTCACCCAAAACTTTGAACTCTATCATTATATACTCATGCTCATGTCATGCCGACTTTCATTCAAATTCTGAATGGATTATATATAGCCTAGAAAGCATGCAAAGAGCACTCCCTTTATAATCACTAAAAAGCTGTCACTCATGTAAGTTCCATTATAATCAATGAAGCTGTCTACACTGCACAATCAATCTCTTATTTACATTGTGTCTACACTTTGTGAATGAGAGGATTCACAAGCGTACAAAACACAGCGCTGAACAAAAACTCAGGCGTTCTGACCAATGAGTGGAATCTGACTACATTAAACACCCCTGATTGACCACTGCGTTCAAGAGATCAACACACATGTCTGTGATTGGCTACATTGCTCACCGCTTTAAAAACACGTAGTAAATAGAAACATTTGACTTTTTCCAGAGAGTAAACGCAAACGCACTGGAGTGTTTACCACATCTGTTTTCGTCAATATGATATTTATCAACTGAGGATGCTCTTGCTTTTTTAAACCAATATTTCCACTTGCCATTGTGTAGCGTTTACAGTTGAGCTTGTGTGAGTGAATGGAGGCGGGGACTGATTTGCATATTCATGGTTTCGCGTATACTAAATGAAGCAAGGGTGTAGAGTTACATTCAAGTTATTATAAGGCATAAATAAATTATTTTCAAAAGAAAAAAGGTTTAAATATGACATTTTGATTATCAAAGCTGAGTTTTAAGGGATACAATTATTGAGTGCAGGGGGACTTTAAATACATGATATACATGTTCAACAGAAATTACATTAAAGTATATTTTAATTCACCATCAATGCTTGTCAGTGCATTCGGCAGTACACTTAAACAATTTCATTAATTATAAACAATATAATACTAGACAGTAGAATTCATTATGAAATATAAAGATGTACTTAAAGTCGCCATGAACCAGAAGTTACAAACGACTTTTCTCCAGTGTTGTGACGTATTTCCAAGTGAAACGGAATATTGAATAGAGGGCAGGGTTTTACTTTAGCGCTCCTCCTCTCCATCTCTCGCTCATATCAGACTAATGGTTTGAGGGGAGTTGCCACGCCCTCGCGCCATAGCACATGACAGGAAGAGAAGAGAAGTCGTTTCGAGGGGGGAGGGAAGGATAACATATTTGATTGAAGAATATAAGGGCAAATTAATTTTTCAAAATTAATGAAGTGCACAGATAAATCATTTGTAATAAACACTACAATATTACATATAAAAATACGAACTGTACAATTTGATTTCATGGCGACTTTAAGCCCTATTTAAGTGGCTGAAAAAATCACTCTAAAGTTCAGGGGTGCGTTCTCCGAAACTACCTTAACGCTACGTCGTTCTTAAGTTGTACCTTAAGAAGTACCTTTTCGTTAATACGTGGTTTCCGAAACCTTCTTAGTTAAGTATACCTTCTGTAAGTCATACGTTCGTAAGGTTGGTCTGGACCACTCTTAGCTTTACCTTATCACTGTTGCAGGTCTATATGAATATAATTCAGAAGTTTTAATACACCCAGACAGTGTTCAGTTAGGCTAATTCAATTGTTTTCATGCAAAGAATAAAATTGTCATTACAATGATTGTTGTTAGAATTTTAATTATATTATTATATAATACAATTTTATAAATTTATTTTAATTAAAGAGCGCTTTTAAAGGCCAGTGAAAGCATAGGCTAGCCTACTGTTAAGTCCTATTCGGACGCTAATATTGTTTCTCATGGGCTCGTATGGTATTTTAAACATTTACAGGGGTAAGTCGGTTATTTTAGTGCCGTCCGAATCCATAATATCAGTGTTTTTTCTCACCCAACCTGTGTAAAAATCCCTGTCCAAATTAGTACCTACTGTTTTTTGACAAACAGGTCATGTGGTAATTTAATTGCCGTCTGAATCCACATCTCCGAGTTTACAAAAAGAGATTCAAAATCCACTGTTTAAATCCTTTTTGATCACTGCCGAGCACCGTACGTGACGTACACTTTTATTTACTGAAATGCTGGAAAGTATTTACAAGAACAATATTTCATCGCAGCTCCACCTCAGCGAACAAAAATGGGAAAGAGAAGAAAGCACATAAAAAATTAAAATGGTTATTATGGCAGCAATATATAATAGCCTATAATTTTAAAATATGTAGGCAAGTATAGGCTAGTATAGATTGGATTATTTTTTTAAAATATCCCATGAGTCCTAATAAATGCAATTTAAACTATTTCTGAAGTGATTATTTTATAAAGAACACCACTTTCTAGCTTAACGCAGTGAAACAGCCCCTGCACGAGAGAATAATTGATTCTCGAGCCATCGATTTCAACCAATTCAGCACCATCGCCACGGACAGCGCCGGGTAACGTCGCACGTAAGAAGGTATATCTTAAGCAGCTTCCTAAGGTACGGTTCGGGGAACACACCTAGAAATGGTATACCTTCAGTTAAGGTGTACCTTTTAAGTCTTCGTAGCGCGCTAAGAGACAACGTTATCGGAGAACGCAGCCCAGCTCATTGCTTTTCATATAAACTTACTTAAACTATAATATTTAATACTATACTTACTACTATAATATATACTATGAATTGCAATTAACATGCAATGAAGTGTTTAAAACATTGTGTTCAGTAAATTATTTAAGCAATTTCTATTGTAAATTAAAATTGTGTTATTTTAGTAATTAGTACTTTTTTACTAGTACTATACTCCAGTATATTCTGGCCAAGAACCACCCAAGAGCCGTATGACCACCATGTAACCATAAACCAGTTTAGGGGCACATAAATCAGTCTTATATTATATAAAGTCTGAGATTAAAGTGGAATATACAGATGAAGTCAAATATATCTCATTTACTTGCTACTAAAGGCCCAATTATTCATGTTAAAGTCAAAGCAGCTCATCACAACTGTGGTGATGCGCGCTGTTTCTCAGGTGGATGTATAAAAACTTGCGCACTCTGACTTCTGGAAATTGCAAAAAGCCAGCCAATCAGATATGAGCTTGCAGTTTTAAGAAAGTTCTTGCTATTTTTGTGTACAGTATGGTCTATAAACTGTCCATGGGCGAGTCGGGCTGAGACTAGTTCAGAATCCACAAAGCCTTAACTTTCACATCCTGTTCTGGGAAAAATGAGATGAAATGGCCTGCTGAAAGAATAAACTCTAGTACACTCCTTTTGAAAGCTATAACAGACCGGCAGATGGGACTCCTTCCCGTCATAAACCTCCATCACTATTAACGGCTCAAACTCAACCAATATTCATTACGTTAATAATATCACATTGTGACTGGGAGGTACACAGGGCAAAACAACTGCATCCACCAGTTATGGCATCATTATGAAACACGTATGGGTGATGATACAGCCTGATTTCTATCAGGGGTGCTTGATCCACAGACTAGCACACTACAGCACCATGTGTCTATGTGTCTAGATAATAGTACTAATAATGTACATATTATGAACTAATAATGTGTAGTTACCTCTCAAACCTTTTTGTCAAGGATTCCCAACCTTATTTTTATCAGCCAAACCCCTTTGACCTCTGAGTACCTCTGAGATTTTAAGTTAATATTTCAATAATTTGACCAAAAAAAATTGCATGTTTATGGTTGTCTGATGTTGGTCAATGGTCACATGATATGCACATCAACAAAGAAAATATTTAATAATTTTAGTGTTTTATTTTGTTTTTATTTTAAAATTATTTATTTATTTTCAGGAGTGTACAATACTTGAGTAACTACTTGATTACTATAATTAAGTATTATTTTGGGGGAACTGTACTATACTCAAGTGCAATTTAATCAGAATATTTGGACTTTTTACTAGGTTTTACTTAATTTTTTTACATAAAAATCATTTAGTCAATGTAATTGTCATCTACATTGTGAATTACAGTAAAATCAGCAAGTTATGAGAATTGATATAAAAAAAATCACCATATCGGTATCGGCGGATATATGTTCATTTTTAACGTTATCGTTAGCGGTCCGATAAGAAAATTTGGCCGATATATTAAAGCCGATAAATAATAGATTATTTCCTTCAGCTGAGACACTTCAGATGCACACTGTTCGTCATGATGGTTTTGAATTGCTTGAAATATGATTGGAATCACTTTGAAAAGGATATAGGCTACATAAAATTATAATGAGAACATTATAATTGTTTGACTGAGACATGGCTTTTAATGGTGAGACTTTTGTTTTTGTAATCAGGTTCTCAAACATTATATAAAAATATGGATGCAAAATGCCACAAAATGAAACAATTTAAAAGACATTTCATTATTGTCGCAGACAGAAGGAATGAACTCACATCACTAAAAGTGGACTAGAAGTCCATATTGTGTTTTAATTCTATATCACTTATAAAGCCTACAGTCCACATCAATCCATTTTGAGCAATTTAGTTTGTCAGACTTTCAAATGTAAATGTACAGGTTGTTACCTCGTTCTTTGTTGTTCTATGTAAACATACACAAGATGGATGTTTTTGACCTATATGCACTATTGCGTTATACACTTTGTTTTTACCCCTAAACCAAATCTATCAGTGTCTGTCTGACAGAATATATTATGCAATTCATTCACACCGCATGGAGAAAATAATTTGAAATGCTTAAAAAAGAAACTCCTCACTCATTTTTATTTTTTCTAGGTTACTTCTATTTTTAATTAGTACAATTTAAAGTAACTTTTTTTTTTTTACTTTCGCTCAATTATGGTTTTGGCTAGATATTTATTTTTCATTTTAAATTTTTAAATTGTATTTTTTTATTACTTTTTACACCTGCTTTATGTTATGACATTAGCCAATCATTGGGCGTTAAGTCTAAAGAGGCACAGTTTCTCACTAACATTATAAGTGAACCTCAAGGAACATAATTAAAAAGTTAAAACATACAGTATTGATATAAACATTAAAAAAATACATTATAAAAAAAAAAATTAACAATTAAAAAAGGCATGTGATAATTTTTTTATTTATAAAATGGATAGTGCCCATGTTCAATACATCATTCCAGTCAGTCTAAAATACACCACATAACCAGGACTATATTACAATAGCAAAACCACCGAAACCTTATTGCTTAAGTAGGACTCAATTTTCAATTTTATCCACTAAATTGAGTTGCATCATGGCCTACAGGTGAATTTCAAACAAGTCCCAAGCAAAAGGTTTGCAATCATAAAATATAGGCTATTGTTTACTAATTTAATCTTGATCTAACGGTAGTACTCGTAGTGTATAACTGTAAATAATGTTTTGGATGAATGTGGCTCTCTTACTGTAACCACATCCATCACATGAATTCTTAACAGTTGCTTTCCTGTGCACTTAATGCACAGCTGAGTCAGTGTGGAAGTGTATGTTACACAAGCTGCTCCTGTTTCTGTTTTCTACTTTCCAAGCATTATATAATCACAGCAGAGACTGAGAGAGAGAGTGAGTGTGAGTGTGAGAGGGAGGAAGAGTAGCTCTCTAGGGAGTGTGGTAGGCTTCATTATTCAGCTCGCTCTGCCTTCTTTAGGATCTGGGCGGTTTGCATCTGGCCCCATTTACAAAAGTCCAGCATCTATGCCCATGGCCAATTGTGAGCTGATAATGCTAATGTATGAACTACTTTAAACCTCTATTCATGGCATTCTTTTCTTGAGATCCAGCTTAGATCTTAGTCCAAAGCACAAATATTACTAGGAATAGTTCACCCTCATGTCATTCCAGACGTATGTCGTTTCTTTATTCTGTCGCACACAAAATAAGATATTTATCTCAGTGTTTTTTGTCTAAAAAATGAATGCAAGTCAATGGGTTGCAATGCAATGCATCCCTGTCCGAAAACTTAGCCCTAATCCTATTCCTACTCCTAAACCTAACCGTACTCATAACTTATCCCTAAAATCAGAGGGAAATGATGTAGAAGAACCTACCCTGGTTGTAAGCCTAAACTTGACATTAACTGTAAACTTGTTCCTCAAATATGGATATTCCCTCCAAGAATATGTTGTACTTAATCACATTCACCGTTGCAATGCAGTGTTGTTAAACTAAAACTTAAACTATTAAAAGGAGTTTTTGGTAATTGAAAAAAAAAAAGAAACGTGAAAATCAGAAATGCTGCTAATTTCATCTATTTCAGCTAATTGAAATAAGTTGAAGAAACTTAAATTTCTAAAACAAAAAGTGAAAAAATAAATAATACAAGGCGCTATATAGAAATATAAATAAAAAAACTAATACAAATGATAAAGTACATAGTCAAGTCAAGTCACCTTCATTTATATAGCGCTTTTTACAATATGAATTGTTTCAAAGCAGCTTTACAGTGATAATAGGAAATTACAGTAACAGAGATTGTTTTGGCTTTACAGCAGCACTAGGATACAGTTATTGTCCAGCTAAAAATTTTATTGATTGATTCACTTCTGTTGCGAAGATCATTAGTTATTAACTTAGGGGCCGCTAACATGACACCATTCTAACAGAAAACCCTCAACGCGCTCCAGCCGCCCATCCACCCATCCGCACAAAACGGTGCCTGGTGGCTTGAGAACGCACTCCCGGAAATAAGTTCCAAGGTGCAAATGATTATCAGTTATCTCTGCGCAAACCTCTGCGCAGTGTCCAGGCGCAGGTCCTTCATCAGATTTGGATACAGCCTGGATCTGGCGGACTGGGCTAAACCACGGGATAAACAGAGAGACTAATATTAGCGTAGACGCCATCCTTCTTATGATGTAACAAGTACATCAGGATTTATGGGAAGTGTTCCCGGTTCCGGCTGACCTAAACTATGCAGCCTAACATTAAATTATAGAAGTCTATAATGTGTTATGTGTATAATACACATAGGCCAAAGATGTGTGTTTTTAGTCTAGATTTGAACTGACAGAGTGTGTCTGCTTCCCGGACAATGTTAGGAAGACTGTTCCAAAGTTTTGGTGCTAAATAGGAAAAGGATCTACCGCCAGCAGTCGATTTTGATATGCTAGGTATTATCAGCTGGCCGGAATTTTGAGATCGCAATAGACGTGAAGGACTATAATGCGTTAAGAGCTCGCTCAAGTACTGGGAGAGCTAAACCGTTTAGTGCTTTGTAAGTAATCAGCAATATTTTAAAATGTATACTATGTTTAATAGGGAGCCAATGCAGTGGTGACAGAACCGGGCTAATATGGTCATACTTCCTGGTTCTGGTAAGAACTCTAGCTGCTGCGTTTTGGACCAGCTGTAGTTTGTTTATTAAGCGTGCAGGGCAACCACCCATTAGAGCATTACAATAATCTAGCATTGATGTCATGAACGCATTAACTAATTGTTCCGTATTTGTCATTGAGAGCCGACGTAATTAAGATATATTTTTAAGATGGAAAAATGCAGTTTTACAGATACTAGACACGTGACTTTCAAATAAAAGATTAGTATCAAAGAGCACACCCAGGTTCCTAACCGATGACAAATACATAACAGAGCAGCCGTCAAGTGTTAGACAGTATTCTAGGATATTACGTGAGGACGTTTTTTGTCCAATAATTAGAATCTCTGTTTTTAGTAGTAGGAAATTACTATTCTATTACTATTATACTATCATAAAGTTTTTTTATATCAGCTATGCATTCCGTTAATTTTGTGAATTGGTAAGGGGTATTTCGTCAGGGCGTGAAGAAATATAGAGCTGAGTATCATCAGCATGACAGTGAAAACTAATGCCATGCTTCCTAATGATATCTCCTAAAGGTAGCATGTACAGAGTGAACAGCAACGGTCCAAGTACTGAGCCTTGTGGTACGCCATACTGAACTTTTGATCGAGAAGACATTTCTTAATTTATAGCTACAAACTGATAACGGTCAGATGAGTATGATTTAAACCATGCTAATGCAATTCCACTAATGCCAACATAATTTCTGAGTCTATTTAAAAGAATGTTGTGGTCGATAGTATCAAATGCAGCTCATTCCAACTCATCACAAATGATTTGCTCTTACCATCCGATCGTGGTTGTATCTAGTGCTGCTGCAGCACTAGATACAACCACGATCGGATGGTAAGAGCAAATCATTTGTGATGAGTTGGAATGAGCTGTCTCAGTACTATGGTACGGTCTAAATCCTGACTGAAAATCCTTGCAGATATAATTTCTTTCTAGAAAGGAACATAGTTGTAAATATACTGCCTTTTCTAGTATCTTTGACAGAAAAGGTAGATTCAAGATCGGCCTGTAATTGACTAATTCTGTAGGATCAAGTTGCGTTTTTTTAACAAGCGGTTTAATCATAGCCAGCTTAAAAGTTTTTGATACGTATCCTAATGACAAAGATGAATTAATGATATTAAGAAGAGGATCTATGACCTCTAGAAGCATCTCTTTCAATAGCTTAGTCGGTATAGGGTCTAATTATAGCCGATTTAACAAGTTTTGTAAATTCTTCCTCTCCTATAGCAATGAATGAATCAAATTTTTCCTCAAGGAGACTACAATGCACTGCCTGATGCAATACTGTAGTAGACAATTGCATAGTTATAATTGTCTCCCTGATATTATCAATCTTGTAAGTAAAGAAGTTCATAAAGCCATTACTGCTGTGCTAAAACATTTGGGCTTGAAGCTTTATTTATTTAGTATAGCCACTGTTTCAAATAAATACCTAGGGTTTTGTTTATTTTCTTCTAATAGGGTTGAAAAATAAGCAGATCTAGCAGCTTTTAAGGCCTCTCTGAATACAATCGTGATCTCTTTCCATGAAATGCGAAATACCTCTAGTTTTGTTTTCTTCCAGTTGCGCTCCATTTTTCTGGCTGCTCTCTTAAGGGCCTGAGTGTGCTCATTGTACCACGTCGTTGGACTATTTCCCAATGGAGCAACTGTGTCTAAAGTGCTGTAAAAGAGAAAGTTAAAGGTTTCTGTCGCAATGTCGAGTTCTTCTAAGCTATCTGGGATGCTGATATGATGAAACTGATCAGGAAGATTATTAATAAAGAAATCTTTAGTGGCAGAAGTGATAGGTCTAACATATTTGTAACAAGAAGTTGGCTTTGCAGCCTTGGCTAAAAGAAGTATACACGAGACTAGATAATGATCTGAGATGTCATCGCTCTGCTGTAGAATTTCAACGGCATCAACATTGATTCCATGTGATAATATTAGATCTAGAGTATGATTACGACAATGAGTAGGTCCTGACACGTTTTGTCTAACTCCAATAGAGTTCAGAATGTCTTTAAATGCCAATCCCAATGCATCTTTTTCGTTATCTACATGTATATTAAAACCACTAACAATTAGGACTTTATCTGCAGCCAGTACTAACTCTGAGAGAAAGTCAGCTAATTCTTTGATAAAGTCTGTATGGTGCCCTGGTGGCCTGTATACAGTAGCCAGCACAAATCTCAAACGTGATTTATCATTTACACTAGATAGTGTTACATTAAACACCAACACTTCAAAAGAATTATATTTGAAACTAGACTTCTTAGTAATTCTGAAGTAACCCTTTTCTTTTTAAACGAGATTCATGTTTATAACAGTAAATGTTTATATATAAATGTATAACATGTTTATAACTCATTTAAAGTAATGCAATCGTTTGGTTTTAGCCAGGTTTCTGTCAAACACAGCACATCTAGATTATAATCTGTAATCATATCATTAGCAATAAGTGCTTTTGAAGTAAGGGATCGAATATTCAGCAACCCGAGCTTTATCATTTGTTCATCTGTATTATATCTGTTTTTTTATTTGTTGAACATCATTACCTTTAAATGGGTTTGGGAGTTTTTTGTATTTCCTAATTCAGGGAACAGACACAGTCTCTATATGATGATAGCTAGGTGAAAGAGTCTCTATGTGATGGGATTTATCTGACCTCAGTGACGTGAGACAGCTAGCAGACGGTCGGTTTAGCCAGTCTGTCTGCTTCCTGCCCTGAGCCCCAGATTGTCATGTTTGAGCTCTAAAACTATGTGCCATATTACTAGAGAGAAGGGCAGCACCATCCCAGGAGGGATGAATACCATCTCTTTTCAACAGGTCAGGTCTGCCCAAAAAACTTTTCCAATTGTCTATGAATTCTATATTATTTTGCGGACACCACTTAGACAGCCAGTCTTCAACGTTTTTTAGCCACTCTTTAACGTTAATTTTAGTGATCTCCGACTGGCGAAGTCGAACATCATTAGTGCCGACGTGAATAATAATCTTAGAGAATTTACGATTAGCATTAGCTAGCAATTTTAAATTTGCTTTGATGTCAGGCGCTCTGGCTCCCGGCAAACATGTGACTATTGGCACTTTTCCACTGCATGGTACGGCTCGGTTCGGCTCGGTACGGTTCGACTCGGCGCGGAACGGTTCGGCTCGCTTCGCTTTTCCACTGCGTGGTACGACTCGACTCGGTACGGCACGGTTCGGTTCACTTTAGCTCGGTTGCTTTTCCACTGCAGTTAGTACCGCTTCAAAGTGGGTGGGACTGATCGTTATAGTTGCCGTCTTTACTGCAAAGACATCATCATATTAAATGCGAATTTTTCATTCCGTGTTACCCCATCCGCTCCTCGGCAACCAACGAGAGGAAAGTACGCACCTCGTCCACTGACCACGATTCAGCCATTTCTTTTTTTGAAGTTTATACTATTTTAAAACAAGTAAAACAAGTACTTTTAAAACAAGTGCTACAGCGTTGGCTGTTGTCTACTGGCTATTTAAATCTAGCGGGTTTAGTGTCTCGTGTCGTAAATACAATGACGCTGGTAGTGATGTTTCTGTCTGACCAATCAGTAATCTGCAGTGTTTTCACGTCACATTTTAGTATCGGTACGGTACGCTTGGAACCTCAACAGAGGTGGTACCATTTAAAGCGAGCCGAAGCGAGCCGTACCGTACCATGCAGTGGAAATGCGACATAAGTGAGCCGTACCGAACTGAGCCGTACCATACCATGCAGTGGAAAAGCGCCAAAGCGTGCCGTACCGAACCGAGCCGTACCGTACCATGCAGTGGAAAAGCGCCATTAGGTGGCCGGTGCCTCTATTTTTACGTTTCGTGTAATAGAATCACCAATTACTAGGGCACATTCAACAGGATTCACAGTGGGTGTTTCACTGAGTGGGGAGAATTTATTTGTTATGGTAATCGTAACGGAAGAGCGGTGTTTTGTCCCGCGACTATAGCGTCTCACAGTCACCCAGTTGCCCTGCTGCACTGGCTCTACAGCTGGAACCGAACAATGTACAGAGTTCACTAAGCTAGTTGCATCCAAAGCAATATCTAAAGCCCTTGCACTCTTCCTATCCTCGATTAAAGTTTGGATGCGTGTCTCTAGTTCTGAAATCTTCTCCGTCAGCCTGACTATCTCCCTGCATTTACCACATGTAAATCTTTTAGTGCTGACAGAGAAGGCTATGCTACATGTGACACGAAGTGCAAGTGACAATAAGTAATGTTTGTTGACTGATCTTACTCACCACAGTTGTTTGATGGACTCGTAAAAGGCGCAAGTGAATAAATAAATAAATAAAGACGGAAGTTAACAGGCTAGCGAATTACTAGTGTGTTGTGCTATCGATAACGATTTAGATTGAAGCTAGTGATGTCAGGTTAATGTGTGGAGATGAGTAAGTTATATTTAGCAATATAAACAACAAGGAATGATAGTAAATAAAGATTCAAAACAGATAGTGGAGCGGCTAAGTGCTTATGTTTGGCAGAATCGTTTAGTTTATGATACAAGCGTGAAAATTGGCATGAGCAGTCTCCATGGGTCACTTGACAAGAAAATTGTCCGAGCCACTTGAAATTTCAAGATGGCGGCCATTTTTCAAGATGGCCGACACCTTAGTGGAGCAGTTAAGTGATATAGTGGTTTATTTGGTGATACAAGCATGACAATTGGCATGAGCAGTCTCTGTGGGTCACTTGACAATAAGCCACCTACAGCTACTTGAAATTTCAAGATGGCGGCCATTTTTCAAGATGGCCACCACCTTAGTGGAGCAATTAGGCTTAAGAAATCATTTAGTTGGTGATACAAGCATGAAAATTGCCATGAGCTGTCTCAAAGGGTCATTTGACAAGAAACCGCCCACAGCCACTTGAAATTTCAAGTGGCTCGGACAATTTTCTTGTCAAGTGACCCATGGAGACTGCTCATGCCAATTTTCACGCTTGTATCATAAACTGAACGATTATATCGCTCCACTAAGAAAGCTATACGGAGCATACAGATGCAAACCACTCAGCAGCAAGGCAGACGGAAGCAACCGATCAACATAGATAAATTACTATAACTTAAAAACTACAATTAAAATTATGTATGTATATGTGTATATATTTTTTTAAAGCTCTTTCAAAATACTAACTGTCATAGAATATAAATAATACAAAAATAATAATGGTTCAATGTTTTTGTTTTCGACCCCACTGACTTTCAATATAGACCAAAATACTAAACATTCTTTAAAAAAAAATGTCATGTTCCAAATTTTCTGTTTTAGCTGTTCTATATCTTTAAGGCAAACATCACTATTGCTTATATTGCTTATACAAGTGCAGAACTATTTATGCAAAATGAATGATAGTTTAAAATCAGACATACAGTTTTCACCTAGCAGTCAGAAAAAAAAAAAATCTTTATTTTTATTTTATTTTTATCAATTGCATGGATGGAGGGACCGCTATGTAGGGACCAGAATATCACAAAGATTTGGAGTGGGCCCTTTAGACCAGTAAGTAACCAACTATAATATTCTAGCAACGCTCTAACAACCATCCAGAACACCCGAACAACCGCACAGAAATTGCCAAAAACACACAAAATACCATAGCAATACACATACAAAAAGTCTAAAAAAGTACCATGGAACTACCATGTTACTAGCAATCCCTGGGAAACCGCTAGCATCTTGCCAGTGATTTTTTGCACAGGCAAGAACCACTCACATATTTTCCAGAAAATGTACAAATCTGGGATCATTTGTAATGTTGTGCCTCAGCGCTGTCCGGTGAGTAATCACATTAACAGATATATTACCCCCGTCAGCACAGATGCATGTGATTCTTTTCTTCCAAGATTAATTGCATTAACTGAATTTATCTTTAAGTGCCTGGAGATAAGCATCACTCTCAGCTGAGCGGATGGCAAAATCCATTTGTCTTGCTTCCGCAGGCTGTACCAGCTCCATATGCGGGTGTTGTGCTGTAATACGTTCATGCGCTGGGTTTCCGTTCCTCAAATTAGACACCTTGATTGCGAATGTTCAGCATCTGCCATAAAACCTCACAAAAGCTTTATAATTAGGCCTTATTAATTTTCACCAAATGTCATTTTTATGTTCTGAAAAACAAAGCAAAAGCTAAAAAAAATGTGTAGGATACATATTTTCATTCAGTGGAAGAATATTGTTTTACTATACAATTTGTCCAGTAAGGCACTCACAGTATTCATGCTCCTTTAAAGAAACTAAGTGTCCATTTCCATTTGGACTGTGGCCCAGGTCTCTCCAAGTGTCTAGAAAGTACAGACTGTAGCTCTCATCTTGGCTGATTTAGTAGTATGGTGTGTGGAGCAGCCATTGTTACATAGAGAAATACAATTTATGGGCATTCAGCAACAATTCATTTGCCAACCCGTCAAAGATCGATGAATGTTCCCCCTCCTACGCACTGCTGTGCCCAGTCCAGAGAGGCTGAAACACCACAATCTGATTATCCAAGACAATTTGGGCTCAGCACAAACAAATAATGTTATATTTCTGATATTTAAAAAATCTAAAAATTCTAAATACTATGGTATCCTATTCATAATGATATTGCTATTTAAACCTGTTCGCAATGCAAGATTTTACCATGATTTTTGGACAATATGCAAATATTATTGTTTTTTTTTTAGATGTGTCTTAGAAATAAAAACAATAATATTAGCATGGTGTCCAAAAATCATGGTCACTTTCATGTTGTTCCAAACCTGTAAGACTTTTGTTCATCTTCGGAACACAAATGAAGATCTTTTTGATGAAATCTGAGAGCTTTATGTCCCTCCGTTGGCAGCTACGCAACACTTCAAAAAGTTCATAAACAGATCGTAAAACTAATCCACATGAATTTAGCGGTTTAGTCCAAATTGTCTTAAGAGACTTGGTCGCTTTATATGATTACCAGATTGAATCTAGGCTTTTATTCACATTTAAAATGTAAACATTGATCAGCGAACATACACAGAAGCTCAACCGAACCTGTTTGACACGCGAGAACAAACCTCTTGCGGAAGCCTAAACGTGCTGCGTAACACAATAATGAACCTCATTGGTTCTCACGGGAAGCTCAAACATGCTGCGTAACACACGAAAATGAACCTCATTGGTTCTTTTTGAAGCACTGAAGTGGTAGTAGTGGGGACAGAAATTGCTCAGATTTCATTAAAAATATCTTCATTTGTGTTTCGAAGATAAACAAAAGTCTTATGGGTTTGGAACGACATGAGGGTGAGTAATTGAAGACAGAATTTTAATTTTTGGGTGAACAGTTGTTAAGGAAGTAAGTGGTTATGGGTTTGGAACGACATGAGGGTTTGTAATTAAAGACATAATTTTCATTTTTGGGTGAATAGTTGTTAAGGAAGTAAGTGGTTTCAATAGTTGTTAAGGAAGCATCTTGTCCTATGTTGCCTGCCAAATACAAAAGTACATGAAGTTCTGCTGATTTAATGATACCAAATGTTTCAGACTCAGTGTCTTGGAAACACTTTGTACTTAGAGGATGTCCTATCCTATTATATTTATTGCCTGGAGACAAATGAATAGGTGGCAATGTAAACACCACTCAGGTTTAGTCTAGACTAATGACTCCTGTCTTAGACTAGGCTAATGATTCGTTTTTTCTAATGATGTCACTTTTCCCATGAGTCTCAATGAAACATTTCAACGGACTGCTAATGTCTGCCTCGTGTACATGAATTCATGATGACGATCAATAAATGCCCTGCCTGAGAAAGAAGAGAATTTGTGTTAAATCCATATATCCTAAATATTCAGATCTCTACACAAATAAAGAGAAGAGTTAAAGTCTGACAATAAAACACATGATAGGCTATTTCTGCAGAATTAGATTCAGATTCAGGATTTTGCAATACAATTTTTAATGTAGCACTTCACATGAAAAAGGTACAAATTTGTGTCCCATTGTCCCAAATTTTTTAAAGCAGTAAAGTCGATTGTTTAAAAAACTTTTAGTGTTGAATACATTGGTCTGGCTCAATGCTGTTACCAAAATTATTTATATTTATTTATATCTTCTTTTTTTTTTAATACAAGGGGGAAAAAAGAAGACATTTCCAAACAGCTGACCACTACAAGTGACAGCAAACAGCAACATTTTGGTTAAAACCCTGGTTAACAAAAGACACAAAGCCCTAGTTTTTTTGAAGTGGACTGTAATCGTCAAGCTCGACACTAATAATTGACCAAAATTACTGCAAGAAAGATCAGCAAATAGGCCATTCACATTTAATTCAAGGAAGTGTATCTGTAAAGTAACATTATAGATGTATTAATGCCTATATTTCAAAATGATAGCTAAATTTAGGTCAAATTATATTTCCATGAACGCTACAATAAAAAGGCTACACAAATACCGCATTCTTTGAGTGACCTATTAGATAGATTAGATCATTGATTGCAACAAGAAATTTTACACACATTTTTAGTGTTGACTGCGTTTGTCAAGCTCAACTATTCAACATTGTTACCAAAATTACTATAGGCTATTCAACAACAACAAAAAACTAGTCTTATATTTATTAGAAATTTAAGTTCATAATAACTATAAACCAACATCTGCCGGCCGCGACACGCATATTATGGCAGCCTATATTTTGTTAGGGGTCCAAGAAATGAATATTGTCTTTGATAAGGGTTTGAGAAGCTGCTTATTTTCAAAGATGCACCACATCCACCCCCAAAACTCAATTGCACATTAGCCTACTGCTGCACTTCCACTTACCGTCCCAATTCAGACTCCAGCTCATAGAAGTCCGCCAGCGTCTCTTTCTTGGATCCATCGATCCAGTATTCAGGAGCGGCTCTAGAGGCGGGCATTGTCACTTTCAGCATCTCCAGCGCTTTAGTTCACTATCAGCGCAGCGCCGACCTGTACAGAAACAACAACGTCAAGAAATGGCGTGGTAAAAGCGGGCACACAATCTAGAGAGCCAAATTATATACATTATTTTCGAAAGAGTTTGCCATTACCTGTAATGTGTGTTGGTGAGGTGCACTGAGTGGCCGTGAATGTGTATCGTCAGTTGATCGCGGTTGTCATGTCGCTCTCTCTGAACGGGGCGCGCGCGGCTTCCACTGGGTCTTACTGTCGCCTATGTAGGGCGCTGAGGGTGTGTGTGTGTGTGTGTGTGTGTGTGTGAGCGAGATATTTACCTGGATTCAATGGACGTCACATATTACATAACACTACTCCGGTATATTTTTTGAAGTTAGATATCATTATGGCATTATGGTTATATTTAAACATATCGATTTCATCCAAGTTTTTTATTATTATTATTAACAAACGACACCTTTCTGTCTATATAATGAATAATTGGCAGATTTCAATAGGCTACATGCAGCTAGTTGGGTGAATCTAATTAAGTCTGCCATGAAAGGAAAAACCCAAATCTGACCTCTTATTTTATTTACAGATAAAAAAATAAATAAAAAAAAACCATTTATTTTCAACTGCGTTTTTGAAGCAACGTTTTCAGAAACTAAAAACATGAAAAGAGGGCGCTAAATATCCGCTCGCGAACAGATCGCTGAGGTAACCATAGCAACACTGGCTCTATTGATAAAGGGCAAATGCTTATTTAGTACTATAACAATAAAAACATATTGTATTCCAAATTCTAATGTAAGTTAGCACTTTCCATGAAAAAGGTTCAAGTGTGTGTCCCATTCTCCCAAATTGGTCATGTTATAGTATCATTTTTTTTATAACTTTTAGTTCCGGTTTCACAGACAGGGTTTAGATTAAGCCAGGATTAGGCTTTAGTTCAATTAGGGCATTTAAGTAGCTTTTATAAACGAGCCTTAGAAAAAAATATTTTAAGATATGTAAGCACAAGTTGCTTTGAGTTAAAACAGCTCAAACATGCATTTTAGTCTGGGACTAGGCTTAAGCCTTGTCTGTGAAACCGGGGGTTAGTTAGTGTTTACTACATTGGTCGGGTTCAATGCTGTTGATTTAAGTCAATTAATCTTTTTTTATTGTTTAATATAATAAAATAAAAAAAGTATCAAATAGCTATAAACTAACATTAGTTAGAACCAAGTGCTAGTATTAGTTAGTACTACAAAGTGACAGCAACATTTTGTCGTCTTGTCCTGTCAGGCGTCTTCCCTATATGGATTAGTATGGAATGTATATATCGATAAAGTGCTTTCATTATTCATCACATTTTTATAGATTGTTATGAAATATTATATTTATTACATAAAAAAAAAAAAAATACAAGACATAGAAGCCTCAAAAATTACTGACAATACTAAATAAAATGAACACACTGCCCCAATTAAGAAATTATATTTAGCATTAAGTCAAATGAAGTCCAATAAGATTTGATGCACTAAACTTTTTTTCATGGGCAGTAATTAAACAAAATATCATTACTATATCATATCATTACTTCATTGAAGTTAATTTTGTTTGTTTTTAAAATAGTGTCTGGCAGAATGATTTACATTATTGTTTTATTATGTTACTTCCAGTTTTCACAAATGGCATGAATATGGCAATCTTGAACCACCCCAATACTTTTGCCCTTTTCTTGGTAGACTATATCAAAGTGCCATGGCATTACCATCTGATCTGAAGTACTTTTTTGGAAGTTATTCAGAAAAAAACATGTTTTATGAAAGCATTTATGACCCCAGACCTCTGAAGCATGTACATTTACTTCAGTCTTCTTTCGTTTGGATGACAGCAATCCCCTTACAGATTTTGACTTAATGTGCATTATTGAGCAACTTTTTCGTACATTTTTCAAATATGCCACTTTCAGTGATGATTTGAATGTGTTATGAGGAAGAAATCACCCACACGGAGTCCAAATCTGTACTGGCCTGCATGACTGGTCATCCTTTAAAGCTCAAGCAGTGCAGGAGTGTTTTGGGCTCCCACACAGAGAGATCCATCTGTTCAGTATCTGCTCAACACAAAACAACCACAATCCCAGCTAACCACCAGCATCACTCTCATCACACATTCACTTCCTTGCTGCGCAAGTCGTACAAAATGAGAAGCACTGGAAGATGATGGAGGATCCTTTCGGATGTAGGGGTGTGTGCATATGTATAGCAGATATACTGTGTGCAGCTTTAGATGACAAAATATCAAATCAAGCAGCATTTATTTTAAGGCTTGGTTTGATATTGTGTCGTCCATTCAAAACCCACTATGTAAACATAAGAGTGCCATGATGTTTAAACTATTAGCAGAAAAATTATATAGATTTGGAATAATTTTAATGTGTATTAACAAAATAGAGCAAGAACATTTAGTCTGATACAGGCAGTCAACAAGATTCTCAGAAATGCAAAAGATCTACATTGAAAAAAAGGTGCTTTATATTAGTGCACTCTTGATGTAAGACAACAGACAAATGTTCTGGTTTAAGAGCATCTGCATGGACATCCACATCTCCTCCAGGTTCTTCGACACTCTCTCTGCCTCCTCCATCAGTTCCGGCTCGTCTGCGATGAACCGAAGATGGAGCTGACACAGAAAGACGGCATTGTGAGAAATAAATAAAAAAAAGTCAAAAACCTCAAATTGATAAATTACTACATAATGTTTAGATGATTTTAAAATTAAAATGTACAGAAATGAGAGTCAGTCTACAAAAGGTGCTGAACTATAAACCATAATGGGAAATATTTTCATATAACATTTGCTGCCATCTGCTGTTTAAAAACCAAACAAATCCAGTGTGTCCTAACCAGCAACATTACAACTTTCAAGCATAAATGAATTTCTCTATGTAAAAACGCAGTGACAAAATCATAACCAATCAGAACATATCTGATGTTTGTTGGAGCCCCTTTATAAATGTAAGAGATAATTTGTTTGTGTTATAAACCTAATTTGCATTATTACACAATTTAATATTTACATTATTTTAGGTTCATATAGTTTATAAAAGTACTATTCATAGTATTTTTTTTTAAATGTTAATTGATACTACAATAATATCTATATCTATATCTATCTATATATATATATATATATATACACAGTGAGGAAAATAAGTATTTGAACACCCTGCTATTTTGCAAGTTCTCCCACTTGGAAATCATGGAAGGGTCTGAAATTGTCATCGTAGGTGCATGTCCACTGTGAGAGACATAATCAAAAAAAAAAAAAAATCCAGAAATCACAATATATGATTTTTAAACTATTTATTTGTATGATACAGCTGCAAATAAGTATTTGAACACCTGTCTATCAGCTAGAATTCTGACCCTCAAAGACCTGTTACCCCTAATTTCCACCAACTGCGGAACGGCTGCGGATCCGCTCCGGAACGGCGGCGGAGTCAATAGGTTTCCATTAAAGTCAATGTGTGTATTTTCACTGACTGCGGAACGGCTGCGTTCCGACTCCGGCGATCCGCAGCCCTCCGGAGCAGATACGCAGAGCTTCTATTTTTGCCGGATGCCGGAGAGCTCCGCAGCACTACAGGGCAGAGTGCGCAGGACAGGAAGTCGAGAAAAAAACAGAACAAACCAAAACAAAATAAAAGATCCGGTTAATGTTCTAAATAAAATACACCGTGATCATGGCGGATCATATTTCCCTACACTACACCTTGAAAACGTCATAATATACCATTCCTCATAACGTTCTGTTTATAGAAACTATATATCGCGGGATCATACGTGAATTAGCGAGATCTCGTGGGTCCTCGTGACTTCAGCTGTCAGTCATGGACGCAGCCATTCCGCAACAAATCCGGACCTGGTGGGTATTGAAGGACGACGGAGCACGGAGCCGACACGCAGCGGAGCCGATCCGCAGCCGTTCCGCAGTTGGTGGAAATCCGGGGTCAGTCTGCCTTTAAAATGTCCACCTCCACTCCATTTATTATCCTAAATTAGATGCACCTGTTTGAGGTCGTTAGCTGCATAAAGACACCTGTCCACCCCATACAATCAGTAAGAATCCAACTACTAACATGGCCAAGACCAAAGAGCTGTCCAAAGACACTAGAGACAAAATTGTACACCTCCACAAGGCTGGAAAGGGCTACGGGGAAATTGCCAAGCAGCTTGGTGAAAAAAGGTCCACTGTTGGAGCAATCATTAGAAAATGGAAGAAGCTAAACATGACTGTCAATCTCCCTCGGACTGGGGCTCCATGCAAGATCTCACCTCGTGGGGTCTCAATGATCCTAAGAAAGGTGAGAAATCAGCCCAGAACTACACGGGAGGAGCTGGTCAATGACCTGAAAAGAGCTGGGACCACCGTTTCCAAGGTTACTGTTGGTAATACACTAAGACGTCATGGTTTGAAATCATGCATGGCACAGAAGGTTCCCCTGCTTAAACCAGCACGTCAAGGCCCGTCTTAAGTTTGCCAATGACCATTTGGATGATCCAGAGGAGTCATGGGAGAAAGTCATGTGGTCTGATGAGACCAAAATAGAACTTTTTGGTCATAATTCCACTAAACGTGTTTGGAGGAAGAAGAATGATGAGTACCATCCCAAGAACACCATCCCTACTGTGAAGCATGGGGGTGGTAGCATCATGCTTTGTGGGTGTTTTTCTGCACATGGGTCAGGGCGACTGCACTGTATTAAGGAGAGGATGACCAGGGCCATGTATTGCGAGATTTTGGGGAACAACCTCCTTCCCTCAGTTAGAGCATTGAAGATGGGTCGAGGCTGGGTCTTCCAACATGACAATGACCCGAAGCACACAGCCAAGATAACCAAGGAGTGGCTCTGTAAGAAGCATATCAAGGTTCTGGCGTGGCCTAGCCAGTGTCCAGACCTAAATCCAATAGAGAATCTTTGGAGGGAGCTAAAACTCCGTGTTTCTCAGTGACAGCCCAGAAACCTGACTGATCTAGAGAAGATCTGTGAGGAGGAGTGGGCCAAAATCCCTCCTGCAGTGTGTGCAAACCTGGTGAAAAACTACAGGAAATGTTTGACCTCTGTAATTGCAAACAAAGGCTACTGTACCAAATATTAACATTGATTTTCTCAGGTGGTCAAATACTTATTTGCAGCTGTATCATACAAATAAATAGTTAATACATTGTGATTTCTGGATTTTTTTTTTTTAGGCCACATATTAAGCTCTAGGTATATTAGATGTTAAGCAAACAATCAGTTCTCGTAATCAACATGTTGGATGCAGGAGAAATAGGCAGGAATAAAGATCTGAGTGACTTTGACAAAAGCCAAATTGTTATGGCAAAGAGAATGGGTCAGATTATCACTGAAACGGCAAGGCTTTCCAAAGGGTGTTTGGTGCCCAAAACTCTTCAATGCAGGAGGGCAAGGAAGGATATCCCATCTGGTCTGAGCTAACAGAAAGTCTACTGTGGCACTGCACTCTGCTGCTCATGGGGCTGCGTAGCTTCAGGGCCATCAGAGTGTCTATGAAGACCCCTGTCCACCGCTGAAAATGCCTACAATGGGCACAAGAGCGTTGGAACTGGACCTTGGAGTGGTAGAAAAAGGTCGTTGGTCTGACAAGTCTCGTTTTCTTCTACATCAAGTAGATGGCCATGTATGTGTGCGCCATTTTCCTTGGAAAGTGATTAGTGCTTTATTTGTAAATTCTGAGATCCCGGAACAGGGGAGCATGGTGACGGATCCGGCAAGTTAGTGAGGTAGGAAAAGGTAACAGAACATATGCGCAATCTCAGTCGGGTTTCCATCTAAATATTTTGATGTGCATTTAAAAAATACGCATACGATTTATTAAATGAAAACGGACATGGTGTTTAAATGCACGTCAAGGTTTATTCGCATACTGATGATGTGCATCAAAGTTGAAATACACGTTGCTTGTCATGCGCAGAAATGTGAATAGCGGTCAAATCCAATAAATCATTGCCAAGACATGCATTTCTTAAACTTTTTTTTTAAATACATTATCATAGCAAATTAACAATGTTATCATTACTATTCTTATCCACATTTTCCTGAACATATGTACACAGGTGATAACATAAATATATATTTTTCAGTGGTGTATGATATTAGCCTGGTCCTACCAGACTCTCGTACATTTCATTTGTACAGAGAGTCTGGCCACCCTCCAATGACAAGCGTTAACTTCCTTGAAGGCGGGTACTCTGTTGAAGTTTAAAACTATTGGATCTGCCCAGAGCCACTCTGGATCTGCCATAACCAATCGCTAACGTTTGGTCGTGACGTAACCCTACAACTCAAACTAGCGCACAACATCAACGTCATCGTTCTCAGCCACTCCCTCTGTTCGCTGATTGGACAGCAAAAAAATTGGCCGGAGAAAACCCAAGAATATACCGCAAACCCAGACGGAGTACTGAAGGAAAATTGAGCGGAAATACGTAGGAGGGCGGAGCCAGGCTGGTATCATATAGGGGCTCCCCAAAATTAGATGCCAGATCAGATTTCGGTGGTACCAGATCCGGCTTGTTAAGGCACAAATTAAGCCCTATAAAAGATGGCACCAGGATGCACTGTGGGACGATGACAAACCGGTGGAGGGAGGGTGATGCTCTGGGCAATGTTTTGCTGTGAAACCCTGAGTCCAGCCATTCACATAGATGTAAATTTGACCAGTGCCACAACCAAGTTCATGACAATGGTGTTCCCTATTAGATGTGGTCTCTTTAAGAAGGATAATGCACCCTGCCACACACTGTTCAGGAATGGTTTGAGGAATATGATGAGGAGCTCAAGGTGTTGTCCTGGCCTAGAAACATGAGAGAAGTGCCGGTTCGCAAGAAAAAGCGAGGGTACGCAACAGATTAAAATATAGAAGTGTCGGTACTGCCCACTACGATCACTATACACACACGAATACACAAATCGTGGTTGGCAAGTTTGCGTGTGAGTTTGTTTTCGAGCCCTTCATTGTTCAAATTTTCATTTCCTCTGGAAATGGATTAAACATAATTGGGTTTTTTTAATCATAAATATTATAATACTATATTATAAATATTTTCAAAGAAAAAACATCAGCTGGAAGTGAGCCCAAATCCACCTCGTCTTCCCAAAAAACGCATTCCATAGTCTTTATTCGGCTTTATACAGCTATGTGGAACAGGATTTTAGATCAATGATTGACTGCGGATGAGGGATTCCCAGCGTATTAGAAAGAAACAGAAACAAAGCAACTGGCAGTCATGGCTAGTTGGGCCAGAAACTAGCAGGTCCAACAAAAAGTCTTATAGCTTTGTATTGGAACTTAGAGACAAAGATAATGTGTTAAGAAGCTTATATTAAAAATAGTATGTGAAAAAAATAAAAGTCTGCAGATTGCTTATGCCGTACCTTGAGGAACAATGCAAGGTAGGATTGAGCCAAGTCAAAATCTCTTTTGGACTGAAGAATGCTGCTGATCATCTTGAGGAAACTCTGCATAACTCTGACATCTCCACCCATATCTGGAGACAGGGCCCGAAGTTCTGTTTCAATGGCAGAGGGGCCCAACTCTCTCAACAGCTTCACTGGCTCCTCATCTATCATGAGAAAACAGATGATCAACACAGTGAATGTGTTGCAAGTTCAAAAGTGCAGTCTCGTTTCAAATAACAGCATAAGAGACTTACACGAATTGCTGTCTAAAGCGTTCTCAAGCTGAAGGTAGAAGGTGGACTTCTGTGCCAACACTCCCAAGTTGACAACTTTAGACTAAGGAAGAAAAAAAAGACGACAAATTTAAGTGATCATATATGCATTGCATATAAATATGCATAATTCATATTCTACTTATACATTATATATAGTTTCAACTAAAAACAACAACAAAAAAAACACCCTGAAACCTGTACTGTGTGTGCTAGACTAACTACAGCACTTGCATATTTTTGCCCTATTGTTGGTTTGATTACTTCTTTTGTTCTCCTCATTTGTAAGTTTCTTTGGATAAAAGCATTTGCTAAATAATTAAATGTAAATGTAAACATATAAATATTTTCCAGTCAATACTTATACCCAAACTTATACCCACCCCGTTTCACATACAAGGTTTAAGTCCTAGACTAAAATATGTTTGAGCTGTTTTAACTGAAAGCAACTTGCACTGGCATTAGCTTAAAATATATCAATGCCATTGTTTTGTCTCAAGATGCACATCATTAATGTTTTTTTCTAAGGCACGTTTATGAAAGCTCCTCAAATGTCCCAATTAATCTAAGCCCCGTCTGTGAAACAAGACCAAAGTGTTTTTATTTTTCTGAGGCATTACAAAAATGGAAAACATTTGATTTGTATAATCTACAAATTGACATATTTTCAACAACAATAAATACTATCTGTGGGATTTCAAATTTAAGAATTTGTTTAAGGTCTGCTGATCCTACATCCTGGATATACCATCACATGAAAAACTAAGGTCAACTACACTGTAATTTGGGCATTCAAGGTGAACATGATGGTATACATTTACTGATTAGATTCAATATAGTTTCCAGTGAGGGTTTTTTGTCTGTCTTTGATCTTCCTACTGACAGTCAAAGTGTGTGTGACAATTGTGTGTGAATGTTTACATAGTCGTATTGTTACTGTTTATACAATTTGGGGGGTACCATTATCTTCAAAGTTGGGGGTAATCGCCTGTATTGTCTTTAGATGATTTGTTTTAGTGGTCACATCGGCTGTGTGTAAGGTCAACACCTTATAAGGACTGCCCTCTGACTGCCTATAAGATAACATGTAAAGTTCCCTTAGCCGGACGTGATGACTGCAGCTAACAACAGCACGTGTTCTTAATAAAGAATCCTGCTGGAGATACAACAAGTCTCCTGATCTTCACTTTGGAGTTTCCTAAATACCAAACTCAAGAGAGACACCATCAAAAGAGAGTTTACCTGGCCCTCTGAGGGTGTGTTTGGTTGAGCAAACTGGGGCACCAGCCCTGGAATGGTGGGAATGAAGAAGGGTGCTGCTTTGGGTAATTTTGGAGGCTCTTTGGGTTTGTTCTTTTTCTGTAGATGAAGATTTGAATTTAAGAGTTTATCAAACATATCACACTTAGGCACAGACTTGTTTTTTTGACGCTTTTACAGGCATAATACCTTGATGATGTCCAGATGCAGCAGGTTCTTCCAGCGCGAGTCAGGAAGCAGTGAGAGTGTGACCAGATGTTCATCCAGCTGTGCTGGTGAAATGTACTCAGCCATCTCAGAGCTGTCAAAGTCTAAACCTTCCTCTTCGTCTGTTTCTGTTTAGAAGCACAAAATTAAAAGTATTTAATATCAAGTTAAATGATTTTAAAATGATAATCAATATGATCCTGTGGTTGCACCTTTGCTTGGGCAGGTGCCTGGCAGCATGATCACAGTCGGCTCATAGTCTGCAGGTAGAGGGCGCAATGACACCATACTGCACAGTGTGTTATTGGACCTTAAAATTAAACAACAATATTTCTTAGGGAATATACAATTTTTCATTGAGTCATTTCTTTGAATCATAATACTTGGGTCATGACATGATGTTTGGAACAGCACACTACCATACCAATAATTCTATAAAACATAACATGAAATATTTGTAATAGAAAAAATATATGACACTTCAGTTTGGGGAACACATATTCACTATGACGTTTATGAACTATGACTTTTGCCTCAAACTCCTAATTTACTGCTTATCAATAGTTAATGTGGTGGTTAAAATGTATGTATGGGGTAGGATTAAGGGATGTAGAATATGGTCATAAAGAATAAGGCATTAATGTGTGCTTTATAAGTAATAATAAACAGCCAATATGGTAGTAATATAGTAAATAGTGAGAATAGGTCCCCAAGCTAGTGTTAGTGTATATATATATATATATATATATATATATATATATATATATATACACAATTATTTAAATATAACAGTTTATTGAACCTTTTGACAAAATACAAAAAAAATCCCTCATGTGTTTATTGTTGAGTATAATATTGGACACACCAGGCTTTTATAGCTCATATAGTATGGAGCTCATATTTGAGGAAAAAAAAAACCTTAATATTTGATATTTATGTGGCCAAAAGTAAGAGATCAAATTCTGACAGCTTCAAAAGTAAATTAGTGAGTCATCAATGAGAAACATTATAGCAGACTATTTATATAAAATGCATATAAATATCAGTTGTCACTCTATATTTCTGAATAATGTCTAAGTAAAATGAGAAATACTTTGTTCTATAACCAAAGCTCTGTAGTTTTTATATGCAATATATGCAATGCAGTACAATGATGATTGAGAGATGTACAAATAAACATTTCTCAAAAGTCTGATGTATCATATTTGATATGAACATTTTAACATGATTGTCCTAAAAAATGATGCATGGATAATCAAGTAAAACCAAGTTGCTTCAGCCCAGTAATTGTTCATCTTGAAATATTATTAATACATGTTATTCTTACATTTACTTAATAAAAATTTCACAACAAAAAAATCACGTGTACCGCATTTGTACTTGTTTATACAGTGGTTGTCAGAATTAATGGCACCCCTGGTAAATATGAAAAAAAATGGCTGTAAAAAATAAATCTGCATTGTTTATCCTTTTGATCTTTCATTCAAAAAATTAGCAAAAATCAAACCTTTCATTAAAGTAAAAGAATTGAAAGTGTGGGGGGAAATCACAATATAAAATAAATGCTTTTCTCCAAAACACGCTGGCCATAATTATTGGCTCCCTGTTATTAAATACTTTTTGCAACCTCCTTTTGCCAAGATAACAGATCTGAGTTTTCTTCTATAATGCCTGATGAGTTTGGAGAATAACTGACAAGAGATCAGAGACCATTTCTCCATACAGAATCTCTCCAGATCCTTCAGATTCAGAAGTTCATGTTGGTGCTTCTTCTGTTCAGTTCAGCCCACTCATTTTCTATAGGGTTCAGTTTAGGGGACTGGGACGGTCATGGCAGAAGCTTCATTTTGTGCTCAGTTACCCATTTTTGTGTTGATTTTGATGTTTGTTTTGGACCGTTTTCCTGATGGAAGATCCAACCACAGCCCATTATAAGATTTCTAGCAGAGGCAGACAGGTTTTAATTTTTTATCTGTTTGTATTTGCTAGAATCCATAATACCATGTATCTGAACAAGATGTCCAGGACCTCCAGCAAAAAAAAAAGGCCCACAACATATAAGATCCAGCAGTATATTTAACCGTAGGCATGAGGTACTCTTTATCCCTGTTTGCACCAAACACATCTGGTGGGTTTGATGCCAAAAAGCCCTTTTTTTGTTTCATCTGACCATAGAATCCGGTCCCTTTTGAAGTTCAGTCATGTCTGACAACTGAATTTTTGGAGGGTTTTATTCTTGAAACCCTCCCAAAAAACATGTGGTTGTGTAAGGGTTGTTTGATCAATTTTTTTTTTAGGCTTTCTGACCCCCAAGACTCAAGTAATCTCTGCAATTCTCCATCTGTGATCCTTGGAGAGTCTTTGGCCACTCAAACTTTCCTCCTCACCGTGCATTAAGACAATATAGACACACGTCCTCTTCCTGGCAGATTCGTAACATCTTTAGTTGATTGGAACTTCTTAATTATTGCCCTGATGGTCAAAATGAGGATTTTCAATTCTTTAACTATTTTCTTACAACCACTTTCTATTTTGTGATGCTCAACAATCTTGTGATGCACATCAGAACTATATTCTTTGGTTTTACTCATTGTGATGGATGATTAAAGAAATTTGGCCTTTGTGTATTCGTCATATTTAAACTCCTGTGAAACAAGAAGTCATAGCTAGACAATTTCATGTTCCTAGTCACCCTGGTGTGCTAAATAAAGGTAAATATTAATGGGAATATACTTCAGAGATATTTTACTCGTAAAAAATTCTAGGGGTGCCAATAATTTTGGCCGACGTGTTTTGGAGAAAAACATTTATTTCATAATGTGATTTCCCCCCACTTTCAATTCTTTTACTTCAATGAAAGGTTAGATTTTTATGAATTTTTTGAATGAAAGATCAAAAGGATAAACAATGCAGATTTATTTTTTTACAGCCATTTTTGATCATATTTACTAGGGGTGCCATTCATTCTGACAACCACTATCTATATATATATATATATATATACACACATATTTGTGTGTGTTTTATGGTACTTTACACATGATTGAAGAATGCTGAAGGTTTTTACAAAAAAAAACTATAACCCAGAGCTTTCTGGGAATAAATGCCTTGCTCTCGGATACAAAGGTGAAAGTTCACAGATTGATCCCTCTTTTTCATTTTTGGAGCCTGGTCTGACCTGATATTGTGTTGCATGGAAAAAAACATCAATTGGAAATGACATCGGCTTAAGTAAATTACTAAAACTATATAAAAATGTTTAATTCTTCAAATATAATGCCATTCATACATCAGCAGATTCAATTGGCAACATCATGAACTCATTACACATAACCTTTTCAGGTCTCTGTTCAGTCATGATAAATAAGATATTTGTGCTAATTGTTTCACCAAAATTCAACCGCACAAATCTTAATCTCATGTGTGTGAAATAACTCATTGAAGTAAAAACAAGAGTTTACAGACACAATATCTGCAAGACAATCTCTTACCATAAGTAAACACCTAGGGTGTCAACATGCGAAGAGGCCAGGAAGTTCCCGGTAGGGGACATACTGAGACTGACGGCTGCCGCGTCTACCAGGAAACAGTCGACCAAACTATGAATGACAGCAAGAGAAAGTGGAAGGATGTGAAAGTGTGAAAGAAAATCATTCAGTCATTCAATTGGGCCAGAGGGGACTTCATCGGCTGGAGGAATCCCCTTTAGACAAACGAAAAATATCCAACAAACTAAATGTCACTACGGCCGCATCTTTGAAAGATAATAATTATCTCTGAATTTGGTTTCACAAGTTGCTTTGAAAAGTATCAGTGACTGACTAAACAGAAAAGGTCATCACAAATATCTAACCAGTCAATAATATAGAAAGTGGAAAAGGTGTCACTGGACTGGCCTGGTCTTTCCCTCCTTCAAAAGGCTACTTTAGTGGTTTATAGTGGAACGACCGTGATGCAATCTCCCTATTAAATCTAAGCATTACCTATACATGTTACAAGACACGCAAAAATTAGGTTCATGCCTGGCCTCTACAATTACTTACTTTCAGGGCCAGATTATGCAAATGAAGAAAGGGAACTTTCATTAGACTTTAGCACTTCCATTGAAAAGACATGTTAACATGGATAAAAAAAACAACAACTAAACATCCTATTGTTAAAATATTTAGAAGCACTCAATTAAAGATTTTTAAGGTCTTGTCAATAAACAATAAATACCTTCAAAAACAGTAAAATTCGATAACATTTTTACTAAAACTGCATAAAATGAAAACGTGCATTTTAGCTGCAACATCCTTTACGTTCAACAGTATTCAAAACAAGAAGAAAAAATATGGGTATCAAACAAACAAATTATAGTGCCATTTATTTTAAACATCATTTATCATATATAGCAAGTCTAAACAAATGTATTTAAAGCAAAACTTTACAAAAAAAGTTGGATTGGGTATCTATGCAATTGCAATAGTTGATTTGGAATTAAAGTTGCAGCACATTTCAGATGATAAAACAAGTCTTCCAGAAAGTAAAGAGTCCTATTCTTGAGGGTCACACTTTTATCATTAACCTCTCATGCACTGAGCAAAACACGATGTCAGCATGCACACGTTTCAACTGCTGTAGATTTTTCAGCAGAGAAGTTATTTGCATACTGATTAGGGCTGCCAATTTAACATGCTATTGTAATATTGTAATGAAAAAAAAGATACAATTATCATGTCCAATCTGCATGTAAATTTTCCTACCATCTGAACTATTTGAGCTTGAAGCACCACCTTCATGGTTTCATGTATAATGAGTGCTCCAGCCACTTTTTTTTTTATTATGTTTTTTTATAATGTCTTTGAATTCTCTTAATTTGGGTGTTTTTCCGTAGCAAATATTATATACGCAACAGAAAAGTACAGCGATCTCATCCATTAATTGTAGGGCTCACTGGCTGCCAGTTGAAAAGCCTTGGTTTATGCTCTAAACTTAGTACCTGCCAGATGGAAGATCCCATGTTCTGATGGTGCAGTCCATAGATGCTGTAATCAGCCAACGTCCATCTGGACTAAATGTCTGGACAAAAAGCATAAAGGACACTTCATAAGCACTTCGTTACGCATACTTAATTCACCCAAAAATGAAATACATTATTTACTCTCGCTCATGCAAAACCCATACGACTTTCTTTCTTATATGGAACACAATAGGGGAAAAAAGTATTTTGTCCACATTAACAAACTTAATGGTAACCAGGACCTGTCAAGCACCAAACAATGAGAAAAAATAACCACAATAGTAGTCTAAAGAGTCATTTCAAGTACAAATAATGGTTAAGAATGGCCAAAGACTAGTCAATTTTGAATTATGTAGTTGAAGCTGAAGCTCACCATGTCGTTGATCTGCCCACGATTTCCAGAGAATTTGCGAACAATCCTCCTAGTTTCCATGTCCAGAATGTGAACTGAAAAATTATCCAGCGCGATAGCAAGCATCCCGCTGTTTGGAGAGATCAAGCATAAATCAACATCACTGTCATCCTAACTAGGGCTCTATGACATGGCTAAATTGGGCGTTTTTTTGTGCGCATTTTTTTTTATTTATGTGCATTTTGGCGCTTTCATCTAGCATTTTTAAGCAATGGGTGGATGGAAACATAACTAATGAAAACAACAATAATAAATAAAAAACAATACTGCTAGCATTTTGTGGAAGAACACTGTTTTGGTTGTGCTTCAGGCTCTGCGTGACTGTGTTGATGAATTTGGTTATCCTCCTGCTCATAAAACACTTACTACTAAGAGATATACAAGTTTAGATGGAAAGAATCTCAAGATTACTATCTGAAGACGTTACTGTAGCTATACCCACTAATAGACACTGTACTTTCTTGAAAATAAATTTCAGCACAGCGCTTTTACCATAATAAAATGACCCTTCACAATTGATAATGCTTTACAATAAACTCTGTTAGAGAGCTACATATGGCAATATATCACACCTGTCGAGTAATAAAACCAGCATCTCTGCATCACTTTTACAACATTTCAAATCCTTCAGTTCTCACCATCTCCGAAAAGCCAAGCCAATGTTGATTCTCTTTTTATTATGAGCGCTGTAGCACTCTCTTTATGCCAGCAGACTCTCCTCTATTCTGCATTTTTTCTCTTCAAATGAAATACATCCGATTAGCCAAAACATTATGGTCACCTGCCGAATATGCTACGGGTCGTCCACCTGCTGCCAAAACAGCGCAGAATCACAGAGGCATGGCCTCTACAAGACCCATGGCCTGGAGGTGTCCTGTGGTATCCGGCACCAAGCCATTAGCAGCAGATCCTTCACGGCCTGTAGGTTGTGAGGTGGAACTTTTTGATCCAGCACATCCCATGGATGATCAATTGGACTGAGATATGGGTAATTTGGTGGCCAGGGCATCACTTTGAACTCTTCATCATGGTCATCAAACCATTCCTGAACAATGTGTGCAGTGTGGCAGGGTGCATTATCTTGGTGAAAGAGGCCACTTGCACCAGGGAACACCACTGTCATGAAGGGGTGTATCTGGTCAGCAACAATGTTAGGTAGGTGGCACTGGTCAGACTTACTTCATATGAATGGCCGGACCCAGGGTTTCTCAGCTTGCTCATATTGCTGGCTTTCTGTTGTCCCACAGCGCATCCTGGGAATCACTCCCCCAGGGAAATGGCGCGCACGTATCGGCCACCCACGTAAAGTAAAAAAACAAAAAAAACGTGACTCATCGGTCCAGGCAACATTCTTCCACTGTAGATGCTTTCAGCGGTGGACAGGGGTCATCACAGGCACTCTAATTGGTCTGTGATTAGTCATCAAATTTTACAAATTGATTAGTCAAAAACTTAGACCTTCTGTGGGCTTCGACCAGACAGGATAGCCTTTGTTGCCCTCGTGCATCGATGAGTCTTTGGCCCCAAACACCCTTTGGCTGGTTTGTGATTTGTCCCTCCTCAGACCACTGTTGTTACATTCTCACCACTGCTGACGGGAATCAACCCACAAGCCTTGCCGTTTCAGAGAAACTCTGACACATTCTCTTTGCCATAACAATCTGGCCCAAGTCAAAATCGGTCAGATCTTTATTCCTGCCTATTTCTCCTGCATCCAACATGTTGATTACGAGAACTGATTGTTTGATTAACATCTAATATACCCAGAGCTTAATATGTGGCCTTGTTAGGAGAAGATCAATGATATTCACTTCATCTGTGACTGGCCATACTGTTTGGTCATTATGTGGCAGTCGTGGCCTATTGGTTGGAGTCAGACTGGTAATCCAAAGGTTGCGGGATCAAGTCTCAATACCAGCAGAAAATGACTGAGGAGGTCCCTTTGAGCAAGGCACCTAACCCCCAATCGCTCCCCGGGCACCACAGCAAAAATGTCTGCCCACTGTTCCGGGTGTGTGTGCCCACTGGCTTGCAGTGTGAGTGTGTGTTCACTACTTACTACCCCTAATGTGCGTGCACTAACTTGGAATTTGTCCTCTTCATCCGAGTATGGATTACAATACTAGGCCTTCACATCTCACTTTCACTTTTATTTTGGCCCATCAGTATATACAGTATATGTGCAAATACGGAAATTGACACATCGGAACATTGATCATGAACGCAACGAAGGTGAAAAGCGAAAGTGACTTTTGTCCCAATACTCAGAATTTGTGCTCTGCATTTCCCCCCCCATCCAAGCACACACAGACACACAGCAGTATTGAACACACACACACACGCACCGGGAACACACACCCGGAGCAGTCAGCAGACTGCTGCGGCACCCGAGGAGTGATTGGGGATTAGGTGCTTTTCTCAATGGCACCTCAGTTGTGGGCACTGAGAGTGGAAGAAAGAACTCTGTTCATTTACTTCCCCTACCTACATTTCCTGCCGGTACAGAGTCTCTAAACGTTAGGCCACAACTGCCTAAATGACACTAATTATTCTGATACACAGAAGAAAATGTATTATTTATGTAATATTCAAAGAATGTACAAAAAGTAACTATGCATTTATTCTTTTTTTGTTAAACTGATGTGGGCCATTTGTTCATAGATTGTAGTGCTCATAAACAATGAAAATATGAAGACCTTTTAAATGTTCTTCCTCATTTTTAATATAGACAAATAGATCTGCAAAGTAATAATGCAGATTTTTTATATTTCTGAGAATAATTTATCAAAATGTATTTGTTTTGTTCATGATAGTTGTTAATAGTCTCTAATAAGAAGATTCTTGGGAGTTTGTTGTCATAGGGTTATATTTTTATAATACATCAATTTGCCCCCAACTCAGTTGTTTGTATGTTTTTTCTCTGCTCATATTTTAATATTCATTTTTCTGTATAATGAGTGTTTTGTAGGTCTGTTTAATTGGTTGTTGCCTCCCTTAATTCCACATTCTACACTCCAACTTTTCTAGTTTAACACACCCATGTCACAAGTCTTTTTCAAATCTGAGGTGTGAACGACCAGTGGTAAAACGGGAGAGTTGCATGACACTTTAACAGCCAGCTGCAGAACAGAAGATTTATTTTAGGGTTAAAAAAAATAAAATAAAAATAAATAATCAGTGTTCAAAACTATCCTTGCTGTAGCCTGAGGAATCATCCATTGTTAAATCACAGAAAATTCTTGGTATACGTCCCCCTCTTGTGTCTTCTAAAAGAGCACAATAATCCTGGTTGTCTGAAATAATCACAGTTAAATCAAATAACCACGATCAGATGGTTATATTTAATAATCACGAAAGACCTAACAGGTACACCGCAGGGTTGAAGCCCATCTCACGTAATTACCAAAGCAATGCTCCGCTTGCAGATTCACGCCTCAGCCACTAAAGGGTCAAATCTTCTGTACCATAAAAAGTGTTTTTAAAACTATGCATAATTAATTATGCATTAAAGGTGCAGTAAGCGATTTCTGAAAAACACTGTTGAAAGTGGATCGGACCCAGCACTAAAACACACTTGTAGCCAATCAGCAGTAAGAGGCATATACACTCATTAAGGGGGAGGTGCCTGTGTTGCATGGCGTGTTCCTGAATTTGGGGGCAGAGCTATCAAGATAGGGGTTTGATCCTTTTGGGCAAGGGAGTGTTTGTTGTGGGGATTTTAAATATCAACAGCGTTTCTCAGAAATCGCTTACTGCAACTTTAATATCTTTAATACCTGTCCCTGTGAAGCTGAGATGACGCCGGGGTGGCTGGCAGGCTTTGTGAATGTAACAGCTCCTTTGATTTAAACTTCCAGATTTTCAGAAGGCGATCTGCTCCCACACTAACAGTCAATTGGTTCAGGGCATCCACAGCGACCCCACGCACAGGCCCTGTATGCGCTGCACACACACAAACACACAAAATGCTATTGAGATCAGACAGGACTGACACATATTTCGCCCCTGATGTTCAGGATAGGGTTAACTCACCCTTGTCCTCTCCGTAATATCCTTGATGAAAACCAGACTGCATGTTGTACACATCAATGTGTCCTGAAGACAGTGCAATCACTGTAAAGTTCCCGCAGGAGGTGATATCCACAGCCTGGACAACATATGACCAAATCTGATTAGCAGTCATCCGTTACATAGCTAAATGATCACGCAAACATATAAATCACATCTACACACTTACGGTTGCATGGACATTGACTATCGTCAATCCCTGGTCCCTGTTAAGGCGTTCAGGCTGCAACCTGTGAGCACCCATTGAACCTTTCTGGTAGTTCCACGTCGTAGCCATAAGGAAACCACGGTGGCATGCAATAATGCCATCCCAGTCACTCTGACGAGCCGTTTCTATACAAAATAACATCAGCAGCATTACACACAGTTATAGCTTTCAATATTTTAGTTGTAATGAGTTATTTATAAGGTAATTCTAACACTGTTTTGGATATAGAGAGAGGATCAGAGTTTAAATTAAAATTCTGTCATCATTTACACACCGTCATGTCGTTCCAAACCATTAAGGCTTTCATTGTAATATTAACCAATTACCTCTAAAATAAGTCAGTTAAACTGTGCATTGCATGTAGCCCCTGAGTACAATAAGCAAACCCATTATCATTCTGCTATGAACATAATTGTCCCCCCTTGTGAAAGCGCACAGCTTCGGAAAACAAATGAAGATATTTTAAAAAGTTCCAATATTTTTAGAAAGCCCAAACATGCATGCATGACTCATGGGAAACTATGGGGTTTGTTCTCACTTCAAACATGCATGATTGAGCTACCATTTGCCACATTTGATGTGCTCTATGCATGTGTTTTGATCAACATTTAATCCTAAATTAAATTTGTTCATCATATAAAGCGAGACTTGGAGTAAATCACTTGATTCATAAGGATTACTTATAAAAAGGGGTGGTGGTGGCGCAATGGATATGACACATGCCTTTGGTGTGAGAGACCCGGGTTCGAATCCACTGTGAGACACCAATGTGTCCCTGAGCAAGACACTTAACCCCTAGTTGCTCCAGAGGCGTGCGACCTCTGACATATATAGCAATTGTAAGTCGCTTTGGATAAAAGCGTCAGCTAAATGAATAAATGTAAATGTAAATGTAAAAATGTCTTTATGTACTTTTTGAAGCTTGAAAATTTTGGTTGTCTGGACTTTCAAATGAATGAACAAAAATAAAGAGAATATTAAAAATATTTTCAAGTGTGTTCCGAAGGTGAACAAATGGCATGAGGGTGAGTAAGTGATGACAGAACTTTCATCTAATCATTTTAAAAACATACATTATCACCGGTAATTTAAAAATGAAATCATTTATCAGACCTGAGGCAAAAGTTGTGATGGCTGGAAGTTTTTCAATGTCATTCCTCACACCTTTTTTTTTAGCTTTTGTTTTGTTGAGGGTGCCTGTTGGTTAAAAAAAGAGAAAGAAATAAAAGAAGTGGTTTACAAAACAGATACTACTTGGGGCAAACCAAGATTAAATCAATTGTCTTTATAATGTAACAAGCCCATAATCAAGTGTTTAAAAGTAATACTTAAAAAAAATTTAAGGAATATTTTAAGTGGCAAGAAGGCAATTTTAGGTTGACTTTGTGAAGACTGTTTTAAAACAGAGTGCTGTTTAACTGAAAGATATAACAGCATGGTGTGAATTTGAAGGTGGGACTACCTGTAATAAGTAGTTTAGCAAATAATTGACTTGATAGTTTGAATGATGGGAAACTAAGGCTTAAGGTTTTTAAGAGTGTTTGGAAAACTTGTTTGGAAACAAGGTAAGCCTCGCCATTACTAATAATCTGAACAAACTCAAAATTATTAACTTAAAAAGTATAAAAATATTCAACTTCAACACCCTAGCAAAGCATTAAAACCACTTCAGAAAATGTACAAATCGAATTATTTTTGATGCAAATCTGTTTGGTACTGCTAGTTATAAATCCATTACACATTTTACCTTTACATGCACTAACAAGAAAATGGCAAGTAGTTATTACCGTGCCCCAAACTCTTGTTGAACTTTTCATGAACAGTTGAAAATGACTGCAAAGTACCATCTTGACCTATTATGAGAAGTAAAAATATTAAGATCATTATACTTAAATACATTTATACGCCTTTATGTATTCATAATGTACTGGTTACGACAGTACCTGCGCTAAGGATTTGAGAGCCGCTCTGGTCATGGTGCCGAATCTTTGTTGGTGGGGCGCTGTGACCAATCCGATGTCTTAGAAGACGGCCCTCCCCTCCGGAAACGTCAAAAATCCACACCTACGTCACACATACAATTGTTTACTGGCATAATACACATTCAAATTCTACCATCACATCTGAATAATTTACATTATGAAAAACAAGCCAGAGCAAACACAAACCCGTATGGCATTGTCCGCTCCGTTAGTGATCAGGAGGGGTTCATTTTGAAGAAATGTGAGGCCGGCAATGGCTGTTGTATGAGCATCTCGCATTTGACAGACTAGTTTCTTCTCCTCTAAATCCCACAGCCCTATGTGTCCAATAGGACTGCCAGATGCCATTATTGGATGCCCATCTGCATGGCAAGGACAAAGTAAGTGCAATTTAATTGGAAAAGTATAGTATACACTTTGTGAGGCCTAGGCAACAACATTACCTGTCCTGAAGGATAAAGCTGTGACTGGACCCCAGTCTTGTTGGAACTTCATCAGCGTTTCATCAAATCTGATATTGTGAATGATGATCTGGCCAGATGCTAAACCCACACCCACAACATCCACAGCTGTAGTCTAAAGAGATTCATTTCGACAGAACACATTACACACTAGTTATCACACAAAGAAATCAATTAAGGAGCCATTGGCTCCTATAAGAAAAAAATAGGCGCCAAATAATTGTTTAGGTGCCACATAAGAATAAACATTTTACATTTTTTAAACACTTAATTTCAGCCATCCTATCTTGTGTTTACATCTTTCCCCTCATTGTACAGCTTCAGCATTGTCATCCATCTTGTGGATGTCCTGGGAACTAAGGTTCACTTAAAGTGGAAACTTGAACGTCTTTTCCAACTTGAGATTTATATAGTCACAAAGAATTGCTCTTTACACAGAATCTGAGCCAGTGTTACAGACCATAATTATGTCAGCATCACTTGGCCACTGAGTGTAATTGGGCCTCCTTCTCAATGCATTCTATAAATGTTGTCTTATGTCTTGTACACATCCAGTCCATTTTTCTTCATTAGTAATATCTGAGAGGTTAATGTGGTGAAAGGCAGCTCTTCAAGTTGATTTTTATTTTGAGCTCCTTTTATTCTTTATCATCATGTAGACAACAGGTCCAAGTGTAACTTTGCCGATTTTCAACGATTACGGAAGTATATGTAATTGAACAAAACACATCATTCAGCAGAATTTTGACAGCTCCAGGGCTTTCGTGAAAACTACAGATTATACTTCCACATTTTTGTATCCTTTGCAATTTTTTTATATCATAACACGTACATTTATATCGTCGCCAGTGGTGATCTTAGCAAAAATATCACTCACAAATTAATATTTTTGGTCGACCGTTTTAGGCGCAGTCTGTAGCCCTCTCATTGAACTATAAAAGAAGGGATGGTTGATGGATCGTCCACCAACTGACCTGGTTTGAACTTAAATCTTAAAACTTTTATCTTTTTAAAAATGCTGGAAAAAGGACGCAGCATCTTTTAGAGGCTTTTATCATCTTTGATAGTTTCGTGCAAAGGTTACAGATATTCAGCGCGTTTATTTGTTTTAATATCAGTCAGTTTCTCGACTCGACCACCTTCGTGGATTCTGTTTTTGAATTAGTCAATGATGAATAGGTGTAGTTTTAAATGTGCACAGGGTAAAGAATAATAATAAAGAAAGTAACGAGACCAACCTGTTGAAGAACAGTTACAGCAGATGCCCATCCAGGAAATGTGAACAGGAGTTTGCTGGATTAAGAGAGGAAGATTTGTTTTATTATTTCAAACAACATTAACACAAAGGTCATCATTGAGAACGATCATCATCTGGAATAATGAGAATTACATTGTGACAGAATTTCTCCTTTTCATCTTTAAAAACTTTTCAGAGTGGAATATGACTTTGGTGAGTTTCAACTCGTAAGTAACACTGCTACCAAAAATGTTTACTGTAATGTCATTATAAGCAATGCAAATACTAAAAATATATAATAATTAATCTTCATTTCATTAATCTACAATTGAAAGGCACAGAGCACACTTCAACTGTATAAACACTAACTTTAAATGTCATGGAAGCCACTAATATCACCAACTACATTCAGCATTCATTAGAAGTGCATACTTTGATTTGATGTTCCATAACTGAAGACTCCCTTGACTGCTTCCAAACAGGATTTTGTTCAGGTAGGTGCTCGGGTGCATCAGAGCAGAGACCTCAAATGATGCTTTGTCATATGAAATCTGCAGGTATGTGTCTGCAGTGAGATTGACAGAACATATTACATACACTGTGATTCTGCTGAAAGAAATGAAATTTAAACATAGCAAAAATAACCAACCAACCTTCAGACGCGATATCCCAAATAATGACAACATTGTCCTTGTCGACAGAAATGAGATGATCTCCAAAAGGCAACAGTAAGTGAACATCAGCTTGATGGCCTTTGTATGTGTTAACAACCTGGATGGAAGAGACAGTAAAAACATATTACTTATCACTTATTTCAAAGTCTCTTTAGTTTTATGCATCTTTAAAGGTGAAGTATGTAGTTTCTGCGACACTAGTGGCGCCTAGCGGAATTACAAAAATAAAGCATGTTTTCATACATCCTCGCAAACTGCCCTTCAGTGAGTCGTGATTCGTGCCTCCCCAACTCAAAATCACAAACAGCTCTTACAGGTGCTTGTGAAGGCATGTCCCAACAGGAAAAAAGCAGGCTACTTTTATAAGTGAATAAAAGCCTAAATTAAATCTGTTCATCATATAAAAAGTCTCTTCAGAAAATGTGGACTACTTTGACAATTAATATGGATTCGTTTTACGATCTCTTTATGAACTTTTTGAATTGTCAAAGTGGTAGTTGCGTAACTGTCAATGGAGGGACAAAAAGCTCTCAGATTACATCAAAAAGGTCTTCATTTGTGTTCTGAAATTGAATGAAAGGCTTACGGGTTTGCAACGACATGAGGCTGAGTAATTAATGACAGAATTAAAAAATTTGGCCGAACTATCCCTTTAAACACTCTCTGGCTCGGCCTGCTACAGTAGCCACGCTCCAAAACTTTCGCTATAGGTTGAGCTGGTAAGAGACTGATGGATCTGAGCGGACTGCTCTCAGTGTTTGGATGGTGCCTGGGAGGCTCAATGTTTAGACTTTTGGGGGAGATAAACCCATGAATGACATACCAATAGTAGTCAATGAACAATAAACTGGGTTAAGATATATATTTATATTAAAAAGAAAATTGTACATACTTCACCTTTAAGAGCACAGTAGATCACTAACTATGGACTTTCATGCTTTACCTCTTTGCTTTTTGCAAAAGCTGAGATAAGTTTTCCATATGCAGCATACACAAGCATACGATCTGCCGCCAGGGATGAAATGTCTTCTGGCAGGGCATTACCTGTATAGGTGGTTAAGTGTTTCAATCAAATGCCAAAGGGAAACTATAATTGTTTGATCATGTATGTGCTGAAAATGTGCTGTAATCAGGAAATAAATGTACTGAATCCTACTTACTGACTGCAACGATTCCAAGTTTCTTTACCTGCCAGAAAAAAAGATGGGTTCATTTTATATTGCACTGAAAGCAGTACCATAAATTAAAGGGATATTCACCCAAAAATGAAAATTCTGTCATCATTTACCCCCCCCCCCCCCCCCCCCCCCCCCCCCCATGATGTTCCAAACCTGTAAGACTTTCGTTCATCTTCGGAACACAAATGAAAATCTTTTTGAAGAAATCTGAGCTTTCTGTCCCTCCATAGACAGCTATGCAACTAGCACACTTCAAAAAGTTTCTTTATGATCTCTTTATGAACTTTTTGAAGCGTTGAAGTGGTAGTTGTATAGCAATGGAGAAACAGAAAGCTTTCAGATTTCATTAAAAAGATCTTCATTTGTGTTCCGAAGATTCCGAAGAGGTTTGGAACGGCATTAGGGTGAGTATTTATTGACCGAATTTTTATTTTTGTGTGAACTAACCCTTTAATTAATAAAAAGCCATATTATATAAATTATTTATTCATCCATCAAGTTATTACAACTTACAATTATTATCACACAACTTATATTACTTTAATTTTAACACCATATTTGGTTGATTACTGTATCTAGAAAAGTATGGCTACGCAAATAAATACTGAGTAATATTAATACTGAACAACGTAGCCTATAACAACATAAATAGGCCTACATGTAACAGTGCAACATAAGAAAATAATGTGCTGCCAAATTTTGCACAAAATTAATCTGTCACTTTGATACAAAACAAAACCATGCATATCTAAACCGATTTCACTAGTGCATAAGCAACCAAAAAAAGTACCGTAGTTACATGGTAACTTTGAGTATCTGTGGTGGTATGATAACAATGGCAATACTATGGTGCATTTACTGAAAAGCTTGTTTAGAGTTTACCTTGCTTTTGGACACGGTATCATGGTAGTACTATGGTATTTTAGACATTTACAATGGTACTATGGTATTCTTGGACATATCATGATACATAATCTCCATACCATAGTATTACAATCACTGTAACGTTACAACTCGCGCTTTGACATAAACCAGACCACAGGTATTTACATTGTATTCTATGGTGAATTCAAGGATACTATGGGTGCCACATGCATTGTAGGCTACTAAACTTTTAAGTTACCGTATGTACCATGGATTTTAAATGATTCTCCCAAGTAACGTTACTTCAAATAACAGTATTACCACTGAAGAGGTTCAAAACAGGTTAGACACTAAGCATTATTTAACTTAGCATTAAATATTCTATAAAGAGGTTGTTTTGACTGAATTCCATTCATTCGAATTCGCACTTACATTATACGTGTGGAAACACTGTCCGACTGCAGTGACCACATAGAACTCTCTGTGTTTCTTATGGAAGCGAAGCACGTGCGCCAGATGATTCGAGTAATTCCCCAGCGCCCTGAATCCAGAGAAGATCGTGCTTCCTTTCTTTCCCGCAGACATATTTCTCATGTATTTTCACCCGTAGAACTTTAAACTTCACTGACTTTGCACAGAATTCAAGTAAATGTTTAACACCGTTTCCCCCACATTTCTGTATCGGCACCCGATGTTGTCAAATGGTGTTACATTAAACACGGTTCGTCTGAAAACTCTCTACAATGGGTTCCTACTCACAACATCAATCATCACATTTTCAAAAAAAAAAAATGTAAAAAAAAATTCCCATTTGTTAAAAAAAGAGAACACACTGAATGAATGAATATAAAGGCATAATTCTTTATTTTCATAAACGTTGTTGTCTACATATATACATGGGCTTATATATTAGTAGTTTCTGTTAATTTAAAATTATGAAAAAATAAAAGACTGGCACAGTGCATACCATAAGACAAAACATTTCAAATATTTAACTGTTCAGCAAACATTTGAAAATAAAACATTCATGCTGTGCACACTGTGCAGAACAAATACAATCATCCATCTCTCAATAAATTTTCTTAATGGATTGATACTTGTCCTATGTAGGGCTGTGAACAGGTTGTTTTTTTTAGGTTAGAGTAACAACTTTAAACATATCTGTTACTAGCTGTTTTGCAAGTTCTCTAGCAAAAAACCACACCAGCATCTCAGGAAGGATTTCTTAGTGCATGTCTCCGGCGATTTTAGGGTTGTTCTTTCGGTACACATCTCCTGAAAAAAAAATTACAAATACAATTCTACAATGTAATAACAACATTACAAAAAAGAACAGAATAATTCAAAATAAATAAAATGCTTTTATTCTAATTGTTAAAATGAGCAATTGTAATGTAACACATTTGTTCTTACGCTGCTGGTTCTTATCATCATTTGAAGGCCCTGCACTTTTGTACAGTTTCCAGCTAAAGTCCAGTCTAAGATGCATGTAATGTTTTTTGTCCGATATCTCTGTAAAAAGAATTAAGTAAAGGCAAAATATTAACATTCTGTTAACACTTTACTTAAAGTCCTTATGTATAATGCATTATAAAAGTATTATGACTTGTAATGCACCTTATAATGCATTGTATGGTCTCATGAATGATTGTAACCACAGTTATAATACACTATAATACTTATCTATTCATTGAACACACCTTTAGAAAGTATATTGCATTAAAACACATGACAAACAACCAATTTCAGAATCTGCAAATATTATAATGCATTTTAACTATGGTTACAATTATTTATTGGAAATATATAATGTATTATAACATACCTTACAAATACCTTTATAATGTATACATAAGGGTAAAGTGTCACCAACATTTTTATTCTCTTTTTTACAATATTTATTTATTAGTAGTTTAAGATGCACATAATATTTATTTTTTAATGCTTTTGGAAAATAAAATTAAGTAGGCAATATTAAAATGTATTTATTTATTCTGGAAAAAAAGGCTGCATAACTTACCTGGTTGCTGCAGGACAAGTTATAAACCTGGCAGGGAAGAAATTGCAGATTTATTTTACCTTATGTCAATAAACAATCATAAAAAAAAAAAATAATACATTAAAATTACCAGCATAAAGACTTACCTTCAAATGATGTATTATAATATTTTGGGAATCCTCTTGAATTTTCTGGAGGCATTGTAGATTTGGCCATTTTCTATTTGACCTGACAAAGTGTAATGTGAGAACTACAAGGAACAACTCTGTAAAAATAAAATGTTAAGAGATAAGAAAAAAATATCATAACATATGCTCAGTAAATAAATGCAAGTGAAATAGCTCTTACTACAAAGATTTCTGGTGTTCATCTTTTGACACTATTGCAAATCACAAAAGACGCCTCTTTTATAGACCAAACGGAGAGCAAGGTTTACCTCAGGCATCACTTTGTGGAAGATAAATGCTTCTACGTATAAGGACTTATTATACATGATGACTCAAATCTCATTGCCTTCACCCCACACATTTTCATAGGAATTCCACAGATGTGGCCAAATCATCCAGAAACTAGGCAGGCAACACATACATTGTATATGGATTTTCCCAACAACGTTTATTTGCCAATTCTAAGCATTTACACAACAACAAATATTACAACGCAATATTCTATGGCCTATTTGTTGTGGTGTTTCAAACCAGGTTTGATAAAGATCACTATTATAGCTGTCCCACAAACATAAGATAAGAAATGATACAATCTCAAATAAACTTTTTCTAAGAACCAAAAAACACACACACATCCAATCACATTTTTACAACCATTTGGCTGACACAGAATAAGATTAGAGTTGATACAATCTCGTATAAACTTTTTTTAAGAACCAAACACACACACACACACACACACCCACACCTGGTTCGCTATATTTGTGGAGACGTAATGGATTTTATACTGTACAAACTGTATATTCTATCCCCTTCTATCCCCTTTCAGCATAAAAAAAAAAAAAAAAAAAACTCATTCTGTAGGCTTGTTTCCTCATGGGGACTGTCGGTACACGATCCGTATTATGTTCCTTAATGTCTTCTGTAAACAACATTGAAGGGATTATTTTCCTCATTTAGATTATATAGATATATATTAGCCTATATAGACCCATAGGGCCTACTAATACAAAATTACTCAACTTAAAATTAACTAATATTAGCAGCTTTTAATAAATAAAAAAACGACACAAACCGTCTTTGACAATACTACTGACCTCAGACCAAAACACGGCAAATTAAGTTAAGCCTAATACCATACAGCAATGAATCGCAAAGGAGTAGGCCTATGGAGGAAACTCACAACTCCTTTATTATTTTGGATTGGCAACCACGTAAACACATCGTAATGCATAGCGTAAGCTACATTTAAAAGCATCAAAATAGACCCGCTGTGAAATGTTAAACACAATACAACTAACGTTACACAAATATGCCTCAAGTTGTGCCGCCTGGCCGTCAAGTGTTTCATCGCATGCGTGGTACCGCTACGCGCATGCGTGAAACGGATCGTGCAGGTGGAACGGATCGTGTACCGACAGGGACCTCACTTTAGGTTCCCACGGTGACACGAGTCCCATAGTCCCTTTCACAGAGCGCGTTGATCCAGGGAAATTGTCGTAAAATTGCTAGAGTGCTTTCTGTGTGAACGCAAACACGTCCCGGGATTGATGCTGGGATCGATGCCGGGATGGGGACCTGGTAACATTGCACATGAGCATCACATAAGCATCACTCAGTGACAGTCCCGGAACGCGCCCTGTGTAAGCAAAAGCCAGGACCAATGCCGTAAGGGGTGTGTCGTAGTGATGGAGCGCGTGCCATATCGCACGGGCCTTCCTACAACCTATGCTACAGCATATGGGGAACGAGCCACTCGGCAAACCCGGTGGCGCTACTGGGGAGTATGGACTCATCTTCGTGTAAAACTGACGTAAAAAAGAGGAGTTATCAGCAGAAGTGACATCTGACTGACAGAAGTTCAGTTATCACATCCTGACGTCACGTGTCTTTACGGGATCTTTACACGATGTGTGTGAATGCACTCACAGATTACGGAAAATCACTGGCAGTGTGAATGAATCAAAATCAAACGATCCCGGGACACAATCCGTGTATTTTTCGGAATCTCTGTGTGTAAAAACACACTCTCACACACACACACACACACACACACAAATAAGTTTTGCAACCCTTCTGGCCCACACAGGTAAAATCTCACAAAGTAGCTACGATTTTTAAGTTTGCCTTAATACTCAAATTGTATGTGTTGCAGTGAAGAAAATCTGTGCCACGACATTGTTTGTTTTACTTTCACTTTCCCTTTGCGTGAATGGGTGGAGAAGGAAGTTAGATATAGTGTGTCGTACCTGGAAAAGATGCGTCATCCGTTTGTTTGCAAGCGAGGTTTGCCAGTCCATACCAGCCGTTAGTCATTAAAAAACGATTTCTTTAAAAGGAAATATCTCCCTTTACTTTGAAATTTGAGCGTTGTAACTTTGCAGATGTTGTTTATGCTCAAACAGCAACATTACACACTAACTAAAGTTAGAAAAGTGAAATGATTCATAGCCTACTACTCACTCAACCACCCCTATAAATGATTAACATAACATCTGACAGGAAAATCGTCCATAAGTATCGCGGATGAGCATAAACAACATGAAAGCATCTGAGTGCGTGATGTAGCCTGTGTCCTATTGTGTAGGAGAATTTACTGTTGTCAACACTGCTTATATTACATGATATCTACATAAAATAACTAAACATACGTTATCTGTTTTATTTGTCCATTGGTATTGTTGATCAATTGAGGAACATTTATGTTGCATGAAAAGCGAGTTAACACATCAGCATCAACCTCAACAAGTAAATGTTTATTGAGCTCATAAATCACAGAGGTAAAGTGAATCTTGTCTGGATGTTACAGGAACAGATGAGGAGAGTGGCTCATGAAGGCTTTGAGTGAGTAGGCTATACTACAGAAATGAATGAAAAAAATCTATTTAAATCTTAAGTTGTAGTTTATTTTAATTATTGTAATTTCACAGAGAGTTATTACAGCACTTTTCTGATTCTTGATTTCTGTGCATTTGCTGCAGAGCTTTTGTGGTGGAGCAAAGGATGCAAGGCAGGGTGACGGCGGCATTTGTGGAGGAAAAAAAGGAAACCCTGAAATAAAAATAAAATTAAGATAATTTTGTTACATGTAATGCAGAAATCAAATGACATTGTGCTGTTAACATGTCTGTTTTTTATTATGTTTTGTGCATTTTTGTAGGATTCTGAAATTTCTGCTGACTGGTATATCATCATCACTGAGGATGAGGAGCCCAGAGCTGAATCCTGGAAATGGTGTCATGGATGAGACCCTCCAGTCCAGACAGTGCACTCAGGCAAAGATAGCCTCTCGATGTCCCTTTCCCATCCATAATCAGATCCCAGTCTGACTGCAGCAATGAGGGACATGATGGACGGCAGAGACAGGTGAAGGTGGGAACGGTGGTCAGCTGATTCATCAGAATAAAGCTGAAGAATGAGAACCGCTGTTTTGAGATGGCAGTAGTACGATGTAGGGGTCACCGCCTGTAAATATTTGATTGTTAGAACAATAAGTATGAATAAAGCTTTGTTTCATGTTTTGTTGACTTGTATCTCTCTCTATATATATATATTTTTTATTTTTTTATTGTGATGGTTACTTTTTTAATCTTTTTTAACTCATTCATTCATGTTTCTTATTGTTGTCAGTAAATAAAATATAATTAATTTCATTAAATAATGCATTAATCAATTGCTTGACTGAAAATTGAGATGTGTTCACTGTAATGTCATATGACAAAACAAATTACATTTGGCTTGTTTTACTAAAATATATAATTTTCAGTAAAAAATAAATAAAAAAATAAAGTATTGGTCAGCATTTATCATTATTATTGTGCATAAGTTTTGGAGTGGGATAGCAATGCAATTCATTTTGGGGTAATTTTTACGGAGTGATGCTTACATTTTCCCAGAATAAAATCAACAGTTTTCTCCAAAGGCGAGATCTTCCCACAGCTGCCCAACATCTCCTTTGTACAGACACTACAAACGCTGAGGAAAACTGTAGGGCTGTAACTGTAACTTCTACGTAGGGCTGTCGAGTTACTGATGTTAGTGCACCTGTCGCTCATATCATTTTGTTATTGCAGAACTTATAGTTACATAAAGATCAGGGTTGTATCTTTACCATACAATACCATAGTTGTATCTTTAACAATGAACAATCATAATGACAAAAACAGAAAACATAAAGATCATGGGTTTGTGTACATCATAATATAAGATTATATACACGGGAAAAAAAGCACAATGAGAGGTTAAATATCTTTGAATAATTCATCATAATACATAAATAAAATGCATTTTTTTGTTTGCCATTTTTAAGCCTTAGGGATAAAACCAGAGTTAAATTCAATAAGAAAAAGAGGAAACCAATGGAGATTTGAGCGACTTTTGATTGTGGGCGAACATTTTTGCATATAAAATGAAGAAATTTAACAACATATTCAAGAGATGACTATTTGGGGGTTTCGTAATAAAAAATAATATCTTTAAGGATAAAACTGTGGGTCACATTAGTGGGTTAAAAATATAAGAACTTAAAGGGATACTCCACTTTTTTCAGAAATAAGCTCATTTTACATCTCCCCCAGAGTTAAACAGTTGAGTTTTACCGTTTTAGAATCCATTCAGCCGAACTCCGGGTCTGACGGTACCACTTTTAGCATAGCTTAGCATAGATCATTGATTCTGATGAGTCCAGTAGCATTTCTTTCAAAATGACCAAAGAGTTTAAATATTTTTCCTATTTAAAACTTGACTCTTCTGTAGTTAAACCGTGTACTAAGATCGACGGAAAATGAAAAGTTGCGATTTTCTAAGCCTATATGGCTAGGAACTACTCTCATTCCAGCGTAATAATCAAGGAACTGTGCGGCTGTACCATGGGTGCAGCAGGCGTAATGATATGACGCAGCGCCTGAAAATAGTCCCCAGCTCGGTAACTTCTTCCAACATGACCGGGACTAAGTTTGTCTAACCTATTAGACCTATTTTCAGGCGCTGCGTCATATCACTACGCCTGCTGCACTCATGGTACAGCCGCACAGTTCCTTGATTATTACGCCGGAATGAGAGTAGTTCCTAGTCATATATGCTTAGAAAATCGCAACTTTTCATTTTCCGTCAATCTTAGTACACGGTTTAACTACAGAAGAGTCAAGTTTTAAATAGGAAAAATATTTAAACTCTTTGGTCATTTTGAAAGAAATGCTACTGGACTCATCAGAATCAATGATCTATGCTAAGCTATGCTAAAAGTGGTACCGTCAGACCCGGAGTTCGGCTGAATGGATTCTAAAACGGTAAAACTCAACTGTTTAACTCTGGGGGAGATGTAAAATGAGCTTATTTCCGAAAAAAGTGGAGTATCCCTTTAAATCAACCCATAATTTATTGGTAATACTACAATCACAAAAAAAAAAAAAAAATGGGCAGCTGTTTCTTCAAGACCACAAAAATGAGCACGTTTTGTCAATATCAAGATATTTACAGATAGATGAATTAAACCTGTCGAATATCTTTTAAGTTGTTGCGCTTGTGATAACATCAACATGGAGGATGATGTACGGCTCGCATTCATACTTAAGGAGATCAGGCTATAAAGTACCTACTCTTTTAGCGCTCGTTAAGTAAGTACTTATTGAAATTAAGTACCTAATCGGTGAGTATGCGGTTTCGAACGCAGCCAGAAACCTCTTTCACATGGAAACATTTGCTAACAATGGGAATTTGCATTCAGAGTTTACACCTTTTGTGAGCAGAATGCCATTTGCCTGGAAGACACACCCTCCTCGATGTGCAGGTTATCTCTAAACTCTTAAAAACTTTATTTACTTTTTGGTTTACTTATGTGGGAATGAGACATTTGTACCAGTCACACTGAGACATTTCAAATGATACCAAACATGTATAAAACTGTATGATAATATTTTAAACCATATAGACTTTTGGGTGAATTTCAGGTGATCTCAGCATGAGAGAGAGAGGGAGTGGGGGAAGAGGGAAAGAGATGTATTCGGAGGTGATACTTGCGTCTTAAAGGGTGATTCTAACTTCACAAGAGAGAGTTCAAATGTTAATTTCCAGAAAGGTCCTTTGTCTTCTCGGGGAGTGGTCGTTCATCAACCAGACTGCCCGGCATTTTCTAATTTCTCAAGTCTTACAGAAGTAACTGAAAAGAGGGGTACAGGGGATGAGAGGGGTCAGCAACGATGGAGTCTGCTTTCCTCTTTACTGCACAGTTATAGAGATCTACAAGTTAAATCTGCGCGGGCCCCAATAATTTTAGATTCCTTTTTGATTCCTTTTGTAAGAAAAAAATATGCGGACGTCGAAGATCTCAAAAATGAAGTTTAGCATAGCAGTGGCAAGGTACACAAAGCACCTTGGGTTCACCGGTGTCAGAATGAACCCAGAACATCCAAATCTTAAACCTTTTATCCTGTTCTTAATGTAAATTAAGTTGCTCTTGTTGCAACAGCTGTGGTCTAACTTAATGAAGTTGTGACACCCCATTGTCTGAGAAAGTTCTCTGTGTCCCACACCCAGTCCCATTCTACAATTGACTACCATTTGTTCAGGATGTGATCAACCCAAATGGTAATGAAACAATATAACTTGATTTTCTTTCATCTCTATGATAATTAAGCCATTTTGGGGATGAGCTCATTCTAAAATATATTTTGGAGTGGAATCTGGGTCGAGGCAGACTGCAATTTCTTACAATCTGGATAATTTTTTCTTATTTTCAGCAGAAAGAAAATTAAACCAGGATGCAATATTAAAGGTCATAACTGATTCAACAAGAGAATGATACACTGCTGTATATAAGAAGTAGATATTCTGTCTTACATTAACCCTTCAACCTTCTCAAAAGAAATAAGCACTGTTCTGCATTTACACTACATAACAGGTCTTGATGCCCAATTCCTGACTATATTTGCTGACTATATCAGATTTTTTTTTTATGTCCCGCTTACATCATCTTTTAAAAGTGACCCGTATCCGATATTTGCATTTACACTATACACTGCCGAAACCATAGACATAACAAATACATAGACGCCCTATTGGCCGCTGGATCGTACGACAACGGCGCCGCCATATTGCAGAGGGCAACTTTCCCATAACTCTCATAACGGAAACTTAAAAAAATGCCTGCTTCGTGTGCTGCTTGGGGCTGTACAAATCGCCACACAATTGAAAACAGGTCTTGGGGACTTATCTTTCACAAGCAAGACTGAACATTTGTTTCTGGTTGTATTTGGTCATTATATATTTAGTAATAGTAACGTTAGTTGGCCACTGGAGTCAGTCAGACTAAAATAGCTAGCGATGTCGCTAGTTAACTTAGCTGTGAAAGTTGAGACATGAGACATGAGTTGACATGATTTATGTTATAGTTTTAGCTTATATTATATTTTATATTATAAAGTATATTTCCTGAAATCTAAATATTCATCTATATTTTCTTAAAACCGACTTTTATGACAAGTACTCGTTTCGGGTAGGTAGCCTACTAGTCACTATTTAAAGGTGCTCTAAGCGATGTCACACGTTTTTTAGGCACATACAGCAAACATCTCCTCACCATCCGCTAGCTGCCTGTCCCCTGAACACACTGTAAAAAAAACGCGGTTTCACTAGACACCCCAGGCTCCACAAACAACAAGAAAAACAAACTGGGCTAACCCGCATCACGAAACATAACGTATTCGGTTACCTAATGTAACCTCGGTTCTCTCTAGAAGAGGGAACGAGTATTGCGTAAGTTGCTTACGCTACGGGAAAGTCATCTTTTCTCGAGATATGAAGCCAGAAAATTATCCTTAATTTTTGTATTTACTGTCAACGCAGTGCAGCAGCTAACAGACCTAGAGCGACTGTCTAGCGCGCTCATTGGCTGCCGCGCGGCAACTGCAGCAGCCAACCACTGAGCCCCGCGTGACGTCACGCCCAATTGAGGGCGCGCGGGCCCTTACACGTCAGAGCCCGCCAGAATGGGCGTGGCTTTAGTGTATATAAGGACGGGCTCGGGTGCTGCTTCCCTGGTTTTCATTCAACTGAGTGAAATCAGCTCGAGGCGCGAGCACGGCAGGTTACGCAATACTCGTTCCCTCTTCTAGAGAGAACCGAGGTTACATTAGGTAAATGAGTACGTTCTCTCGTATTGCGTAAGTTGCTTACGCTACGGGAACCCCTTGTCAACACCGTGCGCGCCGAGCATCCACTATATGAGTCCCAGGGGAGCCCGGGGAACATAAATAGTGGGAATCAGGTGGCCAGCAACGCGGGCCAACACAAGTATATAAGCACACTGTAGGGGAATACAGAGCAGCGCTGCCGGTCTATTATAGAACATCAACCCTAATAGTGCAGCTCAACCAGGAGAGCTAAGTCACGTGAGAGTAGACTGCGCACAGACACTGTGGGCAGAGCATACATCCCGTTAGACTGACAAAACTTTAGCCTGCAAGGCGGGAACTTCCAGGTTATAGAACCTGACAAATGTACAGGGGGAGGCCCAGCCTGCTGCCATACAAATGTCATGAATAGAAATCCCGCTGGACCAAGCCCACGACGAGGCCATGCCTCTAGTGGAATGAGCCCTGATGCCCAACGGGCACTGCAGGTGTTTAGACGCGTATGCTGCTGCGATAGCGTCCACTATCCATCTGGACAGGCTATGTTTCGAGGCGGCGAGACCCTTGGTGCGCCCATCAAACGAAACAAAGAGCTGCTCCGAGCACCTGAAGGCGGCGGAGCACGTAATGTAAACTCTCAGCGCCCTGACAGGGCATAGCAGTTTTACATCGCCCTCGCTACCGGATGCTGGCAGAGCCGATAGGGAGATAACCTGCACTCTGAAGGGAGTGCCAATCACCTGTAACGTGCCAGCACGTTAAGTGTAAGTGCCAGCACGTGTAAATCCCCCACGCGTTTGACTGATGACAGAGCTATCAGAAACGGGGTTTTGAGCGACAGATATTTCAGATCCACGGAGTCTAATGGTTCAAAGGGATGCGTCTTCAGGGCCTCTAGGACCAAAGAAAGATCCTAAATAGGAACCGAAGGGGGCCGCGGGGATTCATCCTCCTGGCTCCTCTGAGGAAGCGGACGATGAGCTCGTTCCTTCCTATTGACTGGCCGCGCGTTGGCATAGCGAATGCTGGAATAGCCGCCACATACACTTTGAGCGTGGAGGGGGACCTGCCCTTGTCCAACAGCTCCTGAAGGAAGCAGAGCACCCACGAAACCCCACACGTACGTGGGTCTAGATTCTTGTCGGTGCACCATAAGGAGAACACAGACCATTTAGACGCATTTAGCCTTCTCGTAGAAGGAGCTCTAGACTGCGTGATTGTGTTCACGACCCCTTCTGGCAAAGCAACGGGTATTCGTTGATTATCCACGCATGCAGAGACCAGCGCTCTGGGTGGGGATGCCAGATTGAGCCGCCGGCCTGAGAGAGCAGATCTCTTCTCGCCGGGATCGGCCATGGGGCTACCTGTGACAGCCGCATCAGCTCTGGGAACCAAGTCTGATTCTCCCATTGCGGGGCTATGAGGAGCACAGAGTGGCGCGCTTCCCTGATTCTCTTGATTACCTGTGGTAACAGCGAGATCGGAGGGAAAGCATACAGTGGGAGGCTGGGCCAGGTTTGGGCCAGCGCGTCCTCGTTCTTTGAAAAGAACTTTGGGCAGTGAGCGTTGTCTTTTGATGCGAAAAGGTCGACCTCCGCCCTGCCGAATAGGCGCCATAGTAGCTAGACTGTCTGAGGATGCAAGGACCATTCTCCCGGGGGAATGTTGTCCCTGGACAGTCGGCTCTCAGGGAGCATAGCGAGTGCTGAGCCCACACGAGGAGGCGTTTTGTTAGATCGCAGAGATTCCTGGATCTGACACCGCCTTGGCGGTTCACGTAGGACACCACAGACATGTTGTCCGATCGGACTAGAACGTGGTGGCCTCGTATCTATGGGAGGAAGCGCTTCAGCGCGTTCTCGACCGCTATCATCTCCAGACAGTTTATATGAAGGCGTTTCTCTCGGTCTGACCACAGGCCAAAGACCGGTCTGCCCTCGAAGAGAGCATCCGTCGAGATGACCTTTCGGTACGAGACAGCTCCCCACTCCTCGTTGGTACCAGTCGGACGCTAACCAGGGCTCTAGTGCTGAAACGCAGCTCTGAGTCACTCTGATTCGTCTGCCGCCGGAAGCCCAAGCTCGGTGAGGCACTCGAGCATTCAGCCAGCGTTGCAGCGGGCGCATATGCAATAAGCCCAGCTGAAGCGCTGCTGCCGCTGACGCCATACAGCCCAGCATTCTCTGAAATTTCTTCAGAGGAGCGGTGCTGCCCTTCTGGAAAGACGCGGGCAGGCGTTGAACACGACGCGCGCGCTGTGTTGACAAACGGGCCGTCATTGCCACAGAGTCCAGTTCTATTCCCAGAAAAAAAACTGACTGACTGGGCAGTAATGAGCTCTTGGTCCAGTTGACCGTGAGGCCCAGGCTTTCCAGATGGCTGAGAAGCACTGTGCTGTGAGATATAAGTTCCATCTCTGACTGTGCCAAAATCAGCCAATCGTCCAGATAGTTCAGAATTCGCAAACCCCGATTTCTCAGGGAAGCGAGAGCCGCGTCCATGCACTTCGTGAATGTACGGGGTAATAAAGACAGGCCGAACGGAAGGACGGTGTATTGATAACTTTGACCCTCGGAGGCGAATCTCAAGAATGGCCTGTGACGGGGTGTTATCTGTATCTGAAAGTACGCGTCTTTCAGATCGAGAGAAATAAACCAGTCCCTCGAGCGAATTTGCGCGAGTATCTGTCTGGTTGTGAGCATTTTGAACGGTCTTCTCATAAGAGCTTTGTTCAAATATCTCAGTCTAAGATAGGTCTTAAGATAGGCTCCGTCCTTCTTGGGTACGAGGAAGTAATGGCTGTAAAAGCCTGCCTCGCTCAGAGAAGGTGGTACCGGTTCTATGGCCCCTTTGCACAGTAGCTTCATTATTTCTGCACGAAGTAGGTGTGCTACTTCCGAATTCACTGTCGTCTCGGTCCGTGCTTGAAAGTGCGGGGGACGGCGAACGAACTGCTGCGAATAGCCCTGTTTTACTGTGCTCAGCCCCCATTCTGAACACACCTGGAATAGCTTCCCATGCTTCTGCATGTACAGCTAAGGGCAGAATGACCTCCGGGTTTCGATTGCCACACTTCGTGGGCTCGATAACCTGACTCAGAGGTATGAGCGCGGCGCGTGCGCTCTCGGTGCTTGGATACGGCGGCTCGCTGACAGCGATGGCTGGTTGTTTTCCACACGATGTCCCGGTTTTCTTGGACGGGGAACATTTTGTGGGAAAACTGGGACGCGCGAGCAGCGCCGGGGGTAAAGTGTTTGTCAGTAAGTGTGAGCGCTCGTGAGCGGGCACAGGACTTACATTTATAACATGACCGGTAAGAGGTAATTTTGGCCATGTGACAGAGCGGGCAGTGAGTAATAATAATAATAATAATACATAAGTCTTATATAGCGCTTTTCAAGGAACTCAAAGACGCTTTACAAATGAAACAAACAAACAAAAATGAGAATGCTATTATAGATTGTAGGCGAGCTGAAACAGGTGAGTTTTGAGCAGTTTTTTGTAGGTGGTCAGTGAGTCTGAGTTTCTGATGTGGATGGGGAGTGAGTTCCAAAGGGTGGCGGCAGCGATGGCGAAGGCTCGGTCCCCCAAAGTTCAGTGCTTTGATTTGGTGATGGGTTTGAGAAGGTTTAAGTCGGCAGAGCGGAGGCGTCGGGAGGGGCGGTGGTGCTGTAAGAGGTCTGTGAGGTATGGAGGGGCCAAGTTATTGAGGGCTTTGTAGGTGATGAGCAGAACTCTGCAGACCACGGGCTCGTGGACACATCTACTTTTAGTACTCGAGCGGCATTTGCCAGCTTTATGAGAGTGGGCTCTGTGAGAGACACAGGGGTTATCGTGCTTGTGTGTAGCGGTGAACACTGAGATGTGGGCACATTTTCTACACTTAAAATGCCAGCGGCTTGAGCCGGATAACCAGATATTGCACTCTTTTTGAGATTTCTCTGGGTAGCCGTGAAAACGGCATTTGTGTGCAGGCGAGCAGGTAATTTTACCGGCTCGTTGGCTTCCAAATACACTTCTGCAGTAGCCTTGCTTAAGGGGACTGACAAAGCGGCGTGTTTTGACGGTGGTCCGGCCGCAGCGGGACTTAACCGCCTCTTCCTCTCTGTGACGGTGAGCGACGACATGCACCTTCCAATCGCCTGTGCCGCAGACTTAGTAGCGCGGAGGGAGAGATCCGTCGCGCTTCTAAAATCTGTGATGGCGGCCGGGTCCAGGCCCTTTTCGTGTATCTCGCGGAGGAGATCGGCCTGGAGAATCTGCAGGACTGCCATTGAGTGTAGTGCGGATGCAGCCTGTCCGGCGGCAGAGAAAGCGCGGCCGACAAGAGCTGACGTCGTTCTACATGCCTTAGACGGGAGGGTAGCCTTTGAACGCCATCCCGCAGAGGGCGGACAAAGGTGCGCTGCTACCGCCTCCTCCACTGGGGGGATAGTGTTGTACCCCTTCTCGGCGGCACCGACAACCTGTGAGAGCGCCGAGGAAACGTGAGAGTGGAGTCTCATGGAGAATGGTGCATTCCACGATTTAGAGAGCTCCGTGTGGAGCTCCGGCAGGAAGGGTGCAGATCTGGATGCGGGCGCTTGACGGCGGCGGTGAAGAAAACAGCCGCCGAGTCTGTTAGGCGCGGGCTCCTTAGGCGGTGACCACTCGAGACCGAGCTGTCCCATGGCCTTGGAAAGGAGGCGCATAAGTTCCGCATCCACGCTGGAGCGCGTCCGGCTGGATTCCTGGACCGAAGAGGAGGCAGAATGGTGCGAACCGGACCATTCCTCGCTGTCTCTGACGTGTAAGGGCGCGCGCGCCCTCAATTGGGCGTGATGTCACGCGGGGCTCAGTGGTTGGCTGCTGCAGTTGCCGTGCGGCACCAATGAGCGCGCTAGACAGCCGCTCTAGGTCTGCTAGCTGCTGCACTGCGTTGACAATAAATACAAAAATTAAAGCTGCATTATGCAGCTTTGCCGACTTCTTCGCTGTTTTCTCTTTTTGCTCGTGGGTTTCTCTATAGAGCTCCCCCTACAGCTTTGGAATAGATATTTGACAACACTGTCGTTAAAACTCGTTGGCTCGTCCTATCTTCTCCCGCTGGTCATGTGTATTTGTTTTCAAAGAACCCGGCGAACGCACGGAGCCATGTCCACTGAGGAATGTATAATACACAGAAGGCTAGCATATAAATGTTTAGACAGTATATGTGTGCATTGCCGTAAAGCAGTTTGTTACATCGCAAGACCTGATATCACGCGATACTTCCTGATGCTGTGGCCGGCGGGCCGCCGGCCCAAAGTTGCAAGGGTGGTTTTTCGTCTCACAGGCGCTCGAGGGGTGCGAGAAGACCACCATTCAACCCGAAAACAGTCATATAACCATTCCAATGACTCCGAAGCTGTTCGTTTAAGTTACTTAGTTCACCTTTAAGGATAATTTTCTGGCTTCATATCTCGAGAAAAGATGACTCTCCCATAGCATAAGCAACTTACGCAATACGAGAGAACCTCTTGTAAGAGAACAAACTGCTCCAGCCAATAACCGACAAGAAGGATTTGGGGTGGGGTTTGGGGGGTTAGTGCGCGGATGAGGAGAAGGGAGGGTCTAGCTAGCCTCTGTTTTGTTTGACAATACTTTAAACGTCAACAAGAAGTGACCTCTCCCAACATCACTTAAAGCACCTTTAATTATTTTTATTTTTTTTATTGTCTATATTATTCTGCAATTGATATGACATTGTATTCGCTATTATTATTATATACCACTTGCGATTATCACTCTATTAGTTATGCTGTTAAATTATTGTACTATCCACTAGTCACTATTTAACTTTTTTATTGTCTATATTCAGTAATTGATATTTCATATTCTATTGCTATTATTATAGTATTATACATAAACTATATGCTATTATCAATATATTATTATTATATTATCGTACTTATGATATTATATATAATATAGCCTATATAATAATATTATTCATTACATTTTTATTTGCTGTTTACGGTTTGTTTATTTTATTGACAATACACTAAACTATTTACTATTACTTCTCACTTTATCTTATATTTACTATTTGCATTGCACTGTAGTTGTACCATATCACATGTATTTGTCATAATACATGAAGCGGAAGCAATAATGCAAGTAACTCTTTATTGAGGGTCAGAATGACACAAAGTACAGAACTCGGGTGGGCTGGTGGCGCAGGGACTAGATGGTCAGTGTGCTGGTGAAGACAGGTGACGGTGAATCCAGTGATAGTGAACATCCAGACGAGACGAACACCACGAAGACACCGAAAAGGAAACTTGAATCAGGAACAGGACTGGAGACGGCACACGACGATACACACTGAGGACACCAAAACAACGATCTGACAAAGAGAGGAGAGTGCGATGAGTCTTTATAGGTGAGTGAATTGGCAGCAGCTGGTGCAGGAAATGAGATCAGCTGGTGCGCTGATCAGCTGAAAGGAGCGGCCACGCCCACCCACACACACCCACACACACAGAACAACAAATACACGAGACACGAAGAAAACAGTGAATTCATGAACCGTGACAGTATCCCCTCTCCTAGGAACGCCTCCTGGCGTCCCCAGACTCCCTTACCTGTCGATTGTAATCATCGATAAGGGAGTGATCCAGGATGTCTCTAGCAGGAACCCAACTTCTCTCCTCCGGACCGTAACCTTCCCAGTCCACCAAGTACTGGAATCCACATCCCCTCCGCCTTGAGTCCAGAATACGTTTAACCGAATACGTAGGTTCCCCTTCTACGAGTCGCGGCGGGGGGGGAACCGGGACAGGCGGATTAAAATGAGAATGAAACACGGGCTTTATTTTGGGAACATGGAAGGCGGAATGAATCCTCCTGTACACTGGAGGGAGTTTGAGGCGGACTGCCACCGGGCTAATGATCTTGGTGACAGTGAACGGGCCAATAAATTTGGGAGCAAGTTTATTAGAGACGGAACGGAGAGGAATGTTCTTGGTAGAAAGCCACAGTTTTTGACCAACGACGTATACGGGAGGCCTAGACCGGTGGCGATCGGCTTTGGCCTTGGTGCGCGCTCCCGCTTGGAGTAGAGTCTCGCGGGCTCTAGTCCAAGTGCGATGACACCTCTGGACGAAGGCGTGAGCGGAGGGGACCGCGAGTTCAGATTCCAGACTAGGAAAAATTGGTGGCTGGTAACCTAGACTACACTCAAACGGAGATAGGCCCGTAGATGATACCGGTAACGAATTGTGGGCGTACTCCACCATTGACAGTTGTTGGCTCCATGAGGAGGGATTCTTGGAGACCAGACATCGCAACGTTCTCTCCAAATCCTGGTTGGCTCTCTCAGTTTGGCCATTGCTCTAGGGATGAAACCCTGAGGACAGACTAACAGTCGCACCCAGTAATCTACAAAACTCTTGCCAAAATTTGGACACAAATTGGGGTCCTCTGTCGGAAACCACGTCCGTCGGGAGGCCATGTAACCGAAAGACGTAGTTAATGACTGTTAACGCTGTCTTCTTGGCTGAGGGTAATTTGGGCAAGGGAATGAAATGGACCGCCTTCGAGAACCGGTCCACCATGGTCAAAACTACCGTGTTACCCTGAGAGGGTGGGAGGGCGGTGACAAAATCTAGTGCGATATGGGACCAGGGTCTCGAAGGGATCGGCAGCGGTTGAAGGAGCCCATCTGGGGGTCGATTGGAAGTCTTACCAGAGGCACAAACTGAGCAAGCCAAAACAAAACTGTGAACGTCACGAGCCATACGTGGCCACCAAAATCGTTGCTTGACTAAAGATGTAGTGCGACTGACTCCTGGATAGCAAGCCACATTGGAACAATGCCCCCACTGAATAACGTTGGACCGTAATCCCTCTGGCACAAATAAACGGTTCGGTGGACAGCCGACTGGAGGCGTTACCCCTTGTAAGGCCGTCTTGACCTTCAATTCGACCTCCCATGAGAGTGTGGAGATAATTAAGGTCTCCGGAAAAATGCACTTGGGAGTAGACGGGCGATGTGGAACGGTCAAAAATGCGTGACAAAGAATCGGGCTTGATGTTTTTAGAGCCCGGGCGGTACGAGAGAGTAAAGTCAAAACGTCCGAAAAAAAGTGCCCACCGAGCCTGCCTGGAGTTCAATCTTTTAGCGGTTCTAATGTATTCCAGATTCTTATGATCGGTCCAAACGATAAAAGGTACCCCCGACCCTTCTAACCAGTGACGCCATTCTTCCAATACTAACTTGACTGCCAACAACTCTCTGTTACCAATATCATAATTACGTTCGGCAGGGGACAAACGGTGAGATAAAAACGCGCATGGATGCATTCTGTCGTCTGCAGAAGAACGTTGGGATAGCACTGCACCTACCCCCACTTCTGACGCATCGACCTCCACCACAAACTGACGTGATGGATCAGGGGTAACTAAGATGGGGGCTGAAACAAAGAGGCCTTTCAGTTTGGCAAACGCAGCCTCAGCTGCGTCTGACCACCTGAACGTAGTTCTGGGGGAGGTCAAGGCGGTCAGAGGCGAGGCTAGTTGGCTGAAATTGCGAATGTACCGCCGGTAGAAATTGGCGAACCCCAGAAACCTCTGTAGGGCCTTACGGGAATCTGGACTTGGCCAATCCACCACAGCCTTAACCTTCTCAGGATCCATACGCATTCCCTCAGACGACACAATGTACCCTTAGAAAGGAACAGACTGTGCATGAAAAGCGCATTTCTCCGCCTTGACAAAAAGCCCATTCTCTAGCAACCTCTGAAGTACTCGTCTGACGTGCTGAACGTGTTCCTGGAGAGACGAAGAAAAAATCAATATGTCATCCAGGTAGACATAAATGAACTGATCGACCATGTCTCTCAGCACATCATTGACGAGTGCCTGGAAGACCGCTGGGCTATTGGAAAGCCCAAAAGGCATAACCAAATATTCAAAGTGCCCCCTGGGGGTGTTAAAAGCGGTCTTCCATTCATCCCCCTTCCTGATGCAGACCAAATGATAAGCATTACGTAAGTCCAGTTTTGTGAAGACCGACGCTCCCTGCAACCTCTCGAAGGCTGAAGACATCAACGGCAAAGGATAAGTATTCTTTACCGTGATGTTATTCAACCCTCGGTAATCAATGCAAGGTCGCAGAAAACCGTCCTTCTTCCCCACAAAAAAGAACCCCGCCCCCGCTGGAGAAGAGGAAGGTCGGATGAATTTGTATGCCAGAGAATCAGAAATATATTTCTCCATGGCCTCCCTCTCGGGAACAGACAGAGAGTAAAGCTTGCCCTTAGGCGGAGACGTACCTGGCAGTAGATCTATAGCACAGTCATAGGGACGATGCGGAGGGAGAGAAGCAGCCCGAGACTTACTGAACACTTACTTCAGGTCCTGATACTCTGTGGGCACGTTTGACAAATCCACTGCTTCCTCCTGAAACGCAGAAACAGAAACAGACGAACAAGCAGACACAAGATAGGACTCATGACATTTACTGCTCCACTCCAACACTGATTTCTGCTGCCAGTCAATCTTGGGGTTGTGTCTGATGAGCCAGGGGTGTCCGAGAACAATGGGTGCGAGGGGGGAGTCCAGAATTTAAAATGAAGTAGTTTCCGTGTGGTTGCCAGATACTGTGAGTGTAATGGGTCCAGTGGTGAATGAAATGGTAGGAAGAGCTTGACCGTTAAGGGCGTGAACTGCAATGGTGCGGGTGAGAGGTAACAGGGGAATCTGAATCTTGTGTGCAAATATGTAGTCCATGAAGTTACCCTCTGCCCCGGAGTCCAAAAGTGCTCGACAGTCGTGAGTGTTGGCTGACCATCTTAGTCTTACCGGGAGGAGCGTAGATGTTGATGAGGTCTTCTCAGCGGAGATCCCACCCGACAGTAGCCTCAGATTTACTGCCGGGCTTGCCCTTTTACCGGGCAGTTGTAAGCAAAGTGTCCTGCAGTCCCACAGTAAAGGTAAAGGCCCTGGGATCTCCGCCTTTCCTTCTCCTCCCGGGAAAGCCGAGCTCGCCCGACCTGCATGGGCTTGTGATCGTAGACGGGGCTGACCGCGTCCCCGCCGCTGACTCGCGTGGTCTCAGCCGCTCCAGAAGCCCGAGCGGGTACCTTCAGACGTTCGACTCGGGAGAGTCGGGAATCCACACGAAGCGCCAGTTCAATCAATCCATTGAGTGTAGTGGGTAAGTCCAGGGCATAAATCTCTTGCAGGACGCGGTCAGCCAGCCCATGCAGGAACATATCCCACTGCGCCTCCTTGTTCCACTGACACTCTGCCGCCAAAGTCCGAAACTCTATGGCATAATCAGATACAGATCCTCCGCCTTGCTTGAGGTCCGCGAGGATCCGTGCCGCTTCTCTTCCCGCGACCGCGCGGTCCAACACCATCCTCATCTCGGCGGCGAGTGTCTGGAATGAGGCACAGCATGGATCTTGGTTCTCCCACACCGCCGTCCCCCATAGCGCTGCCCTCCCAGTCAGTAGCGTGAGCACAAATGCCACTTTGCTCTGTTCGGGGGCAAAGGTTCTGGGCTGCAGAGAAAAATGCATTGAACAGCGTGTTAGGAATGCTCTGCAAAAGTTTGGCTCACCGTTGTATAACTCAGGAACCGGTAGGCGGGGCTCTGACTGGAAGACGCTCTGTGGTGGTACGGGGGGAGCGGCCGGTGTGGGTGGCGCAGTGGGAGCTCGTCGATGTTGCAATTGCTGGGTGAGCTCGGACACCTGCGCCACAAGAGCTTGAATAGCCCGACCCGACTCAGTTAAGTTCCTCTCCTGGGCATCCATCCGAGAAATACTGGACCTGATGAAATCTTCCAGAGGAGAAGAGGATCCACTTGCTGCTTCCATCGCTTGGTCAGATCGTTCTGTCATAATACATGAAGCGGAAGCAATAATGCAAGTAACTCTTTATTGAGGGTCAGAATGACACAAAGTACAGAACTCGGGTGGGCTGGTGGCGCAGGGACTAGATGGTCAGCGTGCTGGTGAAGACAGGTGACGGTGAATCCAGTGATAGTGAACATCCAGACGAGACGAACACCACGAAGACACCGAACAGGAAACTTGAATCAGGAACAGGACTGGAGACGGCACACGACGATACACACTGAGGACACCAAAACAACGATCTGACAAAGAGAGGAGAGTGCGATGAGTCTTTATAGGTGAGTGAATTGGCAGCAGCTGGTGCAGGGAATGAGATCAGCTGGCGCGCTGATCAGCTGAAACTAGCGGCCACGCCCACTCACACACACCCACACACACAGAACAACAAATACACGAGACACGAAGAAAACAGTGAATTCATGAACCGTGACAGTATTTCCATAAATGATCCACCCGTTATCTTTGTTGTTGTATATTTGAAGTATCTATCTGTAAATATCTATAATTTTAGTGCTATGAAAATACAGAAAGCAGCCTGCTGGTGTGATTTGTATTTGCCGATTTGTTTCATTTTCTCAGTGGTGGTCAATTCTAAGCAAAAGAAAAGCTAAAATCGGGTCAAAGACAGAAAATGCTTTTTCCACAATAAGAAAACTTCATTTAATTTAATTGTGAATTTTTTTTTATATAGCGCCTTTCCGTAGCTCAAGGTCGCTTTACATGTGTACATTAAAATACATTTACACACCCGCACACACATTACAATCACATAAGGACACATATAGTCACATTTTCCAAAATACATGTTAAATAGATATGTTTTTAGTTGAGTCCTGAATGTAGCCACAGATGAGATATTACGAAGTGTAAGGGGTAGTGAATTCCATAATTTAAGAGCATTAACACTAAATTACCTTCCACCTACAGTAACCAACCGGAAACGAGGGATGGACAATAAACTAAGTTCTGCTGATCTAAGGGACTGGGCAGGGCGGTAAGAGTAAAGATCAGACAGATATGGAGGTGCAAGACCATTTAATGCCTTAAATGTTAGAAGTAGTACCTTATAGTGAATACGTGATGCCACGGGTAGCCAGTGAAGGTCATGAAGCAGAGGAGTAATGTGAGCAGAACACCTGGTGGAGGCGAGAACTCTTGCTGCTGAGTTTTGAACATACTGTAATCTTGCTATTTGTTTTTTTTTTGGGCAGACCAAGAAATAGAGCATTGCAATAATCCAGTCGTGTTGTGATTAATGCATGAATTAAGGTTTCAGCATCAGCTAGAGTGAGAGAAGATCAAAGACATGCAATATTACGATGATGGAAAAAAAAAAATTAACAAGAGAAGAAATATGAGAGCCAAAAGATAGATTTGAGTCGATTAAGGTTACGAATAGATGACGAATGCTTAACATGAACTCCATCAATATCAAAGGATAGGTCCATCCTTTTGACTCATCCAATGCTTGATGTCCCTGATATATGCAGTAAGTGAGTCAGGCAGGGATGGCCTATGATGGCTGGTGGTATGATACATTTGAATGTCATCAGCATAGCAATGAAATTGAAGTCCATGTCTGCGTATGATGTCACCAATTGGATATATATAGATGATAAACAATAGTGGGCCAAGAACTGAACCTTGAGGAACACCCTGTGTAAGCGAAGCAGTGGCAGATCTATACCCTTGTATGGTGACATAGTACTTTCTGTCGCTGATGTAAGAAATGAGCCAGGAAAGAGCTGAACCAGTGATGCTGATATCAGAAAGCAGAGAGATCAGTATTTCATGGGAGACTTTGTCAAATGCAGCGCTTAGATCGAGAAGCATCAAGATGTTTATTAACCCTGAATCCATGGACAAAAGAATGTTGTTAACCACCGAAGAGGAGCAGTTTCAATGCTATGAGATGTGCGAAATCCTGACTGAAAAGGTTCAAAAACACCATTAAAATCTAAATATGATCGCAATTGCGAAGCCACAACCTTTTCAATGATTTTGCTCAAGAATGTTAAATTAGATATTGGCCTGTAATTGTCCATGTTTAGATGGTCAAGGCCTGTTTTTTTTAAGAATCGGGGTCACCGCAGCAATCTATAATTCTGCTGGGACAATGGCGGAAGCCAACGTGTTATGAAGGGTGCAACCTCGAGTGCACACATCTTAGTCAAAACAGTAGGTGTAGGATCAAGCCGGCAGGATGTGAAATTAGACTTCACAATTAGATCGCTTATGGCAGCAGGACTAGTCAGAGTAAAAGCAGAGAGAGAGTTTGTTGAGTGAGCTGAATCAGATAGCATCAAATTAACATTTGAGTCACTTGTATGAGGAGTGTCTTTGGTGATGGATTCAGTGATTGACTTCAATTTGTCTGAAAAGAATTGGGAAAAGCTATTCACAAGCACCCCAGAGCCCTATATAATGTTGTGGTGGATTAGTGAGCTTGTTAACCATAGCAAAGAGTGATTTGGGCCTGCACGTGGAATTCCTAATGGTAGAGGAGAAATAAGAGGATCTTGCATCATTGAGGGTTGCATGGTAGTTGAGCAATTGTTCTTTAAAGGCCAGGCAGAGAGTGCACCGTTGTTTCATTATCGATTCATTTGGATAAATATTAGCCTAGGTAAAGATACATGTTAATTTTTCTCAAGAAAAAAAATCTCACCTAATGCTGTAAAGCTCTGTCAGCTGGTATTATTAGTAAAGGTTAAAAATAACAACACTGATCGATATTATGTATGAGGCATATACATTTCGGTGAGTAATATATCTTTCAACATACCTGTTCATTCGTGTTTATTTACTTAGAGTAAGAGATGATCGGTTCATGTGTGCCACTTGAACTGAGGCGCTACAGCGATCTGTCACATCACATTTACAAGCGCCAAAACATTATTTATTGTTTGAATTTCGTAATAAAATTGAAAGAATCTGAGAGCTGAGAATTTGTTTCATATCAAAAGTAACCAGCTCTGTCTTGTCTGTCGGTGTCAGTGTCCTCTTTGCTTGCTTTGCAATTTTTCTCTGCGTGAGAAAATGGATGTGTGGCGTGAGAGCGTGAAAAGTGTCAATTGCGTGAGTCTCACACTCAATGCGTGAGAATTGGCAGCCCTGTATTCACATGCTGAGTAAAGGATGGATTCCTATCAATCTCAGTACCTAAATATGTGAAGGTCTAAGTGGTTCGGATAGTGAATGTAAGGTATTTGATGAACGAAACCTCCCACAACACAACTCCTTCATCTTACTAATATTCAAACCCAGAGAACTTTCTTGGAACCTTTGGACCATAGAATCAACATATTGTCTATGTGACCAGGGATTGCTCGTCTGTTATGCAAGCCACCAAAGTCATGTCATCAGCTTATTTCAAAAGTGACATACCAATAATATCACACTTGATTTCATTCGTATATACAGAAAATAAATTTGGGGATAACACGCAGCCCTGAGGAACCCCCGTATTTACAATAATACTATTAGATTTAAAACATACATTCTGACATGTTGGGGTCTATCTTTTAAAATCAATGTTTAAAAACAGTTGTGCAGCTATTTTTGTGTGGAAACTGTGATACATCTGTGAATAAGAAGTTGTTAAAGAACAGCGCATATTTGAATAGAAATCATTTGTAATATCATTAATATCAATGTCTTTACAGTTACCTTTGATTAAAATTACTATCCCCAAATGTTTGAACAGTAGTGTATAGGCTAAATTTTTATTGTAACATATGTAACATGAAATGTAGTAAAAAAATTAAAAATTAAAAATAAAACATCACATGAAACAGATTGTAGACATTTATTTTAAAGCATGGTGCCCAATAATTTAGAACTTGATCATTTACTCACCCAGGAACCAGAGGTACATTAGTTTTACACATGCAATCTTGTGTACATAATGGCTTCTATTCAATAAATATATATTTTTTATCTCTTATATCTTGTTAAACCTGGCAATAGAAACATTTTCACTATTTAAAACACTGGCACAAGTTTCACTAAGGTGCAAATAATAATTTAATGACAAAGAAACTTGGCACAGGGCTTCAACCAATGTTGCCAAAAATCAACCACATTATGAAACCTAGTATAGTGACCATTAACAAAACTGAGCAAACAGTATGGGAATATAATTATAAAGGTCAGGGTTTTATAAACATACATGTTTTGGCGCTGGTGGCGGAGGGTTGGGGGTCACCATGAGAATAATTCAAATCCAGTGCGAATATGAGAGCATATTTTGCATAAATGTGTCGTGCAATCAATGAAACCAGTGCTTTATAAAACAAATGTACAGAAGTAGACTGACAAAAATCACAGGAAGAGGTAAAGAAAACCTCGCATATCTGTAATTATCAATTCATACTAGGACACATTTTTTGGAATGTCCAACTCAACCAAAAACGGACCTCTTAGTGAATTAATAAGGAATTAATCCTTTCAGAATCAAGCGTTTCGCAGCAGCGTCGAGTAGATCATCTTGGTGAACTGCAGCACTGCGGCATGAAGCGAGTACTGCACCACGATGGAGCCGAATCCCTTGTAGAAGCCCATGGTGCCCTCCTCACGGCGAATCGCATTAATACAGTCCCTCATTCCTTCATATTGGGTGTTTATGGGCAACACTTCAAAACCCAGATCGGTGTTGTCGATGATGGTGCGCGTTCCCTGGATATGCAGCCTGTGCAACACCGTTTCCAAAGGAAATAACAGCACATCTGCACACAGGCTGGCGGCAAAGCTGGCCATGAGCTCAGGGAAGTATGCATCCAACATTGACTGGACCGTGTCTGCTCCCGAGTCAGGGGGCGAATGCTTCGGTGAGCCGTTATTGCGACGCCGCAACAGGTAAAGAACCAGCCGCTGCACGCTAGAACTGATAAGATAGTGGAGGATGCCGTGGAGGACTGTGGGGAACACCAGGTTCCAGAGAGGAAGGAGACGCTTGCTGTGAGGCACTCCCATACCCATTACACGTCCCAGACCCTCTTTCACACAGTCCAGGATGCCGGGGTTGTCTCGGATTATTTCACTCTGGTAAGGGAACACCAAGAAGAGACACTAAATGAAGTCGGAATGGGCGATATAACAACAACAATTAAAAATCTCTGTATTTTTCAGATTTTTTTGAAAATCTCAATATATTTATGTATTTGCAAAAATGGGTATATTTAATTTAATAATACATATACGTATTCACTTAAAATTTATATTTCCCAATCAGAGAAACCACCATGACAGCAAACCTAAATTTATTCTAAGTTTAGTTAAAAACTAGTTACATATAGTCAAAGTCTATTTACAATATTGTTTAAAAGTTTGGGGTCAGTTTTTTTTTTTTTTTTTTAAATCATACTTTTATTCAGCAAGGAAACATTAATTTGATTTTTTTTTTAAATGACAGTAAAGTCATGACAAAATTTCAGACTTGGTGAGCACCAGTGCTGCTGGTCTTTCAAAGAGGGGAAGCTCATTTTCGGCCTACATCATAAAAATTTTCCATTTATTTATACGTAAATTCTGCCCTACGTTCCTTTTCAAGAAAATGCTCTGTGACCCTGTCGTACCAACTAGGCGTCTTTTCCAGTGACTTCAACAGTGTCCTCTCAATGGCCAGCAGAGTTAGGTATAATTGTATAAATATAATAAAGGTATAAATAATAATATAATAAAGTATAATAATACTACTACTACTAATAATAATTTTTTAATTATTACTACTATTACTACTAATAATATAAAAAAAATATTATAAGTAATAATATAATAAAGATATAAATGTATAATTGTGTGAAATGTATTATGAAAATTGGCAAACAATTTCGACAAGCAAATACCAAGAAATAGGTTGCTGCAGTTTGTCTTTCGACTACACTTGCAAAATAGAATAGAATAGAATAGAATCGGGCATTTATATTGCGCTTTCATATGTACTCCTGTACACCCAAAGCGCTTTACAATCATGTCAGGGGATCTCTCCTCAACCACCACCAGTGTGCAGCATCCACTTGGATGATGCGACGGCAGCCACAGTACAACGGCGCCAGTGCGCTCACCACACACCGGATATAGGTGGAGAGAGGAGAGAGAGTGATAGAGCCAATTCAATGTAAGGGGATTATTAGGAGGCCATGATTGGTAAGGGCCAATGGTGTGTGGCCATGACACCGGGGTTACACCCCTACTCTTTACGAGAAATGCCATGGGATTTTTAATGACCACAGAGAGTCAGGACCTCGGTTTAACGTCTCATCCGAAGGACGGTGCTCTTTGACAGTATAGTGTCCCCGTCACTACACTGGGGCGTTAGGACCCACACAGACCACAGGGTGAGCACCCCCTGCTGGCCTCACTAACACCTCTTCCAGCAGCAACCTGGTTTTCTCAGGAGGTCTCCCATCCAGGTACTAACCAGGCTCAGCCCTGCTTAGCTTCAGTGGGCAACCAGTCTTGGGCTACAGGGAGATATGGCTGCTGGCATAGTCCCAAAATGGGACTGATATGAGCTCGAATAGCATCAGCGTCAGCGACCATGATCGATCATGAACGATCCGTTCATTGTGTCTGTCACGTGACAAATTAATGAAAGACTCGGAAGGTAAAGTCATTATTTATGTTCCCTGTGAATTATTTTTGACGGCAATATAATGATTTCTTTAATTCAGAATATGATCAAGATTGCGTAGGTGGATGTGTTGAGGGAATTTGCCTGTTAAAAGTATAAAATTTAAAGCCCCTTAAATGAACGAAATGACTAGAAAAAAAGATTTGTTCATTATGATTAACCTGATCGAAGAGAGTCAGTAAAATGATCCGAACTTCCCATCACTACTTTTTATTGTATGAAATAGCTGTCAATCAAAAGGAGATGCAGCCTTTCGACAGATCCTCCAATCATCACGCAGAAGCCCGGAGTCCAGGCCAGCCCACTCCTCATTCACCCCCAGAGACGCTGAGCGTCCGTGGGCGGGACATAATCGCAGCATTTATCCAATGACTGTCTAGTTTCGTAGCACTGAAAAAAACTGTTCAAAGCAGCCCCATTAGCCGCTTTCCGACCGGAGGAACCTTTTCACAGTTCCTAGAACTATTGGCTAAAGTACCCGGATGTCGGCGTGTTCGCACCGCAGGAACTAGGAACGATTTTAGTTCTAGGAACTCCATTTGGAGGAACTAATTTAGGTCCTACTTCAGAGTAGGGTCTAAACCAGCACTATAGGAACTACCCGTGACGTTAGTGTACGCTGATTGACCGAACGCACGCGGAGCACCAGCACCCGCCATTTTTAAAACAGCTAGAATGTAAACACACAGATAAACCTATATATTTACTCCAGAAACTAACTATACAAACATGGAAAACAGTGATAGATGGGCCTCTAAACCTTTATGCTGAAGAGAAAATCCAACGCAACTTTGCGGGGACCAAGCCAAACATGATTATGTTTATCTGCCCAGCTAGCAACACTGGACATCAACCACACGGCATAGGCTAATAACCTTTTTTTAATATACTGTCTACTTTCTATTACAGTTCTATCTAATAACATATTAAACAGTACTGTTAGACAGATCGCTAACTAATAAACACAGAGAATGCGAGCATTGTTTGCTCTGGCGTTCTCAGCGCCGCCAAAATAAAGGTCCGTCGTGCCGTCAAAATAAAAGTCACTGTGCTTGCGTCACTCCCTTACCCCTCCTACCAGTTCCTATGGCCGCTTGGCCAGTGCGAACGCAAACAGCAAAACTGAGTTTGGGGGAGAGTAGTTCTTAGAACTGTTTAGAAGTGGACAGTTCCTAGAACTAAGTTCTTGTAACTACTTGGTCGGAAAGCGGCTATTGAAGTCAATGGATGCTGGGCTTCAACAGGGAAATGCACTGTGACGCTACGGGAATGTATGAGAAGGAAATCGAGTCAGCCGACCTGTTATACGTAACTGATTCTGAACGAACTCGTCTTTGAGATGAACGTGTTCTAACGCATTTTTAGTCAATAAAATGTTAACACAATAGTACATATTTGACCATTAATTTTTGGACATTATAGGGGAAGCCGAGTTTCACTTGCAGTCTCCCCTACTGGTGAGCACAAGAGACTTCTTTCAAAAAGATTTTTTTTTTTTTATCTTACCGGCCCCAAACTTTTGAATGGTAGTGTAGATTTTACAAAAGCTTTTTAATACATGTAAAGTGCTAAACATCAACTTCCACGAACATTTCTGAGAGACAACACAAATGATTTATCAATTGATGCAAGTGGACAACTTTAACTAATTAAGTAAGGGATAATGTAGAGCGAGGCGGTTGTTATAGCGAATACAACCCCGACAGGCTGATCAGGACCCCGGTGCGAAGCGGATATTACAAGGCTACCCACCAAATAAATCAGTAATTTGACACAAAATATTGATTTAAAAAGGAGTTTACTGATTTAAAAACGATTGTATTGCTTCCGCTAAAGAAAATAGTCCGTTCCGTCTCTACGGTTAGAATCCTGCGTCCATAGCAACGCTCTGTTTTTCATGGCAATGGTGTGTTATACTTAGCAGCGGTCTGTTATCAAGAAATAACAGACCGCATTCTACATTAGAATTCAACCAAGCCATGTAATAATGGAAGTTAATTCATTAGTTAATCAGTATCACTCTCATAGACGACTCCCAAAATTAACTTGATTTTGACTTTACAACCTCAAAATGTTCTCGATTGCACAATTCCAACAGCAAATTCTAAAAAGCTAAAGTCAAAATGAAAACAAAACAAATGCGGTTATTGCATAGAAACTCAAATCTTCCAATAATTATCAGATGTAAAACTGACGCAATGGAGAGGTAGTTACCCAAAACTGCTTTGCTCATTTACCACAAGATCAAATCAAACTGAGTTTCCTAAAGCACCTAGCCTGATCTAGTGTCTGGCTAAGATCTTTTTCAAATGTGAAAGCACTTTATTTGTTGTTGTGAAGGGGTGGATTCTGGAATCCACTGTTGCTTCAATATATATATCTAATGAGTGATTATAATCACTCATTAGATCACTCATCACTCAAAAAAGGAATTAATCAATATTTTTCCTTCTCAGGGCTCGCAAAATTTCAAAACTGCTGGTAGCCCTTCGGGCATGTACTCTTCAGATTTTGGTAGCCCGAAATGAATAAAAAGAAATAAAAAGACAATTTTTAATGTAGAAAATTGGTTAGGAGTCAAAACATGAATCAAAAACTTTTTCAAAACACAAATATCAACAATTGGATATAAAATAATCAAATGAGAATCATCAATACAAATATGCATCTGGGTCTAACTGAACTGAAATTTGTGTGACCAGTATGAACATGCTCACTATTAACTAGTTTCATTAACATGCAGATGGCAGGGTTTTATCATCACTGAGGTCCCGAATGTGAGGTAGTTAGGGGGTTTCATGGAAAATTTTGATTTCTCTGATCTACATATGTGCATTTTAAGATGTTTTAAAGGCCAAAAAAATTGGATAACAATAGCTTTAAAACCATGTCACGCAGCTGATTATTTTTCTCTCCTCATTAGCATAACACTCTTTTTCTCTTTGTTTTTCTCTTGCTCTGTCTCTTCCCCTCCTAAAGCTGAGCTTTGACTGATATAGGCTTTTCATTTTTGTCTGTCAGTAAAGAAAGTAAACATAGGGTCAACTGATAGGTTGATTTATGAATAATTTTCTCAGATGCGTTCATTTACTGAAAGCTACTAGGAAAGCTAGGTAACTATTTATTAAATTCATTCACAAGTACACATTCATTATTTCATTATTCCTAATACAGGGCCGTAGACAGGGCTTTATAATCAAAGAGGTCCTAGATTCAAGGTTGTTAGGGGGTTCAAATTTTTTATTTCTCTGATATGTGCATTTCAAGACGTTTGAAGGTCAAAAAAAGGATAAGAAATAGCTTTAAAACCATGTCAGCGGGCAGTAGATTATTTGTCAATACCTGCTCTCACTTCTTATCTATCACTCTTTCTTTTTCTCTCAGTCTCCTCATCTTGCCGTCTCTTCCCCTCCTAAAGCTGAACTTTTTTAATTTACTGAAGGCTCCAAATTGTACTATATTAATTCTCAACATGTACACATTCATTATTAATCGTGTGCCTAACATGATGGAAATGGCTTTGTTAATGTTTCTTGTCCCCTCACAATGACAGTAAACTAATTACATTACATGATTCACGTTACATAGGCCTATTTTCAGTTCAAAATGGCGAAATTCGACAAAAGTAAACTCGTTTGCCTGATTATTTTCGTCATTCGTTTCACATTTATGACCTAAAAAAACTGTCAAATGTGAAATGTTTAGTTTAGTTACTTGCATCTTATCTCGCACTTGACCGTAAACTGAAGCGTCAGTCGCTCCGCTCAAATTCGCGCTCATCAGCTTCTGTGAATGTAAATCCCGCCTACTTTGATTTGATTGGTCATCTCAAATATTCTGACATTGACGAGCAGTGACAGACCAATGAGACTCAGATGAACACACACACACACACACACACACACACACACACACACACACACACACACACACACACACACACACACCCTGCCCTCTGTTTCTGACGTGCGCTCTGCTCGGCGCTTCTGCGGATTGAAGATGAAGAACGCGCTGAATCTGATTATAACAAGACTGAAGCGAACACTATTTCAGATAGCCCGTCGGGCAAGCCGGTTATGCATTTTGGTAGCCCGACTGGAAAACACAATAGCCCCAGGACGTCGGGCTAGCGATTTTGAGAGCCCTGCTTCTATATATCAAATGAGTTGAATGACTTCTCTAGGCTTGTGAGATTTTACTTAGTTATAGAAGTTACCAGTGTGATTACTGAAATGTTCTTTTCATGTATTCTCTAATGTCTGTATTATTAATATCTGATAGGGTTTGCTACTGCCTATCAGTCAATGTGTGGAAAATTACTGTTTATATATTTCTTAGCCTTTCTTTCATTTCTTTAATTTATTATAATTCTGACTCTTGTTTTAAATTGACTGCATTTTTAATTAATCATATTTGGTCCTTGGGTCCAGTCAATGGTGGAGAATGCGGGCAATTATTATTCGGTGACATCCCTGGCTAATCAACAAACAAGGTAGAAAGATTTTATTATTTTAATAGGACTGTCTGGGTGGAAGAGGTTGAGAGAAGGGAGAGTGATAACACTTGACATTCTTGAGTGGAGCACGAAGGGCCTGTAGTGATTACGTCAAGAAGACGGGCAGTGATATAATACCACCAGGACAGAGTGTACACCTTTGAGTGGGAGCATGAAGAGCCTGACACAGGCTGTGCTGTAGGTGTAGGCACCCTCACTAGCAGAGTGTAGTAACACGGTTGGACACTTTTTGGGTGGGAGCACTGGAAGCCTGTCATGAGCACGTGGTGTAGGTGTAGTCACCCCCACTAGCGGAATGTAGTAACGCAATTGTTGTAGGCCTAAACAATTCTAAGTTTATCTTCGCGAACCTGACTCTCAATCTCTCCCATTTCGGACAGGGGTGCCCCGAACTAAGTGATTCAGACAGGTAGGGATTTAGGTAAATAAAATAATAAAAATATCGTTTGCCAGGGATGCATCAGGAACGATCCCGAGAAAAATTAAAATTGTGACCCAAATTGGTGTGGACCAGTATATGTAACTTTGTGATTTGGTAACTTTGTGATTTTCTCCATCACTGCAAAATAAATTCAGGTGAGTTTTAACCCGTGAATAAGATATGGCTGACAAATCGAGTAACTCAAAAGATTTTCCTGATATGAATAGTAAGGTAGAAGAGAGCAAACGCTGTAAGCAGCTCTGCTCTGAAGCACTCACTTCAAAGAAATTGGCAGAACTTGGTGAGTCATGGTTTTGATTCCGATTGGCAAGTTAAACAACAACTTGACTGGCTACAAACAAACAATCGGAAAAATTAAAAAAATTGTTAGCCCTGTATTGCGTACGATGATTAATTATGGGTTGGGGTTCATTTCCCTGCACAAGTGTGACTAAAGTTAAACAGAAACATTGTGAAAACCCCCTTAGAATATGTTGAGCGTTTCCGTGAGCTTATGAAAATAAATGTGTTGCTAATGATAATGATTTGTTTACATTCCTGATTGGGACACACTGCTTCAATGGTGTGCAGTAAGTTAGAGCCGTTTGCAAGCTCACAATGATCAAAATGTAGGCAAGGTGTCTGCTGCTGTAGTTGAGGCTGACACGAATCCACCAGATGACAGAGAGTGTTTTAATTGTGGTCAGCAGGGCCATTCAGCCCGTAACTCTAAATGTCTACTAAGAAAGTGTTTTTGTCTGAGAAAGAACAAGAGATAAAATAAGGTCAAAAGATTGAATTATTAACCCTCTACCGCATGCATTATGATAAGGACCTATAGAAAAAAATATCTGACTTTTTTTATTTTTTTTTTAGAATGGCTTAACTTGAAGTGCTTTAAAAATTAAAAAAAATTAAAATAAAACAATGGAACAAAATATTATTTTAAGGTACTTTATGATACGTTGCCATACGGCAACAACATACAATAGTGGCATTTTTTAGAAAAGAAAATTGCCAATTAAATTATATATTTTTCCATAATACAAATGCCTTGGCAGTCCTTAACATATGACTAATCAACATTATATCACTAGCATTAATGTTGTTATTTTTACAGCTTAACAGATTGCAGCTGAGCTTTCTAGCAACTATTGCAATAATGTCATTCCACAATTGCAGTGTTATTGTACTATTGCAACACAGACATTTGATCGACTTACCAAAACTAACTGAAAATACAGTGTTCCAGTCCTGAATGCCTCAGAGTCTCTCTCTCATTCAATGAGCTGTGAGAAGTTACAGCAGTCTGACCCAGAAATGTTCCTCCATACCACTCACCAGAAACCGCATTCATTGGATGACTTGTTTTTTAATTGTGACAAGTTGCCACAACTTACAACTATGCCAGGGGACAACACACTCATGGGAATGGGCTTTTTCACACAAGAGCTCATGGGAATGGGCTTTTAAGAGCCAGCTGAAACCATGAGGTGATTGGCATTATTTGTTGTGGAGACAGTAACAAAACTTTTTATGATGTTGGTTGCCTTATGGGCAAGAACAATTTATAGAAGTGTTGATATTGAACTAATATGTCTCAATCATAGTTTCACTCTTGTAGGTCATTAGACATGGCATAGGATAATTTCACGACATGGTGGTGGCTAAAGATGAAGACCGCTTTTGTAGATTCAAGAGAAGTCTGGATAAAAAGGGTTCTAATTTGGAAGTTAAACATTTACATTTTAACATTTGTGAATGATCAAAGGTTATTGTAATGAATTTAAGTCACAGTCTTGTGAGGCTGTTGAAAAGATTATTTGTGTGTGTATAGTGAGATAGACTGCTTGCGTGGAGGCAGGGCAGGGATGGTACTCTGTCTGTCTCTTATCAGCCTGCTAAAGCTAGCTTAAACAAAATAATGATAATGAACCAAAACAACCCAGCTGACTTTTCTAAAAACAAATGAATAATGAACAGACATGCTTTGAAACTGGTTTAGAGACCATGTAAAATTAGGTAAACCCTGAAGAAAAATGTGAAGTAAATTTTTAGAGCTAACTGCTAAAGAAAACCTTGACTATGAGCAGTTTATATTGATGTGTGTGTCAAGTATCATTGTTTGTGTGTGTCAAGTATCATTGTTTGTGTGTGAGGTGACAGCACTTTATGTCTTGTATGTGTTCGCTTGGCGTACAATTATTTTACGATTTTGTGGATATTGTGTCATTAACCTCTGGAATGAGTGTTTTACCATTACAGATGGGTTAAGTGAAATGACAAACTTTAAAGAAGCTAAAGTCAATCTGATGAAAAGATGATACAGAACATGGGAGGAGTTTAATTGGATTGGTTTTCCAGCTCTGTCTGCTACTGGTAATTATGACTAATTTTGTCATCGATGATGTTGATCTGAATTACTCTCTGGATTAGTATTAATGTAAATTGGAATTGGGAAGTTGAAGATTGCCGTCCATTATGGGATAAAAACTCGTCTAAATTCAACTGAGGGTCTAAATTTAAATAGACAACTAGGTGGGATCATAATAATAAACTTGACGGCAGAGAGACAAAGTGACACATTGGCTAAGTCACTATCAAAATTATCCAGAGAGCTCCCTCACTTTTATGACAGGACGGTGGGCGAACAAAGGAGGAGTGAATGTAAGTTATAAAAAAGTTTTATTTCTTAATCCATTAAATGGATGAATGACATTAGATGTCTAAGAGAACTACAAATTATGTAGACCGTAAACTGAAGGATGAATTCAGTAGAGACTTAAAAGTGCTTATTATGAGTCTTATTTTTTATTGTTGTTTATTTTTAGTTAGACTCCCATTGTGTTTTGAACCTAAAGGGTCTATAAGGGGGTAGTGAAAAGAATGGATTAACCATCCCTCTTCGTTTATTATAAAAGGAATTGGAAATCATAGTTTTATAAAAACTAGTGTATATATCCTGGTATTTATGATGAAAGACAATGCATTCACCAACCGTTCTTACGAAGAAAGAGTTCTTAAACCCCAATTACGCACTTTTTACGAAGAATCTGACATTCACTAATGTTTTCTTAACTTGGATTTGTTCTTAGCTAAGAACAAAATCTACACACACTCAAGAGCACTCTTATGCACATTTGAGAGATGACAGTTTGCGCCAAATAATTGGTTACTGCATTTTATTTAATTCTACAGTCGTTTACAATGATAGTATTTTACTGTAAAAAATTTCTGATCATTTGTTGAAAAAAAACAAAAAAAAACAAAAAAACACACACAGTATGCAAAGAAGCACTAACGCTGCAATTTCCATCAGCAATTAAGCTGATTAAATCAAATATTGTGCCTCGTTTGGCATTTATATGTTGCAGTAGAATTGTCATGTCCTTATATGGGAATTTGCAGGCCGTTTTCTTATGCTACTTAGGATCAACTGACACGCGCTTTCAATTACGAAGACGTGGGATTCATCAATCCTAGGAACACAGGAGTGAACAATTCTGTTGTTTAAGAACATGTCATGAATCCGACGTAGACTTTTCTTAGGAAGTTTACAAGTACAAAGTTAAGAAAATTCTTAGGAAGTTATTGGTGAATGAGGCCCAATGTCTGTATTTAGGATCTGAGTAGTGACTGCAGGTGTGGCCCATGCTAGGAATACAGCAACAGCGCTTGCTTATTTAGCCTGGCTTCCAGAGAATAAATACACTCACCTAAAGGATTATTAGGAACACCTGTTCAATTTCTCATTAATGCAATTATCTAATCAACCAATCACATGGCAGTTGCTTCAATGCATTTAGGGGTGTGGTCCTGGTTAAGACAATCTCCTGAACTCCAAACTGAATGTCAGAATGGGAAAGAAAGGTGATTTAAGCAATTTTGAGCGTGGCATGGTTGTTGGTGCCAGACGGGCCGGTCTGAGTATTTCACAATCTGCTCAGTTACTGGTATTTTCACGCACAACCATTTCTAGGGTTTACAAAGAATGGTGTGAAAAGGGAAAAACATCCAGTATGCGGCAGTCCTGTGGGCGAAAATGCCTTGTTGATGCTAGAGGTCAGAGGAGAATGGGCCGACTGATTCAAGCTGATAGATGAGCAACTTTGACTGAAATAACCACTCGTTACAACCGAGGTATGCAGCAAAGCATTTGTGAAGCCACAACACGCACAACCTTGAGGCGGATGGGCTACAACAGCAGAAGACCCCACCGGGTACCACTCATCTCCACTACAAATAGGAAAAAGAGGCTACAAGTCTCGATTTCTGTTGAGACATTCAGATGGTAGAGTCAGAATTTGGCGTAAAGAGAATGAGAACATGGATCCATCATGCCTTGTTACCACTGTGCAGGCTGGTGGTGGTGGTGTAATGGTGTGGGGGATGTTTTCTTGGCACACTTTAGGCCCCTTAGTGCCAATTGGGCATCGTTTAAATGCCACGGCCTACCTGACCATTGTTTCTGACCATGTCCATCCCTTTATGACCACCATGTACCCATCCTCTGATGGCTACTTCCAGCAGGATAATGCACCATGTCACAAAGCTCGAATCATTTCAAATTGGTTTCTTGAACATGACAATGAGTTCACTGTACTAAAATGGCCCCCACAGTCACCAGATCTCAACCCAATAGAGCATCTTTGGGATGTGGTGGAACGGGAGCTTCGTGCCCTGCATGTGCATCCCACAAATCTCCATCAACTGCAAGATGCTATCCTATCAATATGGGCCAACATTTCTAAAGAATGCTTTCAGCACCTTGTTGAATCAATGCCACGTAGAATTAAGGCAGTTCTGAAGGCGAAAGGGGGTCAAACACAGTATTAGTATGGTGTTCCTAATAATCCTTTAGGTGAGTGTATGTACTTGTTTTGTATCAGTTAATAAGTCAATGATAAAAACCAAGTTAGCAAAAATGAATAACAGCTGTAAGACATATAAAGACAGCTATGTCCAAAGGTTCTGGAGATCAATAATGTGCTATGTAGGATATTTTGTTGATGTTAAGTCATTGAAGGAAAAATATATTCTCTGTTTTTTCAAAATTATAACCTAACAGGGGAGCATGGGTCAGAAATCTAACATTTTGAAGCAGCCTCTATGGAAAGACCAGATGTGGCGGTATTGGACCCCACATTGGTCTAAACGGGTGACTGAAGAGGTGGATTCTGGAATCCACTGCTGCTTCAATATATACATCGAATAAGTGATTATAATCAAGGTATTAATCAATATTTGTCCTTCTAAATATCGAATGAGCTGAATGACTTCTCTAGGCTGGTGAGATTTTACTTAGTTATAGAAGTTACCAGTGTGATACTGAAATGTTCTTTTCATGTATTCTCTAATGTCTGTATTTGATATCTGAATCCAGTAACAGTGCTTGCTCATTTAGCCCAGATTCCAGAAATGAAATATGGACTCGTTTTGTGTTTGAGAAAGGTCTTCAACATGTGTCAATAATACATGCAGCAGTTTTGCTGGGGAACCCTGACATGGTCACAGGGGTCAGCTTTACTTTAGATTATTACTTTAGGTGTTAGATTAAAGTGTCCTCTCCTTGAGAGAAAGAAAGTAATGTTTTGAAAAGACTCTCCTGTTAGAGCCTGGCCAAATCGAACATTGAAGAAGCTGTGTGTCTGTGTGTGTGTTAGTATTTTTGTTTACAGGTTAAGGAACAAGTGGCATTATTGGATATTGGACTGACTTGTTTTCTTCAACATGTTGGCACCTATAGACACACAGTCTTGTGACCTCGGAGGACCACTCGAACCAAACTCAGGGTCCTGGTGGCAGCCGTACAGACTATGGAGATGTGCTACTGCCTATCAGTCCATGTGTGGACAACTACTGTTTGTATATTTCTAAGCCAATCAGAATCATTCAACCTGAAGCAAGGACGTAGCTTAGACCTTGGTGAAGGTATAACTCCTGTGATCTTTGTAACTGTAAGCGGAGCGGCCTATGAACTCCTGTGTGAGTCTTGAAGCTGACTTATGTCTGATGAAACTGCAAACTATCTTCAGTAAAGCTTTTCTTTAATTCATTATAATTCTGACTCTTGTCTTAAATTGACTGCAATTAATAATATCTGGTCCTTGGGTCTTTAACCATAAATCCCCTAACAGTTGGAAAACATATTTGTAATATTTTATGTTTTAATGTATTATATAAATGATTAATAAACTATTTTCATAGAGCAAACATTATTTTCTCAATCAAAGTCTTGTTTTCCAATAAAATTATCTAAACATCTTTCATACAAGACACACATACATGAGAAGCAAACCAGCACAAGATAAAATATATCTTGTCTTGTTCTACTGGCAGTTATTTTCATTCGTTTTAAGCACAAAATTCACAGAATATACTTTTTTTTTCTTTTTTTTTTTTGCTTTATGCAAGAGCATGAAAAAGAGTTTTTTTGACAAAAACAATACAAGAGAAAAATATTGTATTAAAATATCTTACCTGTACAGTCTCTATGAGACTTGCTGAGTAAAACGGCATTGCAACCACATATGTCAAACTGAAAAAAAAAAAAAACACACAATGATTTCACAAGATCAAAGGACTGCACAAAACAAGATAAGGATATTTAAATGTCAAGCCTATGGAATTCCCTTTCCGTATTCTCTGTGGGACTTTGTTTTATATAAAAAAACTACCTGCATATTTCGCTTAGTCAGAAGCTTATTCAAATAGATCCCAGATATGGAAGAGCGGGGTACAATTATGACTCAAATGAAACGAGATAAACAATTTGCAGCTTATAGCATTTTCCAAACAATACCAAAAATACAAGTGAATTCACTTAGCTTAACTTACCCTTTGAGTACTAAATGTCCCACAACTTGTTTAGGGTTCCACTTGTGTGATAACTCCCTGTGAATGAACATCACAATATTAGACAGAACAGTAATTTACCTCAATAATGGCAATGGAAACAACATGAGAACTGATCAATTAAATTCAAATACTGAAACTGTCATTTATCAAAATATCTAGATCTAAATATAGAAGTCATGATTAAACTTTTTGTTATAGAACATAGACTGACAAACGAAATAAGCAGTGAATAACCTTTAGAAGGTGTTTTCGTGGACACTTAGTAGTGATGGCTCACACTGTATATTTTTATACCTTGGTAGTGGGGTGCATTCGCTGATGATGCCCTCTGTTCCCAGCGTGACCCCCTGTACCACAAAAGTGCTGCCCATTCCTTTCCATAAAGCCTTAGGACCCTGTGAGAGTGTGTGAGTGTGTGTGTGTGAGAGAGAGAGAGAGAGAAAGAGAAAGAGAGAGAGAGAGAGAGAGAGAGAGAGAGATGGACAAAATACAATAAATTATGCTATTAAACATTATATTTTTGTTGGGATTCATTCAGAGGTTTCCTTATCCAAAGTTATAAGGCGCTTGTGGAATGAAAGTTGATGAATTTGCATTTACATTTGCTTAACATTGTCTGATTAAAAAGAAAGTAAAGCTGCGTGTCATCAGCGTAGCAATGGTGTAGGATAAACTACTATGTGCCTGTATAAAGGATAGGTCCAAGCACAGAGCCTTGAGGAACTCCAGGAGTACTCAATTGCCCTGCTTTCAACCTGTTCTTTAAAAGAAGGTATTCCTGAGCAAAGACACAGCGACAAAGATATGATATATATATATATATATATATATATATTACCTGAGTTTTGGTGACATTGTACATCACGCTGATGGCAGTCAGTGGGGACAAGTGGTAACACCTGGCATGGTAATTCACCTGAAACAAAATTTCACAATTTTAAATGATTTTAAATGATATTTTATGACAGAATTAAATGATATTTATCAGGACTATGCAATGCAAACAGAGTACGTTTAAGCAACACATACATATTTATGATATAAGCATTTAAAAATCTTTCATGATAGACACTGAGGTTGTAGGATTTGTGTGCTCAACGTTGTCTTCCCTGGATTCAGCCTACCTGACACTGACGCCGAAACACAATGCAGGGATGGGCCAGGACATTTTCTGTGAAGAGGCTAATTCAAACCATACAAAAATGATTATGAGTTTACTAACATTATTTCACATATCTGAATCTCACTGGACTTTCAAAAGAACATTATTTTAAGTAGTGATTATTGCGTTTCGTTACCTTGCAAGGCCTATCCCGAAACCAGCAAATCTGTTCAGTTGCTCTGAAAGACAGATTTTAGTTGTCATTTTAAGAAAAAAAAAAAAAAAAGTGTTGAATTGACCAATATGCCTTTGTACATTTTATTTTAAAGGTCTCTGAATGAGTCATGTGTTTGCTTACACCTAGCAGTAAACAACATGGAGTGCTTGTAAGAGTGACAACTTTTTAAGTGTCATCTGCATCCGGGGCCTGTACCATGAAGGTAGTTGAACAAACTCAGGGTTACAGGATTAGTTTCGAGTTGACAAAACCAAACCAATCCAACCAGGCTTTGATGGTACCATGATGCTGATCATCAACTTTATCTGTCAACTCAGACTTTGATCCTGAGTTTAGGAGTTTAGGTGTGTCATCAGTCATCAGCCAATCACAGGCTGAGAAAGAGTGAAACTGTGAGTCACTTCTTCTGCAGAATATTATGAAATTAAAAAATATTAAGAATTTAAACAAATTTACACAGTAAGAAGAAAATAGCTGTCTATGAAATAGAACAACTAAAAGAAAAAGTCTTTCTATATCGGTGCAAGTAAAGGTTGTGAAGTTCAAGTTGAAATTGAACATTTAAGCTCACATGTAGTCATTTTATAGCTTTATCTATTGATTCTAAAGCGTATTTATATTACGTTTATAAATGTAGGCTATTCATTTAAACTGTGCGTAATAATTGATAAACTAAAATTGTACATGTGTGATAGATTATGGGTGTAATAATTACATAAATAATATCTAAATCATACAGAATTATTATTCTAAAAAAGCATTACTAAAGCCAGACGGTTTTGTCTTAAAAAATCATTTGCTATGTCGTGACCTTTAATTTGGAGTAGGAACAGGTGGACTCACTTTATTGCATCAGATATGTGTCACTTTGCTCACAGCTGATTGGTCCAAATTTGGTTTGCAACCTCTTACTTGGAATATAACCTGCCCTGGGCCAGGTTAGCTGAAACATTAGTTACTATGGCGATGAACACTGCTAAAAGCCAAACCACTTTAATGCTGCCTAAAACCCAGGGTTGGTGCAAACTAAACTGAGACATACCTGGCTAGCCACCTAAACCGGCATCATGGTATAGGCCCCAGAAAAGTTCAGGACCTGCTTAACAACACTTTGCATATAATGTTGACTCAAAATTAGTCATATGCAAAAAGACATTTACATATTAAAATAAATGTAGAATAGCTCTAATTAATTTGTCTCATAACTGCAAATGTATTGTTTATGTTGTACATCTCTGTATCTGTTCAGTCTTGAAGGAGGGTAGGGAATCCAATTAATTTTAATAAACTGGTTCATACGTACGATTTACTTGATCAACTCAATGAGCCAATTCATTTGAGTTATCTTCAAGTTATTGTTTGAAACACAAAGTTTTCTAATTTGTGTTATTAAATACATATTGGGTGACTGATGTTATGATGGTTTTGATTAGATTATATACATCAGTCAGTGTGTAATAGCATTCCAGGTCGATGCCATGATGCTTGCTGTTCTACCCGTTCTAGAAAAAACTTGGGAAATAATCAGGAGGAAAAGAATTCAGCGACTGAAAATAGCCTAACTCTTTCCATAGATATTCTTGTTACCATGTTGCATTAAAATTCCAAATGTTACGTTATTGTCCTGTCTTCTGAAAATAGAAAATGGAGGAAATGTTACAGTTCATTCGGTCAAACTGCCGGATAAGGTTTATTTGTAGCGCAACCTATATGCTTTGTTTCAGTCTTTTTAAGTGGAACTTCCCCAAACCGAAAGCGCCACCCATAATCTAAAACGCAGTACGGCTCTTTAGGAAAAAGGTGGGTTCCCTTTCAGTAATAACATATCACTTGCATGCTGGTCATAAATTGTACTCATTGTTACCGGAGGGCGGAGCCGCTGACTGCGCTTCGTCTGCTGCTCCTGGTTGGGCAGGTGCCGCCTCAAATTGCGGTGTGCGATCGCCAAAATGCAGGTTTCTGCTTCCAGGTATATCTGGAGGTGTGCTGACCCAGTGCTGGAGGTCAGAGCTGGATGAATTATTGAATGACCTGCCCGAATACCCCCCACTGAATGACGGATCCTCTCTGCCCCTGTAACCCAAACCCTCAAAGCTGTCAGGCCGACGAGAAGTCATGCTGGGAATCGCTAGGGAAACTACACTGAAATGACAAGATATCTCAGTCTGACTTCCTACGATGTATAACCTATGTGAGGTGATACGAGTTCATTGAAAATTATAGCAATCGAAAATGCGAAAATTAATTTTTGGTTGACCGAGGCTGAGAGCAATGCCAGTGCTTTAGCAAAACAACCCAACACCCGTTCGAATGACTTTTGTCAGTTGACAGTTTACTTCCGGTTTGAATGTGGCATTATGGGTTTTGTAGTTTATTGCATTTACAAGCGAACACCACGAAATCCAGAAACACACAGATCCGAGATGCAGTTTAATTTATTTAATTCACAAGAGACAAGTTTGGGCCTATATTGTTACATGACAGATAGACGCACAGTTAAGAAATTAATAATATTCTACCGATGCCCTCTATTTTTCTGCCATATTGTGATATGAAAGATGTGACAGAAACAGTAAGTTCTACACAGAAGTACTATTCAATATACAACAAGTAGGATAAATATGGGCAAGAATGAAGAAATAAATGAAATAAAAATAAATGCCCACATACTTTTATTTATATCCCAGATAGCACACTTCTATTTGATGTGATATTTACATCTGGAAGACGTATTTTTAAAAGTGTTTGCTCATCTGCAATACGTCTATAGGACGTTTCCTGTCAGATGTCAAATAGACGTTTAGAAGATGTCAGTTTAACATACATTCTAAATCATTACATCTTAAAGACATCTTCTAAACCAGTGTTTTCCAACCCTGCTCCTGGAGGCACAACAACAGTGCACATGTTGGATGTCTCCCTTATCTGACCCATATGTTTCTGGTCTTGGAGTCTCTACTAACGAGCTGATGAGTTGATTCAGGTGTGATTGATTAGGAAGAGTTGGAAAATGTGTAGTGTTGTTGTGCCTCCAGGAACAGGGTTGGGAAACACTGTTCTAAACGTCTATTTGACATCTGACATAGACGTATTGCAGATGAGCAAACACTCTTAAAAATACGTCTTCCAGATGTAAACATCACATCAAATAGAAGTGTGCTATCTGGGCCATATATTTTATAGCTTCTGGCGACAATTCAGTCTTCAAACATATGGTGGCAATACCGGCTCATTAGGTAAACATTCGCTCGAGAATCGGTCACGCTGTGTAAATTTTGGTTTCTGAAAAATTATTTGCTTTAGTGAATCAACAGCTTTTTACAGTCTATGATAAACAGCATGCATACCGCGCAACTAGTGAAGTCCAAATCTCGAAGGAATGACTCACAAGCCGGTGAATCAAAAAGCATGATGAATTGGTCAGAGTGGTTACTGAATTCTTCTGAATTACTCACTTGAATCGCAAATACATTTTTATTTATACGTGTGTGAGTGTGTATATATTTGAATTCAAAGTCAAAATGTAATTTATAAAAAAAGGACAAGAAGGAAATTGTTTTGTAAATTATTGCCAAGAACAACATACTCAATGTATCAGATTTGGAGGTGCAAAGGGAGATGAGGGCGCCCTCTGTTGATGGAGACTCAGACTGCAAAGGCAGCATCCGGTCAGGAGCCGCGGGGCCTGCGGTAGGATCATGCTTTTACATATCAAAACATAATATCTCAGTAATGACACACTAATATACGGTAGGTCAAATGCCGTAGAAACACATATGCTACGTGTGTAGGTACACAAATACGTAGAGAAGGAGATTTTAGCCGTTTTATAAAGTTGTTTACTTGCAATAGCATCTGGTGCTGGATAGCTTGCAAGCTACACGATGTTGAGTTTTATCTTTAAAAATTGTTGTTTAGTTATTATTTACTGTCATTTCGTTCTATTAGTCCGTTAACCGTAGTTATAATTGTAAACATTTATCTGGTTAGTTTTGTCGTACTGTATTTGCTGATGTGACATTGAGACTGATTTGGACTGAAGGGGACATTATTAGTACGGCTGTTGGTCTGACTTGTGCTTCAGAGGATCTTTCATCTCAGATTAACCGATTACAAATCTATCTGACGTCTTTCGTGGACGTGCCGTAACCATATCTAAGCATATGAAGTCTGTGTAACTTAAATAAGGGCTCACCCCAGAATGATAATATCGTATAATAACAACAGTTTTATTATTTGTTAATACAACTGCGAAGTTTTTGTCTTTATACTCCACGCTTTTAAAGCAAAGGTTTATTTGGGATTTACATTGTGCTTCAAGAGAGTTAAGTCCTCGGCGAAATAATGTGCATTGCATATTTTCAATATTAAAGAGTCATACATTTTTATTTCATAACTATTGCCATCACTGTGGCATGTTTGTAATTTAGCATATGGGGTCATTCTGTGTCAACTCAACCAGATATAATATCATATTTTGTTCGGTGAAAGAAATACTTAAATGGAGAAGAAAGCCTAAATATTAAATTTCATGAATGTATATTTACTGAGTAATTCACTGTTTTGTAGAGGGGGGTCAAAATGACAAGTTGTCCATGTAGTCCAGTCATTTTAAGCCAAAATGGGGGTCAACCTTGAACAAATTGCAAAAGAAGCAAACTCAACTGATTTTGTATCCTCAATATGTCCTGAGTAAGGAAAAAAATCCCATTAGGGGAAAGTTTCGAAAAAGACCCAAATAGTTAATAGGCTAATCCCCCCCCCCCCCCCCCCCCCCCCCCAATCCATCCGTTTCTCTTGAGCAATTAAAATATCGTGATAATACCATATACCGTGATAAAATCTCAATCAATTAGCCTAATCGCAGCATGAAAATTTGATACCGGCACATGCGTATGCACCGGTTGTCCATGTTAACAAACAATAAAAAAAAACTTGTAATACCTTTTTTTGTTTGTCTTGAAGTAATCAACTCAGTAATTTTCATGGTGATATCTAAAGGTTAACATTTTTCCCTATTCACGTAAGAAAAAGAATGAATAGGCGTATGAAGGCTATATTTGGGTCTTTTTCGAAACTTTCCCCTAATGGGATTTTTTTCCTTACTCAGGACATATTGAGGATACAAAATCAGTTGAGTTTGCTTCTGTTGCAATTTGTTCAACCTTTTTTCATAAAATGACTGGACTAATGAGATTTGGTGCCAATTTACAGGCTGTAAAAATTACTTTAGAAAGATGGCAGCTTCATTGTTTTATTTTACACGGAGATTGGTAGGTCTATTAGTGAAATCTGCCAATCTTTTTTGCAGTATATGCCAACGGAGACAGTTCAAAAATGGTAAAGAAGCACTTCTTGTGGTTTTTTGCCCCAAGTTTGCATCAAGAAGTATTAAAGATATCTTAATATACTTTTAATATCTGGTTCTTAAAGTCATCATGAAATCAAAATTTACCCTATTTACTTTGTTAGCGTACATTACTAGCCTTCAATTAATCTGTGCAAGATAATACACAGAAAAAGATGTTTGTTGTGGTAATCTTTGATCAAAATCTGAACATTTGCTCCCAATCTGAAATGCCGTTTCTTCTCTGACGAAGTCAGTTTGAAGGCTTGGCTTGAATATCCTGACCTTAACGACTCCCCTCTTTTTCTATGAGCGAGAGATAGAGAGGAGGTGCATGACCTTTTCTTTTGGTATCTTCATTTTAAAGGCCCTCTATGGCTCAATACCGGAGATACTGTCACCGTTGGCATATAATACAGCAAAAATTGCTAAAGTAAACATATTTTATTAATAGACCTACCAATCTCTGTGTAAAAATAAACTACTGATGCTGCCATCTATGTGGCTAAAAATTGCCATTTTGACTCCCTGTACAAAATAGTGGATTACCCTGTAAATATAAACTAATTACATTTAATATTTTGGCTTTCATCACTATTTATGTTTGTCTTTCTTCAGAAGAAAAAAAAAATTGAGCTGGGGAAGTTTCCGAAATTTGGTTGATTTGACATGGAATGACCTACGAAGAGTGTCTCAATTCAATTGTCTCTACATTGATAACTGTATTTCAGTAATATTGCAGCTGTGTGGCGTATAATCTTTGCAATCATATTTTATCAGTGTATTGTGTTTTTAAACTAGATATTGATGGTTGTTGGCAATCTGCGAGCCTCCAGATGTAGTTGAAGGAGCATCACGTTGCCCCCCCCGCTGGTCCACACACCCCCACACTGCATGGCTTCACTTGCTGGTGTCTCACACCGTCTCTCCATAAGCCCCGTCCTGCACACCCTCATGCGGGGGTCTCAGGCGTCTCACGGACTGACCAATGACTGCCTGGATTGTTCTGCCTGTCAGCCTGTCTGCCTTCTCCATCACAGGGATATGGATTGTGTGAGTGTTTAAGTGAAGGAGAATTATGTTTAATCTCAACTGTTTATTTGTTTAGCTGATATACTATACATTCAGACAAGTCATGTACTTATTGCAAATAATCATTAACATTTTTGTTTTCTAGTTACGCCATGGCAGTAATGAACCACCATGTCTGTCCTGTTGAGAACTGGTACGTTAACCCTATAAAGCCTTCTGTATCTATATATAATTTATCAATGTATATGCACAATCTACTACATGCCTTCTGTCATTTGATTGATAGTTTATACTTTTTTAGCAAGTAATTGTAAAAACGTCCCCCTTGAGGTTGTGGTACACCTCTTTTTGCTGTGAAATCTTTACTGATTTTGACGTAAAATGTAAACGTAAGAATACATTTTATATTGTTTGTCAATTTTCAACTTGAACACTTACTGGTGTAAAGAAACTTATGTTTACATAATTTGACATGCATTTTTTTTATTTTTTTTAAATCACATTAAAATGCGTCAGGCATTTGATTATCATCTTACTATGACATTATTGGGAGAAATACTGTAGAGCAGGGGCTCCTGCCGATCAACTGTCCTGCACAGTTCATCTCCAACCCTAATCAAACACACCTGTCTTTAATTTTCAAGTGAACCTGAAGACCTTAATTGATTGCTACAGGTGTGTTTGATTAGGGTTGGAGATGAACTGTGCAGGACAGTCGATCGGCAGGAGCAGGATTGGGCACCCCTGCTGTAGAGTGACAACTGATAATTATATACTCCTATAAAGATCTTATTAACATACAAGCTATCAGAATTTAATGTCACTTTTTGGCCAAATAAATGTCATTTTCTGCTCAGTTCGAGGTGCTTTTTTCTTCCCTGAATATGAACTCCATATTTTATATCATATTATATGAGTCATTTAAGCCTGATGTATCAAATATGAAACTAGAAATAAATAAATTAAATAACACCACACAAACATATGCAAACCTTTTTTTTAATATTTTGTTTAAACATTTAGCAAACTGTTTTATAAAAATAAGGACTATAATTATGTATGTCAGGATTTACAGGGTTAAATCCCAAATCCTAAAGTCACCACATACTGTTGTTAACTTTTATGCTTGGTTCTTTATATAATAGGACATACAATTTGACATGTACAGAGGAAACAGCTAAGAGGGGCTTCCCAAAGTCCTGCTGCACTCTTCAAGACATCCCCCTCATTAGGTAAAAAATTACTTTGAATTTATCTGGAAGACCACAAAATGACTACACGTTCAAGTTGCCTCCTGGTTTCCAACTTATCATCAACTTATCATGCAACAGTTGTCTAATATCTGTTTTTTTCCTTTTGACAGTAAATGTGGTTGCTATCCACCTGAGAGCTGTCTCTTCAGTTTGATAGGCAATGTTGGGGCATTTATGGGTAAGATTTACTGTTTGAAAATGACTAAACTAAATAAACTTACTTTTAAAGCTGATATTTAGTTGATTTCCTAATCTGGGCCTGTATTACACAAACATCTAATTTAGAAGCCTATCCAATCTGTTTAGTAACCATAATTTCACTTAAGAAATATAACTTTTTCAAGTCTTAAGTAAAAAAAATAAGATATGGCATTTCTGTAATGCAGCTCCTGTTCTTTAAATGTGTGTTGTTGTTTTTTTTTGGTCAATATTACTTCAGTTTGTCTTAGAAATACACCTCTGTCAAAGGCAATGAATTATTATTATCATTTTGTGATGTGTCCCTGCAGTGGTTATGGTGTGCATGCTGCGTTATGCTCAAGTGATTGAACACAGCCATCATTGCTGGACCAACACAAGTTCTTTGGTGTCCGGCTGCATTAATGCCCTGGGTTTGGTCATGGTTGGGAACTTTCAGGTGAACATATGATAATAGACTCACAACTTCAGCCCGTTACATATAAATCTAAATAAACTTGCATTCTTCTCACAGTCTCACCCTCTCCATCTGATGTCTTTTTTTTTTTTCCTCAGGTTGATCATGCCAAGACTCTTCATTATGTGGGAGCTGGTGTAGCTTTCCCTGCCGGCTTGTTGTTTGTGTGTCTGCAGTGCGTTCTGACGTACCGTATAGCAGAGACAGCGCTGGACTACTGGATGGCTCATGTGCGTGTGGCGCTCTCAGCTGGAGCTTTGGTATCGCTTGTCCTTAGTATCCTTACCAGGAGTTCATAAGTCATGATCTGATACATGAAACTCAAATTTGGATGAGTACATTTGAACATGAAGCAAACAGCCTAAAACACAGTGGCTTATTGCTTTTCAGTGGATGACAAAAGATACAATGTCCAGTAAATAAGTTTATTAGTAGAGTTTTCACAATATTTTCACAAATATTTCAGTAGTCCAATGCTGGTGAAATTTCACGGGTTGCAATACAAATTTCGATACTACAGCAAAAAACTTTTTATTTAAAAAGTAACATTAATGTTTAAATTAATAAAAATTAATACACTAGTTAAATAGTTTTTCCAAGTAAATATTTAAGTAAACCAACTGAAATTAAATAAACAAACAGTAGAACAAAGAACAAAATAAACATGCTTAAAGTATTTATTCAGCAAACAATCCATAATAAAGAAAAAAAATACACAACAAAGAAAAAGTAAACTGTGCTTGAAGTTTTTTAAGTGTTTTTCAGTGTCTGCAATAAAATAAAGATCAAAGAATAATAATAAAAAACATTAGAACAAAGAATATAAAACAATGCTTTGCCAGTTTCATGTATCTAAAGAACATTGAGTAATCGTTGAGAAATGTAAGCAAAATCCTAAAGTTATAATGCTGCTTTTAAAGGTAGGATAGGCAATATCGGAGAGGCTAGCAATAGCAAGCTAGCTTTGAAATCATGAGATCCCACCCACCCTTCACAACCACTCCCTTCTCTAAAGCCACGCCTCCTTCAAAGCACATGAATGATCACAGCTGAGTCTGCAAAGCATCATGTGGTGAGAGACGACATAACCTCATGTCTCAAAGCACATAAACATTACAATAATAATCTAAACTTAATCTAAACCCTGTCTGTGAAACCAGGCCTAACAGTACAAAAGATGAATACTTACATTACAATTAACAAAGTTGGCCTAGCCATGTTGTAAAACACTTTCTTTTTTTTTCTTTTTTTCTTTTTTCTTTGTAATGAACAGCCATATCACAGTTATACAATTCACATGTTTCAGAGCAGTGTATTTCCTGAAAGGGGTGGTTGATTATGATTTCACTTTTCTAACTTTAGTTAGTGTGTAATGTTGCTGTTTGAGCAACATCTGCAAAGTTACGACGCTCAAAGTTCAAAGCAAAGGGATCTATTTACTTTTAAAGAAATAGCTTTTTAAGGACTACAAACGGCTGGTAGGGACTACATGACATTGGTCCCGGGTTAGTGACATCATGTACCCTAAAATTTACATAAGCGGGAACGGGAACACGATTTATAGGTTATCATGACAGAATATGCTAATCAATGACTAGAAGATAACTACACATAAGTTACATTAATTCATCAACTAACCATTTAGAAATGTTGTCACTTCTTCTTGAATCTCTCCATCTTTCTGACTCCAGTTTGAACATAAAAGGCTAAACGTTTTTGAAATTTTCAGTGCATGTCTGTGTAAGGTAATCAAATCTGCCAAGAACGAGCTGTTGTAGCTCCGCTCTCTGTGCCGGGAGCAGCAGCTCATTTGCATTTAAAGGGACAGACACAAAAACCGTGCGTTTTTGCTCACCCTCAAAAAGTGACAACTTTAACATGCTATGTAAAAATATATGTGGGGTATTTTGAGCTAAAACTTCACATACACACTCTGGGGACATCAGAGATTTATTTTACATCTTGTGAAAAGGGCATTATACCACCCCTTTTAAGATAAATCTTATGCCAACACTATTCCCAACACCTCGGAGTCAGAACTCTTAAGTCTTTTTTTTTAATTTTCAGATCTTTGGTTTATAACCATATTTTTAATGCTGAAGGTTTGTGTGCCCATTCCTTAACATCATACTTCCCATTCAAGGTGGTATCTTCTTCGTCCATGAGAGTTTTGTTTTGCAGCACGCCGCAGCGATCTGTGAATGGGTATTCACGGTGCTGGTCCTGGTGTACTACGGCACCTTCACCTATGAGTTTGGCACTGTCAACAGTGACACGATAATGGCAGCCTTAATGAAACGCAGTGAACATCTCCATCCGGGGTCAGCGGTCATCATGGGGGGTATCGGGAAGGGTGTTGCAATGGGATGTGGCGCCCGCAGTCTCAAGTCACCCGGTGGCAGCAGCACTTCCACACACCTCAACTGTACACCAGAGAGCATCGCCATGCTTTAGGGGTTAACCTCTATGGTATTCCCTCAGACCTCAGCGTATAGACTCAGAACTTTTCATCTGGCTCATGGATTTGTGAAACACTGGTACAAGCAATACAGAATTACAGTAAGTTTACAGACTTGCTGATTATAATCCAATGGTAATGACCAGTTGGTTGTAACTAAGGTATTTTGCATGATATTTTGCATTCATGTTTTAGATAACTCAAAGTACAGCCCCAGTTACCAGCACAGGTGATTCCTGCCTCTGATAGATAGGAATGTTTCAATTTACTCTATTCAAACTGCAATAACTCATCTCTTAAGGTGCATTCACACTGACAGCGATTCAATTGTTCAGGGTCAACAAGTTAACTGTTGGTTGCTAGTAGTATTTCAGCATCAGGAAATTTTATACAGTGCTGCAGGGATGACGTATTTTTGTAGGCCAAAACTCGGAAACGAGTTAGCATTTTAGCACTTCCGGTTCCATTGTCCCGAAAGTCCATTGGGTTTTTGCTTAAACACCTGAAAAGGGTCTGTGGTTAACTCAAGATACTTTCATGTTTTTCCCTTGTGATTTTATTTGTCATGGAAAAGGCGATTGCTAACAAGTGGCTAAATGGCACTACAGAAGTTGTCAGAGACACTAAACGTCAACAAACCGAACAAGTAAAGTCACTAGCCCGTTTTATCATCCTCGTGTTTATAATCAAGGAATGTTTTAAAAAGACGTTGTTAGAAGCTAAGTGATGGTAATTTTTGAAGTCGTCACCGTGGCGTTTTTTGCTTATAGCCTACGTTTAACTTTTTACTTTTGATTGTATTTATTTAGGCTTCAAAGTTCATACAAATCGTGTTCATTGCGTTTGTTGGTCACAGTTTATTTTCTTCAATACTCCAAAATCCAATGGATAAATCCTTGGTTGCTTCTTGTCCTTCAAAAATATGCCATCACTGCAGCGCTCTATTGGTAGTCGGTGCATTGAATCTCTGCTCTTGCATAAAGTTTCGAAAAACTAATGCAATTTGTCGCAACTGTCTCTGACGCTCATGTCGCCCTAAATCTCCAACTCTCATTGGACATCAGTGACTTTGGTCGCTTTGTCTTTGCCAGTGTGAATCTGTTACATACCTGCCAGCAATACAAAGACACTCGTTTAGACAAAGAAGATAATTGGCTAAACCCATCCAACCTTCAGTAACCCGTTTAATCTGTAGAAACTGTGATTACACAACAGGTCAAGCCATCACTGTAGCAGTGGAGATGTTAAGTCAGTCGCACCAGCCTTTGCTGCCAATAGTTGGGTTGGAATGAGGTTTAGGAACAGTTTATGTATTCATTCCAAGTGCTCACAGCTTAGTTTGATCTGTGGCACCGTATCGGCATGACATCAGGTGTTGTGGACCTTCTGTCCTATAGCTCGGGATACATTGTGGCTGTATTGAATAAGATTTAAGTGCATCTCTGTGCAACCTTGTCAAACGTTTTGGTGCTTTTGCCAAGTTTTTTCATCACTTGATCCAAAAACTGCCCGCATTGATCTGTTTCAGGTATCTTGCGAACAAATTCTAAACATTTCAGGAAAACAAGAAACAAGATTTTGTGACTATTATTCTGATGTTTTGTTTTAAGCACAGTCGGTTTTAGTTTATTTCACTTTTAGAAATAGGTGATATTAATCAGTTTTCCAAAAGACTATGCGTCTGTATGATGAATTGAAAATGCTATATTTCAATTATTTTGCAAGCGAACGCAAAGTTTCTCTGGGAAACACGAAATTTTGTATTCATCCGAGTAACTTTGCATTTGCAAGTTTTTTCTCCATTTTGTTTTTCAACACAAAACTTGAATGCATGGCATTTCCATGAGAATCTTTGTATTTGCTCACAAAACTTAACTTGAACTGGAAAAAACTTGTGCTTTTGTGAGAAAATGCTGAGTTTCTCTGGGAAAAGCAATAATTTTGCAAGAGAACACGAACATTTTGCGAGCGAACCCAAAGTTTCTAAGAGGAATGCAATCGTTTTGTTTGTAAAACTTTTGCGTTCTCTTTTAAAGTATCGCAAGCTTAATTTGCGAGGGAACGCAAAGGCACTGAATTTAAAGGTTTCCTCCCATCTCATATTTTTCCCATCACTTTTTTTAACTTAACAAATATATCTATTTCAAAACAGGAAATGCTTTTGCTACAGAAAATGCAGGCACGCTCTTATATCTGCATTTGAGATGAATGTTTAGATGGTGAAGCAAACTAATTGTTATTTATTTGGTGCTGTTGACTGCTGGGCTCAGCAGTCAAACTATATTATTTGTACACTTTTCAGGTGGATTTGGAGATAGTTTTGTGTAATGAAGACATCGTTTGTTTCTCCAGCATGCCTATTCCTGTCACTTTGATATTAATCTAGCATCGAAACAGAATCAGAGGTCTTATCCACAGTCTTCTTTTAGTGTATTGTTTTAAAACATTACTATTTTTAAATGATGTGCATTTGTTACGCAGAGCTGCTTGTAAGTGAATGCCTTTAGCTGAGATAATATTGCATAGAATATCAGTACTGCGTTTGAGACTTTGGTCTAGTCAGTAATTATGAAATGAAGAAAGCTTCCTAATCAGCATCACATCATTGTTAACACCTCAGTTCCTACAAATCATTTAGTAATATATAGAATACTTTGAAAGAAATGATCATGTATTGGAAATGATGTAGTGCACTAAAGGGGAAACCGGAGTGTATTTTTTTTTATTTAGTGGACCCGAAATGTGAAATCCTCCATAATAAGCTGTATTTTGCCTACACAGTATTTTCGTTTTTAGATATTGCTCATTTGAAAGCAATATGTTATATTGAGAATTATTATAAAAACCAATGATAGTTGGTTATGTATTGTATCTGTTTGTTTATAATTTATACGTTGTAGTGCCAGACAATGAAACAATGCAATATTCAACTTCTGTTCAAGTACTTGCAAAATACCTCTATGAAAATTCAACTGTGGTGAGATGTTCACAGTTTCCTAAAGGAGCTGCTAAGACGTACGTTACAGAAATGTACTATTTATGTTGTTCCTGTTTTGTGTGAAAGGCCAAATTCAAACATCTGTAGATGCCCTGATGCCTCATAAAGCTCAGTCAAAATAATTGTATTTATAAGAGTCCTCTTTTTGATTATTCATAATTATATGTACATTCTACACTGTCCGGTCAAAAAAGGAAAAGTCTATGATTGAATCATTATGTTTCATATAACATCACAACATTTATCTCCATCAAGGGGTGCATTTGGTCAAGATCTTGTATTGACAATGCAGGAGTCCAGCACATCCCAAATACTTTCACTGAATTTAAGGTCTGGACTCAGAAGTACCAATTCATGTGTGAAAATGATTTTTCATGCTCCCTCCCAACCATTCTTTCACAATTTGAGCCTGAAGAATCTTGACATTGTCATCCTGGAATATGGCCATGATGTGTCTTCCTACATGGTTGTTTAAGATATGAAAAGCTACACACTCCATCATTTGGGGTTAGAAGAACTGTCTCCAAACATATAACATGCTAGAAACATAATAATCACTGTGATAATGATCCAATCATAGACTCTCAAGCACTTGCCTATTTAAATCCAAAAATGACTTTTATTTGTGGGCTGGCAGTGTATGAGAACATCAGTGCAGCTGTTTGAATAAGGCCCTGATCACCTTTTAGGCTACAATTATAAACGACTTTTCGTTGAATGGAAAATTCACAAATTGATGTGTCAAAATGAAAAGACTTTCTAAAAAGTTTTTGTTTAGAAGACAGATTGTCTGATAACCTTGTGAAATGGAAACTGAAATACCTGTTCAAACTGCAACTTTCTATTGAATTATGACCCATTCTGTACATTTCCTTATCTTTCACAAGTATTTTGTTTTGTGAAATCAAATGTACCTTGAGAGACACTGTTCACTCAGAAGGATGTTTGCTGCCAGTATCAAACTGTTTACAGCAGCTATGTCATGTTTAATATATAATTTAGGTAACCATTAAAACCACTTAAAAAATGCAAAATAAATAATATTTCAGACACCATACTAGTGATATTCTGCAATGCCTCCTGTAGTCATTTTTGGTCAAACTGGTTTCTTGAACATGGCAATTAGTTCATTATACTCAAATGGCCTCCACAGTCACAGATCTCAATCCAACAGAGCACCATTGGGAACGGGAGATCGACATCATAGATGTGCAGTCAACAAATCTGCAGAAACTGTGATGATATCATGCCAATATGGACCAAAATATCTGGGGAATGTTTCCAGCACCTTGTTGAATCTGGCACTGAAAATTAAAGCATTTGTTGGACCACCACCTCCCATATCGGATTGAGACCTGGGGAATTTGGAGGCCAAGACAACTTCTTGAACTTTTTGTCATGTTCCTCAAACCATTCCTGAATCATTTTTGCAGTGTGGCTGGGTGCTTTATGCTGCTGAAAGAGCCTACTGCTATGAAGGGATCTGCAACAGTCTTTATCTAGGTAGTACGTGTCAAAGTAACATCCACATGAATGCCAAGGTTTTCAAGCAGATCATTGCCTCCACAGGCCTGCCTTCTTCCCATAGTGCATCTTGCTGCCATCTCTTCCCTAGGTAACCGACACACACCCGTGTGCCCGTGTGCTCACGTGCCCATTGTAGGTGCTTACGGTAGTGGACAGGGGTCAACGTGGGCACTCTGACCGTGACTACGGAGCAAACTGTGATGCACTGTGTGTTCTGACACCTTTCTATCAAGTTTTTCAGCAATCTCAGCTACGTTAGCTCCTCTGTGTGATCGGACCAGGCGGGCTGAAGCCTTTGCTCCCCACATGCATCAGTGAGCTTTGGGCCCTGCATGTTGGTTCACTGGTTGTCCTTTGCGTAACTTTTGATATAACCACTGCATACTGGAAACACCCCACGTTTTGTCAGACCAGGTCTTTTCACTTGTCCATTCCTGTCTACAACACATGAAATTCCAGAACTGACTGTTTCATTTCATTTCATTTATTTATTTAAGGACAACATTTCTGTAAATGTGCCAGTGTTAGCCATCAGGCTAAGTTTCAACTGTAGTCCATTGGCAAGATGTTATAGGCACATGGTGGCTAAAAAAAGAACATATTAAATCACACAGCAATTGATATACAACAATAAAACATAATGCCATAGCACTGGCTCCATTAAAACATAAAATCATAAAACATATAACCATACAGCCATACAACTGTTAGGGAATTAATAAAGTAACCATCTATCCATCTATCTATCATACATATACCATAGTTTACTTGCTGCCCCCCCCCCCCCCCCCCCCCAAAAAATATATATCTTAGTATTAATTAAACAAGTTTAATGTTAAACTCTAAATTAAGAGTTTAATTTTAAATCAGACTAAAACTAATCAAGATGTTTTTTAACCATTTAAAAATTGGAACTATGTAAAAGTAACACTTTGATAGATTGGATGGTGCCCTCTGCTGTATATTCATGCCCTTTGCATGTACAGTGTCTCTCTCTCTCACACACACACACACACACACACACATACTGGGGGGGGGGGGGGGGGGGGGGGGGGGGGGGGATAGGCCAATTCAAAAAAAGTGGTCTTTAACGGTTTAAATCACAAAATCACTCGTCAGGAAATTAGCACGTTATAATACTGTAGAAAAGTACTTTAGCATGGAATAGCTTTCCCCTTTGTTTTCTTTAAATGTTTACGCCATGTGGGTAAACTTAGACAGTTCTTTACAGGAAGAAGAGTCAATGTTATTCCACTCAATGTTAATGGCTTCAAACAGTTCATGAGTAGAAAAATGTCTCCCAGTTTGTTTGAGTTTAATGTGAGACCAAATATTCTCTATAGGGTTCAATCTGGACTTTGAAGAAGGCCAAAACATGAGCCTAATGGACTTGTTCTCAAGCCACTTCTTGGTTGTCTTTGATATTTGGGCAGGAGCAATCCTCTTTATAACAACCTTTCAATTGTGGGAAGCAAGCCATTCTGCAATATTCTCCTTTACTCCAAAGCATTAAATGACTTTTCACAGTGAAGAAGCTCACCAATACCAGGTAAAAAGACTCCTCACACAATGACACATTGTTTATTTATTATTATATTTCTCCCCAGATTTTCGAAGACACCGCTCAGGAACATCACCATGCAATGCGTGTTTCATTGTGATTCATCATAATTCTGCTGAACCACTCTAAATCAAACTTCCCATATTCTGCCAAAAACTTCATCCTGTCTTTGATGTTTTTCAAAGACAGCTATGGCTTTTTATGTAGTGCATTTGCTTAAATTTTGATAACTGGTTAAGAAAAGTAAAAGCTTAGTTTAGGTATTGGGCTTGGCCTAAATTTTGTATTATTATTATTATTATTTTTTACCAGGAGTAAATATAAATGTATATATGAAACTACATTATAACAGAATTCCTTTTATTGCCCCTTTCTCTCTCTCCACACACACATACACCATACGCGTGTGTGTGTGTGTGTGTGTGTGTGTGTGTATATATATATATATATATATACACACACAGTATCTCACGAAAGTGAGTACACCCCTCACATTTCAGCAAACATTTTAGTATATCTTCTCAAGGGACAATACTACAGAAATGAAACTTGGATATATTTTAGAGTAGTCAATGTGCTGCTTGTAGCAATATATATTTACTGTCCTCTGAAAATAACTCAACATACAGCCATTATTGTCAAAATAGCTGGCAACAAAAGTGAGTACACCCTAAGTGATAATAGCTGTACGTCATTTAACCATGCAAAGCCACATGTCCTATATTCATCATGTTCATGTTTTTGTCTGCTTGAGAGGACCATACAAATTTGTGTATCTTGTTTTAGAGCAGCTCAAATTTTTGCTTTGAGTACAATTCTCTCATACTGACCACTGGATGTTCAACATTGCACCTCATGGCAAATAACTCTAAGGATTTGAGAATTAGAATTGTTGCTCTCCACAAAGATGGCCTAGGCTATAAGAAGACTGGTAACACCCTGAAACTGAGTTACAGTACAGGCCAGGGTCATACAGAGGTTTTCCAAGACGAGTTCCACTTGGAACAGGCCTCGCGAGGGTCAATCAAAGAAGTTGAGTCCTTGTGCTGTGCATTACTGGAACTATTGTCCTGTGTTCTGATAAGACTAAGATAAACTTGTTTGGCTCAGATGGTGTCCAGAATGTGTGGCGATGCCCTGGTAAGGAGTACCAAGAAAATTGTGTCTTGCCTACAGTCAAGCATGGTGGTGGTAGCATCATGGACTGGGGCTGCATGAGTGCTGCTGGTACTGGGGAGCTGCGCTTCATTGAGAGAAACATGGATTCCAATATGTACTGTGACATTCTGAAGCAGAACATGATGCCCTCCCTTCAGAAACTGTGCCGAACGGCATGATAACGACCCCAAACACATATATCATGTTTACATAGAAAACAGTGAAAAATCAGCACAGTGGAATACAAAAATATATTCTGAACAACCCCTTATTAGTCTCCTTCTTTGTTTTGCTTTCTCAGAAAGGGGATAAAAATAGAGTTGAATGTTTGTATTGAATATCTTCCTCAACACAAAGTTAAAATCATTTCAGAGCAGGGCGATTCTTTGTAAATTTCATATTGCATGATTTTGTATTTATATTTTGACCACTAATATTAAAGTTTATTTACATAATATGCCAGTAGACTATGAGAATACTGTTAAATATTAAAATTGTGAAATTTAGCCTTTATCTCAGGGTTTCTCAAACTCGATCCTGGAGGGCCACTGTCCTTCACAGTTAAGCTCCAACCCTGATCAAACACACCAAGCTGATCAAGCTTGCTCAGGTGTGTTTGATCAGGGTTGGAGCTAAACTGTGAAGGACAGTGGCCCTCCAGGACTGAGTTTGAGAAACCCTGCTTTATCTGAACAATATACGGTCACAAAAGAAAAAAGAAAAAAAAAATACTTCAAATGAATAGTAAGACTTATATTCAAATGGTGCATTAAATATGTCAATGTTGCACGATAGAGGAAACATTTTCCTTCTTTATGGAGCAACTAGACTGGGCTGCCTGACTCCTTGTGACATTGTTCATTCAAGTAAATGAATGATGTATGAAGTTATTTCAGTCATAACAGCAAATAATAGATTTCTGCATTTATTTTCACGTTCATCAGAAATTAAATACAGTTTTCAAACCATGATTATGACAGTGTGATGGTTTCCAATATATATATATAAAAAAAATGTGGTTGTGAACTATACAACTTTGTTAATGCTGAAAAGTGATTTTTATATACAATCTTTAGCCTCAAACAAAGCCCATCTTTAAGATGAGTCCTTTGTAATCATAGCAAAAACAAAAATGTGTGTGCTCCTTCCACTCTGCTGTATAGAATAAAAAGGATACGTGCACTTGACCTCAGAAAATGCCCTTACTTTCAATCACATCTCCTTGTGTTTACATACCAAACTATCAGCAGCACAATTTTCATGGGGAATGTGTTTTTCTTGATAACCTTTCCTGCCAAGTCATGTTTATATGACAAAGTAAAAAATAATGAGCTTAGAGAAAAAACGTACCCACAACCTGATTTTTCACTCACAACAGGAGTGTTTAAATCGTCGTCTTAATACAAACTTAAAACTACTGAGCTCCTAAGGGACATGGTGATGGAAAAATATGAGACGGGAGAAAAAATTAAAAATAAAGATTTTACGTTCTCATCGCAAAGGTTTTGCGTTCCCCGAGAAACTTTGCGATCGCTTGCAAATAACTCAAAAAACATTTGCAAGAGAATGCAAAAACATTGATATCATTTCTTATAATTTAAGGAATAGTTCACTTCAAAATAATAATCCTGTCATCATTTACTCACCCTCAAGCTGTTTCAAACCTGTACGAATTTCTTTCTTCTGCTGAACACAAAAGAAGATATTTTGAAGAATGTCGGTAACCAAACAGTTAATGTACCCTATTGACTTCCATTGTATTGTTTTTCCTACAATGGAAGTCAATGGTCTGGTTACCGACATTCTTCAAAATATCTTCCTTTGTTATCAGCAGAAGAAAGAAATTCATACAGGTTTGAAACAACTTGAGGGTGAGTAAATGATGACAGGATTTCCATTTTGAAGCGAACTATTCCTTTAAGTATGTTTAAACCTGAAAATGAGTCAACAACAAACAAACAGATTTGTCCCAGCAGTCTTCTGCAGTTGTTGCTATGGAATTTCTGTGGCGTTGTACACTTCTGAGTGACTGTGCCCTTCTGTTTCTTTAGTGACAAGCATGGCAACCACAACAGTGAATATAACAACAGCTGAAATCAGGACAGTGGCTACGAGTCCTTTATTAGCCCGCAGAAACTCCATCTTCTGGTTCCCTGTCTGCTTTGCTGCAGATTCCTTACAAATCTTTTTCTGAAATTGAAATGAAAATAGAACTGGATTTGAAGATTATGAACCTTTAACATGTAGTGTGTGAAGTGTGTAAAGTTATCGGTAACACTTTACAATAAGGTTCATGAGTTAACATTAGTTAACTACCTTAGTTAACATGAACTAAGAATGAACAATACCTCAGCATGTATTAATCTTAGTTAATATTAATTTCAACATTTACTAATACGTTAATAAAACCAAAGGTTGTATTTGTTAACATTAGTTAATGCACTGTGAACTAACATGAACAAACAATGAACAGCTGTATTTTTTATTAACTAACATTAACAAAGATGAAACAAATGTATTGCTCATTGTTAGTTCATGTTAGTTAATACATTAATTAATGTTAACTAATGAACCTTATTGTAAAGTGTTACCAAGTAATCCTTTAAGTTTCACAGAATACTGTGAGTAATAATGTTTATATGTTCAGTATACCAGTAATAGTATACCTGTCACATCAATAAACACAAAGACTGTTCAGCTGTTTAGAGTTACACTCTTGAGATTTGGCACAAACCTTCAGCTCTTTTAGCAGGCTTAAATAAAAAGACATCCATATGCAATTGTAAAATTTAATAAATATAACATGATGTCTTAATTCTAGATGTGGCATAAATCTTGATGTACTGTACACTAAGGAGACTCACGGTGGACTGAGGCTTTTCAGCTTTTTGATTGACATTCTTGAGTTGTCCTTCTCCATTTGCATTTTCCAGCATAGTGACTTTCACCTCCTCTGCCTCGCTCTTAGCAGTCTCAATTTTATCCTAAAACAGATGCAAATATATACAATATTTAGGATGACATGGTTCGAATATGAATACAACATTCTGCATGAAAGTACTCTGCTTCTCATTTGCTTTAAATACATAAAAAAACTTAACATGATTTATTTATGACAGAATTAAGTTGAATAATGCAAAACAAAACAAAACATGATTAGGAAACAGGAATAGTTTGGGATTTGCCGTAACCGTAGGTGTAGTTAATGTCATTAAAGCTGCAGTCCGTAGTTTTTCCTCTTTTGTCGTCATCTCTGTTCGAAATCTGCAATTGCCAATATTCGCAGAATTATCAACTTTACGTGGGTTGTGAATCCAATGTTTTGAGGAGAACGTGCGGCTGTCAGTCACCGCGCCGGTGTGGATACTGTCATTCGGAATCACAGATTCTACTTACTGGAAGTATGACCAATATAATAATTTTCACTGGAAAATGTAATCCGAACAAGTAAGTAACATCCACTTTTGTTCTGACCAACTGAGGGAAAAAAAGCATTGCAGTAAATCGCACTGATTCAATCTAACGATCGCTTATCATATCAAGTCAAACCGTGCAAATTATACCTTGTTCTCAAATTGTTAATGTTACATCAGCATTGCGTGACTACATTTAATGCCCTTCCGATATTTATCCTTGTTTTCGCGTGGGCCGGTTCTCTTTATTTCTGTAGCCACTCCGAAGTCCGAAGTCTTTTGGATTTTACAACGGGTGAATCTCCAGTTGTCACTGATGATTGTCGTTTGAAGTTTTCTGGATCCGCCATCAAATTGATAAGTTTAATCATATCAAGTGCTGTGAGAAAAGGCTATAAATCTCCACCAACAACATCCTCACACGCAACATAGCCTACTAGCCGGGACACCTTCTTTATGTGTACAGATGTGACGTAATGACGCAAAGACATGCTCGAATTTCCTGCGGAAATCCACAGGAATTAATTACAAGCTTACCGTTTTGAATCGAGCTAAGGCAAGCAGATAGTTTTGACCACTGGCTGGTTATGTACTTGCTCAAACATTTATTTTGGATAATTTTTAACCCAAAAAAGTTATGGACTGCAGCTTTAACTATAAGCATGATCCACTAAGTCTCACATTTTGTGTACAGTATATATTATTTGATCATTTAAACTAACAAAACCTTTTTTGTGTAATGTTTTGTTTGTAAACTGCTTGTGTCTTGATGAAATGACATCTGTAATTATATTTTGTATTTACCGCAATGATGTTCATACATTTGAAGTGTGGCTTAAATGTCATTTAAGGCCACTGTATTTCCATAAATGGTGCATATATTTGCAATAATCTGTCAGATGATAAGTGCATGACTTTACTGCATAACTGTCTGATAAGCTACTGTTTGGCCTACACATGAACAAAAGTGAAAACACAGCCATTGATTGTAGATCAAGACAAAGTGCATTATATATATTTTGTTGCATAACATGACATAGTAACCTTTTAAAGTTCTACCATTTACTGGAATGTTAGACAAATAGGTTATACCTTGGAACAAAAACAACTGTACGCTGAATATTTTTCTTATTTGAATGCATAAACTCACCATACTGCAGCAATATCGTGCTGGAGCCTGTGTTTGTGTGTGATCTCGAAGATACAGAAAGAGTGAGTGAAAACTCAGGTGAAGTAAGAGCAAAGTCTGTATGTGGCATGTCAAGAAGGAGTGGGGATCAAGGCTCCTCCTCACTCCACTTTAAAGAACTTCCTCCTTTATCTGCTTTAGTGTATCCACTTCAACTAATCACTGGGTGTTTCACTGAAACAGACAGGCCATAAACAATCAGGTCATTTTTAGGAAACATTGCCATTTGTGCCAGCATTTCATTTGAAAAGGTTCCTGTTGGATTTTCAAGAAGTCAAATGTTCTCACCTCAGTCTATTTCAGCTCTGACATAGTAGTAGGTAATATGACCTTTGCCGAGCTAGTTGTCCCAGTGAAAACTATTTCCTACTTTGAATTGAAAGATCTTTCTCGTCGAAACATGGCTTGTGCCGTGATCATCCGGTTATAGGCCTATATCATATTCAAATTATTTTGACGTTTAAGATCAGTGGAAATAATAATGGTCTTGATTTCAAAATGCAATTGCAACCCAACACTTCATTCACAGAAAATGTTTGTACCAAGAAACCAATTATACTTTGTATAATAAGTATAAAAACTTAAATAAATATAAAACTTGCCTCTGTTCAAATGTGGACAAAAATCTCATCAGAAAGATCAAACCACTATTTTTGAAGAGGAAAAATGTCACAGCATAATAGAGTTTAACAGACAGCGAAGAACAAAACAAATTCAGAATTCTTTCTTTGCTATTGGTCAAATGTGAACACAAAAATCAATTTTGTTGTAGTTTTCATTCACCTCTATACCCAACTATGAAGACTTCCGCTTTTGAGAACCGCAGAAATGTGAAAAGGGTCCATTATAGGCTATGTCATGTCTTGGAATATTGGCATTTATTATATATGAAAAAAAAAAATCAATATAAAGTTCAAAAAGTAAAAAAAGAAAAAGAAAAAGTTTGAAACTTTTTAACTGTAGTGTACACAAAATATAAAGCAGCACAATTGTTTTCAACACTGATAAAATAAATGTTTCTTGAGCAACAAGTCAGCATATTAAAATGATTTCTGAAGGATGTGACACTGAAGACTGGAGTAATGATGCTGAAAATTCAGCTTTGCATCAAAGGAATACATTACATATTTTTCAATATCTTCCAGACGTTTGAGCAGCAGTGTACATATTACATTTGAATGAAAATACACCATGTAATAAACAGAGCACATATTCTCAAAGAACTTACATTTTAATGATTCCTTCCCTCATTGCTGCCTCCTTCAGTTGTTCCCAGACTTCCTAATTTTTCAACTTCCCCATGAATCTAGGCTCCACTGTAATGGCCTCCAAAAAATGCCATATCTTCCTGTAAAAATAAAAATAAATTAAACAATAATTTACAGTAAGTGTATAGTTTATCTCATGTAGCCTTAAATTAATTGGGATTTTTTTTCTTGCACCTGGTAATGTGCAGATCTGTGAATCTGATTCTCAAGATCTGAAATCATTAAAATATTATAATGTATTGTACATTCAGTTACAACATTATTTGTTTTATAAACATGAATTGATCATGCTGACGTGAATGTAATAAAATCATTTCGATCAATTAATCCAAACATACGCTAAATAAAGTGTCATAAGCTTTGATTTAATGACATGCGCACACTGCACGACACAGTTTTCCGCTGTTTGCACATACTAACCGTCCTCCTACCATATGTTGCTTTCGAATAGAAAATAAATAAAAGTAAAAAGGCGGCTGAATTTTGGTTCCAGTGTACATAAATACATAAATATTCACGAGCTTCCCCTGTTGTGGGCGTGTTCTTGAGAAAAGCCTACCCGTCATTCAGCCCCTGCGTCCCAATCGGTCCCAGTATCCTAAATAGTATGTAAGATTAGAAAAAGAGTGTCCCAAATATAGTATGTTGAAAAGAGTAACCGTTTTTATAGATTTGACCTGACAACACCTGCGTCTTGTGCCTTATTTTTTCATTTAACAACAGCAATAGTTTATTAAACCGGTATATGAACATGACGGACGCTAGTTGGCGCAAGTGTCACGCGCACTAGCAGTGACAGATTAAATGAGACCAACTCACCTGCAGAATTACCGCTCAAAAGTCTAAATCAAATGCACAATGTCAACAAACGGCAGGACGTCGAGAATATTACAGTTTATGGCTCCAGATGAGCGCCGTCAGTTTGGAATCGAGGTAACTGCACATCAGGAAATAAGCTAATTTTCTAATGATGCATTTTTATTTATTTTTACAACAAAACACGCTAGCAAGCAATTCACTTCTCTTTATGTGTGCTTAAAATGAGATTTATAGTAACGCAAGTTCTCTACAAGACTAAAATGTGCACAAATTTCACATTGTATAATGCACACAAATGTTACACAAAGTCAAGAGCTTTTTAACTTCCACGTGTGATGATGATGATGATGATCTATTTGGCGGTGGCCAGCCAGGCTTGGAGTTGAGTTGACCTCACCATGTAGTACTGCGGTACCATCATGGTATAATGACGATATCAGACCGTAGTTTCATGGTGCTGATATGTAACGTTAGGCCTACCACAATATTGAACAATTAGCATATTCACGGGCCATGTATAAATGTGTTACTCCAAGATGCTTCAGAGAGTACCAAGGTTTTAACATGGTCCAAAACACATGGTACCAAGTCCCTGTTGCTGTTGTACTTCTTGGTGTTTATTTGGTAGTGGGAGTTCCTCTATGAAATACTGGTATTTTTGTTAGCAGGGTTTCATGTTGCCACATTTTGCTAAATTTAGCAGCTTATCTAAAATTAACTGTTTTATAAATTGTAAAAAGTGTTGCTCAACTCAGATAAAGTAGTTTTAACATGAGTTAAATAATTGTAATACATTTTGTAATAATGTTAATATTTGTATTTATTTTTGTCATAGACTCCTTTCCAGCGTCTGGCATGGCAAATGCAAGATATATTAGGGGATGGAGGAATTCTCAAAGAGGTTGTCCATGCAGGGGAAGGCCCACCTGTACCAATGCATGCATCTGTATCAAGTAAATGGCTGAACTAAACATGGTTTTAATGGAGTCATAGTTCCAGTTTCTCGCTTATGATAGTCCAGTGGTGTGCAGAGATGAATGATTCGTAACATACACTACTGTTCAAAACATTGAGGTCGTAAGATGGTTTAATGTTTTTGAAAGAAGTCTGTTATGCTCACCAAGGCTACATTTATTTGATCATATAAACTAACTCTTACATTATTTTCTGTAATATATTTAAAATTTCTGAATATTTAGCAGCCATTACTCTTCTTCAATGTCACATGATCCTTCAGAAATCATTATAATTGTAATATTCTGATTTGGTGCTCAAGAAACATTTCTTATTATTATAAAAGTTGAAAACAGTTTTGGTGCTTAATATTTTAGGAAGTAGATATCTGTAATTTTTGATCAATTTAATGCATCCTTGCTGAATGAAAGTATTAATTTCTTTCAACAAAACAACAACAAAAAAACTTTTGGTTGTGTTATACTTTTATGTCACACATTTCCTTTTTTTGCTAGCTTCTCATTAGCTTCTCGACATGAACTCATTTCATCCACAGTTCACTTCTCTGGTTTCATTGAGTACTCTGACGCACCATTTGAGACCACCAACCACCTCAGATATCCACGAATGATGAAGCTTGGTAGAGGTAGGATGGAAATTGAATTCTCCCATTAAGAATAATCATTATGATTCTCCTTTATATTGTCTCGTTTGTCCAGTGCTAGACACTCAGACCTCTTTTTCCACAGATGTTACTTTGTATGGCCTAGAGCTCGGCCTTCTTACTATGAAGAAAGGCGAGTTCTCTCGCTTTCTCTTCAAGCCCAAATATGCCTATGGGGACCTTGGGTGCCCCCCACACATACCTCCATTAGCCACAGTCCTCTATGAGGTGCACGTCCTTGATTTTCTGGACTCGGCACAAGTGGATGATTTCATGGATTTGACTTTGGTATGATTAAATGCATTCAGCTTTCTCTTTTATTTTGTTTGCGGTATCTAAGATTGTGATTTCAACATTCCCCAGGAAGAGCAGAACACTGTCCCTCTGTCCACCTTGCTGAATGTGCTGGAAACACAGCGGAGCTTTGGCAACCTCTGCTACAATAAGAAGCGCTACGAAGATGCTCGAGAGAGATACAAGCAGGTATTCTGCTTATAAGTGCCTTATTTGTTTCGCAAGTATGAGAGTTTGTAAATGCATAGAAAGAAAATGTACTCTGAAAATTAGTAGTTTATTCTAAGTGTAACATACTGTTGTCCCATGGTATAGGCCATGACGCTTTTGCAGAATCGTGAGCCGATGGATGATGAAGAGAAGCAGCGTCTTGAAGAGATAAAGTTGCTTTTCCTGCTCAACCTCTCACTCACGTACCTTAAACTGGAAAAACCCCAGAAGGCCCTTTACTTTGGTCAGAAAGCACTGGACATCAACCCCCAGAACACTAAAGCTCTCTTTCGCTGCGGCCAGGTTGGGCAATATTTTGACATTTTTACCTCCTTTGTTGAAAATCTGTTCATAATTTTTTTTAGCAAAAAACATATTGCTCTGTAAAATCTAGGGCTGTCAATCAAGTCAACATTTTAATCAAATCACGTGATATGCTGATAAATTAATTAGCTCATCACAAATATGAATATTTACTGAGAAAAGCACTGAAATTAAGGGTGTTTTCAGACGTGTAGATAATTCGTTTTTGTTCTGAAACAGGGACTTAAATTGTTACAGTGTTGCATTTTCTCCATCGTGGTTCGGTTCACTTTCACAAGGTCACATTTCAAAGCATACCACAATGTGTTTATGCATCAATATCTCAAAAAGATCATATCAATTAGAGTGAGAATCAATGCTTTGTCAGCACAGCGTTCTTGCAGACAGTGCTGATTTTTTTGTAATGCATTTCCCATTATGAATTATGCTACAGCATGGTTCACTGGTCCGTCGGGTCAGATTTCTTTCTCACCAGAACTGAACTGCTTGAAAGGTGTAATTTTCATTCGGACCGAGACTATTATTTTGGTGCAACTCGGAGCACAATTGTCATGTTAATGTATGCCGAAACTAGGGTTGCGCCGTATACCGGTACTGAATATTGCATTATTCAATATTGCATAATGCATAGCCTTTATTATTGAATAGAATACTATTAAATAATATATTGTCTGCCTCATTCTATGAGAAGCCACATCAGCTCACAAAAGGAAGTTCCAAACACTCGACGTGAGTAAATACATGTTATTAAATGTTGTCATTTGTTGGACAACAGTTTTACGCTTCGTATTACAAGTTTGGAAAGATGTTTGACGCATGTTTCTTTTTCAAATGCACGACTGCACGTAATAAGTGACTCAAACTTGCAGTTCTTTCAGAGATTTAGCAGCATTTACTACTGATCACAGAGCCCTTCTTCACTAAAGCATATAGCCTATTTATTTAATAAAAAATCAGAAAAAAATAGAAATTTGTGCTTTCATAATCGCACTAAGCCAAATCGCGATTCCGGTTTAGTTTTGATTGATCGTGCTGCCCTAGTGCTGATGATATAAAATAAGAGAATAACTATATCATTTTTATACTCCCGTGTGTATTTTGTGTAAGCGGTCTGTAGTAGCAATAATCCTTCGTAATTATTTTGGGCAAAGAATTAACTCGGGTCTTCATACAAGTTTCATTTGTTTACTGAAAGTCAGACCTGCCAACCTGTATGCATTTTGCGTAGCGGACATGCAAAATGCGGCCCACCGACCAATTACAGCCTGGGGATGAATGTCAAAAGCCCGCAGATCGTCTATTAGAATACATTACATGTGGCCTGCCACACATAAGCTAATTTACAAATCATGCAGTTTCACAGTGTCAACACAAGGTGATAGCACTAGCTTTTAGGCCAGGTGTTGCAGTAAACTGATAAGTGATAAGCATTGCCATTTCTGTTGCTTTTGAGAAACATTGAACGTGCCAAAAAACCCGGAACGAAACAGACAAGTTATTAGCTCTGCCCAAAAGACAGCGCAGCATGAGCTCAGAACAAATGCGTTTATTTGCTGACCGGTCTCGATCACGCAACCATTAAACAGCGCAGTGAGAAGCATTCAAGTTTTGCGCCAGAGGTCTCCGATACAAACACAAATGTCTTGGTGATTTAAACTTTTTTTAAAGCCAGATGAAACAAGCGTTGACATTCTCAACAACACTGACTACTTTTCAATCCACAAATCACAACCATGTGTAGTGACACTAACTGTAAACATAGTATTGTGGCAGAAACGTAAGATATTTATTTATTAATTTTATTATATTACTATTATTATTATTATTATAGACATGTATTAAATATTAAAGGAGTATTCTTAATGAAAAATAGGTCAAATTAGAGAAACCAATGGTTAATTTTAATAAGTGTAGAATAGTTCTAACTCAGTAAGAATATTTAAATTATACCCTTTAGAAATGAGGTTGTTAATTTTACAGATGTTACTGTTTGTGTTAATGAAAATGAATTTACATCTGCGTCCCACCTCAAGCTACTGCTACTGTCAACTCTAGCTTTTCCAAGAGACAAAACATGAAGGCTAATATTATTAATATTTTATATATAATGGTAGAGAAGTATCTGGCCCCCAGGCGTCCACAACGTTGAATCTGGCCCCCTTTAAAAAAAAGTCTGGACACTCCTGGCATAAGCAAAGCTAATGGCCCATAAAAAAGGCTTTGTAAAGATGAAGACAACATTCAACTCATATAAGGTGCATAAGCACAACATGAGCTTTACTTATGAAACAAAATAGCTTTTTTACTTAAAGCTATACTTAAAGCTTTACTATACTTGAGCGATAGTTACGTCCCATTGATGAAGAGACTCATACTGAGTCCTACTGAGGACCTAGTTGAACACCACCATGACAGGAGTTCGAAACAGGTATTTCAATTTCAGATAAACATTTACGTTCAGCTGAAATAATTACGAACAGACATACTTGGGCCATAGCAGCCGTGCTGATATGAAGGCTGAGGAATTAAGTTATATGGCTTGATGCAGGTGTTTCATAAAAAGGAAGACACCTCACTTGCTAGAAATGAGTCGCGTAGGCAGAGCTTATTCCTAAGAAACAATGGCTTCACCGGCTTAAGCAGTGAAGCCTTTTGGACCTAGTTGATCACTGCTGTGACAGAAGCTCATCTATGAGGTCTGTGAGTAAACAAAATACCTCGCTTCAGAGGAAAAGAAGTCTAATAAAGTATAAGCATACTGTAAACACCTGCTCATAATTTAGCAAAGGAACATTATAGGCTTTCGTGCGGCACAAACTAGCTCTCTTGTACTGACAGGACCAGAGAAACTAGCAAGAAAACATCCAGATTGTAAAATCCTGCTGCTAAACAAATGTCCTCATTCCGGTTACCCATGCCCATGAAGAAGCCATACCCCTTGTGGAGTGGGCTCGAACTCCCAACCAGGCATTGCAAGCTGTAAGCCAGCGCTATCACATCCACAATCTAATGGGATAGTCGCTGTTTTGAAACAGGCTGCCCTTTGGTGCGACCATCACAGAACACAAAGAGCTGATCAGAGAGGCTGAATTGTCTGGTTTGCTCAACTTAAAAACACAGTGCGCGGACGGCATGATAACTGTGAAGGAAGCACATCTCCCACAGCTGGTTCCCTTGGAGCGAAAGCAGACAAAGTTTTAACCTGGGCTCCGGATGGAGTTGAGAGGTCTTTAGGTACATAGTCCTTTTTCGGTTTGAGCATTACTCTACAGTCATTAGGGCCAAATTTCATCCAAGACTCTTTAACTGACAGAGCGTGCATGTCAGTGACCCACTCACTTGACTGATGCAACATCAAGCAAAAGTGCTGTCTTCAGCACTTTAGAGAGCATCTTCAGTAGCAGAGTTTCCACTGTTGGGCCAAAAGCGAGCGTGCTAGTGCATGCCAAGGCCAGTCGCGCTTCCACTGTCACTTCCGGAGCTTGATTGGGCCTCCCCAGGGTCAATGGCCAGGGGGTTTTGGCACACAGAATACATTGGTCCAAAGCGGGCCAACTGGGGCTTGAGGAGTGGTTATGAACAAAGGCGGAGTTTACCTGAGTTGGGAGAGGGTCAACAAGGCTGCTCATTTCCCATGTTCTCATGCTAGGCTACCAGCTAAACTCAACATTTAAGACATTTTAAAACAATTTTCAGCTTGAAACTCACTTTCAGACATGTTTGAAATAACTGCAGATTGTGATCCGGTGGGGATTTTGAGCACCATATGAGGCAGAAATATATTTATGCGATGCCAAAGGATACTTATGCCAACTATTGCGATAATAAATACACATATGTTTATGGAAAATACCAGAGACTGCTTGAAGAACTTATCATATATCATTATAATTGTGTATTTTTGTTTCATGTTTCTTCTTCTTTCTCTTCCCTGTTTCCTTTGTTGATACTGGACTGATGTATCCGCATATGTCATAAATGACATATACTCTGGTTAACTCTTGTTTTCTGTTTGGAGCTCCCTCTGTTGCTTTGGCTGAAAGGATAACAGTACAGTGAGATGGGAGAGATCGCTCAAACCTCCTCAGATTGCATAATTTCATGGAAAATTAATTGAAAACTCTTTCCAAATAAATGTGACGTAAACATTTATTTTATTAATATTTCTCTAAATGTGTAAGCCTTTGGACTTAAAAGCCTTAATTGAGTTGTTTTGTGCATTCCTGTGATCACAAATAAATGGAAGCAGTGTTCTCTTATGTAACACAAATTAATAAATTACTGTCACTGTAACATTTTTCTTTTTAATTTGTAAACATTGGTCAAATATTGATGCTGGAATCTTAAGTCTTTAAGTAAAGACCAAACATTCGCTTCTGTCATGCTTATTTTGATTTTGCGATCTAGCTAGTTTTCAGTCAGCTGGTGACATGGTGAGGTTGAGTGACGTTGTTCTATGGAGGCGTGTTAAGGGCGGGATTTAGGTTAGGGGCTACTGGCCCGACAGTGGAAACGCAGCTTGATTTTGGCCTTGTGGCTCGAGGTCCAAGGTCTGAGGCTATTGACCCTGCCTGGTACGCTGTTAGCCCTGGTTCGCACTGGCCCAACAGTGGAAAAGTGGCTAATGATGCTGAATGGCTCGAACGGAGAGTCTGAAAGGGCTCTTAACACCAACGCCAAGTTCCATGTCCAGGACTGTAGAAGGGCACGTTGAGTTAAATCATCTTGTGCTGCGTAGAAATTTAATCACCAAGTCATTCTTGCCAACTGGGCGATTTATCTTCTTTGCTATGGAAGACCGATATAGCAATCACATATACTTTAAGCGTAGAGGTGGCGAGGCCGGCGTCCAAACGCTCCTGCAAGAAAGACAGAATAACTGGAGTCAGGCAGTTTACAGGATATATATTCTGTGAGCTGCACCAGCTCTCAAAGACTTTCCATTTATGAGCATAGAGATGCCTGGTAGAAGATTCATTGATCGTTTTTAAGTTAACACGACACTGGCGCGCTCCGCTTTTGGCAGCCAAACATGCAGATTCCACAGCTCGGGATTGGGATGCTGAGAGTAGAGAGTAGCTGTCATATATAGGTATGAAAGAGCTTCACAAACAGTCTTTTCAACCACACAGTATATATTAGAACTGGGATAAAAGTTTATATTTCAGGTTTAAACACTGATGTCTCCGGAAGCTGTAGATGGTGATAAGTATCTGTTAAAAAATTATTTGTCATTGAATCATTAATTCAAGATATTTGTTCTATAAACATATACACAAGTAAACATAAACAATATAAAGGCTGTATAAACGCACAGATTATAGCCTATATATTTACTCCAGAAACTAACTCTATGAACATGGAAAGCGGTAATAGATGGACCTCTAAACTTTTACTCTGAGGAGAAAATCCAACGCAACAATCTGCCGCGCCGTCAAAATAGTCACAACAGCAAGCGCGGCTTACATAACTTCAGAGTTCCTACTGGCGGTGCGAATGCAACCAAGAAAACGTTCCTAGGGGAACCATTAGTTCTCGGGGAACCACCCTGGTGGCTAGTTCCTAGAACTAAGTTCCTAGAACTACCCGGTGCAACAGTTTGAAACCAAAAAATTGTGATTCTCAGTTTATCCAGAGGCGTGCAGATCTAGTGGGCAGTTCTCTGTTTATGCCAACAGATCCACCTCCGCTGGTTTTAGAATGTTCCAAATCCTATTCACTGTCAGAGGATGCAGTCTCCATTTTCCTTGGACTACTCCATCCCTTGACAGCATGTCGGGCCCTCAGTTCAGCGATCACAATCTCCACAGCTCGCTTCGCGAGGAGTGAATCTCCGCTCTTAAGACTGGCTCATCTTGGGGTTGAACCACTGACATTACAACGCCATTGAAGCATGCTGGTCTGCGAGCAGACTGAAGCGTGTAACCGCTTGTTTCTATTTTCTTTTCCCACTCTGAGATGCTCGGAAGCGCTAGCCACACCCCTGCAAAATCGTTGTCCGCTGAATGTAATGAATCACGATGAAGCTTCTTGAAGACTTCTCGTGAAGAAGAACAATTCTGAGGCAATCTCGCTCAGTGCATATGTTTATATAGGGAGCAGGCTCCTCCCTATTTTGCGCGCTTGAACGCCATTGGCTGTTGAATGTGGAGCAGCGTTATTCAATTAGGCTTCAGTATGTCTCAGCGAAATGAGTTTCCCCCATAGCGTCAGCTTCTGTAGCAATGTCGAGTGAACCAAAATCGAAAGGGAACAAAGGCTCCAAAGGTGGAATTTTCAGCAGTCATTACCCCAGTAGTGTCATATGATCCTTCGAAAATCATAGCAATATGCTGATCAGTTATATGATGATTTGAACTTTTGACCGGTAGTGAATACTTCAGCTTCTGGAAGAATCTTCCAATCAGGTTTTCATAGTTGTGGCTTTTTATTTGTGTTCAGTTTGCCAATTAAGGCCATATGGTAGTATTGATATAATATTTAGAACTTTCTTTCTTTTTTTTATGAGGCTTGTTTGGATATGAAAGACTATGAGAAAGCACAAGATTACCTTACACTTGCTCAGGCGAAAAAGCCATTTGACCCTGACATCAACACCTTGCTGAAAAAGCTTGCTCTGTAAGTATTCATTCTCATATTTTTGTCAAGTCTGCTTCTTACATGTGTGAATGTGAAAGCTAAACTAATCAACTGATCTTTTTCAGGTGCTACAAGGACTATTTAGACAAAGAGAGAGATATGTGCACCAAGATGTTCTCAGGTTTGAAGAGAACAGAAAATTGAAGCTGTGTGCGCAGCTTGCAGTGTCCACGGTTGAGGTCTTCACCATTTTTCAAACCCTCCAGATTGGCCACAAGTGGGCAGTATAAACCAAACAAATTGTAATTTTGGTTCGAGTGGCCAACATTGCATCAAATGTTGTCATACTTTTAATTGATTATTGTTTGATTTTATTTTGCGGTTTGTTTGGTTTTGCCAGCAAAATATATACATTTTTGCCTCTGCATTATGTTCTGTACGTTACTTTAATATAAGCTTTATTATAACAAACAGTCAAGCTTTTGCAGAATTATGTTCAGTATTATGTTCAAAACTCTATATGGAGCATTAGGATGTTTTCTAGGTGCACTGTTTGAAGTTTCAGAAGTCAAATAGAGTCTTTAATTTTTTAACCTATTTGTCATTTTTTTATTTCTTTTTTTGTAGGCCATACAAAGTCTCATGCCTGATTTTTGTTTATTTATTTATTTGTACTTTTTACTCACACTAATTCCACTGTGTCATCACCACTGTGACAGACTATTTTGTGTGTCGCAAGTTTTGAAGTTAACATTTAAACAAGATGTTCCACCTTGCTCAGTGTTTAGAATTTTCTTTAGATTCATATGGAAATTAATAATATCGTATAAGATTAAAAATACAAATACCTTTTGTTTACTTATCAATCAACAAAAGTGTCAGTATATACTGTATATATTAAATCTATTCTCATAAAGTTCTTTGAGTCTTGTCGCATTGCTGTGTCACCTTTTACTGCCTGGTCTTTTCTCCCTATGCTAACAGAAATTCCTGCAACAGCCTTAAACACGTATTTGGACTCTTACGGCTCACTTAAAATGTAATTTCCTCATAACAAAATATGAAACCATGTGGTGTCTACCCAAAAAAAAAAAAAAAAATGCTTCACTAGTTTGTAGAGTGAAATTCCACTCATGTAAGTCAAGTCAAGTCAAGTATATTTGTATAGCGCTTTTCACAATACAGATTGTATCAAAGCAGCTTCACAGTATTAAATTAAAATAATACAACTGTTATTAACTGTTATGAACCTTTTATGTGGTTTTAACCTTTTATATTAACTGTTATGAACCTGTTATTAACCTTTTATGTAACCTTTTTATGTCATGTAACTGTTATGAACCTTTTATGTGCCTGGATGTGCAATGCAAACATAGTTAACCTTAAAACAAGCATTAGGTCTGTAAAACCTTGGACTACAGATAAAGACATTTAGTCCATGAGCCAGGGCCCCAAATTTGGTCCATCGGTATCATCTGGGGGGACAAAGTCTCATAGTGATTTTTGGCAAGGTATACACCCTAGAAAAATCACGATAGCAGTGCAGGGGTGGTAGCGAAATCACTTTTTTCAGCTCATGAAGTTACTAACCCCCTAAGATAAATTCCGTTTTTGAAATCTGGCGTATATCTGGTTTAGGCTCATGCTAGGGATATTGTCAATATTCTATAATATGATGCTTGGTATCGTTGGAAAGGGGGCCTTTTAGGCTTTCATTTAAGCCCAGTACCGAATCTGTCTGACAAACACAGAGGTCACATGACTTCTTTAAACCAGAAATAACACACATTTCTTCCCAATTTCTGCCTAAACTGTATGCTTTCTTTTATTATAAATAACACTACCAACTATGCCATCTTCAATAAACTTCCATTGAGTTCCAGGGGTATTAAATGTAAGTACAAAATACTTTTTCTCTTGTGTTTGTGAATTGGTGGGGAATAGTAGCAGAATAGTAGCAATAGCTAATGTAAGCTTGGTGTTTTTCACACTTAGTATACTTCTTTTAAACTTAAAATAAGAAAGTATACTTTCAGTCTACATTTTATGTACTTCTCAGAAATATACTTAAAATTACACTTCAGTGTACTTGATTTATACTGAGAGAAAAGTCCAGGGCCCGTATTCATAAAGATTCTAAGAATCCTCTCAGAAAACTCTTAATTTAGCTTAAAAACTTTTACATAGGAGTCTTAGCTTAGATGCACTTTTATAATGGATAGATACACTTTTATAATGGATAGATGCACTTTTATGATGGATAGATGCACTTTTATAATGGATAGATACACTTTTATAATGGATAGATGCACTTTTATGATGGATATATGCACTTTTATGGTGGACAGATGTACTTTTATAATGGATAGATGCACTTTTATGATGGATAGATGCTCTTTTATAATGGATAGATGCACTTTTATGATGGACAGATGCACTTTTATAATGGATAGATGCACTTTTATGATGGATAGATGCTCTTTTTATAATGGATAGATGCTCTTTTATAATGGACAGATGCACTTTTATAATGGACAGATGTACTTTTATGATGGATAGATGCTCTTTTATAATGGACAGATGCACTTTTATAATGGACAGATGTACTTTTATGATGGATAGATGCTCTTTTAAAATGGATAGATGCACTTTTATAATGGACAGATGCACTTTTATGATGGATAGATGCTCTTTTATAATGGATAGATGTACTTTTATGATGGATAGATGCTCTTTTATAATGGATAGATGCACTTTTATAATGGATGGATGCACTTTTATGATGGACAGATGCACTTTTATGATGAAGAGATGCACTTTTATGATGGACAGATGTACTTTTATGATGGATAGATGCTCTTTTATAATGGATAGATGCACTTTTATAATGGATAGATGCACTTTTATGATGGACAGATGCACTTTTATGATGGACAGATGCACTTTTATGATGAAGAGATGCACTTTTATGATGGACAGATGTACTTTTATGATGGATAGATGCTCTTTTATAATGGATAGATGCACTTTTATAATGGACAGATGCACTTTTATAATGGATAGATGCACTTTAATGATGGACAGATGCTCTTTTATAATGGATAGATGCACTTTTATGATGGACAGATGCACTTTTATGATGGATAGATGCTCTTTTATAATGGATAGATGTACTTTTATGATGATAGATGCTCTTTTATAATGGACAGATGCACTTTTATAATGGATAGATGCTCTTTTATAATGGATAGATGCACTTTTATGATGGACAGATGCTCTTTTATAATGGATATATGCACTTTTATGATGGACAGATGCACTTTTATGATGGATAGATGCTCTTTTATAATGGATAGATGTACTTTTATGATGGATAGATGCTCTTTTATAATGGATAGATGCACTTTTATGATGGATAGATGCTCTTTTATAATGGATAGATGCACTTTTGTAATGGATAGATGCACTTTTATGATGGATAGATGCTCTTTTATAATGGATAGATGCTCTTTTATAATGGATAGATGCTCTTTTATGATGGATAGATGCTCTTTTATAATGGATAGATGCACTTTTGTAATGGATAGATGCACTTTTATGATGGATAGATGCTCTTTTATAATGGATAGATGCTCTTTTATGATGGATAGATGCTCTTTTATAATGGATAGATGCTCTTTTATAATGGATAGATGCACTTTTGTAATGGATAGATGCTCTTTTGTAATGGATAGATGCACTTTTATGATAGATAGATGCACTTTTATGATGGATAGATGCTCTTTTATAATGGATAGATGCTCTTTTATGATGGATAGATGCTCTTTTATAATGGATAGATGTACTTTTATGATGGACAGATGCTCTTTTATAATGGATAGATGCTCTTTTATGATGGATATATGCTCTTTTATAATGGATAGATGTACTTTTATGATGGACAGATGCTCTTTTATAATGGATAGATGCACTTTTATAATGGATGGATGCACTTTTATGATGGACAGATGCACTTTTATGATGAAGAGATGCACTTATGATGGACAGATGTACTTTTATGATGGATAGATGCTCTTTTATAATGGATAGATGCACTTTTATAATGGACAGATGCACTTTTATAATGGATAGATGCTCTTTTATAATGGATAGATGCACTTTTATAATGGACAGATGCACTTTTATAATGGATAGATGCACTTTTATAATGGATAGATGCACTTTTATGATGGACAGATGCACTTTTATGATGGACAGATGCACTTTTATGATGAAGAGATGCACTTTTATGATGGACAGATGTACTTTTATGATGGATAGATGCTCTTTTATAATGGATAGATGCACTTTTATGATGGACAGATGTACTTTTATGATGGCCAGATGTACTTTTATGATGGATAGATGCTCTTTTATAATGGATAGATGCACTTTTATGATGGACAGATGCACTTTTATAATGGATAGATGCACTTTTATAATGGATAGATGCACTTTTATGATGGACAGATGGACTTTTATGATGATAGATGCTCTTTTATAATGGATAGATGCTCTTTTATAATGGATAGATGCACTTTTGTAATGGATAGATGTACTTTTATGATGGACAGATGCACTTTTATGATGAAGAGATGCACTTATGATGGACAGATGTACTTTTATGATGGACAGATGTACTTTTATGATGGATAGATGCTCTTTTATAATGGATAGATGCACTTTTATGATGGACAGATGCACTTTTATGATGGACAGATGTACTTTTATGATGGATAGATGCTCTTTTATAATGGACAGATGCACTTTTATAATGGATAGATGCTCTTTTATAATGGATAGATGGACCTTTATGATGGATAGATGCACTTTTATAATGGATAGATGCACTTTTATGATGGACAGATGCACTTTTATAATGGATAGATGCACTTTTATGATGGACAGATGCTCTTTTATAATGGATAGATGCACTTTTATAATGGATAGATGCACTTTTATAATGGATAGATGCACTTTTATGATGGACAGATGGACTTTTATGATGGATAGATGCACTTTTATAATGGATAGATGCACTTTTATAATGATAGATGCTCTTTTATAATGGATAGATGCACTTTTATAATGGATAGATGGACCTTTATGATGGATAGATTCACTTTTATAATGGATAGATGCACTTTTATGATGGACAGATGCTCTTTTATAATGGATAGATGCACTTTTATGATGGACAGATGCTCTTTTATAATGGATAGATGCACTTTTATAATGGATAGATGTACTTTTATGATGGACAGATGCACTTTTATGATGGACAGATGGACTTTTATGATGGATAGATGCACTTTTATAATGGATAGATGCACTTTTATGATGATAGATGCACTTTTATAATGGATAGGTGCACTTTTATGATGGACAGATGCACTTTTATGATGGACAGATGGACTTTTATGATGGATAGATGCACTTTTAAAATGGATAGATGGACTTTTATAATGGATAGATGGACTTTTATGATGGATAGATGCACTTTTATAAGGGATAGATGCACTTTTATAATGGATAGACAATAATAGATTTTTACAGCGATTGATTCCTGCCGGTTCCATAATGAGACTGGCGCGGCCAGAGACATTTTGGGCACTGCGGCTTAAATATATTATAAATAGTTTTTCCGTGTGAGAAATACAATGTGTGGCGAGAGGGCGTGACAAAAGACCGAAATAAGTGTCTGTCACGTGACACTTGAGAGCCCAGACTGCACTGTAGCAGTTACTGTTACACTGTTTAACCTGCAAGCTAGCTAGCCTGCTAGATAGCTAGCCTGCTAAAAACACCAAGCTTACATTAGCTACTGCTACTATTCCCCACCAATTCACAAGCACAAGAGAAAAAGTATTTTGTACTTGCATTTAATTAGCCTGGTAATACCAAACTCTGCTACTTCGCTTTGCTTCGTAGACAGAGTCTGGCATGGCATAATTGAAAAGCGTTTTCTTTCTCGCGGGGAGGCGCTTGTCTGAAGTTTAAAATCATTGGTTCCCGTAAGCCAATCACATAACGTTTGGTTATGGCGTGTGTTATGCGCATGCTCAGCCGCATCTAACTTCCACTGTAAACACATGTAGTATGATGCGAAAACAAAACCATCGAGCGAAATACCGGAGTGAACATGGCTGTGAACGACTTTTGCAGATTATGTGAAGTAAATCTACGCATCCACGGTACAATCAGTGTCTACGTCACGGCTCTCAGCCCGCCCTCTGTTCGTTGATTGGCCGGCTGTTTTCAGGCCGGAGGAAAACAGAAAGCTATTACGCTGTCTCAGACTGAGTACAGAAGCGAAATGAAATTGAGCGGAAGTAAGAAGTATGACGTAGTCAGGCTAGCATTTAATACCCCTGGAACTCAATGGAAGTTGATTGAAGATGGCATAGTTGGTAGTGTTGTTATAACCAGTCAACTGAACCAACAATCTTTTCACAAAACGGACAAAACCTTGTCCAACTGTCAAAATCCATCAACATAAGTGCATAAGCTACTTTCTGACATTCTAACTGAAAGTGGGTGAATATCAAAAGACATTTTGTTAAACCACTTACAAGTGTTATGTTGACAACACTATTGAAACAATTACTTTTTATTACAACTGTACATGAATAAATAGGCCATTTGGCCCTGGACTAATAGAGTATTCTATTTGTCCATTCTATTGGCTCTATTCTATTTTGAAGACTTGTGCTGGCTGCACAAGTCTAATTTAAGGCTCTCACAAATAAATAGTATGGGTATATTATACATTTTCTGAGTCATCAGAAGTTCTTGAGTATTGAAGTTGTTGAGTTTTGTGTCTGTGGTGTTCTTTCATGCCACAGGGATAAAAGAAAGCATACAGTTTAGGCGGAAATTGGGAAAAAATGTGTGTTATTTCTGGTTTAAAGAAGTGTGACCTCTGTGTTTGTCAGACAGATTCAGTACTGGGCTTAAATGAAAGCCTAAAAGGCCCCCTTTCCAACGATACCAAGCACCATATTATAGAATATTGACAAAATCCCTAGCATGAGCCTAAACCAGATATACACCAGATTTCAAAAACGGAATTTATCTTAGTGGGTTAGTAACTTCATGAGCTGAAAAAAGTGATTTTGCTACCACCTGCACTGCTATCGTGATTTTTCTAATACTAGGGCTGTATACCTTGCCAAAAAACAATGATAGCATTTGTCCCTGCGATGATACCGATCAACCCCCCTGGCTCATGGACTAATTGCTTAGTTTGGTTTCTCCTCCTTTGGTAACTTTAGTCCAGTGCAGTCCCTGCTTTTTTTTTTTTTTGTGATTCTCCTCTGCTGACATATACCAGATGTGAAAATGTAATTATGTGTGTGCAAAGTGAAGTTTATTATTCTTGACCCACACCTCCATGTCCAGGTTTTAGGGGTTTTCTCCTGTAGTGAGCTTTTGGTGCTTGGCAGTAAGTTCATTTTTCAAAACCAAAGGTCTTTTTTTATACTGCTGTTTTTCCAAAGCAACATGTACAATGTTCTTTAGATATCTAGCAACCTGTCAATAGTCTGAGTAAAAGAATAGTTCGCAAAAAGTAAAGTAAAATTAAATAAAAATTAAATTATAACAGTCAAGGATAGTCATCATTTACTCAACTTCATGTCATTCCAAACCTTTATGCATTTGGACCCTTACTTTTTGTGTGTGTGTCTCTTATAAAAGAGACATTCCATAAAGTGTCCCATTCCAATTTTACATTTAAACAGAATTTGGTCAGAATATATAGCTACCATTGAATGGCTATCAAAGGAGATACAGGCTTTTTGCAGAGGCAATGGCTCTGTCCCAAATTACACCCTTGATGACTGCCTCCAAGTCCTCACTTTTGTGACGTTATGCCGCTTTGTCGGGTTGAAGCCTGTGGCTTGGCAGAAGTCTGTTCCGAGTGTGCTCTTGAGCACCCCTGTGAAACCTAAAATGACAAATGGGATACCCATACATTATTGTGGACATGTGCATGCTGTGGCCACTGTAAAGTCTTCTATTGTTAGAAGAATCATAGTTTCTTGTTAGTATAGCAGTCAACTTTAATGCTCTGCCATGACATTCAGTTAAAATGACAAATAAATAGGCTACTCTGAGAGCGCTACACAATATATGTTTGATTATACCATCTGGATCCTCAAAATTGATAGGGTGAATGCACGTTTTAAACAGCTATTTGTACACATAAGTAGTCGGCATTCTAAACCAAAGTGCTGATGCATTGTAATGCACGCACACAGATGCAGTGCAGATCGTGCGACCAGAAACATTCAGTAGCGCAGAAATGTATTGTCAACACTGTTCTGAGATTTATCAATAAAATAGCTTAGAAACTGAAAAATTCTAGCATATATTTCTTGGTAATAGAGAGTCTAGAGAGACGCTTCCAGATAGAATTAATTCACATGCAATCAATCTCTCAGTAATGCAGTCATATAAATGTAATCTTTACTGTGTTATATGTATCTGATTTAGAACTAGAAGAAATCTGTGAGGAATATTATGACCCAAAGACAAAAGAGCTGATAAAAATAAAATGTTGTGTAGGATCAAATAGCCTTGTGGGCAGCGCTGTGTCATATGCCATAGCTGTGCACAAGGCAACCCTTCAGGCTTATTTGTTCATAACTGTTAGTTACATAAAAAATGTAGATTGGTCTAATTTGATACTAAAACATAAGACTGATTGCCCATTGACTAACCGCTAGTTGGTCATACTTGTACTTAAGACACAGTCTTAACATTATAGCTATGCTTATGCAAAATGGTCCATTAATTCAATCTCAAACTGATTTATTAGCAGAAGTTATTTCCTGCAGGACTTGCAGGCTAATGAATGACAGTAATATATTGTTGAACCAATATGGTTTGATGACAAAAGTTACTAGGCTACTGTTTTGGAAAACGGTTGCGACTAGCTAGTTTATTTCTTCATTGATTCCCTGTACTATGGTATTTAAGCAACTTTCTGTATGGGAAATGAGCAAATTACTTCTTTTTTTTAATAATATGAACTAATGAATTGTGAACAATAAAACCTGTACCTTATTGTACAATTTGACATTAAAGGTAAAATTGACTATTTCAGCTCTAAACAGAATTGCAGCAATAATGCTTGTTTTCAACTCACTCTCACCACTTCTGCCCCATCCATTGTTTAGGAAAGCAAAATCCCAGTTACTATATGCTGCAAACAGAACTTGTGATTTTTCCAAGTAGGACATGTTGCTGGATCAACATCTTTGTTGGGATAGGGTGATTACTGAGTTATTAATGAATAAAGGATGAGGATCCAGGAACACTTCCTTTGAATACAGACTTATGCGTGCAAACACGAAACAGATTTAGATCTCCAAAAGGAGCTGATAGCAGTCGACACAAAGACCCCATTATCTGTTCCAGTCCATACATGTTTGGAGAGCTTGTGTGTGAGTGTGTGTGTGTTCCGTTTGATGAGGATCCGAAGGATGATCTGCCCTGATAAGATGTTCTGTTGGCCACCCATCACTGCAGATACTATCACAGTAAGAATTCCATTGACAAAGGTTGATGTTGGAAGCAGAAATGTATCTCTAAATTCCAAATGCACAATAATAATGTCTCCAATAATAAGGTTACATACATATTAGCATCATGGCAATTGGGCTTTCACAGTCAGTCAAGTGATGATGGCATCCATGTCCAACAGATCCTCAGATTATCACTTGTGAAGTTCTTCCCAGTTAAGAAGCACTTGAGCAGCTGTTGCATGTAGTCCAATCTGGCAGTCGTGTAGACATGTCTGACCTCTGTCTGAAAGGCCACAGTAAAAAAAGGCATCCAGGTGCTCAAGTCAGTGGTCAAGTGTCAGTCAGGGGGTTTTCACCCCTACACTGTAAAAAAGGTTTGTACAGAAAAAAGACTATACTACTGCAATAAAAACCTGTTAATTGGTCATTTACTTCACCATATGCAGTGGGAAATCATGGACATTGCATGGTTCAATATTGCATTATATGACATTTTACTGTAAAATAGTGTTGTTTTTTGGGGGGAAATAAAAACTTTGAATTACCATATAATTTACGATAAAAAAAAAGTAAAAAGACATTCCCTGAAGTCCCTGTGTGACACATTATTACATAATTTATTATATTATTCTAGCGTCGTGTGTGACCCTGGTGGTGTTTTGTCTTTCTGTGTCTGTCCCTGTACACCATCTATACGAGCATGTTCCAAGCCACTTACAATGAACTCTGATTCATCATGTATATTCACGTTATATCACTTGAAATAAACAGTTATACATTGTAAAACGTTTACGGTGAATTTCTTAATTATACCTTTCCCCAACTAAGCAAGTCAAAAGGTGACAGTACCCAGGAACCCAAACTCCATCAGTGACAGAATGGTGAAGAAAAAAAAAAAACCTGGGAGGAACCAGACTCAGTCGGGAGGCCAGTTCTCCAGACAAAGCAACATAGTGTGGTTTAATTCAAGGCTGCATGACAAGTCTGATTGTGGAGTTGAAGCTGACCATAGTGTCTGTGCAGAGGACTTGTTTAGTTCTCGTGGTCTTCACTGAGGATCTGTGCCGATGGCTGTCTACTTGACGACACCTTCACAGGGGGGTCTGTCTCTGGGGCTCGTCTAGTTAGTAGTGGGTTGAAGCAGAAAAAAAACGAATTTGGCTATATTAATGTAACGGAGGTCAGCTTGTAAGAGTTGTGCGGGTAAACCTCACTCCCCTGATCTCAAGAGACACCATAGCAACTGATGCTAGAGATTGTGGTCTTTACCGTTCTTGTTAGCATGCCCGCCTCCAATGCCGGAAACGCCTGCTTGAATCCCGCTCGGTGCGGGTGGGACCGGAGGGGTTACATTGGTGCCGTGACCCGGATGGGAGTGAGATTTATGGGGGTGAGTGTAACGGAGGCCAGCTAGTAAGAGCTGTGCGGGCAAACTCACTCCCTTGATCTCAAGAGGCGCATTAGCAAAGACTGCGTCTTTAGCATCCTTGTTAGTGTGCCTGCCTCCCATGGAGCGGGGCGAGTAGGACCGGAGGGGTTACGAAGTAAAGTGTACTGAAAAATAAGGTTTTTTTTATGGAATGTGCAATGTTAAAAATTCAAATTGTTGTTGAATGATCTCACCATGTTCAGAGACATTATGAGATGAGGAGATGGTTCATATTTAGAAATGAATGAGAAAAATCATAATGCTCAATATAGCAGGTGTAGTCCTGTCTTACTGTCTTACAGTTAAAACGCCAGCAGCCATATCACCCTGTAGCCTAAGACTGGTTGCCCACTGAAGCTAAGCAGGGCTGAGCCTGGTTAGTACCTGGATGGGAGACCTCCTGAGAAAACCAGGTTGCTGCTGGAAGAGGTGTTAGTGAGGCCAGCAGGGGGTGCTCACCCTGTGGTCTGTGTGGGTCCTAACGCCCCAGTATAGTGACGGGGACACTATACTGTCAAAGAGCACCGTCCTTCGGATGAGACGTTAAACCGAGGTCCTGACTCTCTGTGGTCATAGGGGTGTAACCCCGGCGTCCTGGCCAAATTTGCCCCTTGGCCTCTGTCCATCATGGCCTCCTAATCATCCCCATATACTGATTGTCTCATCACTGTCTCCTCTCCACCAGTAAGCTGATGTGTGGTGAGCGTTCTGGTGCAATATGGCTGCCGTCGCATCATCCAGGTGGATGCTGCACATTGGTGGTGGTTGAGGAGATTCCCCCTTCCATGTAAAACGCTTTGAGTACCCAGAAAAGTGCTATATAAATGTAATGAAAAAAATTAAAGGAGCCAATCTTTTTCATAGAGGCATGTGCATGAATGACTCTTAAAATCTGAACTGATTTTAAATCACTATTAGGCGTTATACACTTTGTAAAAGGTTCTGGGCATCACACACTAACCTAACCAACTGGGTCAAACACTTTCAGACTTTCAAGTGGTTTTGAACACAGCAAACTCACGCAGAAACATGCACCTCGTAGCATGTTATGATGAATGAAAACAGTGTTCTAAAATCAGCTGAAAATATAAAATTTTCTGAATTTTCGAATTTCAAAACATATTAAGAATTTTAGAACAAAATTTCTTAACTTTTGATAGTATCATTAAATATTGAGCGATGTTATTGATCATATTACTTCATGTTCATCTCATTGGAAATATAAGGTCAAGTTGAGCACATTGCATTGTGGGATACAGTACCCAGCACATTGGGCCTGTCACAATACCACAAGTGTGCATTTAACTTTTGATTACCCAATGGGGCTCATATATAACACTGTGTTGCAAAATTGCAAGAGCTTTATTTACCCACTTTGATTTTAAATATTCTTTCAAATAAACTTTAAAATGTCTCTATGTAGCAAACACAATTGTAGTGCTCCTAATTAAGTGATAAAAAGCAGTTGCAAATGTTTTAGAAAATACACATACTCCTCTCTCTCCACTAATAAAATTTCCAACACTTTACATATCACTACCAAGTTATTTGTAATAATTAATATAACTTACACTGGAAAGTTTACCTTGACATGTTGCAAAATCGAGTCATGTAAGTTCCTGCATGACAGGATACGCTTAGCCTCAAATACTGCTCCAAAGTAGTATTATATAGTGTGGATTTAGTGTTCGAAAGTTTAGGTTTAGAATAGCATAGCATACTATTTTATATTGCTGCCATATATAGATATGACTAGCATCCAATTATAAACATCTTAATTGTTCTATGTTGCTATGTATGTGGCAAATGACAAAAATAATACTAATACAAAAATTGCATACTATGCATATATACTTCATATATATGTTGGAGATATAATTAACAACAATATGTTAGTGTTCCAAACGTAGCCCATGTTTCCATTCTGGCTATGTTTTTTTACTTGATGGCCCGTTGTCCTAACTGATAGAATAGGTTACTCTGTGTGTAAGTGGGTAGAGGGTTCCTTCTTCCCCCTTTTCTTGAGTGGGACTGCCAAAAAAATGCAATATACCAACAGTACTGTTATTGTTGTTAAGCTTCATGCTAAAGAACTTACTTTTTTAAGTGTACCTCAGCCACTCTGTAATTAGTTACAGATCTCACTGCCCATGCCAATGTTTTAATTCAAGTATGTTTCATATATTGGCCTATTTGTTTAAAATTAGTTATTGCACAATTAAAAAACATTTTAATCTTGGATGAAAATATTTCAAGAGACTGGAATGTTTTGGGTTATCAGGGCATGCTGGGAAGCTGTATTGGACACAGTCACTCCATTTAGTACTAAACAGCAAGACTAGTTGGGCACACTGGGCCACTGTTTGTCCTGGCTCAGGGCTGAGGAGGTGGCACGATGCCCCATGGTTGCTATACAGACAAGTTGGTGCCCTTGGATTCTGAACATGAAAAGAGTTTTTTATTTTTTTATTTTTGCATCAGGTATGAGTGATGGTTTTAGCCCTTTACACTTAATTTAATAGCACTGCTAAAGAACAACATGACACATTTGATTTCCCTCTTATTTAAATAAAACTTGAAGACTCTGTAGATGCATGGAGAGAAAAAAAATATGCCAGCACTAAAATATATCGGGCTAAATGTTATAATGTATAAGTTATTCTTGTGTGCTATGTAGTTTCATACAATAGCCTTTGTATCAAATGTGAGTTGGCCAGAAAAATAGTTTGGCAAAACTATGCTGTTTGCCATCCTGCATAGTTTTAACAGGCCAGTAGAGACTATTATCTATTGCCTCCAAATGGACACGTTGTACAGCAAAGCACCAGTTTACTCAAAGCTGCACACAGTGAGGCTGCGCCTCAGGTCAATTTCCTTAATTTTGCTCTCCATTTCACAGCAATGTTATTATTGGTCCTTAGAGTTCACGACAAGCATCGCTTAAAATAGATTTTGGCTTTTTCAATTATAGAATATATTTGGCTTCTAATGAATATATTCTTGTGCACAGCTTGGTAGCTATGGATATTGGGAAATAGGGGAATTCTTATTTAAAAACAGTATGTTTAAGAACACAAAAGACTTGTTTGAAAGACTTGTATGATGGCATATTAAGAATTTCATTAAATATTGCTTTGGTTTAATTAGAGTCTTTGTAACATTGTTTAAGTGTGTATGTCTTAGAAGCATGTGGCAGGAACACATTCTCATTCACATTCTCTTTCTACATTGAGTAGCACTGTCTTGTGCTCCATGTGCATGATGCCATTTTCAGATAGTGGTGAGGTATCGGTGCCATCTAAGGCTTGTTCAGACAGGAAAGACAGGTTTAGGAATTTTGTCTTTCTTTTACAAATTTGTCATTGTGTCTCCCATGTATCATGTTAACAACATATAACAATTCAGAATTTACATTTAATCATTTAGCAGACGCTTTTATCCAAAATGACTTACAAATGAGGAGAGCAATAGAAACAATCAAACTAACAATAGGACAACAATATGCAAGTGCTGTGACCCTTCCCAGTTTAATCTTTAATCTAATAAATAAAAATAAATAAAAAAGATATAGAATAGAAGAGAAGAAAAGAGGGTGTAGTATTAATGGATCAAGTGTTGCCGAAAAAGATGCGTCTTCAGCCGTTTCTTGAAAATGGCTACAGACTCAGCAGCTCTTGAGTTAGATCATTCCACCAGCAGGGAACATTCAAGGAAAAGGTCTGTGAAACTGATTTTGTGCCTCTCTGAGATGGCACCACAAGGCGACTTTCACTTGCAGAACGCAAGCTTCTGGATGGCATGCAAGTCTGTAGTAAAGGGTTTAGGTAAAAGGGGGCAGAGCCAGTGGTTGTTCTGTAGACAAGCATCAGTGCCTTGAAATTAATGCGAGTGGCAACTGGCAACCAGTGCAATTTTGTGAGGAGAGGAGTGACGTGTTCTCTGTCTGGCTCCTAAAAGACCACTCTAGCTGCAGTATTTTGGAGCAGTTGCAGAGCTTTGACAGTGCAAGCTGAAAGACCTGCCAAAAGAGCATTACAATAGTCCAGTCTGGATAGAACAAGCACTTGGACAAGGAGTTGTGTAGCATGCTCTGATAGGAAGGGCCTGATCCTCCTGATGTTGTATAAGGCAAATCTGCTGGACCGGGCAGTTCTAGCAATATGGTCTGTGAAGTTCAATTGTTCATCAATCACAACTCCAAGGTTTCTGTCTGACCTTGATGGAGTTATGGATGGCGAACCTAGCTGAATGGAGAAGTTGTGGTGCAGTTTCGGGTTGGCCGGGATTACAAACAGCTCTGTCTTCGCAAGGTTTAGTTGAAGATGGTGGTCCTTCATCCAGCAAGAAATGTCTGTTAGGCAGGCTGAGATGCGAGCAGCTACTGTCAGATCCTCTGGTTGAAATGAGAGGTAGAGTTGTGTGTCATCAGCATAACAGTGATAGGAAAAAACATGTAGCTGAATGACAGATTCTAGTGATGACATGTAGATGGAGAAGAGAAGTGGTCCAAGCACTGAGCCCTGAGGCACTCCAGTAGCTAGATGTTGCGACTTAGACACCTCACCCATCCACAACACTCTAAAGGACTTACCTGAGAGGTAAGACTTGAACCATTGGAGTGCTGTACTTAAGATGCCCTTTGTCTTTAGGATTGACAGAAGGTTCTGGTAGTTAACTGTGTCGAACGCAGCAGACAGATCCAGTAAGATGAGAACTGAGGATTTGGAAGCTGCTCTTGCCAGTCTCAGAGCTTCAGTGACCGAGAGTAGGGCAGTCTCGGTTGAGTGGCCGCTTTCGAAACCAGACTGGTTGTTGTCCAGGAGGTTGTTCTGTGTAAAAAAAGTAGAGATTTGGTTGAAAACAACTCGTTCAAGTGTTTTAGCAATGAATGGAAGAAGAGATACCGGTCTGTAATTTTCCAGATGTGCTGGATTTAGAGTGGGTTTCTTAAGCAGTTGGGTTACCCGAGCCTGCTTAAATGCTGTGGGAAAGGTACCAGAGTGACGAGAGTTGTTGATGATGTGGGTGAGTGCGGGTACAACTGAGGAAGAAATTGCTTGAAGTAGATGAGTGGGAATAGGATCAAGCGGACAGGTAGTAGGGTGACTGGAAAGGATGAGTTTAGAGACTTCTGAGGGGAGAATGTGTGTGTTAGCTGTTTAGCTGTTATTTACGGTGACCGGGACGGGACATGTTCGGTTCACTTAGTTTTGTCGTGGCCACAACATATAAACTCGTGGGAATGTGATAATATGTTGTTGCCACGAGATATTAATTCGTGGGAACGTCATTTTAAGTCGTGGGAACGTGATAATAAATCGGGGCCACAAGATCATTTTGTTGAGGTAACGACATCATTATGTCGTGGCCACGTGATGTAAAGTCGTGGCCACGAGATCATATGTTGAGGGAACGATATATTTTTCTCATTTCTCATTTTTCTCATGATATATCTCTGCTATTTCATGGTGCTCATGAAAGGTCAGAAGACTCCCTGAACAGAGCCATACCGCCAAATTTCAATTCAGGAACATCAACTTGTTTGCAATCTATTCAATAAAAATTCTTAAATTATTTTTATTGTCTGTGTGTTCTTGACTTAATGGACCTGACAGAACTAATAATAAAGTAAATTATGCCCGGGATAAAAGGAGAGCCTGTGTTGCGTGTGAAGATTCGGTTCCCACATGTTATAAAACTCGTATCCACGAGAAACGGATGTCATTCCCTCAACATATTAATTCGTGGCCACGAGAAACGGATGTCGTTCCCTCAACATACGATCTCGTGCCCACAAGATATTATGACGTTCCCACGACTTAATATCACGTTCCCACGAGTTTATATGTTGTGGCCACGACAAAACTAAGTGAACCGAACATGTCCCCACCGTAGTTATTTACATCACATCTTCTGTTTACTTATTCTTTTATTAAAAATGCTTACATTTTTAGGGGGGTTGTAATTATTTTTTTTACCATTATATTGTGAACTATTATTTTTTATTTTTTATTATTATAAATGTATACATCACATGAGAACTTTGATTTATAAATGTATGAGTCAACTGGATGATTCACAGAATGCTATCATTATGCTGTTGTCAAACCGTATGGTGTAGTGCGATACCAGTCACCTATGAGAAAATATTGGTGTAATTTTCTTTTTTAAGTGTTTTGTATTGTATTGTATTTTGTATTGTCTGTTCCTGTTTTTTATTCTCTAATAGACCCTGAGTCTGGACATAAAGTTATTATGGCTAATATTTACCATCCACACATAACTTGACGACCAAATTTGTGTTACGGGAATGAATGATCAGCAAATCATGCAACTTGTTGAGAATAGGTGTGCTATTCATTTTAAAGGGGTCATATAATGGCACATGCACTTTTACAAGTTGATTGTACTGAAATGTGTGTTGGCAGTGCCTGTACACAACCATCATAAAATGATAAAAATCCATCCAGTGTTTTTTTTTAATCTTCTTATATGTTTTTCCCCATCTCAAATCAAGCCGTTCGACCTAGTGACGTCACACGGTCGGACGCTTCCCACGATTGTTGATTGACAGCAGCGTTTCAACACAGACCCGCCCTCACTCGTGAGCGAGCTGTCAATCATAGCCTGCGCGCCATTGTTGATACGCATATGCTGGAGCACTGTCTATGAGCAGAATGAGCGATTGTGGTGTTCTGTTCTTGGGTGTAAAGGCACACAGCAGTCATTTTGATATTCCTAAATCCGAACCGCTGAAGACGCAGTGGCTGAGTTTGTTTTCGAAGGGAATATTCCCCACGATCAACGTCAATGCTTTCATGTTTGCGCGAATCATTTCACACACCAGACTGCTTTACAAACGAGGTCAGTATAAAGCTGGTTTTGCTAAGAAGCTGCTCCTGAAAAAAGATCGGTACCAACTATTCATGTTCCTGCTGCACCTCCAGAAGAAGAAGTGTAACGTTTTATTAACCTTTATATTAATATTTATATTAATCTTTGCAAATCGCTTGCTGCACGCTTCACGATGAATGCGGCTAAGGTTTACACTCAGGGTACATTACGGCATGTTTTCTATGTACGACGTTCTCAATATAATTCATAATCCCACGTTTATAATGAACAACGCGTTATGGTTATTGTGTTATTATTAAAAACGGTGTAGGCACAGAACAGAGGGGCGGGGTGAGCAAAGCTCATTATCATTTAAAGACACATGCACTTAAATGGCGTGCTGAAAACGTATTCGGTTACCTAACGTAACCTCAGAAGAGGGATTTGCGTAAGTTGCTTACGCTACGGTAAAGTCATCTTTTCTTGAGATATGAAGCCAAAAATTATCAACACAGTGCAGCAGCTAGCAGACCTAGAGCACGCTATCTAGCCCAACGGTCACACGTCACAGCCCGCCAGAATGGGGGTGGCATAGCGTATAAAAGGACGGGCTCGGGGGCTGCTTACCTGGTTTTCATCGACTGAAGCGAGGTCAGCTCGTGGCGCGCGCACGGCAGGTTACGCAATACTCGTTCCCTCTTCTAGAGAGAACCGAGGTTACGTTAGGTAACCGAGTACGTTCTCTTACGAGAGGTTCTCTCGTATTGCGTAAGTTGCTTACGCTACGGGAACCCCTTGTCAACGCCGTGCGCGCCAAGCATCCACCACATAAGTCCCAGGGGAGGCCCGGGGGACACAGATATGCCAGAGTGGGCCAGCACATGTACATAATCACACAGTAGGGGATATACAGAGCGGCGCAGCCGGTCTGTACTGAAAAAATATCAACCCTCATAGTGCAGCTCGACCAGGAGAGCTCAATCACGTGAAAGTAGCCTGCACACGAACAATCTGGGCAGAACATACACACGACTTAGACTGACAAAAGTCTAGCCTGCAAGGCGGGAACTTCCAGGTTATAAAACCTAACAAATGTAGAGGGGGAGGCCCAGCCTGCAGCCATACAAATGTCATGAATAGAAATCCCACTGGACCAAGCCCACGATGAGGCCATGCCTCTGGTGGAATGGGCCCTGACGCCCAGAGGACACTGCAGGTCTTTAGACGCATAAGCTGCTGCAATAGCGTCCACTATCCATCTGGACAGACTGTGTTTCGAGGCGGCGAGACCCTTGGTGCGCCCACCAAACGAAACAAAAAGCTGCTCCGAGCGCCTGAAGGCGGCAGAGCGCGTGATGTAAACTCTCAACGCCCTGACATGGCAGAGGAGGTTATCGTCGACCTCGCTACCGGATGCCGGTAAAGCCGATAGAGAAATTACCTGCGCTCTGAAGGGAGTGCCAATCACCTTGGGGACATAACCATGTCTCGGTTTGAGAATGACTTTAGAGTCATTAGGTCCGAACTCGAGACACGCGGTGTTAACAGATAACGCGTGTAGGTCACCCACGCGTTTGACTGATGACAGGGCTATCAGAAACGCGGTTTTGAGCAAAAGGTATTTCAGATCCACGGTCTTTAAAGGTTCAAAGGGATGTGCTTTCAGGGCCTCCAGGACCAAAGAAAGATCCCAAATAGGAACCGATGGGGGCCGCTGGGGATTCATCCTCCTGGCTCCTCTAAGGAAGTGGATGATGAGCTCATTCCTTCCTATTGACTGGCCGCGCGTCAACTCTGCGAACGCTGCAATAGCCGCAACATACACTTTGAGCGTGGAGGGTGACCTGCCCATATCCAGCAGCTCTTGAAGGAAGCAAAGCACCCACGAGACCCCAAAAGTTTGTGGGTCTAGATCTTTGTCGGCGCACCATTTGGTGAACACAGACCATTTAGACGCATTTAGAGCCTTCTTGTAGAGGGGGCTCTAGACTGCGTGATCGTGTTCACAACCCCTTCTGGCAAGGCAACGGGTATCCGTTGATTATCCATACATGCAGAGACCAGCGCTCTGGATGAGGATGCCAAATCGAACCGCCGGCTTGAGAAAGGAGATCTCTTCTCACCAGAATCGGCCATGGGGCTAAGTCTGACAGCTGCATCAGCTCTGGGAACCAGATTTGATTCTCCCATCGCGGGGCTATGAGGAGCACCGAGTGGCGCGCTTCCCTGATTCTCCTGATTACCTGTGGTAACAGTGAGATCGGAGGGAAAGCGTACAGCGGGCAGCTGGGCCAAGCTTGGGCCAGCGCGTCCTCGCTCTTCGAAAAGAACCTTGGGCAATGAGCGTTGTCCTTTGACGCAAAAAGGTCGACTTTCGCTTTGCTGAAGAGGCGCCACAGCAACTGGACTGTCTGAGGATGCAGGGACCATTCTCCTGGGGGAACGTTGTCCCTGGACAGTCTGTCTGGGCCGTCATTCAGGTGGCCAGGCACATGCCAGGCACATGCCACTCTCAGCGAGCGCAGCGAGTGCTGAGCCCAAACGAGGAGGCGTTCTGTCAGATTGCAGAGATTCCTGGATCTGACACTGCCCTAGCGGTTCACGTAGGACACCACTGACATGTTGTCCGAGCGGACTAGTACGTGGTAGTCCCGCAAATATGGGAGGCAGTGCTTCAGTGCATTCTCGACTGCTATCATCTCCAGACAATTTATGTGAAGGCGTTTCTCCCGGTGTGACCACAGGCCAAAGACCGGTCTGCCCTCGAAGAGAGCGCCCCAACCTAGGTTGGAGGCGTCTGTCGAGATAACTTTTCGGTATGAGACAGCTCCCATAGTCACTCCCCGCTGGTACCAATCGGCCGCTATCCAGGGCTCCAGAGCTGAAATGCAGCTCTGAGTCACTTTGATTCGCATGCCGCCGGAAGCCCAGGCTCGGTGAGGCACTCGAGCGTTCAGCCAGCGTTGCAGCGGGCGCATACGCAGTAAGCCCAGCTGAAGCACTGCTGCAGCTGAAGCCATACAGCCCAGCATCCTCTGAAATGTTTTCAGAGGAACAACGCTGCCCTTCTGGAAAGACGCGGCCAGGTGTCGAACACGGCGCGCGCACTGTGTCAACAAGCGGGCCGTCACAGCCACCGAGTCCAGCTCTATTCCCAGAAAAGAGACTGTCTGACTGGGCAGTAATGAGCTCTTGGTCCAATTGACCGTCAGACCCAGGTTTTCCAGATGGCTGAGAAGCACTGTTCTGTGAAATATAAGTTCTATCTCCGACTGTGCTAGAATCAGTCAATCGTCCAAATAGTTCAAAATTCGCATACCCTGATTTCTCATGCACTTCGTGAATGTACGGGGTGCCAAAGACAGGCCGAACGGAAGGACGGTGTATTGATATACCTGACCGTCAAAGGCGTATCTCAAGAATGGCCTGTAACGGGGCATTATCTGAATCTGAAAGTATGCGTCTTTCAGATCGAGAGAAATAAACCAGTCCCTCGGGCGAATTTGCGCGAGGATTTGTCTGGTTGTGAGCATTTTGAACTGTCGCCTCATGAGAGCTTTGTTCAAATATCTCAGATCTAAGATAGGTCTGAGAGCTCCGTCCTTCTTGGGCACGAGGAAGTAACAACTGTAAAAGCCTGACTCGCTCAGAGAAGGAGGTACCGGTTCTATGGCCCCTTTGTACAGCAGCTTTGCTATTTCTGCGCGAAGTAGGTGTGCTACTTCCATATTCACTCTCGTCTCGGTCCGTGCTCGAAAGTGCGGGGGACGGCGAGCGAACTGTAGCGAATAGCCCTGCTTTACTGTATTCAGCACCTACTCTGACACACCTGGAATAGCTTCCCATGCTTCTGCATGCATAGCTAGGGGTAGAATGGCCTCTGGGTTCCGATCGCCGCACTGCGTGGGGTCGAGAACCTGAATCAGAGGTATCAGCGCGGTGAGCGCGCTCTCGATGCTTGAATACGCCGGCTCGCTGACAGCGATGGCTGGCCGGTTTACGCTCCATGTCTCGGTCACTTTGGACGGAGAACATTTCGTGGCGAGAAAACCGGGACGCGTGAGCGGCGCCGGGGGTAAAGTGTTTATCAGTAAGTGTGAGCGCTCGTGAGCAGGCACGGGACTTACATTCACAACATGACCGGTATGCGGCAGCTTTAAGGGTTTAAGGGATCAAGTTGTACCCTCTCTCGGCGGCTCCGTCTACCTGGGAAAGCGTCGAGGAGACAGGGGAGCGGAGTCTCGCGGAGAATGGAGCGTTCCACGATTTAGAGAGCTCAGCGTGGAGCTCTGGCAGGAAGGGTGCTGACCTAGAGGCGTGCGCTTGGGGAGCAGAAAACACCCGTCGACCTGTTGGGCGCTGGCTCCTTAGGCGGTGACCATTCGAGGCCGAGTTGGTCGACGGCCTTGGTGAGGAGGCGTCCGCGTCTTGGGACGTTCCGCGTCTACGCCGGCCCGAGTCCGGCTGGACTCCTGGATCGAAGAGGAGGCTGAACGGAGAGATCCGGACCACTCTTCACTATCCGAAGCCAGGAGGGAACAGCTGTCACCGATGGCGTCTCTGTCCGCTTCATCCCCTAAGGCGGCGGCAGTGCGGGCGGCGGCCGGCAGCTGCGCGTCCGGGAGGGGAGGCGGAGAAGGAGATAGCGAGGCTCGAGGGAAAGGTTCCGGCGAGCACTTGAAGGCCACATCGGACTCCGGTGGTCTCTGGGAGCGGCGCTTCTTCTTGCGCGGCCCAGCAGAGACAGGCGGAGTGACAGCTTCGGCGTCGAACAAGTCAAGTCGAGCCCACAGGGTCGACATTGTCAGTTCTTCGCAATGGACGCAGCCTCCCGAAGACAGGCTTCCTCAGGCACTGTCCTCTGCTTGCTAGTCGCTTGCTTCGACGGCGGCGGCTTCTCTCAGGATCCAGCAATGCGAAGAGCTTCGCTGAAGAGATGAAAATCAGGTATGCAGCCCCCGAGCCCGTCCTTTTATACGCTAAGCCACCCCCATTCTGGCGGGCTGTGACACGTGACCTCATTGGGCGTGACGTCACGCAGGGCTCAGTGGTAGGCTGCTGCAGTTGCCGCAGGGCAGCCAATGAGCGCGCTAGATAGCTTGCTCTAGGTCTGCTAGCTGCTGCACTGCGTTGACAATAAATACAAAATTAAGGATAATTTTTGGCTTCATATCTCGAGAAAAGATGACTTTACCGTAGCGTAAGCAACTTACGCAATACGAGAGAACCTGTTATTGACCAGGTAAAATGAGCATTTTCTTACAATACTAATGAGAATTTTTAATTAAAGTATATTACAAACTTTTAATTTAGACCCTAAAGAATCATATTAGCTTGTACAAAAATGGCATTATATGACCCCTTTAAGGTGTAAAGACGCAATGCATAAAAGCCAGACTACAATATCCAGTTCTCACTATGAACTAACTATTAACTACAACTTTTGCCTTAATAAACTCCTAATTACTGCTTACTGTAGTTAGTAAGGTAGTTGTTAAATTTAGGTATTGAGTGGGATTATTGGATGTAAAATATGGTCATGCTGAATAAGCATTAATATGTGCTTAATAAGTACTAATAAACAACCAATATCCTAGTAATGCGCATGCTAATAAACAACTAGTTAATAGTGAGAACTGGACCCTAAACAAAAGTGTTACCAAATGTTTTAATCAGGATTTATTATTTGGGAATCATTACTAGAAACTGATGTTGAATTAGTTATTTTATTCATTATTAATAATTTTAGAATGAGGTTAACAAAATTAACTGTTGTTCAAATTAATAATTTGCAATGAAATGAACAAAATAGTTCAATTCAAACTAAACATTCAAACTATACATACAGGCTAAAGTGCTATAGTTGACATTAAATTTGCAATACAACTGCAAAATTCACTTTAAACATTTATTGAACTTTAAAAAAGACTAAACAAGTCCCTTTTTAACTGAAAAGTGTAAACCCACATATTAAGTTTTGTAGATCCAGAGTGGTGCAGGTATGATGTCAAATCCCCACCCCCTGGTTCCCTCCAATATTTTCTTAAGGGGTTTTGTAAAGGGGTTTTTCAATTTATGAGTAAAATAAAGCCTGTGGTAACATAACTGACCCAAACCAAAAACATGAATTTTTAAGCAGTTATGTTCATTTTTGAAAACTTGTTTTTAATAAATAACTAGATAAGAATATTTGGGGTGTGAGTGTGTGCAGTTTGCATTGTAGAACAAAACGACAAAGTATTGTCAAGTTAGGTTTACCACAGGCTCTATTTTATTCAAATTGAGAATTATAAAACCACAAATCTCGAAAAAAACCTGTGGGGAATTAGTCTTCCGGGTTCTGACGTTATACGTCCACCACTCTACTCTCAAGAAGTTTAGCAGGCTTAAAGTAACACCCGACAGAAGGTCAATTTAGTGGCTTATGATATTTAAATGTTCAAGTTCAGTTCAAGTTCAAGTCTTTTATTGTCAGATGCACAGAACAACACAAGGTTAAACTGGCACTTAAATTCTTATGACAAGACACCGCATAGTAACCTGACATTACATAACATATAATATACTAGGTGCAAACAGTTAACTAAAGTGACAGTGTATAAATGACTAAAGAGAAAGTGAAGAGAGATGGTCATTGTCCATTTAGGAGCCTGATGGCCCTTGGGAAAAAGCTGTTATCGAGTCTTTGTGTGCGGGGCCGGATGCTCCGGTATCGCCTACCTGAAGGCAGCAGGGTAAAAAGACTGAAAGATGGATGGTAACAGTCTCTTAGAATCCTGCCCGCTTTCTTGAGGCATCGTGTGTGGTAGATGTCCTGTAGGGCTGGGAGCTTCCTGCCGATGATGAACTCTGCAGACCTAACCACACTGCATAGGACCCTGTCAATGCAGCTCCCATACCACACTGTGATACAGCCAGTCAGTGTGTTCTCTATTGTACATCTATAGAAGTTAGTGAGGATGACTGGATCCATGCCAAACTTCTTTAGTCTCCTCAAGAAGAATAGGCGTTTCCGTGCCGCTTTGACCACCTTGTCCGTGTGAGCAGACCAGGTAAGGTCATTGCTGATGTTAACCCCGAGTAACTTAAAACAGCTGACCTTTTCCACTACAGATCCATTGATGTGCAGGGGTACATGCTCCTCCCTCTGTCTCCTCCTAAAGTCCACAATCATCTCCTTAGTTTTGCTGACATTGAGAGAGAGGTTGTTATCTTGGCACCATGTCACCAGAGTGTCAACCTCCTCTCTGTTGGCTGACTCATCTCCGTCAGAAATGCAGCCCACAATGGTTGTATCGTCAGCAAACTTCACGATGAGGTTGGAACTGTGGTTTACTTCGCAGTCATGTGTGAACAGGGAGAACAATAGAGGGCTGAGCACACAGCCCTGGGGCGTGCCTGTGTTGGTGATCAGTGTGGATGAGGTGCGGTCACCGATTCTCACCACCTGTGGCCTCCCCGTCAGGAAGTTGTGGATCCACTTACATAGGGAGATGTTTAATCCCAGGTCCACGAGCTTGGAGACGAGTCTGGAGGGGATGATGGTCCTGAATGCAGAGCTGTAATCAATGAACAGCATTCTCACATACGTATTCCCCTCGTCCAGGTGGGAGAGAGCGGTGTGCATGGTCAGGGCGATAGCATCATCTGTAGACCTGTTGGACCGATATGCAAACTGCATAGGGTCCAGGGTGGGGGGCAACGAGGACCAGATTAATGGTTTGACCAGCCGCTCAAAACACTTCATGCTGATAGAGGTCAGTGCTATTGGGCGATAGTCCTTCATGTCGGTGGCTTTGGTTTTCTTGGGCACAGGGATGATGGTTGTCCTCTTGAAGCAGGTAGGGAGTACAGACAAACTTAGAGAGAGATTGAAGATGTCACTGAAGACCCCAGCTAACTGGTCAGCACAGCCCCTGAGGGCCCTACCTGATATGCCATCTGGACCAGGTGCCTTGCGAGGGTTGATCTTTTTGAAGCATAGCCTCACCTCAGCTTCAGTTAATGTAGGCATGCCACTGGCTCGGCCTTCAGGCAGTTCCACTGCAGTGGGTTCACTGTCCCTCTCGAAGCGAGCATAGAAGTCATTTAGCTCATCTGGAAGTATGACAGATGCCTGGGTCTCGCTACAACCTCTCCCTTTGTAGTCTGTAATGGCTTTAAGTCCACACCACATACGCCTCGGGTCAGAGCCATGATAACTGGACTCCACCCTGGTTCTGTAAGACCTTTTCGCTGTTTTGATGGCCTTCCGAAGGTCGTATCTGGCCTTCCTGTACAAATCAGGATCCCCGGAGTTAAAGGCGGCAGCCCGGGCCCTTAGGTTGGTCCAGACCCCAGCATCAACCCAGGGCTTCTGACTGGGAAAGGACCGAACAGACTTCTTAGGAACGATGTCCTCAATGTCCTTTTTCCTGTATACGGGGAGGAGTAAAATGGAGATGTGATCGGCCTTACCAAAAGCAGGGCGGGGAAGAGGTTTGTAGCTGTTCTTAAATGCAGTATAACAATGGTCAAGGATCTGATCTCCACATGTGAAGAAATCAATGTGCTGATAGTATTTGGGCAGGACTTTCTTCATGTTGGCTCTGTTAAAGTCTCCAACAACAATAAAGGCTGCCTCCGGGTGCACATTTTCCAGGCCATTGAGAATTTCATACAGTTCATCCAAAGCAGTAGTCTTATCTACCTGGGGGGGGGGATGTAGACAACACTCACAACGACTGAAGTAAACTCCCGTGGTAAATAAAAGGGTCTAATTTTCACAGTTAGCAGCTCAAGGACCGGAGAGCAGTGAGATGCTAATATCGCTATGTCCGTTGCCCATAAAGAGTTAATCATAACACAGACCCCCCCGCCCCTGCGGTTGCCTGAATCAGCTGTTCTATCCTGACGGAATATGTTGAATCCCAGCGGGGTAACCGCCGTGTCGGAAATCTCCGGGACAAGCCACGTCTCGACGAATGCCAACACACAGCAGTTCCTGATATCCCGTTGGAATTCATCCAAATGAACTGAATTTCCATGAAATGTCTCTATATATTTACAAATTTTACTACAAACCAATCAGAGTGATTGTTCACAATCAAGTCTTATTTCTGTCTCATCTTCAAGATGTAATTCAGTACAGTTACAGTATAAAAAAAATAATTATGACATTTAAATCTATTGTATTTCCATGACAGTTCTCTAAACATTTACTAATATTTCCATGAACTGAGAACAATAAAGCATATTTTAAATTGTAAAAACTGCACAAAATGTTATTATACAGGCCATAACCCAGTACATTAAAAACAAGAATGAAGAATCATGTTGAGTAGTGACAAAATGGTGTCACAGCTATTTTTATAAGTATTAAAAAACAAAAACTGCATATTATTATCCCAAATGTTTGGGATACTCAATATAAAGGAAAGGAAGCAGTCCGAAAAGCACTCCAAAGATAGAATGTCCGCAAAGTCATTTAAGAACTTCTTCCTCCATCGCTAGAACCACATCCACCACTGAATCCAGGCCTCCAGCTTCAGTCATCGTCTCATGGAGACCAATATTCATCCCTCTGGTCTGCCTCTCCACATCATCTCCTCTCTGGTTTGAAGCACATTAGATAAATACACACACACTCCCACACCAGGCTTACTAAAAAGGTACAGGCAGGTGAGTTTGATCAAGGTTGGAGCTAAACTCTGCAGAAAAGTGGACCTTGAGGGCCAGAGTCGAGAAACGCTGGTTTAGAATTTTGATTTAAAAATTTACAAGTGAATCCATTTTACAGCAGTTTGCAGAATGTGCAACGGATTCTGTTCATTTAGTTTTGTTTTGGCCACATCTTATTAACTCAAAAGAATGTGACACAGTGACAGTGTGATAGAGCCGCAATTAATGAACTGATTCAAATGTGAAATGTGGTCACGATAATTTTAGTCATAGTCACAGGCTTTCAACCAATCAATAAGTTCACAGATGCCACAATTGAATGTAGCATTTGAATGTAGCAAACTCTTTTGGAGCAACACACCTTTAAGGTGATGATACACAGGGCAACTTTTTGAGCAATGTTGCTTTCAACGGGCAACCAGGGCCCACGGCTGATCTAAAGTATCCAGGTAGAAATTTGTTGCCCATTCTCAATGGGAAAGTGCTCAATAAAACAGTGCTGGGCAACTCTGGCCCTCCGCTTTCCTATAAAGAGTTCAGCTTCAACCCTGATCAAACCTTACCTGCTTGTAGCTTGCTAGTCATTTGTAAGTCCTTGATTGTTTTTTTTAGGTGTGTTTGATTTGGGTTTGAGCTGAGCCCTGCAGGACAGTGGATCTCGAGAGTCAGAGTTGATCTACAGTAGAACAACCCATCAGTTGGCCATGTCTCTGGCTAACCGGCTAACTCACGTCATCACTGTCTTACTGAAATAGTTCTGCAAATCAGCTGTGGGCCACTATTACCTAAAACTGTCTATTAATGCAGATTGTCTGTCTTATTTCTTTGAGTAAAGATAAAGGAGCAAGATTTGTTTTGCAAACTTTACTGTTACATCAGTCATTCACGTTAGTGCTCGACTAACATATGCACTGCTATTGATACAGTTCCCACATGTTCACCGCAATAAATTAGAAATTAGTTTGTTGATGGACATAAATTTGTTAATGCTGATGGTGAGGAATTACAGTTGCAACATCTCAGAATGTACCTCAAAATGAGTAGCGTATCACTGAGAAACGTCCTTCTCAAGTCGTCCTTGCGAAGGAGGTTTGGGTTGAATAACTAGTTATTCCAATGTTTTATAATCGAACTCGTACTCAGATTGATATGGTAAAAATCGACGTTGTCGTTTCTGTCTTTACCGTGTGTACAGTAGCTGTAATTCAGTTATGGTAATGGAGGTTTAGCTTCCGACAAGCGATGTAAGCGGTAGACCAATCGTAACAGACAGGGCCGTCTGGCCAATCAGAGCAGAGCAGGTTCTCAGAAACGAGGAATTTAGTGAGACTGATTCATTCGACAAACTATTTAAAAATAATTGAAAAATGTGGTGATGAGCAATGTATATTATAAGAAAATGAAGTTGCTTTTTGACCTTTGATGCATGTAAACCTGTTTTAGGAAACCTCCAAAACAATATTATGAACCTTTAAAATAACATAAGGGGCACTTTATACAGTATAAGACTTTATTCAGTACACTTTACACCAGTGGTCTCAAACCCAATTCCTGGAGGGCCACAGCTCTGCACAGTTTAGCTCCAACCAGCTCCAACTCACACCTGCAAGGAAGTTTCTAGTAATCCTGAAGACCTTGATTAGCTGGGTCAGGTGTGTTTGATTAGGGTTGGAGCAAAACTGTGCAGAGCTGTGGCCCTCCAGGAATTGAGTTTGAGATCACTGCTTTACACTTTATTCTGTATAATACAGAATGGCGCTAGCAATGCCAAGGTCATGGATTTGATTCCCAAGTAATACATGAATTAAATGAGTATTTTGAATGCAATGTAAATTGTTTTGGATAAAAGTGTGCAATGATACATATGTAAATGCAAAGAAAGAAAAAAAAGTAACAGCAAATGTTCAAATCTAGTTTCTCTCTCTCTCTATGCTTGCCTGCCCCTCTTTGATATTTGAATTCCTCTTTCAATGTCTCATTTTGAATCTGCACAGGATGGTAAGCTGTCAGTATGTTTCATTTAGCATCATAATTCTTCATGAAGCTACACCTTCTTCATGCAGGTTTGAAGAACAAGGCCTGATATTGTGTAGTCCTGCCAGCCTTTGCCAAAAAATATCATATGTTTTTCTTTCTTTTCTTTTTTTTTCCACTCCCCTGCACGGAGGAGAAGAATCGGCTCTATGTGAATATGAGTCACGTGTTTATGTTAACCTAGCAGTAACTGGAACAAGGGCATAGCAGAACAGAGAGGAGTGTAGAGAGAGTGAGAGGGGAGGTAAGATGAAGAAAAGCAAGTGTGGTGATGGAATGGGAGGAGAATGAAGAATGTGGTTTTTGAGTGACAGAGGATTAAAAAATTGGAGTGGGAGGACTTCCTTAAGCTCCAAGCACAACATGCGGAGGGGTGGGAATAATGCTGAGGTCTAGAGAAAGACAACACTGATTGCCACCCTGGCAGGTGGGAAATAGCATCTCACTGTATTAGAGAGTATTATGTGTACATTTAGAGAGTATAATGTGTTTGCATGTTCATTTTTATTCATTGTATTTCAGTTAAACTTTGTTAAATCTTTTAGTTTCTTTTTTATTTCAATGTTTTATTTTTATGTAATTTAATATAATTTAGTTAATTTAAAATTATTTTTATTTTTTTATTATAGGCATACAGTAGCATTCCATAACACAATGTGATTAGCTTATTAGATTATCACACATTCATTCCAAATCTTTGAGACATAAGCTCCAGCTTCAGATATGTCTTAGATTATTATAAATGTCATATAGAGGGTGAGTGGGGCATTTTTCACTCAAGTTTTCCCTTTATAGGCAAGGGAAAACATAAAACATAGGCCTGATTATATTTCAGGATGTCAGAAGTTAAATTAAAATGAACTATATCACTATCATAGGGCTATAGAAATATTATTTTCAAAAAAGTGGTTCAGTGACACAATGTGCCCCATGTTAAGGACAGGGGTTGGAAATGAACGGGGGTTACGGCAAATGCCACCAAAATGAATAAATATGCATCTAAAATTCACAAAATTTGGGCCCTGCCCAACCCTGATTCCACACACATACCGGGGTGCTTCTCAACAATCAAACTGATGCTTCCTCGTTTTCTTGTTCCTCCGTCTTCCAGCTCATGACCCGGAAACCGATCGAACTCAGACATCTTGAAGGGCATCTCAATTCTCTAATTGCACTGCAAGGAACGAGGAGTGAGGAAGCTTTCTGAGGAGTCATGAGTGAGGATACACAGATGTATTCTTCCCTTAAATCCTAATCCTAAATCCTGAATGAATCAGACATCTTGAACAAATCAATTAAATGTATTATTCAATCACTCATTCATTAAGACAATGGCTGCATCTGAAATTGCATACTACCCTACTACAGGCAAAAAACAGTATGTAATAAATGTAGTATGTCCAAATTCACAATACTTATTAAGAGTACGCAAAAAGTATGTACTGTCCCATGAGGCCACAGGAGAGGATTTGAGAATGGCAGTGAAGTGACACCACTGATGCTGGTAGGTCGCATAATACTAACAATAACATGACGAATGTAGTATATGTCTGGATTACAATCATAATACACACACTCTGGTCATACTATAGAGAATGTACCTTTTTAACGGTTGTGAAGTAATCCAAAGTAAGTACCTTCTCAAGAGAGTATGCACTTTCGGATGCAGCCAATGCCTTTTCGCCACCTACTGTTGGTTTTAGTTCCATATTTTTTTCAAATAATGTTATATTTCTATATTTTATATTTCTATACTTCAGATGCAGATTCTGTGCGTGCCACCTCTGCTGTGTAAAGATGGATTTTATTGGTTTGGGATCAGTGAAGAGATAAGCTATAATGAGGTGTATAGCTGAATTATTAAATATGTGAACATAAATTAGTAATTTAAAGTATTTTTTTTTTCTTTTTTTTTTGCATAAGATTCACATTTTCTAGTCCAGCCCGAAAAAGGTTTAATATTAAGAATAGGCCTATTCTGAATGCAGTATTTTTAGTTGCAGTTTTTTTATTCCACATTCCAACTATGAAGGTTACAGGGAAGTATGAAATATCGCTCCCTACTCGCTGCCCATCGACCCTGACTAGTGAATAACAAGTTCTTCCCGCCAACACAGTCAAGGAACTTGGCACGTATCAGGCAGTATGTCACGGTCTGTCTGCATATACCCCACCACAGTCTTATGAACTCAAGCCAGTGAGATGACACCTGATTCCTGTTGCCATCCACACCGTATTAATAGAACTTGTTAGGTGTCCGTGACATGCTGGAAACCCAAGCGGGGGGAGGCTGGCATAAGGCAGGAGTTAGGCTGTCCAATTTATTTTAATCTACCGGTCAAATATACTCATCAAAAACCTTACCATACCTGCCATTTAACTAATGCCTCTTGATACAAGGTACAACAGCTACATTGCTTTTTCGTTTGTGCTTTGAGATAGGTCTAGTAATGACATTCAAACATTTTTAAGCATGGCTTATTTGTCCAAATATTTTATGGGGCCCACTGTAAGCCTATAAAGTGTCCCATGAGGATATATACGCCTAAAATCTACATTATTATAAAATGAAATGCACAGAACCTGAACTGCACTGCTTTTCATAACCCTATGTGCTCCATTGACTGCTGGACCATAGCGTTGTTTTCCATCATTCAACAGCGAGTGTGCGTGTGAATATTCTATTTAAGTACTTTTTTGTAAATGTAATTTTTTATGGCACTTCCAGTTGAGACTTTAATGCTGCAAATTGTGCACAACAGATTCATCCTTTTTTTTTCTTAAGTATTCGCGTTCCTTGGCATCGTGTATTGTTCTCATAGTTTGGACAGGACTGGCGGCGAGTCCTGCTGTCTGCCAGAAAGACTGAGCTCAAACAAGAGTCGTGTGAAGACATAAGGCCTTTCCTGCCTCAGGCTGATGGTTAGACTAGGAATATTCATAATCATACTGAACTCATACACAAACAGAATGAGATCACTGACATCTGGGTCATTCTGATTCAGATTTATTCAGGATAAAGAATGGTTCTACTTAAGAATTATTGGATATTATAATAGTGGCCTTGCTCTCTGATTCTCTGATTCTAAATATCTGAATGATATTTACTGTTAACGGATACTGATGACAAAGATTGCTTTAATGAAAGTGTCTTAGCTTGAGCATCTTTTACACCTGGCTAGAACAGAAGTGTGTAACCCCTCATACTTTGGGGATTTTGTGGATACCAAAAAATTGAATTGTTTCTTTGTATATTGCACAATTATAACTGTATGTGAGTTAGTAGCAATGCGCTTATTGTTTTGCCTGTATCTATTGATTTTTACTAATTCAGTTCATACATATTTAGCTAATAAAAATACTATTAATGCAATTCGTGACTTGAATAGACCTCTTCTATGATTGTCTATTGTATGCATGTTTTTCTCTTTTCAATGATATGAATGTTTTTTTAATAAGGGGCATAAAAAATGTCAAAACTGTCCTTGAAGATATAATATAGAAAAATGACTCCTTAAAATAATGAAATTCAAGAGAACCATATTTGGAAATTTGGTATAATCTTTTACAAAAATAACAAAACAAAACAAATGGTTTAAAGTATTCGTAAATACTTAAAGTATTATAGTATTGAAAGTATTCTTAAAGCATACCATATGAGGACCCTTGCAAATCTTAGTGACTGTGTCAGAAAGTATTTTAAAATATCAGAACATTTGACTTTTTATGACAGAGATTACTTCAGGTGTAGTGCGATTCCCCCCAAAAAACAATCTAAAGTAATGATTTATGATATCAGTGTAAATTAAATTCCCTAAAAAAAACATTTGAAAAGCTTTTTTTATTATTATTATTATGATTAAGATGAGTACACACACTCAAGCTGCAAGTAAAATGTTATTTCTTTTTACTCATTGAACATAAAAAGATTCAACTACTGAAACATAAAGTGAACAAGTTTCACAGAAACAGAAATGGAATGATGAGTCCCTGAACAAAGGCAATGGGTCAGTATCTGGTGTGACCAGCAGCTGCTGTAAGTACAGTGCATCTCATCTTCGTGGACTGCAGCAGATTTGCTGGTTCTTGCTGTGAGATGTTTCTCTTCCACCAAGGCATGTGCAAGTTCTCGAACACGTCTGTGGGGACATATGGTTACAAATGGTTCGGCACTGTGAGGACGATCAGCTGTCCTTCCTGTCTCCCTATGTCACTGTCTTAAGTGTCTTATATTACAGACATCGCAGTTTATTGTTCTGGCCACATCTGCAGTCTTCACCCATTCTGCTGCAGGACTATGTCATGTTCACGCAGATGAGCAGTGACCCTGGGCATCTTTCTTCTGTTTTTCAGAGTCAGAAAGGTTTCTTTAGCAGGGGCGTCGGACTGGGGGTAAAACCAGTACTGAATACCAGGGCCCCAAGGGGCGCGAGGGCCCTTGAAATGTCTGGAATATATTTTATTTTACCTGGATATTTTCATTTCCTAATTCAATTTCCTGATGAATGTCAGATGAAATGTAAAGTTAGTGTATTGGCTGAATAACTTGGTTGATTTACTGACAATCATTGATTTTGTAAACAAAAAAGTAAAGGTTTCACGGTCCCACCCCTTGCTAATGTGCCAAATGGTTTAGTCCATCTGCACGCTTTTTTTTTTTTTTTTGTTAGTTGAGCATCTGGTGGAGCGCAAACTTCTGCTGTACAAATGTATTTTTCAAAGAAAGCCAAATCAGGCCACCAAAAAAGAAAGAAAACAAAATGAGGGGAAACAATTGGTAACTGATGGGGGCCCATCAGGACTGCCTATGCATAGGGCCCGGGATCTTGTGCTACGCCCCTGTTCTTTAGTGTCCTAATTATTGTAACTGTAACTGTTAAAAACTGTTAGTGTCTGAAGGACTGTTCCACAGGTGCATGTGCAATAATTGTTCATGATTCATTGAACAAGCATGAAAAACATTGAAACCGTTTCCAATAAAGATCTGTAAAGCTTGGATTCTACCAATTTTCACCAAAATTTTACTGATACAGTGATAAATTTCTGTTTCGAAATGATTTTCAACTTAGTTCCAATTACTTTTTGTAGTCCCCATAAAGTTTGGTGCACTTTTTCTCCCTTTCCTTGTGGCTGTGACATTTTGGTATATTTGTCCTAATTAGGCTTCTAAGATGCTTCTATAAAATCAGCTAAGTAGCATGTTTGTGGTTCACAGGAAAGCTCTTCCCAGCTTTAATGGCTACATTTGTAACTGACTGATTGCCCTTGTAGATGTGATTGCGCTGCTTTTATTTTTTGCTCCATTCAATGAGCATGAAGAATAGGCTCTTTCATGGCAGACTTGTGGTCATGGACATGGAAAGCAGCGCTTAAACAGCTCTCAGCCAAAACAAAATCTACCGCCAAAAGGAATCCAATTTCATTTATACGAGCAGGAAATTGACCCGTCAGACTACGAGAAAACCAGGGAACCGATACTCTGTATTGCAGGAACATGTCCAGTGCGTCTGCATCCTGAGTGCCAGGCTAAGAGCTGAGATTAGGGATAACAAATGCCCACACTAAGACTCTAGAGGCACTCCTCTTCTCTTCTGTTTAGCATGAGAATGGAGGAGAGATGGGCCATATATGGCAGGTGGTGCTTTCCTTACCCTACGCCCCAGACTGAAAATGCATGAGCAGACACTAATGGTGAAGTGAGAGCCTCCTGGGCCTCATATAGACCGGAGGATGAACCAGTGGAATTGTGTTTGGAAGGAGAAAATTATTCATTTGGGAATGGCATTGGTGTCACAACACAAACAACAGAAAAGAAAACAAGGCATTAGGAAATCTGAGATTAATTTATTTATTTGTTATTGTTATTTTTGTTATACTTTGTTGAGATAAGAATCAAATATACAGCATTTAATGAACACCCACTTTGCAAAATAATACTTAATGAAAACATATAGGAATAATATTGGATTGATAGCCTTGGTTTAAACTTGTATGTGTATGAATGCAATTATACATTGAACTTTTTTTCAATATCAAGATTTTAGGTTAAAATGTATCAGTATAGTGTATTTTTAGATGCTGTGACTTGAAACGGTGAAAGTCTTTTATATAATAGCCTAATATGATAATGGTAATATGACAAGCATTTATTTTTTTTACTTGTTTATATTATTAATATGTGTTTCTATGACCTCATGGCTAATTTATATAGTCATACCACATGACAAAATTCAAGTAAACTGCAAAAAAAAAAAAAAAAGTCCATTGCTGCTATTATATGAAATATAATTATGTTATATATACACTACCAGTCAAAAGTGTTGGTTCGGTAAGTTAATTAATTTTTAATGCTTTTAAAAGTCTCTTCTATTTTAATATGTTTTAAAATGTAATTGATTCCTGTGCATCATTACTCCAGTCTTCAGTGTCACATGATCCTTCAGAAATCACTCTGATATGCGGATTTGATGCTCTAAAAACATTCATTATTATTATCAATGTTGAAAACAGTTATTTACATTTTTATTTCAGGATTCTTTTATGAACAGAAAGTTAAAAAGAACAGCATTTATCTGAAATAGAATCTTTTGTAACATTATAAATGTCTTTACTGTAACTTTTGATCAATTTAATTAATCTATTTCCACCCCCCAAAATATTAGAATGATTTCTGAAGAATCATGTGACACTGAAGACTGGAGTAATGATGCTGAAAATTCAGCTTTGTTCACAATAAATTACACTTTACTATATTCACATAGAAAACAGTAATTTAAATAGTAGTAATATTTCACAATATTACTGTTTGTGTGTGTGTGTGTGTGTGTGTGTGTGTGTGTGTGTGTGTGTGTGTGTGTGTAATAAAGTGAGTAGAAGAGACTTTTTTTTTTAAACAGAAAAAATCTTACCGATCCAAAACTTTTGACTGCATGGCAGTCTATATGTCTAGTTTTGCTGTAACATTTAGTGTTTCTAACAGAACCGATGACTTCTCATTCATTTCAAAACATCTGTCATTAAACAAACGCAGTCCTGTTCTGTACATGCAGGTTGTGATCCTCTCTGTGACTGGGAAGACTGTATTTTTATAGTATCGTGGAGGAGGAGGAGTGTTAGGAGGAGCTTGTCCGACCAAGAGTCCGTTTTTAAGAGCACAGCGAGGAGTGAATGAGAAGCGCAGTGTTTTTAAGCGTGGAGCCGCATAACATCGGATTTTTTTCACAGATGGACACTTTCAACCCGTCCTGCTGCTTACTGAAAGTTTATTCTCGTTGATGTGAACAGGAACGGAGAGTTGAGCGAAACTCTTTTAAAAGAGCGTGTTGTCAAGTGCTTTAAAGTTTTAAATACTGTACCGGTGCATGTGATTTTCGTTTTGACATCCAGTTGATTTTTCCGATTAATCACGAGGGCTGACGGTACTTCCAAATACTTCCTGAAACTTCAGACGTTTTGGATATATTTAAAACTGAATCACAAAGGATTTGTTTTAATACAATATCACATGAGGCATGACAATGAAGATATCCAAAATTAACTTCTTTTTTTCTTCAAAATTAATGAACATTCAATGTCAATTACTGTATGGTGGACCATGAATCGACTTTTTCTTCGAAATACAACAAATATTACTCACTTCTGTTACAAGCCAAACAAGCCAAATATAATCTGCATGGCATTGGATGTACTAATCATTTTAAGACTTTCTTGAGGTTATCAAAATGGCCCATTGCATGAAGATTGTTATTCTACTTTTTCAGTTCTTGAATACTGGATCTTCACTGGAGATCGGAGCATATGATTTGGAGCGTGGTCGCCCGGAAAAATGTGAACCCATCACCATTCCCATGTGCCAAGGAATCGGCTACAACATGACACGGATGCCCAACTTCATGAATTATGAAAGCCAAGAGGAGGCTAGTATTAAACTAAATGAATTTGCTCCTTTGGTGGAGTACGGATGTGATGTCCACCTGCAATTTTTCCTGTGCTCTCTTTATGTGCCGATGTGCGCTGATCAAGTGTCCACCACTATCCCGGCATGCCGTCCTATGTGTGAACAGGCAAGACAGAGGTGTTCACCTATAATGGAACAATTCAGTTTCGGCTGGCCGGACTCATTGGATTGCTCAAAGCTACCGACTAACAACGACCCAAACGCATTGTGCATTGAAGCTCCCGAAAACGATACTCAACCTGAGACTAAAAAAGGCGAGGGAATGCTGCCGGTACCTCCAAGGTCCAGGACACCTGCAGCTGGGAGTGGACGTATCTCAGGTGTCCCGCGGTCCTGTGATAACCCGGAAAAGTTCCAGTACGTGGACAAAAGCGAGTCATGTGCGCCTCGTTGCACTCCTATGGTGGATGTCTACTGGTCAAGGCAAGATAAGGACTTTGCGTTCATTTGGATGGTCGTGTGGTCAACGCTTTGCTTTGTTTCTACAGCATTCACAGTTCTAACCTTCCTCCTCGACCCCCAACGCTTCCAGTATCCCGAGCGGCCCATCATCTTCCTGTCTATGTGTTACAACGTCTACTCGGTGGCCTTCATTATCCGCTCGGTGGCTGGGGCCGAGAACATCGCCTGCGATCGGGAAAACGGAGAGCTCTACATTATCCGGGAGGGTTTGGAGAGCACTGGCTGCACCATAGTCTTCCTCATCCTCTACTACTTTGGCATGGCCAGCTCCATCTGGTGGGTCATCCTCACCCTCACCTGGTTTCTCGCAGCGGGACGAAAATGGGGCCACGAGGCTATTGAGGCGCACAGTAGCTACTTCCATATGGCCGCCTGGGGTATTCCTGCAGTGAAGACCATAGTCATCCTCACCATGAGGAAGGTGGCTGGGGACGAGTTGACGGGATTGTGTTACGTGGGAAGCATGGACAGCAATGCTCTCACTGGCTTTGTGTTGATCCCTCTTTCCTGTTATCTCATTGTCGGGACCTCTTTCATCCTTACGGGGTTCGTAGCCCTCTTCCACATCCGCAAAATCATGAAAACCGGCGGCACAAACACAGAAAAACTGGAAAAGCTTATGGTTAAGATCGGAGTCTTTTCCATTCTCTACACCGTGCCTGCCACTATTGTCATCATATGCTATTTCTATGAAAGACTCAATATGGAATACTGGAAGTTCAAAGCTCTGGAAAACAAGTGTGTGTCCTTTCCTGGTCGAAGGAGCGAGGATTGCTCTTTGGACTCGTCGGTGCCTACAGTGGCTGTGTTCATGTTGAAAATTTTCATGTCATTAGTGGTAGGCATCACCAGTGGGGTTTGGGTATGGAGCTCAAAGACACTTCAGACCTGGCAGGGGTTGTGCAACAGGAGGTTGGCCGTGAGGACGAGCCGCAAGCCTTGCTCCAGTGTCAGCTGCAGCAGCTCCCACTGCCATTATAAAGCACCGGCTGTGACACTTCACATGAACAAAACAGACGTGTACACAGACAGTCTCACACACGTTTGAGACTGAAGGCCTCTGCTTTGGAGCCATGCAGACTTTACAAGGCTTGTATCGTGATGAGATGCTCAGGTTGGACTACAGATCATGGTAAATGTCACAAGTCCTGTCAAAGGTGGCATTTATAAGCTTTTCCTTGAAATAGCAGACACAAAGTAGAGGTCACTTCAGTAAAGAGAAGGTTTGTTGCATGGAACGAATGCAGGCATGGCAGAACGCTTTATTTATTGTGGCTATTTAAGGATTGCTGGCTGTATAGTTTTGTACTTTGCTATACTGTATATAAGGAAGAGTTTTAAATAATTTGGCAGTATATATTTTTCTTTAAAAGAGGAGCAATAAAGCATTTATTATGATGTCTTTTCTCTTTCTATTTTGTCATAAATAAGGATATAAATAGCTTTTTAGGGTTACATGTAAAATGTTGTATGTGTACATGTAAAACTTTCTTTCTCTCTGAATTATGATGTTATTTAGCACTTTTGATTAAAATGGATTTTAAATGGTTAGAAATAAACACATAACTAAATAAGCCAATATTCCTTAAGGATTGGTAGGAATAATTTCCTATACTGCAGTTATTTAAATGTAACTGATTAAGATTATAAAATGTTGAAAAATCATGTCTGGACTTCTCAATTTTCACCACTTTTCTGTTAATACTGGAATTTGGTGAATATGTTACAACTGGATCCATTTATACCATCAAACCACCTTCCAAAATCATACACATTTTACCAAGTCAACTTGACTGCAGTCAATAAAAGAACTATGATAAGACACTGAGAATGTATGATGCTGCTATGAATTTATGCAGAATTAAACTTCCTTTAACCTAATTTATTTAACATTTGTGACATTCATTGTTTTGTTTCCGCATCCAGAATTCTGTTGTCAAGAGATCGTAGGCTGATAAAGAGGAGATATGTTTAGAGTAGTTCTGTGCATAACTCGCATCAGTTTAACCTTTTTACAGTGTTTTCATATCTTATATTTGTGGACATGATAGGTGTTTGTGATGTTCATTTATGATTCACCTTAAATTATGAGCTGCAGCCTACTATGAGTGTGAGATGAAAAATCGAGAATGGTTTAAGGAATTGCTTATATTTCTAACCCAAACAGTTAAAATTTAAAATGCAACAGCTGATATTTTAATTAGTATTTTGATATAAAACTTTGTATTTTATAAAATACACTTCTTTATCATTATTTTTTTTTTAAATATATCCATTGTTTTAATTGATTTCTCCTCTACACTATTCCTGTGCCTGTGCAGATATTGTCCAATGTTTTGGCAGGTCTCAGGCTTTGGAGCTTAAACTGCTGTTACATTTGGTCGTAAAAAAAGGCATGTTTGTCTTGGGGCTCACAGCCTAAACTTCACAGTGCATTACCCACATGTAGCAGTCTGTATAAAGTTCAATTAACGCATGGCTGTTTTCAGTTTTCAAGTTTACAGTGCAGTAGCATATGTAAACACTGTGTTCTAAGTCAAGAACACACCACACTGCATCAGCCAGCAGACTAGGACAAATTTAGTGAATGTTAATATACTGGAAGATGAATGTTTGGCTCTTATTAAATACTACCAAGACTTTATTAATTTAGTAACATGTATGGTTAAAGCTGCTGTTGTTAAAATAAAGATAAACATAATTCTTGACGATGGATTTGTCAACATTGTACAAGATTGTGGAGAACATTTAGCTTTCTTTGGCAGTCAGGGTTATTTTTTATTTTTTATTATTATTATTTTGGCAGACGCTTTTATACAATGTGAGGAAACATATGACTTGACAAACGAGGAGCATCACAAGCAATTTGTTAGAGCCAACAATATTTGTAGTACACAATTCCAGGTCTATAAAATGTGTACAAATGGGTGTCAGAATTAAATTGATAATGGATTTTAAATTCTTGTTTTTTAATTAAATTGTAATTATTTGAAGCGTAATTGTTAGTAATATCCAGTATTTAATATTTTTATTTTTATTTTTATTTTTTTACTAGGGGTGAATTCAAGGTGATTGGGACACTTTTTGCCATTGAGATTTGGAAAAAGTGTCCCGACCTATACATTATCAATAAACATGTTTGAATGGACAGAAAATAAGCATCATTTCCACAGAAGTTTTCAAAAGCTTGGGGTCTGTAAGATGTTTTTCAAAGTTTCATATGCTCACCAAGGCTACATTTATTTGATAAAAAATACAGTAAAAACACTAATATTGTAAAATATCTTTACAATTAATAATTTTTTTCCGTTGTAATATATTTTTCCTGTACAGCCATTACTCCAGTCTTTATGTTGCATAATCTTTCAGATATCTGATATCTGATCTGATATCTGATAAATCTTTTGAAAGTCCCCCTGTAGTCAATAATTTTATCCCTTAAAACTCATCTTTGATCGGCAAAATTATTTAAACATTTTTTCCTAGAAAAATAAATTCTTCATGGCTTAAAATAGCTTGAATGAAACTCTAAAGCATTGCTTCATTTAGTATACGCGGTTCTATGAATATGCAAATTAGCCCCGCCTCCACTAACTCACACCAGCTCAGAGATCCACTTGTTGATTATCACACGTTGACGTTTCAAACCGCGTTTTTGAGACTGTCTGTGGTTCACTGCAGTTTTAAGGAGAAAATACTCAGCAATGGTGTTGACTTGTGAATTGTACATGTTTTTTTTTCTTAAAGCATATTAAAAACACCACATAGACACATATACAGCACATGTAAACAACATTAAAAGTTTGATTTTTTAAAGGGGGACTTTAAGAAAATTCTTCAGTCTTATGTCAGTCTTCTGCATTGTTAGAATTACTATTTTGCCATTTTCACTGATAATCAATTAGACCTCACTGTTCCCCAATGTTTTGAGCCTTAGGGTGTAAGTTAAATTAAATAGTGTGGGATCACAGTATAAATGAACCAATATTACAGTTAATGTTCTCAATTCCCTGTCACGCCACGACGGAACCGCTGCTCAGATACATCAAAGGCCAGATTTGTTATGTAGATTCTGCCAAGATCAACTCCGTATACATGAATGCTCTTAGGTGAGTTGTACAACACCGCCACATTTGTGCAGAAAAAAGCTTTCCGTTTATACAGCAACAGGGTTCATTATTTTGCCCATCAAACCTGGAACATAAAGGCACCATTGTACACCTTGATGTTTAAGGTTTTTAGTTCTATTTTAGGCAAAGCACTGTCAAAAGAAACCCTTTTTGCCATTTGAGTCCATTATCAAGTGAATGTTAATGGGCTTGTAAGTGAGCTTGAGAATGGACAAGATAGAATAGCATTGTAATAGTCTGCTAGTTTGGAGGAGAAACCATGTGTCTGGTAAAGGGAGGATCATTAAAGCATCAGGGACTTTCCCTCCTCTTAAAGAAGCCAGAGGAATCGAGAGCAAGAATAAAGGAGTGGTGCTCATTACTCTCTACCCCATGGGTAGTATCCCGTTCCTCATCATTTGATGTGGAAATGAGGCTATGGTAAAAGACCACTGAGAAGCTGTTGTCACCAAAAGGACTTTTCACCAAAATGCTTGAGTCTTAGCTTGAGCCGTGAGTGTTATCCACACAGCCACGTCCCACCTGCCCGACGGATCTGGCTTTCACTAGTGTTAAACACATACACACTCGTTTTAATATTTGTTTTTGATTAACAGTTGAAATTGGACTTGAAACCGTAAAATTTGCCAGGGTTTTCATAATTGCAGGGCTGCTAATGGCCGATATTCCTTGTGAAAAAGAAATACTTCAGCATACTTCAAAAAGAGTATTATTATATAAATAAAACACTTTAAAAGAATATACTCAAGTGTGATTTAAATGTAATGTTTTTTGAAACTTTAATGTGTGTTATTTGCAATTAAATGAAACTGCATTATAGTTTACATTTATATTAAATGCATTTAGTTGAACTTAAGAGTGCTTTTACTAAAGTAGGACTTAAGTACATCTTTCCTAAGTAATTTCATAACTATATCTATTGTTTGGTCAAAGTGTACTGCAGAATGTACCGACAAGCAACTAAAATACATCAATGAACTGAAACTTTCAAGTTATGTATTTAAATATATTTGTTATGAAACATTTGTAGTGATGAATTTGCGATTTAGTATATTTAAAATGTATTACCTATAAATGTATATTGAATAACACACTAGGTAAAATTAAAATCTACATGTGTGCTATGTAGTATGTTAGTCAACACATCAAAATAAGTGTACATCTTTGAAGCATAAAAAAGATTAAAACATAATGATTTAAATTGACTTTTACGTAAAACTTTTATAATATAATTATATACTTATAGACATAATTAGTCAATAATTGTATCCCTTAAAACTCATCTTTGATCACCAAAATGACACATTTAAACGTTTTTTTTTCCCTTGAAAACAAAAATCTTCATGCCTTAAAGGGATAGTTCACCCAAAAAGGAAGAAGTCCATTCAAGTGCATCATATTCATCATAAAAGTGTCCCAAATGGCTTCAAGGGGTTAATGAAGGCCTTCTGAGGCGAAGCGATGCGTTGGTGTAAGAAAAATATTTAAACCTTTATCGACTAAAATAACTAGCTCCCGGCAGACGGCCATACGCATCAATTAACGGTGAAAGAGTAACACTTGAACTTGACACACAACGTAATGACGAACCGCGAATGTTTGAACCGCGAGAGGCGCCGAAGCTTACGCTACTCCTACATCCTACGTCATACATCGTCAAGTGTTACTCTTTTGGCGTAAGTCGATGCGTAAGGCCGTCTGGCAGAAGCTAGTTATTTTAGTCGATAAAGTTTTAAATATGGACATTTTTCTTACAAGAACGCATCGCTTCACTTCAGAAGGCCTTTATTAACCCCTCGGAGCCGTTTGGGACACTTTATGATGTTCACTCCCATTATAAAGCTTGGAAGAGCCAGGCCTTTTTTTTTTATATAACTCTGATTGTATTCGTCTAAAATACATAGTAAATCATGGGCTAATTAAAATTTTTGGGTGAACTATCCCTTTAAAGCAGCTTGAATGTAACTCTACACCCTTGCCTCGTTTAGTATGAATTTAGAATGCGTTCTATGAATATACAAATTAGCCCCGCCTCCACACACTCACACCAGCTCAGAGATCCACTCGTTGACGATCACACGTTGATGTGATTGTTTACAAGCTTGTGACGTCAGAAACACCAGCGATTTCAAACCGCGTTTTTGGGACCGTCTATGGTTCACTGCAGTTTTAAGGAGAAAATACTCAGCAATGGTGTTGACTTATGCATTTGCACATGGTTTGACTTAAAGCACATTAAAAACAACAATAGACATATAAACAACATTAAAAGCTTGATTTTTCACCGCAGGGGGACTTTAAGTGCGCTAAAAAAACAATCATGAAAGTGTACTCTCTTTAAGTAACTCTCTTTTGGCCTTTCAATTCGTTTATATTATATTATCTGAAAGTAAAAAAATTTTATTGAAATTTTCAAGTAGGCTACATTACAAGTGCAAAGTACAATGATTTACATTTGGTTAATTATATTAGGAGGAGCAGAACATATGGCCTACATTGGCCCCCAAAATTATTTGGACAATTTAGCCTTACTTGTGCCACAAAATATATGAATTTCATTGGATTAGATATTAAAATACCAAACTAACGGACCAGTTGCATAATAGTAGTTGAACACTGACAAGAAAAGTATTTTTGCAGATGCCACTAAATTTTGTTTTGTTTTTTTAAAGCAAATTCATACATTTTAAAGTGTGGTTGTCTTTTTGGGGGCCATTATAATAATGAGATAAATTATATTCACTTAAGAAGGTCAAAACAGGAGTTTTAAAAATCTGATTTATTCTCACTGTGTGTGTTTTTTTATTATTATTTTTTAAAGCTGTTATCACATTCTTTGGCGAGGAAAGAACTCACAGTAGATTTATGCAGCAATCTGGATAATGTCACAGGAGTTAAAGACAAATTGTCTGATAGTGAGGAGGACATTCCTGCAAATGATATATACAGTATATTTAATCTTTCTTTCTTATATATATATATAAACACCGGTACACTGTCTAGCAACACATTTGATGAATTATTGATCTACATTTTTCTTTTCATTTAAATACATATCCAGACTACCTTTTCAATTATGGGTTATGTGTTATGACTTATTGTTGAATTCCTCTCAGTCATAACTTGATTTGAGAGAATTATCCAGTCATTGAGAAACCAGCCAACCTGAACCAGAAATAAAATGACCTCAAAGTGAGATCATAAGTTTTCACACTAAAACCAGAAAGAAGTAGGCTGGTATAATTTATGATGAGTCTGGGTAGCTTTTTATTATTGTGCTTTTCATGTCAAGTTAAATTACAAATTCTTTCTTTGCCTCATTTGTTTGGTTGACTGCTTCAGTATAAGCATTTTTCGAACCTGGACTTTTTCACCCACAGAAGGCCACTTCTATTGCTCCTCAACACTGCTACTTTAACCCAGCTGGCACCATTGTGTAGCTTGAAGTGTTTACGTTCCCATAGTTCCATAGAGTATGTTTTGGACACCCTTGGTCTAATGGTAGAGATGTTAAAAGCACTGCAAGACTTTTCACATCTCTATGACGTAAATCATATGTAAACATATGCATCACCGCCCTGTGTATGTTTTTTTTTAATCCGACTGAGAAAATAGTTGGATTCAAGCATTTATTTCAGGTCTAAAAGATTTTAATTGGATTGAGTGAGGAGTTTACAAGGCTTTTCAGTCCAAATGAGCCATCAATCTGATCATAAACAGATTATTTTGGGGTAGCTATTGAGACATAATGGCAACAAACCCGAGCTTCAGCTTGTACCTGTGTTATGCTGGCATGAGAATGTTATGCAGTGTATCCAGGAATTATATGTCCAGCTGTAGGATCAAGACAATTTAGTTCTGAATGCAATTTGCGCAGCACTGTTCTCATTTTTGGGTTGGTTCTGAGAGTTTGGTAGTGAAGGATGCAGCAGATTACTGCAATCTTGCATACTTTATTGTACAGGATCATTCCACTGTTGTAATCCCAGGATCCTTAACCACTCTCTACATTTTGCATCTATAAATATGGCCATGTTAAAAGGCTCATTTGGATCATTATTTAATGAATTACTGCTGCCATCATCAAAAACAAAAAGTGCATACAGACATTTGTTTTAAATAAAAAACGAATTTACATTAAAAACAGTGTTCACACTGAAAATACTCTGCAGTACTATTTCAAATCTTATAGAGCCTGGTTAAATTGAGCTTTCATATATTTATAAACTATATTTATGAACTGGAATATTTAAGATGGAATTACTTGCTGAATTGAACATAATAAATTGAATGCTACAGTATGTTTAGTGTTTTCAAAAACAAATTTGGAATTTAAACTGAGGGAGACTGAAAATTGTTGTTGCATTAATAAACAAGTTTTATATATTCAGTCACACTTAAGCTTCTCAGACAAATAGGCGTCAGTTAATTATTTTTTGAATTGTAAAGACAAAAAAAAATAGCCGTTTTTTTACTTTAAGGCTGAAAATGTATAGCGTGTGCCCTTGTAAATGAGAGTAAAGCCATGGGAAAGGAAAAGTGCCTAATTAGTAACATTAGCGATACATGTTTTTTTATATGGATCTCTGTTTACAACGAAAGCTTATAAACAGCCGTCCCATGGTAGTTGTGTCAGTGCGCTTGTGAATAACGAGAAGAGACACACTAGTCTAATAAAGTAGGAAACCCCCAGCTGGGGCATATGCTAATAGTTACCCCCCCTCCCTTGAAAGTAGTGAACTAGGTACATTGGCATCACACACTGGTTTCCCTGGAGCTCTTCGGTCTGGCTGGCGTCACCAAAGCCTGGCACAAGACACACATATGGAGACTGAACATGCAAACAGTGACTCTGATTGCTTTTTTCCCCTGACTTGGCAAGTTTAATAGCCTTGCCATTTCAGGAAGAGGCAATTGGTTATTAAAGTGTCTCAAAATGAGGCAGGCTGGTCATATTTGCGGGACCCAATAGAAATATAAAATGTTTTCTTGGCTTCATTTGCCATCTTCTAAAATTATATTTTCCATAGTCATCCTGCAGAACAATGATGAATAGTGTTTAATGACATTTGGCACATTTGTTTAGTGAATCTGACCTGTGCAATTTCAGAGTTTTAACATAAATTCATGCATCATGCATGTCATTTTAATGTAATTTCAGTGTCTTATCTGCCACTGAACTCCAAAGTTGCAGAATAAGCTTTAATTACCACACTTTTCTTTATCTTAAAGGTGCACTAAGTATTGTTTTTCCACTTTACACTTAAAAAAGTACTTAAATGTAATCTTACATCTTATCTGTGGCTTAGAAAACAGTGTCTGTTTAATTCTACGTAAGGCGAGTCACCCCTCATGGCCGCCATGTTGAGATCACATGACCACATTATCCAACACTTTCATTTGCATAATATATTAATCATGAGTGACATTTCTGCTTATAAATTTCTGTAATGCAACCAGCAATTAAAAAAACTTGCATCTGTGATGCATCCGCACCTATAGGTGTCACTGTCATTGTCAGCGGGAGAAACATTAAAAAACAAACAAAAAAACACTTACAGTACTAGTGCACCTTTAAAGCCCGGGACACACCAAGCTGACGTCCAAAAACTAGCGGTGACGAAAGCTGACTGTGTTTGTCTCCTCTCGTCGACAAGTTTTTGGACGTCAGCTTGGTGTGTCCCGGGTTTTTTTGTTTGTTTTTTAATGTTTCTCCCGCTGACAATGACAGTGACACCTATAGGTGCGGATGCATCACAGATGCAAGTTTTTTTAATTGCTGGTTGCATTACAGAAATTTATAAGCAGAAATGTCACTCATGATTAATTTATTATGCAAATGAAAGTGTCGGATAATATGATCATGTAGTCATGTGATCTCAACATGCCTGCCATGAGGGGTGACTAGCCTTATGTAGAATTAAACATGCTGAATCGGCCCATAAAACCAAGACAGTTTCTGACAAGAGCCAACAGTGTGAAACATACTAAAAAGCAACTAAGACAAACGATACTCAAAAATGGCCCGAAATTGCCCGATGGCCGACCGTCGGCTTGGTGTGTCCCGTCCTTAAAATGCTTACATTTCTTAAAATCATACACTCTTGTTTATCTCACTGTAATGAGCAAACTTTCCTTTGTGAAAAAGTACAATTCAGCATACTTAAAAAAGTACTTACTATAAAAACTATATACTTAAGTGCGAATTGAATGTAATGTTTTCGGACACTTATGCATGTAATTTACAATTAACTGAAAATGTATTAGTTTACATTTAGATTAAATGCAACTAGTTGACCTATAAGGGGTGTTTTTGACCCACTTAAAAAAAAATATATATATATATATTATTTTTTTTAATTGACTTAAATTTTCACATTATATTCATGTTCAAAGCAGATTATTCGTTAGGCAAATGTTGTGCACATACATTTTTACCTTCTTTACCACCATCTGGAAGACTCCCATTTGCAAAAAAGCATCCATTGTTTTCATCCTGATCTCCCTCGTGTGCCTATCTGCCCCCGCAGATCAGTGTAGTATGCTGGAGCTCACACTGCTGCTGATTATGAAGAAATATGGCCATGACCTCATTCTGACAACAGCTGATGACTCACACATCACTGAAACTTAGGATGAACATTGCATTCGGTCATTCTCCTTATTGGCATGACATACTGGCTTCAAGGTCTTGCTGTGATACAGCTGTCAGTAAGACCTTTAAAGCCATTTAAAGAAAGGGTTTGGCGTTTTACTCTCCAGTGCCAACTACTTCCTGCTTAAACAGGAAGTTGGGGTGGGTCATATCAATGCTTGTCCTTTTTTAAAATCTTTAATATACTTTAGTTTATGTTGCAGCCTAAAAAAAAAACCAAACATGATTTGACAATGTAAGTGGTGAACCAAAGTTTGTCTAAAATAGATTATATAACAATAATAGAGCGGTGCAAAAAACTCATTCAAAATCACTTGCATGGCAAACTTTGGCAAATCCAGTTATTAGTTCTTCCTCACATGAGCTCATAATAGCAACCCGCTGCAGTCAATTCACAGTGAGGTCACTGGTAGGACAAAGAGTGGGAGTGGGAGGAAGAGGATGATGCCAATAGCATTCTCGCAGGTGCCGACTCCGGTACAATGAAGTCCAGAAGGATGTGGTTTACTCTGTACCACCACACACCCTGCCTCAGTGCTGAGTAACTGGGAAAGCAGAGGCCTGATTGACGAGGCCAGCAGGATTTGTGTTTGGCTAAGCTAAATTAAGCACATGTGGCCATAATCTAACCTCTCTGCATCAGCATTTCATTTAGGACAATCTACTTTATTGCATTGGGTTCCCTCTGGTATATGTCTGTCACTTCTGATCTTATCAGTGGTTTTGGTGAACTTGTTTCCACTGTTCTCATACAAAAAGGTAAGCTGCTGAAACAACAATGAACTGTAAAATATGACCCCTAACATTCATGCACTTTCATGTCTATAAAACAGATGGGTAGAAATATTCAACGCTGTCTCATGACCAATTCGTACAAGTGAGTAGGGGATGGCTAATTCGTACGAATTCGTACGATTTGTCTAAACCTCAGGGATGGGTAGGTTTTGGGGCGGGGTCAGGAGTAGGTCATTCGTACGCATTGGGCAACTTGTAAAATATGTACGATTTAGCAAAAATCGTACAAATTCGTATGAGTGAGGCTGTATGAATTTGTACGAATTAGCCACCTCGTAAAGTACGAACAAATTGCCATGTGTTACTTGTAAGCAGGGACGAAGAGAGGTGTTAATCCAGTTGCAGCAGTATTTATGGAAAACGAAACCAAAGATAATCCAAATAGAGGGTCAAAACCCAAGAGCAGGACCATGAAACATAATTAAAAGAGCAGGAACGCAACAGCTTCACACATGCAAAGACAACAACCGACAAACCAAGACTGAAACACTGGGGACATTTAGCATGAAGAAGGCTGTCCTAATTCGAATTCTCCTTCAAATGCGTCCTTGAAATGCGTCCTTTGTTTCGTGGGCAATGAAGGATATGTATCCTTCTCGTCCTTGCACGGCAGTGACAATGGGATTTTTTGAGAGAAATTGCCAGGATACACTTATTTTGACATAGATCCCATAGGGAAACACTTTCATAAAATAGATATTTTTAATATTATCCCATAATTTGGCAGCCGGTATATTAGGCTGCTGTCACTTTAAGACCTGATGCATAGACCCATTATACTGTTTTATATAGCCAATAAACTTGTCTTGTGTGCGTGCGCTTTGGGTGTGAGCAAAAAATCCGCTCATTGAGTAAGATTATGCTCAATACGCGCAAAACGCCGAAATTCAAGCCCATCCACCAACAATATTGTGGATGAAATGTTGACATATCTTACCAATTATATCTTAGCGATTTTATATAGTTTATGCTCTTTATTATGTACATAAATGTACCAAGGTAAACATAATTAGACATTTTGTCTTTGTTTTTAGGCAGTTGAATATAAAAAGTCTTGTACGCTAGACCATACCAGTCTATTGTACGCTGGACCATACCATTTAACAATGCTCGGTCGACTTCGCAGCCTTCAGAGACGTGGCCTTTGAAGTCTGAGTCCTTCGAAGGACGCAGCCTCTGAATTGGGACGTAGCACTTGATTAGCTTGTTCAAGTGTGTTTGATTAGGGTTGGAGCTAAACTCTGCAGGAAAATGGATCTGAGTTGAGAACCCCTGATATAAAGAGTCTACCTGTAAAAAATGTGTCTCAGAGAAAGTGTTCATTAGACATTGTGTGCTTGTCTTTTGACTGTAATGGCAAATATCATGAGTGTGAACTAGAGTAAAAGCACAGCAACATATTTAAAAAGGTCATGAGTATTGACAGCAGTGGCATCAATTTACAAATCTGCTGGAAATAACACGCTTCTGCAAACACGACACACTTTACAGCTGCTTGCATTTCTCATGTAAAAAAAAAAAAACTCCTTTAATTTTGATAATTTTAACATTTAAATAATTATTTATTTTTCACCATAAAAATTATGGCCTGGTTTCACAGACAGGGATTAGATTAAGCCTAAAAGTAAAAGACTATCTTAAGTCTCTATACTGTCTCTATACCTTCAAAATTCAAAAGTAACACAGAAACAAACCTCTGTAGTTTTTTTGTAAATGTTTTATTAACTACTGTAACATAAACTATTGCAAGTCCTCAGTAATCCTCTGCATAACATATTACAGTACACGATTTATCTTAAAGGTTGTATCAGTGATTTCAGGCCCCCAAAAAAATGATCACATTCATCTAATCTTTCCTAACGATCCGCTAGCTGCCCGCCCCATAAGCATGCCGTCAAAAACTGCGTCTCTGTAGGCAGCCTAGGCTCTGAGATCTGCACACAAAAACAAATGGTTTCACCAACCATTCAAAACCAAAACAAATAGTGTTCCAACCAATCACCGACAGGGGAGGGTGTTGTGAGGTTTTGAGCCAGCTTCTTCTTCAGCTTCGACTTCGCGTGCTATGGAAGCTTCTTTCCGACACAAAATAAAAAAATTTAAACTTTAAATTTAAATTGAGACTTTATTTCTCAGAATTGCGAGATACAAAGTCAGAATTGCGTGAAATAAAGTCAGAATTGCGTGTTATAAAGTCAGAATTGCTAGATATAAAGTCAGAATTGCGTGAAATAAAGTCACAATTGCGTGTTATAAAGTCAGAATTGCGAGATATAAAGTCGCAATTGCGTGTTATAAAGTCAGAATTCTGACTTTTTTTCTCGCAATTGCGACTTTATATCACGTATATCGCGTTTATATCTCGCAATTCTGACATATTTTCTCAGAATTGTGACATATAAACTCACTAATTTGTGAGATATAAAGTCCAATTCTAAGGGGAAAAAAAGACTGACTTTTTTTTCTTTTTTTACCTCAGAATAGTTTATCTCACAATTCTGACTTTATAACACGCAATTGCGACTTTATATCATGCAATTCTGACTTTATATCTCCCAATTGCGTATTATAAAGTCAGAATTGCGTGATATAAAGTCGCAATTGCGAGAAAAAAAGTCAGAATTCTGACTTTATAAGACGCAATTGCGACTTTATTTCACGCAATTCTGACTTTATATCTCGCAATTCTGACTTTATAACACACAATTGCGACTTTATTTCATGCAATTCTGACTTTATATCTCACAATTCTGACTTTATAACACGCAATTCTGACTTTATATCTCAGAATTCTGAGAAATAAACTCGCAATTGTGAGATAAAAAGTCGCAATTATCTCTTAAAATGTTTTATTCTGTGGCGGAAACAAGCTTCCATAGCGTGCAGCTGTACACGAGCACAAAACCTCACAACACCCACCCCCTGTCGGTGATTGGTTGGAACACTATTTGTTTTGGTTTTGAGTGGTTAGTGAAACCAATTGTTTTTGAGAGCCTAGGCTGCCTACAGAGACGCGTTTTTTTGACGGCATGCTTATGGGGCGGGCAGCTAGCGGATCGTTAGGAAAGATTAGATGAATGTGATCTTTTTTTGGGGGGGCCTGAAATCACTGATACAACCTTTAAAGCTACACTGTGTAGGATTTTCTCCCATCTAGCGGTGAAATTGTTTATGACAACCAACTGAATATTACTTTCTAGCCCCTCCCATTCCGAGGGCGTTTTAACTCCTACGGTGGCGTATTATTTCAAATCTGCCGACAGTCGCGAGTAATCTCCCCCTCGCATTCGTCATGGTGCCACTGAGTGTAAAAACGCGAAAGGCGAAGCTTGAATTTCCAGGTATGTCCCTCTTTGGCTAATGTATTTTCAAGATGGAGGCGCAACATGGCTGCCGCCATTCGAGCGACTCGCTCGTATGTATTCTAAATGGCAGATTCTACGCTTACGAGAATACTTGATTAGTTGGTAGAAGTAATTACACCTTAATGAGCACATATCATTTTGAAAGAACAAAGTGTTTTTTGCTAAGAATTAATTAAAAAAATTACACAGTGTAGCTTTAACAAAATCAAATCAAATCTGAATGCACTGTAAAAAACAAAACCAAAAAAAACATCTCTCGACAGAGAGGTTTTTGCAGGTTTTAATAAAATGTTATTTAATAGTAGTATAGTCATAATAAGCATATTTCCAGTGCAGGCCTCAGGCTTGCAGACTAATCCTCTGCAAACTTCGACTGTTGGCTGAACCGGTGTGGTGACAAATCCAACGCTATCTCACGACCAATTCGTACGAATTCGTACGAATGATAAAAAGTTGGCTAATTCGTACTAATTCGTACGACCTCACTCGTACGAATTTGTACGATTTGTCTAAACCCACGTGATGGGTAGGTTTAGGGGCGGGGTCAGGGGTAGGTCATTCGTATGAATTCATACGAATTGGCCAATTCGTAAAATATGTACGATTTTGCAAAAAACGTACTAATTCGTACGAGTCAGGTCGTATGAATTCGTACGAATAAGCCACCTCGTAGAATTTGTACGTTTTCCCGTGAGATCGGGCTCGACAAATCTGGTCCTCCCTCAGTAGAACCCCAATCGATCCCATTGTCTCAAATTACTTTTAATAGGTACTCTCTTTAGCGCCTGATTACAATTCCTACAATCATGTTATAATAAGTGTTTTTTGAACTACGTTATAATGACCATTTATGTCTGTTTTAGTTAGCTAATGTTCTAGCATAGCATACAGATACTCGAATTAGCTTTATGGTTTAGATTATTCATTACGCATTTGCACTTACCCTACATGTATTCACAATCATCTTTAATGTAATTAGGGGTGAGCAGGGCTATTTGTAACACACATGGTTTAAAAATTTGTGTATTTACTAGATGCCATATCATCACTACTGTATATAGAGAAAAGAATTTGCCAAAATTAAACAATCTTTGGAAGAGATCACTGGACATTTATTTAACCAAACCATTAATTTTTTTTTAAGTTATTGATTTAAAATTTGACAAATCTGATATTATTTTAATCTTATATCTGTCATTTAACTTTTGAGATGGTTTGTTAATGCTGATCTAACCAATAGAAGACACTAGCCACATTTAAATTCCAGTTGCGCAGGTGGGGCATGTTGTAACACTGCGTTTCCCTTTCGTGGTCACTCCGAGTTACGTCGGATGACGACGAATGGGGTTTCGCTTAGAAAGCCTATCACCTTCGAGTATATAAAACGAGCCAATGGCAATGAAATGCCATGGGTCTGCGGAATTTGCATAGCGTAACTCCGCCCCACCCTGGGGGTATATAAGGAAGTACGCTGGCAACATGCAGATATGTTTTCGCTTCGGAGCCAAGTTGATGTACTTTACTCCACAGCCAATCCTGAGTCAGCGTCCAACCCCAATGCCTTTCTTCCCGGACGTGCATGAGGAGGTCATGAGGTCCTGGAAAACACCCTTGTCTTCCTGTGATCGCTCGGCGGCCTCGAGGAGCAGGTAATTTTGATTGCCCCGTATTGGCACAACCGCACCTGGTTCCCAGAACTAGTACTCCTCGCGACAGCACCTCCCTGGCCAATTCCTCTGAGGAAGGACCTGCTTTCTCAGGGACGGGGCACCCTATGGCACCCTCGTCCCGATCTTTGGAACCTCCACGTGTGGCTCCTGGACGGGACGAGGCAGGTTTGAGTACCCTACCACCAGCGGTGGTGGCTACCATCACTTCCCCTAGAGCATCGTCCAGGAGACATGCCTATGCGTTGAAGTGGAACCTCTTCGTCAACCGGTGTTCTTCTAAACGTCTAGAACTAAATAAATACTCTCTCCAAGCAAAGGTTGTCCCACTGGATAGTGGACGCCATTGCTTTGGCATACCAGCAGCCAGGTCGACCATGCCCACTTGGTGTGACGGCCTACTCCACTCGGAGTGTGGTATCCTCTTGGGCTCTAGCGCATGGCACCTCGCTAACAGACATCTGCAGAGCTGCAGGCTGGGCGACACCTAACACATTCGCGAGATTCTACAATCTCCGAGTGGAGCCAGTTTCTTCTCATGTACTCGCTTCAACTATCCGGTACTAGATTCTGCTCAGGTGTCTTCGCTTGCTCGCCATTCCTCTCCACGGACGGGATACGTGCGATATTTTCCTCAGGTGAGCCTAATAAGCCCTGAGTCTCCTCCAGCACTGTCGACGTCAACGCCAGAGTTATGCCACCGGCAGCTTTCGCGCTTGGCTAGGTGCCTCCATGTGCATGGTTCACCCTCTGGGTGACCCCCACATGTGTATTCCACTGTAAGCCTCTCTGAGCATGTGTCTTTCCCTTGGCAAGCCACCTTGCCACCCCTGGGGTTGAAATATTCCACCTGCGGCTGGACACCCCAGTGATTCTCCATATGCAGCCCCTCGGGGTCATATGTGTATTCCAAGTCCCCCCCTTCGGGTTGGGCATGATTGCATATTTCCTCTGGGATATGCTTCCCAGTGTGCCTTGGTATTCCTGTGCTAAGTAGGACTCCTTCGTCCGTGCTAGTCTCACGACAGGGGGCTCAGACTTACGCAGGGCACTGGAAGACAGCCGAGGTGGCGTGATTAGACTGGGGACCCCATTCATCGTCATCCGATGTAACTCGGAGTGACCACGAAAGGGAACGTCTCGGTTACGTATGTAACCCTTGTTCCCTGAGTAGGTTACGGTTACGTCTCCCTGCCACTTCCGCTGTACCGCTGGAACGCCTGAGTTCAGTCTCGGCTCCTCAGCGAAGAAACATATCTGCATGTTGCCAGCGTACTTCCTTATATACCCCCAGGGTGGGGCGGAGTTACGCTATGCAAATTCCGCAGACCCATGGCATTTCATTGCCATTGGCTCGTTTTATATACTTGAAGGTGATAGGCTTTCTAAGCGAAACCCCATTCATCGTCATCCGACGTAACGTCTCCGTTCCCTACTCAGGGAACGAGGGTTACATACGTAACCGAGACGTTCAATGTGCCCCTATTAGAACTATGCTATTCTTTTCTATACTTTTATGAATTCTAGTGAGAAACCATGAGAAAAAGGTGAATAAAGACTGAGAGTCAATGTTCAGAAATGATTCCTTATTATTTTGAACTATTGCTGTATAGCTGTGTTTTATGGTGTGCTTGTTGTCAAACTCAAAAATTAGTTTATTTTTAATTATTATAAAAAGCCATTTTTATAAATTGTATTTTATTGACAAAATATTTTAGTTTGTCTTGTAAATTTTGTTGATCACATCAGATAACATTTTAAGCTGTCATACAGTCATGTTACAATGTGCCCCTCTCATGTGACAACATGAGCAAACAGCAAAATCAAGAAAAAAAAGAATACAAAAAAGTATACACTGTATTAATGAAAAAAAATAACATAAAAATCAACAACATAATTGTAGTAGACATGTGGGAAATTTATGTGGGAAGAAATAAATACTCTGAACCCCAAGTGAATTTACACAAATGGAGAAAGCCAAAAAGTGTTAGGTTGTGCCCCGCTCTCCCCTACATGTTAAATTAAGTGTTAAATGTTCAAATATTTCAGTTATAAAAAGAACAATGTAATGTTGTTTAATTATTTACTATTTCTATGGAGGACCTGTTTTGTCATGACACCTGCTCATTCGGTTCTTTTTGAGTCGGGGGTGCTACTTTGGCTGTGTGTCTTGCTTCTTCAATAATATACAACGATAAGAATGCAATTGTGTACCTTGAAATGCAATGTAAGTCGCTTTGGATAAAAGCGTCTGCCAATTGCATAAATGTAAATGTACACTAAAGTTTGATTCAGTAAGTGAACCAGCTCGAACGGTTACTTCCTGAGAACCAGCTTAAAAGAACAATTCGTTCAAGAATCGGACATCACTAATCTTCTCATCCTTACTTCCACCGTGTGTGACAACCGATATATAACATTACATGTACAATGATTTTAGAATTGAATTGTTAAATGTTTACCTTTTTCTATGTCTTTTCGCTTCGCTGTTGGTTTGAGTAGAAAAATTTGCCAATTTCTGTCTTAATTGGCAAGCGCTTAGGGTGGTACTACCTGTTTGACCAAACAATTAGATGCCACTAGTGGTGCAGAAATGTGTATTGGAGCAGGGTTGGAACTGAACTGTGGCCCTTTGACACCCCTGCTTAAAAATCAATTCAACACATGTTTTGAATCCATAAAACATCACTGGCAATGATTTGCAATGAAGGTAGATTCCTTTCATAGTGGCGTCTAGCTCTGACAAGCACACTTGCTGTGAATCACGCAAGTGACGCTCACTGCTGTGAAGAATGAAGAGCATGGGAACAGGTGAGACAGCATCCTCATTAGGGCTGGGCGATATGGCCAAAATTTCATATCCCGATATAGCTCATTTGATATCCCGATACGATATACATAACGATATAGCAATTTTTCTGTTAATTCAGTTCATGAATAGTCTACCATAAATCCTCTAATATTGGCCTGTATTCCATTACCGGCCGGGTCTCTAACATTGACCGGTCTCGCTGTTGGCGGAGGTAAATAATTATTAGAACCAACGTTTTTCTGGGCAGGCCACAACATTATGCTTGTGATAGTAACATGCAAATACCACAGGGGGGCAATGTTTGCTAACGAATCCAAGCCATAGCTACGGTAGCCTGGTCATGTCAATCACTTCGCTCTTGACTCGCACGTGACGTGAGACTTCAGTCACCGGTAGGCTACGTTGTTTACCATGGCAGCCGCGGAGCCAAAGAGGATTTTTGGCGAAAATCTATTTTTTAACCCCCTGGGTTCGACAATCGCGCCGGCGCGATAGGTTTTTTTTCTTATAAGTGCAAAAGAGATTCAAAATTCTGTTGACTTTGATCTTAATTACGGAGAGCGCGCGCTATTCAAACGCAAATAATCTGAGGCGATCCACGCAAACCTGTGAACACCCACAATCAGTTGGATATGTTCACTTTCAGGTTCACCTCGTTTTCATTTCGAGGAGCAACGGATCCGGTTGAGGAATAGGTCAGTTCTATATTTGCTTTGTTCTAATCGCAATAGTGTCCGTACACGCAAAAAGACTGTTTAAATATGAATCGCGTTTCTCTCTCTGTGTGTGTGTGTGTGTGTGTGTGTGTGTGAATGAACAGATGCGCGCTGTTGTGGAGCTACTAACGTTTTGGGTTGGCTGGTCATCTAGTTGAGAATTAACTTACCCTGGTCTGAACCGCGTCTACTACCGTCTCCATGTTTATGTATTGCAGCGTGCATGGGCATGCCGTGAGGTTAATTCTGCCGTAAAACGCCTTATCGTGGCGTAAACGATAGAGCCTTATATAAAACGATAGACATTTTCTATCGTCCAGACGATATATTTCGTCATATCGCCCAGCCCTAATCCTCATATTCCTGCTATATCAGTGACCCCGCTTCACGAAAGCAATCAGGACCACTGTGAAGTTGTACTGAGTGCCAGTGTCCTACCTCATAAGATATAATGATCCCTTTCTCCTCCCAAGTTGATTATTGTCCATCAGGGATGCAGCTGATGATGTGAAGTGTCGCGGTACGAATGTGTTTGGAAGGGTGTTGCTATGCAGCATGAAAGGACATTGAAACCAGAGCTGAAATAGTAGGAATCATGTGGCTGAGAGTTGAAACAGTACCAACCATGTAAGTTTAAGGTCAGATATCAACAAGCAAGGACATACTCGTCTTAATATGAACTCTGGAATGTCATCTGCTCCTATTATACCAATGTAAACAATGCCTCTGAATGCGTCTACACACTTGGGCATACTTGCACGCACACAGCATGACTTTACATAATTGCTGTGACAATTCCAATAGCATTAACTGCACGGTGGTGATGCAGACTCCATCTGCTTGAGTGTTAATGGGTATGACAACATGTGCCAATGTCCCACAGGAGTCCTCTCAAACACTCTCCTTTCTTGACTGGTCAAGTGGTTCGGTCTGGTAGCTGTGCTCCTGTAAGTCCTTCACCCACCCTGAGGAAAGTTCTGAGCTCACCCAGTGGGCCATAAAACAGTTTGGCGCCAGACTCTGGGCCTGCATTTTCCAGTTAACGCATCTGTCAGCAGGAACCCAAGGCCAGATTAAGAGGACAGTGGGCCATGTCTTGTTTGTTTCCATGTCATGCCCTCTACTCTCTCAGCTGTTACTGTTCTTACCGCTAATGCTTAGCTATGACAAAGGATGCCAGGCTCTCAACGGCACAGTCTGTTTCAAATGCTGGATATCTTGATTTGCTTATTTTATCAAAAAACAAAACAAAACAAAAACATTCTGTCCTGGAATATTTTGGTCCTCTTGTTGCAGACTTCATGCTAGTCAATGCAGACAAAAAACCTAGAGAGTCTACTAGTCTACTAGATCTAGTCGACCGATCTTCAACCAGATGGAACTGGATTACATATTTTCCAATCCCAATTTGACTTGTGATCTGTGATGCTGCCTGAATCATATTCATACAGTGTTTGTTTGTTGGCCAGATAAGGACTGGTCCCCCAACTGAGCCTGGTTTCTCCCAAGGTTTTTTTTCTCCATTCTCACTGATGGAGTTTGGTTTGCTTGCCACTGTTGCTTCTGACTTGCTTATTTGGGGACACTTAATAAGCAACAAATATTGACCTGACTGCATTGACACCATTGTATGAGAACTGAATAATTGTATAAACTGAGCTGGAAGATGACATCACTGTTTTCTCCACAGCTGCTGTATAGATAAATGAAATAAATGAAAAACTAATGATTTTTTAAAATGGAAATGAATCAAAATTGAACTTACTTAAGATGGATAATGACACTATTTTCTTCTAGAGCTGCTGTACAGCCGAAACAAACTTTGTTTGTTTGAAATTTTCCTGTTATCACTGTAAAGATGCTTTGAAACAATCTGTATTGTAAAAAGCGCTATATACATAAAGGTGATTTGTCTTGACTTGACTAGCGTCTACTATTTTCTATTCCAGCTTAGTCAAAGCGACATTTCCCAATATGTCAGAGCGCTATGACTCTGACCGGAAGTTTTATTTTTGAATGGAAGGAAATTCTGTCCTTAGCCTCATACATTTTTAAAGTGCTCCTATTATGCTTTTTTCTGATATTACCTTTCATGTAGTGTGTAATAGCTGTTTGTGAATGTAAAAGGCCTGCAAAGTTTTAAAGATCAAAGTGCATGATAAATAAAGTCATTGTCTCCCTAAAGAAAGAATACATTTTGAACTGCCGAAACGAGCCGTCAGTAACTCCAGTCTTACTTCCGTAACATTCATACGTTACAATGTAACACATTTGCATAATGCCCACCTATGTTCTTCATTGGATGCCTGTGAACAACGTCTACTTTGAACCGCCCTCAAACACTGTAGCTGGTTCTTGTTGTGTACATTTCAAGAAGACACTGTTTTCGGGGCTGCAAAATAATTTTTTTGTGTACACTTTCAAAGGATGCAGAGTCAGTGGTTAAATTTACCACAGCGATACAACAGCACTATAACCTTTTGACGATTGCTTCTCAAAAAGGTCAACGTGGGATTTGCAAAAGGCTTATCCATTAAAGATGGTCCAGTACCCACTTTATGTGGACCAACTTGTTCCTCTGAACTTGTTCCAACAGACTGGGCCATCTGACCAATCAGAGCAGAGCAGGCTCGCAGAGAGGAGGGATTTAGAGAGACTGAATCTTCGGATAGAAATTAGGTGATGTTCAATGTATATTATAAGAAAATGAAAATGACCTTTGATGCATGTAAACCTGAGACCTCCAAAACAAATGATGAACCTTTAAAATAGCATAATAGGGACACTTTAACTAATTTGTTCAGTGTTGTCCTTGCACTCTTTCTTGGCGTCACGGTAGGTTTTTGTTTTTGTTTGTGTTTTATTTTGTATTCATGCTCTTAGTTATGATTCCTGTTTGTTATTTGCTTCCCTTGCTCCTTATGTATCTTGCAATCATGTGATCATGTCTTGTGCTTCCCCTGTATGTGTCATGTTCTTAATGGTTTTGATTGTTTATTGTTTCATTGTGTTCAGGTGTTTCTTGTTTGTTCATCAGTCTTGTGTGTATATAGTATATACTATATATGTGTATATTGATTATAAGTTATGCTGCACCTACATGTCTAACTCTAATTAGAGTGTTTGTAGAGTATTAGTAGACTGGTAGGGTTAGGGTTAGAATAAGTTGACATGTAGTTGCAAAGTTTTTTATAGTCAGTAGAATGTCTGTTGGAGGACCATCACAATAAAGAGCAGATATCAAGTATTAAGTTAGGAAGTAAGACAGTCTACTAATACTCTAATGAGAGTTGACATAGTTGCAAAGTTACTTATAATCAACAGATTGTTCAAAAGGGACCACCAAAATAAAGTACAAGAAGGAGACTTCTGTCCAACTTGTTTGTTATTGAATAAATTTAGTGTGTTACAAAAGTCTGTCTTTCAGGACAAGAGGAAACTAGAAAAAAGACTATAACAGAATAAACTTGAGAAAATAAACTTGACTGTAGAACTAAAAAATATAGGAGGTTTGTTGGTTGGGTGACAATATTTAAGATGAAGTTCTCAAAAAACCTCATGGACTAGTGTTTTTGATCTTCAGTTCGCTTTGCTAATCCGTTTTACAGGGTGAGGACATATTTTCTGCAGTCATATTAAAAACTGAAACTCAATATGTGAGTAAAATGAGCTTGATTGTTTTACTTTGGCTGGAAAAATCAAGCGCTTACAAGGGGATATAAGAGATTATTAAAGATACACACACAGAGTTCTGATGGAATGGCAGTGTGCTGAGTAAGCCAGAACAGACACAACTCGACCTCAGCGGCACATTCCAGTGGACTCATGGGTATTCTCAGGAATCTTTCTGGCCAGCTGGCTCAACTCAGGGACCTGTGAGGAGAACGCCATTGAAATAATGCATCTGAAAAATGTTTCACCAGATTTACATGCAGTCAGATGTTTCATATCACCCTGTCTAGAGGTGCAGTACTCCCTCTGGAATTATGTGATACCAGAAGAAACTAAATATTTATGGAAGTCAAACTGATGTTAGTTTAAGTGCTGATAATATCTAACGTTTACTGGACCTGCAATAAGTCTTCAGTTTTTCCAGGTTTGTCAATGTAAACAAGGTTTTACCTTTGAACTACAGAAAACCCTTGGATATTAAAAAGGTAAATCTACATGCAGAATTAAAGGAATAAAGGATGAAAACAAATATGCTCAACCTATGCAAAAAATTATTTTTTTTATTATTATTTTTTTAAAAATTATTTTTAAAGATTTCCTTACTACAAAAATGCACACATTATAAATTGCTCATGCACATCTTGGAACATCTTTATGCGAAATTCCTGATTTACTATTTACAATCATTGGTTAAATTTACTAGATGAGCATGTGTCTGTTGAGCATATGTTCGCAATGTCTAATCAGAATTTAAATGAGTTTAAATGAGTCATGCCTAATTTCTGTATATAATAAATTTATAATTTGAATAAAAGTTTTTGTTTTTCATGCTGAGAACTAACAGCCAGTTACTTTTGCATGAGTGAGTTACTGATGGAATGGGATTGACAGTGATAACCATAAATAGCAACATTTTGGCATCTAGTGGCTTTGAACAAGAAACATGGATGCAGCAGTTTATATTGTTTGATGTCTGCTATTTTTGACAAAAGTATAGTATACAGTTGTAGAGTGTCCCCACACTCATATCAGTTTGGTTTGTTCCAAAACTTGTGTCACTCTGAAGACCTCATGTAAACACAGGACAAGAGGAAATATTTTAAAATATTATTAGATATTAGAAATTCTTTATCATAAAATTTCACGGTGAGATTGAGATCTTTGTTTCTTTGTATCTCACAATAGTGATACTACTAGAGTGAAAGCTTTGGAGAGAGATTGCATTGCTCTGCTGAAACAACTACTTTATCTTCCAAAGCGTCTAGCATATACTAGATTCCTGTTTGATTCATTCTCTTCTTACTACGTTACAGAGCAGCTGCTGTGCAAAAAAAAAATTCAAGGAGGGGGTGCAATGCATTCATCACATGGGACGCACATCATCAAATCAAATCATCAAATCAAACTTAAACATTTTTACATTTAAATATGGACCTATATATGGTCTAGATATAATACATACCCTAGATATTGATTGAAAACGTCTCAGTTACTGTTGTAACCTCTGTTCCCTGATGGAGGAAACGAGACGTGGTTTATTCATTTTCATTTATTCATTTTCATTTAGCAGACACTTTTATCCAAAGCAACTTACAAATGAGAACAATAGAAGCAGTTAAACTAACAGTAGGACAACAATAGACGAAAAATTCAGTAGATGACAAAAAAAAAAAAAAAAAAAAAAAAAAAACTTTGACAATCAATTATGGGCTAGGTTGATGTGGGCCCTTAAGACCAACATACCATAAACATTTCTTCATCCTCGGTGCCACGGTTCAGGTAGTTATTTAGGAAAAACTGCATTTTTTGGGTTTGGGGGGGCCCAGCGCGGGGGGGGGTGTGGAACCCGGGGACCAAACGAATTTTTTCCGTAAAAGTCTAGTGGGGCTACATGCCCACCAAATTTCATGTTCCCCGGTGTTTCGGTGTCCCTGGTATCATTGACGAAAAATTCAGTAGATGACGAAAAAAACTTTGACAATCCCTATATGACCGCTTTCGCTAGCTATGCTAGCGGCGGTCATAATAATTAATACGTTTATTTTTTATTTTTTATTTTTTATTTTTAAATAAATAGAAGAGAAGAGAAAGTGTTAGTATTACTGGATTAAGTGCTGCCGAAAATGATGCGTCTTCAGCCGTTTCTTGAAAATGGCTCCGGACTCAGCAGCTCTGGTTGAGTTAGGCAGGTCATTCCACCAGCAGGGAACAGACAAGGTAAAGGTCAGAGAAAGAGATTTTGTGCCTCTTTGAGATGGCACCACAAGACGACGTTCGCTTGCAGAACGCAAGTTTCTGGATGGCACATAAGTCTGAAATAATGAGTTTAGGTAAAAGGGAGCAGAGCCAGTGGTTGTTCTGTAGGCAAACGTCAGTGACTTGAATTTGATGCGAGCGGCAACTGGCAACCAGTGCAATTTTGTGAGGACAGGAGTGACGTGTGCTCTCTTCGCTCATTAAAGACCACTCTAGCTGCAGCATTCTGGATCAGTTGCAGAGGTTTGACAGAGCAAGCTGGAAGACCAGCCAGGAGAGCATTACAATAGTCCAGTCTGGATAGAACAAGCGCTTGGACAAGGAGTTGTGTAGCATGCTCTTATAGGAAGGGCCTGATCCTCCTAATATTGTACAAGGCAAATCTGTATGACCAGGCAGTTCTATCAATGTGATCTGTGAAGTTCAATTTATCATCAATCACAACTCCAAGGTTCCTGGCTGACCTTGATGGAGTTATGGATGACGAGCCTAGCTGACTGGTGAAGTTTTGATGAAGTGTTGGGTTGGCCGGAACCACAAGTAGCTCTGTCTATGCAAGGTTTAGTTGAAGGTGGTGGTCCTTCATCCAGCTAGAAATGTCTGTCAGGCAGGCTGAGATGCGAGCAGCTACCATTGGATCATCAGGCTGGAATGAGAGATAGAGTTGTGTGTCATCAGCGTAGCAGTGATAGGAAAAGTCATGATTCAGAATCACAGATCCTAGTGATGTCATGTAGATGGAGAAGAGAAGTGGTCCAAGCACTGAGCCCTGAGACACTCCAGTAGCTTGATGTTGGGTCTTAGACACCACACCCCTCCACGACACCCTGAAGGACCTACCTGAGAGTTAAGACTCGTGGTGTCGATGCGATAACACTAGGGGTCACTCTTGGGAGCCCTGAACACCTATTATACTTCAGAAAAGGCCAATGAGAACTGGTGAGTGAAATTTTCAAGCCACTTCCCTGCATATGGGTATATATACTGTATAATTACTCATTCAGGTTCTGAACGTTAAGATGTCCCGGCGCTCAGTCAAGCGTTGTGGCAGGAGGAACACTATCAGGGAACTGAGGTCACAACAGTCACAAGACATTCCCTATCTGTCAGTCACTTTAATGTGACCTGAGCTACGTAGTTTCAGCGAGGCAGATGTCAGCAGGCCACCGCGTGCAAGTTAACAAATGCACTCACAACTCACAATGCAGTGACTGGTGGCAGAGACTGAGATCTGCCCAGGGGAAGACACAGATTTACTATCTGGGAAACCAACACTATCTCAAGACCAATTCGTACGTATTTTACGAGGAGGCTAATTCGGATTCATTTGAATTGGGCAACTCATAAAATACGTACGATTGAGCAAAAATCTTACAAATTCATGCACGTGAGGTTGTATGAGTTTGCCATGTGATCGGGTTGGGGAACCCATATCATGGACGAGTACTGGGCCTGCCATCAAATTCCTTTGCCGAATTCGGCTGCCGTAGGGTGCTGAAAAGTATAAGATACGTACAGGGTTCACCAGTCTGGAGAACTCACATTGGTAAAAAAGCGCACGTTATCACCTCAGGGAGGGGAAAGTTGTTGAGTGCAAGCGGAGCACCCGACCAGTCACCTGCAACTTACATGCTCGTACCTGAAAACACATGGGATGAAACTGACTCCAGCCGGAGTTATTCGGTGTCACAAAAGTAAAGGTATTCTGTGTCACCTAGCCCACCACTCTGCAGATGTCTGTTGAAGAGGCGCCATTGGATAAAGACCAGGAGGATGCAACACTCCTTGTGGAGTGTGCTTGGTCTTCAAAGGGGCACAGCCCGTTCCCATGTGCCTGATAACTCAAGGCTATGGCATCCACAATCCGGTGGGCCAACCTCTGTTTGGAGACAGCCTTCCCTTCTGCTGTCCCTCAAAACAGACAAAGTGCTGCTCAGAGCTTCTGAAGCTCTGCATGCAGTCCACATAGATGTGCAAGGCGCGTACTGGACACAGCAACGATAAGTTCACCACTTGATCCCTGATAGGGGTAGTGGGAACAGTGGGCATGTAGCCCGGTCGAGGTCTCAGGATTAAATGAGAGTGAGCTGGACCGAACTCAAGGCACGTTTCGCTGACAGAGAACACCTGCAGGTCCCCAACCCTCTTGGTGGAAGTGAGCACGGTCAGTAATGCCGTCTTCAAAGAGAAGGCACTAAGCACGACTGACTCCAGTGAGTCAAAGGGAGCTCTCTGCAGGCCCAGCAAGACTACAGAGAGAGGGAATGAGGCATGGCCTAGGAGAAAGGAAAGCACTGACCTGTCTACACATATCTGTGGGTCTTCCCCTCCATTTTAAGGTATAGGCCTGACTTGTTGAGGGGGCTGTAGCCTGAGTGATAGCCATCTTAAGCATTCTGCGTCCCATCCAGGGGCCAGACGTGGAGGTTCCAGAGGTCTGGCCATGGGTTCCAGATTGTGCCCTGTTCCTGAGAAAGAAGGTCCTTCCTCAGGGGGATTCCCCTGTGATGGGCTGCATGAGCTCTGGCAACCAAGTGGGTAATTTATTTTTGATTATTAATAATTGTTGTTTAATTATTCAGTGTATGCATGTAGCGTCTATTTGTAGAATACTTACAGCTATGCAATGGGTATCCAATTGGTGGCAGAAGCTACAGTACACCTAGAAGAGAAGAAAAAGAAGGGTTAGCAGTCGTTCACATGATGTTTGGCACGACTGTCAGTATTGTACGGAGCTGTAGTTGGACTGGATCTGTGAATGATCGTGCAAATGGTGCTGGCTTGAATAAAGAACCCAAAAGAATCACAATTGCTTTTTGCTTTTTTGCTTCCTTCAAGTGTGCTACAATAGTCTTCAAAAGAGGTGAATGGAAATGAGCTAATGCATAGGAGACACTCGCTCAGCTCAGAAAAACAAATCTGATTGAGTGAATGCACGCTGCTCCTTATATACCTGTATGCGGGGGAGTGGCATGCAAATTGCATTCGCCAATTCTCACTGGCCATTTCTGAAGTATCAGTGTCCTTGGGGCTCCCAAGTGCGACCCCTAGTGTAATCATATTGACACCACGTGAAGTGACTACAGATAGGGAATCTTAATGTTAATTTCAACATTTACTAATACATTATTAAAATCAAAGTTGTATCTGTTCATTTTTAATGGACCTGAACTAAAATGAACTAACAATGAATAATTGTATTTTTTATTAACAAACGTTAACAAAGAATAATAACTACTGTAACAAATGTAGCTATTGCTCATTGTTAGATAATATTAGTCAATGCATTAACTATTTGTACATTAACTGTTGTAAACTGTTACATATTGTTCTTTATAGTTCTTTAATCCATTTGAAACGTTTGTTTTGTGTACAGTTTTATTGTCTTTAAATGTTCATAGTTATTTTTGTTATAAGAAAAAAGTTATTAAACCTTTTAGAAGGACAACACTTTTTTGCAACTTAATTCAAAACCATGATAATACAATATACCGTGATAAAAGCTTCAGCAATTATTGTTATATAATTTTTTTAAATACATGTCTAAAAATGACATCATGCTTTTGATTTAATTTCAGTTTATTTCAAATGGGATGAATAATACATTTCATTACTTATGCATCATTATTATTGCTCATAGATATTTAAACAAATCTCTGACCCTAATTATTAAACTTCACTGGCAATCTCACCACTGTTAGAATGTTAGTGCTATGAATATGAATACTACTTCAAATTGTGCTGCTCGTGGAGAAAAGGTGTGCTATTACTTTCAATTACAGCAATCAGACTTATGATTTGTGCCTTATCTAGGGGGCAAAATAAACCACCCAGAGCACCCTGAAGAGCAACATGCTAAAATATTCAGAAAACAATAGCAATCGCACAGCCACCTAACTGTATAGCTAGATGCTAACAACACTCAAAACACCATATCAACTGCATAGCAGCACACTGATAACCACCCAGCTACAGCAACCTGCTAAAAAAAACAACAACACTCAGAACACCATAGCAACACCCTGACAACCAACTAGAAACATGCTAGAAAAGGTCCAAAACACCATATAAACTGCATAGCAACACTCTGACAACTACTCTAGCAACCACACTGAACACCTAAGCATCATGCATGATAAACAAATTATACTGTTTTAAATATGCTCATTTAATTATACTGTTTTAAATATGCTTTATTGCAATTGTACATCTCATACAAATGTTGTGGATAATGATGACAAAGCAGACAGCTACACAGAACAGTCACAAGAGATTGACCAAGGCTCTCCGCCATTGTCGAATATGAAGGCGCAAAGGAAACAGGATCTTTACTTGGCAGACAGCCTACACAACGTTTTAATCCTCTCTTTGACAACACATTGCCAGACATACAAACACAATCTCTCTCACTGCCAGACCTCTGAGTGTAAGACATGGCCCTCTGATATTGTGTGACAAGCTACCATATGTGAGTGTATGTTGTCAAAAAATAGGATTAAGTCACCCAGAGGGTCATATGCCATTTAGAGTGAATAATTGCTTGCTTTGCTAGGCTTGGATTAAACATATCAAATGAGGCTTGGACAATAATAGGCCTTAGAGCTTTCCCCAAGAGGACTGACATAATCACAAAAATAGCATTAAATAAATGGTTAAAATTAATAATAAAAATGTTGTCATCATTTACTCCCCCTCCTGTTGTTTGTTTTTCCATGGAACACACACACACACACACACACACACACACACACACACACACACACACACACACACACACACACACACACACACACACACACACACACACACACACACACACACACAGTTATTTGACAAAATATCAAAGCTACTCTTTTCCATTTGATATAAATAGATGGTGACCGAGACTTTTTTAAGGTCCCAAAAGAAGTGGACTCCTGTGGTCTATTTCAAATCTTTTAGAGCCTTTTGTGAAATTCAAGTCAGCATGAAATTAAAATCTATTTTCTAAATGTATGTTATAGATCTTATTGGGAATGATTCATCTATCATTTACTGTATATGTTCCATTGTTAAATTAAAAACAACATACTTCTCTCTGATGACATATATATGCAGGACTTCTCCAATCATTTAGTCTTCTTAACCTTAAAAACAGATTATCGAAAAAGAGAAAAATGTAGGCCAGGGACTTGAACTTTCACTGCAAGCTTGCGTTTATCTGCTTCCATTTGCAACCCTCAAAAACCAATGTTTTTGAGTACAACCATTGTGTAGCACCAAGTCCCTGTCCTACATTTTTCAATCTTCGATAATCTGTTACAATCGGATATACATCACAATACAGAAGTAAAGATCTGTTGCTACTTCTGTCTCATCTCGACTTTAAGTCTTCCAGAAAATTAAACTTTCTGATTTGCTCTCAAACCTCCAACCCCTACAGGCTTTGATTTTTTGTTCTTTGTTTCAAGCATGAGAGCCCCATTTCCTCTTTCATTATATTGAAGCCTGGACATAAAATAAAAAATTTAAATAATAAAAGAAAAAACGGTAACACTTTAGAATACTGTTCCATCATTAGTGAATAACTACACAGGAAAAAAAGAGTAATGCACTATTAACATTCTAGTAACGGGGCTTCAAGCAGGGTGTCTGCCTATAAAAGCAGCTCATTTCGCCATATGATTCAGGTTAATCGACCGAAGCGACGAACGCCAAGTTGTGTATGTCATTGCACGGCCCTCTACCCAATACTCGTTCCCTTATAGCATGTCAGGAAACTGAGGTTACCGAGATACAGTCGTTCCCTTTCGAACGGTCGGTCGTATTGCGTCTGCTAGACGCGATGGGGAACCAATCCAATCACGCCGTGCTGTTTGTTCTATGGCCCGAGCCTGGGACGCTTGAACAAGAGTACCAAGGCAGAGGGCTAATGTGGCAAAAACACCCTGAGGTGGTTCAATAGGGTTGGAACCCTTAAGAATGATGGTGGGCCAGGCTCATACAGAGGCCGGCTCCAACTAAACTGATAAGATGTGTGCCTGCAACGCAGGAACTTCCAAGTTATAAAATCTGGCAAAGGTGGATGGCGAGGACCAGCCGGCCACTGCACATATATCGCCAATAGATACCCCACTGGACCATGCCCAGGAGGAGGCCATGCCTATGGTGGAGTGTGCTCTGATGCCTATGGGGCACTGCAGGCCCATAGAAGCGTAGGCTAGAGCGATAGCGTCCATCTGCCAACGGGATAACCTTTGCTTTGTGACCAGAAACCCTTTGGTGTGGCCACCAAAGCTTACAAAGAGCTGTTAAGACGGAGCGGAGTGCTCTATATGTGTTCTCAGGGCCCGAACCAGGCAGAGTAGTTGTAATTGTTGCTCGTCTTCCGACGTGGGAAGAGCAGAAAGCGAAATTACTTGTGATTTAAATGGAGTGATTTAAACGCATCCTTTTTGGGAACGAGGAAGTAGTGACTGTAGAAGCCTGACACGCTGTTGGGAGGAGGCACTGTCTCCACAGCCCCTTTTGCCATTAAGCTCAGACTCTAAGGTCTCGTCCATGAATCGGAGGAGCTTCGCCTGGAACACTTGGAGGACCGCTATGGAGTGGAGGGCAGAACCCGCTTGGCCAAAGGACGTGTAATTCCTGCCTGCGAGAGCTGAAGTTGTCCTGCAGGGTTTGGATGCGTGAGCCACCTTGGATTTTCATCCAATAGCAGTGGGTGGGCAAAGGTACCCAGCCACTGCTTCCTCTAGGGGGGGCAGCTTCTCGTAACCCTTTTCCTCAGCGCTGTCGATATTCGAGAGTGTGGGGGAAGTGGAAATGCGTAGGCGGGCCGAGTAGGGAGCGGCCACGACTTTGTCAGTTCTTCGTGAACCTCCGGGAAGAACGGTGCGGATCGCTGATGAGGGGCCTGTTGGCACCCCGGCAGGAACCATTCATTCAGGCGGCTGCTTGTGGTCTCCTCGGGAGAAGCCCAGTCGAGGCCGAGCTCCTCGTCAACTTTTGACAGGATGCGGATAAGCCTGGCGTCCAGTCCAGCTCTGGAGTCAGTGCGTTCTTTAGACAACAAGGGGACGGGGTCATCCAAAGAGCCCACCCAATCCTCCGTGTCCGATGCCGCGAATGACAATGAGTCATCATGAAGATCCTCCTTGGATCCTCCGAATGAGACGAGGCTGCTCGCATCACAGGCGACATCTCTCTCTTTGGAGAAAGTGAGGCACACGGGGTCTGGGCCAGCGTGAGCTCACTGACATCCAATTGCTCAACCCTCTGACTCCGCCGTTTCTTCCTCCGAGGCTCGAGAGGGAAAGGAAACGGGAGAGCGTGAGGGGCAGAGTCGAGAAGAACGCGATACGAGAGTGGAGAGATGAGAGCAGCATACTCTCACAGAGAGAGCAGATCGCCTCAGTAAGCGTGGCGTCCGCATGGGCTTTGCCCACACTCGCTGTGTCTGTCCTCAGCAAGCAGAGGGGCTCTGCATGTGCCACATATGTGGCGCGACATTTGCAACAACGTCGCTGCTCTTTTAGAAATGCTTGCCTTTTAGGTGCTCATCGGAGAGTGCAGGGAAACAAGGCAACAGCTCGCCGTGCGATGATCAGCTGGCTGAAGAGCGCACTGAATCTGTTGCAGTCCGCTGGCTCGCACGCTGTTCCGCTGCTGGGCTCTGTTTTCCTCTGCGAAGAAGGCAAAGAAGGCTTTCTGAGTATTCTGCAGAGTTCTGCGAGGTTCGAAGATCGTCGCTGAAAGAGATAAATCTGAATCATATGACGAAATGAGCTGCTTTTATAAGCAGACCGCCTATAAATAGATCGGCGGGCTGTGTACCGATTGGTTTGCGCAGTTACGCCGCTCCGCCATAGGCTCGTGCAGTTCCCACTGACTAGCCAATAGCGTGCAAGTAGTCTAGGCACTGTTGGCTGTGCAGTAGCACTGCATTATTTTATAAAGGCTTCAGTATTCGGAGAAAAGGAGTTTCCCCATCACGTCTAGCAGACGCAATATGACTGACCGTTCGAAAGGGACCTACTATTAACTAACAAGAAACTCTGATTAATGAATTAGGAAGTAATACCGTTTAGTCGAATGTGATAATTCACAATTAGCAAATCAGTAGCTACAATTTTTTTCATAACTCCCAGAGAACTACTAAGAACTACTATATACAGGTTCATAATTAAAATGAATACTGCATAATATATCATTAATTCTAAAAGTGAAAGATCAGTATTCTAAAGTGAAAAGCATAATAGCTCTCTTGTAATTACTGAAGCCATTGTACGCTTTTGAGGTTTTTGGAAGCTTTTGGACAGTAATGATTGAAGTGTTACTACATCCTTCTAAAGAAATTACTAATTCAATGGATCAGTATTCTAAAGTGAAGATCATGGTGACCCAATAGTAATGATTCAAGTGTTACCAAATCCATTAGAAGCCATTACTAACCTAACAAAAACCTCACTTGTGAGTAAAGTGTTTTTCACTTTAGAATACTGATCCAAATAATTAATAGTTCCTTTTAAAGGATGTAGTAATACGTAAATCATTACTATCCAAAAACAAAAAATCCGTACAGAAACCTCAAAAGCTTACAATGACTTGGTTAAGTTGGTTACCTTTACCTCAACTTTAGAATTTATTATACATTATTCATTATTGACATTAATTAAGAACCTGTATTGTAGTTCTTAGTAGTTCTCTGGGAGAACTTTTTATTTTTTTTATTAGCTAATGAACTACCACACCAGCGCTATTACTTACTTATTCGTTAATCAGAGTTTCTTGTTAGTTAATAGTAGTTACTAGAGTGTTAGTAAATCATTACTCATTTGTTCCTGTGTTAATTAATGACGGAACAGTATTCTAAAGTGTTACTGAAAAAGCATATAGTTTTGGACTACATTAAGGTTAAAGAATGTTTGGGGTGTGTGTATGTGTATGTGTATGTGTGTGTGTGTGTGTGTGTGGGGGGGTATCTATCCCTTTAATACCAATACTAATAATACTTGCACTATTAATAATAATTTTCTTGAGTGTGGGAATTGTGCTTTCTGTGGTATGAATTCAGTCGAGAGTTCTCGACATTGAGTTGGCACAGGTTCGGCTGCGACCTTGGATGCCAGCACACTCCACCCTCTCTGGAAAACTGCTGTGGGTTTCCATGCCTCGAGTTAGAGTGTCCATTTCTAGAATTCGAATGGACCCTACATCCCCTCTGAAACAGCCAGTTACAGAAGCTGTTTGTCTCAAACTTTGCCTGAACCAGATGTAAATGAAAGCAGTTTTAATCTGAACTATGCAGCCACAAAAACACGATTTCATCCATGTATTTACTTTTCTTAATAGATCCCTGTAACTGACCCAGAGACATTTATTTGCAAAGCTGATTTGTGGAAACAGGAATGCATTCCTTGCAGACATCAATATTTGCTTTTTGATTATCCCCTGTATGATAGCTGGAGCGAGGCGGTGTGTGAAGTTGCAGGACGTTGGGAAAAAGAAAAGCTGTCCACTGTTACAGCATTAAAATCACAGATATCACAGCTTTGGCACAGAAGGTAATGCTGTTGCTCACAAAGATGTTGGACTATGAGGACAGGATTTGAATCCAAGCTGCTTCCTTTCCCTAACCATTCCTAAACTTTCGGATCGCCTTTTAATGTTTTGTTTGAAGGCTAAACAATATTTTAAATCATGGTCATTCATTCTGTATGAATCTTCATAACCTTCTCCTTTGCCCAACCATTATTATTATTTTTTTTTAAAAAAAATTATGTTTCATTTGTTTTTAGTTTATTTCAAATGTAGTGTATTTTAGTTACATTTGAGTTTATTACGTTACAGTTTTTTCCGATTGCTAAACAACAGTGAGCACAACTGGAGCTACATGTGCAAAACTCTAACTACAGTCTGCACTACCAACAGTCACCTGAGCTAAACAGTTCACATCACCTGCAAAACTCATTCCAAGCAACACAACTCTTAACACACGGCTCAAAACAGTGCAACCAAACACTATGCACAACCCTCACTGAGATAACACCCACTGTCACTCAGAACACACTGAGAGTAAAAACACTAGCATCAAACACCAATACAGAAAATACAAACTTTTCATCTTTACAGTTTGAACAATTTCAGTGACTTCATACAAAGTAATATTTTCTTCAAAGAAAAGAGTGACATTCTTTCACATGATTTATAAAAATTTTTAGAACATAACTTCTTTAAGGTAAATGAAAATTAGCAGTTTGCTTCAATAGTCTGTAGTAATTTACGCAATTACAGTAATGAGAAAAAAAAGGTAGAAACTAAAAGTACATACTGTAATTCGAACAAATAATTGAGGGGCTAATCCTGCCTCTCTCTAGCATCAGGCCACAGGTTTTCATCAACATCAGTTCCCATCAAAACCCGTCTTCCTTGTTCCATTTCCAAAATTAGTCTTTCTGAGCTCTACCTATATATATATATATATATATATATGTGTGTATGTGTGTGTGTGTGTGTGTGTGTGTGTGTGTGTGTGTTCACTAACAAGTCTAAAACAAGACACCTGCTTAGCCTTTCAGCTGAAATTGCAATCAGCAGTGTTTGAAAGGCACAAGGCTGAAATCTATTCTGTTTTGAATGTGTGGTTCACAGTTTTGACAGCAGTGTGTTAGCATTTGAACAAAGTGCTGTAAATCCACAGTGTTGTGCAGGTTGTGGTTAAAGTCATGGGATAAGTGTGTAGAGTTTTGAAAACTGTGTTCAAGCAATGAAAAACGAACTAGAGTTTGGTCCACATGAACTGCTGCTGTGCAGACTGTAGTTAGAGTTTTGCACATGTGACTCCAGTTGTGCCCACTGTCATTTAGCAATCGAAAAAAACTGTAAGTATAAGTTTAGGTTAAATTTATTTATTTTCAGTATTTTAGGTTCCCCAAAGTTAACACGTTAGCTCATTTATGAATTTCTTTGCAAAGTCTAATGTTACTGTTAACTGTGGTATTTTCATGCTGGGTTGTTTTATGTATACCTTGAAATACCTTGTATCAAAATCTACAATATATAATTTTAATACAATATATTATAATTTAATTTATATTTTATATTATTTTAAATTATAATATAATATTATTTATATATAATTTATTATTATTATTATTTATATAAAATTATTGTATATTTGATTAAGTTTATTAAATATATTTAACTTTAATTGAATTAAAGTTAATGTAAATAGTTTCATTTAGATTTCATTTTCATTAACAATGATAACACTTCCTGTCATTTTTTAATGGCCACAGGAAAACAGAGCACCGACTGATTTGGATGCCTTTGTGTTGTCCTTGTTCCCTAAAGTTATGTCCCAGCTGTAATGGACCGGCTGGGCTCCAGAGTCCGTGTGTAAAAATAAAGAGCAGAACAGTTGCTCACAGCTGTGAGCTCTACTTTCACCCTCCACAGCTGCGCCACTTCACTTCTTCTCCTCTCTCACACCATCCTCCACCACACAACAACAACACACACACAAGCGATGCCCACCACATGAGCTGAGTTTTCATCAGCAGTTTGCTATGTTACAAGTGTGAATGTAAGTACTTTACTAGAGTTCTTTGGACATTCTTCCCCACCGTAGTGAATGCTTCCAGCAGTAATGCAGTTTAATATAGACTGGCCTAGACTGAATATTGTATACAAGTGGTGTGAGTTAGGGACAGGACCGACTCGACTCACTAAGCCTAACAATGCAGGGATGATATATTTTTGTAGGCCAAAACAAGTTAGCATTTTAGCACTTCCAGTTCCATCGTCCTGAAGTCAGTGGCTTTTTAAATGGGTTTTTGAAAAAGGGTCTGTTAACACAAGATCAAGATATTTTCAAAATACATCAGGAATACACCCTTATAATAGTGACAAACTTTTATTTTTAAAAGGCGGCTGCTAACAAGTGGCTAACTGTTAGGGACGTTAAATGTGATTATGCCAAACAGATAACCTGATCTGCTCACTAGTCAACTTTTACAGTTTCATTGTGTTTTATAATCACAAATTATTCTAGCCTATGACAGGGGCTGACCGACCAGGCATGCATCTCAAGTACTGAGCCTGACTTGGACGCCTTCACTGTGCCTGACTGCCGAGAAATGCACGGTGGATACTCTAATCCAGGGTTCGACAGCTGGGAACTCTCATGGAGAGCACAGAGGGCACTTGCATCACCCCCTAGAGGGGAATGGCACTACAAGCGACACACCGAGCCAGTCTTCCTGCACTTTACCTATTTGTACCCAACACACAGGAAGAAATCGACTCCACCCGGAGATTGTTGAATCTCGCGAAGGTATTAGGTGTCGCCCAGACCGCAGCCAACTGCTAACAAGTGGCTAACTGTCGGGGACATTAAACGTCATCACGCTGAACAGGTAAACTGATCTACTCACTAGTCTTGATCTCTCACTAACTTTTACAGCCTCATTGAAGGTTAATGGTGGTGACGAAGTCATTGACGTTGAAGCAATTGTATTTAGACTTAAGAATTCATAAATGTTATTTACATGTGTGAAAATTATCTTGATGAACAAAACGTGTGTAATTCATGGTAGCCAATGTGCACGAAGCAGAAGATGAAACAGGTAATCAAAACATTCTTAGTCTTTATGGATTAAAACAAAACACACAGGAAATCACAGGAGAAAATAATGAGTCTCAATCAGCTCCCTAGTTCGTGAATTGGTATGTTGTGTACACAAATTCGGCCACTAGTAGGGACAGTAAGGACACTCGCTCATTATTAGGACATTGATGATGACATGACAACGTCCTTGTTGCACAATGTCATTACTGGTATTTATAAATAATAGCAGAACTGATATTTTTCTGAAATATAATTAAATAACGGTCTATCACATTATCGTATTATGGGTGGTAAGTTGGCTCACGTGATTTATGTTTCGCGCTTCAGAATCGTTTAGGGACCTTAGTGAGCATTGATGCTTCCTGGTTTTCATGGTGCATTGTGAGATTTGTTTAGGAGGTGAAGGTTTCAGTGCATTGGAAGGATCTTGCGATTGAGACATCCCTTAAAATGGCTGACTCCCTGATTCTAGCCCTGACTACTGAACTAGGGAGCTGATTGACACGCACCCAATATAAAAGTTAACCACACTTACAGTCAACGAGAACCGACAAACATAACTGAAAACACAGGGCTAGGGATATATACAGTATACAAGGAGCAAACAAAGGGAAATAAATGAGACACAGGTGAAAATAATCAGTAACTATAGCTACTACCTAGGAGGATCGCCTCTCATAAACTGCAGGAAAATCAGAAAACAGAGACACTAACACGAGACAAACTAAACAGAACATATTCCGAGCCAGGGTTGAGGGTAACACATTACAAGTGTCAGATCTGCTTCTGTCTTGTGCTCTGTGGGACCTTTATGTTGAAGTTTCTTTGTGCCAAGTTTCTGTGTTCTTTCCTGCGTTCTGTTTCCTGTGGCCAGGTTGTAGTTTTGTAGTTTTTTCCATTTTCATTAGTCTGCTCCAGGTCTGTCAGTTTCCCTTGTTAAGCTTGTTTACCCCTCTGTTAAATAGCCCTTGTATTCTCAGGTTTTCTGTCGGTCGTTGCTTGATATCATGCAGGTGTCTACGGTTCCCCGTGTTTTCTTTGTTTTTCTCAGTGTTGTTTTGTTCCTGATTTATGTTATGATTGTTTATTTTCATTAAAATCTCCCTGCATTTGGATCCCTCATCTCTGCCTGCCGTCTTTGATTCCTCCATAATCAGAATACTTTTTTTAAGTATCTAGTAAAGTAACGCATTACTTTTACATTTACAACAAAATATCTGAGTAACTTTTTGTCTTTGTTGCTGGCTTTTGATAATCCAATTCAACCAAACCAATAAGCATTTTGTTATAAGCTGTAGTTATGTCGTCTGCCACTTTAAATGCTCATGCTCTTAAAAATTAGGTAGATTCTGATTGACTGTCAATCATCAGACATTCATCTGCTGAAAAAAGGTTATGGCAGGAGGGACATAACAAACGACACACCGAGCCAGTCTTCCCGCACTTTACCTGTTTGTACCCAACACACAGGAAGAATCCGGCTCCATCCGAAGCTATTAGATGTTTCCCGGCCTGAGAAAGAAGGTCCTTCCTCAGGGGAATCCGCCAGGGAGGGGCTGTCACGAGGAGCATCAGATCTGAGATCCAGGTCTGGGTGGGCCAGTAAGGTGCAACCATTAAGACTATCTCCTCATCCTCCCTGACCTTGCACAGTGTCTGTGCAAGCACGCTGACTGGGGGGAAACGCATATTTGCGTAGGCCCTGGGGCCAGGTGTGTGCCAGTGCGTCCGTGCCGAGGGATGCCTCGGTCAGGGAGTAAAAGAGCAGGCAGTGGGAAGATTCCTGGGAAGCAAACAGGTCTACCTGAGCATTCCCAAATCGACTCCAGATCAGCTAGACCACCTGAGGATGGAGTCTCCATTCTCATGGGAGAGTTGCATTCTCACAATCTCCATTCACAGGACAGGGGCTTCTTCGCCTTCCACACAGGTAAATAGGACACACGATCTTCCAACTGTGAGTGCTCAGGGCAAGGCGGGGGGTTCCACTCAAACCTAATGCCGGCGGCGGTCTGGGAAAACATGGCTGTCAACCCTGAATCCAAATCTACCTGAGCTACCACCCCAAAGGGGGAAAGGTCTGTGGGGACTGGCCCATTGGAAGAGCTCCCACTGTAACCCTCACAAATCTACTCTTTTACGCCGAAGCGCCCAAGTGGGAATCGCTGTACTTAACTATGCATTTGTGCTTAGATTGCGAAACACTGTTGAATGCTCTTCCAGCGAGAAATATCTCGTCTTTATAATGCTCTTTTGGTGATTGGAAGAATGATCACTGTCCACAGCTACTCGGCTCCGAAGCAAAAATCTAATGAGTGGATGCATGCCGCCATCTTATATACCCGTACTGGGGAGTGGCTAGACATGCAAATTCCATACTCCCATTTCACAGGCCATTTTTCTAAAACTCAGAGGTGATTGGGGCTCCTAAGTGAGACCCCTAATGTCAGTTGACATTATGTTTAACGTGACTGACAGAAAGGGAACAAAATGACAGCACACTTCCACAATGCTCTAAAACTCTATTTTAATAGTAGATGAACCACTTTTTGACCCCTTTGTCAACAGACAAAACCCCTTTGTCTATGAGAAAGTAAAAACATTTTAACTTGAAAGTCTTTAAAAACATATACTTGAGTAGGTGTGGACAACAAACAAAACAACAAATAACCACACATAGGACTTCAAAATGAACTGAATAATGAGAACAAACTGTATTCACTAACATAAATAAAAAAATAAAATAAAAAAAAAGACAACACAACATAATCTTGAATCCAAAATTAAACCAACGACAAAACGAAAGTAAAGCGACAGCCCATCATGGATGTCTGGCGCATACATTTAAACAAAACAAGAACATAAAGTCCAGGCCTGGTCCTCTCACGTCTTGCACTGTCTTCACTCCACCTTCTATCCTTCCGAAGCTCCTTTGTGAGACTCGAACAGGTGTGGCGTGCAGATGACTCTCATCAGCACTCGCGCCACCAGCCTCGCTCCATTCCTACGGCTCTCAGCCCCGCCCTGCTTGCCATATATATATATATATATATATGGCTTGTTCGAGGTGACATCAACAAATTAATTTTACAAAGAGAGGCTTTATATATATATATAGGCATCTTCATTAGAGAGGCCCGCTGCTCTGTCTGCTGATTACCAGCTGACCTTCTGCCCCATCTCTGCCCCTGTTCTCCAATAATCAGCCGACAGAGCACAAGTTATAGCCCTGCTCCGTCCATTGGGACAACCTGGCATCTTGCACCACCCGGAAGGGGGAAGTCATATGAAAGCACAAGGTAATTCTGTGATAATAGCATAAACAATTTTTTTTCTCCATTTTTTTGAAGAAAAATGTGAAGCTTTCTTATCCAAATTTGTCCCCACGATGTTAAGATCCATTCACACATAGTTAAGATTGTACTAAAATTGTAGCAGCCACTGCACCCAGTACATGGGTAGGCAAGTTGCTATTGGGCTCTTTAAATAGTGTCGCAAAGTCTGTCATCTTAGGTTACTCTAAGTAAGAGTATATATACTCTATAAAGCCTCTCTTTGTAAAATTAATTTGTTGATGTCACCCCTTCTTCTTGGTATCTTAACTTGTTCAGGTACTTCTATGTTTGGCTATCCATGTTTTTAAACTCAGTTGTGTTTTTCCCATGTAGGCCATACCACACGGTAACTTGATCATAGAAATAGCATTACAGACAAATTACTTTTAAATTATGTTTTATGAAATAACTCCATTAATTTTCTATTGGTGCCAAATGCAATGACTAAAAGAAAATGGCACTTCGTTGTAAAGTTACACTGTACAGTTACCACATGTTACCAACAGGTAAAAACAGGCTCTCCAAAAAACAGATTGTCCAAAATGATTTGGATGTTGGTCAGCCTAATTGTTGCACACTTAAGTAACTTAAGTAAGTTCCATAATTATTTCCCTATTCTCATAGAATTAGAACAAGGATTAAACCTTATATAATTATAGTTATCGTTATCGCCCTATGTGTGAATGGATCTTAACATCGTGGGGACAAATTTGGATAAGAAAGCTTCACATTTTTCTTCAAAAAGTGGAGAAAAAAATTTGTTTATGCTATTATCACAGAATTACCTTGTGCTTTCATATGACTTCCCCCTTCCAGGTGGTGCAAGATGCCAGGTTGTCCCAATGGACGGAGCAGGGCTATAACTTGTGCTCTGTCGGCTGATTATTGGAGAACAGAGGCAGAGATGGGGCAGAAGGTCAGCTGGTAATCAGCAGACAGAGCAGCGGGCCTCTCTAATGAAGATGCCTGGCATGGCTGACAAGCTAAAGCAGAAGCAGGAGGGTTGAATGAAAGAGAGTCATATGCTAATAGATGTCACTGTGATGACAGGATGAGGCCATGCTGTGCCAGGCATGTCGCCTCCATGTCAGCCACCAGAAATTCCATCTCATCTGCTTTGAATTGTTTGCTATCTTTATAAAAGAATTCTGAGCCATAAGTGACAGATCTCAGAAGTTAAAAGGATAACTAGATTTTTTCAAATAAAATGTGAGTACGTGTTTACAATGAGTGTTGTGGGTAGTTGCCAGGGTCAAGGTAAAGTCACATCTACTGGTCAGTGATTTTTCAGAAATCCAGTAAATAAATCCAGTAATTTCAACAGGAATTCATGAGATGGAGAATTTTGCATTAAGGTGAAGCATTTTCCTACGCAGATTTCTCAATGGATTTATGTTGGTTGAGCGAATTCGCTTGGATAGAAAGTGACTTCTGTGTGAGCTGTGCTTCATACTACACTATTGACAATAGACAATGAACAAAATCAAACTCTAATCTAAATTAAAATGCAAAAAAAATGTTTTAGTGTTGGACAAAGTGGTCAAAGTGGTCTTCGAGTCAAAAGGTTGAGAACCACAGCTTTAAAGAAACATTCCAGGTTCAAGCTCAAATGACAACATTGTGGCATAATAACTTGTAGTTACGTTGAGTCATTTACAGTGGAAGTTTTATTATGAGTAACCTAAGATGACAGACTTTGCGACACTATTTAAAGAGCCCAATAGCAACTTGCCTACCCATGTACTGGGTGCAGTGGCTGCCTGCTACAATTTCATTAGCGCCAACTGAACAATGCACAGCATGTTGAGAAGACCTCTCTGACCCTTGCAGTTCACTCATACAAATGAAACCTTTGCTTTTCTCTTATTTATATGTAACAAAAACCCTGTTATCTGTATTTATTTTGAAAATATTCAAAATAAAATTAAAGCCTGATTACTTCTCAGTCAGCACAAATTTCAACGTATAATCAAACAGACTTCTGAATTATAGGGTATAGTTCACCCACAAATTTAATAAACTTAATTTTGATGGTCCCTTTTGAACATTCTTTTGACTACAAGTAACTTTGAAACTACATGTCAACAAGCAGTCATTAGAGTATTAGTAGACTGTCTGCTTAATATCTGCTAACTCTTTATTGTGATGGTCCCGAACAGACATTCTACTGAAGTAAGTTTGCAACTACATGTCAACTTACGCAAACCCTAACCCTGCTGCCAGTCTACTAATACTCTACTTACACTCTAATGAGAGCTAGTAGACATGTAGGGGCAACGTTTCTAACTAATAATTAACAGAATGTGTTAAAGGGTCCATCAAAATAAAGTGAAACCGAAAAAAATAAGTTATGTGGAATTGTCAAAACATTGTTTGTGTTCACTTACTGTGTTTGGTTCCTGTTTTGCCTTGTACCTTGTTTGTCACCATAGTTATCCTCATTAGTTCCCATGACAACTAATCACCGACAACCTGTCCCTCATCAGCCCCTTGTTAACCTGTCTATTTAAACCTCTGTGCTTCAGTTGTTGTTTGTTGGTCGTTGCTCCTATGTGTGTCCCACGCCTGAGTCTTCAGCCAAGATGTCCGCCCACCTGAGTCTTCAGCTAACATGTCCGCCACTACAGAGCCTGTTCACAACATGGCCACCATGCCAGAACCTCCAGCTGTCACGGATAGTGATGGGCAGGGCAAATGAAGCCTCATGAAGCACTGAGGCTTTCCCCTGATTGTTTCGTGAATAGATTCAAAGCTTCGAGAGTGTCAAAAACAGCGCCATCTGGTGTTTAGCAAAAAATAAAGCAGCCAAAACCCTGTGAAAAAAGCTTCGTCGGACGAAGCAGCAACCACGCATTCCCTAGATAGTTTCATGTTACGTGCGCAAATAAAAGCCTAACATAAGTGTAATATAAGTGTGTGTGTTGAATTTCTCTCTGTGATAAATTCATTTGACCATTAAGCTCTGGCATTTAAAGCCAGTGTGAATATCAATATGATGTAATAGAAGAATATTGTACACCAAATTAAAATGGCAAATATTTTATAATTTGTATATTTATATTAATTGTATGACTGGGTATTTAAAAAATGTAATTGAATAAGTCTGAATGAAAACTCACTCGTAAAGTAAGATCTGGGCATTTGAGCATTCCGACACGCAAAATGAATCGCGCACATGATTAGACAGAAAATGAGGCTTCGTTTGTCATCAGTCACGTGATTTCTTCGTTAACAACACAAGCCTCGAATCGCGGCTTCATCTGGCACGCCCATTTATGCTTGACACGAGCTCCGACGCCTCGGTTCAAATGTCACATCACTAGTCACGTATGCTACGCCAGAGTCTCCAACTGCCACGGATGCCATACTAGAGACTTAGCACTCTCAAGCCTGCCGGTGCCTGAGCTGCCCATCCCAGAGTTTGTCCCCTTGTTCTCGCCGGTACTCCCTGCAATGGGCATTTTGTGTGTTTGGGCTATACACTGCTCTCCAGCCCATGAGTTCGCTCCAGAGCCCTTTTCAGCCCCAGAGCTCAGTCCTGTGTCCGTTCTAGTCCATGAACTTCCTTGTCTGACTGGATTCAACCATGGAGGTCGCTCATGAACTTTCTGTTTGCCCAGACATGACCCTGAAGGTCGTCCTCGAGTTTCCTGTCTGCCCTGATGCGACCATGGAGGTCATACCTGAGTTCCCTGTCTGCCCAGACATGACCACAAAGTCATCCCTGAACTTCCTGTTTGCCTGGACATGACCACAGAGGGCACTCTTGAACTCCCTACCAGCCCTGTTATGGGCTAGGAGGCAGATTTTGAAGTTCTGAGATGGCAATAGACTCTGTAATACACACTCAAAAATAAAAGTGCCAGGATGAACTAAAAAGGGCTTTTTGCAGCAATGCCACAGAGGAACCATTTTTTTTGTGTGAAGAATATAGTCTAAATAATTTTTTCCTCTACAAAGAGTGCAGTGGGAAGGTTCCATGGATTTTTAAAGATTCTTCATGAAACCGTACACCCTGACAGATTTAAGAACCTTTATTTTTAAGAATGAAAGTGGAGAACACTTCACACAGAAGCATGTTACCCAAAGAGTCTGCACACTTCGCTTCCCTTTACACAGGGACAGGTGGTCTGAGGGACAGTATAGCTCTGTTTAATCCAAGTGCCTGCTTCAAGGGCTGTGAACACAGGAGTGCTGATAACTGACATTATGTTCTCATTATATCCATCCAAATCAGGTGAAGGCCGTGTGATCATGCGTGTCTTTCAGGATTGGGTAGTAACTGATTACATGTAATCTGCATTACAAAATCAGATTCCAAAAATTAAGTACTTCATTGATTACATGATTACATGTTATTCTCACAATGGCAGAAAATTATTCATAATTCATTGATTCTCCTTACTACTACTTTTGTTATATTTTCAAATTTCCTTAAAAAAAAAAAAAAATCCTACTGCTTATACATTCAGAAGGTCATCCAGGTTTGTGGAACTGCACACACAGACCAGCCACTACTGAAAACTGAGACCCACACAGCATTTGATCACTGGATTTACAGAAATCATTTCACTCTTAACAAGTGTTTTCTCAAAATTGCAACACTGCATATTTAATCAACTCCTGACAGGCACATTTATTTTGAATTATCACTTAGTGAGTCATTTAACCACAAATTAGTCTTTTGCCTTTCAAACACATTAAAATGAACAAATTTATGTTATTTCATATTTACATAATGCAGGAACTCTCCAACTTTTTTTTTGTCAACAGAACCTCTTTGACACAATATTTACTTGAAGTACGTACCCACTGCGATTTTAAGTTACCGGTTAATGGTCCCATGACATGCAGGTAAACAAATAAAATATTTCATGTTTGTTTTTATTTTTAAATAATTCATTTAAACTTTAATGATTTAAATACTTAATAGCGTTACATTAAACTCACAAACCCCCATCACGAACCCCAGTCCCTGACACAATGCAATATTTAATGTATTTCATGTTGTTGATTACTGAGAATACAAGATATTTTCTTTCTCTTTGTTGTTTTATATCAGTATAGTACAAGATTATCCTATTCAAATCAATGTGATAAACGAGTTAGGTCAAAAGTAATCTAAAAGTAATCAGATTATATCACCTTAAATGTGTAATGTATTACTAACTTTGTCATGTAATTTGGCAGCACAAATTGTAGAGAATAAATCTGCAGAGAGCTAAGTAACTATAACATAATTCCCAGTTTTATGATGTGTGGCTTATGTTTATAGATTAGATGGTGCCCTCTGCTGTTTCTTCATGTGCATGTACAGTGTCCCCACTAGTTGCATTAGAAAACTATATATCAAGTGCTTGAGCTTCTCTCCGAACTGAGCCTTTTGTGCAGTTACTTTCAACCAACTCTTTCAAAGCCATTTGAGTGGATGTATGTCATTTCCCTTCAAGTTTATCACAATAACTTTGAACATGATCCACTATTGTGTGACAAAACTGAAAATGTTCTAATGTTTCTTCCCCACATTTTAAAAGTATATCTATTGTTAAATGTTATATTTATTTGTGTGAAATGATGATAGAACAAGCACACCTTTCAGTTTGTGAAATATTATGAACACATAGTATATGAATTTCTTTGATATATCCTCACTCTTGATAAGTTAACTAAGCAATCCTGTATATGTACAAAAATGTCTTTATTGAGCAAATTATTCACAGAAATAGTGAGGATGTACATGCATAATACATTCTAATTACATAAGATGCAACCGAAAACAAATTAGATTTCAATACAAAAATATACACATATAAACACAAATACTATGAACAGCATTATGTTCAAGACATAATGTTTCTATGCAGAAGACTCTGAGTTTAATTGTGCTGTGGTATTGATGAGATCTCTGGGTAAAGTCTCTCTTGCCTCCTGCATGCGCTTATGGGCCCTCTGAAACGCTTCTGAAATCACAAACACAGACCAAATCAGAAAAGAAACATATCCTGCAAAATCTGATATATTGTCATTCTGTACTTCAGTCAAAACAAACTAGATTTTTACATTTTCTGAAGTCTGTACAATGACGCAAGAGTATCTTGGGTGGTTAGTAGGGCATTGCTGGACGGTTGCTGAAATCAACCAAAACTGATGGTGGCCCAAATCAAGAGCCCACTATGATATTCTGGTGTATAGCTATTGTATGTTTTGGGTTCTCCCTTAAAGGTATAGTGGAGGATCTTTCCGAATTTTAGATAAGACCCGCCCTCTCCACTTTTTGAATAAGTTTGATTGATTCACCAGAATGATTGACAATTAGGAGGACCAATAGTATAGGTGATCCACCCGCAAGTAAAAAATCCTCCGCTATACCGTTAATGTACATCTAAAGTTGCGGTCTCATTTACTGTTGCACAGTGGGCAAAATCCAGTCATTCTAATAGGATTTCACGCAATTTAATTCATTTTCCAGTTGGTCACGTAAATTTGCCACGCTGGCCAACAGAAAGGAGCTTAGTTCGAAAGTGACTTCTGTGTGAACAATGTTTTATACATCTCTACACTACTGACCTTCTTATGCCCGCAAAATTACGCTACAATTTCACTAATGTGACTGCATGTTTCCAGTTGTTCAAAAGTAATCTGATCGGATTAAATCATATCTTGAAAATGTGTTTTTCAAAAGACGAAGAAAATTAGATCGGATTAGATCACAAAATCCAATTTTGGTTTTGATCTGGATTAAGAGGTTGAATTAAGAGAGAATAAATGTTACAAATTAAGTGTTATTTTATGTTTTTTTGAGAAAATGAGAAAAGGGGAAGAATTGATAGTGTGTAATTGTGTTTAATGTTCAATTAGATTGGAATTATTAGAACCATTTAAATTACAGTGGGTTACCATTGTGGAGAAGAGTGGAGCATTTTGTTAGGCTGTGGACTGTTTCAGTTACTTTCAACTGCTTTGGCTGAAGGAGCATGTAAATCTTAACATTTAAGATGCTAATATGTGCTATAGCAAATAGCTAACTATAGTCTATCAATTCAATTATGTGTCACTAAAATAAGTGAAATCTTAATGGATGAATGAATATATAAATATGAATACCAGAATCATGTCAGGGAGCCTTTAAAAATTCACTTTGAGACTACTTAAATGGGTCGCTTAAAATGACTTAGTTCCATGATGTTTAAGTTACATGAACAAATTATGTTTGTTTAACGTAACCCAGTTATGTGGAACCTGTTGACATAAAAAAAGTTAATTAAAGCCAACATATAATGTTGCATACATTTTTTGAGTGAGATTGGGACAAAATAAGTGGAACAATTAGGGGGTTGTTAAAATCCCTAATCCTAAATATGAACATTTACTTACCTTGCAATTACCTCAGCAAAGAGCACTAATTAATAGCAATAAAAGTCCTATCTGAAGTTATTTAAACCTGCCTTACCCAAAACATTATACACAGAGCCCTGCTGACTGTGGCCTCCCAACTGATCCAGAACAGTCTGTCTCCTTTTCTTCAGGGTGCTGGCATCAACAAAAGCCCTGAATAAAGTACAGCAAGCACTTACAATCTCAAAGGGATAAAATAGTACTGCTGCATTAACAAAATGCACGATTCACTGATTGTGTTGGCCAACCTGGCATGCTGGATACAATTAAGAGTAAAGGTCACACTTCCAGTGGTTTGAGTGCGAAAGCCAAAGCGACTCAATCGCTCTCCCTAAAAATAGAAGCAAAGTGAATTAATGGACATGCTAATACAAAAATACAGCACAACATGTATAATGAGTCACCTTGAAAGTGCCAGGTACTCTGACATAACTGATGTCCTCGAGTTCAGGTGCTCCACCGATGAAGAAGCGTCTCAGTTCAGCCACCGTGCCGGGCTGGAGGGGTCTCCATGTGCGGCAAGTCATTCTGTGACGCCCTGAGAGCATAAAGCCACTATTGAACAAGCTGATACAAATATAGCCTACTTTATAAAACCTACTTGTACAAAATTACTTGTAATACAGTTAATATATGATATCCAGAGCACAGTTCATATTTAGTTTAATCCTGCAGTTATTATGTTGATTTTATTTTATGTGATATTTTGAAACATTATTACAATATAAAATACCTGCTTTCAGTTTTCTTATTATCAATATCTTTATAGAGCGTTCAATAGAACAGCATGTATTTGAATTAGAAATATTATAATGAATGGTTGTATGTTTTCCAGTTTGACCATGCCACCCATTATCCTAATTTTACTCCCAAAAGTTCAATGATTCTCAAATGCTGGTTACAAACTGGGGCATTAACATAGTTCAGTATACAGTTCTTCATTCTCAGAAGAAATGTTTGTCCTACTTAGCCTAAATTGGTGTGTTACAATTTGATGCTGTCACTTTCATTTTAAACCTGCCTACCTTTAGCAGGTAAATTACCCCACACACACACACACACACAAAAAAACAAAACAAAAAAAAACCATATTAATGTTTATGGTGCCAATACGTCACTCACATCAAAATTTTACTCCCAAACAAAATATTTGCTTTGTGAATTTGGTTATGCATCATTAAAATGACCAGAATCAAAAGAACAATTCATTGATGAATTGAACATCACTATATTACACCATGCAATACTTCAAAACAAAAGATTGTCCGACTCCTACCTGGCGTTGAGGGAATGACCATGAATCCATAGCCCTCAGTTCTGTAGCGCTGCCAAAAATCCAGTGAGAGAACTTTGAAATACAGCACAGGCCACTGGGATAATGACCCTGCACAGAACATCAGCACCTGTGTTTATTCACTGAAAATGTATTGACAATGGTACTTTATTTTTATATCAGGTGGTTATCTATGTAAAGTATTTTTCCATTCTTTAGTTACAGATATTCTGAGGCAATCAAAGATCTTACCATCAGATTCATCTTCTTTATGGAAGAAGGTCTCAAAACTGAATGGATAGGAGAAGAAGGCAACATCCTCCTATAAAACAAAGAACATGCTTACCACAGTTACATGAACACAGAGCCAGTTGAAGGGGTCAACTAAAATGACGGATTACCTTTCCCATGCTGCGTGTGCGACATGTCTGAGTCACACCAGACAGACACTGAATAGGAACACTGGACCAACCTGAAGAACACAGAGCCATCTCAACACCATGAATTACTGACAGAAAATGTACAAAACCGAAACACAGTAAAACCTGAAATGTCTGAACGTCATTTAAATAGTTTAACAATCAGAATGTGTGTTCTTTTTTTTTTTCTTTTTTTTGAAGAGAATAACTATTGTTTTATCATTTAAAACTTATCAAACATTTTTGTGAAATGCTTTGCTTGGAAAGTGTGCCTGTGCTTTCTTTAAAATAAATGTCACTTCATTAGATTTTATCATCAAAAGCAATGTCATGTACATTTCATAAGTATGGCTTAACTGTTTAAAGGGGTCATATAATGGTACATGCACTTTTACAAGTTGATTGTACTGACGTGCGTGTTGGCAGTGCCTGTACACAACCATCATATAATGATAAAAATCCATCCAGTGTTTTTTTTTTTTATCTCCTTATATGTTTTCCCGTCTCAAATCGAGCTGTCTGACCGTGTGACGTCACACGGTCGGACGCCCCTCCCACGGTTAACTGACAGCAGCGTTTCAACACAGACCCGCCCTGAGCGAGCTGTCATCATCATAGTCCGCATTGTTGATATGCTGGAGCAGAATGGCGTCTAAGCGATTGTGGTGTTCTGTTCTTGAGTGTAATAAGGAACACAGCAGTCATTTTGATGTTCCTAAATCCGAACCGCTGAAGACGCAGTGGCTGAGTTTTGTTTTCGAAGGGAATATTCCCCACGATCAACGTCAATGCTTTCATGTTTGCGTGAATCATTTCTCACCAGACTGCTTTATAAACGAGGGTCAGTATAAAGCTGGTTTTGCTAAGAAACATTCCTGCCGTGACCTCATGTCAGTGCTTCATCCCTGACAGTTGTACCTAACACTGCATAGATAACGTTACGCATCACTGACAAGCCTACATTTACCAAAAAAAAGTTTCTCAGCCAGAGTGAAATCGCCCAAAAAGAGGCGGTACTCCACAGAACGTGACTTGGCGCTGATTGGACTATATCCAGAGGCAGAACAACAGTGAGTGACTGCTAGCGTAACTCTGTGGTTGAATGAGATTGTGATTGAAAAAGTCCCTTTCACACTTTGGTGGTGCGTCGCCCAATCGCCCTAATGAAGAAACCGCCGCTGACTCCACGTGTGTTGTGTCAAAACACCCCACAGAACAGAGGGGCGGGGTGAGCAAAGCTCATTATCATTTAAAGACACATGAACTTAAATGGCGTGCTGAAAACAGAGCTGTTTTTGACCTGGTAAAATGAGTGTTTTCTTACAATACTAATGAGAATTTTTTTTAATTAAAGTATATTACAAACTTTTCATTTAGACCCTAAAAAATCATATCAACTTGTACAAAAATGGCATTATATGACCCCTTTAAATAATGGTTGCCACTGTGTGTATGAGAGTAGATTGACTTACTGTTTGGTAAATCCAGGAAGAAGTGGATGTAAAGATTGTCATACTCATAACCCTGGGCAGAAACTAAAAAGAAAAATGGCCAGATTATGATTCGTACAGTAACATTTGAGACCCAGTTAAAAATGTCAAATATATTGGAGACACTGTACAATTTAAGCATGCATATAATGTATTGATGTTATACTGCTTTCCCCCCTGTAAATCTGGCCTCATTTTTAATGTTATACTCACCAATCTCTCCATTTACAATCAGGCGAAGTATCCCAGGAGGTGGCTAAAGGAAGTTTTTGGAGAATCAGAATGAAAGGTTTACCTTTTTTATTTGGATTATAATTTAAATAGTTTTTTTTTTAATACTATGACACCATGGGTTTGGATAATAATTATAATTCTTACCATCTCAAAGTCTTGGCCAACCAGGCTGTTGAGATAATCTTTGTGACGTGTGTACAGCTAAAAAGAAAGAAAGAAAGAAAGAAAGAAAGAAAGAAAGAAAGAAAGAAAGAAAGAAAGAAAGAAAGAAAGAAAGAAAGAAAGAAAGAAAGAAAGAAAGAAAGAAAGAAAGAAAGAAAGAAAGAAATGTGTGTGAATGATGAATCCACCAGACAGGGTTTAGCAATCCAACAATGAGCCTTGGGCCAGCCAATGAATTCCATACTGCTCCAGGGACACTCTCTGTACAGTAAGTCAAGTTTAAGATGCTTTGATGAGCAGAGTCTACTAAAAAGTAACCAAGAATTGTCACACTGGGACTGTGTAGGTACACTCCAAAAGGGAAGGGTGATGCTAACAGTCAAGCTCCAAACAGTGTTATACTGTTGTAGTATTTATTCAGATATTGAATTAGCTTTTATTTTCTGTTATTTTAATTTTAGTTTAAGTTTTAGTAATTTTCTTATTTGCTTTTATATTTTAGTACTTACACTTAAACCTATTTTATTTCAGTTTCCTCAGTTGTAACATTTCTATTTTTTTCCATCTAATATTTATATCAAGTTTTATTTTAGAGTAACGGAAATTATTTTTAATAATAAAATAAAAACATTTGCCTTATATGACACCTTGACACAACGTTTCAGTCAAAATCCAAGGCCAAAATATTATATTTTATCCTTTGCAGATATGGCAAATCCAAAACCATTTGCCCAGATGGCCAACATAGTTTATTTAATGTAACTCAAATATAAACATTTTACATTACATAATTATATCCAGTGCAGGAAAGTGTCAACAGAAAAAAAGTTAAATCTAATTTGTGACATTTTGTGAATCAACTATGAGTGACCCCTATTTGTGTAGTGTGAGTGCATGACCGTTACCAGTCATTGCTAAGGAGGAGTGTTTCAAGTCAGTCACATATGAGATTCCATTTCAGCTCTCTAGGGTTTGGAACAGGAGCTAAAAGTTTAGACCAGGGGTGTCCAAACTTGATCCTGGAGGGCCACTGTCCTGCAGAGTTTGTGTTGAGGCAAGTTGGAGCTAAACTCTGCAGGACAGTGGCCCTCCAGGAGCAGGATTGGACACCCCTGGTCTAAACCGTGTGATAAACCTCCAATCCTAAGCAAGGGGAATTGGCCATACATCTTTGTACATGCGCTGCTCTCTCTCTTTCTCCTCCGCATGAATGTCTGATGAGGCATTCTCCAGATACAGCCTCCACACCTCCCTCTTCTCCCCCTCTGTTTCCAGCCTGGAGTGAAAGACAGTCAAATACACTTTGACTTTTCACAATGAAGTCACATTATTCTAAAGAGAAATTGATAGAAATTGGTGGGTCTTGCCTGTAGGCTCCTCTGTTGTTGTTTAAGTCTGGTTTTAATGTGATTACTCCATTACCGTCTGCTTTTATTGTGCATAATACATATTCATTCTCTTTCAGGCCCAACCTATAAAACACAGTCAGCTCAGTCAGTTGATAGATCAGATCTCATTCTCTTGCGAACTGGACACCATTGTCTGTTTATTTCACATTACTTTAAGACTCATATTATAAAAATCTAATTCTTGAACTTAAGAGTAAAATAAAGGAGTTTGTCTGTAACGTTTCTGAAGATAATTTGCATAGAAGTCTTAAAGGTGCAGTAGAAAAATTGTCCAGCTGGTTGAAAAGGGTGATATTGAACTACATAATGCATTTTGGATGCAAAATACCTTAAATAACATTATAAGTGGACCTCAAGTTAAATTAATTATAATAAAATGTATGATGTGACCCTTTTAAGTGGCTATTGAAGAGTATCACTGTCTCACTTACTTGCCAGAAGGCCCAAGATCTCCCATGATGTGCATGGTCTGCACTGGTGTGTTGATGATGTGGCTGTTCTTTATGAACTCCTCTGAAGGCTCCCATGTGATTAAACGCGACTTGGGAACATTAGACTCTCTGAATTATGGAAAAAAATAAAAATAAAAATTATGTACAGGTAAATCTTCTAAACTTCCAAAACATGATACATCTTTTACAGAAACTGTACACTTACACAGGACGTCTCTCTTGTCTCCTGTGTCTAACATTGGCCATGCGTTCTGCTAAGAAGGTTGGTATTGACTGAGCTGGGGTCAGCATACTTTGAGCTTGCTGCCAATAAAATCACAACTTCAGAAAGCTATAAAACATACAGTATGTGGTCTATATATCTACTGCTGAATCTCACCAAACTTGTCGAAATCATGTCTGGGTAATTTTTTCACCGCAAATATTTATTTATTAGTAAGAAATTAGATTTAGCTTGAAGCAAGCAAGCATGAAAGGGAAGTCGCGATAGTCTTTTCTTCCCTTTTGTGACGTTTATCCAAGTGAAATGTAGGGAGGGACATGATTTTGTCCATCGGGAATTACTTGGATTGCTGTGGTTTGCTATTGCTGTGATGTCATGTGAGTGACAGGTTGATCCTGCCCTTGTGTCAGGGAACACAAGATGTCATTGCAAGAGGAAGGGGAAGTTATTTTGATTAAGGATTACAAGGGCACATGAATTTAAAAATATATATATAATCTGCATGGATAAATCATTTATAATAAATAATGGAATATTCCATAAAAAAATACAATTCGACAATTCTGATTTCATGGTGACTTTAAGGAAAATAAAGCCTAATTTAGAAACATTAAGATATTTTGTATTGTGAAATTATTTTTATGACAATTCTTAATTTCTCATATTGTCATGACAATGCAATGCACAATGAAAAATATCCTCAAATAGTTCACCCCAAAATTCTTAAAATAAAATAAAGTGCTACCAACATTTCTTTCTTTTTTTTTTTTTTTTTTGGGTGAATTATGACCTGGGTATGTTTTTTTTAAGTAAAAAAAAAAGAAAACAGTAGTCAACCAACCTCTTCCCATTTGGAAAAGCGATCAAAGTCTGTGTAGGTGAAAATGCGCTGGTTTTGCCTTCTTTTGGATCTTTCAATTGCCGTGATTTCTGTGTGATACTGGCGCTCCAGTGGTGTTTGACAGTTTGACTCTGTTTGGTAAAGATCCACTTCATACTGCACACGAATAGCAAGCAGAACTCATCAGATACACCATGAAAACAGTTAACCTGCCGACTATCTAGCACACATCTTTGGCCTCACTAGTCTCCTACCTGACTGAAGAACTTCTCTTGCCAACCAACCACCAGTTCCTCCTCATCAGTGGCTGTGTTAGAATGAGAGATAAAATATTATAAAAATATTATCCACAATATACGAGGTAAATAGTTGTGACTACTATGTCTTTCACATACTGGAGGCTGATTGTGTCTGAGAGCTGAAGGTTTCTAGCTCTATAACTCCTCTTTCCTGCTGAGAAATCATTTGCTGATGAAGGTGTTGAGACAGAGCAGCTGTCGAGGTCACACGCTGTATACGCACTCTACAAAGTAACAAAAAGGACCATTATAATACCATGTTTTTAGGCATAATACAGCAGTACTTTTTTAGTGACTTGGATTTCCATGTATAATGTAAGTAAACTATTTAGTAATATTTTTATAATAATTTTCCCCAAATCTCTCTGTTTTTTATTTATAAATCTCTTATTTGTTATGGTGCAGTAGAGATGGCAAAACCGTGGTAACGTTACTTCGATTTATAATGGAACTGAAATTAATTTACCATGGTTTTACATGGTAAGTTACTGCATGGCAATTCCAGGAATAGCACGGTACTCCCATGTCCAAAAGACATTATCATGTATTTAATACTGAGTATACTTTTGTTATAGATGTCGGGTACAGTACACTCAAGCGACGTGACTTACCGTATGCGTAAGTTTTTAACTGCATCCCGGGAACGGTAAACCGATTCTCCGGTGTCCGTGCACCAGCCGTCGGCCATATCTGACACTCAGAAAAAAAAAAAATCTTTATATTTATTGTACCATCTGCATCAGTTACTAAAGTTCTAATACGTTTTCTAATAATAATACTCGGGTAGGAAGTACACTCGGGTACACGCCAGAGAGTCTCGTTGCATGGTAACACAAACGGAAGAAGCCGGAAGTCAATTGTGCGCATGCTTGGTACGGATATAAATACGCTGTTCTCAAATCAGCCTGAGCTGCTTTCTGAAGCATTACACAGCACCGGGACCAGTAGCCACAGCTGATCTGGGAGCAGAAGCGGTTCTAAAAACACTCCACGCTTCACATCCACATGACAACTGCTAATGAACTGGAAGCTGTTCCACATGGTTGTATTTTGTGTTGAACAACGAACATAGTTGTTGAGATATGCTTGAGGTCGGTTCTTTTGATATATCGCATGTTACTAATATAAAAAATTCTGCTTCATTTAATGTTTAAATAACGTTGCTGATACTTTGATCCTGAAGGGCAAGTTAGCTTTTTGGTTAGCAGCTGCATCTAACTTCTTAAACCAGGTTTGCAGCCAGACTGGTGTTCAGCTGGTTTTGCAAGTCAGTCAGCTGGTCTACCAGACTGACCAGTTGAGAAATAAAAAACATAAAGCCAGACTGTTTGAAACCAGCAAACTACCTTAAGCTGGTTAAAGCTGTTTTATTAAAGCATACCTTACCAAGTTATTAACTAGGCAAATATGCAGGTATGGAAAACAAGTATCCAAGTCTTCAGAGTCTCAAACCGAACTAGGAATAGATGTTTGGCTGGACTGAATGAATTATATATTACACCAGCATCTTTAACACAACAGGCAGCCTATACTTGCACAAGAGCACTTTTCTTTCCAAAAGACAGTGTTTCAAAGTCAGATGAGAGATTTACCTCTAATAAACTCAAAAAGACATTTGTGTCTAGAGAGCGTAAATATGCTGCTACCAAAGATGATTTTCTCAAATCAACAAAAACACAGAGGAGAGAATCTCATGCAGCTCCGTCTGCAAAAACAGAGAGAAAAGTGTCATCAGATCTTCAGAAACTGAGGTTTGATGATTTCAGTGAGTCAGAAACCAGAAGGATTTTGAGGCATATCCAAAAAGACTCAGAGTCAAATGAAGAACAGTTGGAGATTGTGTTCGGGGTGGGCCCTTGTTTGCTGGCCCTCACTCAGGGCAGAAGGAGGCTGAGTCGTCTCTTTGTGAAGAACGGCGAGGGGCCGCAGAGAGATGTGATTTTGAAGGTCTGTCAGGAGGCTGTCAGTCGTGGTGTGCAGATACAGAGAGTCAGCAAGCAAACACTTGACAAGATGTGTGGTGGAAAGGTGCACCAGGGATTGTGTCTGCAGGCAAGTTCTCTTGAGTTTATCAATGTGGAAAGACCAATAACATCTCATGAGGCGAGGAATCACAGGGCATTATGGCTGGTTTTGGATGGAGTGCAGGATCCGATGAATCTTGGAGCCATTTTGCGGTCTGCGTACTTCCTGGGAGTGGATCGGATTGTCTGCAGCATTCAAAACAGGTGGAGTGAAAAAAGGCTTTTTTTGTGTGTTTATTACGTCATAACATGGACTGTAGGATCTAAAACAACATAACAGCCTAGTTATGATCAAATTAAAATGTGCTTTTAGCTTAATCTTTGCATGAGCTCTGTACTTTGCTTCTGATTACTTGTTCTCTTTGTTAGCTGTCCTCTGACGCCCACAGTGAGTAAAGCCAGCGCTGGTGTGATGGAGATCATGGAGGTGTTTGGCTACCGCAACTTGAAAGATATGATAAAGGTCTGGAAGTTGATCCATCCACTTCACCTCACTGTGTGTTTACATGTGTGGCCTGTAGAGGGCAGTCAAATAATACAATTGTGGTTTAGTCCAAGGTTTTACAAACTGGGGTCCAGGGATTCCTATAGGGGGCTGCAAAGAATTTTTTTTTTTGGAGAAATAAAGTTTTTGCTTTCTTAATACTCGTCGTAAATCATGAGAATAATTGTGTTTTCTTTCTTGTGACAGCCAAAGTTTGTGATCAGTCCCTCTAGGATTGTGCAATCGTGAAAATAAACAGCAAATTCTACTAACCGCCACATTATAATAATTATCCCAGAGGGGGAAAAGCAATACTAGCTAATCAAAATGTATAATTCTGAGCTCAAACAAATTGATCAATACATGTTCAAGTGCAGTGAATTCTTCTGTAAAATGAGCAGGGATGGATCAGCCACATGGAGCACTGGGACTTTGACACCCATCAGGTTATATAAGAAATGGTGTTTTAAAAGGAAAGGAAAGTTCCTATTGGTAATATATAGGCTAATATTTCCAAGTGATCTCTCCAATTCATTAATTTGCCATCTACACTTGTCTGTTTTTTAAACCTGTTTACCGTTTATTTCGGTAATTTTTCAGGTTTACAGGTAACTGCTCCTTTCACTAATATTAATTATATAGGCTAAGTAGATAATGATTGTTGGTGTTTTTTTCCCCTGCAAATCAACACAAAAATGCTGCAGATATCAACACAATTTTTGAGAAATGCAAATCTTTTTGGGACACAAAAACTGGAAAGAAGTCCTGAAAGTCCCCAAAAACCAGAAAGGGAAATCATGGTGGGACTGTTTCATAGTTACAAATAAGAACAAATCTTCAAACAGTGACAGTATTACAGTCAATTAATGTAATGCAGTCATTTTTATGCATTTTAAATGTATTAAAACATGACTTTATATTTTAGGAAGGAGGTCATTTGCAAAGTGTTCATCATACATGGCATCAAAACCTTTAAAAAAAACCCATTGGTTTAGTTTACGAATGGAATGGAAAATTTGAGAATTATCTGACGAGACCCAAGTTTTCTAACAGTCTTTCCATCTGTAGAGGGCAGTTAAAGAAAACCGTTGAGGTTTAGACTGTGTCTGTCAAGTCCTTTTGAGAAACATACTGTATCTTTATAACATTATAACCAATTTTGTATGACATTATAGGTGAAATTGGAACATGGTTGGCAAGTAGTCGGCACTGTTGGATTTGAGGAAGGCAATCCGGAATCCCCTGTTATGCCATGTTCAGATTTCAAGATGTCTAGACCTACACTGCTGTTAATGGGTATGTGTTTTCGAACTTAATAGGACAGATAGTTGTTTTGTTCTCTCTGTGTTGTTTAAACGCTAGTCTGTCTCTGTTTGTGCTGTCAGGTGGAGAGGGTGACGGTCTGTCTCCAGAACTGCGTCAGCTGTGTGATCTCCTGCTCACCATCCCTCCACACAGACAACTGCACCCTGGAGTAGAATCACTCAATGTGTCTGTAGCCACAGGTATGTGTTCTTGATGTAAATATTGCTCTGAATTGCTGGTATTTGCTTAACATTTACCTGTTAGAAATTTGACAGGACCACAGTTTAGAACCACAGCTCAGGAGGATTTTTTGTATTTGTATATATATATATATATATATATATATATATATATATATATATATATATATATATATATATATAAAAATGAATTTAATTAAATAAAAAATTATCAAAAATCAAAAATGAATAGCATCACCTGTAAATGTTTATTATTGGAGTCAAATGAAGAATAAGATGTGTTCTGGCGACTGGCGTGTTTATTCAACCACTCAGATAAGCTAGCTAAGCTCAGCTAGAAGCTCATTTGATTGGCTACATGAAGAAGGTGGAAGAACTCCATGCACAACTCACATTCTACTTGCAGAACTCAATGAGTGAGAGAATCGTACCAGAACTGTACAAATCGGGTTATTTCGGGAACTTTTTTGCCCCATGCACACAAGAAGTAATTTAGACATTTGCAACAGTTTCTTTTTTTACACAAACGCAATAAATTACGCAATTAATCTGTTTTGCAGTTCCTGACTCCTGACTATTTGTGCGCAAAAACCGTGCCAAAAGTGTAAGCACGGAAAAATGGGAGTCAGAAGAATAGAGATCGTATTTATTTTGCATTAGCATGAAGCTGCAGTTTCACAATACATGAATTACACTTACGAATAACAGTAAAATGCTGCAAATATTTTTTTCTTACACTTGAAAGGCGATTTACACCTTTACAAATCTTCTCTTGCGCATGCAAATGTAATTTACGCTTGCAATCTTATGTACACTTTCACAAATCTTACCCTGCGCATGCTTATGACATCATTTTATCTTCATATTTCCGTTTTTTCCTTCTTCCAGGCATCCTGCTGCACTCTCTTCTGTCCACACGCACAGGAAGCTGATGATGATGATGATGATGATGGCAACAAGGACAAGGCATCAGCATGATTTACTCAGATGTCTCTCATTAGCCCCCTACAGTGATTAATGACTGGATTACTTCATCAATTAACAGTCTGAGAGTCTGGAGAGGCCCATTGATCAGATAAAGATAGGATGTAGAGGCATTCTGGTTAAGTTACTGACTATGACCACCTTTTTTAATACAAAACCTGCACTTTACAGGGTCTCCAATCATCTGGGAAATTGTGCTTCTAAAAACAGAGGTGTAATGTTTAATTATTCATCTTGTTCCTGAAACATGTTAATTAGTTAAGTACTTTATCACTGTAAACATTTGCCACATGAAAATGGATGAAAATTCAAGTTAATTTCATTTTAAATAAATATGCTGTAGATGGTTATGTTTATTGATCATTCTTTGAAAATTCCCATGAAAGCTGAATATGTAGTTAACTATTTGCAGTTTATATACCCGGTTGACCCATGCTGTACATTTTCATTGATGGATTTGGCAATTGCTTTCCTAGAAAGTGACTCGCGGATTCAAGATATACAATTTATCTGTTCATGCATTCCCTGTGAATCAAACCTTTGACCTTGGTGTTGCTGAGTTACTACATGCTCTGTTTGACTGGAGCTACAGAAATATACAACAACTACTACGTTTTACTCTTCAAATACATCTCTGAGCTTTGTAGGATGCTTGCTGAGGCTTGTGCACCTATGTGACAAAACAGCAAATGTTATAAATATTTGTATATTTAAAGAGCTTGCAATGCATTTTAACAATTTGGTGTCAAAATGTAGGGATACTGCTGTATATACTCTACTATTCAAAAGTTTTGGGACAGTAAATTTTTTAAGAAATTAATAGTTTAATTTATCAAGCATGCATTAAATTGACCAAAAGTGACGGGAAAGACATTTAATGTCAAAAGTTTCTATTTCTTTTTAACTTTCTATTAATCAAAGAATCCTGACATTTTTTTAAAGGGTTAGTTCACCCAAAAATAAAAATTATGTCATTAATTACTCACCCTTATGTCGTTCCAAACCTGCATCTTCGGAACACATGAAGATCTTTTTGATGAAATCTGAGCTTTATATCCCTCCATTGACAGCTACACAACTACCACTTTGAGGCTTCAAAAAGTTCATAGAGACTTAGAGATGTAAAATAATCCATATTAACTGAGCGGTTTAGTCCAAATTTTCTTAAGAAATTGGTTGCTTTATATGATGAACAGATTAAATTTGGGCTTTTATTCACATATAAACATTCATGAACGGAAACAGAAGCTCAAACATGTTCACTTGACGTGCAAAAACCAATGAGGTTCATTCTTGTGTTACGCAGCAAGAACCAATGAGGTTTGTTTTCATGCATCAAGCAGGTTCGGTTGAGCTTCTGTTTATGTTCGCTGATCAATGTTTATATGTGAATAAAAGCCTAAATTCAATTTGTTCATCAAGTAGAGATCGAGTCTCTTCAGATAATTTGGACTAAACTGCTCAATTCATATGGATTAGTTTTACAATCTCTTTATGAACTTTTTGAAGTCTCAAAGTGGTAGTTGCGTAGCTGCAAATGGATGGATAGAAAGGTCAGATTTCATCAAAAAGATCTTCATGTGTTCTGAAGATGAACGAAAGTCTGACAGGTTTGGAACGGCATGAGGGTGAGTAATTAATGACATAATTAAATTTTTGGGATAAACTAACCCTTTAAGAAACTGTTTTTAACATTAATAATAATAATGATTTTATTATTTTACTTGCACCAATCAGCATATTAGAATGATCTCTGAAGGATAATGTGACACTGGAGTAATAACTGCTAACAATTCAGCTTTGCATCACATAAAATATAATTAAAATATATTCAAACATAAACCAGTTATTTTAAATAGTATTTTGGATCAAATAAATGCAAAAGTAAAGTGACTTTTTTCAAAAACATTTTAAAAACATTACGACCCCAAATTTGTTAATGGTAGTGGAAATCCTGGTAATGTTAGTAAGGTAATGTTGAGTAATACTGGTGTACTAGATACTGCTCTGCATTCTGTACTGTTTACTGACTTGTTGCAAGAATAAAAATTGAAACATTATAGATTATACAACAATAAGCAGTAGTAGGCTAACTTGTAGATAATGGGCAATGCTAACCAACAAAACAATGACCTCTTGGTCTGACCATAAGATTACTCAAGAAAAAGACGTACATTTTTCACAGTGGAAATGAAGGTCATTTCTGAATATATATATATATATATATATATATACACCTCAAAAATTTAATAAATAATAGGCCATAGAGCACATAGATGATGTATTCCAACTAATAAGCAGTACTTAAGTTAGTTCAGCAGGTGGCACTGCATATATAGTATATTAGTAGGTATACCTCTGCGTTGACTATAGTAGACATCAGCATTGATTTTTATTGCTGTGAGAATTAAAGATGAGGGCTTGACACACGGAGGCTGGTGCTAGACCAGTAACATCTAGCAGCATTTACGTAAAGTTCACTGAATAGATATCTCACACCTCCATTTCCCTTCACGCTTCACAGCGAGGTGCTGACTGCAGGTTATGGACCAAGATGGTTTACAATTAAACTAAAATGTGCACGATTGGCACGCCTGCGGGGAGCAGGACAGGACGATTAAGCAGCTAATACTATAGACAGTTAGACCTCACTTTCATTTTACCCATAGCTGCAGGGGAGAGGGAGATATTAGATTGAATGTAATGAAGCACTCTATTGTTTTTACAGGGAAGAATGATCTAAAGGTCTTTGTGACAGAAACTGCTATATGCTGATGTGTCTCATCAAGCAGCCAATTTGTTAATCCCTTCCTATAGTTAGTTGGACAGATCTGTTGATTTGTGTTAGTGATCACCATAGATCATTTAGACCACTGAATCCCAACCTTGTTTGTCTTATGCACCCTCACAAGCCAAGCAGAATGGCTCAAGCATCCTCTCTTCAGCATTAAGGAGAGATTTGTTCAGAGAGTGTGAGGATAGTTGTTCACTCACACACGAGCTGTTTCCTGGTTGGGAAACAATGATTTAGACCCCTGAAAATATGTTGCTTACCCATGTAAAAACAAATAGGGCATTGCTCTGCTTGGTTGCTATAACGTTCCTTGAATGTTCTTTTCCTATCTTTAAGGGTGGTTACTGGGTAGTTGTTTACTGCCATAAGTCAAAAAGCCCAACCCCAAATCTCTATAGTATTCTGTCTCCTAGATATGGCTTAATGGACATCTATGGGATTTTTGCATATAAATTGCATAAAAAATGGAATGTTTCAAATACACATAATCAGGATTTTCACCAATAAATCATTTTTTTAAATCTCATATACATCTTAATATTGTTTGTTCCACAGTTATACACTCACCTAAAGGATTATTAGGAACACCATACTAATACTGTGTTTGACCCCCTTTCGCCTTCAGAACTGCCTTAATTCTATGTGGCATTGATTCAACAAGGTGCTGAAAGCATTCTTTAGAAATGTTGGCCCATATTGATAGGATAGCATCTTGCAGTTGATGGAGATTTGTGGGATGCACATCCAGGGCACGAAGCTCCCGTTCCACCACATCCCAAAGATGCCCTATTGGGTTGAGATCTGGTGACTGTGGGGGCCATTTTAGTACAGTGAACTCATTGTCATGTTCAAGAAACCAATTTGAAATGATTCAAGCTTTGTGACATGGTGCATTATCCTGCTGGAAGTGGACATCAGAGGATGGGTACATGGTGGTCATAAAGGGATGGACATGGTCAGAAACAATGCTCAGGTAGGCCGTGGCATTTAAACGATGCCCAATTGGCACTAAGGGGCCTAAAGTGTGCCAAGAAAACATCCCCCACACCATTACACCACCACCACCAGCCTGCACAGTGGTAACAAGGCATGATGGATCCATGTTCTCATTCTGTTTACGCCAAATTCTGACTCTACCATCTGAATGTCTCAACAGAAATCGAGACTCATCAGACCAGGCATCAGTCTTCAACTGTCCAATTTTGGTGAGCTCGTGCAAATTGTAGCCTCTTTTTCCTATTTGTAGTGGAGATGAGTGGTACCCGGTGGGGTCTTCTGCTGTTGTAGCCCATCCACCTCAAGGTTGTGCGTGTTGTGGCTTCACAAATGCTTTGCTGCATACCTCGGTTGTAACGAGTGGTTATTTCAGTCAAAGTTGCTCTTCTATCAGCTTGAATCAGTCGGCCCATTCTCCTCTGACCTCTAGCATCAACAAGGCATTTTCGCCCACAGGACTGCCGCATACTGGATGTTTTTCCCTTTTCACACCATTCTTTGTAAACCCTAGAAATGGTTGTGCGTGAAAATCCCAGTAACTGAGCAGATTGTGAAATACTCAGACCGGCCCGTCTGGCACCAACAACCATGCCACGCTCAAAATTGCTTAAATCACCTTTCTTTCCCATTCTGACATTCAGTTTGGAGTTCAGGAGATTGTTTTGACCAGGACCACACCCCTAAATGCATTGAAGCAACTGCCATGTGATTGGTTGATTAGATAATTGCATTAATGAGAAATTGAACAGGTGTTCCTAATAATCCTTTAGGTGAGTGTATTTTTACCATGTTCATATTTTTATGAATGAATAAATTGTTTTCACAATATTTTATACTGATCTTATCATTATCACTTATTTTGATTTGAACATTGATTTATTATGATTATTTAAATGAAAGTCTCTAACAAATGGTTTTTGATTAGTTACACACCAAAATGGTTTGTGGTTTGAACAAATCTCTAAGATAAGTATGAGCAATAGTGAGACACTCCAAAAAATTTGGGGGTTTTAATTGCATTTTTAAACCCATGGGTTGAAACAACCCAGCATTTTTAGAGTGTAGTGATGCTAGCAATAGCAGGAACCCTTAATAGTCTCCACTTCTCACTGCTACTTGCTCAGTGAGCAAATTATTCAGATTCTTCCTCTGTTTACAAAATTTAAGCCAAAAGTCAACATTCACAGAGTTCCACTTTCCTCTCATGTGACATTTGTCTTTCTTTTATCAGCTCTCAGGATGAGTCGCGGGCGTATCTGCTTTTCTCGCCTTTGTGTCGGCAGGTTAGATTGACTGGCATTTCCCCTCCCCAGAGTGCAGTTCTATTAATCTGTTTAATATGCCACAGAAAGGAGCAAAGTAATGGAACAGCCAAGCGTAAAAAATGCCTGCCAGCGCTGATAGCTGGAGGTCGAGGCTGAGGGGATTTCTTAGTTCTTCTAGCACACACAGTTACATCTATCTATCTATCTATCTATCTATCTATCTATCTATCTATCTATCTATCTATCTATCTATCTATCTATCTATCTATCTATCTATCTATCTATCTATCTATCTATCTATCTATCGCATTTTGTCGCTCATGTTCACCCACCCTCCTTTTGCTCTATGTACTAAATGAGGCAACTCCATTGCACAAATTAATATTCCTCATAAATTTTGTATGACAGTGTTTTAGTTCATTACAGATGGTGAGTTATTAGCTAATTTGTTCATTAAAAGTTCAGGCCAAATTGACTGAGCTGGTCTGCGTGGATTTGGCTAAATGTGGAGCCTAATGGATGAGTATTGCATTTGAGCTTCACTTTAAAAAAAATGAGAACATTTTAAAGTTATTCTAAAATATTATAACTATTTGCAGATGGAAAATTTGAATAGGACAACTGAAAGTATTGTTCAAATGAGTTTCGTCAAGTATAGCTATAGTTACATTATTTTATTAATTGATCAGTTTTGTTTAATAAATTTGCATTGTCCTTTTTTATATATATATATATATATATATTCTACAATTCAAGCGATACTGCATAATTGTATATTGAAGACTTCACATTAAATAGTCAAATGACATGCTGTGTTTGTATGCTATCACTCCAATCCATTTGTAACAGAATACAAGTCATTGGCATTCATCAATTTTCTTTCCCCCCCTTTCATCCTCATTTTCTCTATAATGTGCCTAGAGGGAAACTGGGTTCTATAATTATTCAATGTGCCAAATTACTGAAAGACATATAAATAAATACTGCCTGGATTAATGCCTATAGGTCTAGTCCTCTATAAATGTTTAAATATAATTAGATGTAATTAAATTGGATTAGTATTTGTGTATCGTTAGTGCAATTATATCTTTTTTTCTTGTATGTGGGGAAACTTATACAAATGCACATTATAATGTGTTCTTTATTGACTTTACAAAATATATTTCTTGTTTTATTAAACAATTGGTGCTACTTAAATTTAATTGAAAACCAAGCAAGACATCAGATATGCTCTGTCATTGAGTTTGGCTTCTGGTCAGAGTGTCAGACAAAAGATGACAAATAACACGGAACTGTAAACTTGTGTGTGTGAATGCCTGCATGTGTGTGTATGATGATAATGCAGAATGACACATTTGAAATGAGATTGTGGTTGCTATGGCACAGAGCCAGGAGGAGACAGACTGTGCCGTAAATGATTTGCATGTCATGTTCTTCCACACAGCTCGCCAGTTTCTATATGATATTCCCAGTACAGGATCCTTGCAAACCTAATTTTTCTACCTGTGAACAAAGTAAATGGCCTCTTTCTCACAAAACAATAGTAAATATGTCATCTAATTTATAGGACATGTTTGACACCTTACATAACCTAATACTAAAATGATGAGTTGGAATGTATACTAAAGACAGGCTCAGACTACAGGCGTTTTTAAATCCTATGAATTTATGAAATCTGGTTGCATCATGCACATAAGGAGAATCTTCACAGATTTTTTTCTCTCAAATCTCAAACATGCACACTACAAGATTTGAAAATTGTAGCGCATCACACACTACAAGATTTAAGATTATCATACCAGGAGGAGCTCCTCATGTGTTCTCATTGGGAAGCGGATGTAAATATGTAGCCTACATAGCAGATCATCATTGATGTCTCAACAGGTCATTTTTTTACATTTGCTAGCAGCTTTCTACACTAACCCGGTGTGTTCAAAACCAAGGCAGTTTCTCCCCAGCTCTTCTCTTTGTCCGTACGGTTGTCATGATTTCGAAGACACATTTAAACGTAAATATTTGTAGGCTATGTATTTCCAGCTAAAGAATCCTAAAATATTTGTAGATATTTGTATAAATGCCGCTTTATCATTTTATAGATACACTTTAGATCACTTAACCTTACCCAAAATCTAAACAACAATTTGATGGAGACTATAAAAAGAATATAAAATGTAATGGACAGAAATGTGAAGGAAAATGACACTTTAGTAACAATATAGCATTAAAAAGATCCCAGTCCTACCTCTAAACTTCATCACTGTGTCTTGACTCATTTTATTGCTAGCAGTTCTTACTTAGTAATGCATGTACATTCACATAAATTGGTTGTGTTTAAAAGGTACTGGTGGTTACTGACCTTGCATTACTGATGGGAAAAGGAAAACACAAGAAAAAAACACAACAATCTTGTTCCCTGACACCTTATGGCAAGGAAGGATGTGCATCGTTATCTGCATCTTTCCATCAGCCCTCATCTGTCTCTGTAGCCTTCCTCCTGATCTGTCTTCTAATGGCATAAATCACGCTTCTACTATGATAGATCCTTTCTCAGCTGTGCCAGTTATTGATTTCACTCAAGCCCTCTACCAGATACCAAATAATTACAGAAACACCTGATCTCAGGTTCATAGCATGCATAATGTAGTATGTTTTAACCTTACTAAATGTTGATGCATGGGAGGGAAATAGTGGGGAATATAACAGCACATGACTTGGTAATGATATAGACTCATTGGGCACATAACAGTCCAACCTGATCTCACGGGAAAACGTACAAATTCTACGAGGTGGCTAATTCGTACGAATTCATACGACCTCACTCGTACGAATTAGCAAAATCGTACATATTTTACGAATTGCCCAATTCGTATGAATTCATACGAATGACCTACCCCTGACCCCGCCCCTAAACCTACCCATCACGTGGGTTTAGACAAATCGTACAAATACGAATTCGTACGAATTGGTCGTGAGATAGTGTTGAACAGTCTGTTTGGGCTTGATGAGGATAAAGTGTAATACTGTGTCTTCACTGATGTGAGTAGCGCGAGTCGAGCGACGTGATATAGAAGCAAGACAATAAAACCCATTATAATCAGTGATGCTGTCTACACTGGATGTGGGGCAACACAAAATTACAAATTCCCGATAGTAAACTAATGCCAGGTTTTATTTCTAATATTTTGAATTAATTAGTGGAGTTTGCTTAAAGGGATAGTTCACCCAAAAATTTAAATTAGCCCAAAAAATGTAACGGCTCTGGGGGATTAATAAAGGCCTTCTGAAGTAAAGCACTGCGTTTGTGTAAGAAAAATATCCATATTTAAAACTTTATCGACTAAAATAACTAGCTTCTTTTAGTCGATAAAGCCATTTTTACCCTCTCTGTTTAATGCATTTATAATCACTCACTTATAAGCTCTCTCGAGTGTTATTCCGACTTGTTCAGTTCCTGCTCGTTTAGCCCCATTGTGCTATTGCTTAATAAATGCACCCACGATGCATTGCAAACTACAGTAAAAAAATTGAATACAGTAGATTAGTGTTGAAAATAGGCTGTAAATTAACAGCAGTTGCTTACCATCAAAATTATTGCAAAGGAATGCATTGTTTTCTTCAGCACATTACTGTTTTAATGGAAAACAGTATGCTACTGTCAGAATATTTTCAGGCATTTTTTTTTACAGTTTAAGTTAGCAGTGAGTTAATGGTCGAACACCACTCATATTGTCTAGTTTTTGAAAAAAAAAAAAAAAACTATATATTTTTTTGTAATCAGCAATTGCATTTTACATTTAACATGGCCAAGATGTTGTTCTCTGTGTTCTCTCTTTGTATCTTAATAATTCTATCGCTTTAAACATGAACTGGTGACTGGAGAGAGACTAGAAAGGTCCAATTACTCTGCCTCCTGCCATTGGCATGCCTGTGATAGAGCACAGAGGTGCCGAGGGCTAATAGAGGAGCTGCTGGCCTCTCCTTTCACCCAATTACAGGCCACATTGGCCGCCTGTGTCACCACAGTCACTACTGCGAGTCAAGACTGTGTGAGATGAGTAACAGTGTGAGAGGTCAAGCTATGGGCTGGAAGGTTGCCACTAGACTTTAATCTGCTGTGGTGTTTCAGTTCATTTGGACACTTATATTTCTGTAAGGGTTTTTATTTGAGTGCTTGGCCTGTTAATGACATGCAATGTTTTCTCAAAGACATACCATGCAACTCTATAGCCACTGTTTTAAGATGCTGATCTAAAAAGCTGATTTGGTGCTCAAGACAATTTTCTTAATATGCTAACCTATGCTAACATACAAAAAAAATTACTGATTGTATGTTACAAAAGCTTACTATTTCAGATAAATGTTGCTCTTTTGAACTTTTTCATCAAAGAATCCTGAAAAAAATTGTACACAACTGTTTTCAACATTGATAAAAAAAAAAAAAAAATTGCTTCAAATCATCATATTAGAATGATTTCTGACGGATCATGTGACACTGAAGACTGGAGTAATGATGCTGAAAATTCTGCTTTGATCTCAGGAATAAATTACATTTTAAAATATATTCAAAGAGAAAATAGTATTTTAAATTGTAATAACATTTTAAAATATTACTGTTTTTACTGTATTTTTGATCAAATAAATACAGCCTTGGAAAGCATTAGAGACTTCTTTTAAAATCTTGCTGATCCAAATTTTTTGAATGGTAGTGTATATACTGTCGTAGGCACGTTAGTATTTGAACCAAAAAACAAAACAAATTTTTTTTTTGAGCCAGTTATTTATATCTTTTGCTGTAGTGTGTCAGTAGGAAATATTTGTTTACATTTCCAAACTTTCCTTTTGACATTAATTGTAATAATCCAGATTTTTGTATGCGCAAGGAGTCTGACAAGAGCCGGTTATACACTCACCTAAAGGATTATTAGGAACACCATACTAATACTGTGTTTGACCCCCTTTCACCTTCAGAACTGCCTTAATTCTACGTGGCATTGATTCAACAAGGTGCTGAAAGCATTCTTTAGAAATGTTGGCCCATATTGATAGGATAGCATCTTGCAGTTGATGGAGATTTGTGGGATGCACATCCAGGGCACGAAGCTCCCGTTCCACCACATCCCAAAGATGCTCTGTTGGGTTGAGATCTGGTGATTGTGGGGGCCATTTTATTACAGTGAACTCATTGTCATGTTCAAGAAACCAATTTGAAATGATTCGAGCTTTGTGACATGGTGCATTATCCTGCTGGAAGTAGACATCAGAGGATGGGTACATGGTGGTCATAAAGGGATGGACATGGTCAGAAACAATGCTCAGGTAGGCCGTGGCATTTAAACGATGCCCAATTGGCACTAAGGGGCCTAAAGTGTGCCAAGAAAACATCCCCCACACCATTACACCACCATCACCAGCCTGCACAGTGGTAACAAGGCATGATGGATCTATGTTCTCATTCTGTTTACGCCAAATTCTGAATGTCTCAACAGAAATCGAGACTCATCAGACCAGGCAACATTTTTCCAGTCTTCAACTGTCCAATTTTGGTGAGCTCGTGCAAATTGTAGCCTCTTTTTCCTATTTGTAGTGGAGATGAGTGGTACCCGGTGGGGTCTTCTGCTGTTGTAGCCCATCCGCCTCAAGGTTGTGCGTGTTGTGGCTTCACAAATGCTTTGCTGCATTCCTCGGTTGTAACGAGTGGTTATTTCAGTCAAAGTTGCTCTTCTATCAGCTTGAATCAGTCGGCCCATTCTCCTCTGACCTCTGGCATCAACAAGGCATTTTCGCCCACAGGACTGCTGCATACTGGATGTTTTTCCCTTTTCACACCATTCTTTGTAAACCCTAGAAATGGTTGTGCGTGAAAATCCCAGTAACTGAGCAGATTGTGAAATACTCAGACCGGCCCGTCTGGCACCAACAACCATGCCACGCTCAAAATTGCTTAAATCACCTTTCTTTCCCATTCTGACATTCAGTTTGGAGTTCAGGAGATTGTCTTGACCAGGACCACACCCCTAAATGCATTGAAGCAACTGCCATGTGATTGGTTGATTAGATAATTGCATTAATGAGAAATTGAACAGGTGTTCCTAATAATCCTTTAAGTGAGTGTATACATATATACAGACGGTTATATACATTGTTGTCACAGTTTCATTCAGTTGGACTTTGTTTTCATTTGCACCATTTCTCCCAGTCTTGTTTGTTGTCATGGTCACAGATTTGATTTCGACATTCAGGCCCTGTCCACACGAACACGGGTATTTTCAAAACCGCAGCTTTTTCTATGCGGTTTGGCCGTTTTTCCACACGCGAATGCAGTATCTGGTAACTGAAACCAAACTTTTTTGAAAACTCCTTGCCAGGTTCGAGATTTTTTGAAACTCCGGTTGCACTGTTGCCGTGTAGACGGTGAAACCGGAGAATTTGGCTTGGCTTGTGTTCCGCCGGAACAGGAACCGGTAATAAAAATTTTCCAGGCTTCTGATTGGCCAACATGGCTTTACGGTTAGGATTATATCGCCACCTGCTGGTTTGGCATGCTCTTGACAGCGCTTCATAGCGTGTTTTTGCGTTTTCAAGTCGACGCAAAAAACTTGTTTATAAAAATACCTGTGTGTGGACTAAGCCTCAGTTCACTCTTCACCCAGTGCCCAGCCAGAGACCATCCTGCTGCAAGGAGCAACCGCATGAGCCCACCGCAGACCAAGAGCCTGTCTCCGCCACGATGTTTGAGCCCGCGCTTCGGGGAGCAATCGAGCAGGACATGACTCCGGAGCCTGAGCTAGCCAAGACTGATCAGAGGTGCGAGACGGTGCCCAATCTATCGCCCTGTGGAGCCTTCATGGAGTACGAGGGGATGGAAGCAAGCCCTGCCCACCCTCCCGCCACTGAGAGTGAGTTCCGGCTGGATTTTATGGACTGTTGTTTTGTGTTTGGAGAGTTGGATCCCCTGCCTCTAATCCTACCTGAACTTGAATCATCATCATCTGACCCACTGCTGTGCCAGCAGTGAGCCACCTCCTCCTGGGCATGGGGAGTCCGTGGCTCTGCCTCTGGCCTCAGAACGCTCCGGTCCACCTCGACCCATTGCCTGGGCTCCTGCACCTGCGCTCCTTCCTCCCTCGACTCCGGCAAGGACCATCGGGCATTCGGCCACACCGGACCGTCGCCTCCACCTGGGTCGGACATTGCACCACCTTCGCCACGGACCTGCGGACCATCCGCTGCTCTCCGGCCCTCCAACCCTACGGCTCCAGCTAGCTCCACCCTCCCTCAGGCTGCGCCTCTGCCCTCCGGACCCTCGCTTTCATCTCGGGGGGGTCATCGCTACGGCCCTGTGGCGGCCGCCAAAGTCTTCGGTGTCTCTTCGCTACATTGGCTCTTCGGCTAAGCAGCAGGCTGCACCTTCTTCATTGCCGTCGCTTCCGGTCATCTCCATGGTGTCTTCCGCTCTCCATCATCCATGGTTCCATGGTGTATTTCATACATCCAAGTTCTTTTTTATACAATACAATAATTCTATTTAAATATGTGCATTGTAAGAAAATTCCATAAAAAATGTAATTTGCCCAATGTACTGTTAATATGAAGGAATTATCCGTATTGATTTTTCACAAGTATTACCAACAATTTAGATTATTCGTTGCATTCTGTTGTGTTTAATGGTTAAAGGAAATGTCTGGGAATTTAATGGGTAATGTCCTGGCAGAACATTACCAGTACCTTCTCTGTTTTCTACTTTTTTTCTTACAGTGTATATACAAAATGTGGCTAAATAGTATAACTCACCTTCTCATAACATTCACTGTCATTCACATACTTTCCATGTGAAATTACAATTACAACATTGTAATTGCCATCAATGTTTTGTGTATAAAAGTGTTAGTAAGGCTTATTCTCTATGGTGATTAGGCATTCAATACATAATAGAATTCTGGGTGAGTGGCTAAAGGGATGCCAACTTGAGAGGATGACTCATATCTGTAGCTAAAGAAGACTTGCCAGCGTTTGGCAGCTATGACCCATTAACCATAAATCCCCTCTCCCTTTATAGCCCAACCTATTGTCTCAATGCTCCATTAACCTGAACCAGCCTCTTAACTAATACACACTGTTGTTGTCAGAAAGCCAGATCACCAAGAGCCTTTTTTTTAGGTTGTTATATACAATATCCTTGCCAACCAAATATTGCATTGCCATATGCAATTGCAAAAAAGTGATAAACGCTATTTTTCTCACATTCAGTCTGAAATCTTTTTGTAGGGTCTCTTATAGCAAGCTAGCTTTGTGCCAAAACCTGGATGGTAGATGAGCTGAGAGAAATGTTTATGTATTTAGGCTACATTTAATTCAGTATCAAAAAATGTCGATAAAAATAGTTGGACTATTTTATTTAATATGTGTGTGTTTTTATTTTATTTTTAAGCATATAGAGTTACAACATAGCGACAAATGCTGTTGGAATCCATTAGAGTTGAGTTTCACATTAGTAGCTTAGCAACATGCCAGTGAAAAACATTATCTGTTTGTTAAGTTGTGAGGTAAGGAATACAGTTTCCAGGTCCACGCCTTTACTTGTTTCAACTGAGAATATCTCAACAGTCATTTATGAGCACTATTTTTTCTTATTACACATTTACGCTTAGCTTTTAAAAACTCACATTGTACACTATAGTCTCCAATGTCATGGCATCTCAGATACCAATATTTTAATTATTTTTGTATTTATTTCATTAAAAAAAATAGTTTGGCCATCTTAGATTTTGGTATGGAGACAAACATTAGGATCATGATTTTTCAGTATATTACAGCACACCGTGAGTGTAGCCTACATTAGCACCAGTTGTTGTTTTTGGGATCAGATAGAGCATTTTGACTCAGAAAACAGGGGGTGCTTCTCAATATCCCTCCTCGTCTCCTCGCTCCTCCGTCCTCCCTCCTATGACCCGGAAACCGATCGAGCCCCATCTTGAAGGACTTCTCAATTCTCTAATAGCACCGCGAGGAGGCGAGGATTGAGGAGTGAGGAGGCTTCCTTAGGAGTTATGAGCGAGGATGCACAGGTGTATCCTATGCGGAAGAGTTTTATCGACTAAAACGTGACGCACGTATAAATTCTCCTCCCCCTTCACATCGGTCACAATAATTTTAATTTATACTTTACCTTTGCAGTTTATATAAACCACACATCTCACATATTTCAACAGGGTATCTTGCTTTATTATTATGAATTTCTTAAATAACCAAACTTTAACAACACAAGGGCAGATCCTTTGACCGCAGCTGATGAAGTGACGCTCAAGTGATCAGGTATTCCAATATATAAAAAAGCTTTCATTCGATTCCTCCATCCTCATTTTCTTTTCTTGCAGCCTTCCCTCGCATCCTAGAGGGGGTGGAGCTGAGACGTGAGGAAAGGAAATGAGGATGTACAAATAAGAATTGAGAAGCACCCAATTCTTTTGGGGGGTTATGAAGCCCTGTTCTGGAACAGGGTTAGGGAATAGGTTTTGCAAGGTTAATCCCTCATTGCGGTGGCAAGTTTGTACATTGTGAAACAACATGGTGTTAGAATGTTAAGGCTACCAATCACGTGCCTCATATTCACATGTTTTAGTTACACAAGCGTTTGAGGAGAAAAATGTCAAATGGTGATGGAAAACACATCAACAGGAATTAAGAGACTATTTCATTGATAACCCAGGATTCCATTTGCCTGTGGTTTAGAATGACCCAGAGTTAACTATTTCAAGTCTGAAAAGCCCTAATTAGTCAATTATGAAGGTTCATTTTAGTAGACACTAGGCTAACTTACTAGGTTTTGAATTTCATAACAAAGATCTTTTGTGAGGACTTTGACAGAAATTCAGAAAATAAATCACCATGTGAACATTGAATATTAGTGTAATAAAGTGCAATATGTTTGTGTTTTGTATTTCCTGAGTAATGTCGGACAGTGTCAAAGGGCCTGTGAGGGCCACTAATGTGTCATCAGCACAGCCCTCCATCAGAGAGCTCGTAGGAATAGAGTGATAATCGAGCTGAGAGTCTCTCAGAGCTCTGCTCAGTTTGAGTGCAATCATCCACATGTAATTGCCATAATTGTGGTAACTTTTTATCAGGTTGAGTGGCATCATCATGTCAATGAGAAGTGTCTATACTGGAGAGCTCTTTCTGTTAATTAGACTGAATTGATTTCAGGGGCTGACGAGAGTAATGTTGATATACTATACATCCACTTCACATACACATTCACCACAGCTTTACATGTCAGATGGAATACATCAAATCAAAACAAAGAGTTTTAGGTGAATGTTTAGGTATTTATCTTTATATCTTTAGATGCTAAAATCTGATCTGTCCAGATATTTGCTGTAATATAAGATGCAATCTCAAAATGACCTGCTGGACTAAAACACAATGATTTTGTAAACAGCACATAAGCACGCTAATATGTAAGCAAACAGCCTCAAATTGGCCACTGCCGAAATACAAAACAGAATAAAGAGCTTTAGCAAATGGAGAGGTGATTACAGTAGATTGCTGTGTTTCTTCACGCTTCCTCTTTACCTGTACCTTCATCATCATGTGACTGTGTTCAGAAAGCCTCCTTTTGACAAATGAGTGTTTATACTGTCATGTCCCACCACTAACATGTCATAAAGTCCCATCATGGCCAATTATACCTCATATTGATTCAGACACATTCTAAACAGTACAGACATCACCCATTGTAGGTCATTAAAGCTGTTAAACACTGAGCGTTTTCTGAATTACCCTCACTTCAGTGGTGCTCACTGTGAGTCCCATACACCATAATGTGTCCTCAGTTTGAAAAAGCAAAACGCATAAAATGTAATATACCAATTTCTCTACACAACAAAACCCACAGAGATTCAGCTTGCGAACAAAGGAGATGCCAACAAAACAGTCATTTCTGTCAAAAGGATTGGTGATATTTTCCCTGTGTGCTATAAATACGACATGGGAACATTCTGGAAAAATAGCCAATGTTATTCTAGTACAGGGTCAGTCCACTTTGTTCAATTGTTCAAACTCAGTTTTAATCTAGAAATGCAGTCAGGCTCATGTATGTTTATCATTAAGTCCAAAGTCTCAAAACTAGTAGAAATTCACTATAGACACAATGCTTCTGTATTTTTTATTTCCCCTTTGTTCACTTCTTGTGGTTAGTTCCTGTTCGCCTTTGTTTCCTTAATTACCCTTTGTCAACTCATTGCCCACACCTGTTCCTTTTTAGCCTCTTGTTATCCAGTGTATTTATGCCCCTACCACCCTGCGTTTCATTTGTATTTGTGTTTCTGTGTTTAGATTAGATTCTCTTCCTTGCGTAACCGTAACACTTGGATGGAAGTCTATTAAATTTCATGATCAACTTAATCCAGTGGTAAGTAATTGACTAAAGAAAAATAAGTTCTGTTGTCTTGTCTGACAAACCTATGTTTACTTCTCATCAAGTCAGTCACATGCTCATAATCCAAAATGTGCATATGTTTATACACCAAATAATATTAAAATAATCATTACATTTTTTCAAGTTTAAACCCCTAGCATTTATTGAGAGTTGTATAAGCATATTTGAAGCACTTTCTAAGCAGAGCATTTCTAACTTGTCTTTTATTTACTCTCATACTTTCAATGTGATTTCAGAGTTTTGAACTTCTCTTCTTTTACTCTCCATGGCTTTTTTGGAGGTTTCTGGTCATATCAAGGTTCCATATGCATTTCTCCCAACGATTACAATTCGACCGGCCTTGTTAACAATAATTATTCCTACTGCTGGTGTCACATGCAGTCTAAAATCCTCACTGAGATTCCCCACAATTCAATTAGCACAACAGATAATGTAGCATCATAGAGGGTAAAACTATTTGAGAGCAGAGCTCCCAGCAGAAGATGTGTTTTCCCAGCATGAGCATGTCTCGCTGGAGTAGACGGCCCCTGGCGCACAGCAAAGAGAAGAGTCGTACACAAACCCTACTTCATATTCACCGCATGAAGCACTCCCTCTCTAATAATGGAGAAACAAATAAGCGTGACCGCTCTGATGCGTATCACTTCATAATTTAATTACATTTTGATATGGTGCAGTGTGTGTGCTGCAGTGTATGTTTAAACTCTGGCAGGGGGTGATTTTACTGAGGCAGTGATAGTCTAAATGAAGGAAATGTTCAGAAAGATGGTGTTTTGATGTCCAGCAAACATTCAATGACTCACAAAAGCTGATGTAAGTAATAAAACCTTGTGTATATAGTAAATGACTTTCTTTTTTACCTTTTTTAACTACATTAGCCTATATTATAATAAAACCGTTTTAGCAATTTTGAATTTTTTTTACTTTTTTTGGGTTAGTCCCACATTTGTAAAACAAAATGCTACATTGCCATGTTTTAGCCAACCAGACGTACTTCCACGTAACCAGGGGCGGATCTAGAAAATTATTTATTGGGTTGCATGGTCTAAGATCCCAAGCAAATGGAACACTAAATCACCATTATGGTGGCTTCAAAACAAGCACAGTGGTAAAGAATATAATTTCTTATACTGGCAAGACAACTGTTATAATGTGTATTCACAGTAAAACAAGAGCAGTAAATTACTGTGATGTTAGTATCATTTTACTGTTGTTTCACAGAAATGTATAAGTAATTTATAAGAAATGACCCTGCATGCACTGATTTCATAGAACATTTCTGACCACATTAATTCATTTATTGTATACTTTTTAATCCTGTATATTCCTGGCAATTTTTTTACAGTGTACTACATAGAGAAGACAAACTGTTTCATTAATATTACATAGGCTACTTGGATGATATAAATCGCAAGTTTAAGAGCAGCGAAATATTTTTGAATTTGCTGTCATTAGAAAGAAATAGCCAACCAAAAATATCAAAGCACTGAAACTGGATCAGTTCTATTATTAACAGAGGTGGAAATGCCTGGATGTAATGGAAGGTCACCCAGAACAGCCACCATGTACTGTAAACACCCTAGCAACCCCCCAGAATATCCTAGTAACCCCCTAGCAACAGTTTAGCAAACACCCTGAACATCTACAGTATGTATTTTGAGTCTGACCTAATGACGTCAAACTATTTTACATTTTTAAACAATACTTTAAGTTGGCTTTAAAGGCACACTATGCAAGATTTGTACCTTAATATAACAGCTTCGAAATCATTTCGATGGTAAACGAACTCGTAGTAAGGCGAATCATCCCTATAGCAAAGCGGGGGGGGGGACACCGCAGGCAAAACCAGCAATGCAGGTTTGAGAGGTGGCGCTCCGCCAAATCTCGCGAAAATCACGACTTGCTTTACGGCACGACGTCACATACATCAACAAATGTAGCAGCCTCTATGGAAGACACTAGCACGAATTTCAGACGTGAATCATGGCAGAGTTGACGAAGAAGAAGAAAGCGCAGTCGGAAGAGTCAAGGAAAAGAAAACGAGAAACTATTTACAGCAGTAACGCTAAATACAAGTACTCCACAGCGACTCTAGGGGTCGCTGTTTGACAAAGAAACTGCATAGTGTGCCTTTAAAGGAGAACTCCGGTCAATTTTAACATTGAGCTAATTTTTTTGTACATTTGGAGTGCTGTCAGTACAGAGAACAACGACAAAAATCGGTGTTTCCTACACCGTGTTATCCTCTTTTTAAAATTTGCACCCTGTTGACTTCAATGGGGCAAGTTTTAAACCTGCTTTTAGCCTCTTAACATCCTTGATGTGTCATTACAAGTGCACAGGTCATGTGAGTGATTCCTTCGCGGGTTAATCTGACTGCAGTAGATGTGAAAGAAATATATAAAAAATGATGTTTATTCAGCCAGCGCTCATACCTGTGTTTACATCCTGTTTTCGGTCGAAGTCCAAAGTAGTCGATTGTCGAGTTCACGCGCATAGGTTTAGTACCTATGATCACGCGCGTGAACTCGACAATCGACTACTGTGGACTTCGACCGAAAACAGGATGTAAATACAGGTATTTGCGATGGCTGAATAAACATCATTTTTATTCATATCTTTCACATCTACTGCAGTCAGATTAACCCGCGAAGGAATCACTCACATGACCTGTGCACTTGTAATGATGACACATCAAGGATGTTAAGAGGCTAAAAGCAGGTTTAAAACTTGCCCCATTGAAGTCAACAGGGTGCAAATTTTAAAAAGAGGATAACGGTGTAGGAAACACCGATTTTTGTCGTTGTTCTCTGTACTGACAGCACTCCAAATGTACAAAAACATTAGCTCAATGTTAAAATTGACCGGAGTTCTCCTTTAAGACAAGCCAGCATACATTTTTCAATCTAGTTCATTAAGATTCGATTTTAACCTAAATCTGCTGTTAGTTTCAGTGATCTCATTGACGGCAAAAAAAAAAAAAAAAAAAAAAAAAAAAGCCTATATCCATGATCAAAGTAGAGCAAACAATACGGACATATCCTACAGGATCAGATTCCTCAGAGGACCTCAGAGGTAGCCGAGAAGCGGTAATTTTCCAATTCACAAACAAATGGGAAAACAATCAATTTGTACACCTCACTGTCTTTTTTTGAAGGTTCATAAGATTCATTTGATAATGAAGCTGACTACAATGTCATTGCGCTGCTTGCGCAAGCAACCGACCCACAAGGACAATTTATAGAAAGACTTTTTTTGCCATTATTTTGCAGTACGCTTGAATCAAAGGGGTAGAGGAACCATTGCTTACATTTTTATTTTATACTGGGTTAATTCTGGGGTGGAAAATGCCTGTAGCCTGCGATCCCCCTGCTGTGTAATTATGCAATTATTACCCCTTCTCCTCCCCAGCGCCACATGTAGAGATCTGCTATACGGGGTTTCTTATATATTCTTGCAGTGGCAAGTCCTTTATTTATCTTATTTTAAATATGCTGAACAAAATCTTGCATTTGCTCAGCAGATCCACCAAAATCATTCCAATTGATCATTACATTCCATGCCCCATGCCAACAAATACTGGTTAAATTATACACTCCGCAAGTTGTCTTGACTGAACACCTATTAACTGTTTAAATATTGATTAATTTGTATTATGGCCGGTCCATAAAACAAAACTCAAAGGCCTATATGGTGCACAAAGATATACAAAAATACACCTTCAAAAAAAAAAAGTACATAAAATGTAACACCCTAATTTTCATTATAATAACTTTTTAAAAAATTTTTTTTTTATTATTATTATATAAAATAATTTTATTTGATGTTTCATGAAGGGCATTCTGGGAATGCCCTTTTCAGTGTAAATTATACAGTAATAGTTTTACTTACAAAAACCATACATTTTACAGACAAAATTACTGACAGTCTTTGTCTTGCAGGTGGATTGGAGATTGTGGATGGATGGAGCACATACCTCAGTGAGGGAACAGGTATGTATCAGATTTGCAGGACTTAGTAAAATGAGACAATAGAGACAACAATGAACTGGAAGATGATGGAGAAAGGTACATAGGCTTCAGAAACTTGGAAATTGCAGCTAAAGGAGTCCTAATGCTCAAACAAAAAAATGTCCAGTGCTATAGGGAGGCTCCTAGAACGTTTCAAAAACCCTTGCTTTGTCCAACTTTACATAGTTACTGAGTATGCATAGTTGGTTATCTAGATCATTGTCAGAAGAAAAACAAAGAAGTGCTCATAACCAGTGACTTTTTACAATCTACAAAGTACTGCTTCTTCCAATGTTCTCACCTTATCCATCTCTGGTATATCTCACAGCTGGAATCTCTCAACAGGTTAGGCTTCCATTAACGCCTCACTCACAAACGCTAACGAGAGAACAGCAGGTGCTAATTTCTGACCTGTGTTAACGAGGTTGTCTGGTAAGAACTCTGGAGGAGCCCAAAGGGTTCAACCCCAGGTCCCAGATGGCATCTAAAAGTGGGTAAAGGCCATGTGGCTCTTTTTCTTTAAGTGGCTTTATGCTGTGTTCCATTCAAAGTCAAATGTGGGATAGTTATAATTGAGATCTCTAGATTTGATTGTCTTGTGTTTATTTTGTCCTACATTGTAAGAAAAAAATCAGAAGAGAAGAAAAAAAAGGTAAAGGTAATTCCCTGCCAGCACATTATCCGATAAGTTTACAGACATTTACTTTATAGCACTGCAAAAATTCAATGTGCAATTCAAAAAACGGGTAAAAACCAGTGAAAAATCCATACAGAAAATTCCTTTATATTAACACAGTACATTGAGCCCTATTTTTACAGACTTTTCTTGTATATATTAAAAAGATGTTCTATAAAGAATTAAATGGCAATGGTATAATTTCTTATCAACAGAGAAGATCATTTACAGTTTTTTACAGATTTTTCTTGGTGCGCAAACAGGTTTACATTGTCATGTAATAGGAATTTTAACTCCTTAGTTAGTATATTAAATTAATTTAAACGTGAACACTTATTTTTGGCTGTGTGCATTAACTGTTTTTACATTCTTCTTTGATTCTTTCATATTCATGTGGCATCATACACTTACATTTTAACCCCTCCAGTACATTGAATATGCATTGTGGATGACTGGATCCCCTCTGACAGTGGAGGAGGTTCAGGAGGATGCCTGCTCCACACTCCCTGTACCCATTCCAGCCAAGACTACCCCTAATCCTCCAGTGGACCTTGCAGACCCAGAGCCCAGACAGCCTTCAGCCCCCCTTTTCTTTTGTTGCCACTGGTCCAGCCCAGTTCCAAGTCTCCTTTGTTGCCACTGGTCCAGCCCAGCTCCAAGTCTCCTTCGTCACTGATGGTCCTGCCCAGCCTCCTACTCCCTCCTCCTCTGTCAACGGCATCCAGTTTCTCAGCCCTGTCTCTGCTGGCCCCATTCAGCTTTTTGGCTCCTCCTTCGTTGGTTACACCTTGCAGCCTTTGGCTTCCAGTTCACCAGCTCCGCCTAGGTGTGTCAATCCCCTGGCTTTGCCTCGAGCCTCCGAACCTGGACTCCTGTCGACCCATCGGCTCTACCTTGGCTCCACTGTGGCCCGTTATCCCTCAAGCTTCGCCGGCTCGTCCCTCCGGCTCGGTCAGTAATCACTCCGGTTGCGCCACGGACTTCCAGTTCTACAGTCACGCTTCATCACTCCACCCCTTTGGTTTCCCTGGACTCTTCCTCTTCTTCCGGCTCCACCATTGTCCTTGCTCCTTCCGAATTCACCTCGGTATGCCTTTGTCCCTGTTTCTGCTACGGTCACATGAGCCTGCGGTTCCACCTCAGCCCTGCAGTACAGCGGTGTTGCCCTGGGTCCTCACTTCCAACGGCTCCACCTCATTCGTTCATCCCCCTGGTTTCACCTTGCATTTCCACCAGAGTTCCATCATGGCTCATCCCTCCATCAGTCTCAGGTTCCTCCCTCTATCGTCTCCTGTATGGCTCCTTCCTCCATCTCCATGGTGGTTCCCTCTGTCAGCCCCCAGACCAATAATAAACAATGCCATTCTTGAGTTTTTACCTGCTTCATGTATGTATGTCTGACAAATATGCATTACATTAAGTTTCCGTGTGTTTTTTAATTTTTATTCTTTTTTGGGATGGAAATTTCAAATAAATGAATTGTATTTGTCAAGTCTGGTTTAAAAGTTGTCCCTTAAGAAAAGAAAAAAAGCCAATGGCTTTTAGCTTGCATCGCACTCTATCAAGTTCCGCTTGAACATCTTCAAGTTGGCAACCAATGTCAAGAGATGGGGGCAGGGCTACCTGTTTGGCAGACAGGGGGAGAGTTTGGGAAACCTGTTTGCATGTGTTACTATTTACAATACCATTTAGTAATTGTAGTGTGACAAATACCTTTATTTACAGTAAATGCCCTATAGCATTTACAACTACCTTAACATCACCTCATGGCAATATTTGCATGTCGCTGACATTTGGAGCTACACATGCCTGTTACTATGCCAACCACCATTGCAGTGTCCTTTTCCTCCCTGACCTCGGTGGGGGGAAATAGGGGGATGGGTGTAACCTGGCTTCTCTTCTTCAACCCAAGCATTAAGATCTGGATTAACCCCCACGCCCCTCTACGCCCCATCACAATAGGGGCACATGTCTGCCTATACACCACAGGACCATTCAGACCTGCTTTACTCACAGACTAATAAGGATTAGTGTTAATGAGACATAAGGAATAAAGTATGAATGAAGATCTCCTTAAGCAGTCATTCAATTAATTCTGCACCTCCTCATTCTCCTTCTGTCTCCGCTCTGTGTTTGAGCAAAAGGTGTAATCCTCTTGAAAATCAAAGGTAGGGGTTCATATGAATATAGGCTTAGATCCGACAGTGGTATTTTATTCAGCTTTCTGCCATCTGCCTTGTCTCTTTTCAATACACCACTCTCAGCTTGCTACTTGCACTGACTTCGCTCTCTTCACTTCGTTTTAATGTAGGGCCACTGTTTAATTCCTCAGTCTTGTAATGTATAAAGCTTTTCATAATATGAATCAGATCAGGGCAATATGAGCTGTGAAGCTTAGCTGTACATCTAAATTAAACGGTATTTGGCTCGAATGACGTGTCATTTGAAGCTAATTCATTTTAGGCAGATGCCAGCTTTATCAGGTTGCGTCCACAAACTCAAAAACCATAAACAAATCACATATATGGTTTGTGCCTACCACACGCTTTTTGCAATGAATTGCCAAAATTATAGTTGTGTTACTGAAGTTACAGAGATTAACCTATTTTTATATTATCTATTATCTGTATTTCATGTTATGTTATATTATTATTAATAGATTGAAATGCTGTATTGTATGTCTTTTGAAGAGCAGCATGAACATTCTGCCTAAAATGTCCTTTCACAAGTTCACACTTACATACAATTTGAGGGGGTAAAGTTTAATGCGTATTTGGCGTGCTGTCCGGGGGGAGGGCTCCGAGCTCGGAGTTCGGCCCGAACCCAGAGTACTCCCCCCGCATGTAAGTGTTTAGGACTAGAAGCGTGGAGAAGGGGTGGTGGGGAGATGCTGCAAAACTGTCAATGGATTGAGGTGAGACTGCTGAATGTATATGTTTACCTCTTACCATTGATTGCTGAGTGCTCTCCACTTGTGTTAATTATCTGAACGTGCTCCTCCCGAACTTTGATAATAAAACATCATTTTGTGTTCCACAGAAGAAAGTATGTCAAACAGGAACAACACGAGGGAAAGTAAATTATGACAATTAACAATTTTGGGTGAAATGCGTTTTCAAAGTCAGCTCAAGTGTTTTTGTTCTAAAATTGCTTCATTTCCTTAGCAAGACACCATGTCTATTTTCTATGAATGCAATCTGCCTGTGCATCCTGTGTGTCTGCCTTTACATTGACATCTATTCTGCTCTCTGTGTGATACCACTGCTCATTATGCACCTCTCTCTCCCTCCTCTCCAATTACTATCCTCACAAGTCATTTAGTGAGGGGTCTCAGACGACTGGGACACTCACAGTGCCATTACCCAGAACTCCCCTTGATCCAGCCCACAAACTGCCCAACCTGAAAAAAGATAGAGCAACCGGTGCTTTATTACAGTCATTTATTAAATGAATTTTTATGCCAAATTATAAACACAAGTAAAAACATTATCATTGATATTTGATTGTAGAGAGGATGTTTGTTTTAGATTGCAATAAAGTTTAGAGAGCAAAAATGCTAATTCATTTTATATCTACTGTAATATTCCTGTGCCAGTAACACCTTTTCTTCATACGTTTGATTGTTGAACTTGACATTGACATGAAGCATTACAGTTTCACTTTCAAGATTAAATATGGAAGGTGGGCAGGAATTAGTGTAAAGAAGAGTTATCAGGCTCTCTCATCTCTGGCCTCTCTTTAGATGTGAAATGCATGCTCTGACATGAATTAGCCCCAGATAGACTTATATACACATGTCCTTTGGGATTCAGAGAGCCCTTCACAAAATCCATCCTCCCATGTCTCCCCTCTTTTTCAAGAGGCTCTCTGATCCTTGTTCTCCATTTGTTCTCCACCTTGTCTGTTGACTATCACCTGTCTTTTGGCTGGCAGAAAGGCTGTCTGTCTCCTGCAGATATGCTGTGCACGAAATATGGTGCTTGCCTATACAAAAGTTGTCTAAATGATTATAGGGTGGTGTAGTTGGTTGCCAGGACATTGCTATGGTTGCTAAGGTGTTGCTAAGGTGCGTGCATGTTTGTGTTGCTATGCGGTTACCAATGTATTTTGGGTGATTTTAGCTGAGTGATATTCTACTTTTTTTCCACCAGACAAAAATGTTAAAGACAATATTTAGACTTTTATTGTATACTGTATAAACTGTTGAATTATATTTTTTTTCAGCATGTGTAGAGTACAGTGTACTTACCCAAGAATGTATTGAGTATTATACGGTATAACTACATGGATTTAACATGGGGCCTGGCTAGGTTTAGGGTAACATATGTAGAGAGGTTTGTTGTTCAGGAAAGAAGGAGGTGGGAAACGGCGAACAATCAAACGTAACTTTAATCATAAAATAAACAAACACAAAATTAAAATAAAGCGGCAGCCCCTCACGGACAACACACACATAAACAAAATATAACATAAATGTCCCAGGCCTGGTCCTCTCTCATCCTTCACTGTCATTGCTCCTCCTTTTATCAGTCCAAAGCTCCTCGGTGAGACTCGAGTCCGGTGTAGCGCTTATTAGCAATCGCGCCACCGGCCTCATACTGTTCTCACAGCTCTCTATACCTCGTCCTTCTAGCCACAACCTAGTTATTACTTAGTAACTGCAATACAGTACCTACATAGTATGTACATGCAGAACAGGACTGTAAAATAAAGCTCTACCACACTAACAATGTGCAACAAGTTACCGACAAATTTTAAAGGCCCTCTGAAGTGCCTTGAAATGCGCAGCATTGTTCAATGTGTTGACGTAATTTCCACTGAAACAGGAAGACAGGGCGGGATATATCGCACAGCACCTCCTTTTTTTAAAATAGCCAATATCGTTTATTTTATATCACAGCTCGGCCAGAGCTGTTGAGCTCGGTAAAGCCGCAATTTCCTCCTAATCTCAGACCGTTTCTCCTCCTAATCTCATCCACATCGCTTTAAAATATAGCATCTGTGTAATATTCAAATGGGTCCGATACGTTTTGTGGTCTGCGCCGACTCGCGCATATGATCTGCTCTGTGATATTTTATCTCTGGACCGGAGCAGACTGTGTGAGACAAATACTGTCGTAAAAAAAAAAAAAAAAAAAACACCATTAAATTAAAGGGATAGTTCACAAAAAATAAATAAATAAATCTGTCATTACTTACCCATCCTCATGTAGTTCCAAACCCGTAAGACTTTTGTTCATCTTTGGAACACAAATGAAGATCTTTCTGATGAAATCTGAGAGCTTTCTGTCCCTCCTTTGACAGTCTATGCAACTACCACTTTGACTCTTCGAAAAGTTCATAAAGAGATTGTAAAACTAATCCATATTAATTGAGCGGTTTAGTCCAAATATTCTGAAGAGGCTCGATCGGTTTATAAGATGAAAAGATTTAATTTAGGCTTTTATTCACATATAAACATTGATCAGCGAACATACACAGAAGCTCAACCGAACCTGCTTGATGCGCGAGAACAAACCTCTTGTGGAAGCTCAAACGTGCTGCGTAACACACAAGAATGAACCTCATTGGTTCTCGTGAACATGCTTTTGCTTAGAACCCTTTCTATTCCCTGCTCATTGTAGATGCAAACAGTGAGAAGAGATATCTCCATCTTCCCAGTGTGATAATTTCTGTCAATAGTTGTGGGATAAATTTTGCCATTTGTGTTATGTTATTTATTAAGGCAGCTGCAACTAAAAAAAAAAAACGCTCCACTGTACAACACATGGTTACGATGGAAAAATATTAAATTTTGTCAACTCAGTTGACAGATTTGACTAGTAAACTAATGGAGTTGACAACAAAACCCTTTATAATGATATAATATGTGACCCTGGATCACAAAACCAGTCACACAGGTATATTTGTGGCAATAGCCAAAAATACACTGCTCAAAAAAATTAAAGGAACACTTTGAAAACACATCAGATCTCAATGGGGAAAAATATCATGCTGGATATCTATACTACTATAGACTGGGTAATGTGTTATGAACGAAAGGATGCCACATCGTTTGATGGAAATGAAAATGATCAACCTACAGAGGATTGAATTCAAAGACACCCCGGAAATCTGAGTGAAAAAATGATGCAGCAGGCTTGTCAATTTTGCTGAAATTTCATTGCAGCAACTCAAAATGGTACTCAGTAGTTTGTATGGCCACCACGTGCTTGTATGCATGCCTGACAACGTCGGGCATGCTCCTAATGAGACGACGGATGGTGTCCTGGGTTATTTCCTCCCAGATCTGGACCAGCGCATCACTGAGCTCCTGGACAGTCTGAGGTGCAACCAGGTGATGTCAGATGGACCGAAACACAATGTCCCAGAGGTGTTCTATTGGATGTAGGTCAGGTGAGCGTGGTGGCCCTTCAATGGTATCATTCCTTCATCCTCCAGGAACTGCCTGCATGCTCTCGCCACATGAGGCCGGGCATTGTTGTGCACCAGGAGGAACCCAGGACCCACTGCACCAGCATAGGGTCTGACAATGGATCCAAGTATTTCATCCCGATACCTAATGGCAGTCAGGGTGCCATTGTCTAGCCTGCAGAGGTCTATGCGTCCCTCCATGGATATGCCTCCCCAGACCATCACTGACCCACCACCAAACCGGTCATGCTGAACGATGTTACAGGCAGCATAACATTCTCCACGGCTTCTCCAGACCCTTTCCTGTCTGTCACGTGCTCAGGGTGAACCTGCTCTCATTTGTGAAAACCACAGGGCACCAGTGGCGGACCTGCCAATTCTGGTGTTCAATGGGAAATGCCAATCGAGCTCCCTGGTGCTGGGCAGTGAGCACAGGGCCCACTAGAGGACGTCGGGCCCTCAGGCCACCCTCATGAAGTCTGTTTCTGATTGTTTGGTCAGAGACATTCACACCAGTGGCCTGCTGGAGGTCATTTTGTAGGGCTCTGGCAGTGCTCATCATGTTCCTCCTCGCACAAAGGAGCAGATACCGGTCCTGCTGATGGGTTAAGGACCTTCTACGGCCCTGTCCTGCTCTCCTAGAGTAGCTGTCTGTCTTCCTGGAATCTCCTCCATGCTCTTGAGACTGTGCTGGGAGACACAGCAAACCTTATGGCAATGGCACGTATTGATGAGCCATCCTGAAGGAGCTGGACTGCCTGCGCAACCTCTGTAGGGTCCAGGTATCGCCTCATGCTACCAGTAGTGACACTGACCCTAGCCAAATGCAAAACTGGTGAAAAACAGTCCGAAAAGATGAGTAGGGAAAAAATGTCAGTGGCCTCCACCTGTAAAACCATTCCTGTTTTGGGGGTTGTCTCACTGTTGCCCATCTAGTGGACCTGCTGTTAATTTCATTAACACTAAAGCAGCTGAAACTGATTACCAACCCCCTCTGTTACTTAACTGACCAGATCAATATCCCAGGAGTTTAACTGACTTGATGCTATTCTCTGATTAAAAAGTGTTCCCTTTATTTTTTTGAGCAGTGTACATTGTATGGGTCAAAATTATCGATTTTTCAAATCGTTAGAAATCATTAGGATATTAAGTAAAGATCATGTTCCATAAAGATATTTTGTCAATTTCCTACCGTAAAGATACAAAATATTTATTTTTGTGAGTGAATGCAGCACAATCGCTAACATAAATGGACAAATTTATAGGCGATTTTCTCAATCTTTCGATTTTTTTGCACCCTTAGATTCCAGATTTTCAATAGTTGTTTCTCGGCCAAATATCGTCATATCCTTACAAGCCATATCATCAATAGAAAGCTTATTTATTCAGCTTTCAGATGATTAAAAATTGACCCATGTGACTGGTTTTGTGGTCCAGGGTCACATATATGTTTTGCCTATGAGGAATTATTCTAATGTTATTATATGATTTCATTTACATACTGTATATATTTGGCCCGATTTACTTGCCTTGTAAACATAACATCTTTACATCTACTGCAGACTTGCAAACACGTGCACACAAACACACTTTTTTCTTTCATAACCTGTTCCCTTACATTGTTCATATATCAATTCATAATAATGTATTATTAAATAATAAAAAAACCTAACATCTTATGTCCCTTTTTGGGTACACGTTTTGTCCCTTATTTCAAGAATCAGTGAATTCCTTGAATGTGTGATGTCAGTATATTCATATTTCATCAAGTCCAGAGACAGTGAGGATCCCTCAGACCATGTGTGTAATATTCTATTACTATAGACTCCTGCTGCACATAATATCCTATTAATGAACACTCTAAATTCAAAGGCAGATACTCATTTTGTGGGCAGTTACAGATTTAAGCAGAAGAATTGGCCTGTCTTTATAAATACTCAGATGAATGAGACAGGAACAGGCTCGTGCTGTTACGTACATGCGATTTTATATGAGGTTGTGGATCCAACAATATCACATTCTCTATGGGAAACCACTATCTGCTCTTTCCTAACTTATGCATATGGCAAGATCATTTACGTAGCTTTCTAGTGTTTCTTGATCATTATTTGTTGCAAAGTGTTTTTGAGTGATGGACATTCACATCCTTTAATTCAAGCAGTTTCTTTGTGATGCATCAAATGGACACAAAAGTGAAGACCTCAATTGTAAAAAAAAAAAAAATCCAATCTATAATGCTTTTAGGGCTGCAGAAGATTTGTTAAAGAATTGGGAAGCCGTTAAATTAATTGGTTCACATTGCTCTGTTGCTTTATTCCAATGAACCGATTCAAAATAAAAATTCACTGTTTCAAGTCATCAAGGCAAGGCAAGGCAAGGCAAGTTTATTTATATAGCACATTTCATACACAGTGGCAATTCAAAGTGCTTTACATAGAAGAAATTAAAATAATAAAAAGAATAAGAATAATTAAAACAGTTTATACAGATAAAAATAAAATACAGTACAGTTCAAACAGTCGGACGAACATTGGCACAGTGCTCATTCATTAAATGCATAGCTAAACAGATGTGTTTTGAGTCTGGATTTGAATGTGATTACTGTAGGAGCACATCTGATCTCTTCCGGAAGCTGGTTCCAGCTGCGGCTGGCATAATAGCTAAAAGCGGACTCGCCATGCTTAGAGTGAACCCTTGGTATTTCTAGCTGATATGATCCTAATGATCTGAGTGATCTGTTGGGTTTATATTCAGTGAGCATATCTGCAATGTATTGAGGTCCTAGGCCATTGAATGATTTATATACCAGTAATAATACTTTAAAATCAATCCTAAATCTAACTGGGAGCCAGTGTAAAGACCTGAGGACTGGTGTGATATGTTCATATTTTCTGGTTCTGCTCAGAATCCTGGCGGCAGCGTTCTGTATGAGCTGCAACTGTCTTATGGTCTTTTTGGGAAGGCCAGTGAGGAGTCCATTACAGTAATCCACCCTGCTGGTGATGAAAGCATGAACAAGTTTCTCTAAGTCTTGTCTGGAAACAAAGCATCTAATTCTTGCAATATTTTTTAGATGATAGTATGCTGATTTTGTTATCGCTTTGACATGACTACTGAAACTAAGGTCTGACTCTAGTGTCACACCAAGATTCCTGACTTGATGTTTAGTTGTTTGACCCCTAGAGTGAAGGTATGCATTCACCTTGAGAACTTCATCTTTGTTTCCAAACGCAATGACTTCAGTTTTGTCTTTGTTTAACTGAAGAAAGTTTTGACACATCCAACTGTTGACTTCATCAATGCATTGGCACAGGGAGTCAATGGGGCTGTAGTCGTTAGGCGATAGGGCTAAGTAAATCTGTGTGTCGTCTGCATAGCTGTGGTAAGAGATTTGGTTCTTTCTCATTATTTGGCTCATTGGGAGCATATACAGGTTGAACAGGAGTGGTGCAAGAATTGAGCCTTGAGGGACTCCGCATGTCATGGATGTCCACTCAGACTTATGGTCTCCTATACTCACATAATAACCTCTCCCATCTAAGTATGACCTGAACCATTTTAGAACTATCCCAGAAATCCCCACCCAGTTTTCCAGTCTGTCAAGAAGTATGTTATGATCGACAGTGTCAAATGCAGCACTGAGGTCGAGTAGCACCAGCACTGATAATTTGCCTGAATCCGTATTTAAGCGAATATCGTTTATTATCTTTATGAGCGCTGTCTCTGTGCTGTGGTGCGGTCGGAAACCAGATTGAAAATGGTCAAAGGATCCATTCAAGCTCAAGAATTTGTTCAGCTGATTGAAGACAACTTTTTCAATGATCTTGCCTATGAAAGGAAGATTTGAGATCGGTCTATAGTTGCTTAATATGGTCTTATCTAGATTGCTCTTTTTCAGGAGGGGCTTGACAACTGCAGTTTTTAGGGAGTTTGGAAAACTCCCAGAGAGAAGTGAGGCATTTACCACTTCTAGAAGATCTGCTTCTAAACTGTTTAACACACTTTTGAAAAACGATGTGGGAAGTGTGTCGAGAGCGCAGGTTGATGTTTTAAGGTGCTGTACGGTTTCTTCCAAAATGTTGCCATCAATTTCTTTGAAGTCAGACATAGTAACTACTTTCTCAGGTGGTCTGATCTGTCTGACCCCAGGGCAACTCAAGGATGTGCTGATCACCTTTCTGATATTGTTGATTTTCTCAGAGAAGAAAGAAGCAAACTCACGGCACTTGCTGTCTGAGAGCATTTCACTGGGAATCTGGTTTGGCGGGTTTGTCAGTCTCTCTACAGTAGCAAAAAGAGTGCGTGTGTTGTTTAAATTGCTGTTTATAATATTTGAGAAGAAAGTCTGTCTAGCTTTGCCTAGTTCCATATTGAAAGCATGAAGGCTGTCTTTGTAGATGTTATAATGGACTACAAGTTTTGTCTTCCGCCACATGCGCTCTGCTTTTCTGCATTGTCTTTTCATATTTTGCACTGTTGTTGAGTTTCTCCAAGGTGCTTTTTGTCTGCCACTCTTCTTCCTGACTTTCACAGGAGCAATATCATCAATTACACCTTTAACTTTTGAGTTAAAAGAATCAAGGAGAAAATCAACAGAGTCAGCAGATATGCTTGGTGTTAAGGATATAGCCTTCATAAATAGGACACTAGTGTTCTCATTTAAGCATCTCTTCTTGACAGACACAGATCTAGCTTCAATGGCAGGAGAGATCAATATATCAAAGAAAATACAGAAATGATCAGACAGTGCTACATCCTTAATAACAATCAATGAAATGTTTAGACCCTTACTGATAAGTAAATCTAGAGTGTGTCCGCGATTGTGTGTGGGTCCATGTACATGCTGAGTCAGATCAAAAGTTTTTAAAACAGTTTTGATTTCTTTTGCCATATTGTTTTCTGCATTATCTATGTGAATGTTAAAATCTCCAGCAATGGTAAAACAGTCAAACTCTGAGGTAATTGCTGATAACAGTTCTGTAAAGTCCTCAGCGAAGGCTGGAGAGTATTTTGGAGGCCTGTAAATAATGATGAGTAAAATGCGTGGAGCACCTTTTAACACAATACCTTTATATATCTTTAAAAAGAGCAGCTAGACCCCCACCTCTCTTAACAGCTCTGCAGACACTCATAAAAGTAAAGTTAGGAGGGGCTGCTTCATTGAGGATTGTTGCACTGTAGCTGTCTTCTAGCCAGGTTTCATTTAGAAGCATAAAATCTAGGTTGTTTGTGGTTAAGTCGTTAACTAGAAGTGATTTATTTTTAAGTGAACGAATGTTTAAAAGTGCTAACTTAACAGTCTTACTTTTTGTCCCCACATCAATCTTACTTTCACATGTAATAGGCAGCAGATTAGATGGGTTTGCTGTACGGCTATTGAAGGCCTTAGACTTTCTATCTTGTAACAGAACAGCAATAGAGAAAGATACAGGCACACTGGGTTCCCGCTTGTTTTGTAAACATTTGAGAAAGTTACTGTTATCAGAGCGGGCACCCGACACATATCACTGAGAGCTGGTATCAGTTGTTTTTGGTTCACCTCGAGCAGAAGGAGGAGGGTGTGGGCCCTGGCGTTGTGGCAGAGGCCGAAGAGCTCTCACAGGAGGCGGAGGGCGAGCTGGGCCCGCAGGCTTTGGTGGCAGCGGTGCCTGTCGTTTTTTGGTTGTTATCTGGGGGCTTGCAGCAAAAGAGTGGGATAGTTTGGTTCCAGCATACACCAGTTCTTCCATTTTCTGTGAGAAGCACAGTAGTGGCGTTGCTGGAGAGAGGGAAAAGGTGTCTGGTGAAAGGGGCTGTTGCATCACTTAAAAGTTTTCCCAAAGCCCCTGTGTGTAAATATATAATACTATGTATGATAAATAAATATACATAAAAAAGGTTATCACATTTTAATTTTATTGGTTGTATTTATTGTATATAGTGTAAATTAATGAAATTATTGTGTACTGCTTACTGCACACTACACAATATACAAATCAGTACTACATACAAAGTACTGCTTTCTATTCTAAATAGTATGTGGAACAAAAATAAATGTTGCAAACCAAAGTCTGATACGTTGTAATCAAATGACCTGCATGTTTAATTTCAGTGAGTGGCATCCAGTTATCATTTTACAAATGTTGTGTTACAAACACTTTATTTTAAGGTGACATTGTTACAATGTAATTACACAATTAAGTACTAAGTAGCAATAATTAACTACATGTAGTTAACTTACTGTAGGGTTAAGGTTAGGGTTTGGTTTATGGTTAGTTGCTTGTAATTATTTTTAATTTACTGCTAGTACTGTTAGAGTAGTAAAACGTAACAACGTAACCTGAAAATAAAGTGTTACCTACATTTTTGAAGAAATGTTGAAACTTTTTGCCGTCCATTCAAGTAACGTGTCAAGAAGGATCATTCGGAAGTGGTAGGTCAAATCAAGTGCAATGCATTGTGGTATGCAGTACTAAGAAGTGTGCTCTGTTTCATACTGCACATTTTGGCATAATGTAGTTGGTCATCCAGGTATTTCATCCAGGTATTTGAAAATGTGCGCATCACAGGGGTCTCTCCCACAGCGGCATGGATAAGTGCAGAGAGTTTCCCCCGGACACTTAAAAGAGCAGTTTCCTTTCTAAAAGAGCAGAGCACAGGTGGAAACTATGTTTGTAAAGATTCCTTTCCACCTGTGTGTTTTTGGATGTGGTTGATATTATCACCCTTGGACGGCCACAATCTCTGCCTCTTCTGTTTAGGTTGTACCCACACTGAGAAAGCTTTGTGGATGTCTCATGTCCTTACTGCGAGACCATGGCAACATTGCGATCACGACTGGAGTCACCTAAGCTGCTTCCCACGCTGGTCCTTCTGCAATGCACAAGGCCGCAGCTAGCACTGGCACTGGGAGCGTTTCTGCCGGTTGCGACATATTGGCCCACCTGGACTTGGTTCTCGGAGCTCATGCTACTTGCGACAGCCCCTCCCTGGCGAATCCCCCTGAGGAGGGACCTTCTTTCTCAGGGCGCATGCGCTAGGACCTCTGGAACCTCAATGTCTGGCCCCTGAATGGGACACGGAAGACATGAGTGGGATATCATCAGTGATGATATACACTATCACTCAGGCTAAAGCCCACTCCACGAGGTGTGCCTATTCTTATCAAGTGAAGTCTGTTTGCTAACTGATGTGCTTCCTGAGGGGAAGACCCACAAAGATTGTGTCATTGCTTTCCTTCCTGCAGGAAAGGTTGGAAGGTCAGTTGTCCCCTTCCACCCTGAAAGTGTATGTGGCTGCCATAGCAGCACATCACGATGCAGTGGATGGTAAGTCTTTAGAAAAGCACAACCTGATCATCAGGTTCTTCCGAGGCACCAGGAGGTTGAATCCTCCTAGGCCATCCCGTATTCCCTCATGAGATCTCTCTGTAGTCTTGCTGGGCCTACTGGAAGCTCATTTTGAGCCACTGGAGTCAGTCAGCTTAGGACCCTCTAGTCGAAGATGGCACTTTTGACCACGCTTACTTCCATCGATAGGGTTGGGGACCTGCAGGCACTCTCTTTCAGCGAGACGTGCCTTTAGTTCGGTCCTGCATACTCTCAAGTAATCCTGAGACCCTGACTGGGCTAAGTGCCCATAGTTCCAACTACCCCATTTAGGGACCAAGTGGTGAACTTGCAAGCGCCGCCTCGAAAGGTGGCAGACCCAGCCTTACCATTGCTTATCGTTATTTACTTTGACTACACGAAGAGCTTTAGAAGCTCTGAGCAGCTCTTTGTCTGTTTTGGGGGACAGCAGAAGGGGAAGGCTGTCTCCAAAAAGAGGTTCACCCAATGGATCATGGATGCTATTGCCTTGGCATTAATATTGAACACACACAAGGAGTGTTGCATCCTACTGGGCTTTAGCCAACGGCGCCTCTCCTACAGACATCTGCAGAGTGGCAGGCTGGGCAACATTTAGTATCTTTTTACTATCTCCGGGTTGAGCCAGTTTCGCCAGCTGGCCGAGTACTCCACTTGCACACAGCACCTTTCCCCTCCCTGAGGCGATAACATGCGCTTTTTTGTCCATGTGAGTTCTCCAGACTGGCAAACTCTGAACGAATCTTACCTTTCAGCTGTGGATTGTTTCCTTAAAGAAGAAGAAGAAGAACAGAAAAGGTCAAAAGAAAGTCAGGCTAAAAGAACCTATTCCCATTGTAAGTACTGTCCTTTCGGTACCCGAGTGGTACGAAGGACTACATGGCTTACCTGGGCCGCTGGGAAGGTTACTATGTCGCGAGTGCACGCAGTGGTTACCCAGCACGCAGTGGTTTGTACACATCTGCTTTGCCAGAACTTCATAACTCAGTTCAGCGGTTGTAACCCTTTCCATAGCAACCCCTAGTGTCAGCCCTCAACAGTGACTGGCAGATGGGGAACATCCTAGTTACTGTCGCAACATCTGTTCCCTGATGGAGGGAACGAGACGTGATGTCCCTCCTGCCACAATGCTGGAATACCCGCTGGATGACCAGGACACGCTCTCGGCTCCTCAGCACAAACCTGAATGAGTGGAAGCACGCCATCTACTTTTATACCCAAATGTCTGGGCGAGTGGCGCATGCAAATTCCACTCTCCAATTCTTATTGGCCTTTTCTGTAGTATCAGAGGTGGTTGGGGCTCCCAAGTGTGACCCCTAGTGTCAGTCCTCGACACCACGCCTTGTTCCCTCCATCAGGGAACAGATCCTGATTATGAATGTTTGCCAGATAAATTTTACTCCCAAACAAAGTCTTCCCTTGTGGTCAAGTGCTTTTCAAAACCTATTAAAAGAGATTTATTTGCAAATTAAACATTACTAATTGGTAACTTCAGACCTTATGTAGATGATTTTAATTATTCCATTCTTCCTCCAGTTGTCCTTTCTCAGGCTCCCCCTCCTGCCCCTCGGTGCTGCGGTCGTCTGTCCCAGGGGAGAGGCTGTCCTCCCCCGCAGCTGTGTGAATGAGAGAGGATGTCAGTGCTGTTATCTGGACTATCTCCAGGGTGCAGTATCAGCCCTGAACAGCACTGGCCCAGACACAGTCAGAGCAGCCCCGTCAGCAGCGACATGACTGATACAATCTGTGTTTGGTGAATCAGCTCTTGCTCCCTGTTTCTCTCTCTCTCTCACACACACACAGACACACATATTTTCACTCGCTCTTGTCAGAAGGCCCACAGGGAGCCCCTCAGCCTTACAGATAATCAATCCAGAGCAAATAGTTTTATTGACATGACAAATGTTACATCTGCATCTCCAGAACAGATTTGGACAAGCTGTGTACCTATTGAGAGAAGGACAGAATATATACCTGCACTGATGATATTTGTTTGATACTTAAATAAGAAACTCACAAAACAAAAACCATCACAAACATTGGCATGAGTACAGTGCAAGCATTTACATCCAAACCCAGATTTTGGGCTGGACTTACAGCAATGATTCTTACTAATTAAATATATACTGAATATAGATGTATATAGATGGATGGATGGATAGAAAGAACAGACCGTGTGAATTAGAATGTGTAGAAGCTGGAAAAACAGGGGTCGGATGTATATTATGTGGAAATTTGCACATGCACATTTCATGTTCATATGCAAACTGCATGCTTTTTAGCTGTAACAGCACAAACAAAATGTCTTTTTTCTAGTGTCTAACAGGCTACCATTAAATACACATGGATGGGAATATGGATATGGAAATGATATGCAGATGAGGTTATGCATAGTCAAACTAAGTGCTGTACACTCCATATATTGCTGTGGAAGAGCCGAAGTGGGGATGCATTGTACGCACAATCTTCCGCGGTCTAGGATTGCTAAAAGGAATTTTGTTCAGATTTTGAATTATCTGTGAAGCTGCTTTGAAACGGTATGTATTTGTGAAAAGCGTTATACAAATAAATGTGAATTGAAATATTTTTAGGTAATTACAGCTACTGTCTAAAGCATTACTCATACAGTACTTATATTACTTATAATTGAATGCTGTTAAAATAATTCCTGTAGCTTAAACAATCAACCAATGGTTTGATTCCAAGGGAATGGATAAATGATAAAATGTTGATCTTTGAATGTACTGTAAGTCATTTTGGATAAGTGTCTTATAAATTTAAATAATCGAATAAATGTAATAATTAATAACTAGATTTAATGGTTTTGGTGTGTCAAAAAATCACTGCCAACACAAAAATGATCACTTTTCCCCATAAACATTACTGAGCTTGAAAATGGCCACTGAGCTTTATTTATATGGTGCTTTTTACAATATAGATTGATTCGAAGCAGATTACAGTGATAACAGGAATTAAAGCAACAAAGATTGTTTTTGGCTATATACAGCAGCTCTAGAAGAAAGGCATTGTTCAGTTTAAGTAAGTTCAGCTTTGATCCATTTTCAGTTGTAAAAATCATTAGTTATTAATTTAGGGGCCGTTTAGACAGCACCATTTTCAACTGAAAACAGAAAACTGATACGTTCTGGCTGTTAATGTACACAACTCAGTGAAATGATTATTTAATTTCAGTTAATCCACATTTAGATAGAACTAGATTTGTTTTATTTTATTCAGTGCATTAAAATATAAAGATGATGAAGGTGAAAAATTCAGTCTGATGCATTTAAAAGCACACACAAGATATGTATGCATTTATGCATTCTTCTGTAAAGGACTACATATATTTCATATGGTCTCTGAAGTGCAAAGGCAGGAATTGCTGTTCCAAGCTGTTGCCTCTCATTTCCCTTCTGAATCTCTTACTGCTATTCCACTGCCTGCTTCCATTTCCTCTGCTCTGAGCGAGAGTTGGGAATAAGCGAGTGACGTATGGAGCAGGAATGTGTTTGCTACTCAGCTGAATCACTGTTAGATGATGTCTGTTTTGGACCCTCAGAGGGTGTCAGTTAGTCAAAGAGTCACAGACGTGTCTGAGATCAAAACTGTGGAAACCTTAGCTGGACATGTAATTTTCTTGTGTTCACACTACATGTGGTGATGTCATAAGATTTATGAGAAGGAAAAGAATGGCAAGCTATGGAAAACTACATTTGATAAAGAAAAAGTTTCAAAAGACTCACATAAAATGTTCCTGTAGTTCAAACAATAGTCAACAACAGTCAAAAAACAACAACAAGGACATGGGTTAAATTCCCGGGTAAATCATGAACCGAAAAAATGCATAAATTGCAATGTAAGTCTCTTGGGATAAAGTGTCTGCCAAATGCAAATGTATATGAAGTTAACACTCAACATTCAGATCTATCAAGCCTCTCCCATTTGATTTCCTGTAACTTTTCTCTACTACAGGTTTATAACTGCTCAGTGCCACACAGGTCTCAGGATCATTAAGGGAGCTCATATCTAGCATAGATCTCAGTTTCCGTCTCACAGCTCATTTTTCACCTCCCAAACGTGCTCTGATGGTCTGCAATAATTCAATTAACAAATGACCATCCATATTTGATTAAGGCTTTAATAATTGCCAGCCATGGCTAGATAACTTTTGATAACTAGTGCCCTGTAAAAGATAATTCACTCTGATAAGTAATTATACTTTTCTATTAGAGTTCCATGACGGACTTCTACCACTCATTTGTAGGGAATCTGTAGAATATTTAATAGGAAATTACTTAGCTTATGAAATTAAACTGTCTGTAAAGCAGAACTTAAATTTTGATATAAGTAAATGAAAAGGTGTCAGTTTAAAGGCGGGTGAATTATATGACAACTCTGTGTGGTTTCTATACTACTCTAACACTACCGTCCAAAGATTTGTTAATGTTTTGACTGCCTTTATTTGATCAAAAATAAAAATAGTTATACTGTGAAATATTATTAAAATAACTGTTTTCAATGTTTTTATGTAATTTTATCCCCGTGATGGCAAAGCTGAGTTTTCAGCAGCCATGAATCCAGTTTTCAGTCTCACATGATCCTTCAGAGATTATTCTAATATGCTGATTTGCTGCTCAAAAAACATTTCTTATTATTATCAATGTTGAAAACAGTTATTGTTTTTGTGGAGTCTGGACAAATTCTTTCATCCCTGTTTCATCCAGGCCAGCCCATGGCACCCCCTCTGCTCCCTGGTTATCTGATGTTCTCCGTGAACAGCATTCTAAACTCAGGTCGCAACATCTAGCTACTGGGGTGCCTCAGGGCTCAGTGCTTGGACCACTTCTCTTCTCCATCTACATGACGGGATCTGTCATTCAGAAACATGGTTTTTCCTATCACTGTTATGCTAACAACACACAACTCTACCTCTCATTCCAACCAGAGAATCCGACGGTAGCTACTCACATCTCAGCCTGCCTGACAGACATTTCTTGCTGGATGAAGGACCACCACCTTCAACTAAACCTTGTGAAGACAGAGCTGCTTGTGGTCCCGGTAACCCAACACTACACCACAACTTCTCCATTCAGCTAGGTTCATCATCCATAACTCCATCAAGGTCAGCCAGAAACTTTGGAGTTGTTCCACTATTTATTTATTTTAAATTACGTATACTGCATTAGACGCTCGATGGTGTTTTAAGCCCCCAATGGCTCCTTAGAGGCAGCTAACCCTACCCTCAACCTTAAACCTACCCATCCCCTCGCTGCCTGGAAGGCGCCGTTGGGGGCTTAAAACACCAAACACTGCATTAGACTAAACTGGGAAGGGTTACAGTACTTGCATATTGTTGTCCTATATTGTTAGCTTAATTGCTTTTATTGCTCTCCTCATTTGTAAGTCACTTTGGATAAAAGCGTCTGCTAAATGATAAAATGTAAATGTTAAATGTAAATGTATATTTATTATAATATTATGAATAATAATTATTTTTAGATAAATGTTTATTCTGTGACTCGCTGTAAGATTTGACAGATGCGTTATGAGAAAAGTAGGTTTACACATTGTACAGTACATGTACTTACAGTGTACTTACCCAAGAAAGTACTGGTATATAAGGCAATTACGTGTGTTAAGGTTAGGTGTAGGTTCAGTGTTCGTACTTAGTTATAACCCAATTATTGTAATTGCGATAATAAGTACATCATAGTACATGCAGAACAGGACTGTAAAATAAAGTTCTACCGAAAAGTATTAAAACAAATGCAGTTTTGGGTAATTCATCATTCATTAGCATCTGTAAGCTTTGCTCTTGGCTCCAATGACAGGCAAACCAAGGCTGATTCTGGATGGTGAAGTTCTGGGAATGGAATATTTATGCGTGTCCCTGCAGGCCTCTTGCAGGCTGGAGGGCTGGTTGCAGTCCTTTGGCTCTCTCCTGCTGTGTGATGTATTGAACAGGAGTGTTGAGCTTGACTCTGGAGTGGCCTAAGGCTGTTGTCGATTGGCACCACCATATTTGTGATGTTTTGTTCTGAGCATTCACGTCAGTCCAGGCCTGAAGAAGCCAGAGTCCCTTAATAAAGCAGCACTGAAGAGAAGTCTGTGTTCTCCAACTCTGGGATCAGCTGTTCTTCACTACAGCTCCATTAGCACTAGCCCACTGCCCCTCACACCTCAGCCCGAGGTCAGCGTTCGTGGCACCCACAACCTAATGCGCAAGAACATACTGTCTCCTCATGCCTATTGAAATACATTCAACTAAACACAAAGACCACACTTCATCATTCTCCTTTTTGCCATGAACAACCCTCAGCTATGAGTTTTTAAATAATTTATTTCGTGCAGTGCATTTAAATGCTGGCTGGTTGACTTTTAATACTTTTATTCTGTAGCTTTTTGACATTTTAAAATATGAACATTTTAGTAGCCTGTAAATTTTTTAATCTCCCAATAAGTCTTTTGTCATCACATTTGATTTTATATTTCAATGCACATAAATTGAATTTGCTCAATTTCAACTTGATTCAATTCATTCAGGATTCTAATTTAATTTAATTTAATTTGATTTTAAATATTTGACAGGAATGAGATCAAAGGGATAGTTCACCCAAAAATGAAAATTCTGTCATTAATTACTCACCTTCATGTCGTTCCAAACCCATAAGACTTTCGTTCATCTTCAGAACAGAAATTAAGATCTTTTTGATGAAATCTGAGAGATTTCTGTCCCTCAATTGACAGTCTACTCAACTACCACTTTCAAGCTTCAAAAAGTTAATAAAGAGATCGTAAAACTAATCCATATCAATTGAGCGGTTTAGTCCAATTTTTCTGCAGAGACTCAATTGTTTTATATGATGAACAGATTTAATTTAGGCTTTTAGTTACATGTCAATGGAGGGACAGAAAGCTCTCAGATTTCATCAAAAAGATCCTCATTTGTGTTCCGAAGATGAACAAGTCTTACGGGTTTGGAACGACATGAAGGTGAGAAATTAATGACAGAATTTTCATTTTCAGGTTGGCATGCATAAACAAATTTATACAAAAATACATTCAGTAGACAGCAAAAAATATATATTTCTGATAACATAATAATTGTTTTGCATGTGGTAACCCTTGTGAAATAGAAGTGCACTTAACTGTATTAAATGTGCACTTGTACAGGCCTACTTCAAATCTAAACAGTATATTTTTTAAAATCTGATTGCATATAATGTAATATGTAATAAAAAGCCACTTAAGTGTACTTAAAGTACACTTTCGTGACTAAATTCATATTGTGTCCTTTTTCACAAGGAAACATCTACACTGGTTTATGCATAGTGAAAATATATTTTGAAATAATACAGTAACCTTATCTAATTTAGGCACAGAAGATGAGTTTTCTATAAGATTTCTACATATATGTAATATATGAACTATATACAGTGGCTAAACTATGAGTCATTACACCTTCTCAGTGGCTTAAAGGCTGGAGGTGTTTTGACAGAGATGGAGGGAGCTGTGAAAGCCCTGGAACATTTGTGTGGATGTCTGTGGAGATTGAGAGCAGATAATAGCCTCCGTGTTGACATTCCCTCTCTAACTGTGACCAATTAATGATGGCTGGCTAAAAGAGCATTTCATTAGTTTTTGCCCTTGGCTGTTGCGCATGCTTGCGAGGGCTCTGCTGAAAACAGATTAGGACATTAACTCATGAGGGGCTGAAGGACTTGTGGAGTCATGCCTTCAGGCTCTGCCAGGCTTCAAAGAGCCTGGCGCTATCGTATCACTCGCTGCACTCTATCATCCGCCGGCCTGCCAAACGCATTCATCATAAGGCTGCTTTAAAGGTCCAGACCATCGCTTTCACCTGGGCGTCCTTTTTATGCATGGAGGAGAGCTTCATGTTTGGAACGGCCAGGTGCACTGCAATAGTACATCCAAGGATTACCTAATTGTAAGATTTCATTATGACTTGATGACAGGAGAATCTGTCTTGATTTGGGGGTTGTTTCAATCCGTTTTTCTACAGAATTCTATTGGATGTGTTTCAATGGAAGCAATGAGCCCCTCTCATTTCGATGAACCAATCACAAACATGACGTCTTTCAACTGTTTCTCCTTGACAGAGAATGGAGAAGTCTTTTACGTCTCAGTTTTTTCAAATTCTTCCAAAGACCAAATTTGCTGAGCTTATATGTCAACAATTGAGGGCGAATTCCAAATGCCGTTTTTGCACCCTTGAAGGGCACTTCGGGAGGGGAAGCCATTTGTAGGGGCATTTCAAACTAAACTAACAACGGATTCCCTTCTCAAAGGGCCCTTCAAGTCTGTAAGCGAAGGGTACATGCCATGGTCCCTTCAAGAAATTTATTTTATCGTTTATGTGATACGTTAGGTAAAAGAGACTACATGTGAAGAGTGACCACACTATGGCAAAGTGACTACACTATATGGCAAGAGAGGGAATACTGTACACACACACACACACACACATATAGCCTATATAATGCACATTTTAAAAACTTCATTATCAAATGTAGATTTATTTGCAACATATTAACAGCAATAATAAGAAATTCCTGTTGTAAGAACAGCTAATGGGGTGATGGATGCCACGCTGTGTTGTCAGGTGAAAACAATGAGGAAATGATATTGTCGTTAATTGCCATCACCAAGTACTTCCACTTAGGGCTTTGGTCCAGACTTTATACCAGCCAGATGTGCGAAAAGAGAAAGAGAAAGACTTAGAGAAAGAAGAGGTGAGGTACTTTATCTGCTGTGTTTCACCATATCTCCATCTAGTCTTTTAGCAGACAGGCAGAAGTGAGCTTTCAGTGGCAAACAGGGACTGAAACACTGATATGACCTGTCATGTTGACTTGAGGATGCCATAAAAACAGTGTCCAGTGTGGCAGATAAGACTTGTGATTAATGGCTAGTCAACACCAGCACGCTCTGCTGAGGGATTGGGGAGCTTTATGAAAAATGATTGAAGAAAACAAAAGCAGGGATAATGCATTTTGTATGTGTTTGTGGATGTTAAATGTTTATTGATGCGATATATTGAATCAAACAGAATGGGGAATGGCTCATTGAAACAGTTATTGAAAACTGCATTTTGAAATAATGAGGACTATTAACGTTATTTCCTGCTGTGATATATACAATTAAATTTCATTCTAAATACAAGTTAGATCATAAGCAGCTTGGTATGTCTCACCGTTTGTTGTGTGTGAGCGTGAATGCATGTGTAAACACACTCGTGGAGGCCCGAAGTGTGTTTGTGCATGTCGTTCTGAGTTTATGCTAATGAGCCGCAGAGGGCAAAGAGGGAGGGATGAGATCTTCTAACGGCTTTTTGAATGAGATGAATGGGTTACAGATGGCCCACTCAATACATTAAAATGAGACATGCAAAGCAGGGGCGGGGCTTCCTCGTGATGGGGGCTTTTCTAAAGTAGCTCAGCACCTGTCTATCTTTCGTCATGGATGTATGCAGACACACATATGATGCAAAAACACGACTGACTCACCATAACAAATAAGCATGGACAGGCTTCAACCAGACTAAAAGTGTAATCAACTCATTAAACCAACAATACTGCATCTATATATAGATAGATCATATTTAGGTCATATTTCATGATCTCTAACACTGATATCACTCTGGGTCAATAAAGAGTGGAAATATTAATATCATCATCAGCTTAGTGTGCTCTCATGATTATCCATGTTTTTCTTCTAATGCACTGTGTGCAGATTGTTTCTGCCTCAGAATAAAAAAAAGGAAATTGTGACTTTAAATCTCCTTATTGTGACTTTATATCTCACAATTACACTTTGTTTGACTTTATATTTTGCAATAACGGTTTTGTTTCTTGTAACTGAGACTAGTAATTGTTTCACATAATTGCATCTTGCATTGTGATCTTACAATGACTTTATATCTCACAACTGCATCATCCTTCCTTGTAATTGCGACTTCATATCTCAATATGATTCAAATCTCACAATATGACTGTACCTTGCAATAATGACTTTATATTTCCCAAATTGCGACTTTGTTTCTCGTAATTGAGACTTCAAATCTCACAATGTGATTTTAAATCTCACAGTGAGACTTTATGCCTCACAATTACAACTTTGTTTCTCAAAATTGCAACTTTATACATCTTGCAATGTTTCGCATAAATGCAACTTTGTTTCTGATAATTGCAACTTTATATCTCACAATGTTCTTCTACATCTTACAATGTGACTATGACTTTATATTTTACAATTACAGCTTTGTTTCTCGTAATGCGACTTTGTATCTCATAATTGTTTCTTTATATCTCGCAGTATGATTGTAAATCTCACAATGTGACTATGTCTCACAACTGTGACTGTTTCTCATAATTGCAACTTGTCAGTCTCACAATGTCTTTGTATCTTGCAATGTAATTTGAAACTGCGCAATTGTGACTTTGTTTTTTGTAATTACGACTTATAAATTTGCAATTTAGTTTCTTGTAGTTGTGACTATATCTCACAATGTGATGGTTTTGTATACTTTTGTGATGCTTATATTCCACTTCCACTGTTTGGAAAATAGCAGCTTGGACATTCCACTAAGTAACTTGTTTAACCGAATAAAACCATTCCTTAAATACTGATGAGGGCTTATAATGTGATTCTACCATTTGGCTTTTCAAGACATTTCCAGAGGTCTTTCTGATCTGACAGTGAGTGTTTGGAGTAAATGTTTATGATTGAGGAGCAAAGAAGTGAAGAAATGGATGCTGGGATTGTGAGGTTCAGCTGATTTCTCTGCCTGTATCTCTCCTTAGTGTCACTCTGACACGTGCGCACTGCCCTCTTTCACCTCCTCCGTCACCCCCATTTCACCGTCTGGCTACCCCTACCGTAACCCCTTGATCTCCACAAAGACACACTGACCAGCCCTCTTTTTGGCAAACACATCGTCTGTCCATCCTGCTGTAATTCATATGTGGGTGTAGAGATTTCTTTGAGAGACACCAACACAGATGCCAGGATCTTCTGTTTTCTCAGAATGTGCAGGCTGTTAGATTGATCAGACTATTCTGTTTATTTAACCAACGGATGAAGAACAGACCAAAGAAGACATTTAACTCCTTCCAGCTTTATTCATTTTGTCCAAATGAATGGATTGCAACTAATAAGTCAAATAACAACAAAGATATGGCTCTTGTAAATTTGACACTTACTTGTGAATTTACAGCTGAAGAGAGACTTGCACAAATAATTACAGCAAGCAATATCCAAATATCTATTCCTATGTCTGAATAGTTTATATATATATATATATACACTCACCTAAAGGATTATTAGGAACACCATACTAATACTGTGTTTGACCGTTCCACCACATCCCAAAGATGCTCTATTGGGTTGAGATCTGGTTACTGTGGGGGCCATTTTAGTACAGTGAACTCATTGTCATGTTCAAGAAACCAATTTGAAATGATTCGAGCTTTGTGACATGGTGCATTATCCTGCTGGAAGTAGCCATCAGAGGATGGGTACATGGTGGTCATAAAGGGATGGACATGGTCAGAAACAATGCTCAGGTAGGCCGTGGCATTTAAACGATGCCCAATTGGCACTAAGGGGCCTAAAGTGTGCCAAGAAAACACCTGCACAGTGGTAACAAGGCATGATGGATCCATGTTCTCATTCTGTTTACGCCAAATTCTGACTCTACCATCTGAATGTCTCAACAGAAATCGAGACTCATCAGACCAGGCAACATTTTTCCAGTCTTCAACTGTCCAATTTTGGTGAGCTTGTGCAAATTGTAGCCTCTTTTTCCTATGTGTAGTGGAGATGAGTGGTACCCGGTGGGGTCTTCTGCTGTTGTAGCCCATCCGCCTCAAGGTTGTGCGTGTTGTGGCTTCACAAATGCTTTGCTGCATACCTCGGTTGTAACGAGTGGTTATTTCAGTCAAAGTTGCTCTTCTATCAGCTTGAATCAGTCGGCTCATTCTCCTCTGACCTCTAGCATCAAGAAGGCATTTTCGCCCACAGGACTGCCGCATACTGGATGTTTTTCCCTTTTCACACCATTCTTTGTAAACCCTAGAAATGGTTGTGCGTGAAAATCCCAGTAACTGAGCAGATTGTGAAATACTCAGACCGGCCCGTCTGGCACCAACAACCATGCCACGCTCAAAATTGCTTAAATCACCTTTCTTTCCCATTCTGACATTCAGTTTGGAGTTCAGGAGATTGTCTTGACCAGGACCACACCCCTAAATGCATTGAAGCAACTGCCATGTGATTGGTTGATTAGATAATTGCATTAATGAGAAATTGAACAGGTGTTCCTAATAATCCTTTAGGTGAGTGTATATATATATATATATATATAGCACATTTAAAAACAGCAGAAGTTGATACCAAAGTGCTGAACAGGTAGAGTAAAACAGATTTAAAACTGTTTTAAAGATTAGACAGAAAATAATACAAAAACCAAATTATAAACAATTGAAAATTATACACCCCCCAAAAATAAAATTAAAACAAAGAATAAAAATGTGTCTTTTTGAAGACTATTACAGAGCCTGGGAGCAGCAGCCGAAAAAGCCTGGTCACCTTTAGCTTTAAAACATGAACAAGGGACTGAGAGGAGTAATTGACTGGATGACCGAAGAGATCTCGAGGCAGTATACAGTGTGAGGAGATCACTTGACCTGTAGCCATTGTAGGGAGCCGAGTACATGAGTAATGTGCTCACGTTTTCTAGTGCCTGTCAATAATCTGGTTGTCACATTTAGCACCAATTGCAAACGATCTAAAGCAAATCCAGGCAAACCCAGATAGAAGGAATAACAGTAGTCTAACCTTGATGTTATAAATGCATAAATAACCCTTTCAATGTTCTTCTCAGAAAGCATCTTCTTAATTTTAGCAATGGATCTTAACTGAAAAAACTGCTTTTCACAACAGCATTGATCTGTTGGTCAAAACACAAAGTTGGATCGAAGATGATCGAAGGTTTTTGACTCTGTCGCGCACATTGGTAGAGTATGAACCATGCTAACCTCATAATGGCAGAAGTCAGAACTGATGGTCCAAAGATGATTATTTTAGTTGTATCACTATTTAACTGTAAAAAAAATCATGTCCATCCAGCATTTCATGTCACAAAGACATTCAAACATATTAGACACAGAACAGCTGATATTTTTAACAGGAGGATAAAGCTGAATTTCATCGGTATAGAAATTATATCGTAAGTTGTGTTTTGAATAATATGACCAAGGGGAATCATATATAAAGCAAAAAGAAGAGGTCCCAAAATGGAACCATGTGGAACACCATAAGAGATTTGAGCACGAGATGGGAAAGATTTCCTTATATTAACAGAAAAAGTTCTCTCTTTAAAATCACTTCATCACAGGTCCCTGAAACCCAGCTACCTGATCAAGTCTTCGGTGTCAAATGCGGCACTTAAATCAAGCAGGTATACAGCAAGAACCAGAGAGTAAAATAGAATTGGTAACCTTCAACAAAGCAGATTCAGTATTGTGTAGATCTCTAAAACCAGACTGAAATGTGTCAACAATATTAAAAGTACTCAGGTAAGATGAAATCTGAGAGTACAACTTTTTCCAAGACTTTTGAAATAAAGGATCATTTGGAAATGGGTCCGTAGTTATTCATATCATGCTGATCAAGATTTAACAATGGTTGTACAATAACAACTGGCTGACACAACTACAGGGAGCTATTAAGAACAGCAGTTATGACCAGACTTAAGGCTTAAAAAATATGTGTGAGAAAATCAGAAATACAAAATGAGGGCTTCATAATAGAAACAATATCATAGAGTTGAGAAGGAGACACAGGTTAAAAAAAGAGGGAGAGAGTTCTGATGAGAAGCTGTTTCTAGAGGAAAATAACTTTGAGATGGCATTAGACAGAATGCACTCAACTTCATGAATAAAAAATGATTTAAAAACCGATCACACAGGTCAGTAGAAATCTCTAATGGGGCACAAGGAGTGGGATTTAGAAAGGCATTAATTGTACTAAAAAGGACCTTCAGCCTTTGTGCATTTGTGCAATTAAATCTGAAATTTGTTTTAACTGTGCCTCCTTAACAGCGCTCTGATATTAATAAACCCCATGAAGATTTCATCTGATATCTGAAGATTATATTTCTTTGATCTGTGCTCAGTGCACCTACACTTCTGTCTGATTTCATCTGATCTGGGTTTGAGTGTGTGCTGCTGGCGACTAACAGCAAACTATAGCTTGTATATACTCTTGTGTACTGTGTGTTCATATTTTGTGTTTTCTTGTCGTTCGTTCGTCATCTTCGCTTTATTATTATTATTTTGCTTCACTTCTGCTATGATGCATTTTGGGGGCTGAGCAATGAAGTGTGTTTGTTTGGGTTGATTTCAAATATCAATAGTATTCAACAACGATTTTGAAAAATCACATACTGCACCTATAAAGGGATAATTCACCTGAACATTTTAATTCTGTCATGTCATTTCAAACCCATAATTCTTTAGTTAATCTTTGAATAACAAATGAAGACATTTTTAATGAAACCTGAGAGGTTTCTGTTCCTCCATTGAAAGTCCAGGTAACAAAGAAAGGTTAGAAAGGCATTGTAAAACGAATCCATATGAGTCAAGCCATTTAATCCAAGTCTTGTTAAGAGATATGATCACTTTAAATGATGAACAGATTTAATTTAGACTTTTATTTTAATCTAAATAATGATCACACATACAAAGACCTATGGTAAACACGGAAGCTCATGCATGCATCATATGCTAGAACCAACACTATCTCACGACCAATTCGTACGAATTCGTACGAGTGATAAAAAGGTGGCTAATTCGTATGAATTCGTACGACCTCACTCGTACGAATTTGTACGATTTGTCTAAACCCACGTGATGGGTAGGTTTAGGGGCGGGGTCAAGGGTAGGTCATTCGTATGAATTCATACGAATTGGCCAATTCGTAAAATATGTACGATTTAGCAAAAATCGTACTAATTCGTACGAGTGAGGTCGTATGAATTCGTACGAATTAGCCACCTTGTTGAATTGTTGCGAATTGCCGTGAGATCAGGTTGGCTAGAACAAACCTCATTGGTTTTCATGCATCACGCACACACAAGTACCAATGAGGTTTCTTCACAAGCTTCTGTATTTACCATATGTGCTTTATTTATGTTTGTTTATATGTGAATACAATCCTAAATTAAATCTGTTCATCATATAAAGCGATCATATCTCTTCACAACACTTGGAGTAAACCGCTCGATTCATTTGAATTTGTTTTACGATGTCTTCATAACCTTTTTGGATCGTTTAAGTTTTAGTTACCTGGACTTTCAATGAAGGGACAGAAATCTCTCAAGTCTCATTAAAAATATATTGATTTTGTCTTTTGAATTAGGAACAACATGAGAATGAGTAAATGATGATAGAATTTTCATTTTTAGGTGAACTATCCCTTTAAATGCTTCTGAAAAATATTCAATTAACAACAAGATGATTTGATCGCTATTGATGTTGCCCGTATTACAGTCTAACAAGTGGATCGCATAATCCATTCATATTTTCATTGTGTCATCAAGGTATTGAAAATTCCTTGATATTCAATCAAAGATTATATTTACCCATGGTTCCCATTCATCAGAGGAGAAAGCCTAAATGTGATTATGTAGAGGAGGGATTAATGTGGAGATAAGCACAAGGTAATGCATAGTAATGATCTGACAGGAGTATTCCTCCTCCTTCATTTGCATATCTTAAAGTGCTGACAGGTGTGCCAGGGCACGAGGTAGAAATGAAGGCCAGTTGACGCTGATAAGACACCGTGGGGTGTTTTATACCTTTGAATGTTGCCGATAATGTGGACATTGGTTCTCTCTCACACACACACACACACACACACAAGCATGAAAAAACTCTGAGTATGTTTGTCACAGATAACATACTGTAGATGGCTTGCTGGACCAACTCTATGTCTAATGTAGTCTGTCTGCAGCTCTGTTGTGGGCTGTAGCACTTGTGAGGGCACTGATAAATCAAGTCGAATGTTATACTGAGGTATTTTTTGTATTCACACACACATGCACTCTTTGCGATGTGCCTCATGCATCATTTTATCTGAATCTGCCACATGTTGTTGATTTTTCTCCACCGACAGGCAGCCCTGTCTCATAATATATGCTTGGCTGGTGCTTATAACAGTACAGAATCAATCGTTATATTGGCAACACACCACACCGCACTGAAAATGCTGAAATATCCTTCTCGACAATAAATGTGCTGTGGCCTGCTCATAGGATAACATCCTTTACCGGGACTATTCAATCCATGCAATCTATATCATACAGCAACATCATTACAAGAAAATGTTCTTCTGTATTCTTATTGACTAGCAGTGCATGTGCATATGTCAAATGTCAGAGATAATTGGGCAGAAGTGCAAATGGAAAACAAATTTATATTCATTACTGACAATGCTAATGTATCTTCCGTTGGGTTCTTTACTGTTAAAGCCTCCTTTGCATGCAAGTTTCTTTGGGTCATTCTTGGGAATCTGTGCATTTCTGTACCTTTTCTATCCCTGTGACTACTGATATAATTAAAAGGAAAAATCACAGACACTGAACTTTTAACTCTCTATGGTGTAGCATGCAACATAAATATAATATTTTTTGATGTAAAGTTTTTTCCTCTGAATATCAGCCAATTTGCATGTTGCCATATATCAGCATTATAGTTTAAAGGATTAAATAGAATTGATAAAATATATACTGTAGAATTAGAAATACAAAATTAAAATATCATGCTTTCACTGTCTAGCTTTCTTTCCGAAATGCGTTATCTAACTTTCTCTTTCACAGTTTTTGTAAATAAATTTGTCTAATAGTCATATAAACTTAATTTTTCTTTAACCTTGGCACAAATAACAAAAATATTGAAAGTGAATACTTTGGTGTGGTGCAATGGCATTTTGCTGGATAAGGATATGGTTTGCTGGTTTAAGCATGTTTGTGGTGAACTTCAGCCTTGTAATATTTTCAATGTAGCGGGGTTGAATTGTTATTGCTCAAAAGATGTTTTGAAAGAGAAACTCCATAATTAATAATATCCATGTATATAATTAGATTATGTAAAGATGAAGACGATTCTACCAGAATTTGAAAAGTTATTTACATAGACAAACAACTATTATTACCATGCTGTAAACACATATTTAGGACTAGGGGGAAAATCCATATTTGTAGATGATTTATTGGAATATTACAGCATCCATTGTGTCTACAGTATTTATGGGAAATATGGTCATACTGCTTTGAGTGGAAACATTTGATTATCTTAAAAAATCAGCCATAGCCATTTCAAATAATATAACAAATTGTATTATTGGTTTATGTATTGGTTGGTAGGTTGTTTGACACAAATGGCACTGTTTGCATATGAGACCTCTTCAGAAAGCATTTATAAGTTATTTTGCTTTTAATCATGTGATCTTCAAATACACAGATTGTAGACACTGCAGACAATCACAGCAGAATAAGGTCTTCTAACTGTCTTCTGACACGGCTCATGCAGGGTCCCCAGGAGTCACTGTATCAATTGTGGTGCCGTTATTGGGGTGTAATCGGGCATGAGAAAGGCCAGCTTGCTCAGGGTTGGGGGCTATTGTGAGGGTCCCATCTGTGACTGCTGTGTGGAAAGGGGGGTACTGGCCTGGAGGTCTCTGACACATGTCTGTGAATGGTGGGTATGAGACGGGGCAATGAAGAAGCAGCTGATACGCCTGGAAGTGTGGGTGCATTGAACAACCTGTCTTTTGCAATAAATATTTAGCTTTTACCCCCCCAGATTTCTAAGAATGTGTTCCTTTTCACTATCCGCCAATGTTTCATTATTGTTAACCTAGAATGTGCTTAAAGGAGTAGTTCACTGTAAAATGACAATTACCTACCCCATGATTTATTCACCCTCAAGCCATCCTGACTTTCTTCTTTCAGATGGAAATCATCAGAGTTATATTAATAAAGACCCTGATGCTTCCGAGCTTTATAATGGTAGTGGATTGCAACCATCAGTTTGAAGCTCAAAAAAATGCATATCAGCAGTACGTCGCATCACTCAGATAAGTTACGCTTTAGGCGCAAGTAGACTGCATATGTTCGTTTGGCCGGAAGCGAGTTATTTTACTTTATAAAGTTTTAAATATTAATCTTTTTCTTACTCAAACTCAGCGCTTTGCTTCAGAAGGCCTTTATTAACCCCCCGGAGTTCGTTTATGATGGATGGATGCACTTTTTTGAGCTTCAAACTGATGGTTGCAATCCACTGCCATTATAAAGCTCGGAAGCGTCAGGATGTTTATTAATATAACTCCGATTGCATTCGTCTGAAAGAAGAAAGTCATATACACCTGGCTTGAGGGTGAGTAAGTAATGGAGTAATTTTCATTTTAAAAGTGAACTACTCCTTTAAAATACCTATTGATCTGTTTGCAGATGTGCATGTGTCTTTCCCTCTTCCAGAAAACTTCATATTGTCATATTGACTTGTCTTTGAGTGCACATTCAGCACCATCTCCAACACTGAGACCCATTTGAGAGCGAGAGTGTTGGCTGATTGATCCCGTGGCTTCCTCTGCCGGGATCAGTGGGTCAGGCTGCTGGAGATGATAAGCTGAGATGGAACAGGGCTATCACTGCTCTGGGGTCAGGACCCCTCTGTAAATTGAGCTGATTACTGCCACTGCTGGTCAGTTTTGCAGGGAAGATCCGTAATCATCGGCCAGGCCAGGGTACAGCAGAAGGCTGCTATCACAGACAGTACATTCTGTAGTAATGGACATGGCTGAAAACTGTTGTCCCAATATAGTGCAGCCAGTGGCTTATTGCTTTTATAAAATGGATACTAAAACCACCATTCTTATGTTAGAAGATCTAGACCATAATCTAAAGGTAATAGTTGGCCTCTGTGGGTGCTGTAAACAGCGTTCAAAAATGTTTGGGACTAATTTAAGTTTTATGTATTTGAATTACAAAGTTTCAATCCATTTGGATTACACAGTTGTAACAAACTAATAAACTTAACGTGACGCTTATTTGTCAGTCATAACAGGTAATAAACAATGTGAAATTTCTGTAACAGTGTAATATGTTTCCCATGTCTTGTTGGGACTTTTGTGTTATTTCCTGTGTCCGTGCCACGTTTGTAGTCGATGTCTGGCGTTCCATGTGTGTTCTTTCTATGCTCCCCGTGTTTCCCGATTGTTGTTCTGTGTCGATTATTATTAAACTCCTGCACTTAGATCTGCTCCTTTGCGTGCTTGTCTTGCACCTAGCATTACAAACAGTACTAAACTGAATGTGTTTTAAATACGCAACAACCAGGTTTATATGTCCATCATCAATAAATCCAATTTCTTTCATTCTCAACTGAATATTTGATGCTTGATCCACAGCTAGCATATTTTAACCATGTTCATATTTTCAATGGATCAATTTCATTGCACAGATTTATGCTGATTGTAAGCAATTTAAATAAATACACAATATGATTATTTAAAAATAAATCAAATAGATGCAAATAATGAATAATAAACTATGGCATGATTTTTTTTTTTTAAATGCATACATTTTATTTGTTTCTTATCTTTTTCATTTATGTATGACCAAAATTATGTATCACATTTTTTTTTTTTTTTTTTTTTTAAACTGTCTAATCCAAATCCAAATTCATATACTGAATATGCTGTGTCATGCTTTCACAACATTTTGTGCTCTAATATTCGTCATATGCTTTAGTGTCAAAGACATTTTATAAGTCTAATTTTATAACAGAGAGATATTTAAGATTTGATTTGAATGATGGTTCCTTTCCCGAGTGAGTCGTATTGAACTGCGAGTGCTCTGGGAAAATTGTGTCAAGCTAAATTGGAATGATGATACTTGTGCATCTCAACCTTCTGGGACACCTCTCAACATCCCATCAACATATTCACACACAGAAAAACAAAAACTGGCAGGATTTGCACAAAGCATGAGGGTGAACAACTCAGATGGTCTCCACTCCCTACTTGACACAAGCTTGACCTGTGTGTTTGTGTTTGTGTGTGTGTGTGTGTGTGTGTGTGTGTGTGTGTGTGTGTGTGTCTAGCCCCTCCTCGTTTCAGTCTGTCTCTCTGTTCCTTTTCTGTGCCAACTGCTCAGTCAGGGCTGTCCTCCAGGGCCGGGGTGCATCCTCAGGTCACCTGGTCAATTAAATTCAAATTGAGGATAAATGATCAGCACATTATGTCCAAATAAGTAAGTAAAAGGAATTGACTTTGAAATGGCTCTGGGGAGCGAGAGAATGCAGAGCTTCACTAACAAACCCTTAGATGATACCTCAAATCAGGAGTTTTGTCACCCCCTCAGGCAGCTACATATTTTATGCATAAAAAAGCATTAAAAAATACAGTGCAAGACAAAAACAAAACAAATTAAGTAATTGGTTTCCAAATTAAATTACTGGCTTTTATACCAGTATTGTACTAAAGCAAATTGCTAAAATATTATCTGAACCTTTAGTACTTAGAAATATGCTGTTTTTACAAAACTAAATGCATATTTTCTTTTTATTTATTTCCCTTTTAAAGCAAGTTCTGTCAATAAACAGTTTTTAGAGAATTTGGTAAAAGTAAAAAATAACTACAACAAGGAAACATCACCTGAAGCATATTTTTATTAATGTGTATGTTAATATATTATATATATATAAAAATGCTCAAAATTTTTGTGCACCCTCTTATTTTTTTCCCTAAGTCATGTGACCAGATAGTTGCGCTATTGTTTTTCTACAGCACCAGCATCATAGCAAAAACTAAACAATTAAACAAAAAAATTAAACCTAATTCCTAACCTTTTTCCTAATGTCGAACAAAAGCTTAATTTGGACCATAATAACGTAGAGACTTTTAACTTGACCACCCTGAACACCAAAGCAACTGCATAGCAACATCCTGGCAATTAACAATACCCTAGAATTGTGTGCGTTTTGCATGGTCATATTTTCTTTAGAAAAATCTATTTTCTTTAAAAAAATGTAACCTAATACTTTTCACAATATATGTGTTCATTATTTTGTCTGTATCTTTAAGTATGTGTTCTTGTCTGTGTGTGTTTATGAGAGAGAGAGAGAGAGAGAGAGAGAGAGAGAGAGAGAGAGAGTAAAAGGCATGTAACGGTTTTTGTCCCTGAGGGCCTGATGACACTAAAGAGACACACAGAAGAAAGGAGGAGGGGAAGCCCATCACCCTCTGCTCCATTCTGTTCTTTTACAACTTGACAAAATAGCCTTTTAATTTCGCTGAACGTCTGGGGCGTCTGCGGCTCTGCCTGCATCAATCTCCATCATCAGCAGGCTCCAGGCACTGAGTCCCCAGGGTCCTCTCACTGCCAGAGGACCACTGTCTCACCCCCTCTGGGTACACGGCAAAAGAGAGCCGCCAAGTCTCTCTCCCTCTGTACAGACAGAAATAGAGTTCACCATCTTTCTATGTCTATGTAAAAACACTGTATTATGCTGCAAGGCCAGTAGTTAGCAATGTCACTTTGTAAACAAAACTATGTGCCTATAGACTGAAAACGTAATATACACGTGCATGACGACATCGTTTTCACAAATTCACGTTTTTTGTTTACCTGGAGATGATAACGGTATCATTTTCAAAAAACGTTTTAAAAAGTTTGCGTTTTCAGGCCCCCAAAACGTTGTTGTCGTGTGAATGAGCAACCAAACCGCATAGAAAGATTTTTAAAAAGCGTTTTTTTGGTACAGATGACAACATTGTCAAAATGATCCCTGTTCACACGAATCCACGAAAACAATTAAAAAAGCTGTATTATGCTGCTAGGCCAGTAGTTGGCGACATCACTTTGTAAAGAAAAACTACGCGCCTATAGACTGAATATATAATATGACGACATCCTTTTCACAAATTCACATTTTTGTAGGCCTAGGCCCTGTCCCAAATGGCGCACTTCATGTGGACTTTCGGTCTTGTGGACTTAAATTGCGCGTGCTCGCTGAGTCTATGAGTCCGTAGGCTGTCTCATTCAGCATTTTAATGCTCTGAAGTGTGCTCAGCAGCGCCCCCTTTGTACCCTTGAAGCAGTCTTCCGCGAAACCCGCATAGATGCAGGCTCCACACACTTTAACTACCCAGGAATCCTTGCGAAAGGCCAATCAGACAACGGATGGGAGGAGATTTCACTCATGGACAATTGTTGACATGGCTGAGAAGAAAATATTACGGTTTTTATGACCTATATGTACATTTTACCAGTTGTTACCTACAGTTTATACAAACATTATGGTCATCGAGCAGTGGTTGATGTCTCAAACATAATAATAGCACGTTGAATAATACCATCGCATATGATTCATTAAATAAATAGAACCGAATGTCAGGGCTTTCCCAGCTAACAATTTTTGGTACCCAGAACATTCTCAGAATGTTAGTTTATGGTTCCCAGAATGTTATTTTTTATGGTAACCACCCAGCAACGTTCTGGGAACGTTATTTTATTGTTACATAAAAATAAAACCAAAAAAGAACATTCCCCTAACGTAAGTATTTGGTTCCCAAAAAAATAACCAAAAAATAACATTAGGGGAACGTTCTGTGTTAACTGGGTTAGAGTCATATCATATGTAAACATAGTATGAATATTGAAACCTGTAAATTAATCTGAAACGCATGCACATTTTCATTATGTGTTAAAATTGTAATTAGTTCAAATGGAACATTATGTATTATTATGTACAACTGTATAAATCATTTAAATAAGCATGATGTATCTATTGTCTAATGCCCAGGTGGCATGCACAATATCAAAATACAGAACTGAAAAAGTAGGCTGTGTAGCTGACATGGAGATAAGACGTCGGAGCGCAAAAATGTGATTTATCCTGTCCAACAACAACCAGGCCGTTATTTCCGGCGTGACGATCGAGTCTGTCCCAAAAATACCTCTCAATGCGCACATGTGGACTCGCGCCTATGGCTCTATAGTTCTGCACAACATGACGTCACCAAAGTGTGGACTCTGAGGAAGTTCACAAGTCCGGAGTGTGCCATTTGGGACAGGGCCCAAGTTTATTTGGAGACAATAAGTTTTCAAAAACGTGCACTTTAAAACACGTTTTCAAAAGTTTGCGTTTTCAAGCCGCCAAAACGCAGTCATGGTGTAAATGAACGGCCAAAACGCATAAAGGGCCCTATCTTGCACCCAGCGCAATTGACTTTGTACACCGACACATGTATCATTCCTATTTTGCACCCGCGCACAGCAGACTTTTCCCTCCACAGACGCACGCCGGTAAGTTAGGGAATGAACTTGCGCTCCCGGGGGCGGTTCAGCGCAAAGAGGAGGCGTGTTCCGGTGCAAACGTTCCCTGGTGCTATTTTGCAGTTCCAGAAAACAATTCCACCACTGACTTTAGACTAGGTTTTTCCTGGTCAGTGGCGGAATTGTTTTCTAAACCTGCTAAATTTAGAATGCTGCGTTGCGCATGTTATTCATATGCTATTTTAAGGGCGCATGCTTGGCAATAATCAATGTAGCGTGTGCACAACGCACATGCACTTTGCTTATCTCGTCTACACACAGACGCAGCAGTTGACATTTTTAGAAAACCATACATTATTACAAGGAAAAATATTAACACACGAGGGAAATCATTGTTGTGTCCATGAAGATGTGAAAAAATAGGCTTACACATTTACCCAAATTATTATACGCCTGTTTAACCGAAGCTAATTTGGGTGGGTTTCTCCCATCCCCAATGTCCCTTCTCTGTTTTACGGCCCTGACGAGAACGTCAGTCTCCTCGGCTGTGAACCGCTCCCGGCAAATCCGCCGTTATAATAGCAATCCGCCATGGAACAAGCGCGCCTGCTCTTAAAGGGAATGTGAGATGTCGATCTGATTGGTTTATTTCACGTTACGCCCAAACCACACCTATGAATAATGAAGCTTCTTCAGACCAACCCATTTTAGATTTGCGTCGGGCGCAAGAGTCATTTATCCCGCTGGTATAATAGCAACAGCGCCCAAGACCCGCCCACAAAGTTACTTGCGTTTCACACTTGATACTTGCATTTCAGATCGTTAAAATAGGGCCCAAAAAGTGTTCCATTCTTAGTTGAAAATGGTGTAGTGTAAACGTCCTCTGAATTCACAGTTCTTAAAGTTCAATGTTTTCACGCTTTCAAGTTGAGCAGGTGGCCCTCTGTTCTTTAGAATGTTTCAGTGATGCTTTCGGGTTTGAGTTCTAGCGTTTCTGGCTTGATTGAACATCTTTTAACTCACAGGAAATGTCACTGGTATGGCCTAGCCAGATGCAGGGACATCATTGAGTTAGACAAATCCATGATATCAATTGGCAGGCTGAATGAGAGACAGTCAATAGGGATTAGAGGGAAGTCTCTCCCTATTTTGTTGCGTTCATACCTTTGCATCTAGCATGTCAACCAAGGTAAGTGAAGCAAAACAGGTGTGAAGAGTCTGTGGACAGAGAACACAGTCTATCAGCCTCATTCACACAGAAAAAGAGGCTTGATAAACTCTTCAACCAGCCATCTGTCAGGAGTGGCTGTCTGTAGCTTCATCATGCATTTGAAATATATGCTTAAAGAAATATTGTAGAATTAAGGTTTAGGTTGAGCAGTCTTAATCTAAATCTATGGTTTCTCAGCTCAATAAACTGTGTTTTATTGTTTAAAACAGGGATGCTATTGTTAACTAGAACTAAAATTAAAACCATTAAAAAAAAATGTCTTACTTGAAACTAAATAAAAAATAATAATAAAAACATTTTCATAAACATTTTACACTTTCATTTGGTTTAATTTAAAGTACTTAAACTAAAACTGATAAACTAATAAAAGTGACAAAAACGCGCAACAAAATTACTAAAACTAAAATTAAAGTGAAAAGACGAAAATATAAAAAATAACAGAAACTATAATATATCAAAGATACTAAAATAACTGGTTTGTGGTTTTTGCTAATAAATCTGCAAATATCATTAGTACATACAGCATCTGGAAATTCTTTGGAATTCTTGTTTGTTTGCAATAAATTACAAAAGACCATGTTATATAGTGAATATGATTATAGTCTAGGGCATTGTTAGGCAAGTAGTGAATGTTTTTTGAAAAATACACTTTTAGAAAGCAAATTAAGTTTGTTCTTCCCCAAGAATATCTAATTCCTGACGTATAAACTAGGTCAGTTAACCCAATCTCATGAAAAATACATTGTTTTACTTAAATTGTGGCGAATTTATACATTTGTTTAATTTGATTTGTGTGAAAACTAGTGACTTTTAGAAAGAAGTAAGCATGAATGTCTACCCCTAACTCCACTTCTAAAGCTAACCCTCAGTGGGGCATGAGCAGATTGTATGAAAACGTACGAATGACATTCAATTCGGCAAAACGTAAAAAGTAACCAATGTCCATGAGGGTGTGCTGGCCTTAGTGGGTTATCTACAGAGATACAGTAGCTGGTGAACAAACAGTTTGCATCATAACTGTTTCTATATTTTAGCACACTGACCAACAAGCATGAAATGGTCTAATTCATAATTAAAGCACTTCATACATAAGGAGATATATTGAGATCACCAAGCTCCAATTCAACCTCAGCTCTATGGCATCCACACTGGGGGGCAATCTGCATAAAAACCACAAGGTAAACCTGCTCTCCACTACACCCAAACCGGCCTGACCTCAAGCTCCCTTTTGACAAATGGTTGCCATGGCGATCTCTCTCCATTCACTGAGCAAAACCCTTTACCCTGCTTTAAGAACAGTCTCACTGATATAACTTTACTTCATGACCAAGTATGCGGACATTCCTTTATAATGCCAGGTACACGTTGTTTGCTGCTACGACCTAGGCTATACGTCTGCTGACTAGCTAATAAAAATGCAACATGAAATTGCGTTGTCACAGTTATCTGGACTTATTCATCTTTAGTTTCACTTTCATGGATTTTCAGTTTATTTTCATTCCTCACGTGTTCCTTTGTTTGTTTTTGTTGTCATGGACACTCATCAGATCATCACACCTCTTCATCATCTCCTCATTATCACTGTGTATTTAAGTTCCTCACCTTCACTCTGTGTTTGTCGGTTGTTGTTTGCGTGCACATGCTGTTACTTTCGCTTTGTCATTGTGGATTACCTGAGTTTGTTTCCATTAAAGAACCATTTTGTTTAAAGAAACCTTTTTGAGCTCTCCTTCGTCTTCATCCTAGTGACAGGCGTATTGATCAATGTGACAATGCTAAAACTTGCTTGCCTCTATTTGGCCTCTTTTCCCTAAGAAATGATTGCATCCATATTCTTCTCTTTTGCTTACTCCTTTTCTTTTCTTTTTAGTGCACATAAAAAACACAATTGCCAAAGTGATTCATCTTGCTCTTTTTTTTTTTTTACCATTAGCACATGCTGATGACATTTTATTCTTCTATAATAACTTGTCGTAGCCTACAATTCAATGTCATCATCGTACAGTCTACATGCATGTACCCAAGTTTATTAGAACCATGTCTTACAGTATGATTTGTAATGATCTTTGCCGAAATCACACAGTCTATAGCAGGCACAACAGGTTTGGCTATTTCATTACTATAGGTGCATACAATCGAGCATATTTCTTAGACAAATATGTAGCCAACCAAGAGCCCATAACTTTTATCATAAACGCATACTGTTCTTGGTTGTGAAATGAGCAATAGACTGAAGGTTTAAATTTGATCAGTAAGGCAAACGTATTTACAAAAATATGCAGAGTCACAAAACACATTCACTCAACCACCTGTGTGTGGCTACAACTGTGCTAAGTGGTTTCATTTGGCAAATCATAATCAATTATGTTTTCGGCAAATTATGTGAATGAGCGGTCCCTCTGGGTTGCCATCTCATCTTGTTGAACTCAATTAGCAGTAATTAACACGTGCTAATGAGATGAAGTGGAATCCAAAACAAACAGTGGGAGCTCAGCCTCATATCTAACAGCAACAGAGGCTGAACGCAGAAGGTCAGGTTCACCGCAACGGTCTTAGCTAGAGGATTCAAACAATAGTTTACGCAATCTCACTCGTGCAAATCCTTCAAACCGAGCTGAAGCAATGGCAAATAATAAACAAAATGGTGTATGATGTTTAAGCACTCGTGGTTTTTGATTTACTTGGTGGTTTTGAGGGTGGCTTTGTAGTTCAACATGTCTTTACACCCATTCGAGCACAAAAGACATTAAGTTTTACAATCAGTTGTATTCTCTCTCTCTCAAGTTGACTGCACAAGCTGACCACAACCCTTTCTTTTGTATTGGCTATATTTTTCATCTGCTTGACAAATATTCCACGCAGGCATAAAAGTGCAAGTCGGACACCGGTGAGATATCACTTTCCCTGTGAGAATAAAGCTGTGTCCTCTTTCACATTTAAAGGCTAATGCATCTTTCTTCACAAAGATGCATTGTAACAGCACATTGATCTTCTGCAGAACTCCTAACATTTTTTATGAATAATACTCATAAAAATAAACATGTGTAATGGTTCATCAAAGAATGCATGTATTATCAAGGACAAATTTTCCATAGAGTTCTTGATGTTATAGCCTATTATTGGAGGAGAGAAAAAAAAAGAGGGATCCAGGTGATTCAATGATTTTAATAATTAAATTTACAACCATATTTAACCCTAGAAATCTTCTTTTTTTAAATAAGTACTGCTCTTTATGGAACATGTAAAAAAGAGACTTTTTAGCACCATCTATTTATAGTTTAAGTCAGAGATTTAGTTATAGCCTTTTCTAAATAGCATATAATCCATTAACAAAGGATAAGTAAAGCCCCCCTGTGTTCTTTACATCACCAGGACATTGTGTTTTTTTTTGTTTTTTTAGAACAATAGAAAGGCAAAAAACACAATTGGAACCTTTATTTTTATGGATGGCATAGTATTTTGACAGTTTATTTACTTCACATTGGCCCATTGCATGATTCATTTCTCTAAATTCTGCTGTAAGATTAGATATCGCGTAAAGCACTCACGCATGACTTGTCTTGATAAAACAATAAAGTCGTAAGAACACGTTCTCTCATTGCATTGATGATCAAATCCCATGGCTAATGATATCTATAGCATCCAGGCATGAGGCTTGTTCGCTGTCTGTTGTGGCCATATCTCTCTGTGCAGCTCCTCCAGTGGTTCCCAGCGCGCTGATAATATCTCCAGCAGCCGGAGACTTTATATTATAATCATTAGTGATCCTTGCCCTCTCACCCGTATACTGAAGAACAGTCGCAGAGGAACATTAATCTGAGCTGGAAACGGCCGTGTCCTTCTTTTCCCACATGGCTGTCGAGGTCGTGTTTTTTTTCTTTTTCTAATTGTGCATAATTTTTTAATCACTATGAATTCACATTATGCCAAACTAAAATATTTCAAAAGGCCTACATTTCGTTACTGACAAAACGAAATTTTAGTGTAGTAGGCTATATAAAAATGTTTATTATAATAAATAATATTTTATTAATAGAATAATTTGGCCTAACAATATCGCATGCAGTCTGTTTATTTAAGCAATAAGTGATCTATAATTAAAATAAATATCTTATTTTCATGTTGCATTAAATATCAAATCATCTTGCTTCAAATTGCCTCAGGTAAGGATTGCTTAGTTGATAACAAGCTTCCATTATTCTGCAGATCCTTCTATGCTGAGATTTAAAGGGTCATGAAATGCCATAAATCCAATCTGTCGTTCTTTACAAAAAAACGTCAGTAGCCTTCAGAATGAAAGTGAAGGTGCTTGACTTAAATCCATGTCTTGCATTTCGTGGGAATTATTAATTTCTAACAACAATGAATTCATTTATTATCAATGAAGAAAAATAGACAAATATCATTGCATTAAAAAATTTTTTTTACACAATACTTCCACTATATTTTTTAAATGTAATTAGTCACCATGCAAGTTTATTTGCTAATACTCACTGTGTTGTTTCCGGATGGACTGTATAGGCAGCAGAAATTGCAGGGGAAAGTGTTTTCCACCTAAATGACTGTAATCTGATTGGTTCTGTTCCAGCGTGACGTCAGTTCGCAGGGAATAAGGTCTCTCGGCAGCATCCAAACGCATGCCAGCGACTGAAGCAGAGCGAGATGCAAGTGGAAATCAAACAAAACGACCAGGAATATATGTGATATACTTTGAAATCATTGATTTCACCTTTAAAAAAAAAAACGAATTAAACACCTTTACGCGTTTATTGTTCCTGTTCAGGCACTGGGCACATTGGAGATTCCGCGCGCTCTATTGATTTAAATGTAGAATAAGTATCCATTCCACGAACTAACACTTCAACTAAAGTTTGTTTTTATTCATCTTAATGCTAAACCATCAACGTATGTTTAATCGTCTAAAGAGGAGCTGACACTTGTCCGTTTCTGTGCTGTCATCTTCAGGCAAAATTTTGGGATGCAATACATTCAATGCCTGCCTTTTTGATGACTTTTTGTTTACTTGGATCAAGGACCACGTAGTGTTCTCTAACTTTTGGCAACAGATTTTTACCCTCTCACCAAGGATAGCAACGTAGTGACTGGAGTCACAAAATATGATCCACTGTGCTGGATGCGAGAGGCCTATTCTGGACAGGTTTCTTCTCAACGTCTTGGATAGAGCCTGGCATGCAAAATGCGTGCAATGTTGTGACTGTAAATGCAATTTAACTGATAGATGCTTTTCAAGAGAAGGACGACTCTACTGCAAAAACGACTTTTTCAGGTGAGCATTTAAATCGAAGGAAGTCTTAAACTAGATTTTTTTCCCATGCAAAAAAATTATACAAAGGCCTATATATACTTGGATCTTACTGTATATATACATATATATATATATATATATATATATATATATATATATATATATATATATATTCCATACACACCATATAGCCTATAAAATAATAAATGCACAATGAAATTCTAAAAATAGAAATTTCGATACGACTGTTGCACATCACATTTTAAACCCCCGAATAGGCAACTAGACAACTTGTTACGTGACAGACTAAAACAGTTCTCTTTGTTTACATGGTATGAGTGTCAGGCAAGGGGATGAGATTTCCAGCAGCACCTGACGGATGCGTTCCCTGCCTCGCCTCAATCGTTCGCAGCGCACGCGTTTGTTTGCAAAAGCTCGAGCAAAGATGCGATAAGTGGATTTGAATAATGAATGAGCTCGAGAGGAAAGCCACAGAAATCCAGACAGAACGCATTTGATAACCATTTCAGCGAACTGCATTTACATGCAAGCGCAGAGACAAAAGAATGTATATTGTGGCTTGTGAAGTTTATTCTGTTAATGCATTCTGTCAAATCAAGGCTGAACATATGAGCAACTCTTTCCTGAAAATTTAAATTGAGTAATTCTGCATACACTATAGTTCATGCATCTTTGTGGGTGGAAAATGTATTTAGCCCATTGATCACTATAAAATGCAATTTTACAATAATGTAAAACACAACAGTAAAAACAAGTGAATTGGTAAACCTACCTTTCCATCTAGTGTAAACAATTATTATAAAGATCATTGTGTAATAAATGGTTTAGATGTAAAAAAATTGGAAGAATTAATGTATGTTACACTTAACATGACAATATACAATTGTTAAAATTATGTTTTATAAATAAAGTGTCGCCTTAGTTAAAAGGTAATTCACAATTATTAATTCACAAAAAGGCATTTTGTGAATTACCTTTTAACTAAGGCGGAATGTTTTACGTTGTATTTTTTATTTATTTAATGTTTATTGCAATATTTAAGTGTCGCGCGCTTTTCTCTTATGCTATTTTGCTCTGTCTTTATTATTTACCATAATTGCTGGAGAGGCCAATTTTGACATGTGTAGCCATCATAAGGATTTTGGTTGTAGCCAATACCCCCTGTGTTATTATCAGTAGGCTACATTTTACTGTAACATAATAGATTGTAATAGCTCAAATATGTTGGTAGCCTACATTAATATTATATCATAATGACACCCACAAGCACATTCACCTTTTATGGTGGTTCTGGCAAATAACTGTGAATTAAAGTGTAGACATGTCATGCAATAAACTTACTATGGAATCAGGAATTAAATTAGAATTTTTAAAGAAATAAAATCAGTATGGGTGAATCTGCTTTCATGAAACAGTTGCAGTGCCAACAATCTTTCTCACAGGCTACATTTTCGTATCTATTTTATTACTTTGTTTTTGTGAAGTTTGACGACTGGTTTTTGACTCGCTTTTTTGACTTCCATGACTTTATTACATCTTAATGCCTGTGCTCTTCTCGCAGACGTTACGGCACTAAATGTGGAGGCTGCGCGCAGGGAATCTCGCCCAGTGATCTAGTTCGGAAAGCGCGAAGCAAAGTCTTTCACCTAAACTGTTTCACCTGCATCATGTGCAATAAACAGCTTTCCACTGGCGAAGAACTTTACATACTGGATGAATACAAATTTGTCTGCAAGGAGGATTACGTCAATAACAGCGTCGGAAAAGACGCAACCCTTCTGTCAGGTGAGTCATTTTGGAGATTATAAATTTGTCTGCTCGATGAATTACACGAACAGTGTTAATAATAAACTCAAGGCTATTAAGCTTTTTTTCTCTCTCTCTCTCAGTGTCTGCTGATTATATAGGCTATGCAAATTTGTGTTGTCTTCGAATTTGTGGCACATTTTGAAAAGAAAATATAAATTGCGCATTTATTTAGAACTGTATCCATATTATGACAGAGACCTGAAATGTTTTCTGTGCTCTTTACAGTTACTACGTGCAGTGACCCGAGCTTATCTCCAGAATCTCAAGACCCGCAGGATGATAAAGACTCTGAGACTGGACACATGTCAGACAAGGAAACCTGCAACAATGAAAACGACGAGCAGAATCTGGGTGGCAAACGTCGCGGGCCGCGAACTACAATCAAAGCCAAGCAGCTGGAGACACTGAAAGCTGCCTTCGCCGCAACCCCCAAACCGACCAGACACATACGAGAGCAGCTGGCGCAGGAAACAGGCCTCAATATGCGAGTCATTCAGGCAAGTATGCATAAAACTCGAAGACTAAAGTCACTTGGCAGCGAGAGTTTATCTGATGAATGCGCACAGGTGTGCGTTGGCTATTTTACGCATAGACCGCGGCTCATAGTGGGAGCTGTTCGTTTAATATGTCAGTATTTACTGGTGGCGTATGAACAACTTGGTTAAAACAAGTAGGCCTAACAACTAGAAAGGTCTCTAAAAAATAGCCTAATGTAGGCCTAAATGTCTGAAAGTGGGAGAATATTTCCGTGTAGTTAAAATAACTGCAGTGACAGCTTTGTATAATTTGGCCTACTCCAGATAATAGGCGTGATGGTATGCAAATATGTCCCCTGCAATTGTCTGACGTGATGTCTAAATGACAAAAAAGTCAATGACATTCAGTGGATAATAGTGCTGAGTTGTCTTGTCTGCAGTAACGACCCGTCGTGACGAATAGGGTTGGAATATTAAACGTGGAGAGCGTGTCATTATTATAATTATTTTTATTTTTTTTGGCAGAAATAATGACAAGTGATTTTGGTATAAAATCAAATTCTCCAAATTTACCCAAATTCTCCAAATTTACCCAAATTCTCTCTCTCTCTCTCTCTTTTTTTTTTTTTTTAAATATGACTTCACGCGACGTTTACGTGCTTCATTTAAATAGGCTAACTATTGCAGTTCAGTGTTTTTTTTTTTTCTTAGTCGTTAGGTTTTCCACGTGCTGTCAAACAGCAACGTTACTCTCAATAATGTGTCTGGGGTTTATTAATATGGAAACTAATGTGTGTATTTTCTGTCGCGCAGGTGTGGTTTCAGAATCGGCGCTCTAAAGAGAGGCGCATGAAGCAGCTGAGCGCGCTGGGCGGCAGAAGACACTTGTTCTTCCGCAGTCCGAGGAGAATGAGGGCGCTGGGCGATCGGATGGAACCAGGAGAGCTCATGGCCAATGGACATTTCTCTTTTTATGGCGGTTAGTTAATATTCATGAATATTAACTAGAAACAAAAATGCATCTATAGCGTATATATAATATATTTTTCGGAATGCAGCAGTAAGTTACAGTTATTATAGGCCTATATATATATATATATATATATATATATATATATATTGATAAATATAAATACAAATAATTTATTTCACAATCATTAATGTTTCCATGTGGTAAAAACAAACATGCAAAAAAATAGACTTACATTTCGCACAAATAACATTTAGAAAATGGTAGGTTTTAAGGCTGGTAATTTATTATTATATGTTATAATATTAAAATAATATAAATATAATTATACATATATATAATTATATGTTTGTAAACTTAAAACAACTTATTACACAATCATTAATGTTTCCATGCTTACAAAAATAAAAACAAACATGCAAAAAACATTATTATTACATTTTATTTTATTAAAATGATATAAATATCATATATAAATGTGTGTGTGAACAATGATACAATTGCATTTAATTTGAAACATTTATTTTACAATAGGCTAATATATATGTATATAAAACTTAAAACTATTTATTACACAATCATTAATACTAAAACTAAATTCCATGCTTACAAAAATAAAAACAAATAAAAGCTATATATTTACAAATTTGTTAAAATATAAGGCTGATATATTTTTTAAGGATAGACATAGACCTTCAATATGAAAATACACAAAAATACTGAGCAGTCATAATGTATTGATATACAGTATTCAGTTTTCACCCACACTGCCCTACAAAGTCAAAACACAGTAATTACATCAATATTACACCTGATTGACCTGATTTCAGTCGACAAATGTGCAGTCAGGCTTTTCGCCTTAAATGAGAAGGCTTTGAATGATCGCATGTAATGATCATTTGATGATCTCCACTTTCTTACAGACTATCAAGGCGAGTACTATGGCCCGGGCTCAAACTACGACTACTTCCCTCAGGGTCCACCGTCCTCCCAAGCCCAGACTCCTGGTGATCTAGGATTCATGACCTCCTCTGGCCCAGCTGGAACCCCTCTCGGGAGCATGGACCATCATCACGGAGCACACCACCCCTCCAACGAGACACAATGCTTCAGTGAGATGATATCGCATCACCCAGGGGACTCCCCCAGCCCAGAGCCCAGCGCACCCACCTCCATCCACAGCATCTCTGACATGTGTGACTCCACTCCACCCTTCACATCCCTGAACTCTCTCAGTGCCAATGGATACAGCAATCTGTCCTCAGAGATGAACGAGGGAACGGTGTGGTAGCAAACAACAGACTGATTCAGGACACAAACACGGGAAAACGTCTGTTCATGTGTGATTTCATAGCTACAAAATGTCTATTTAGTTATTTATTGACATTATTTATTTGTTCATTCGTTTACTTATTTATTTAATGTATTTATCTATTTAAGCAGCATTTGTGTATTTTGAAAGTGGAATGTCAAATATGGGTCTGCAGACCTTATAGCTGTGCTATAGACAACGACAGTTTAAGAAAAGCTGAAACAGAATGTTTATATTTACAACACCTGGTGTGTCTGTTCACATGTGTATCATAACCTGACGACTCAGACCTCTTTGCCTTTTGAGGCTTTGCCATAATGACACTTGAAATCATCTCACACCAAAATCTTTCTCTGCTCTTCATGCGGTGGAGTTATGAGTTCCACCAAGTCTCTGAGCGTTTTGCCTTTAAAAGGGAAAATTAAAATTGTTGGGACAAACCCTTTATTTGAAATGAAATATGACTTGAATTATAAGACAAAGTCTACCTTCTATAAATCATTTCATATATGGTCAGTGGACAGAGAGGAGTCAATTGTTTACGTATATATATTTCTTCAGGGGTTTAAATATCAACCCTCTTGATACTGACATGAACTTTTTCTTCAAGCAAGGAACCAAACTTTTGTATTGATTCAATTTATATCTGACTTGTGATTCGCTGTATTAGTTTGTATGATATTGTGTTTGCACAAAGAATACACTAAACAAAACCATAAATACATGTTGACAAATGAAGCGCAAATACATGTAAATTTACTTTTTTGAGATCGACTGGCATAGGATTACTTGATAATCTGTCATTTTAGAACTGTTAAAACAAACAGTGCTCTAAACAGGGAGTCTGGAGAACAAACTGGGAGGACACAGAGGCATTCATAGTGGGACAAATGGCAAAAGGATGGGTTTTTATGGATTTTATTTGAGGATTTGATAATGTCAGTGTTAGGTCACCCTTGTTGCTAAATGTAATAAATGTAAAACATGTGTAAATGTTCATAAAATCAAAACTTTTCAATATATTTTTGAACATGTCATAATATTTCTATATTATGACATCCAGAAATATGACTTGCAAAACGTAGATTTTATGAACTTTCACTGACAGTGGCCTATTCCAGAATAACAGAATCAAATCTATAGGCTGCATTATTTCTCATGAGCATGAATTGCATTATTTATCTTTAATGACGTTTTAGACGTGTCAATTTGGCAGTAAAATAAAATAAAATAAAATAAGCGTTGCATAGCCTACATAAAATGCCTTTGGCATTTTCTTTAGGCTACTTATTTCAAATTTACTAGCATGCAGCTATTGATTCGATATTATGTAAAATTCTACATATTATCGTGCTGAATGTAAAAAAGTCTATAGGTCTATTTATCTCACTTTTTTGCATAGACCTACAGCTCAATTTGTTTGCCTTAACATGCTTGTTTTTAGCCATATTAAAAACATTATAGTCCCCAAATCAGATAAACATTATAGGAAAATGTATGAATTTCTTTCATCTCTTTTTCCACAAAAGAAGATATTTCGAAGAATGTTGGTAACCAAACAGTTGATGGGCCCCACTGACTTTCATAGTATTTTTTCTCTCTCCACACTATGGCCCATCTGTCTGGTTACAGACATTCTTCAAAATATCTTCTTTTGTGTTCAACAGGAGAAAGAAATGCATACAGGTTTGGAACAACTTGAGGGTGAGTAAATGATGAACTATCCTTTAAAAAAATTATATCCTCGATCTGTCGGGTAAAATATTTCTCTTCTCCACACACCCACAGCTTTGATTATGGCAGGTTTCCCTAGAGCATAACAATGTGGAGTATTAATGATTTAAATACTGTTAAACTCACTCTGTCTGAGAAAAAACAATCGACTGTGTACTTAGCGTATCAAACAAACACCAACCTATTTTGTGTGCACGTCACGAGACGACTCCTCGGGCGCGCTCCGATGATGTCATTAGAGGTGCAGCGTGGGACAGACATGGCAGCTTCCATATCACAGCAGCTCGAGGATTTGTTAAATCCTTTACCAAACTTCGTGGATCCCGAGGACGACCAAGATGAAGGTATTGTACATACATATCATAACCGTTCATTTAATGTGTTGTAAGGCATTTTAGTGCTATTATAATGGCCAATCTGTCACCTCCATTGCAAGCACGATGTGTCTGCATGCCTCAGTGTACTGAGAACTGACTTTACTTCACACTTATTAAGATCAACGACTCATAACATTTGATGTAAGTTTGTAATAAATACGATATTCGTAACAATTACTATAACCACACATTAAATTATGCTAAATAACTGCTATTTTTGTTAAAATGGTAACTTATTTTAAGTTTCCACTAACACAATGTACAATGGTGTGTTTTGTTTGCCGTGGAAGTACCGTGTTATTCTTTAAAGTATTATGTAAATACTATGGTAGAGTATGTGTTTGGTAATATGGTAACCATTCAGTACCATGGTATTACTATCTGATTCCATCATTGTACCATGATACTAACACATTAGTTATAAGAACATATATTAAGAAGAAACTTATTACAGCAGGATCTATTGATAATTACACTACAAGAAATGTGAAAGGCATTGCTTTTATGCTATAGACATAGTCATTATTATGGTTTAGTGATATAATCAATATCTTTACCTTATATGCAGGTTTTATTTATAACAAATGTATCACTGACTGTTAATATGATTAGCTGTAAACTCCCATGAGTACTTAGCTAAAATAAATAATAATATTTCATTTATTTGAACTGCAGAGACAAAAGCCAAAGTCATAGAGAAGTTTGATGAAGGTGGAGATGAAGATGATGATGCCGAACTTTTATCGGGCAATCTGCGGAGGCGCTCCGTTGCCATTCTGGCTGACGGTGATCGTCGATATTGTGGCAAGGCGACATCCAGAAAAGATCTACAGAAAGAGTTGGATGGATCAGGTGAGGTGAAAATGTTTAACAAAAATAGAGATACTTTTTGGTTACATCAACTAATGAATAACTTGCATATAGCTATCTGTGCATAATATGCTGGGATTGAGGAATTAATTTGTATGCACATTTTTAGCTGATGAAGAAGAAGATGATGATGATGATGATGATGATGATGATGATGATGAAGAAGAAAATGGAATGCTGGACAAGTACATGGAGTGCATCAAAGATGATGATGATGATGATGATGATGATGATGATGATGAAGATGGTGACCAAGATCACGCCGATGTCGAGGAGGATCTCAATGGAGACGATAGTTCACAGATATCCAGCTTGGTCTCTAAAATGAAGGGCACAGACTTTATGAAACTCACAGAGGGAATGGATGATCTGGGAGACAGTGAGGAAGAAGAGGACTCAACAGCCAGTGAAGGAGAGAGTGAGGTAGGCTCTGAGGAAGGTGAAGAAGAGGAATCAGCCTTGAGGACCTTCTCTAAAGAGAAAGTTGATGAAGAGGTCGAGAAAGGGAAAGCAGTGAAAAATCAACTCGGTATGGATACTTAAACACATTCACAATGTGCTCTAAAAATAAATAAATAACAACAATACATTTATAATATATATTATAAGAAAAATAGAAAATACCAGAAAAATACTACTCAACTTTATGCTGTTTTCAAATCTCTCCAGCTCTTTGGGACATGATGCTTGAAAGGCGAATCAAAATGCAGAAGGCTCTTGTGACAGCCAATCAGCTTCCACAGCCACAGACATTCCCAGAGTTCAAGAGCAGGGGAGGGGCTGAATACGCTGAAGCTTTAAAAAATAGTAAGTGAATTGACTCCATTTTACCCATTTAAGTTAACAGTGATATAAAAAGAACAGTGTTTTTCTAATCATTCCTTAATCCTAACTCAACTTTGGTAGTTGCAAATGTGCATATGTCTGAAATTTCACAGAACATGGGTCAACTTCTAGACACATTCTTTTCTTTCTTATTTTGACGCATTACCTATTGAAATGTTGTGTTTCAAATTCGGACGTCAAATATTAATACTTCACTTGAAGTTGGCATGAAGTGGAAGTCTTTTCTTCCTTTTTGTGACGAGAAAAACGGCTTCTCGAACAATCTCTAGGACGGGACTTGAGTTTGTCCATCGGGAATTGATTGGACCGTTGTCATTTGGCATTGCTGCAATCTCATGTGAGTGACAGGTTACTGAATGGGAGAGGTTAAAGTCCCACCCTCAGCCAGGAAATGTCATCAGAGAAGAGATCATCATTGCAAGAGGGAGTGGAAGTTATTTTGATGACATCAATGCACATGAATTTAAAAAAAAAAGATTTCAATTTCGATTTTACTGTAACTTTAATACTATAAAGGTGTTCCTTTCCATTGTTCTTAAAGTACATTTTAAATGTAATATTTAATTTATTGGTCAACTACTCTGCAAGGTCGCATTAAATTGATCAAAAGTAACAGTAAAGACATTTGTTGTTACAAAAAAATGAATGATGTTCTTTCAAACTTTCTATTCATTGTAGAATCGTGACAAATTATTTCATTGTATCATGGTTTCCACAAACATTAAGCATCACGCCTGTTTTCAACATTGCTAATAAGAAATGTTTCTTGAGCATCAAATCATATTAGAATGATTTCTGTAGGATTCATGTGACACTGAAGACTGGAGTAATTCAACTTTGCCATCACAGAAACAGATTGCATTTTAAAATAAATTAAAGTAGAAAATTGTTATTTTAAGTTGCAAATGAACACAGCCTTGGTGAGCATAAGAGACTACTTAAAAAAAAAAATCTTACCGACCCTAAATCTTTAAAAGGTAGTTTATATGCTTGTATCCTCTTAAAATATGGTTAACCGACATGAACAAAAGGCATGAAACTCATTGTAATTCTCCCATCCTGAGTCCACAGTGAGTGAGGAATTATATGATCAGGCAGTTAAATTTCCACCTTTATCATAATTTAAACCTGTGCAGTTAACCAATATCCCCTAAGGAAGCACAGCCCCAACATCACTTTTGGTTTTAATATCAGGATTCTTCTAGCTCTGAGCAATTAATACATTTGTGCACCTTTTTCTCAGGCAGATCTGGGTGCTTAGAGAGACTACCTGCCCCTCATTTGCATATTTATTGCATTGGTCCTTTTGCCAGCGAATGATTGATGTGGGACCGTCCTCCTGAATTTTGAACAGCACGTTGCTTTGGGGTGAAAGGAGAGGGTGCTGTGCGTGCATACTTTTGATTAGCTGTAAAGATGACACAATCTGTGCAACCCCCCACCCCCCCCACCCCACCCCCCCACACACACACACCAGTCCTTTTATTTATTTGCTCTTTATTATGTAAAGTAAATTATAACATGGGCTTCAGGGTTTGTTTCAAGGCTAGTAGTGTTTCGCATGTTGGTTCTGCAGGAATACTAGGATTTTACTAGTACTAGGATATTTTATATAATAGCAAGTCACTTATTTTTATAGCTAACAGGACAAGTTTTTTTTCTGCTTTGGTTCATTTTTTCGGTTTAGGTTTTGTTTTTGCTTTGGTATGGTTTTGGGCATTACGGGTAAGCTTTTGTGCTAGAAATGGCACTTGTTCTTCCAATGTACATCTATGGAATTAGTAAGGAACTACTTAAGTCTTAAGATTTTAAATATGATTTAATACCTCTCCTCAACCACAAATGGCTAACTTCTAGTTGTCTCTGACATCATTTTAAAATTGAAAAATGACACACTTAACCTTTAAGCTTGTTTTTTTTTTTTTATGCCATGGAGTCAGTATCTTGTTTGATGGCTTGTTTGCTATGGGCTGTAGAATTTATTTCTTTGTGTTTTTTGATGTTTTTAACCAGTGTAGTGCAGAAATGATAAGATCAGAGGAGGTGAGTTGTAATGACCTTGCGTTTACAGTAGTGTGCTGAATAATGTTGTGGTCGACATATGCTTTATGATAAGCTCATATCTGTGTGTGGTAGGTCATAAAGCCCTGAAGGCTCTACAGAGGTCTCTGCTGGAACTCCAAGATCTGCTGCTCTACCAAAACCCTGAAACCAGAGCTATTTCTCAAGGCAAGACCTGGGGAGCCAGCAGGTACCAAATTCTACTTTTAAAATACATTTTTATTAAGAAAATGTTGACAGAATGTTACTTTTTGGCTGAATTATTCCACATTTTATTAATGAACCAAAAAAACATGGTATTGTAATATCAATTACTGTTCAATTTCTATTGAACTCATTCTTTATTTCTATTTATCAATGGGAACTAATCACAGGTTACTATTTTTGGGACGCTTCTTACATGTCTTTGGTCTTCTGTTGTCTAAACTGTACTGTACCATAAGCATCTAATTTCCTCATGTACATTTTTTTTTATTTTTTTTTTACATATAGCAGTTCTAAAGATGATGAAGAAATTAACAGTGAGGTAGATATGGAAAATGGGGATGATGGCCAAGAGGAAGAACAGGAAGCAGTTCGGAAGGGACCCCCCAAACGAAAACTGGAAATGGCGGAGTATCCCAACTTTATGGCCAAACGCTTTGCCGCTTTTCTGCCTTACCGCGATGCCACCCTGCAGAAATGGTATGACAAGACGCGGCTCACAACGGGCAAGAGCAATAAGGTAATAAAAATAGTGTCTATAACCTAAAATGTTATGTTATAACCTTTTTTTTATTATTTTAATATGTTACTTGAGGTTCACTCACTCGTGGAACGAGCTGTTCTTCCTGTTGAGTAAAGTGTCATATAAATGAGTGTCCCGTCATTCTAAAATTCTCCTTTCACTGTGAAGTGTGAAGGAGAAGTGAAGTGGAGCAGGACAAACGTCCTTGTTTAGGATTCTCAGCCACAGACAACTGGTTTTGGGTGAGGGGCATTTTTACTGCGTGATAAATATAAGCAGCACGGCACAACGATTCATATGCTCATTGTCTCCAAATTATTATGTCTACTGTTTAAAACAAATAAAGAACCTATGTAGGAAAATGGTAATAAGCGCAAACAGTGGGAAACTTTGTATATATGTACAGTGTGCGCATGTCAAAAAATGTATTCCGATTTGAAGCTTGTGACATATAAACACGCACATCATCAACCCGATCACTTTTTTAATTTATCATATCAGATTTAGCAATCGGTATGAATTCAATCCGATTGAAACAAAAGTTGTACATGCTACTGCCAGTGACTCAATGCGGAGTTGCCAGTTAAGGGGATCTTTCCAGCTCTTAACGCCGAATCTGCTTTTGGATGGTGGTTAGATACATGATGGGCTAATGTAGGACAACATCAATAACTTAAGGTCATTAAATATATTCTGGGATGAATATATTCTGGCAATCCTGCTTTTTTGTCATTAAGGGAAATCATCTTGTCTAAGTTACAAATTTGATTGGTAAATGATAAAGAATGATTTTCCCCCTACTTTTGTATTTAGTGCATTGCATAGCATATTGTATGTTCAGGGATGACAGACTGATAAGCAGACATGGTATTTATGACTGGATGTAACTTTCGATACTTTGCGGTTAAAGTGGCTCTCCTATTAAGTTTGTCCTATGAGTGTGGCTCATGAAAAAAATAGTGAAGACCACTGATATATGCGGAAAAACGATTATGTTCAACCTTCATTCTGACCATCTGTCTGAATTTGAAAAGATGGTACTTTAAAGCTTGTCAGTAAAAGGCCACTGTTATGATTGGCTTACGTCATTGTCATATATATACATATATAAAAGAAATGTATTAAAAGAAACCACCCACTTGTTTCCAAAGCTGAACTGAACTGGGTTGCGTTTCCCAAAAGCATTGTGAGCCCAAGTTGATTGTGGAGACCATTGCCACCAATGTTCTCTACGATATACTTAACTGAATGGAACATGCATCTGTTTACTATATTCAGTGTAGACAGCGTCAGTGATTTATAATGGGTTCTATTTGCTTTTGACGTGACGCTCACATCCAGTGTTGGCAAATGTCAGTCGTTAAGCGACTAAATGCCAGTGGGCGGAGCCTATGGTGCGATGATGTCTTGCTCTGGAGGCAGGCATATAAAATTGATGTCACAGATCCCACAATATCAAAACACGACGTTTTTGAAGCTTGATTAAATAAATTGTTGGTTTATAATAAAAGGAATTTGCAGGATGTTTTAATGGTACTAAGACCCCTTATATGTCAAAATATCAAGGCAAATTTGATGTCTCATGTCATGACCCCTTTAACACCCCAATTGTTTGGTGTTCTAAAAACAATCTTTATGATTATGACTGTACACATAGGATGGCAAGACTTTATCAGTGAAGAAGAATAGTTGGCGAAAACCGAAAGTGAATGATAGGGACCATTGAACACTAAGAAGGATTGTATGCCAAATTCACAGAACTTAATTTTTTCTTAAATTATTATGAGGTCTTAACTGCATTTATAATAATATAGAAGAAATGTGTTGTTTAATATAGGCCCGGTATCACAGACAGGGCTTAAATTAAGCCAGGATTAGGCTTTAGTTCAATTAGGACATGAAGGCTTAAGCCTTGTCTGTGAAACCGGGGCTTAGTTTTAGATTGAATATAACGTCACACTGCTCACGTCATCACTTCTTGATTTTCAACTGCTTGTGTATCTTCACTAGTAATTTACAATTTCTTTGTCTTTTCCATCACACAGGGTTTTGGGGCATTTGACAGGAACATCTTGACACAGGTGGAGCAGGTTTTAATGGACAAAGAGAGGCTGGTGAGACGTACACAGACGCGCAGGTCTGAATACAGAGTTCTGGGGAAGCCGGAGCCCATCGCGCCTGAAATGGACAGCAGTGTCACAGAGGGAGAGGTAAGACATGGCTCTGATTTTAGAGGGATGATTCTCTTTTAATTGAATATACTGCTCTGTAGATTTGCTATAGCATTGTTAAGAGTAAAACATCTTTAAGTTAGTCAAGCCAGCCAGTTCAGTAGGTGACAATGAGTTTTTATATTTCTGTTAGTGTAATTGTATTAGGAGTAGCACAATAATGTAAAACTACTTTTAAAAGTAGTAAAAGTAATCTCATGCTAGTAGACTGACTGAGCTCACTCTCTGTTTTAGGCAGCTGAATTGGCACTGAAAGCTAATGTGCACCTCAAAGATATGGACGAGGAGATTTTTGATGACGATGACTTTTATCACCTGGTAAGAAAACAGACAGGATGAATCGTTATTATGCAGTTTATTTGTCAACAACAATGACTACATTGAGTAGCTATAAAGAGATTGTAGACATACTGAGGTGATGTCAGGAAGCTCTCTCTCTTTTTCACAGCTACTTCGAGAGCTTATTGAGCGCAAAACAAGTGCGACAGACCCCAATGATCAAGTGGCCATGGGAAAGTGAGTGTGTGTGTGTGCGCATGTAAATGTTTCATGCGTCGCGTGTATTTGGCCATAGTAACTCAACCTCTGATCTCACAGGCAGTGGCTTGCCATCCAGAAACTACGAAGTAAAATCAAGAAGAAGGTGGACACCAAAGCCAGCAAAGGCAGGAAGGTCAGGTAAGCTGAAACACTGCTGAAAGACTCGAGATATGCTCAGAACTCAGGATATACTGGTGAATCTCACAAAACCTGTCAATAAAATGTCCAAGCCATATTTCCCCCCAAAATCAAAAGAAAAATTAAGAAATTATATTTAATGTGACATTTTCATGCATGAGTCATTTTCCACCCAAATTCTCATTTCTCTGTCTGTCTGTCTCGTCTGTCATCAATTAATTGTAAATAACAAATTCTAAACAAATCGATTTTAATTAAATTTTGCTTAAAGGAAATTATTTAATTTATTTTACTCTTGGTGTTAATAATGGCCTGTAAACTAAAGCTATCAAAAATGTCATTAACTGAAATAAAATAAAATATTTCAAAAGATAAATTATTTCAACTAGTTGCCAAGTTGAAATACTAAAAATTAAAATGTTCAGACAGGAGGATTCTCATTTATGTAACATAGGCATTTTCTTTTCATTTTGGGGTTAAAAATGGTCTGAAGATACATGCATACAATTCACTCATATAATACACCAAAACAATTGTTTTGACACTAGCACAACTATCGCAGCTCTTCGATACAGCGTTATTTTAGTTTTATTCAATACAAAAACAAATTCAAAATTGAAAAAAAGAGAAAATGAAAACATAAACTATAAAAATAAAGACTAATTAAAAATATTAAAGGGATAGTCCACCCAAAAATGAAAATTAGCCCATGATTTACTCACCCTGAAGCCATCCTAGATGTGTATGACATTCTTCCTTCAGACGAATACAGTCTGAGTTATATTAAAAAATGTCCTGGCTCTTCCAAGCTTGATTATGAGAGAACGAATGGCAGTTTGACTTTGGAAGTCCATTAAAGCGCATCTATCCATGATTAAAGTGCTCAACACAGATCAGAGGGGGTTAATAAAGGTCTTCAGAAGTGAAGCGATACGTTCGCGTAAGAAAAATATCCATATTGAAAACTTTGACTAAAATAACTAGCTTCCGGCAGACGGCCATACTAAGACTTACGCCAAAAGAGTAACACTTGAACTTGACGCACAACGTAATGACGGCAATTGACGCCTCTCGCGGTTCAAACAAACAGGGCTGGGCAATTGCGTTCGTCATTACGTTGTGCGTCAATCAAACTTGGAAGAGCCAGGACATATTTTTAATATAACTCTGATTCGTCATGTCATATACACCTAGGATATCTTCAGGGTGAGTAAATCATGGGCTAATTTTCATTTTTGGGTGAACTATCCCTTTAAGAACTATAATAGTATCTCAGTGATACTAACATAACTCTGCTTTTATTTTATTAGCTTACAAAGCCATTTTTTTGGCAGCAAGTCATATGCTGTTATTTGGTAGCTTAATTCAGTTACGCCCAGATAGATGATATTACAGGAATGAGGTGAGTTGTTTCTGCTGATTAAGCACCAGATATCATCTCTTATCACACATCTCATTTAATTGTGTGTTTGTAATGTAAATGAGTTCAAAATCACTCACAATGAATCCTCACAATTCAATTTATTCAAGACTGTTTGTGTTTATACTTGTCATGCTTTCCAACTTCTTGTCAGGTTTCACATTCACAGTAAGCTGATGAATTTCATGGGTCCTATGGACAACAGCAGCATGAGTGATGAAGCCCGGTGAGTGACGTCTTATGTTCTTCTCATGTCTGATTTTCTCTTTCTGCTGAAAAATCATATTCATATGATGTATAAAGTTGTTTAACAGTGTAGTTAACACAAGAATGAGAATGCTGTCATTTATACTGTGGAACAAAAGATGTTTAGCAGAGAATCCCAGCTGCTGTTTTCCATACAGGAAAAAAAGGACAAAGCAGCATCAGAAAAGCAGTTTACATGCATTGTGCGCTACATTCCCAGACTTCTGAAGCCATACGATAGCTTTATGTGAGGAACAGACAAACTGTCTTTATAGCAGCTAGAACAATCTGCAATATGTTTCATTTTGTGTTCTATGGAAAAAGAAAACAAAAATGGTGTTGGAATAACGTGAGGGTGAACAAATGATGACTGAACTTTCACTTTTGACTGAACTGTCCTTTTAACTGTCAAAGCATGATTTGAGTGGGCTTTTTGTGTGCCAGTCTGTGTTTGTACCCTTACTGTATTACTGTGCTGTAAGGACACCAGCAGGAAGTTTTGTGTGTGTGTGTGTGTGCGCGCGCATGCGTTTAATTAATGGTTCAGTTGTGTGTTTCTCTGTCCTGTCAGCCAACAGTAATCCTCCTCAAACAGAGAACAGGCTAATCAAACACACTTTGGAGATATGCAAATACACAAACACTCACGCGTCAAAGATTTCACTTTAATCCCCCTTCTCATATTTGTATGTTTTCTCATGGTTTGACAAAGACTGTTGTACATATCAGGTGTTTTGTAGCTACTTTTTTTCATTTTCTTATGAGTGATCAAAACATACATACACTTCTGTTCAAAGTTTGGGGTCAGTAAGATAACATTTTTTAAAGAAATGAAAAGAAACTTTTAATTAGCAAGGACACAATACATTGATCAAAAGTGACAGTAAAAGTAAAAAGATTTCTGTTTTTATTCATTAAAGTATCCCGAAAAAAATATATCTCAGAGTTTCCACAAAAGTATTAAGCAGCACAACTGTTTTCAACATTGATAATAATTTGTTTAATCAACCTATAAGTTACATTTATATTTTATAAATATATGGACTACCCAAGCAAAAATATACCTTAAACTACCCTGTTTTTGGGTTAATACCATGGTATTCATCAAAGTACCTTAAAATACTATGTAGTACATCAATGACACACATTCAGTACCATGGTATATATTAGTAGTAAGTACTGTGATATTTCTGTCGCTGTAACATGGTATCACATTAATTTTGTGCAGGTGTAGAAACACTTTTCATGATGATGCTTATCAGATCAGTCTTGATCTGTTTATTATGGAAGCTTGTTTCTGCCATGGAATATAATTGCGACTTTTTATCTTGCAATTCTGACATTATAACTCGCAATTGCATTTTTTCTTTTTTATTCAGTGGCGGAAACAAGCTTCCATAGTTTACTCCCCAGTACTTTTCTGTCTCCTAAATTTTAGTGTGTTTCTCAAACAAAATGATCAAATGACTTTAGAAGACTCTCGACAACAGCAGTCAATATTCACTTTCTTTATACAAAGAAGAGCTTGAACATTCTGCTAAATAACTATGTTTGCGTTTCTCGGAACAGAATCACACAGATTTGGAGTGACATGAAGGAGAGTGAATGAGAATTTTCATTTTTGGGTGAAATTCCTTAGAAAAATATTGAAATTGTATACACCTAAAACAGGAAATCACAGTCCTACAAAATCAAGCCTTGAACACTCACAGTAATTATTCCTGAGGAGGTTTTAAGGGTTCCAGCATATGCTGTGCTGTTTGGAGAGGTGTAGAGAAGAGAGAGATGGAGGATGTGGAGGCAGGATTACAGAGGAGAGGATGGATTGATGAAGAGGTGAAGGATAGACTTGGCCTGGTGATCACGGTCACAGTGCTGCTCTACTTGAGCACGTAGGGGACGAAAACATGAAGCACTCAAGGAGGTGACAGAAATGAAATGAATTATGCTGAACTGTAATGCACACACACATCTTTAGGAAGACCAGGAGACAACAGAACCAATTGTGTCAAACTCTATTTGCATTGTAATGCGTGTGTGTGCTTCTCAGAAGGTCATTTAAACGTATTTTGATTAACAATGGATGAGTTATCTGTAATCTCAAAACTAGATTTTAGCCACAGTAATTTATGTAAGAATGCTTTATCGAGTAACATTTTCCTTCCTGCATATACATGTGAAACGAAAATGTATTCAAAGACCAGAAACATCAAGTAATATTTCTTATTTTTTTCTTAAAGCTGTGTGTGTGTGTGTACACTGTTCAAGAGTTTGGGGTCTAGGATTTTGCGGGGAGAAAAAAATAAAATAATTATTTTATTTAGCAAGGATGTGTTAAATAGATTAAAAGTAACAGTAAAGACATTTATAATGTTACAAACAAATTCCATTTAAGTAAATTATGTTCTTTTGAACTTTCTAATTATCAAAGAATGTACTGTATCACAAAATAGTTTTCACCAAAAATAGAAAAGAAAAAGCAGCACAACTCTTTTCAAAATTGATAATAATAGGAAAATAGGAAATGCTTCTTAAGCATCAAATTAGCATATTAGAATGATTTCAGACTGGAGTAATGGCTACTGAAAATTCAGCTTTGCTCTCACTGGTGTACTTTAAATGAAATACTAGAAAATAGTTCATTTAAATTGTAATGTTTCATAATATTACTATTTTTACTGTATTTGTGATCAAATAAATACATCTTTGGTGAGCATAAGAGACCAAAACGTTTAAAAAAAATTCTAACCTTGACCCCTTGAGTTTAAGGCCGATTTATCCTCGATTTAACCCTCCCGACAATCAGAGAAAAAATCTTGTCCAGGACCCTGGTCGGTTACGATGTTAATGTGAGGGGTTTACAGATCAAATCTTGAACCTCGCAATCTGCTCATACAGTTTGTAGCATTAAATTCACAATATTAATCTTTTTATCTATTTTTTTTTTTTAAAGAGTGCATGCAGTATATTATGATAGTGGTCAAACTTTTTTTTTTGAAATCGCAACATACTGATAATAACACTGTGACCGTTATCAGAGCCACAGATGACACAAAATGAAGCCTGACCTTTGCCAGCCACACACTCATACGTAGTTACACGTGCTTGGTGGCTTGGTCTTATTTACATAACAATCGGTGAACTACAGTTATAATGATGTATGCCGATGGCATCAGAGAGTGACCGGTGACCTTTGCCGGAGAGAGGTTCTAGGAGACCTTTTCCTCGTGCAGCCAGATACACTCGTACACATAAACACTTTCCCTCGCCTGCTTACACATCCCCTCTGCCATATCTTAACACCGGCTCTATAACACCGACATGCACCACTGGCCCCATGAATGTTAATGTTGACGTTGCAGGACTGGGAGTACACGCACACCATAGCACACACACAACCTACACCCTCTCTCTCTCTCACTCTCGCAAGCAGCATACAAATTCTGTGGGGGCTTAAGAGATAATCTCAATGCATTTGTCCCTGATGGGGGTGATGGGAAGAGCCAGGGACTCTGGGTAGTGTGAGGGTCCTGGGTAAACCTCATCAGGAGAGATGGGTCTCATCTTTCCCTCTGATCCTGAGGATCTCTCTTCAGCCCTCTGCTTCTCCTGGTTCTGTTTGGATCAGATTGTATGCGTTGTGTGACGGCGGCTACGTGCTGTAATCCTGAACGCTGGTGGTGCATTTCTAACAGGGATTTGGGATTAAGGATGGTCCTGTTAGCCTGGTCTCAGCCCTGGCCCTCTGGGACATTAGCACCTCAGTCTCAGCACCGTTCATGTGTGCTTTTGTCGTCTCTGCATTAAATAGGGCCACAGTTTATCTATTAGGATTTGTGGCTTTTAGTCGTGGATGAACAGATTTAGTTCTTCATGCCACCTGTATATAGATTCTCTTCTCGTTTAATTTGTTTTGTTTTCCAATTTCACAATTTTGTTGCCTTGAAACAAAAATCTAAGTGATGAGAACAAATGTACAGCTCAAATAATACACATTCTTACCAGTATAAGTATAAAAAAGCTTTACATTTCTGCTTTTAATCTTCAATGAGTTAATATCTTCTGAAAATTTTACTTCCATTTGTAAGTGCCTCATCATAACCTTGATCTTTCTTTCTTTGAGGTGAAGTTGAAATTATTGTATATATGTGTGTGTGTGTGTGTATATATATATATATATATATATATTGTGTGTGTGTGTATATATATAAATATTGTGTGTGTGTGTATATATATATATATATATATATATAATGTGTATATACATATATATCTTTTAAAAAAAATTTTTTTGATCAATGTTGAAAACAGTTGTGCTTAATATTTCTCTGAAAAACCATGATACTTTTTTTTTTACGAAAAGAATGTCCAAAAGAACACAATTTATTTTTATTTTTTTCTGAATTAAAGCATTATGTATCTTATCTTAATGTCTCCCAAAATTTTAACGGTAGTGTATTGTCATACTAGGTGTATGTATTTTAATATGAACATGGCACTCGGTACATGGCACAACAAAAAATAATTACTTTTTAAAATGACATTTTCTGAATTGAGAAATGCAGTAATTTATTCAACCTATTTTCTTCTATTTGTGTTCAGGTCTGAGCTGTTTCGTTCCCTGTTTGCAAATGGTCCAGCACACTGAAACATCTCTCAACATGCTTAAACCCCAGTGTGTGTATGTACTGCACTGTTCACACACTTCTGCTGGTGAAATTCTTCCGGGACCTCAGACTCAAACCTAGTTTGTTTTTTTTGTTTTCTGTAAATGAAACTAAAAATGTCTTTTTATTTGTGAAATGACACATTTTAGTGCCCTTAAATTAAAAATACCATTTTGTCAACAAATGTGTTTTGTCAATGTCTTCACTGATCCCTTAATTTTACACTCAGTTCTTGATCACATATAGTAAAACCAATATGTACCTCTGTTTTAATTTCCCTCTCTGGAAGAATTCTGTAATGTTTTCTGATCAGAGGTATCAGAGAAATCCTAGGTTATCCACCTCAGGCTTTCACTATTGTGGCTGCCATAATTTTAATTGGGTATTGAATTGCTGTGATTCAATTTGGCCTTTGTCATTGTTGGTAGGTAGTATGAGAATAGAATGTGAAACCCACACAGAGGGGACCAGATGAGAGAATGATTGCTGAATTGATAAATCAATGGAAGTGTGTTCCCAGATCCTTCTGTCATTTGATTTCTCTCAAGACTGAAGAATAGCATGAAGACAAGCACTGATTATTTCTTGTTAGAAACATGCAGTCACTGAACATTCAGGATTTCATCTCTTTTGCATACTTCTAATATGTAATTTTCCACCCTCTCTGATCCTTAGCATTTAACATCTGGATATTTAAAGCAACTGTTTTTGTTACTGTATATTTATGACATCTATACATAACCCATCATTAATAGCTAGCCTTTTGCATGTAAATGAGTAACAATGCCTATTTCCCACATTACATTGTGATTTAGCTGTCGAAAGATGTTCTAAAATGTAACAAACTGGGGAGCCCAAACTCTGGTTTGAGTCAAATTCACTAGTAGATCCTTCAGGGTATTTCAGAGAGGAGGGGGTGCCTAACTCACGTCAACTAACCACTGGTGTACTTCAGGGTTCGGTACTTGGCCCTTTTGTTTTCACACACATTCAAGCACATGGACGTCCCTGCTAAGCAAGTGACAAACAGCTCTATTTAGCATGCCAGCACAGCTCTCAGCTTGTCTAGTGGGCATCTTGGTCTGGATAAACACCACTTCACCCAGAAAGTATGTACTATAAAACTGAAAATCCTGTTTTTCATGATATGACCCTGTACAATCAATCAAGATAGAGCCTCTACAGTACATGTAAGATAATTCGATTTTATTCAGTTAATATTTAGAGGCAATCACAGTTTGCCACAGTAAATTCTCCATTTTGAACATGGAGAGACAGCTTCAGATCACTTCAGTAACATGTTTAACAATGCTTACAGATACATGAGACATTTCATCACCCATTTGGGTCACAGCATGTCAGTAAACTTGACAATTTTCACCTTTCTTTGAGTCAAGCAGTAGTGGCAGCTTGAGGTTTTCCGGTAGTAGCTACAACCATCATGTCAATGATACACTGAGGATACAACAGAGCATCTTTAGATTGTGTATAATACTCTATTCACCTCTCTCAAGTATCATTTGCCCCCTCCATTGCTTGCTTTTAGTATATTTCTACACTATACTCCTGGTAAGTCTTTCCAGAATATGTACATGGTAACAATCAAATTCAACTAACCTAAACGTTTGTTGAATGTTCTACAGTTACGCACTTGCAGTATAATGTACCATGTTGTTTTTAGAGATGATCGTTTAATAAGTTATTAATATATTCTCATGATATTTTATCTATGCTAAAAAAAAATAATAACAACAGCATATAAGTACAACACCAGTGGATTGACATTTATTTTAAAAAAAATATTATTTTTTTGGTTAAACGAATGAAACAAGCACAGTCAAAATGATGTGGTCATATGGCTCAATGGACCATCCTGCATGTGAAGAATAATACTGCCCCTAAACTGCAATTTATACGACAACAGCTACATCACACCCATTATAACCAGCGACGCAGAAGTGATCTAGTCACATGGCTCGTTCTTAGAGTGGACCGGTGTTATAACCTGACTGTTGTAGTAGAAAGTATAAAAGTTGATTATGAAATTGCAAACGTTCTCTCTTGCAAAGTAATCTACTGCCTTTTAAAGAAAGTTCTAGAAAAAAAAAAAAAAAGTGAAATCCTCTAACAGCTTTGGGAAGCTTGTTTCTATAATTGGTCTCCGTTCATCTAAGTCTCAAAGTGCACTTGACTAGACTGCAAAACTATAAATGACAACACTAGTACTTTCTCTTTTTTTTTTACTTTAGTGTTTCTGAAGGTGTGCATTTATGTGCATTGATAAGTACTAACACAGAGTATTTTTTCTGTAACTCTTATTTCAGATTCATAGCCAACAATGTGAAGTAAGTCACGGCACTGCCATGTTGGCTCCTCTTGTTCCAGTTTCCAGTAACATCAGGCCTCTGCGATGATTGACAGGGCTCTACGAGGATGCAGGGGCGTCCATGGTGGACAGGATACGGACCACCTCGGCACGCTGCGTGGGGGAAATGTGCTGGGTCATATGAACTATCGAGTCCATGGCCACTTCTGGGTTAGCTTGAACCAGGCTAAGAAAAAAAAAAAAAAAAAAAAAAAAAAAGTGTTAATTTAAAAACACAAGACATGAATTTAACAGTGAATAAATATGGTTGTAAAAATGCATTGCATTGCAAAATTCAATGCAGTGATTTAATAAAATGAATTGACCATTTCTTTTCCAATTATATTGGCATATAAATAGTTATTTTAGTAAGCAAACAATTGTAGTAAGCATCCATAAAATCCAGTTCCCCCTTCTACTTCTGGTATGGAGGCACTGGTCTCTTAAATCCACTTGCATTTGTATCAGCTTTTTTTTTCTTACCCAATTATGAATCATGCAAAAACTTGAATCAAATTGTGACCAAATTTCCAATTTACATCATACAATTTAGTAAAGAATTGGAATTGCACTTGAACTGCTGTCAGTGCAAATACATACATAATATATATATATATATACACACACACACACACACACACACACACACACACATTATATATATATATATATATATATATATATATATATATATATATATATATATATTTTTTTTTTTTTATATACATACATATTATTATAAATATATATATATATATCCCCTGGAAAACTGAGTCTGATTAGTTAACTCTTTCCCTGCCATTGACAGAATTTTCCAGCTTTCCGTGTTTTCTGAAAGAGTACAGAATCTCCTGATTAAAATACGTGCGAAGAAATAGCAGAAACAAGCGCTATCATGTGTAATCATGCATATTCAAAATAACGCGATCATCAACATTAAACAGCGTATAAATCAAAACTGCCTAATGTTACTAAATGAAAAGTAGACTCAGGATGAGCTACAGGACTGTTCAAGCATTAGGGGTGTTGATGGACTCGATTTACTCCATCTATGTTTTGATCATTGTTCTGAATCCGATCCAGATGTAGTCTGACTTTCTCAGCTTTTTGCTCAAAATGTTGCTTTTTTATGAAACCACATTCAAGTGTTGATAAAAAAAGAAAAAAGAAGCTAGAATAAAACGTTTTTTTAAGCAGCGGTCTGTTCTTTCTTTTGATATATTGCATGTTCAGATATTCATACAACAAAATATTCTGGGGGCCATACAATTTTTGTGAAAATGGTAAAAAAAAGCTGGCGAGGAGAGTTAATCACAGCAATTTCTTTTGTAAAATGACCAATAAAGTACATTTCCCCAGTGTCTCTCATATCAGTTGTTTCTTCTTATACACATACACACACATTAAGGCTGGTGTCTGGACGTTACCTGCGGATTTGTTTGAGGATATGATCTCTGCGGATATATTTGATATTCTCATCGATGACAGATCTGGCACCCTCTTCCTCTGCCAGCTGCCTCTCCAACCATTCCACAACATCCTCATTACTGTCCCACAGATATGCCTAAGAGAGACACGCACAAAAATGACACATAAACATAAAGAAACAAAAAGAACAAAAGTAAAAAGTTCTAAACACCTTAAGCTCGCTTGAAACATCTTGCCAAACAAACTTTGACAATGTCTCTATTTGAAAACCAAATCACAATCCTAATCAACGGCTCTTCATTTAGGCTTAGACTGATAACATCTAAAAACAAAGCTGGACTTGTGCTTGTGAAGATTTGTCGAGGCATTAATGGGCTTCCGTGCTTCTAAAAACCGCAAGCACTTGTAGTCGGCAAGAACATTTAATGCCCCATATTAATCATTTTTAATCCGTTTGCTTTTAATTAAGAAACAGCGTGTTGCTCTGCTATCTGCGCGTGGCAGGGTGGAGATTAATTGTAGCTTAAGATAGCTCGCTCAGATTGGGCTAATGTATTAGTGGTCCAGACACCGTCTTCTGCAGATCCTTTAACCTGCCCTGGGGACTTGGCTCTGCTCCAGGACCTGGTGTGGCGACTCTTCGGAGGCCTTGTCGGAGCTCGGGAGAGCTCATCCATTCCGATCATAATTGTCATATATTCCCTGGTCCACAATCCACTTCATTAGAAGAAAGACTTAATTTTACAATCACTAAGACACATTTCTCAATACTTTAGTCACATTTTCCAAACTCTTCACAAGATTTTTGTTGCCGATCTGGAGAGGAGATTTGTTAGTGCAGTAAGCGATTTAAAGGTGCAGTCTGTAAGAATGACAGCTAGAGTTCGAAATTCAAAATATGGGAGATCCTTGTTTCCCCGGACCCCTCCTCCTCAGACTCGACGGTCACGCGGGTTGTTTGAGGACACGCAACAGGAACGAGCGCAGTTGACAATGAAAGCTGAGGAGACTTACCCACTGTAAGTTAATGAGTTGATTTATCCGCGTTTTAATATGCTGTCATAGAGGTTTTTAGATGGATATTGAGGCTTTTTAGGTTGTGTGGAATCTGCAATCTCTGACCCAGTCTGTTTGCTGGCTGCAATACGCTGCGTTTCCTGCCAACTGGCATCCCGAGGTGTCGAAATACTATTGGGTGAACTGGCAGTGGGGGAGATCACACAGACCAAAACAAAAACCCAATGACAACATGGAACGCACATTTCATAACACGCACAAGTGTTTTTCAGAGAAACGAGTATGTTAATTTACCATGTTTCCTAAATATCTGCAAGGTATTTTTATGCTTTAGTAGAGTGAAAAAGTTACATACAGCACCTTTAAGAGAGAATGAGCAAGCAGGACATTACTTAGGTCAGAGGAATATAACTGGAAGAAGGGTTACGATCAGGCAAGAGCTAGAACCTGCTTTACAGTTTTTTACAATTGCTAACAAGCGTTTATCAATACTTAAAAGTATTTTGTATAAACTCTTTACACAGCAACACACAGGCCCATATATCACGCAACTGGCCAAATAGTTAATTTTCTGGCCAAAAAAATAAATCCAAACTCTACATTTCAAAATGCTAAAAACCATACACTTTCTACTCTATCACAACAAACTCGACTCAAAATTGAATCATTCTGTCAAAACACTAGCACTAGTTTTCTATTCAACATGTATATAGTCAATCATAGCGCAATGACTGTCCAAATACTAACAATTGATGGCATTATGAAAATTGCATTACTTGTCATGTTTCAGTTCTACCTGCAGACAATCTAAAATCCATTGTTTCCTTTTACTGTACGCCATTCTACATTTTTGGTTGAGTGTTGAATGTGTGCATTCTTGGCAACATACTATCTAAAAGTGAATGAGGCATTACTTTATCGAATGTACAGTCGTAACAATTGCTCAGGGCAGCCACTGGACAAATGGGTTCAGCTGACTCATTGATCAACAACAAATACAACATACATGACCTTTGGTTACTATGGAAGCTTTTTTATGCCACAGAAGTAGTAAGTATAAAAGGTATCTCACTAGATTTTTTTCTTGCAATTGCGAGTTTACATCTCACAATTCTGACTTTATTTTTCTTATAATTGTGAGATATAAACTAGGAATTGAGAAGGAAGTTTGAGAAAGCCAGAATTGTGAGATAAAAAGGTCAAAATGACCTTTTTCATTTTCTATTCCATCGCAGACATAAACTTTCATAGGTTGCACAGTCCAGCACACATTCTTACTCCTCTCCCCTAACTCTTGGTGGGTTGATGTTGCATGAGTTCTCCCATCCAAGATAAATTTCTTCTAACCTTCTTCTCCCTTGTCCTGATCCAACTACTGCTCTCCCTCCATCAACTATTCCTCTCCCAGACATTATTTTTTTCTCACTGCTCCTCTGAGTTGTTCTGCATCCACATTGAACAAAACCAATTCAAATAGTCCCTTTATTACTGTGTATGTCCATGCAATGTAACACCTGACTACACCTCCGACTGAGATTGGATCCAGCTATTTCTCAATATTACAGTGATTACAGTGATATTTCAGTACTTTTGAGGTGCTGTTGCAGAAGTAGAGGCTTTGTACTTTATAAAATGTAAGCTTTTCAGAAATGTGTAAATGTGACAACAGATCAGACAAAAAAAATAAAAATAAAAATAATAATACTGGAAAAGATTTCCAGCGCTGGAGAGATGTTAGAGAGCGTGAAGGCCTAAAAACAAAACAGACACTTAGGTTGCTTTGTTTCTGCTCGATACGAATAACTATTTTTATTTTATTTTATATTTATTGTATTACAGAACCAAGATATGCTGTTATATGTATGCTGAATATCTCAGCTGATTCAACAGCTGTCTCTATAGAGCTGCTAAGTCCCGCCCCTTCCGTAAAACCTCGCTGGACCTCTAGGTTGAAAAATCATCAATGCAAGTGAATGGGAGAAAATAATTATTTTCTGGTCCCGTTTGAATTGTGCCATGAATGTGAACATATGTTGTCTGTGATTTTATTATAGAATCTTTCATGTTACGAGTTTGACAGTATATGGTATGATTCGTCGGCTAGCAGTTGTGGAAAAGACATAACGAGAAAGAGTACATGTCGCCTATGTGACGTCACCCCATAAAGTTGACTTACCCGTGGTTTTCGCCAACCTCAACGATTTTGTCCTCTCCCTGAAAGAAGGCGGTGAAGTGCACCAAAGACACAGTCATGTTTAGCGGGATCCGTGAGCTAGTGTCCGTGTGCGAATGGTGGTGATGTTTCAAAACGCGTCGAAAGCAGCGAAGAGATGTAGTCCACAAAGTGCTCTCACACAAAGTCTAACCGTATCAAACTTCTACCCACTAAATTGTAGCATTCTTCACACGAAAGATTATATAAAAAATTCACAGACAACATATGTTCACATTCATGGCACAATTCAAACGGGACCAGAAAATAATTATTTTCTCCCATTCACTTGCATTGACGATTTTTCAACCTAGAGGTCCAGCGGGGTTAGCGAAGGGGGTGGGACTTACCAGCTCTATACTGGCGTAATGAATCCAATCTTCAAGCTAAAGAAAATGGATTAATATTTGAATGCTACCAATCCCGATCTGAATTCTGACTTGTGATTGCGTCTGAATCACAATCACACTGTTTGTTCGTTGGCCAGAGGAGAACTGCCTGACTGACTGAGCCTGGTTTCCCCCAAGGTTTTTTTTCTCCATCGTGTCAGCTGATGGAGTTTGGGTTCCTTGTCAATGTTGCCTCTGGCTTGCTTAGTTGGGGACACTTAATATTCAACAATATTATTGATCTGACTGTACTGATGCGGTTGTATGAAAACTAAACATGGCTGTATAATGACCTCATTTTTTACAGAACTGCTTTATAGATGAATTGAACTAATTTAAAGGATAATTCCAGTATTTAACACTTTGAGTCTATTTTGTAGTTTTTTGGATGAACAAGAGTGGTGGACAAAGAAATTGACAATGGTTCCTGTCTCGACTTTTTGACTATTTTAGAATTGCCCATGACCGCTTTAGAATGGGAGTCTATGGCCATGCACAAACATGTCCTTAAAACAACCCTTAACGTTCATTTTCAAAACTGTGCAACTCACCGAGTGGTTAGTGGTGTTCGTTGATGATTAAAAACAAATATATCGGCGCAATGTATGATTTCAATCCGTTTTTTTTCTATAGTGGAACTATTTTTTCAGATACCTCACAACCACGTATAAACTTCCGCTCGATATTTGAGTCTGAAGCGTCTTTTCCGTTCCCGGTAGCGCAGTAATATCAACGAGCAATGAGTCCTCCAACAGAAATCAATGGGATTTTACAAAATGCCAAATAAAACACAACAGAAACTATATTTCGCTACTCTACTTGTTTTGGAACATCAACGAACACCACTAACCACTCGAGTTGCACAGTTTTGAAAACGAGCGTTAAGGGTTGTTTTAAGGACATGTTTGTGCATGGCCATAGACTCCCATTCTAAAGTGGTCATGGGCAATTCTAAAATAGTCAAAAAGTCGAGACAGGAACCATTGTCAAAATGTCTTTGTCCACCACTCTTGTTCATCCAAAACAAACTACAAAATAGACTCAAAGTGTTAAATACCGGAATTATCCTTTAACAATTAATGATCTCTACAACGGAACTGAATCAACACTGAACTGACTTCAGCTGAACAGCCAAAATGCATAATTTTCCTGTTATAACTGTAAAGCTGCTTTGAAACTATATGTATTGTATAAAGCGCTATATAAATAAAGGTGACTTGAATTGACAGATTCTCCCATACTTGCACCAGGATTATGTGGTTGCCCGTGTTGCATAACATGTTCACTATCATGGGAGCGGAGCATTGAAGCAAGGGGTGTGTTTGTTTGGGTGTCTATTTCAAATATCAACAGTGTTTCTCAGAAATCGCTTACTGCACCTTTAAAGCAATAGTATTTTTTTATTTATTTGTGACATACTTTCACAGCTCCCTCTGCCTCCACGAACCAGCGCCGGAGCATTGCCTGAACCTGCCCGTCCGTCAGCTCGCTGTTAGCACACTGGATCTTCCTCTTAACCGCGTCTTCCAGCAATAATCGCCGCAAGCGCCAGTAGAAGAACAGCCGAGATGTCGGCCACTCCAGGATGTCCTAAACACACGCAATAAAAGAACAAGTCCAGATTAATTTAATACATTTAAGTCTTATTTTATTTGAGCTTTTGATTCTTCAACTATGGAGAAATATGAATTCAAAATCAATGGTTCCAACAGAAAGTGAAAAAAGACTAGTATGAGCTATAATAGAAGTTGAGTACTGACAGTGATGACTCCTTTCTCCTGCATGCGGCCCGGCGTGTCATGAAGGTCGGCGAACTGCACAGCTACTTGATGATATATGGGCAGCAGAAACTCCTCTCTCTCTTTCAGTTTACTCTCCAGCTCTTTACGTTCAGACACATTCAACTCCGGGGTGCCTGAAACCACACACACAGCAAATTTATGTAGAATGTATGAAAAATGAGTAGCTTAAAAATGGGGACAGAGCAATATATTAGTCGGGCCGATATGTAGCCGTTTCAGAAGACAACTGCCCACCAGAAATATTTCTATAACTTTTGAGGCAACTTTTTTCAGATGTGAGCATGAAAGTTAAAGATATCAACTGCCATTAAATTACAGTTTTTTTTTTTATAATATTTTTTTGTGTTTATAAAAATAGTTATTACAATGGATTTATTTTTGACAAACAACTGAATAGCAATTTTGCTGTTAAGGGTTATAATCTTTTTGCCTATCTTGTCAGCGTTTTTATTGTTAACTAAAACTATTTAAACCAATTTCCGTCAACTGAATTTTTTTCTTTATATAAATATTAGATTAACTTTCAATGTTTAAGTACTAAAATGACTAAAACTAAAATAAAAATTAAGCTTACCGTAATAAATATATTTAAAATATAAACAGATACACTCAAAAACTAATACAAATTTAGGCACATAGCAAAAATACTAAAACTTAAAAAAAAACTTAAAATATAAAAATAAAATCTAATTCAAAATATTAATAAATGCTATAATATATAATGATACTAAAATAACACTGGGAACAAGTTATTACATTTTGACGAAACATCACAATTTAATATTTTATTTAGAGTAATATGCACTGATGAATAGTAAAAAAAAAAGAAATTATATTAAGAAAGTAAGTCCATTTTGATTTTTTGTCGGCTTTGAGGTGCAGTAAGCGTTTTCTGAGAAACGCTGTTGATCGGACCGAGCACCAAAACACACTTGTAGCCAATCAGCAGTAAGGGGCGCATACACTCATTAGGAGGGAGGTGCCTGTGTTGCATGATGCGTTCGTGAATTTAGGGATGGAGCTATCAAGATAGTGGTGTGATCGCGTGTTTGTTTTAGTGATTTCAAATATCAACAGTGTTTCTCGCTTACTGCAACTTTAAGCACACTGGCACAATTCTACTGTTTAGGCATCTGTGTGTTGACCCCTTGTTCTACACAAGAAAATTAGCAAGAATGATCACAGAGCGACAGTGCGGCCCAACCGAGGAGCTCTCCAGGATCTCCCATCACCCTGTGGCTGTTTGTGAGAGAGATCGATCACATCAGAGGCAATCATTCAGCATGGCTGCATGTGACACAGTCCTCTTTAGTGACTGCTGAGGGGGTAATCGATCGAAGGAGGTACAGAACAGCAGCGGGGTCTGATTGATCTGAGACCCCTGTGATTGACACGTCTCCTCAGGGAGGAGAGAGAGAGAGAGAGAGAGAGAGAGAGAGAGAGAGAGAGAGAGAGAGAGAGAGAGAGAGAGAGAGAGAGAGAGAGAGAGAGAGAGAGAGAGAGAGAGAGAGAGAGAGAGAGAGAGAGAGAGAGAGAGAGAGAGAGAGAGAGAGACAACACTCATACATGTCCAATAAAACAAAATAAGATTTCAGAGGAGAGAGAGAGCACTGTGAACAACTTACCTAGTCTTTCTGCAAGCCCCATGTACACAGGGTCCACCCGTCTCATGGTCTTCACCAGGTCTTTTTTACGGAACTTGATCTCCACCGTGCCTTCAGGCTCCAGGACACCACCACTGCGGAACACACACACTGATGAATCAGCTCACTCCGGCCATTACAATGCATCTGTTTGAAACACTGGTACAATGCTATCCTTGCATCATCACTCAAATTGGCCGGCTAGTAAGGTCTGACGTAGTGTTGTCAAAAATATCGAATTGTATTCAGAGGCTGTTCGAAATAAGAGAAAGTCATTGTAAACTAAGAAGAATGTATACCGGTATGTTAAAAAAGTAAGGGCAAGAACTAATCATAGGTGTGATTGGCAAAGGACAAAAAAGCAGGAAAATATACGGCGCACCTACCATGATGTTTTTGGTGTGTGTTTTGTTTCCTGTTTTAACGCAGTGTTTACTGTTATGTTTACGTAAAATGTAAAAAAAGGTGCAATGCACATTGACAAAAAATAAACTAAACTAAAAATAAAAGCCTTTGTTCCACATCCTAATTCTTACCGGCTGTCCTTGTCCGCATACATCTCCATGTGGCGAGGGTTGATGGTGGGGTCTATGACGACCCATGATCCTCCCCGGAGCTCCGCCTGTGGTGGGATGTACACCAGCACTGGTTGTCTGTACTCTCTCAGCCCGTCCACTATATATGCTCCAAACTTTAGCACCTGGTCATACATGTCTAAAGACAGGAGAGGTGTTAGCAGAGACCATCACAGATCACTAAAGCACATACCAGTTCTCTTCCCATATCACTGACCTTTCATCCCTCCAGAGAAGCCTCTCCAGTTGGCAAACACTATGAGCGGAAGCCCCTCTCTGTTGAAGTCTTTAATGGCCTGTGCAGTCTTAAAAGCAGAGTCAGGGAACCACACTTGCCCTGCTTGCTGAATGATCTATAGGAAACAGCACAAAACACTGGTCATCTTTCTGACAGAAATCATGACTGAGGCTATGTTGACACTGCCAGATTATCAGATTATTTGTGTATCCAAGTGGAATCTGGTCTAAATGACTGACTGTCCACACTATGCAGATCCGGTGTGGGTGTCCTGTGGCGCTCTTTCATTTGCCAGATAATCTGTATTGGTTTCTATGGCAATGACGTTGCGTTGGTAGGCATATGCCAAAAAACAACAACAGCAATGTGGAGGGGTTTGCAATAGAGATGTTATCTTATTTACAACATGACAATGTGTTGCTGCTGTGCTGGATACCGGCATCTTCTGAGGCAGTGGCAGACACGCAGGAGGCTGGTGTGCGTGGCTTTATTCCGTGCTTTTATCTCCGCCGGTCTCAAAACATGTCTCCATTTACAAGCTGTTGTAATTTTCAGCTCGACAGGCACTTTGCAGCAACACAACCTTGTTTATGCAGCGACTTTCAGCATATTTCCTATAACAACGTCTGACATGTGGCGTGAGAAAGTTACATAAACCACGCAAAAACCAATCAGAGCGGTCAGACTGAAGCTGATTTCCAGAAATGCGATTTGAATAGGATTTCAAACCACATATGACTGTAGCTCAAAAAAGACGCATTTAATGTGATTTTTTTGCCGTTCACACTTGCTACGACTGGATTCCAATCGGATATGCACAAAAATCGTATTTGACTGACAGTCTGAACAAGGCTTGAGAGTCTGGAAGTGTTTCTAAGTGGTCACCTTGGCTTCCGAGTCCAGATTAGCTGGGTCTGCTGGGATTGACAGCTCCACCGATCGGGTTTCCACTGCAACTACTCCAGTCGGGATCCCGCCCAACCTTCAATTACCAAGAGAGACTAATTGTTACAAAGGAACAGAATAAAACAAACACACACCAATAACAAAAATAAAATTTGGATTTTTTAAATTTGATCTAATTTTCTGAAAAACGTTTTTTTTAAAGTGTCATTATCTTGTAATGTTTATGATACATATTCAGCTGGAACTGGGTGAAGGATAAGATAAATTACATCACAATATTCTTGAAACATGTTTAGTTCAATTATATAAATATTTATATAAAATTTCTGTCTTACACACAAATGAAAATTTCAACAATGAAAGTAAGGCTTTCAAACTAAATATTTTATAAATATATAGCATTTTTTTATCAATTTATATTTAAATTAACTAGTTTTTGTACTGACATTTCTTAATTTATTAGTGATTCATTTAAAATTAATAACATTAAAGGTTCCAATGATGTATATAAAAAAAAAATACTGTACAATATTTAAGTTTAAAATACTGAAATAATTTAAAATAACTCCAAAAAACAACATGGCAAATAAAAAAAAAGCTTTTCATGCAGAAAAAATTAATTAATAAAAAATAATCAACGTCTGTATTGTGTTAGACAACTAGAGGAGAATTGAGTAGAAGACTGATGAAAAACTAATGTTCCCCACAGGAGCTTTCAAAGTGCATTTATCAGAGCAGGACCTTTCCAATTGACAAACGCTGCCCTTTAGGCACTGAGGTCAGAGGTCAACACAAGTTCACTGAGGGGTGTAAAGGCTCAGATTGTATGGTTAATCATTAGAAAAATCACTATTTGCAAATGTATGTCATTGCATGTGGCATTTATTTTTAAGAAAGAGAACATAAGCACACTTTAAGAAACCATATTTTTAAAAAAGGTCAGTTCTGAGAGCTCTACAGAAGCATCATTTGTTATACAAAATATCAAACCAAGTGGCATCTGCAATGACATTCATACAATTTTAAGATTTGCATAAGAGTCAAAATACTTTTGGGGCCGCTGTATTGATAATTGCTGCTTACCTAGCCCGTCCTACGATTACACTCTGTGCCCACGGGTGCATGATCTCCAGAAAAGAGCCATGGTCGAAGAACCCGCTCACCCACGCACCCTTAGTGTCTGTATGGAAGGAGAGAGACCATCAGAGCTGCATTAGAACCCAATCTTAACCGAGGGGAAGCTGCTGCAGGAAGAGGTTACCGTTCAATTACACTGAGACCCGTCTCAGCACTGAGACAAAGATTCTTCTCCCTGCCACCCACTCTCGATATCTCCCCACCTCACTGTGGTAATTACAGTGATGTGTAATCTGTCTCGCCAATAAAAAACACTCCATATATCCCAGAGTGTCTTATCTCTGAGAGGAGAGACCTAGTGCTGTGCCTCAAACATAAACCCTCAGACCACAGCCATCCATTACTGGATACTTCCCCCAACTAACAACACATCCCTCAACACAATTAATACACAAAACTCAAGATATCGCTGTAGGAAGCATCAACAAATCCTATGTTCTGAGTTCAACAGAAGTTTGACAGTATAATATCACTGATACAGAAACTTAATGACTCTCTATTTGATCATTTCCTGTTTATTCTACATTTTCTGCATATTGGTCACATGACTTTGACAGTAATTCACCCACATCATTCACGTTGGTAACGTATAACCAGACCTGTGGTAACTGGGACCGTGGCACAGATGCTGTCAATATAGCTGTACTTGTATTGAACTAGGGTTCTAGCATCCACTCACTCAGACTGGGACGTCCCGCTAGCATCCAGCGTGGGTCATAAGGTGCCTTGGTAGGAATGAACTCCACTAGCCGATCAATGGGATCTTTAGCAGAGAGCATTGGAACAGGACTGGACATGTTCTGAAGGAAAATAGCACTGTTAGACTCAAAATCACATTCTCCGGGTTACATGTCACAGTGTTTTCTGCATACCTTTGGCATGTAGGACAGCCAGTGAAGTAACGTAAACACTCCCTCGAAATCGTCGCACACAGTGGTGTGCGTGACTCCATTATTGTGCATGATCTGTACTCCACCTAGCTGGTTATTGGAGGTGTACACCTCTCGACCCAGAACCTGTAGAGAAAGAGCAAAAAGGTGAATGAGTAAATGGTTGGCTGCCATACAAAGTACTGGAGTCACAAAAACTGGAGAGCACAGCTCACACAAAAGTCACTTTCAAACCAGATACTCAACCATTTTAAGGCTGTTAGTGCAAAAATATCCCCAAGATATCCTCAAGAACTTCATATTAGGTTTTGGTTGCAGAGTTTTGTCCGTGAAAGTATATTTTTTCACTCAGGGGCAAAGTTTGAAGTAGCTGCGCAACGGTGTACTGTTTGCGAACATTTTACCTCCAGTCACGTTGCTGGGAATGTGGAACGAGTGAATAAATGAAAAGAAAACCTGAAAAGATTTCCATATCAAAGATGGAGTCCTATTAAACAATCCTCACGAACCGATGGCAATTCGAAAGTGATTGACAGCCGGCGTTAACTTCCAGAAAGTCTGCACTGATGATCTGTTTAGAAACACTGAAACGAAGACCTTTGTTTTTGGATAGATTTTGTTCAAAATGACTTTACAACCATGCGTTCTTCATTTCGTTTGAAGTACAATGAGGTCTTGAGTCTGAACAGCTTTTAAAGAAATTTCTGTAGAACTAATGGAGACTGATATGCCATAATAACTTGGTTCCACACCAGTCTAATTTTGTGGAACTATCGATTTCATATTAACCCTTGCCCTTAAACAGCACATAAAAATAAATAAAAAATAAAAAAAAACCTGTGGAACTGTCTCTATGGATTCAAGAGTCAAACTATAGCAAGTTGCAAGCAATTCAATGATGCTCAAAGTCCAAAGAACTTCAACTTTGTCATAGGAATTGTTTGAAAGGTCAGAAAGGGTCATAATAAAATGGATGGTGACACCTTGGAAATAGACTGGTTGGGGGATTCTTGGCCAGAATAAACTACAATATGTTGATAATCAAAAAAGTAATGTCACTAACTCTTCTTTGTGCTTCTTACATGAGAAAGAACATCATAGAACTAGGAAGCAAGATGTGTGTTATGGCACAATGCTAGCGGAGGTCCTGGGGCTGCAGATCAATACCATCACACAGGCAGTCAGTCCTGTGCTGTAGGCTGAGGAGAGTCTGCTTTCCGCTCAATGCTGTCAGGGACCCGGGAAGAATGACGGTGTCATTGAGTGGTCAGTGCGGGGGAGAAAGGGGTTATTTATGCCTCTGGGACTGCATCAATACTCAGATTTCTTCTTCCTTTCACCATTCATTCACACAATACTTTCTGTAGAGGTAATGCAATTTTTCTGTGGTGTCACAGGCCATAAATAGTGTAAACACTGTGAAGCATTTCTGCTTATTTTGAGCTCCTTGACAACTTCTGGTTCAATGAATGGCATGAGTTTGAAGCAGGACTACCGGTTTGGCTGAACAAAATGGTATATGGCGTGAATGTCCAATGTGTGTGTCTAGGAAACCTTTTTCACTGATTTTTTTGCAATTGTGTGTTTGGTGCCGCAAGTGGCACAGAAAAGCACTACTCGGCTTCTCTTGATTTCTGCTTGCCCCGCAAGAAAACTAAACTTCTTCAACTTTACTTCTTTGTTAGGGTCAGTCTTGGTTTGGATCTTGAGTCCATGAGGTCTATAAGGTCCAGATCTGGAATGCAGGGAACCTAGTTTTTGTCTGGCCCTTGACTTCAACTCCAAACTTATATGGTTTTTTTATTGTGGCATACTTCCCTTTTGTTCCAGTGGTTAATAAAAGACTGAACTCTTCCATACCTTCAACGGTGACAGAATCACTGAGGTTGGAACATCCACACAAAATCAACTCTGAGACTGATGTCTTCATAACAATCAGAATCACTTGCAGACCCGCCAGGCCCGAGACCTGTGATGCTCATCATCGGTATTCGTAAATGAGCAGATCATGGTTCTGATCTAACTAACACAAGTAATAGGACTGTAAAGGACATACACAGATGAGAATATTTGGGGTGTTCCTGCGGTTCCAGAGAGGACAACCGGACACTGGACGTGACAAATGAAGACCGTGCCTGAAATATCTGAATACCATATTTCTGTTGAAACCAGTGAAAGGATATAGACATTCACAAACTGCTAATGGGAAATTATTCTGAATAAAAACTGTTTCTTGGTTCCCAACCCCAATCTGGACTGCTGCAGAGAGTGATGGTGGAAAGGCAGAGCGAGACAGGGATATCTGCAGCAGTAGAAGTGCTCAATTCTGTTCTCAGAGGAATATTATGGGAGTGCCTCCCCGGTCTCAGCCCCAGGCATCAGCCTATTTCTATGCAAATAACAACTTCACGCTTCTCTTTCTATTATTCCTGAAGGAGCAGCAGCATCATGACGGGAGACAGAGAGAGAGAGAGAGAGACATGCGGGGGGATGGCAATCACTGAGGGGTGAATTATACACCTAGAGAAACGCACACATACACGTTTGTTTTTCAATCATGGCAGGTGACTTTCCATTGACTTTCATTGTCTTTATACAGTGATATCAGTTTTCATTCTGAAAATTTATTTCTGATTCTATTTAGGTCCCAATAAAGCATGCAATGCTTTTTCTTCCTTTTTTAAAGCTTGAAATCATTAGACCCAAAATGCAGACAAATGCATGGTAAAAAAAAATTACTAGCACACACTTTGTACATACAAATTTTCTCCTTTTGTGTCATATGGAATAAAGTCGTGGGTTTGGAATGACATGAGGGGTGAATAAACGATGAAAGAATTTACATTTTTGGGTGAACTGTTCCTTTAACACATGCTTGAACGCACAGCCGACCACAACCAATCCCTGTCACCAGTAAAATAAGAAACTGGCTGATTCATAAAAGTCATATTGTAATGCAGTCGTGGTAATTGCATGAATTAGGGATTCATTTATTTGGGTCATAGTTGATCGCACACCAGGCTTTTAGAGTTCACGCTAACCTGTCACCATTCCTGCCTCGGCCCAATCAAATTACTTCACACAATTAAAAGAGAGGCCAATTAAAGTGCCCTTATCAGCTGAGTGAATAGATAATTTATGCACAAATGCCATTTTTCATAGCAGCAACTAAACAGAGAAGACCTTTGAAAATATACAAAGCAGACTAGGCAAAAAAAAAAACTGCTTCGAGGAGGCACAAGTTGGCATGTGGTGGATTCTATTTCTAAACCACAAAATACAAAACACGTTTATGTGCGGCTGCTGACCTTATTAAGAGCTCCAGCTCCAGTCAGGATGATGTGAGAGTTCTCCACCTGTATGGTTCTTTGGCCCAGTCTCACCAGGTACGCTCCGATTCCAATGGCCCTGCATGTCACCTGAGGACCACCGAAGACACAGAGGCTCAGAAACACTTTATCATATACCGTACCGTTCAAAAGTTTTGGGATGGTAAGTTTGTCATTTTTTGAAAGAAGTCTCTTATGCTCTCCAAGGCTGCAGCTATTTGAAAAATACAGTAAAAACAGTAATATTGTGGAATATTATTACAATAACTGGAATATTATTTAAAAATACCTATTTTTATTTTACCACATGCTGGTGATGGCAAAGCTAACTTTTTACCAGTCATTACTCCAGTCTAGTATTAAATGATCCTTCAGAAATGTTGAAAACAGTTGTGGTGCTAAATATTTTTGTGGAAACCGTGATGTGTATTCTTCAGATTCTTTGACATATAGAAAGTTTAAAAGAAATCTTTTGTAACATTGTAAATGTATTTTTGATCAATTTAATTATACATAAAAAAAATCTTACTGACCCCAAACTTTTGAACAGTATTGCTTTACTAAACATATTGCTTATACGCTTTGAGTATTCAAAGGTGGCACTTTTCCAAATGCTTTGCCAAATATTTGCCATGGTTTGTAACAAGTGTGTGTGTTTTGTCAGCATACCAGGTTCATGGTGATAATTTCCTCATACGCCAGCGATGATTCACCTGCGATCATGCCAGAACCTCTCAAGTTCTCCACACCCAACCCCTCCTCTTTACCAATGATATCAGTGATCTTATACCTGCAAAGACACACAGGTTCCATTAGAGGAGAATTTATTTAATCCTTAATCAATGACAAAAAATATCCTGTTACTTTCACAACTCAAAACTTCCTCCCAGTCCAACCACTTATTGAAACTAAACAGCAAAAATGACTTCTAATATCAGATATAAAAGAAGTAAAAATTCCTATCCTGTGTTCAGCAACTGAGCATGCCAGTAATGTTGAATTGATGGGAAGTAGGAAAGAAACATTTTTAAATGGCAGTAGAATGTAATATATTTTTTACATTTTTATATAACTAGTGATCCTTCCAATGGATAATAAGACAGGGTGTAAATTGCTAATGCGAAACTATTTTTTTTTGGGGGTGCAGAAAACCTTTTTGTGCAGAATAAAGTACACTTTTTTTGCGAAAAAGGAAACCTACAATTATTTTTTTTAAAGTTGAGCTAAACAACTGTTTATGGGATAATAAGTAACTCACCTGGATTCTCCCTCATCTTCTACATGTTCACATTGGACTGAGTTCAGAGCAGACACCTTCTTATAATCCTGAGGTGTGAGGTACAGGTACTTAAAGCCCTATGAATCCACAGAAAAACACAATGATTATGACACACATCCAAAAGATAATCACTACATTAATGATCTCTGATCCCTTCCCCTGGAGCCACTCCAGACCTTGTATGGGTCTGCCGGATCCTGCCAGGCCACATGGAACATGTGTCTGATCTCCTCTGCCAGGCCGATCCGGGCTCCGCTGTTGGCAGCGATATAGATTCGCGGGATGCCGCTTTCCCGAGCCATTTCTGAAGCCTGCAGGAACAGGACATCCTCCTGTGGCCCGAAGGAGCCGATCTTATGTGTGATGTCATTGCTGATCACGATAACCTCACGGCCGGCCGGGTACTCAGGGGTTCGGATAGTCATCCGCCATGCTACCATGCCAATCTAGTGAATCAGACAATTGAAGAATCATGAGTGTTAAGCAAGTTGTGATCAAATAAATTCATTTTAAATCAATGCTTGCAGAGCCTCACAAACATTTAAGAAGCAAAGGGGCCCCCTACAGTGTGCAAAGTGTACTGCATGTGATGGTTTGTTGAAAATGAGCAAGACAACACAAATTAAGATGAAGTTGTGAAGTGCATAGTTGTGTTTAGGATAAGGAAAATATGTTGCCAGTTAGCCAGTGTCATTAACATGGTGCATCCTAACCTCATTTCCTCCAGGTAGGCGGTTCATCTGCACCAGCTGACCTTGAGAATCGAGAACCAGCTCAGTGAAGGTGAGCAATTCCGATGGAAGAGGACACTTGGGTAAGTTGGCGTGTGCATCCATGGACTGCCATAACTTCCTTAGAGACTAGAGAAAAATGGACAGCATAAGAAACTAATCACTCAGAAATATTTATAGTAAGAAGTTATGAAATCACAATAAATATTTATGTTCATATATTTCAAGTGCTCTTAAAAAAAAAAAAAAAAACATGAAAGAAAATGTTTATTTACAGGTGCAATGCAATACTTTCTCAGATTTCTGAATTTATTCGTAAACAATTATCAATTTTGAAAACAGTTGTGTACAATTCTTTTTTTCAGGATTCTTTGATGAACAGAAAGTACTATTTCATTTATTTGAAATAGAATCTTTTGTAACATTATAAATGTCTTTACTGCAACTTTTGATCAATTTAATGCATCCTTACTGAATAAAAGTATTGATTTATTTGATTTCTGAACCCAAACTTTTGAACGGTAGTGTATAATGTTACAAAAGCTTTCTATTTCAGATAAATGTTGTTCTTTTGAACTTTCTATTCATCAAATAATTCAGAAAAATAAAATAAAATAATACATAACCATTTTTAACAATGATAATCATTATAAACATTTCTTTAGCATTAAATCAGCATATTATAATGATTTCTAAAGAATTATGTGACACTGAAGACTGAAAATTTAGCTCTGATCACAGGATTAAATTATATTTTTAAATATATTCAAATAGAAATGAGTTATTTTAAACTCTAATAATATTTAACTGCACTGTGATGCCCTGAATTGAATTCAAATCAAATCTTGAGCTTCTTAAATATTTGCCATCACTAGACTACTGTTTCAGGTTGTGGACGATACCTGACGGAACATCTCTGGGAAGTCGTAGACGTATGTGGTGCCGAGGCTTTGGGCCTGGAAGCGTTTGGACTGCAGGAGGTCTTTAGTGACGTAGGGTGTGTTGATGAGCATGCCGTGAAGAGGACCCTGCTTATCTCCATACGCCTGGAACATGATCTGAGGAGAGAGATGGAGGGCAAGAAAGAGTCAGCAAGTCAGGCAGAGTTAAAGTTATACAATTAACCACAAAAATAATATAAATATATCCCCGCATATAGACAAACAGATGACAGTTGCCCAATGATGGAAACAAAAAAGACAGACAGTTGATGTAACAATGACTAAAGGTGATTTGCAAACATTTTAAAAACTCTATTACAACAGCAGATTGTACATTGAACAAATGTACAATGTACAATGTGTTTGGTCACATGACTGAATACAATTTTCTCATAAACAATAAAAGAATAAATATACATAAAATAAATATCAAGATGTTCAATATAATTTTTTTAATATGATAAAAATATACAATACAGTTTGAAAGTTTGGGGTCAGTGCGTTTTTTGATAAATTAATACTTTTATTCAGTAACGATGGATTAAACTGATTAAAAGTGACAGACCTTTATAATATTACAAATTATTTCTATTTCAAATAAATACTGTTCATTTTGAACTTTCTATTAATTCAAATAATCGTGAAAAAAATTAAATAAGTATCACGTTTTTACAAAAATATCAAGCAGCACAACTAGTTTCCAATATTAAAGGCACAATATGTAAGATTTTTGGATTAAAATATCCAAAAACCACTAAAACAATGTTATATATTTTGTTGACTTGAGTACTTACATTATCCCAAATGTTTCCAACATGTTTAAATTTGGAGAAATCAGCTATTTTAACGGCCCGTGTCATTGCGTCATATCCAAGCTATCCTTGATTTCTGGTTTTACTTCCAGAAAAAAAAAAAGAAAAGTGAAGTCTGCACACTGCAAGCTACTCCAGATAAATTTATTGAAAGCACAACTTTATTGTGCTTTCAATCAATTTATCTGGAGTAGCTTGCAGTGTGCGGACTTCACTTTTCTTTTTTTGTTTACTTCCGTAGAAACCATGGAAGACGCTTTAATATATTATGTGCTTTATTAGACAAGTGAGCAACTGTTTGGACACTTTTATCGACAGAAAACTAATCATTGTTATATACAGTGGTTCATATACTGTAGTTCAACACGGTTAGACTTATTGTTTGAATCTCTTGTAATGATTTACAGCGAGTAACATGTTTGTGTCATGGCGGCTAACATAGCAAAATCAGAAAGAGCTTTATTTGAAGAAACGGTAATACATCATTTTCTCTATCATACAATATACTTTAAAATAAATTGCATCCCGTTTAGCAACAAGTCATCCACCTTTGAATAATAATATGAAATTCTAATATCGATCTAGCTTTCTGGAGTGTGCATGTGTCTCATATCAGCCATCGAGTTAACACACAGTAATGTTAACATAACTTTCGACACACTCAAACGTATTTAGTATGATTGTTTTGACCAAGTAAAACAGCGCTGCGTTGCCCCACAATTGTAATTCTTCAGACAAACTGACCTGTATGAGTAGTAATTCAGCACTTGGGTGTTTTATTAGAATGAAATAAAATAATGTGAATTTAAGTGATTAAACATAACTATAACAAAGTTCAAGTTCAGGGAAGGAGGCGGACGATAAATGTATCTTTAGTCATAAAATAAACAACAAAACGAAAGGAGCGGCAGAGGCTGACTGCGGCATATAGGCAATAATAAAACAGCAACGTAAAATGTCCCAGGCTCTTGGCCCGGCCCTGCTTCATACCACAATAACATAAGTAAAACTTTAATTCATTAGCTCACCCATGAACATGATTTCTGCCTGAGTCCTGTCGGATTGCTTTCCATCAGCTGTGGAGGTAAAGACGACACCTCCTATGATTCCACACTCATTCACGGCGTCATCAAGTTACGCCTTTGTTATTGTTTTGAAAAAGCGACCTATACTGGCGAAACTTACATACTGTGCCTTTAATAATAATTAGAAAAGTTTCTTGAGCACTTAAATTAGCATATTAGATTGATTTAAAGATAGGAGTACTGACTGCTGAAAATAGGAGTACTGGCTGCTCAAAATTCAGTTTCGCTATCAAAGGAGTAAATGATATATTCAAATAGAACTGTTATTTTAAATTGTAATAATATTTCACAATATTACAGTTTTTATTGTATTATTGATCAAACAAATGCAAGAGACTTCTTTTAATAAAATCGTACCGAATCCAAAAGTTTGAATGGTAGTGTAATTTTCATGTTATATTTATCATTAATTATAAATATAATTTTGGATCTATTCTTAAATGCTTTGCAGACAAATATATATAAATTGTGTCTACGCATGCATGTCTACGTGTCGAATCTGAAGAAGGTAAAACATATCAAACATTTTTCAACATTCACTACAAAATTCCTATTTGTATCATTTCATAGCTTTGGCTTTACTATTATTCTAAAATGTAAATAAAATAAAAACAGTCCAAATAAAGTATAATTAGGTGTGTCCAAACTTTTGACTAATAGAGAATTTACCATCGACAGAAAATTAACAATGATTAACAAACAATGAAGGATGACAAAGGCATAATACTGTAGTTCAGTTTGAGATGTCTGTGTATGTATATGTCTGTGTATGTATATATGTGTGTGTGTGTGTGTGTGTGTGTGTGTGTGTTAATGAGAGACACGTGAGCCCCACCTGTCGGTCTTTGTGCCCCACCTGTCCTGTACGGGAGTCTGTGACCTCCTTGTACAGGCTGATGTCCAGGTAGTAGCCACTCTCATTGGTCAGGAAGAGGCGGATGGGGATCTGCTTGCCAGTGGGCGTCAGTCGGATGTTGATCTTCAGCTCAGCTTGGAGCACGCGGAGTTTCCACAGACGACTGCCGTAGCGCATGACCATGGAGCGCACGGATTCCTCAATCTGATGAGAACACAAAGGCTCAAAACACATGCAAAGATGTACCTTCCTAAAACAAAAATCCATTGAAACTCATTGAAACCTTAGAAGGGTCCATGATGACGGTTGGGACGAAGTTGAGGAAGATGTGGTTGCAGTCTGTGCGCACTGTGGTGTTGTTGAAGGCCACCTCCAGCTCATCCATGGCCTCCAGCAGCAAACGTTCTGCCTCGTTGTGCAGGTACTCAAACGATGCTTCCTACACAGCAGAGAACCACACACGGGGGCTTTTCACATTTGAAAAGTTAACCCTGGGTCATTCTAAACCCCAGGTAAACAAAATCCTGGGTTATCTTGCTTCACATTTCACATTGCTCATAATATACCTGGGGATAACAACTAATCCTTGGTATTCATAAGCTGGCGTTTCACACCTTTAGATCCCTAAACCCTGGGTTAAAAATGTTATTTGCGTATTTGCCGTGTCAGTGTCATTTATTGGATAGTCTCAGCCTCAGATGTCACGCACACGGACCGCTGACACGTGTGTGTCGAGTTATTTAACGGTCCGCCTAGAAACTAAAATGCCGTTGACGCCAAACCCCCTCATGGAAGATGTTTACAACTGTGACAATGAGCACTTTTCAGGATCAACTAAATGCTGGATTTTTCAAAAGTATGTGAAGTAGACTCTTTAAAATACGTCCAAGAGTTTTACACAAGTTTGTAATTGTAGAGACATAGACGTAACATTTTCACTACCCTAAACATGACGCAGAACAAAACAAACTGTGACTGGTTCCTTTACATGTCAGTCAGACGGCCTCTGGGCGGTCCTTGGCCAATGAAAGCTGCTATGGAGTCCAGAGCTTCTGCTATAAGTCTGAATTTCAAGCTACGCGAGACTATTGATTGGATGGCTGCAGCACGAGACCTGTTTACATAAAAGCTCTAGCATTGCGCATCCTCATATTAGATATTGCCAACTGTTCTATCAAGTTTATACTGAATGGACTTATAAAGGTAAAAATAAAATGCTTCATTACTGCATTTTCTGTCACAATTTGCCATTTTTCTGAAACACAGCCTACTGTTTATCCCTCTGGGGTCGGCGGTCGCGACGGCGAGACCAGCTCGCTTTTTTTCTTATCAGTGCAAAAGAGACTCAAAATACTCTGTTGATTTTGATCTTACATATAAGTGTTATACATCATTCAAAACTGTTAAAGGTCTTCTTTTATTTGCGTACACTCATAATAAAAACAAAATGTTGTGTTTTTTGTAAAATAAAGAAAAGAAACATGATGTGTGTTCTGCCGTCTCTCTCAATGTGAGGTTCACTCTGAAAATGATCTGTAACTCAGCGAATACTTGTCACACTAACATGAGACGTGTCTTTACAAAGCTATTTTTAAATTATGTAAATTATATCAAAAACAAATATTCTCTGTTTAAGTAATCAGTATGAAAGCAAGGACATTTTCTCCAGCCCGTGCTCATTAGCTCTAATGTGACCACACCTAGGCGCGCAAGAGCAATTGACATGCAAATCGTCCACGTGAAGGAACGCAGACCTGTAAACGGCCCATCACCTCAAAAACAAAGAATCAGAGACTTCATTACTCCTCTGCTTTTTCATCGAGTTTGGAAGACACGTTGTGTTTGTGCTGTGCTATGTATATATGTATATATATATATATATATATATATATATATATATATATATATATATATATATAAATAAATAAAGGCAAAAAGTTATGTGACTGTTCAAGTCTCTGTCTTTAGATCAGTGTGTTCAATAATGTGCTTTTTGACCTTTGTTGTGTATCTTTGTAAATAAATGACAACACAAACGATCAAAAAGCCATTCTTTTTTAAATCTCTACTCATTCTTTGTTCTGGTTCTCTCACAGTCCCCACCTGATAGGGCCATTATGGGACGGTCTTTGTCTTTCTCAGGTGTGAAACACATCAATATTCATAATGATTCACACCTCCTCGCATAAAGCTTTCTTACACAAAACATGTCTTACAAATTTTAAATCAATATATTGTTTTATCTAAATGAGTAGGCAGGATGATTTTCACATAGTTTTGAAGCAAATATTCTAGGCTACGTGATACAATTTTCAAAAGTCTTGTGAAGAAATAATCAGTATGGGTTTCAGTTTGTTTTTTCACAAACCATGCATAAATGTCATTATCTCAAAACTAGAAACTTTTACATACATGCTGCTTACATATTTTCGTAGCAGAGTTTGCGCTGAATACAGTGTAATCAGACTTTAGCCATGAAAATGTCACAAGTAACAGAAATAGGCCAGAGGGTTATACAACATATGTTTCCGTGAAAGTCCAAAGCATGTGAAAATGAAGCACACGAATGACTAAGCATCTAGTCATAACATTCTAACTAGGGATGCACGATATATCTGCCACCATATCGGTATCGGCTGATATATGTTCATTTTTAATGTTATTGTTATCGGCCCGATTAGAAAATTAGGCCGATATTTTAAAGTCGATAAATACTGGATTATTTCCTTCAGCTGAGACACTTCAGATGCACAAAATCAGGCAATTTTGTAAATCAGGCTCTCAAAAATTATATAAAAATTTGGATTTAGATTTATCAGCCAATATATCGGTTATCGGTTTTCAAATATAAAGAATTATCGGTTATCGGTATCGGCCAACATTTTCATATCAGTACATCCCTAATTCTAACACTGCTTCGTTTCACAATGTACACATTTAACACTACAATGCAGGGTTAAAGCGGGGCTCAGTAGTTTCGGGATTTCTTCGCTGTATTCTCGCTTTTTGCTCGCAGGTTTCTCTCTAGAAGCTCTCTGTGGAAGCTCCCCCACAGCCTCGGAATAGATATTTGACAACACTGTTGTAAAAACTCGTTGGCGATTCTCAGACACCAGAGGCTAGTAGATCAACGACATCGGCCCGCCGGCCCAAAGTTGCAAGTGCGGATTTTCCGCTCACGGGCACCAGGGGGGTGCGAAACGACCACCATTCAACCCCAACTAAGTAATATAACCATTCTAATGACTCTGAAGCTGTTCAGTTAAGGTAAAAAAGTAAAAAGTTACTTAGATCACCTTTAACACTGCAAATGTGGTGCTAACCCTGCTCCAGAGAAAGGTTTCATAACCCCGGCTAAAACGCATTTCTTATCCCGCTTCTAAATTACAAGTGTGAATCATTCCTTTACCCGGGGTTAAAAGTGGGGTTTTGAATGACGATAACCCAGGTTTAAGCGCAGTGTGAAAAGCCAAAGCGGCACAGGCCTAACCATGTTTATTACTAGAGTGATGCTCCTACCTTGGTGACCAAGTCCGAGTGGCGGATGATGGCCCGTACAAAGAAGCGGTAATCAGTGACCTCGGTGCCCACCTCCACGCGGGCGGCTCCCAAGTACAGGTGCATTTTGTGGTTGGCACAGGGGATCGCCGTCAATGCAAAGTTACGCATGCGGTTGAGCTCCAACTGGAAAGCCAATGCGGGTTCCAAGTGCCTGTAGATACGGTCTTCCACAAACTGAAAAAAGGGATTGACAAAATTGGTAAAAGCTTTTGTTTTAGACAAGAATAAAGCTTGGCTAAACAACTATTAAAATGAACTTCGCTTTATAAATATGTATTAAAAAAACTATAAAAAAGCACTAAAAAAGGAGGCCAAGCATTATTTTTTTTTCTGTTTTGTTTCACTGAGATCAAAAGAACAATAAAGCTGTAGTCAAAAACATTGGGTTTCATTCTCTAACTGTGAATAACTAACAAATGTGTGTGTGAAATCTGTGTGCAACAGTTTTCACAAACAAATCATGATTTATCAATAAATTTCATACTAAAATTTACAAATTCTAAATTTACAAAAAAAAATGGGAGCACCTGAGAGCATTGTATGTTTGCTGAGAGTGAATAAAGGCTGTAAAGAAAAGGTCTTATTATTGAGATTACTGGTTTGGCTGCGTTTTATGCAAATGATTAGCCTCGGGTACGCAGTCACTCATTTAGAATGGCTCAATTCAAAATAAATTCAGAAATTATTAGATCATTAAAATATTTTTGTGAAAAGTTCCCCTGTGCATATAAATATGAATAATCCACAAAAATGATTAGTGAATGAGACCTAATATATTTCACAATTCCATTTGCAGCTGCTAGTATATTAAAAATTAAATGCAAAAAGATTAAACAAAGTTGAACTAAATGTTTCCAACCAATAAAAGACAAAAATGTTTTATGGCAAAAAAAATACAAAAATAAACATTGGTTACACTTCTTATTTGCACATACATCTGCATTCAATAAAACCACATGAACACTCAAGAAATGTATAAAAAAATATTTAATATAATAGAAAATATGAACGGAATGAAATTGCTCGTTTTAAATTTAGAGAATGTGAGTCTACAGGAGCAGAAAGTGCCCGTGAGCTATAATAGCAAGCTAGATTTAGTAAATGTAGGTAATCACAGCTGCTAATGGATGTCATCCCTCTCAAATGAGACAAATAATTAAAAAGTTCATTAATGTAATGAGCTTTGCTGGAACCATTTTAGCAAACTATCAGGGCTGAAGGAAGCGAGAGAAACGCCATTGATCATGATGGAGTTACTTGCACAGCAAAGACAAGGAACTGAGGAATATAACAGCTTTTTCTTTTACTCCTCCTCATTTTCCCTTTGTATTTTCCCACCTAAACATAAAGCTGCTGATGAATTTAATGAACGCTTGCATTTAAAATCGTTACAGTCTTTTGTGCCTGTCATTGATAGTCTTGTGTAAAACAACTCACCTTGTCTCGAGCCCGGAAAGTAAAAAATTTGGGGAATTCTCTCTGTGAAATAAAGACATTAAACATTAACAGTGAAATAACACTAGATTCTTAACATTCTTAAAATGTGTATTCACTACAGCCATTTACAGAACAAAAACAGGTACAATTAGCACATTTCAAAGACTTAACAGTGTAAGCAATTTAATTAAGAGACCATTTATAATGGCTCTGTTCCAAAACCTAGGAGTCAAAATGTTAATTAAAAATAATCATTATTTCTACTAATATTGTTTATAACATTTAATTCATAAAAAAAAGTTAACTTATGTACATTTTTATGGAAAGAAAACCAAATAAAACTGACTTACAAATTCGGTCACTTTTTGCAATTTTGATTCACTGATTTATTCCAAATAATGTCTTCATCACCATATCCATGTCGGGGCTCAAACATTGATATATGAGATTATTTGTGATTAATTTGATTTATTAATCAGCATCATGCAATGACTTCATCTTTGAATCATCATTTAAATCAAATGACAGCCCAAATTTTTATACTTCAAGTGTATTGGGTCATTAGCTTAGCAATATGCTAACATCCAAGACAGTGAACATAACCAAGAAATATTGATCACACATACTGTAAATCTCATTCAACTGATAAATACTCATAGTCTAATTAAAAATGAACGGTGTGTGCCACATATTTTACTGTTAGTAGGGCTATATGAGTTCTGAATCATTAGCTTAGCAACACGCTAATGTCTCTAATAGAATCAACTGAAAGCTAAAGCCAAGACTCTCATGCGCTTTAAAAAAGTAGTGCTACTGGTGAGACCTGCATAAGAGAAAGTTCTTTTTGTTGCATTTCAGTTCAGTCACTTGTGAGGTTCCATTTTGGTTAAGATGTCGCCTAAGAAGGTAGCTATTTAGAGAGTAGGCAGCGAAGCAGCTCAAAAGGTTGTGGAACAGAGCCAATGTCTCAAACATTCCACAACTACTTACATGGAACCTCTGGTCCACCTCACAGTTGACTTGCTTCCTGAAATCCTGTTAATAACGGCGTCAAGAGCACAGGGAAAAAGACACACACACACACACACACACACACACACACACACATGCAGTGGGTGTACCAGACTTGAGATCAGTTACTATGAATTACAATACAATTCAAATTAACAATTAAGTGATTACAGATTTAATTAAAATTTGATTGAGTGAGAGAGCGGAAACATGCTCAAATGTCATTTTTAAAGCATACCTTCTGAGCAACCAGGAAGGTAAGTCTTCGGATGCCGTGCTCAAATAGCAGAGATTTCTGTAGTAGAAATGATATGAATGAGAAAAAAATTTGCTGAGAGTAGAGAAAACAACTTTAATTTTAACTCTGCTTAAAGACAATCAACCCATACAGAACATAACGTTTTACCTTAGAGTGGGTAAACTCACGGAACATGGCCGCCAGCCCATCGTCATCAATGTCGCTGTCCGTCTTTATGGCCACGTTAAGGATATGAATTGGCTCATCTTGAATGCTCTACAATAAAACAAACAAAACTAGGTATAGAAAACGTTGATTTCCCCCCCCCCCCCAAAAAAGCGTTCTTCAAGACAACAATTTAATATACTCAAAATATTTTTATCTTTTAATCTTTTTTTTGTGTATGTTATTTTATGAAAGGTTCAGAGGGTGAAAGGTTCACCTTGTTGTCCTCCTCTCCATAAAGAACAGGGTTGCCCCCCTCAGGAAAGGTTGGCGTACAGGGGGGTGAGTCAGAGAAACAGCTCAACACATCCTTAATGTTCCTATCATAACAGTCAAATTAGACACTCAAGCACCAAATTTAGGTACATTTTTAGAAAACTGCTTTTTAAAGACAACATGAAACAAAATTCATAATATGTAAAGTGTGGTGTCTGTTAGGAGTTCGTAAGGAAGGGATAATGTACATCCAGCCGGTTGTTATCCCAGAATAAACTTAGACAGGGTGATCAGGACCCCGACGCGAAGGGGTCTTGCATTAGCCTGATGGGGTTTATTCTGCGATAACAACCGGTTGGATGTACATCATCCTGCTTATTACACGGCTACGTGCCACAGTAAATAACCAGACATGAAATATTGATCCGAGACTAAATATTTTATTAGCTCTTCAAACACAAAGCTTCCACGGAGAAAGCAGTTGCTAGCAAGCCTTTAAGTTTAAAGACGGACATTTAAGGGATACGGTACAGTCATATCACTTATTACATGGATTTTCATCACATAAATAATTATGGGGATAAGAGATATTAATTTGAGATTCATTTGATTATATTATCTTATAATACATTACCATGTACAAAACAATCGGCACAAAATGGCCGCAGCTGCGTTTGTATGAAACAAGAGAGCGAGTCCGCGATACCCGGATGACATAAATAAATAATTGTACACAAAATATTAATTTGAGTTTTAATCGTTTATTAGCTCACCAAACGCAAAACTTCCACCAAGAATAACTGTTCTTAGTAAGCATATTGCGTCAACTTCAGGTACCCGGATTAGCCTGCGTTATCATTTTTTACCGGTTGTTATCGGGGGAATAACATACCGCTGGATGGCGCGATTGACCAATCAAAATCAAGTATTCCACAGAGACGTGTAATAAGCAGCTATAAAGCACATGAGACAGGAGTAGCGACCGTAATCCATCTTGTTTACCCTTCACTTCTGTTCTCAACACAAAACACTCCAAAATAGTAAATCACAATATAATTCTACTTATGAACACAAAATAACATTACAGATTTAAATGCAATTAAATTTTGAGTGAACACAGTTTGACAATGTTTGGGGATCTTGAAATAAAACCCATTTATCTGGGATTTGATGGGTTTGTACTAGAATGATATTAAAAAAAATGTAAAAAATGTAAAAAAATTATATATATATATATATATATATATATATATATATATATATATATATATATATATATATATATATATATATATATATATATATATATATATATATATATTAAATATATATATATATATATATATAAATATATATATGTAAACTTTTCACTACTCAATTTTTGTGGCCAAAATATTTCATGGTAATTGGTATTATCGTGATATCTATTTGTCAAATTCATTCAAATGAATTTATTCAGTCAAATTCATTTTTAATTTTTAAATTTGCCATGACAGGTTGCCACCTGTCATAAACGGCAAACAAATAATTGTGTAGCTACTACTGCCACACAAAATCATGTTGGATGAGATGAAAGTGAGCAACTCTACCTACACCTGAAAAAAGTTCTCACCAAATGTAGGAGTTTTTCGGATAAAAAAAAAGACAACAGTAAGTTCTTTTTGTACTCTTTTTGTACGGTTTTGGTTACAAACTCTTTTTCCATCTCCCTACACTTGGATTTTGAGTGATTTCTTAACCATAAAAGAGAAAACCCCAAATTAAAATTAAAAATGAATTTGACTGAATAAATTCATTTGAATGAATTTGACAAATAGATATCACGATAATACCAATTACCATGAAATATTTTGGCCACAAAAATTGAGTAGTGAAACTCTGAGCCCTAATTCGCAACGTTTACAGGTGAATTTCATTACATTTCGAAAATCTTGAAGTTTTTGTGTCATGAAATGACAGCATTGTTAAGACTTTATACTGACACCTACTGGTGTGGATGAAATATCGCGCAAAAAGTTTTCTGTTACCGATGCCAAAAATACCATATTTTCAGGTCTACTTGTCACCTTTGATATATTTATTTCTTGAATGAAAGTGCATAATAATAGGAGGGCAACAAATATAAAGTGAGTAGTATTTTGCTTGTCATGTGATCTCAATGTGTCAGCATGAATGGGTCCCACTCTTAACATAATTTGCTAATTTTCTTGTTGTTTATGTATGGGTTAAACTTTTATACATTATGATGAATTGTGCAGATTAAGATCAGGGGCATTTAATAAGCATTTGTAATTCATGTTGCCTTTATTTAACCGTAACATACACTAACCTGGTGAACTCCTGGAAGGAGCGGAAGGAAACCATGGCGCCCATACGCTGACAGGGTGGAGTGAAGGAGGTGTCCAGGAGTACATCACTAACACTGGCCACATGGACCATGCCGTAGTGGTTCAGGTTGGAGGAGAAAGACATTCTGAGAGCACAACACACACACACACACACACACACACACACACACACACACACAAACAAAAAGACCTGTCATTAAACCAGCTGCATACATATAACCTCTGAAAAATGTGGTAGATCACCCCAGGAGAAAGACCAGATCATCACCATCACACATCAGCCTAGACCAGAGGTGTGAATAGGAACAGCATCGCCTCCTCACAAGCTGAATGTGTAAGAGCTGAACATTATAAAAGGGGCCAGTTGTCAGGAGGCAATTAGACCAGATGTAAAAGGAAATAGAAGTATGACTGAAACTTCACTGAATGGGTGAATTCATGCATCCTCTTTCATTTATTTATTTGAATTCACGGAGGAGGAACAGGTTAGTTAAGAATATTCCAGGTTAAATACAATCTATATTTGGGCTGTTGTTAATTATCATAATTTTGGTCATCCCTCCATTTGTAAAAACAAAACAAAAAAGTGGTTTACTGTTACGCATTTACAATAGGGCTTGTTGACCAAGCACAGCTTTCCAAACTGGGGTCTGATTTATACTATAAGAAATTAATGAAATAGGTTTAATACTATTTTTTAATACTCACCACATTTGATTATGATTCAATTTCATGTTTCTTTCTAAAATCAGAAATTGTGAGATTAACTGTGAAGATTTAATTTTATTGACAGACCTACTAATATAGATCCTCACACATGACATGAAACGATAATTACTTTACAATAATATAAAATTATAACTTTATATTTATATAATATAAAGAATTGTTCACACACACAGTATAAATTGATTTTTTATACTGTACGTGACAATATACAGCTTCCTTTATATTTTAGGCAAAGTGTCCTTGAGGATCTTTATAACTGGGGGTCCATGGCATCAAAAAAAACCCAGAAGGTGACTTTTTTGTTAAAGAGCTTCCATAAATTATTCTGCAAAAAGTTTTATATTCAAGCTGTAAAGCGGTCTATATTGTTTAAACGTTACTTTGTGGTGCTGTACACTTTACCCAGACTTCCATTGCAAGTGCATTACTATTAATGCATTTTTCCAGTTTTTACAAACTGAGGGAACCAGTAGCAACAATAGCAAGTGCTATTGATTTTAAGTTGTATTTAGCCCAGAACATTCCTTTAATAAGACCCATAATTATAAGCTAAATCAGCACATCTACCATAAATTGTTATAATTTACTAAACTTCAGTATGTGACAAGTCTCCTGTTCAAATGTTAGTATGGACAGCAATCCCTTATTTAAAGACTAATTAAAAAGATTTACACCCGGATTTCATAAAAACAAAACAAAAAAACCCAGTATATAGATTACTTTTGCCCGATTAAATCCTCTCTGGGATTAAACACTGTAGCCTGTCCTGCACTACCTGGCCTCGCTCTCAGCAGAGTCACTAGAAGCCCCTGTGGCGGCACTAGCGTTAGCCGTGTTATCTGGCGGTTTGTAGTCCTGTAGTGGGGCAGACATTTTCCTGGGAGGACAACGATGACAGTCACATTTTGAAACTTGTACGCACACATAAACAGACAGAGCAAGAACGTACACAAACAATCACATACGCATGGCAGATTTAATCGCCACTATTATGCAGTTAATTCAAACCCAGTATGAGGTCTAAACAATTTCATTTAAATTAACATATAACAGGAGTATCCCTATTTGCATGCGCTAGCACAAACAACATTGAAGGTAATTTCAGACAGACACACACACACACACATCTGTATTGAGAGTAGTGCAATAAGCCATGCAAATTAGTTTGTATTTACTGAGAACAGAATAAAAGTGCCAATGGAGGGCTGTTTTCATTAAAACAAACTTGTACACAAAATAACTGCAATCGGTTGATTCAAAATGTCAAGAGACACACAGAAGGTGTGATTCGATCCATTCATCAGGATGTGAATGTGTTTAATTTCAGGTTACATTATGTCTTAAAATATGAATTCAAATACATATGTGATTACACTTGTTTTATGTTTGGAATACCATACTTATTTAGTATTACTCAAAGTACACAATACATACTACATTTAAAATGTATGTGTTTGACCATACTGCTTTTCTACTCTATTTTCCGAGTCTACACGTTGGTTTAGGGAAGAAAGAATGTGTACTATACCTGTTTAGAGTGGGGATGTTCCCTCTGCAATCAAACAACATTGATTACTGGTTGGTTAGTGTCAGGCATCAATTGGAGGGGTCAGTCAGAGATCAGAAGTGTGTGGCCTTTTCACATAACTGACAGTTTCTGCTTTCGGTACGATTTTAACTTGGACTCACAGCCTGCTGTCAATGAGAAGTGGCTCAAAGACAATTTTGTTGCATTTGCACAAAGTTTAATTATATTATACAAGCGTCTCAAATGAGTCTTCAGTGATTATTTGAATGTGGTCACTGCATAAATGCATAAATGCATAACTGACTGATTTAGTTTATTTAAATACATTGTAAATCTTATGAAATCTATCAAGAACAGTCCCAAATTTTAGTCCCAAATGGATTTTGTTTAAAGAAAATGTAGCCTGTTTTAGGAGCTTTACCTTTTTGCTTTGTGAATTTTTTTCTTACATTTTTTAAATCTGCTTAAAGGGATACTCCACTTTTTTTGGAGATAGGCTCATTTTACAACTCCCCCAGAGTTAAACAGTTGAGTTTTACCGTTTTCGAATCCATTCAGCCGACCTCCGGGTCTGGCGGTTCCACTTTTAGCATAGCTTAGCATAGATCATTGAATCGGACAAGACCATTAGCATCTCTCTCAAAAAAATTAGAATCTTCTGTAGTTACATCGTGTACTAAGACCGACGGAAAATGAAAATTTGCGATTTTCTAGGCTGATATGGCTAGGAACTATACTCTCATTCCTGCTTAATAATCAAGAAACTTTGCTGCCGCAGGCGTAATGATATGACGCAGCACCTAAAAATAGGCTAACTTCCGTCAACATAACCAACGTGACAACCTGCTTGCGGCTGAAACTACACAAACTTAGTCCTGGTCATGTTGGAAGTTACCGAGCTGGGGACTATTTTCAGGCGCTGATCATATCATTACGCCTGCTATACCCATGGTACGACAGCAAAGTTTCTTGATTATTACGCAGGAATGAGAGTATAGTCCCTAGCCATATCAGCCTAGAAAACTTTTCATTTTCCGTCGGTCTTAGTACACGATGTAACTACAGAAGAGTCAAGTTTTAAATAGCGTTAGCCTCATAGCATAATTGCCTAAGTCTTTTTTTTTATATATTACTTAGGCAATTATGCTATGAGGCTAACGATAGGAAAAATATCGAGACTCTTTGGTAATTTTTTTGAGAGAGATGCTAATGGTCTTGTCCGATTCAATGTTCTATGCTAAGCTATGCTAAAAGTGGTACCGCCAGACCCGGAGTTCGGCTGAATGGATTCGAAAACGGTAAAACTCAACTGTTTAACTCTGGGGGAGTTGTAAAATGAGCCTATTTCCAAAAAAAGTGGAGTATCCCTTTAAGCACATTTTCCACTTTTCTCATTACTGTACTGTTTTAAATTAACTATATTACAGGTTATTATTAAAAAAATATATATCTTGTATTATAGTAATGATTCATCACTGAGAATAATGTGAATTACTAATAAGGACAGAAGTCAAATGTATTACGTAATGAGAATTAGGAGTGGGGATTACTAATATTTAAAATAATTAAAATAATAATAATAAATTTATTAAATAACAATGCAGAATAAAATAAAAAATTGGGGTGCACAAGACACTACCATTCAAAAGAGTTAGGGTTCTCTTTTCTGTTGATGCGCAGCGTGGACAAACCGTCACTAAACATTTGTAGCGCCATCCAATAATCACAACAAGCTTTGTGCTTTGTTACTTTTAATATGAAGCAAAGTCTCAACTTTAAAATTCAAACATTCTCATCATCTAGTGCTCAACCCTTTAATTGTTTGAAAACCCTAATAATTTAATAACACTGTTTAAAAATGAATATTTTGACTTAATAATTTCAGCTATTTCATATTTTAAAAAAATCTTTTTTTTTAAACACAAAATATTACAGAATTTTAATGTCAGCCATTTTTTCATTCATTAGCCATAACACCAGAATAAATATTGGCGTATCGGCCAGAATTGTAATATCTTGGATCCCTATGTGAAATACAATTTATTTCTATTGATTTTATGGGATTAAAATTGAGAACACTTCAAAATGAAACCAAGCCACACACTTCACATATAACTGCCCCTCCTCACATGCAACAATTCAGCTCTTAAAACAATGCAGTAATAAATGCAGCTAAAATCTCCTTCATGTACTTTAACAGTACAAATGCATTAGCCATTCATTTTACACAAATCACAGGCAAAGCAGCAATGATAGCTGGGAATTATTATAACTATTTTTAAATAGGACTAAATGCACAAACTGAAAAAGCAAGAAACACAAAATTGCATAACATGCACCTGATGAGACTGAATTAGTTCACAAGCATAAATCAGCAGAGAATGAATAAGGAAGTGCAAAAAGAGCGATCTGTTAGACAGCCAATCAGCACAATCTCGGAGCATGTCCTATTGGTGGCATTCTTTGGTTTGCAATAGATCGGTGTCACCTGAAACACACGGATGTGGCCAGCACAGATGAGAGACACCTTAAAGGCTAACTTTTCTGGGCCCTGTGATTCAGACCCTGTCACTAAATAACGCTTTTCTACTCTTCCTTCATACAAACCTCCTGATCATGACAGACAGTAAATCAGTGGCATAGATTGTGCATAGGTAGAGCATTTTAAGGGTGAAAGGGGAAGTGGTTTGTGGTACAGTGGAGGAGAATCTGTGTCGCAAGTTTTTCTTTACGCAGATATACTGATGAATATAGAATTGAAACCTATTTTCCCCAATTGGCCATGTCTTTCATTGTGTTTTGACATGCTCCTCCACGGTCCAAGCGAGGGAGGTGTGAGAGGTGTGAGAAGGAGGGCTGCGGTACATCTTGAGGTACCTGTTTGGGTGGGATGAGGGCAGCATGAACTGGAACTCCACGATGCAGGTGTTGTCTTTCAGCTGTCGGTGCTGGACACTGTTGAGTTCATAAGCGATGTAAGCTCTACGAACATACACCTAAGGAAAGAGAGCAGGAACCATGTTCGACATCTTATAAAGACAAAATAAACACTGTCCGTTTCTTAGATAAGTACATGTAAAATGGCAGTCTTACCTCTAGAGCAGCCATCCGTACCACCTGATTACTGTGGTAAAAGAAATTTGGCAGTACGTCAAAGATGGACGTCTCTGACAGGATCAGTTTCTAGAGAAAAATCAAGAAAGGTATCAATAATTTGACAATACACAATGTTCTGAAGTAAAATATTAGAATTTAAGGTAAAATATGTCATTTCTGTGCCAGTAGTGGAATCAAATGAAACTGCGAATATACACTTACTGTTCAAAATGTTAAATCGGTACGATTTGTTTTTGTTATCTAATGAAGTCTCACCAAGGCTGCATTTATTTGATCAAAAATACCGTAAAACAGTAATATTGTAAAGTTGTGCTGCTTAATATTTTTGTGGAAAATATGATGTTTTTTTTTTTTTTATGTTGAACAGCATGTATTTTTTGTTGTTGTTGTTTGTTTTAACAATGTAAAATACTTTACTGTCAGCTTTGATCAATTTAATGCATCCTTGCTGAATAAAAATATTAATTTCTTTAAAAAAAAAACCTGAGCTGTAGTGTAACTAGCTAAATCAATTAAATAATGAACAATGAAGTCAATATTTAATGTTAAATTAATTATCAATTAATACTTATAGTATTAGGAACTAATTCTATATATTAGATGTATATAGATGTATATAATACTATATAGTAGATGTTATGTATATAGAAACTAATAGTTTCAGCTCTAAAACTGTATTAAAGTATCTACATGGCTTGTTCATTTTATATAATTATAATAACAATATGGTAAAATGTGAAGTGTTTTGACTGCTGTGTTAATGTATTTGATATATCTAATATATCTAATCGTTTGAGAATAAATGTCCGATCAGATCATGTCAGGGAATAAATAATTAGCTTACAAAAATTCCACTTCCTATCAATGCCCTTCTAATTCCTATTCAACATCCTGTGAGCATGGCCAATTCAATTCAAATTCCTCAATGAACTAAACTAAAGCCATTTCGATTTTAATTCTGAATTTTTCCTTAACCTTCAACATTTAACAATCATAATAGTGGCAAAACACTGATAGCACTACAGATCTGTCGATCGCATTCATCCAGCATGTCCTACCTGCAGGTTCTCAATGCAGAACTGATGTCCGTACATGTCAATGGCGGACAGGAAGATGGATTCCACCTGATTGTGTCGCAGCTCGTATGAGGGAAGGTGAGAAGCGATGAGAACCTGCCGTGCCCGCAGTGCCACCTTGGCATTCGTGGTCTTGCTGAGCTGCGTGAGTTCTGTGAGGATGGCCATGAGCTCGTCCGTCAGAGTGGGGTCTCGTCCACACAGCTGATCCTACAGAGAGAAGTTAGGGACAAACATTTGAAATCATGAGTGGACTGGAGTCACAGATATAAAATATAAATGCTATTATTATATCTCGACTGGTATTACATCTCACAATACAAAAGTTGGCCTTCTGAATGATTAAAAACAACCAAACAATCATTCACATTAAACTCTCAGTTTGAAAATTGTGACTGTGTACTCACTATCAACATGGTGACCAGAGAGTTCTTCTTTGTGACTTTTGCATGAGAGAATATGTAGTTGAGCACATTGGACATGTCCCCTTTGTTTTCCTCTCGGAGTGCAAATACACACTTGTCATAGTGACCTGACAGTAATACACACACATATACACAAAAGAATAGTAAATTATTTAATGCAATTAATTATTAATGAAACAGTAAATAAAATGGAAAGAATAGAAAAAGCTAATATTTATTAAATGGCAAACATTTTCTTAAATCTTAATATTATATATTAAATCGTTTTTTTTTTTCTCATTATTCACGTTTCTATTTTCTATTAATACACAAGAACGGATCATAATGTTACAGTGCCATCCAGTGGTCAAATGATAAAATAAGGCAACTTCCAGTGATGGCATTAAAAGTCAAATAGGCCTGGTTTCACAGACAGCTCAACCATGCAGTTTAGCCTGGGACTAGACTTAAGCCTTGTCTGTGAAACCGGGCAATAATATGCAGTCTTACCATGCTGAAACTGAACTTCCACTCTTAAATACTGCCTGAGGAGGTCCATCACCACCGCCTTCATATGACCTCTGATGCCACTGCGGTACCTGGGTAGACAACAGACATGAAGGCCAGTTAACCGGTGGTTGCGAATGTGTTTAAGTCACTGATCTATATAAATGACTGGATTCCTCATTGCGTTCTTTAAACTGCCAGCAGGCGGTGAAGCCACCAGTAGTGTTCCAACGGCCATATTACTATTCCCAACTGACAGAAGGCATCATTGACTTACAGACAAAATCTTGACCTAAAATCACCAGATTTGCAGCCATCAGTGGGACAGGATTAATTTTTAGGATACATGTATGAAAATTAATTGTTACTTCTGACGTCATCTGTAATGTACATGGTCTTTTTGGGCTGAAATCATTAAGATGGGTGCATCTACTGATGTGAATAATATTACAATACATACAAGCTCCCATTACTATATTGCACTTTGTATTAAAATCCAAGGTTTACCATGCATCATCTTGCTCTGAGTGGCTTGAAAATAAAGCTTCATGTCTTTAAATCCACATGCAGTCAGCATGTTGTGAAGAATGTATATTATTTCCTGATGTCTTTTTGCTGACCGACATCCACTTCAGACTCTTGGAGAACTTGGAAACCGTTAAAAAGCTACAGGTCATCTCAAATTCTTTGGCTTTTTACTAGCATGACAGTTTCAGTCTCACACAGGATTTTTGTTAAACTGTGGTGGGTGGACCTCAGCCCCTCAAGGGGAAATGTTTTATTTTGACGGAAATCATCTGACTAATCAAGATCGACTGCATTTTCCAATTAATTCAATAGAACGTGAGGGAAAACTAATACGGCAGTACGGTGGCTTCACTTTTTAGGATGTCACAATCGATCCAGTCATTTCTATAGATCAGTGGTTTAAGTTCATGTGGATGTTTGACTAACTTCTGAACCAGCTGTACAATGCTCTGAGTGTTCATGAAGAAGACCTCTCTCTCTGACTTCCTGTTCAATGTGGCAGCATGACTGTCCAGTATATTGGCAATCTGAGATGAGAATTTGACAACATTTATAAACAATGGTAGCAGTTTTATAGCTTCAGATAGGCATGAATTCAAAGGTCGACAAGCCGCACCTGCTGGCTGGGAAACTGGCAGAGGACAGAAGTGATGTTGCTGGCATACTGAGCCATTTCTTTCTTGATGGCCTTCTCTACGGCTGGAGGGATCCGGCCTGAAACACTCGTCATGATGTCCTGAAGCTCCAGAAGGGGCAGAGAGGGGTCCCTCAGAGTCTTCATCAGAAGCTCCACCCATTCCTTCAGCTAAAACACACACATACAAATTTTCATGCCAATTTACAGCAAACCTGATCTGGCAAAGTGATACAAATTGCCCGCTACACACACACAGTTGCTTTTACACTTCGTTTTGTTTTTATGTTTAGATCAGAGACCATTAACATTAACAGCAATTATTTATTTATTAACTATACATTTTATCATGTATTATATATATAAATAAATAAATAAATAAATAAATAAATAATAAAAATATCATAAGTATATGAGCAACGAAAAACAAATAGTGTCCATTTAAAGCAGTGGATCTCAACCAGGGGGCCTCACTAAACTTCAAAGGGGCCTCAAGGTGACTTACTGATTTACAATAAGACAAAATAAGCATTATAATAAGCTAAAACAACTAAAGCATTAAGATATTTATTTTTTAATGAATGCCTTCAGACATTTGAACAACCAGGATTCCCATGTCCTGGAAAAAACTGTATATATAAAGGTAGTCTAATTTTAAAGGGGCCTAATTATGCTCATTTACGGATTCATAACTTTGTTTATGGGGTCTACTAGAATATGTTTACATCATTTAATGTTCAAAAAACATTATTTGAAATCTTATGATTTTCATTGTTGCAGCACCTGTTTTCACCCTCTGTCTGAATGCTCTGTTTTAGTTTCGGAAAAATGCATGTTTCTTCGGAAAAACTCAACCAGGACGTATGCCTTGGGTGGGAATTATTTAAATGAGGGATATTGTGACATGTACGTTCCTGGTAGAAAACTGAAGACTACAATTGAGGCGTTTCAAGGAGTTCAGAAACAGTCCGCACTGATAGAGAGAATATCTCCCTATGGAGTGGACTTTGTGCTTGTTTCAAGCTCAAACAGCGACATTGCACACATTTAGCTCTTAAAACTTCTGAATTCTGAAATTGAATATGCAGAAACTAGTAGTGTAGGGCCTTTGAATATTGGGGGTCTTGGAGCCAAAAGGTTGAGAACTACCGCTAGGAAGTCCAATGAAGTGGTTGAAGAGCTACATGCGTTTTCTCACCCTGCCACTGAAGAAGGGCTCTGGCAGACAGTAGCCGTTCATAATGTGCACTAGGTGATCCAGAGTGCTGTGAAAGACTCGGTGAAGCTTCTCTCCCCGGAGAGCCACGGACTGAACAGCGGGTAATGCTCCTGTATACAGCTCCGCCTGAAACAGACACACTCATTGGAGACACTAAACCACTTCAACTCTCTGTAACTTCTGAAAGGGAACCTAACTAAAACTCATACGTTTACCACATGTAACACACGGATATACCTGCTGTACTCTGCTGGGATCATCCAGCTGCAGTTTGGCGATGATACAGCCCGGCTCCAGCACTGCACCAGCTCTCTTCACATAGTGAATACAGCCAGACTCAGAGGCGTTCAGGGTCATCACCATCTTCATCACCTAAAAGACATATATAGCATTAATAATGCAGCAAACAAATAAAAAGACATTTCACACATGCACAACAGTTTCTGTTGTCTCTCTAGTCTTGTGCAGTCAGACTTTGACTATTGCCGTAAAGTCTGGTCTACTTATGCAGCTTATTTTACCTGAGAACTACCCACTTGGTTACATCTTACACACCTCTATCTCTGCATAACACTGTCCAGCAAACACGTGTCCACCGTCCTCCACAGTATACTGGATGAGTTTCCCAGCAGATAATGATCGCAGGAGTGAAGGGTCATTCTCCTTTTCAAACACACACGTCTTGTTACCGATAATGATGCGATACCTAAGGAATAAAATAAAAACCTGTGTTTTCTTTCTTTCTTTCTTTCTTTCATTTTTTTTTTTTTTTTGTTATACAAGAAAAACACATACAATTATCAAGATAGGCAATAACAGAGTAACATATTAATATAGTTACAATGCATGCCATTTATCATTGGTAAAAAAAAAAAAAAAAAAAAAAAAAAAAAAATCTCCAAATGTTTTGAATGTATCCCCTTTTTTAACCACAACTATATGCAATATAACATGAGGAGCTAATAAACATCTATTTTTTTGTGATAAACTTATTACCTCAATATTACTATCCCAATATTATTAGGAAAAATAATATGTTAATATCATTAATATTTCTTTTTTAACATACTGAAAATAAATTAAGACAAGTAAAAAAACAAAACAAAAAAAACATTAATGCAGCATCTGTTTTAACAGTTTAACTGACAGAATTGACAGAAACATCACCAAACACACTACATAAAAAGGCACAGCTAAATGTAAAAATGTAGTTACAAAATTAAGGTTCTGCAAAAAAAATAATAATAATTAAAACTGGCAATTTGCAGTTTAGTGCAATAATCATTTAGCTTGCAGTAACACATAAAAAAGTAAAATACTATCTTTATGTTGTTTCCACATTAATGTGTAGGATTCAATGTAATGTGATTAATAATAATGCAATTAATAAACTTGTTTGATTAATGGACGTCCCTAACATACACCTACATGCATACCTACCTACATGCATACCATACATACATAATAACATTGCAGCTTTGTTATTGTGTTTAAAAGCAATATTAAAAAAGGGTTAAATAAATGAAATCTTAACCAATCGGAAAATGGCAAAAAAGCTTCCTTTATACTGCATTGATTTATTAAAAGCATTAGATGCCATTCACCTTTTTATTTCAGAAAAATGTCTTGGGAAATCAACTAATTTTACTGAAGTACAAACCAACATTTAAATATAGTTCTGCGCCTTAAATTATGAATCTACACATTGAGAACCATGAACATGAACAGCTCTTCTAACAATATGTTTTTGCGTTCTCCATCCTGTATTGACACTCAGAATCCTACCTGTCCACCTCCTCCTTCATGTAGGTGGTGTAGCTGCTGCCGTCGTATGAAAGCAGCAGACCTCCATCGCTCAACCGATGGACGTCCACCTCCGCTAAAGATTCATTCATGATGACCACATAAGAGTTAGGTGACTGTCTGGTCACCTTTAGAACAAATTTGGTTCCCTCGTAGATCAGTTCAACATCCACCGTGTTCAACAGGGTGTGTGCAGGTAAAACCTGCCCTCTGGAAACATACAAGAGAAGAGAGCAAAAGGGTGAGAACATCCTATGACTGCAATAACAACTACTTATTTACTGGATTGATAGTGTTGATTAATCCTTTTTTATTGATCTTCATTTTAATGAACCGATACTAATTCATAATTTCAAAATCGTTCTTTTACTCTATACCATTTTCTGTTTATGCATGAGCAAAACTTCACTAAAAATTATTTTTAGCAATAAATCATGATAAGCTTTATGATATTTTGTTACTTTTGATAGCAAACAAAGTGTCAGCTTTCAAATTCTGTGAATTCTATCATGGAATTCAAATAATAAATACAATTTCAGCACTCTTTAATGTGGAGTGAAAGATCGCTGCACAGAGCACACATGAACTGATCATCTTTAGTACTAGTTATAGCACGAAAAAAACATGAATCAACATCAGAAGGTATACTATTAGAAACAGTCAAACTTGCTGAAATGTATGTCTCATGTAATCGCTCAATCAGTGTTTCAATCACAGAAGATATCAATAAACAGCTTGTAAAGAACGCCATGTAAAGTCACACTTACCTCAGGAACGCAATTCAAAAATGTATCTAATGAGGAGCATTTTGCTAAATGTATACACTATATTGCATATTCATTATATTTTTACTTAAAGGCAGGGTAGGCGATTTGTACCAGAAGATGTACTAACCGTGGTATTCAGAGCAGTAGTTGCCCAAAACAGAATTTTAATAAAGTAATCAAATGTAAAAAATGAAAATACATATTCAAGAGCAATGAGTGAGTTTATATTTGTCTTTTGTTCAGGGTTTTTCCTACATTGAATTTTTTTTGGCGGCCGCCAAAACGATTTTTTGTCCCGCCAAAGCCTTATTTGATCTGTAATTGGGGTTTGTGAGTGAAGCAGGCTACTGACGGAGTGACGGAGAGAACGATCACAGCACCGCTCGGATTCTTATATGCATCGCGATGCGGACGTGGACGATTCTGAATTGATTCACAAATGTCAAAAAAATCAAATCTCTAAAAAAACATAATATTGACGGAACGCAAAAGGCGGAACTCTAGCGGACGTGCAGTGCGCGTGCAGTCTGTGGCGCGCACATAACAGACGCATGATGCCTGAGCGCCAAATTCGAACGGCACCCTCTTCGTTAAAAGCTAGCGTATGGAAAATTGGCAATTTCATTGTTACCTATTTAGTATTTGTTGTATGAAAGCTGCTTTCAGTAGCCTATTTAGTTTTCACATCAATATACTGTAAACCGATCTGTTATACTTACGTTATACTGCCCTGCAATAGGCTATGTGCAATGCCAGTCACAAAAAAGTTACATTTTGACTGTGCTCTCTGCAGATGTTCATTCACTTTTTTTGTATAAGCTGTTTTTGATTGTGGTATACAGCAAACATTTCAAGTCATACCTCTTTATTATTTAGTTGTGAATAAGAGAGGCTTTGTATGTTACCAATTATTCAGAATATGCATAAGTCCACAAGCATTATATGAGAGCTGCTGGTACATCATTCTATATTTTTGAACGAAAACTGTTTGTGAATTTGCTACAGCAAAATGTTTTTTGTCTGAAGGATTATATTGCTCATTGGAAATAACAGGAGGATGTTGGTTAGAAGTCTATTATTAAATGCTAGAGATTCAGAATATGCTGAAGTTTGTATTAATTTACTACAAGTATGCTGCTAGTACAGGCACACATTTATTTTCATGTTGGTTCTTTGCAATGTTCAAATAACTTCCATTTGTTTTATTAATAAAATTTATATAGGAAGATGGAAGTAAGTTCGTTATGGGTCATCATAAATACTTTGCTAAACGTTTTGCTAAAAAAAAAACTTTAATAATCGATAATCGTTGTCCTCTCAATCGTAATCGAATCGAATCGTGAGGTGCCTAGAGATTCCCACCCCTAATCTGAAATGAGAAAGTAAGTGTGCTTACCTAATTTAGCAAGAGTGTTTAGTAAAATTTAGCCTTAATAATCCACAGTATGTATAGGCCTATGACAATGTGTAGTAAATTACCTAAAAAAAAAAATTAAAAAAAAAATCACAAACTGTATTTATTTTAAATTGAACATTTATTGTCAATATTGGGCTTGCGGATCATGTGGGTACTAGGGTACTCTTTGCTGTGTGTGGATGACCATGTCGGTCAGCCACCACCGAAGACCAATTTTGACCCAGGAAAAACCCTGTTTGTTGTTAGACAATAATGGCTGCAGTAGATTTATTAGGCTGCTGTCACTTTAAGAGCTTCAAGGACCCAATATACTGTTAATGGAATGTGCCAGTGGCACAATAATAGTTTCACGTCGATTATGTTTTTTATAATTATCGTTGGAAGCCAAAATCAAAATCAATTACGATTAATAGCACAACCCTATCTGCAGCAGTCAGGTGGTACAGGTCAGCGCTCTTTAAGTTGTTTATGTTCATTATTATTGTAATGTTATGTGCTTTGAGACATGAGGTAGTTTAACGCCGTCTCTCGTGACACTTTTGTTTGCTCCCTGCTGTACGTGTTCATGTGTTTTGAAGGAGGCGTGGTTTTGGAAATGCTCTGAAGGGAGGGTGGGACCTTATGCTTTCAAAGCTAGCTCGCTATTGCTAGCATCTCTGGAAATTACCAATCTACCTTTAACCTGTTAGTCTGAATAAATATGCCACAAAAACTTTTTTATTACAGCCACTGTTGGAGGCTGTCTCTCCACAATTGAGTAGAAATATAATTATCATTAAAGTAACAACATGTAGTTTTTCGACCTTCATAATATATTTCCAAGACCCTTGTGATGGTACATCGACTTACAATAGGTTGAATGACACGTCTGCCAGAGCCTGACGGGGTCTGTATCGCTTTTACTGGCACTATGTAACTTCGGGGTGCGGGTAGTAACCAGAGCTCAAAAAGAACTACAAAATTCGACTGCTTTACGGCATACGTCACTTCGCCAATCACTTCCTCAAATTCGGCCGTGACAGGCCAACCAGCGCGTTTGTTTTCGTGCGTGTGTTTTCGTCATGGCTGAAGCAGCAGCGAAACGTAAGAAGTCCAAGGTTTTGTCGGAGTAGAGTCGGAAGAGGAAAAGGGAGAGTGATAAACTGAAAGGCAGGACGAGGATCAATATTGGTCGAGCGTTTGCTTGCTGGCGTGAGCTTATCGTCAGACCGATGCTGACTTGGCCGTCATGCTGTTGAACTAGTAAGTAAATTGCTTGCATACTATCTTTAGTTTTTCTAATCTGTTGTCTGCCTGGCTACGTTACGGAAACTATCTGGTCCTCCATTTATCTTCATGAATCAGCTAACGTTAGTCGATGAGCGAATTATCAATCTGGTAGCTAGTAAACACTAACATGCTAGTTTTAGATGGTTAGGATGCTATCGCTATCATTCTCGTTCAGATTTGAGCATTGCAATCGACATGCAAATCGCAAATGTTTGAGTTAAAATGTTTAGTCTACTAAACATGTATAAATTATGAAAGGAGGAAGATTAATAATATTATCATTGCCCATATGAAAAAAACCTGCATGCTTCATATACAGTAACAGCCCGTTCTCATCCCAAGTCGTCATATACTGACGCTTTCAAAATTTCTTCAATATCTGACGCACAAAGCACCCTTTAGCGTCCATATGAGACGCATAACCCTACCACAGACCTAAACCTACCCATAACCGAAGCGTCTCATATTGACGCTAAGGGTGCTTTGTGCGTCGGATATTGAAGAATGTTTGAAAGTGACGATTTGGGGATGAGAATGCATTGACAGTAACCGTAAATCATTTTACGACAGCGGTAATGGACAATTCCGCTTCCAACCTGTAGGGCGACCGCAGAGGAAAAGTTCCATGTTGTTGCTTTAAAATCATTAGTTGATATAAAAACGGCCTTATGTGCAACTTAAATGTTTTTTATTTGAGTGTTGATTACTATATCTTAAAATAAATAGCAATTGATTTTAGACACCATTGTTATTATAACTTACTATAATATTTAATGTTTTAGTAATGTACCAACTTGACAGGGTTTCCTGTATAGTTTGAGCATTAGTTGAGAGATTGATGTACTTGGACATATCCAAATGAATCGGAATTGAATCAAGAGCTTGTGAACCAAAATTAAATAGTAAAATCTGTGTCAATACCGAGCCCTAATACTCATATATTTGGACTAGTCATGCAAACAATAAAACAAGTGTATAATAATAAAGAGTGCTCTCAAGATGGTATACAAAATGATTTGTTACCTCTCCAGTGAGTGCAGGAAGTTGGACACACTGTTCCTGAGGTTGACATCAGCCACATGCAGAGCTCCACTCACTACTCCCAGCATAGTGTCAGGACGCTCTGCCTACAACCACAGTTACAGACATTCAAACTGACAACCGTTTCCATTTGTCATTTAAATGATGTGACTGAATGGTAACTTATATAGTGGACTCAAATTAGGGAAGCGTATTTGAGCATCAAACATTAAATGTCAAAATGTCTTGCTTAGAGTTGGGTATGGTTTCAATGTTAGCGATTCCGATTCTGCTTATCGAATCCGGTTCTTATCGATTCTTGTTTCAGATTCCAATATTTTTTGGAGAGAAAAAAAAGAAAAAAAAAGGGCAAATACTTGAATAAATATTTCTACCTTTTCTTCTTGCCAATTTTAAGCAATAACCAGTAAAATGTCTGTTCAAATAAAGATTGTGTTGATTACATTATTACTCCAGTAGGTGGCAAAAATCAACTGTTAATTTTTTTTCATTTAATCATTTATTCAAGAAGACTCGAGAGATTTATTCAAATATTATTCAGTGAATCATCCATTAATTAAACAGGTATTTATAAATGAGACACTGAATTCATTAGTTTTAAACGTGTTTGAATTAATGATTCAAAGGAGTTTTTTTTTTTTTATGAGTATCAGCAAAGAATTCATTGATTTCTAGCCCTTGCATTAGCTTTACTACTAGATATATTTATGTAGATGAGAAATAAAAACCCGCCCTGTACAGCTATGATCAGCTGTTCGGCCTAGCTTTCGATGTTGTTACGTAAAGGTCAGTTTTCAGAATGCCGTGGCATACAGTATGCACACCTGGAAAAACGAGTGCATCGACACACCTGCACCGCATGTGTGTCGAGACCACTTGCCGCGCGCCTACACTTGAAATAACGAATTTGCATGCGCAAAAACGCGATATGTGAACGTCCCCAAAGTCAGGAATTGATAAGCGTAATCGAAATGCGTGCGTCTTATCAAATCCCTGGTTTTTGGACATTTGTTACCGGTTCTAAAATGGAACCGGTTCTCGATACACATATATACATATATACACATATACACACATACATACACACATACACATACACACATACACACACACACATACATATATATATATATATATATATATATATATATATATATATATATATATATATATTATATATATATATATATATTATATATATATATATATATATATATATATATATATATATATATATATATATATATATATATATATATATATATATATACACACATACACACACACACACACACATACCCAACCCTAGTCTTGCTGTCATAGGCGAATGTTTGAATGGCTGGAAGGGATTACAGGCATGTTCATGAGAGTTGTGATGTGAAATGAAGACAGTGGGTTCATGTACCTGCATCTTCTCTGAGATGAGTCTGTCCAGCCAACCCGTGTCGATGGTGTTGTGCTGGAAGCTTTCAGTTTCTAGCAGCTTTATGAGATACTCTACTGTAGTCCTGAAGTCTCCTCTGATGGACAGCTCCTTGAGGGCCACCACCATGTTCCTAACATGACCCATTCAGCTTAATCAATAATACATCTCATTATCTTTTTTCTTATCAAATATCAGTAAACTGTTTGTTTTTATTTGTTTTGGCTACCTGAGAAATAATGGACAGCAGGACAAACGCTTGATTGATAAGCATAAGTGAACGGACCTGCATAACTTTTACGTAATCATTTATTTATGCATGATTCTTATATTTATGCATGATTTGCAATTAATTAAAACTGACAAGGTGAGTCATTTTGTGACAAACACTGCCTTTTCTCAAAAACAGATTTTCAACAACAGGAAGTACTCACGAGATGGCTTCCTCTCGGTTTTCTCCCCAGGAGAAGCAGTGGCCAAACTGAGAATCAGCAAACTCGTGCAGACCTCCAGCAGCCGCCACACTAAAGTAGCCCCACACGTTCTTGTTACTGCGAAAATTTAATTCCTGGACAGTTCCTGAGCTGGGCTTAAAACCCTGACATACAAACAAACACACACACAAAAAATACAGACAAAGCCTCATCACAAGAAATTTGCATGGCAATTACTTTATAATATTACCACCAATAACATTCAAAACAATGTTATTTTTAAAAACAGTGTTTTTTTTTTTTTTTAGTATGAATTTTTTTTTTTTAACAGTCTTTTATGTTTTACCAAGGCTGCATTTATTTAAAAACAGTAATATTGTTCTAATATATATATAGTCTTCAGTGTCACATGATGTTTATGAATAAGCTGATTTGGTACTTAAGCTTAAGTTTATTTTATCAATGTTGAAAAGAGTTTTGTCTGCATAATATTTTTGAGGAAACTGATAAACCCCTGAAGGAAACTGAGGAACCATCCCCCCACCCCACCCCACCCCACCCCTTTAAGACTTCAAAGACACTTCCTTTGCATGTGAAATCAACATCAGAGCTTATTAAATTTTCACATGATGACCCTTTAAGTATCAATCAGGCTCACACACCTCATCTGGGTTTTCGCTGGTAATTCGAGCTGCAATGACGTGTCCTCGTGGAGAGGGGGTGTTAGAGAGTCCATCATAGTCAATGGGGGAGTCTCCCCACGGCTGCATCCCGTACATCACTCTGATGTCTTTAATGCGGTGAAGTGGGATGCCCATAGCGATCTGAATTACAGAACAAACAGGTCACACAATAGCCAAAAATAGCTTTCAAAATGAAAAAATAAGATAAAAAAGCATTACCCAATTTCCCTGTAAAACAAATTAGCATGCACTTAATATCTATGATATCCTGGCCCCTTGATATTAGTAAAATATCTTCAAATATGCACTTTCCCCTCTAATTTCTACACACCCTTGGTTATGCAATTGATTCCCCACTGTGTTTCTCTCCACATTGCCCTTTTCAGACCTTTTCTCTCCATTAATTCCCCTCATTCATCTGCAGCATTCTTTGTGTGTTACATAAGCGTATGAACCCCCCCTGTCCCACTCCCACTGGACCTGAAGCACACTGGCCTCAACCAAGTGACCTATATAGAAACGACAGTTGTCACGTGACCATTGTCTGCCGCAGAGACTGTGTTATATTGTTCACTAGATGCTGCCAACCTAGTGATTGTGGCGATTTGAATGAGCCTTATGCTATGTGGCAAAGACGGTTTATTAAGTGAAAAGCTTGCATCACAGTATTCCACTCAAAACGTATTAAAGCAATATTTCAGGTTAAATACAACTTAAAGGGATAGCTCACCCAAAAATGAAAATTCTGTCACCCTCACCCTCATGAATGTTTACAACATTAAATAAAACGCACATAAAATTAAAATAAAAACAAAGGAAATCTGACTGTACAGTAATGTAGGTACAGTACAAAGAAGCAATTGTACAAGTGAATTTAAAATGCATCTTCCCTTTGGTTTTACAAACTGAGGGACAAGCCAAAATTATTTTCTATGGAACTTGAACAATATATATTGTTTTCCAAGAATATTCCTTTAAAACACATTCACATTCAGACCTGCAGTTGGGCCGCAGGCAGGTTAACATCAGCCACCATCTCAGTACAAGGATGTTCCACTTGAAGACGAGGGTTGAGCTCCAGGAAGTAAAAACTGCTGTCCTGACTGTAGAGATACTCCACTGTACCTGCACTCACATAGCCCACCATCTTCGCCAACTTCACTGCACACTGAAACAAACAGATACACAGTTCTTCACTTTTATCCGTTTAAGTAACCCAGTGCTTCATGGCGGCAGATACTTTATTAATTCCTTTATGGTAATATAGCATTAGCATTCGACTTCTGCTGAATCTGATGCCTCATGATAGTCTGTCATACCTTCTCCATATCCTCAAACACATCAGAGGTGGCAATAGTTGCTGGAGCCTCTTCTATGATCTTCTGGTGTCTGCGCTGGACAGAGCAGTCACGGCCGAACAGAGAGATGGCATTACCGTACTGATCAGCCAAGATCTGCACCTCCAGGTGACGGGCATGTTTGGCCAATTGCATGACAAAGATGGGGGAACCTGGAACCTCAGCTTGAACCTGAGGAAAACACAGTATTGAAGTTATAGTTCTGAAATTATACCCTAATAGACATTGGAAAGTTAACAGTTAACCAAAAGGTGGGTAAAACTCAAACTGGCAGTTATAAAACGAACAAAACCTCACAGGCTTCGTAATACTCAATTTCAACAATTAACAAATTAATAACTTGAAATAATTAAGAAAATAATTAATAACGAATTATACAACTATTTGATGAATAGAATTAAACAATGATTATTTGATAAATAGAAAAATCAAAAGAACAGCATTTAAGGGGGGGGGGGGTCAATACTTTTATTCAGCAAGGATGCATTAAATTGATCAAAAGTGACAGTAAAGACATTTATAATGTTACAAAAGCTTTCTATTTTAGAAAAAAGCTGTTCTTTTTAACTTTCTATCCATCGAAGAATCCTGAAAAAAATTTGTACACAACTGTTTTCGACATTGATAATAATAACTGATGCTTCTTGAGCAGCAAATCAGCATATTAGACTGATTTCTGAAGGATCATGTGACACCGAAGACTGGATTAATGATGCTGAAAATTCAGCTTTGCCAACACAGTAATAAATTGCATTTTAAAATATAAATCAAATAGAAAACATATTTTTAAATTGTACAAATATTTCACAATATTACTATTTTAGCTGTATATTGGATCAAATAAATGCAGCCTTGGAGAGCAGACGAGACTTTTTTTTTAAATATTCAAAAATCATACAGATCTAAAACTTTTGAACGGTAGCGTATATGTTCAACTTCACATACACTTGCGTAGGCCGATATATACTATATTGCATATTTAAACTGCTTGATTGCTTGCATCATCGCATAATAGCTGCTTTTGAAACAATGTGTATTGTGAAAAGCACTACACAAATACATTTGAATTGGCTTGATTTTACTTGAATAACAACTCTGACCTGTCTAAAGAGGTTGGGGAAGTCTTCTGCACCGTTGACCTTTCGGATACCTTTCCCTCCTCCGCCTTCAGACGCCTTCACCATCAAAGGATACCCCACTAGTTCAGCTGCCTATCAATAAAAAACATGCTCTGTCACTGACAGAACTAAACTATGAACATGTCACATTGTAAATGATGCAAGTATGTAGTTTACCTTCAGTCCAGCCTCCACATCATGGACACAGCCCTGCTCGTACAGATCAGATGGGACATTAACAATTCCTTTCTTCTGGTCATCCTCAGTCCACTCTACAGTCAGCCCTGTACAAACACAGCATCATGGTGGTCAAACTCCCCCCAAAAAAACACACAAAAAAAACAACAACATGTGGTTTGGGTACGCATGTCAGAAGTTTCTCTATTGGAAAATCCTCACTCACAAGTACTCTTTGTTTTAACCTTAAATATTTTTTTTTTCTTTTTTTCGGTTCATCGGAATGGTACGAAACTTGCTATGTGAACACACACACACACACACACAAATCATGGACATAATTCAAAAAGGTTAAATGGTTCAGAAAAAATAGTCACACTTGTGCTCTTCGTAGTCAAAAATGACTGCTCTGGAAATTAATCCGAAACGAATTTCAAGCGTTTAGTACTGCGCCCAAACAAAATCTTACTGAAAGCAATTTTTTTTGAGATATCAACCTCAAAGTTGGAGCACAAGTTTAAAAAATATATATTTCACATACAATTTTTTAATAGTATTTGTGCTTTTTTTTAAAGTTCACTTTCAGCAACAATCTGCCAAGTGGCAAAGCATTCAAGATTTATGACAGTTTAAGCTAGAAATAAAATTTTCCAAATGTAGCCTATTATAACTAGGGATGCACCGATACTATTTTTTTGTAATTTCCGATACTGAGTACTGATACCTGTATTTTCATTGCATTTTTAATTTTTTAAAACTATTGGGCAGAGAAACCAAAAGAACATGAATCAAATTAGTTGGCTTAGCAAATAGACATTTCCTTCAATTATTTTCAAGCCTAATTATGCCTGTTACAGTATTGTAGGAGCTATAATTACTTTCACTTTTCATATAATTGCTCTATCATATTTTTATCTTTAATTTAGTACCACAGTGAATATTTAGAGCTCCAGCAGGGCTCAACCAGTCAAGAGCAGTGAGTGATTTTCTCTGTCTTTTGTTGTTAGATTAACACTGAGGAGAAAGCAGTAGGTTTATTTTGGCTGCTGTCACTTTAAGAGCTGCACGTATCCAACATACTATTACACAAGTGTTTTCTTTTCAACTCTTTACATAACTCCTATGTTTCACAAATAGGCTATACTTGCCTATACGGACATTTTGACATAATTTTGTGTGAATTTGTCCGTTCATGTGCAAGAAGACATTTGATTTAATATCCATTCAAACTGAGTCAGCTTTCTGGGTCTGCAAACTTCAGGTTACCAGTCTGACTCTTTAACCATTAGGCCACAACTGCCCCTTGCACACACACCAACAGAATAACAGCCAATCATCAGTTTGGAGCTGGTGATTTCATTCAGATCTTACCAGTTTTGCGTGCATATACACATCAGACAGTTACTGAACAGTTCATAGGTGTGCTGTCTGAGGCTGACACTAACCTGATCCACTCCAGGGCAACGTGGGGATTCCAGCTGTCTGGGCCACAATAGAAGAGGCGATCTTATCCCCGAGAGCCCACATAGCCTGACTTGGTGGGCCTAATGAAAGATACAAATCGCTATAGAAAGAGCAGCACTATCACTGTACATTAATAATTTAATCAATGTGGTGCTTTATAACTCAGTCTCACCCATGAAGGCGATGCCATTCTTGTGCAGCAATTCAGGGAGTTTGGGGTTCTCAGAGGCATGACCCCAACCGGCCCACACGGCCTGAAGACAGTAGGTGAAAAAGTGAGAATAAGTGTCAAACTTTTTTTTCAGCCGTTGACATAAAATCTTTTTAAACCATATTTAATCTCAACAATTCAACCCGTTCGCATGTTCACACTTCTCTGATATCGGTTAATTGTCACATGACATAGTCAAACAAAAGTGTTTTGATGTCATTTTTGTTTTCTATTATTTACCATCTACATTGTGATTATTTTGTTATACATAACAATATATTGCAACTGTAAAACATTTCATAGGAAATGCCTCATAAGATTAGATCTTTTAAAAAAATGCCTCATATCGTTGCAAATTCAGGCAAAGAGAATGATTTTATATCAACAATTATTACTATTTTTGACTAATAATAAAAAATGAAGACAGAAATAGAGTACAATAATATTTGTCTTATCACAGTAATACTGCAATAATACAATTGTACCTTAAAAGTGAAAAATACATTTAAAATTATAATAATACTTTTATTTTATACTAAGTTACATTACTAATGTTTTAAATTCTTTACTTTCAAATGTTAGGCATTAAAAAGCCTAATTTACATTTTTATGATTTAATTAATGATTGGCTTTTCATAAACTCAAGAACCCCAGAGGTTTACAAATTCCCATTTGGGAAACCCTGCCTCAGATAAAATTCTGTCATAATTTATCACTCTCAAGTCATTCCAAACCCATAAGACTTTAGTTAATATTTTAAACACAACTTAAAGGGATAGTTCACCTAAAAATGAAATTTCTGTCATTTACTCACCCTTAAGATGATATTTTGAAGAATGTCAGAAACCAAACAGTTGATGGACCCCATTGATTTCCATAGTATTATTTTCTCCATACTATGGAAGGCAATGTGGTCCATCAACATATTCTTCAGAATATCATCTTTTTTGTTCAGTAGAGGGTGAGTAAATGATGACAGAATTTTCTTTTTTTGTGTGAACTATCCCTTCAAGATATCTTTAATGTCCTCCCAATTGAAAGTCCAGATAACCAAAACTTAGAAAATCCAAATAAGACAAAAGGGTGTCGTAAAATGAATTAATATGAATCGAGGGGTTTAATCCAATTCTTGTGAAGAGATATGATCGCTTTATATGATGAACAGAAGTGTCTAAATACTTTAGGGAGCCACTTATTATTTGCTGATCACCAGCCATGAAAGCTCACATGAATTTACCTGAACAGGAATTCGTTTAGCTATGTCCAAAATGAGTTCCACATTAGCATAGTTGTTGTTGTTTGTCCCTCCTGGGACAGGTACATAGTGATCTGCCATCTTGATGTACTCTGTAGACATAGTTAAACATCTGTATTTAATTGAGCACATTTGAGATTACAGGCCTTTTCACAAATAACTTCCTCCTCACTGAACTCTTTCTATGCAAATTAGGGCAGGCTTGCGCCAACAAAGCCAACTGACATAGTTTAAACAATGAAGTGAAGGACCAATGCAATCTTGTCTAAATACATTTGACAGTCCATGATGGAGCTAGGAGTGGGGGGAGGTGTCATTGAGCTATTTTTCAACTCTTATGGCATAACAGTAAAGCCAAGCTTTTTAAAACGTACCTGCGTTGGCCTTGAGGTCCTCTGGGGTGACCATGACGACAAAACGTAGGGCCCGTTCATTCCGAAACATTTCATAAGCCCAGCGACGAATGGAGCGCATGCACTTCACAGCAGCAATGCCATTGTTGGCAATGAGGACCTGGAGCAACAAAAATATGATATTCAGCAGCTTTCGTCTGACCAGGGTTAGATAACTAAAAACTAAAAACATAAAAACATTCTGTTATTGAAATAATAACCGTTATTAAATGTTAACTGAACATTAACGCTTTACAATGTGGTTCAATTTAAAGCCCCCCTGTGGTTAAAATCAAGCTTTTAATGTTGTTTACATGTCTTTGTGTTGTTTTCAATTATGCTTTAAGACAAACCATGTACAAATGCACAAGTCAACACCATTGCTGAGTATTTTCTCTTTAAAACTGCAGTCTCAAAAACGTGGTTTGAAATCGCTGGTGTTTCTGACGTCACAAACTACCTTGTAACCAATCACGTCAACGAGTGGATCTCTGAGCTGGTGTGAGTGAGTGGAGGCGGGGCTAATTAGCATATTCATAGACCCGTGTATACTACATGAGGGAAGGATGTTACATTCAAGCATTTTTAAAGCATGAAGAATTTTTTTTCAAGGAAAAAACGTTTAAATATGTCATTTTGGTGATCGAAAAATGACCTAATAACAAAAATAATACAAAAGCATTTATTAATACATTATTAAAATCAAAAGTTGCATCTGTTCATATTTTTAATGGACCTCAACTAAAATGAACTAACATTGAATAGTTGTAATTTTTATTAACTCATTTTAACAAAATTATGAAGTACTGTTACAAACTCAATGCTCATAGTTTCTTAGTTCATGTTAGTTAATGTATGAACTAACATTAACTAATGGGACCTTGTAAAGTGTTACAACAACTTATCGACTGCAAGCCTTAGTGCTCAATACCTTTTTTTTTTCTTTTTTTTTTTGCTCAGATCCCTTATTTTCTTTTGTTTGGCTGTTCACATTAATTTTAAATGTGGCCAATATCATATTCGAGTATGAACAGGCCACAGTCCTGAACTGATCCGCATGCGCAAAAGAACAATAACAAAGATGGCGCAAAGCACATAATTATACAGAAATAAACACAAAGATTACTGAAGTCAGTGTTTACGCGTTTATTTATATGGTGATGTGCCATGCGCGCAGGCGATAAGGATGCAGACAAGGACGAGAAAGAAAGCTGTAATATTTACTATTTATGATTATAACAGCTCACTGTCCCTCCACTGACTAACTTCACTACCGTCTTACAAATTCACTGAGTGACCAAAAAACTACCGGTATGTAAAAGCTTTCGAGTGACTCCCATCTGCACAGAATTGTGATGAATGTTGATCTAGAGTGACGTAAAAGTCGAATGAAGTCTGATATGACTTTTCAGACTGAGAAGTCTGAATGAATACAGAAAATATAAATATAACAATTCAAAATATTACTAAAAATATATAATGGTATCTCAATGATACCAAAATACCACTGGACCACGCTTGTATAGCAGCATAGCAGACATCAGTCATGGATCTTACCTTCTCAATGACTTTGTTTCCACCAAAGCGGGTGACAAACTCAGCGGGAGAAGCGACAGTAAAGTCTCTCTGCAGGTCCAGGCGTCTACGGTCCCTGCCCTGCTTCACAAGGTGAAGTCCTGACATGCTCGGCCTTGAGAAACAAACACAACACCATCATAATTCACAATGTGGCCTTTACTGAATACAACAAGACTAACACTAAAGACACTTGGAAATTATAGCATTGACTATACTAAATCTTTTCAATTCAGTACAAAAATATGGAGCAACACACATGCGAGAGAAAAAAAAGTGGCCATGACATAACTAAATTAAAACAATGGATCAAATTAGCCCAACGCGGCCATGATTTAACAAAAAGAAAGAAACATTCAATTGTGGGAACAAATTCTTAAAGGGTTAGGTCACCCAAAAATGAAAATTCTGTCGTTAATTACTCACCCTCATTTTGTTTCAACCCCGTAAGACTTTCGTTCATCTTCGGAACACAAATTCAGATATTTTTGATGAAAAACAAACAAAAATAACAACTTTATTCAACTATTCATTTTCTTCCGTGTGGGCCTCTGACGTGAGTTCACGAGAGCGCCACGACACATGCGCGAGAACTGAGAAGATGACGCAGTCTCGATGTAGTGTTTAAAATGGTTCTAAAGTGTGCATTTCCTGGATGTCCAAATTGTGAGAAACCAACGAGAAAACGTAAAAGTGCCTTTCCAATGCCGCGAATTGAATGGTTTACCTTTCACACTTTCCCATCAATGATCGTGAGCATCATCTTCTCAGTTCTCGCGCCGTCGTGGCGCTCTCGTGAACTCACGTCAGAGGCCCACACGGAAGAAAATGAATAGTTGAATGAAGTCGTTATTTTTGTTGTTGTTTTTGTGCACAAAAAGTATTTTCATCACTTGATAAACTTAAGGTTGAGCCACTGTAGTCACTTATGACTCTTATTTTAACGATGTCTTTACTAACTTTTCTTAGCCGGCAGATGAAATTACATAGAAGCCTATGAAGGAGTGAGCCAGCTCTCAGATTTCATCAAAAATATCTTAATTTGTGTTCCGAAGATGAACGAAAGTCTTACGGGATTGGAAAAACATGAGGGTGAATAATTAGTAGTAAAAAATAGAATTTTCATTTTTTCATTTTCAACCCTTTAATTTGTGGCAACATATCCATTTTTTCCTGCATGTCATGTGAGGGGCAGTGTACAAAAATGCTGATTTGGTAGAAAAACTTCCACACTCCAAAAATATTAAACTATGACAATGATTCTGATCATTTTTTATATGATGAATGATGGATGGCTTCAGGGGAAGAGAAGGGCAATAAAGAACTTCCAAACTACGTGCAAAAACATTTACCTATGTTTAGAATGCAGTACTAACACACTTAAAGAGGTGGTTCAGGATTTTGGACATCGGACCTCATTTCCAAGTTAGCCTGGGTGTTATTTATCAGTGAAGACAGTTTTCAACATTTTTCATCCAGTCCTTCCAGTTGCATAGTTCGCCGGTGCTAGGCTAGCGCGAGTCAACGGTATCTGCTAGCCTGCCATTAAAAACAGTTTTAACCACTCCACAGGTACACCAAAATCAAATAAATTATAACGTCAGACTATCGATGTCTGTTGAGAGAATGATGTTAGAAATCAAACTACTCTTGCATCTCAATGATCGCATTACATTTACAGGAACTAGTTTCTCAGCAGCGGTGGAATTTTACTTTGCTCCGGTTAGTAGTACTGTGCCGAAAAATAAACACAGAACAGAAGCGCACTACAGTCGGGACGTCTAGCTAGCTAGTAGTAACCTTGAACAACGATATCGAAACATTCGATTGTAAACTAAGGAATTGGCAACATGGTCATTCGGTGTGCATTTCAAAATTGTGAAAATAAACCAAATAAATGGTCGCCAAAAAGTTTCCACAAATTTCCAATGAGAGATCCAGAAAGGAACCAACTGTGGCTTCTTGCTGCTGGCTTAGACAACGAGACACCGGCAGAGACTCTACTAAAGTTGCGCATTTGTAGTGATCATTTTAGACCAGACGAACGTGGCCATAGTCCTATGACTTGTTGATTTCTTCGTGAAATATACTCTGCTTCTGTAGTGATGAGTGTCAGTGGCAGGTAAATACACTTGCGTGATTGTCATACGGACCGGCTCTCTCGGTTGCCTAGGTAACTTAATATCACTCCGCCGCTGCTGTAGACTGTGCTAATAAATACAGGGAACAAAGTATAACTATTGCAATGCGATGAAAGGGTAGTTTGATTTCTAACATTATTCTCTCAACAGACATTTACATCGATAGTCTGGCGTTATAATTTATTTGATTTTGGTGTACTGTGGAGTGGGTAAAACTGTTTTTAATGGCAGGCTAGCAGATACCATTGACTCGCGCTAGCCTAGCACCGGCGAACTATGCAACTGGAAGGACTGGATGAAAAATGTTGAAAACTGTCTTCACTGATAAATAACACCCAGGCTAACTCGGAAATGAGGTCCGATGTCCAAAATCCTGAACCACCCTTTTAATACTGAACACAGTATATACTGCACATCAGTGTTTCTCAACTGGTGAGTTGCAACTCCATTTTGAGTGGGTCGTGGAGTGTATAGTAAAAAAAAAAAAAAAAAAAACCCATTCTAAATGTCTTTTCTAGCCTGGTCGTTCACACATCAGATATGAAAAAGACTGTGGAAAAATCTTTTCCACAAACTGTGGATATGTAAAGCTGTGTAAAAGTGGGAGTGCAGAGGGTGGGAACAACAACCAATAATACACAGACCGGCAACACACTCATTATATACTAAGGCTGCTCGATTATGGCAAAAATCATAATCATGATAATTTCGGTCAATACTGAAATCACAATTAGCCTACTAATTAGCCCACAATTATTGGTGGGTGATATGATCAAAGTCTTATTTCATGACATGAGTAATTTTAAATGTCAGTGAAATTTCACAATTATCGATACTTCAGCAAAAACTAATACTAGGTTAATTAATCTAAAAAGTCCTAAAAATAGTTAAAAAAAAGACAACAGTAAACAGTCAATATGAACAAAGAAACCGAAAAATCAATAGAACAAAAATACAAATGAAATAAACAGTGCTTTAGGTTTTTCAGGAAGATGTACTAAAAGTGGTATTCAGATCTGTAATAGCCTAAACAGAAATTGAATAAAGTAATCAAATATAAAATAACACTGCTGTATACATTAAATATAGACTAATCCACATTAAAACATTCTGAGCAGTGAGTGATTGTATCTTTGTCTTTTGTTGTTTGATTAACAATAATGACTGCAGCCGATTTATTAGGCTTCTGAAGAGCTGTACAGATCAAATATACTGTTACACATGCATTTTCTTTCACAACTGTTTACATTCAATTAAAACATAATTGACTGTTTACGAAGATTCTTACCAAAACGGCAATTCGACATATTTGTGTGTAGGCTATTTGACCATTCAGGCATGTATCTGAAGCACACAGTACTTATGCACGTTCCGCTCAGTCTCAGAGCACGCGCACAGGAACAGTATCTCTTTCGAGGAGATTAAACACTGTTTAATATCAAGCACTCCCCCAGTTTAGCAACAGCATTTTACAACACTCACTTACGTATTTGGCTGATTTTTATGTCAAGTTTATGGAGGAACGAAAGTGCACCACTGTCAAGGAAAGGAATGTGCGCTGGACGGAATGCAGCAGCGGCATAATAATCGTTTAATGTTGATTATCTTGTTTTCGAAAAATCAATTATGATTAATTGCACAGCCCTATTATATAAACATTAATATTAATAATAAAAAATAAATAAATAAATAAATAAATAAATAAATAAACAACAAACTCACAAAAATCGAATCATTACAGAATACAAGCATCTATAATGAACAAATCAAACACATTCTGATAAATTAGTCTTAGAAATATCAACAAATCAGCATTATAAGTTGTTATTGTTAATAGTTATTGGTCTATATATGAAAAATGAAGAAGGCTTATAATAATATTTTCATTATGTTTACGAGCACTACAATCTCTGAACAAATGACACACATCAGTTTTACAGAAAGAATAAAGGCATAGTTACTTTTTTGTCCATTCTTCTTTGAATTTTCGTTGTACATCATCCTCTCTGTGTATCAGAATGATTCATCGTGTCATTGCACATATATATTTTATTTGTAGAAGACATGATGAAATATTTGTGCATTCACGGTGCTGGTTCATGTTTGCAGCAGGAGAGTATGTGAAATATGTACATAAAAACTTCAAACACTCTTGCTCCGGTGCGGATATAAACTGACATCAGGAAAGGAGGCAAAGTCCTCTTCTTTTTTTAAATCTTTTTTTATTTTTTTTATCAAATGTAAATTCATGTCCCAGTTATTCCTACACTTAATGTTGAACATTTTCCTGTGAAATAAACCAAATACAATTTTATTTTGTATTTTTACATTATCAAAGTAATTAATGTTCTATTTATTAAAGCCAAGTACAAATAAGTAAATGTTTTAAGCATTTTTACATTTATTCCAAAATAATAACTAAAGGCAGTAACAATTTATACAATACTTTTTTACAACACTGGTCACAGACACGAAGATGTACTTTTAATTTCACCAAGCTGATTGCTGCCTAAAAAACCCCCCACAGTCATCATGTTTTTAGGCCATTTCAAGTTTGATTTTGAAATGACAAAGCGGTGATATCTAAGTGGCTGAGATATTTAATTAGTATTCCCATCAACGCCATCATTTTTGTTCATTCAGAATGATTAGCGAACGCGCACAGAAACAAGAGGTGGGATTTATCACACAAACCAGTTGTATCCAATCATAACCAATCATAGCACGATGGAGGCATTGCCTCCCTCTCACGTGACTGTCCTCTACTGATTCTCAATTACACCCCACCAAACCCAGCGCACGCTTTAGGGGGTCTGTTAAAAGTCAATGGGCACAGGGGAGGCAAGAGAGACCCAAGAGTGCAGTCTGGACGATGGGCCGGAGCGACACATACACTTACGGCACATGTATCCAAACGCAAAGCTGAACAGGCAGGTGAACAGCGTTCAAACGGTCCTGTGTGGCATTTTCATTCTCCTCTGTAATGCGATCTCATGCATAATACAGCACAGTGATTGGATTAAACGGGTTAATTCTCATGAATAAATGCAGAGAAAAGCTCTGAAACCGATTATGCAGACTCGTACATGCAGCCAATTGTCCTGAGTACCAATAAATTACATAACTATGACATTCATTCTATTCATCAGGATCAGTGTCCTTATGTTTTATTAACAGTTCATGTTAGTATTGTCTATTTACCATGGTAACTGTATTATCCTTAATCTTTATTAAACTTTATTTTCACTTTGTGTTATTTTCTATATTTTTTGATGACTGTGGTTGCTAATACCATCTTACTAACTTTATTGTACTTTTAAAAACTTGTTAAGTAAAGTGGGATGGTCCTTGTGTGAGTCAACCATTTTTTAGATATAAATTTGCCTGGTTCAAATTCCTAAATATTTGGGTCGTGGCTTAATGACCATGGGAAAATGTAGGTCCCAGGGCCAAATTAAAATTGAGAATCACTGCTGTACAGTACGTGAAAAAGTATGCATTATGCATATCAATCAGCAGTATGCTACATGCTGCATATCAAACAGTAGCATGCTATGTGCGTGTTAAATTTAGCCAGGGAATCCAGTTATAATCTGGATATAATAACAGTTTGCATATCCAGTTCTGTCTGATTCTTGAGTCAAGAAAGCAGATATTACTTCTGGGTCTGGTTCTTCTGGAAATGAAAGATCAAGTGCAAGTGCATTGTGGGATACGGAATCTCACACAATATGCTTCGGTTGCTAAATGTATAAGATGTCATTTGATTCAAGACATTGAGAAAATGCATACTGCACATAACATGCACACTGCACACTGCAGTATGTAGAATGAGGAGTAGGTAGTATGCTGTCCCTTACATAGCATTCATGTGTAACTTGAAGTTACAGTATTGCAATAATGCTACAAACGCTGGCACACATCAAGTGCTCCTTTAAGGGTGAAGGACTGGAGCGTCTCGAACCACGTCGGTAGCCAAACAGTTGATGGACCCCATTGACTTCCATAGTATTCTTTTTTTTTTTCTACTATGGAAGTCAATGGGGTCCATCAACTGTCTGGTTACCGACATTCTTCAAAATATCTTCCTTTGTTATCAGCAGAAGAAAGAAATGCATACAGGTTCGAAACAACTTGAGGGTGAGTATATGATGACAGGATTTTTATTTTTAAGTGAACTATTCCTTTAATTTGCAGCCCCTTCTCTGAACACTGAGGCATGAGGTATTATAATCATAATTTAAATCACCAGTAAATAAAATCAGAAAACACAAAAATACGCAATGAGGAGCAAGATGAGTTATTATTTCACTAAATAAATGATGTATGTTCACAAAGGTGCAAACAAACAGCAGATTTGCCAGAAGTGTCTGCAAGTGGTCCAGTGACCACACAAATAGAATAATAATAATAGAAAGTGACTTTAGATCTAAGTGAGTTTAGACCTAAGTGGCAAAGACCCATGTCTTTGTAGTTTAATGGGCAGTTTCAAATCAATCAAATGTCTCTGCAGTAATTATTGAATCTGTTACTACCTATATGCAAAATTTAATCTCTCTCTCTCTCTCTCTCTCTATAAAATACAAAAAAAAAAAAAAAAAAAAAAATCACACACCAAAATTACTAAAACTTTAAAACAAAAAAAATGTATTACCAAATACAGTGCAATGCATAAGTGAATACACCCATGCTAAAGTTGACTAAAAAGAGGAATAAAAAATCATATTTTGGAAATTGAACAATGCCTTAATTAAAAAAAATTAGGAAAAATCCAACCTTTAAGGACACCAATTTTCTTTGTGAATGAATAATGTATCGTAAATAAATAAATGTCCTTCCTTAAAATACATGGTGCATAAGTGAGTACACCCCTATGTTAAATTCCCATAGAGGCAGGCAGATTTTTATTTTTAAGTATTTTTATTTTATTTATTTTTTAGGATACTATGCATCCTGATAAAGTTCCCTTGGCCTTTGGAATTAAAATAGCCCCACATCATCACATAGCCTTCACCATACCTAGAGATTGGCATGGGGTACTTTCCATAAGATCATCTCTCAATGCAAATCAAACTAGCTTTTAGGCTAACTGAAATAAAACCATGCCAATCTCTAGGTATGGTGAAGGCTATGTGATGATGTGGGGCTATTTTAATTCCAAAGGCCATTCTTTAGCATGGGTGTATTCACTTATGCATTGCACTGTACATAATAATTACCGAAAATATTACCAAAAAACTATAATAGTAGGATACAAAACTAGCACTGTCAAATATGATTAGATTACACTGAAAATATATTTCAAATTATTAGTCATAAAAAAAAATAAATAAATAAATAAAAAAAAATACATTAAAACTTGTTTCGCATGCAGTGCGGTAAAGACAGGAAAAGTTCTGGAGAGTAAACTGCAGTTACCTGAAAAATCATGTTTTGGACCTAGAACTCTATGAGGGACTGAACTTAAAACCTTTTGCCAACAGTCCAGATCCTTGACCATTACACTACCACTATTGCAGAGTATATAAAACAGCCTCCAGTCTGACTCCAAGCTATTCCTGAAGCATCACACACACACACACACACACACACACACACACACACACACACACACACTCAACACCACCCATAATGGCATGTCTGTGTGAGACCTCAGTAGGCATAGAGATGCAAAACACTGCCACGCCTGGCAGTGCAATCGAAGTTAACCAAACTCACAGAGAGGCGCTTGTGCACATTTTCACACAGCAAAGAAATGAACCCAAATGAACCTTGATGGACATAGTACTCAAGCCACCACTTTGCACAACGCTTCCGTCACACATGAGCTAACAGATGTAATCACTTATTTTTAGACAACCAGTACTAGTCTTATCAGATATCAAGCACCAGACACAGAAAGCGTGATACAGACTTGGTGAAAGTGGACATCCATGTCACAATAACTGCAAACAAAGAACACAAAGCATCTCTGACCTTATATTGAGCAAGGCTCCGTCCAGGCTGTCAAAACCCATCTCATAAGTGCTGTCTGAACTGACAGAGGAGGGGGAAAGGGAGCGTGGATTCTCCTCCAGCTGCAGGTCCAGCTTCCCTGCGGTCTCATCCTCGGAATTATCCTCGGACACAGAGCCCACAATGAAGTGAGAGTGCAGTGCAGCCACATCTGGAAGCTTCTTCTCGGTGTCCTGCTCTGCCATGGGTAGGCCACGCTGACAGGCTGCAAGCACTATGGGAGGGAGAAGAAGATCCATTTGCACAAGAAAATATGATTTCTTAATTACATATTTTACTTAAATAAACATATTTTTTCCAGTGAACATATGACAAAAACAAGGATGATGTGATGCAAAATTGCAAATGTGTATCTTGCATTTTACTTGCACAATGTAACAAAAAAAGAAAGAAAAAAAATCAGCAATCAGTATTTGGACTAACTCTTTACAAAGTAATTAACTGTAATTTAATTATGTTTGCCTTGAAAAAAGAAAAGTAAGGGATTACTCTTATGTTAGTTACTTCTGATGTAATTGCATTACATACTATAGCTATAGAACAATTCTATATAAACAATAGTGGATTTAACATCTTATGTTAAAATGATTTTTTTTTATAACATTCTCCTTTTAAATACTTTGGTCAGTTCAAAAATAGTTCATGCACTTTTATATTATTCATTTGAAAGATTTGAAAGAGCATTTTCATGTCTATCCTTGCATTGGTTGATATGGGATTTAGAAAACAATAAGTAATGCAATCCTTTTTAGAGAGAGTAACTGTTGAATATGTTATTAATAGCTAGCTAGTAATTAGGCTAATTACTTTTTTAGAGTAATTTGCCAAACACTGGTAGCAACAGATTTGTTCTTCCGTATTGTGACATACAGCTGACTGAAACTGATTATTGAAAAAAGAAAGAAAGAAAAAAAAGTAGGGTAGGGACTTGGTTTTCTCCACTGATTGTAAGAAAGGCTGATGTTTAAAAAAAACTAAATGATTGGAGAAGTAAATTTTCTCCAAATTTTCTCTCGAGCTTAAAAATATATAAAAAAATTAAACAATGCATGGAGTAGTTCATAATAAGATGCATTTAGAAAATAGATTTTCAGATTCAGATATCCAATTCATGTCAAGTTCAATAAACGCAAACTCGCTATGACAGATCAGGTCTTACTGAACAAGTTGGTATCACATGTAATATCATGTTATTTTTCTATGTATTGGAACTGAATGATTACCATATCATTATTTTTTGTTTGTTGATTATCATTTTTTGTCATTGAAGTGCCACTGTGAGTTATTAAATACAAGATATGACTGACAAATAGGGGTGGTTAATCTGTCTGATTTCCCGATTCGATTCGATTACGATTATTGAAGTCCCGATTCGATTACAGTCGATTTTCGATTATTAACGATTCTCGATTAGCGATGATTGATTTTCCAGTTCACAACAGTAAACGAAAATACACTACAAAGTGATTGCAGTATTAAAAAAAGTATTAAAAAAAGTCAGCTGCTGAATTACTTAACTCTTTTATTGAGTAACAACTCAAAGCACTTTCTGTGTCGTGTAGTTATAACTTCAGAATTATTTGTATGTAGCTTATGTTCTGTAGAACACAGAAATGAATACATCACATTGTGTTGTGACTCATCAAGTTGAACTAAACAATAACAAATAAATGAAAGGCTTATTTCCTTTAGGAAGTAGGCTAGATCAGAACCAACATACTGAAGAAATTGGACAATTTTCTTCTAGAAAGACAAGGTGTTCAGCTAAAGATATTAAATAGCAGTCCCAAACTAGCTTTTGTTAATTCAATGTTGGTATGAGCCACCACAGTATTTTACAAATATAAAAAATAACACAAAGTGAAAATAAAGTGGCATTTTGGGGTTAATATTGAAACGACAGTTACCATGGTGAATACACAATACTAACAAGAACTGTTAATGAAACATGGAAACTGCTCCTGGTGAATAGAATGAAAATCATACCTGCATTCAAATCCTTCTCAGCTAACACACGACGTACCAGTAACGTGATTTATTGGTATTTTACTTTTATTTCATGGCTTACTAATTTACAACGTTGCATGCTCGTAGTTTCCTTTGCACTTTGCACTATACAGTGAAGCGATACACAGCGCGCCCCTCCGCATTTGTGCGTGCAATTGAAGAGTGTGCGCTACGAGTACAGTTTAACGGCTGACAGGAGAGGAACGTCCGTTTTTCTGAGGTGAAATACTTTTTATTTCAGCGTACACATACGTCACTGCCTGGTAGTTCCTATATTGTGCTGGGTTTTCTGAAGTAGTTGTGATTCGCCTCTCATAACACAACATGCTCTAAATGTACGCAGAGTGGATTTTTTATTTAAATTTTTTTATCGCGGCTTTGAGCGATTACGTAATCCTGGCATTATTTTTTTTATTTTTTTTTATAAAAAATCGATTTTTGAAAATTTAATAATCGATTCATACTCGTCCATAACATACTCGCGATTAATCAATAATCGATTTTTTTCACCACCCCTACTGACAAATAGGTGACCATGTATTCTATTGATTCAACAAGGTACATTCAGGAAATGCATGTTGGAACTTGCTTTATATTCATGAAATATGTGTAACAGTCACTTTCCAAGTCATGCCTTACTAGAAAAGAAACAAGTGCAGTAACATACGAGACAGTCCTATAAATAATACCATGGTACTATATCAGTGTAATTTTAGTTTTATTTATATACTATTATAGTATTTATTAATAGTTTGAATATTTGTTTCAGTTTTTGTATTTCTTTTAAGAGCTTGTCTTTTTTTATATTTCTGTAACACTTTACAATAAGGTAATATTAGTTAACATTAGCTAATGCATTAACAATCAGGAATACATTTGTTACGGTATGTATAAGTCTTTGTTAACGTTAGGCCTATATAATACAAATACAACTGTTTATTGTTAGTTTACGTTAGCTCAGGTCCATTAAATAATCTTAACAAATACAACTTTTCATTTTAATCATGTATTAATATATGTCGAAATTAACAGTAACTAAGACTAATAAATGCTTCTTTTATACGTTTTTTTTTTTTTAACCATGTTAACTTTTTTTTAATCTCAGTTATTTGCCAATATGCAACATTTTTAAGTTTTCCATTTAATACTTATATTTGACTTAATCTAATGGGAATTTTAATAGTTTTACTTAACAAAACCAACATTGACCCACAATGACTTATACTACAAATTCCATGATATTTACATAGAAGGTAGCTAAAAGTATGTAGCCTACTTCCTCTAGATAGTATGTAATATGATGTACTTCCTCCAAGTAGCAGCTAATGGTATGTTTGGTACTTATTTGTAAGTGATGCTCTGTGCACATGGTAACGTTACCATAGTATTGTTGTGTTTTTGGTCGCGTACTATGCAAATAGCAATCAAAGCACCATGGTGCACCATCATCGACTCCCTCATTATCACAAGTAGCCTACAAGTTCTGCAACAGTAGCGCTATTGTGTGTTCCCCATTCTACGCGACTCCATGTGAACCTGTCTGATTACTGTGCCTTGATTTAGCAACTTACCTGGAGGACTGACACATGTGAAAGAAATATGACCTCACCTCATCCAGCCTGACGAACCTGACGAACGAGTCAGAGCATCGCGGACCCTCAACATGTATAACACTCCTTTTTAATCATCTAACACTTAACGTTACATTAGAGCTAATTTGCACTCATCCATAACTCTAGTCCATAACTAGTTGCCTTCGATCAGTATGATAATCATAATTTCAAACATGTAATCTGCCTGTCTCAACTTATACTGATTAAAACAGTGCAATCGGTTCAACCTAGCACACATGCTAACTCTTCATACCATCACAAACACTCCTGCCTTCTGATCTGCGTAGGTTCGCCAGCCAAAGTCGCTGTTGATGTTTTATAAATCCATCTAGTAACGTTATGTGAAGTGCCATGTGCAGCAAGCACTCGCTCCCAGTAATAAGCTTATGTACTCACCGTGAGACAAGAGTCTGCAAGCAATTCTGGTGCGTGTAAACGGACGTTATTAATATCGATTGAATGAATTCCCTCCTAATTGAAGACCATCTCCTCTCTGGTGATGGCTAATAGGCTATATAGCAGCATAATGGTACAGGCTGTGTAGTTCCAGCCTCTTTGACAGCAGCATCACGGTGGTGTGATGCGAGGAGGGGTTACTTCTGGACGTCGTCCTTTGACCTCACGATGCAGTCACTCACGCTGCATCAGTGGACCAATCGTATTGCGCGCTTTGGTCGGGGCGGGTTTACGTATGGAAATAAATGCGAAGGTGTGCCTAATGATATAGCGCTTCGTTAGACACGTGTTTTCTGTCATACAGTAGAATGTTCTGAGAGCTACTTTTGCAGCGTTGGATTAAAACAGAAAATAAAAACGTGGACGGGAAGCGTTAATGTATTTGGTATTTAGAAAGCAAAGCTGAATATCTGAAAAGAACGCATATTTAGTCCTAATGCATTTTTATTATTGTTAACATGTTTCAATAAATAATTTTATTATTATTATCACCCCACCATTAGGCTTATGAAAACATGTGATGACATTCTCCCTGAAATTCCTAGTTAGAATAGTTTTAAAAGCGTGGATGTAAACACAAAGAAGCTGTTCAAATGAGCTTGTGAGAAGATGAGTTTGTTCGGTTCGGTGTGTATAATTGTATATAATTATTATATAATTATTATATATAAATCTCATATAATTTTTCTATACCCTTCAATAGCCCATAGTGAATTCAAGGTGGGGTAAGCGATATTTGAAAAAACGATACTTGAAAGTTGGTCGGAGGACACAACAACATGTAGCCAATCAGCGTTAGGTGGCGTTTGACAGTGGAGGAGAGAGAACGAGCAAGAGGGAGATTTGAAGAAAGGCTGCAGAAAGAGAGATGGCTGAGAGACATTACAAAAGAGACCAGCTCATATCACTGGAAAATGAAGGTTATGATCAGGAAAGAACTTTAGGACCCACGTTAATATTAGAAAAGCTTTCCAGCGCTGGAGAGAGCTAAGCGGGAAGGCCTGAAAACAGACGCGGAGGTTGCTTTGATCACGTTACATGTGAGTAACACTGGTTTTGAGTGTCATTGTCTGGACCTGCTGAGCTGTTGGCAACTAACAACAAACTCTTGTTTGTATTTACATACTGTGTGTTCTTTTTTTTGTGTGTGTGCTTCCTTGTCGTTCATCATCTTAGCTGTATTTTTCTTGAAGCATTGTTTTGTTGCGCTTTTGCTACGATAAATAGACATCCACGCTTGCATTGCGTGTGTAATAAATAACGGTGGCCAGCTAGTGAGAGTTTTGCTGGCTGATGACTGCTAGAGAATGCAGTGTTTATTGTTAAGGGCCCTTGTTAGTGCACCCGACCCGACTTCAAGACCGACTCGGAGCAGGGCGGTTAGGACTGGAGGATGAGCTTTGGAGGCGGAGCAATGAAGAGAGGGATGTGTTTGTTTGGGTTGATTTCAAATATCAAAAATGTTCAGCAACGACTTGGAGAAATAACATACTGCACCTTTAAACATGCAACAGGATACATGATAAATATAGGAAATGTTGCATACTACTGCTTAAAACTGTATTGCCAGAACTGCCCGGTCCTGCTGATTTGCCTTATGCAACGTTAGGAAGATCAAGCCCTTCCTATTGGTGCATGCTACACAACTCCTAAGCCTTTTGTTCTTTCCAGACTGGACTATTGTAAATGCTCTCTTGGCAAGCCTTCCAGCATGCACTGTCAAACCTCTGATACTGATCCAGAATTTGGGAGCAAGAGCCGAGGACAGCGTTTGTGCACTGTTTGCCAATAGCCACTCACATCAAATTCAAGGCACTGATGATTGCCAGAACAACCACTCTGCACTCCTATACCTAAACTCACTACTAGCTTGCATTCTGCAAGTGAACGGCACCTTGTGGTTGTATCCCAAAGGCACAACATCATTTCACTGACTTTCCCTGCTGGTGGAATGACCTGCCTAACTCAACCCGAGCTGCTGTGTCTTTAGTCATTTTCAAGAAACGGCTAAAGACGCATCTTTGATCTATCAATATTAATGCTTACTATTATATTCTATTCTATTTGTTTCCTATTTATTTATTTATCAAGAAAAACTCACTATAATCACTTTTTACTCTCTACTTAAGTTTTTGAATAAGTGTAGGCCTACTCTATACTGCAATCACTCATTACAATTTGCATGGCACCTAACTTTTTCTGCAGCAGTTTATTTCTGCTACAAAAGAAGCAATATCGCCATGTACTGGGCATTGAAGGTACCATATCTTGTGCGTTTTGCCCTTCCTCAACTTGTCAACAAGGCTACTTTGCACGAATGCTAACTAGTGCATTAGCAGTTGTGAATTACAGGTGTTTCATAAATGAGATGAGGACATGACTGCAGCCGGTGATGAGGCCAAAACTAGCATGTCCAATTCAAGTAGGCTTTGACTCTTTCATTTTACTTATCCGTTATATTGAAGAGACGTTTTTGAAGGATATTGGTTTACTTATGCCCTTTTTGAGCACTTGAGCTTGAGTGTTTGTAGACGTTTAAGAGACTGTTGTGTCGACCTTCATTGCATTTTTGAGCAATACTTAAGTACTGTTAAAATTAGATAGGTTACTCTAGACTTTTACTCATTTGGAATTGGTGACTTGTAATGGAGACTCTGAACATTCCATGAGAAGCTTTAGTTTTGGTAAATCCTTATCCATGTTTGTACAATAACAGCCTTGGTCAACCCAACATAACAGATCCCTCACATTTTATTGGCAGTCAGAAGTTGATAGTCATGGTGTACTTTTGAACATGTTTCTGATTAGTAAGCAAATTTGCTGATTTGATCAGAGTATTTCAAAAGGTGCAACCTTGATCTGTTCGACCCATATGCAGTCTGGACACAGAAGCTTGATTATTGCATGGGCAAATCATTTCACTGAAATCATAAGGAATGAGTTTACATTGTGCAACATATTTAAAGTAAGAATCAGAGTTCACGTTATTTGAATTCATCGTCCTTAAAGTCAGCATGAAAAAGAAGTTTTGATTTCCATTTTGATTTTATGGTGATTTTAGGCAGTGTTTTTTTTTAATGCATTTTTGGTTAAATGCCTAAAATAAGTCTATTAACATAAGCTCAAGATATTTTCAAGTTTTAATCTATGCCATTAAATAAATCAGTTACTTGAAAAATGCGGTTGCTTACAATTGGCTAAATGAGACTACAGAGGTTGTTGTCATCACACTGAACAGGTAAACTGATCTACTTACTTCATCTGCTTTTACAGTCTCATTCTGTTTATAAATGCATTCTATTTAAACTCAAACTTTGAGGGAAAATGTATATATATATATATTTTTTTAAAGGGGAAAAAAAGGTGTTGACATTACAGTCATGTGACTATGTTGTAGTTTTTACGGTTTAGCTTTTTACTTCTGCCAAATGTATTAAGGCTTCAAAATTCATAAATGCTGTGTTCATTTGTGAAGATTATCATTATAAACAAAACGTAGGCCTATAAGAACCATAAACTTTTGTTAGTCAAGGAACTTATTTTCTGTAATAATCCAAAAGCCAGTGTGGATGCTAACTTCTGTGTTGGCCTACAAAAATATGTTATCACTGCAGTAGGCCTACTTTGAAATTGGACATTAAACACTGACAAAATGGAAAATTACAGTTATATTTATGTTTGTTGGTCAATTATTATTATTGTTCTGCTCTACTCTTTATTCTCAAACAAATTGTCTTTGATCACTGTCTTAAAATAGGCTGTTTTAAAAGGTTTCCGTGATTTTGTATATATTATAATTCAAGAATACTATCATAGCATGCAATAATACAGTTTATCATTGGTCAGTTGATGCTTCCAGGCCATTTTACTTCCACTCAGAAGAATGATTATTGACTAATCTAAAACTGTGGCTGATATTTCATCAATGTTCAGGATTTATTTGCTTTGAATTACTAAAGCCTGAGATGTAGCAACATGTACTTTGATGTCAGATTGTACCTTTATCCTCACTTGAGCACGTGCAAATGTGGTGAGTATTAATATTTGCCAAATGGCAACCTAATGGAAGTATGTCCTGTTTCAAATCCATTTTATATATTTTATTTCAAAGACATTGAGAATGCCACTGAAATAGACAAAACCTAATTTAGCACTGCCATCTGCTGGCATTGTCTTCACACTTCAGGTGACATTGAGTGATTCACATGAACTGGTTTCTCTCATGGTAGCACTTGCCTACATATTAAAAAAGCTTGTTAAAAGCCAAAAGTAAGTCTGATATATTCTTTGCCTGTACATAGTCATTCAAAATCTGACAACAAAAAGAGATATAAAATTATATTGAATATCATTATATTTTGAACATGAACACAATAAAACAGAATGTAAACCATACTAGCATGCAGTCAGATATAGGCATAAAAAAGGCAGAATTTATATGTATTAGTTGTCATATGTAGGCCTATTTTTAAATCAGTTTGGCCAAAACAATGGGTTGATAGTTTTATGTCACAGTTTCACAATTATTGCTGTTTCCATAGGTGTAATTTGCGGTGGGACATGTAGACTAGGTCTTCCTGGGAAAGATTTGTATGCACTTCATTTAGCAGAGAATATCTCAACTGTTATAGACTAATATGACCGTATTGAACAACTACCCGGGACGAAAGTCCTGAAAATGACCACAACCGGGGACACTATTATCACACTACAGGTGAATGGGACTTTTTTTTTATTTTTTTTATAGATATCCTCATACATTTCTACCAGTTTAATCTTCATATTAAGAGAAATACTTTTTCTATTACACTTTGTCTTGAAAATAAAATAAAATATGCAAATTAGGCAATATCTCATTAAATATGCGTACATATAAACCCTTGAAGCTACAGATTTTCTGAGGTGATCACAATGTTCACAATGACCATGATTATAAGGTCATAGAAGAGTGTAAGCACTGATTTGATATAAAGAAAATGGCTAAAAAACAATTTGACGACCTGCACATTGCTGCGTTCGATAGTAATGCCCTTAAGATGGACTTTGAGAGGACCGCTTGCACCTCAACTAATGCAAGAAAACATATACAAAGAGCCTATTATCAACAGCAGCTTTGGGTCCAAGCACCATTTACAGACGCCACCTCGATCTTAAATGCAGATGCTTATGGTTTTGTAACTGGTAGAAATTTATGAGGATATCTATAAAGGAAAAAAAAAGTCCCATGATTCACCTGTAGTGTGATAATAGTGTCACCGGTTGTGGTCATTTTCAGGACTTTCGTCCCGGGTTGAGATTTTGGCACACATCCCACGTTGTTCAATTGGGTCATATTAGTCTATAACAGTTGAGATATTCTCAGCTAAATGAAGTGCATACAAATCTTACCCAGGACCTCTACTAATGTCCCTACCACTTATTTTTAGGGTCATAAATTGAGAATTCAAAATTTCCATGATCTTTTGACATAAGAGGTCATTGTTCTGTAAAAAATATCCTGTAAGTTTCAGAACCCAAAACTTCCTTGTTAGTCCAAAAACAGATGTTATTATTACTGTAAAGTACAAACCAATAATCAAGTCACTTTTATACAGTAGCCTACAGATTTCAGAGCAGCTTTACAGTGATAAACTGGAAAATAATGATTCAGTGATGCAAAGTTCAATGCTTCAACAGAGCTCTAACAAGAAAATAGTGTCATTGTTCAGCTGAAGTCCGTTTAGTGTTGATTCAAATCCGTTCAATAACTGTAAAGTTCAATTTGAAGTGAGTTTAATTAGGCTAAACCATCATTGTTTGGTAGTACTATCAATTGAACCCTTTGTAATTAAGGAGAGCCCACTTAGACCACTTAGGATATTAAGACCATTACATTCAATTTAAACAAAATTTTTCTTGGGACAAAATTTTCCAAAATAAACAATAGTAAAGTTTTATGATCTATGCACCAAGTGTATCCGAATAATTATTCATACATAATTCCGTTTACACGAAACGATAGGTGGTAACTCCATTTAAAATTTATTTGCCAAAAAAAAAACAAAAAAAACTTTATTTGACACAACCAAGAAGACGTATAAAGCATATGTAAAACGCATAACATTGTGAAACGGAAATGTTTCAAATATGTAACGAGATATTTTCCACAAGAGTAGACTAATGGCGGGACGTTTAAAATAATTTTAATATGCAAAACTGTTAACCAGTCATAGTCATGGTAGGGCTGCACGATTATTCGAAATGAAACTGCACATGATTTGGCAAAAGCTGCGATTATCTTATGCAGCTTGTCAGAGCAGCATGGCTCATTGGTAGTAAATGCTGGTCCATCTGAAAGCCAGAGGGTGCTCTCACGCAGACACGCCAAATATGCCCTGCAGAAGTAGACAACATACCTGACGTTATTCCAAGAAATCCCCAAGGGCATCATATACTATAGCTGAATAAACCGAAGATTGACATGCTTTGATTGATTTATTAAATGCTGTATTTTGTTGGACAAAAGGTTCATAAATGCTTCTCATGTTTGGAAAGATGTTTGACGCGTGTTGCTTTTTCAAATGCACGTTATAATAGACTCAGACTCGCAGTGCTTTCAGGTGGAGCAGCATTTACGGATCACAGAGCCGTATGTCACTGACAATCTGCACATAAAAATTTCATATTTTGAAATAATAATGTGTTTAATTTCATAATCACAATAATCCAAAACGGTTTAAGGGCAATTTCCATGTTAATTGCGATTAATCGTGCAGCCCTAAGTTGTGGGCGTTTTGGCACACAATAGGCACACCTATTGAAAGAGAGAGTCAAAAACAGCATAGAAAATAGCTTATTACTTTTAAATTAGGATGTTTTTTGATGTAAAAATCTTGAAAACATTATAAAAAATAAAAAATCTGTCAGAAATGCCAAGTTGCTCCAGAATAGCAATTCCTCTTGCAGGGAAACAAAATTTGTAACATCAAGTAACATTTAAGGAGTTATATCATTGCTATATTTTCGATGTATTGATTTAGATTTGGGAGAAAATTCTGATTAATCATCTGTCGACTAAATTGGACATCATGCATCACTAGCTATATATTTCAGCTACAATTCATACTATTACTGTGACTGTTGTTCTTGAAAATACTTCTTCTACTGTTACTTTTTTTGACTGTAAATAAAGGTTTTTGTGTTATTATGCAATTTGTAATTAGACCTACATCAAAAAAGTAATGTGACTAAGTGATGTACTTGTAGTACATCAGATTACAAAAAGTAATCTGATTACGTAATGCATGTTACTTGAAATGCTTTACTCGTTGCATCAAAAGAGTAATCTGATTACGCAATGCACGTTACCTGTAATGAGTTATTTTACTCATTACATCAAAAAATAATCTGATTATGTTATGCATGTTGTATATTGACTGTCCGGAATGTCTTTCACACTGAAAGGCGGACCTGCATCCGCACTGAATGAATGACAGGGGCTGAATCCTATATCGCCCCCTAAACCCTCAATCACTATTCCCTACGTTAGTCCACTAATTCAGTTCACTTGAATGAGTGAGCGAATTCGGACAGCTGTTGAGTGTACATCGGTTGTACACTCGTTATTGTGGTGCAATGTGGGATAGAATGAGTGCACTCGATAACATCCACTATGGTTCCAGACACCACTACAATGGTTGTCCCCTCAAATAGTGCCCTATTTGTGATTTTGGAATCAGCCAGGGTCCCCGCTGTAAATAAGAGGAATACATTTAGTTGCGAAGACTTGTATTAAAGGGGGGGTGAAATGCTATTTCATGCATAGTATACTGAGTTTTTTACACTGTTAAAGAGTTGGATTCCCATACTAAACATGGACAAAGTTGAAAAAATTAAGTTGTACGTTTGATGGAGTATTTCTGTGCCAAAAATACTCCTTCTGGTTTGCCACAAGTTTTGGAAAGTTTTTTTCGAGTATGGGCGTGTGTGACGTCAGATGCGGCGGAATTTCCTTATACGGGTCCTAAGGGCACTTCTCCCGGAAGGGCGCGCACGCACCCGTAGACCAGAGCGAGAGAGCGAAAGCAGTACGGCCATCAGAGCACTGTGCTCGGCTTTAGGGAAGTCATCGGCTGCGCTGCATTTGCAGATCGTCTAATGCTTAAGTAGGGCTGGGCAATATGGAGCAAAAAAGCAATTTGAGCAATTCTGGAGCTATAATTGACTCTAGGAGCATATAAAACAAAACAGCTCCTTGGAAAAAATGAAATGTAATATTGTAGTAGTTATAAACAAAGGTTTATTTTTTATTTCAGATTAACATTTGAGGCAATTGTATTCATAATGTCAAAATTAAACCGACGTAATGTTACTTGAAGGCATTATAGCCTACTATTCCTGCCAAACTTCCATGGTTGCAGTTAGTGTTACTACAGTAAATCCATGGTGAATGTTGCTGATCTGTGGACACTGGATAGTTCATTCATGGCACAATGTTTCTTCCTGGTTTCCACGTCAGCGCTGTTTGATCCGTTAATAACGGAGAAATGTGAATGTTTCTCACTAGATCTCGCAGCGATGTTAATACTTCTGTGGCGAATTCAAATGCTTTCTTTACTGGATCATTAGCGCTGTGTAGTAACAGTGTCGCATGATCACGATCGGCACGCCTCCAGCCGCTCTTTTTTTTTTCCGGAAAGACTCCGTACAGCCTATCTTTCTTTTATAAATATAATAAAACTAAAGACTTTTTGGAGATATGAAGGATGCAATACTACTCTATAGGTACTCAAGATTAACATGAGATTGACTGAAACTGAGTGTTTCACCCCCCCCTAAGATTCACATCAATCAGATATTATGTTCAAATAAGGAATAAAGATTGGTCCATGGCCTTTGAGAATCGATATCGAACCGACCAAATTTAATATTGTCTTTTTTCCCAGCCCTACCGATTACAGACTTCTAGGAGTTTGAAGAAGGCCTTCCAAACCCTTGAAATTAACTGGGGTCCACAGTCTGAGACGATGTCCTCTGGAAGGCAGTAGTAACGAAAGACATGATTGAATAACAACTCAGCTATTTCCATGGTGGTGGGTAAATCCTGGAGGAGAATCAACCAACAGGATTTGGAGAATCAATCAACCACAATCAGGATACAGGTACTTCCAATGGAGAGAGGATTAGTCATGAAATCAACTCCTAAATGTGACCAAGGATGATTGGGAACGGGCAGTGGAAGGTATTTGCCTGATGGTAGCTGGCAAGGTGACTTGGATATGGCACAATCCTTAACACCCTTTCACAAATCTTCTGATGTCTCTGATTATGATGGGCCACCAGAAGCAATCTTTTAGCAGTGAGAGGGTTTGATTAGCCCCTGGGTGACCAGTGCCCACAGAAGAATGTGCGGAGTGAATGATGCTGTAGAGTTGATTGCTGGAAATGTACTAACGAACTAGTGAACACCCCGGCGGAGGATCTTTAGAGACACTGGCAAGATCTCATCTTGGGACCATTGGCTTGGGACCAATGGCTTGTGATTAACTTGGGACTTAGGATGGGTTCTGGAGTTTCAAGAGTGTTCTGGGAGCATGAATTCTAAATAATGGATCAGCTCTGCCATTCTTTTTACCAGGAAGAAAAGAGATCTGGAAGTATAAATGAGTAAAAAAGAAAGCCCACCTGGCTTAACGGGGGCTGAGAGGTTTGGATTCTCCGAGATATTGAACGTTTTAATGGTCAGTCAACACTGTGAACACTTTGAGTGCTAGTTTGCTGGCAAGGAGCTCTCGATTTCCGGTATCATAGCTGATGTTAGGGGGTAACAGTTTAGGACCCAAGGACCAGATGTTTGAAAGAAGACCCGGAGTCAGAATTATAATAAATTGAAGAAAAGTTTTACTGAAGATAGTTTGCAGTTTCATCAGCAGAAATCAGCTTCAAGACTCACACAGGAGTTCGTAGGCCACCCCGCTTATAGTTACAAAGATCACAGCAGTTATACCCTACACCAAGGTGTAAGCTAGGTTGCAGTTTCTGATTGGCTAAGAAATAGATAAACATAGTAATTTTCCACACATATACCAGACTGATCTCATGAAATGGCGTATGTATGACACGCCAATTCATATTTCCATTTTTGGCGTGCTATCAACACGCATAATCGCTTTTCAGCGTGTTTATCAACGCCGTTGACTTACGTTACATTACTCTCTATATAAATATATATGACTTACCCCAAACCCGTCCCTAAACCTACCCGTCACTGGGGTTAATACCATTTATGAGTCTTCCCCTACCATCCTAGTAAAAAAATATCGCTCCCCAGATGTAGATTTACATTTTGCTTCTTTTCGCTCGGACATTTAACGGCGTAGACATACACGCGGAATCACTCGGACATTTAACGACATAGACATACACGCGGAAGATGACGGCGTGGACATACACGCGGATAGCTCAAAATGCGTATAGATAACACGCCACTTGACTTGAAAGTGACGTGTATGTTTACGCAAAGTCATGATGTCATGTTGCATATACAGATAAACTGAAGCATATCTCCATCGAACAGGCAGCTGATACTCGGACCCTGAAGTTAGGCACGTCATGACCTTCCCAGGTCGCAGATTTGGGTTGCTGGGCGCCAACATGTCCAGAACAACAACTCAGTCAATCTCCAATAATGCCAGTGGTTCCTTAACCTGTAACCAAGAAGACTAACACACACACCGACACACAGCTTTTCCAAGGTTGGATTTGGCCAGGCTCTAACTATAAACAGGAGTCTCGTCTCAAAACATCAAGATAACATTTTCTTTCTCTCAAAGATAGGACACTTTAGTCTAAATGGAAAATATAGGCTTTAACTGAGAAATGGTCCCTTATAGTCATCAGGGTACCCTAGAAAAATAGAGGCATTGACACATATTGAAGACATTTCTCAAACACAAAACAAAACATCTTTCCATATTTAATTTCTGGAAGCCAGAATAAATGAGCAAGCACTGTTACTGCATTCATCAAATACAGACATTAGAGAATACATAAAAAGCACATTTCAGTAATCACACTGGTAACTTTAACAAAGTAAAATCTCCAGAGAAGTCATTCAACTCATTTGATATTTAGAAGGAAAATATTGATTAATACCTTGATTATAATCACTCATTACATATACATTGAAGCAGCCGTGGATTCCAATCCACCCCCTTCACTGATCTCCCCCGGGGTTAATTACGGGAGAAAAAGGCACATGCTGTCATAGTACTGCTCCTACCCCGGTAGTTGATGCATCTACTTCCACAGTGAAGGGCTTGTCAGGGTGACTCCAGGTGCGGAGCACTACAGAAAGCTTGCTATAACTGACCAGGACAGAGATTTGAGGTTTCCCCGGAGGAGAGAGGTTAAAGGACTGGTAATGTGGCTGAAGTTGAGAATGAAGAGCCATTAGAAGGTGATCAGCCCATTCGTTATAACACAGTGCTCAAAGTGGCCTGTAGGGATCACAAAAGCTGTTTTCCATTCATCTCCTTCGCGAATCCGGATAACCAAAAACACAACAATACTATGGTACCATGTGCACAGAGCATCACTTACAAATAAGTACCAAACGATTATACGGAGGTCCAACTTCGTGACAAAACTACCAACTAACCAACTAACAAAAAGTGAAGCATTTATTTTAGCTGATGCATTTACCAATATATGACAAATCAGAAATTGTAAAGTGTTACCAAATATACATTGTAGATTTCAGTGTAGCCTGTTTTCCTGTTATTTGAAATAAAACCTGCAAAGTAAGTATTAGTGATATGATGTCCACAAACTAGGGGTGAATTCCAAACTGTATTTTTGCTTCCTTTAAAGGCACTTTGAGCAGGGGACGCCATTTGTCGGAGCGTTCCAAATGAAAGTGAACACCTGAATTGGTTCATGAAGGCCTCTTCTTCAAGTCCATTAGTGAAGAGTACACGTAACGGTCACTTCAGGGAAATAATTTTAGCGTTAATGGCCATGTGGCCCAGGGTGATGAATCCTCACAATTAATTTTAAAGCTGGATGGCGGGAGAGTTCGAGTTAACCTAAACAGGATAATTCAAGTTGTTTTGTTTGTGATATTTTATTTATGTCATACTTTTCATATGAAGTTTTTTCCATAGGTAAGAAATTAGTTTAATATTAGATACGCTAGGTATTGTGTGTACTTGCAGTGTCCAAACAAGAGACGACAAGTTTTAAAGTTGAGAGCAGAGAAGAAACGAACACATACAGTATATAAAGCATAAAACTTCATTATAAAATGTATATTTATTTGCAACAATTATATTATCAGCAATAATAAGAAATTCCTGTTGTATGAACAGCTAATGGACATTGTGCTGTGTTGTCATGGACACATTTTAGGTTGCTTTCTTCATCAAGTGTGTTCCAAACGGCTACATGATTACACGCAGTGCACTACAAAGTCCCCACTTCAAAGGCTCTGCCCTTTGGAGTGAGTAGGATGCTCACTTCCGATTGAAATTCGTCCAATTTAAAGGGTCTTCCTGCATTGCAAGGGGCCTTTTTACAAAGCCAAGACTTAATTTCTAACTTGCTTGTTGATGCACTCAATTTCTTCTTCTATGTTCTTCACTGCAGGCTTCAGACTCACAGAGTGATTCAAGCAAAGAGACAGAGGTTGAATGTTCAGCAGCTGTAATAAGGGTGGAGATGGCACTAGTTTACACGTGTTTGCAGAACCATCTCCCTCTGCTTGAACATTTATGATTTGCTCAGGTTTGGGAAACTTAAAGGGTGAGTTCACCCAAAAATGAAAATGATGTCATTAATTATTCACCATCATGATGGTCCAATCCAAAAAATTCATAAAGAGATACAAATTTTCTCTTATTCACATATAAACATTGATTAGCAAATATAAACAGAAGCTCAACTGAACCTGCCTGATGTGCGAGATCAAACCTTGTTGGTTCTTGCAGAAGCGCAAACGTGTTGCGTAACACACGTTCATGAGATTGGTTCTCGCATGTCAAGCGAACATGCTTGAGCTTCCGTTTACTACAACTGATTTGTTAGTTGATGAATGTTTATATGTGAATAAAAGCCTAAATTCAATCTGTTCATCACATAAAGCAATAAAGTCTCTTCAGACAATTGGATTAGTTTTACGAACTCATGAACTTTTTAAAACGTCTTAATGGTAGTTGCGTAGCTGTTAATGGAGGGACAGAATGCTCTCAGATTTCATCAAAAAGATCTTCATGAACTATCTAAATGAACTATCCCTTTAAGCATTCTAAACCTTTGGTGAAAGACGGAAGAGAGATTCACATTGTTTAATGGTTTGTCTAAGAAAAACTTCTATCTGTGTTCAATCTGGTCAGCAGTGACTGCAATCTGTGTGCTCAGGTGCACTTATGTGTTGTTGTTTATTTCTTAGCTTGTTGCTGCTGGCTGGCTTGTTTCTTTCTAAATGATCATTTTCAATGCCTGTCTTATCCCCCACCAGTATTATTATGTCTGCGAAGCCACATTATCACTGGGTTTAGTTACTAGTATAAAACTTTGTGATAGATACAGGTAAGCAGCTTTTGTGTTCCTGCATCATATTCTGAATCAACACAGCCTTTTGCTCAACCTGATGCTCCTCAAATGATTTGTAGTGACAAACAAAACATAAGCTTGTTTATTAATCACAGATGGTCATTGAGCATTGTCATCAAGTGTCGTTATAGCCCTTTCAGCATCCTCATAGGTGGCATCTTTGAGATGTCCTCATCATTTTCACATCAAATGGCACCTTCCACGCAGAATATGTCTTACATAAAATGTGTGGCCAAATTTCAGCCAATACCTTGCCACACTGGCTGTTTCCAAAGTTGTAAGGTACCACAGAGCCCAAACCCTTCTTCTGGGGCATCCAAAGCTTCTACTTTTCCATCTAGTTTTAGTTAAACCTGTTCCAACCAAGTTCCAACCAAGGATTAACTCCAAGCGAGGTTTTCAAAGTGAACACAAGCGCATACCACATGTGTCACAATAACGAGTTCCAGATCCAAATTCAAGTTACTGAGTTTATTAGACAGAGAAGATACTCAGATCAGACAAGATGCAGGAGACTGGTGAAACTTGACAGACGATATCATAAAGGAATACTCAGGGTGCACTACAAGAGGCTGGTCGATGTGAATTCCCGAACTGGTAATCCAGCGCCACGTGGGACTCAGAGGAGAACGCGGGGAGCAGAACGCAGCAGGCAGCTCAGACGAAGTAACTGGCAACAAGAACAAGACATAAGTGACGAACCGTCACCCAGCATTACTCTCTCCAGCTAGATATAGGCAGTAACTAGCTGCAGCTGAAGTGACTGATTGGAGTGATGAGCTGGTCCCTAGGCACCAAACAAGCAACACACATAGACCCCACACCTAACACACACCAACAGATCCACAAAATGAACACAAGGATTTGTGAACCGTGACAGTACCCCCTCCCCTAAGAGTGCCTCCTGGCACTCCCAGGAGAACCTACCTGGCGATTGTAATCATCGATAAGGGAGTGATCCAGAATGTCCCTAGCAGGAACCCAACTTCTCTCCTCCGGACCGTAACCCTCCCAGTCCACCAGGTACTGGAATCCGCATCCCCTCCGTCTCGAGTCCAGAATACGATTGACCGAATATGTAGGTTCCCCGTCTATGAGTCGCGGCGGTGGGGGAACCGGGGATGGCGGATTAAGGTGAGAACGAAAAACAGGCTTCAATTTGGAGACATGAAAGGCGGGGTGAATTCTCCTGTACGCTGGAGGAAGTTTGAGGCGGACTGTCACCGGACTAATGATCTTGGTGACAGTGAACGGGCCGATGAATTTGGGAGCTAGCTTATTGGACAAGGAGCGGAGCGGAATGTTCTTGGTGGAAAGCCACACTTTTTGACCCACGACGTATACGGGAGGCTTTGACCGGTGGCGATCGACCTGCCACCTGGAGCAGAGTCTCACGGGCTCTGGTCCATGTGCGGTGACACCTCTGGACAAACGCGTGAGCAGAGGGGACCGCGACTTCGGATTCCAGACTGGGAAAGATAGGTGGCTGGTAACCTACACTACACTCAAATGGAGATAGGCCCATGGATGACACTGGTAATGAGTTATGTGCGTACTCCACCCACAAGAGTTTCTGGCTCCAGGAGGAAGGATTCTGAGACCAAACATCGCAACACTCTTTCTAAATCTTGGTTGGCACGCTCTGTCTGGCCGTTGCTCTGAGGATGAAAACCAGAAGAAAGACTGACACTCGCCCCCAGTAAACGACAAAACTCTCTCCAAAATTTGGAAATAAATTAGGGACCCCTGTCAGAAACCACATCCATCGGGATGCCATGTAAACGAAAGACATGATTTATGACGGCAACCGCTGTCTCCTTGGCAGACGGTAATTTGGGCAAGGGAATGAAATGAGCCGCCTTCGAGAACCGGTCCACTACGGTCAAAACAACCGTATTGCCCTGGGAGGGCGGGAGGGCAGTGACAAAATCTAGCGCAATGTGGGACCAGGGTCTCGAAGGGACAGACAGCGGTTGGAGTAACCCATCCGGTGGGCGATTGGAAGTCTTACCACAAGCACAGACTGAACATGCCAAAACAAAACTTCGAATGTCACGAGCCATGGAAGGCCACCAGAATCGTTGCTTGACCAAAAAACTGGTGCGATTGACTCCTGGATGACATGCTACGTTGGAACAATGACCCCACTGAATCACGTTGGACCGTAACTGCTCCGGCACGAATAAACGACTCTGTGGACACTTGGGCGGAGGCGTTACCCCTTCTAAGGCCGAACGGACCTTCGACTCGATCTCCCATACGAGTGTGGAAACAATGAGTCTCTCAGGAAAAATGCACTCGGGAGTGGACGGGCGAACGGAACGGTCAAAAATTCGAGATAAAGCATCGGGTTTGATGTTCTTAGAACCCGGACGATACGATAGTACAAAGTCAAAACGTCCGAAAAAAAGTGCCCACCGAGCCTGCCTGGAGTTAAGTCGTTTAGCAGATCTGATATATTCAAGGTTCTTATGATCGGTCCAGACGATAAAAGGTACCCCCGAACCCTCTAGCCAATGGCGCCACTCTTCCAACGCTAGCTTGACTGCCAGTAATTCTCTGTTACCAATGACATAATTACACTCAGCAGACGATAAACGATGAGAAAAAAACGCGCAAGGGTGCATCTTATCATCCGTGGGTGAGCGCTGGGAAAGAACCGCTCTTACCCCCACCTCTGATGCGTCGACCTCCACCACAAACTGACGTGAAGGATCAGGGGCTACAAGAATGGCAGCTGAAACGAAGCGGCTCTTGAGGTTGGTAAATGCAGCCTCAGCTGCACCAGACCACCTGAACGTCGCTTTGGTGGAGGTCAAGGCAGTCAGAGGAGCGGCTAGTTGGCTGAAATTGCGAATGAAACGCCGGTAAAAATTGGCGAACCCCAGAAACCTCTGTAGGGCCTTACGGGAATCTGGAGTTGGCCAATCCACCACAGCCTTAATCTTGTCAGGATCCATGCACACACCCTCGGAGGAGATGATATAACCCAGAAAAGGAACCGACTGTGCATGGAACGAACATTTCTCCGCCTTGACAAAAAGCCCATTCTATAACAATCTCTGGAGCACTCGTCTGACGTGCTGAACGTGTTCCTGGAGAGAAGAAGAAAATATCAATATGTCATCCAGGTAAACATATATGAACTGATCTACCATATCTCTCAGCACGTCATTCACGAGTGCCTGGAAAACTGCGGGGGAGTTGGACAGCCCGAAAGGCATAACCAAATATTCAAAGTGCCCCCTGGGGGTGTTAAAAGCAGTTTTCCATTCATCCCCCTTCCTTATGCGAACCAAATGATAAGCGTTACGTAAGTCCAATTTTGTGAAGATGGATGCTCCCTGCAACCGCTCGAAGGCTGAAGACATCAACGGCAAAGGATAAGTATTCTTTACCGTGATGTTGTTCAACCCTCGGTAGTCAATACACAGTCGCAGAGAGCCATCCTTCTTCCCCACAAAAAAGAACCCTGCCCCCGCTGGAGAAGAGGAAGGACGGATGAACCCAGATGTCAAAGAATCAGAAATATATTTCTCCATGGCCTCCCTTTCTGGGGCAGAAAGTGAGTATAACTTGCCTTTAGGCGGAGACATACCTGGCAGTAAATCTATAGCACAGTCATAGGGACGATGCGGAGGGAGAGAAGCAGCCCGAGACTTACTGAACACTCCCTTCAGGTCCAGATACTCCGAAGGCACGTTAGACAAATCCATGTGTTCATCCTGAAACACAGAACAAGACACAGAAGAACACGCAGACAACAAACAAGTGGCATTACAAAATTCACTCCAAGAGAAAACCGAATTCATACGCCAGTTTATATGAGGATTATGGAGCGCCAGCCAGGGGTGTCCCAGGACCACAGGAGCAGAAGGAGAGTCGATCAAAAGAAAGTCAATATCCTCAGAATGATTGCCTGAGGTGACGAGTCTTACGGTAGCAGTGGAATGTGTGACTGAAGGTAATAGTTGACCATTAAGTGCAATGACCGAGATAGGTTGAGAGAGTGTCATCACCGGTATCATAAGCTTATGAGCCAGGTTAATGTCTAAAAAATGCCACTCTCGCTGTGTCCGTGGACCCCGTCGCCGCAATCTCGTATCCACCTGAATAGCCAGATCTATAAGTTTATCCACCCCCGCGGGTAAATCCAAAGAGTAAATTTCATCCTTTATGGTTTCAGAAAGTCCGTATAAAAACATGTCCCATTGAGCCTCTGAATTCCAGCCACAGTCCGCAGCTAATGTGCGAAATTCAATCGAATAGTCTGTTACAGTACGATCTCCCTGACGCAGTTCCGCGAGAAGTCGCGCCGCGTCTCTACCGGAAGCAGCGCGATCAAAGACCTTTCTGAGCTCACGGGAGAATGTCTCCAACGAAGCACAGCACGCAAGTTTCTGTTCCCACACAGTAGTTCCCCAACTGGCCGCTCGACCCGAGAGCAGGGTTATAACAAAGGCCACCTTAGCCTCCTCCGTAGGAAATGACGAAGGTTGAAGAGAGATGTACAGAGAACATTTCGCTAAAAACGAGCGACATAACTGGGGCTCACCAGAGTAGAATGCTGGAGGTGGAAGACGGGGTTCAGTGGCACGAATGGTCTGACTCTGAGCGGCAAAAGCAGATGGAATGGCGGTGACTTGTTGTTGCACGGACGCAGTCTCAGTCCTTAGTTGTTGTAGCTGGGTCGTTAGTTCGGAGACTTGGGTCACCAGCGCCTGAACAGCGCGACCCGTTGCTATCGTCTGTTCCTCCTGTTGTTGCATGCGAATATCGCTCTTTGACAGGATTGCGCTCAATTCGGACGCACTTGCTGGATCCATGATGTTTGGTCGGTTCGTTCTGTCACAATAACGAGTTCCAGATCCAAATGCAAGTTACTGAGTTTATTAGACAGAGAAGATACTCAGATCAGACAAGATGCAGGAGACTGGTGAAACTTGACAGACGAAATCATAAAGGAATACTCAGGGTGCACTACAAGAGACTGGTCGATGTGAATTCCCAAACTGGTAATCCAGCGCCACGTGGGACTCAGAGGAGAACGCGGGGAGCAGAACACAGCAGGCAGCTTAGACGAGGTAACTGGCAACAAGAACAAGACATAAGTGACGAACCGACTCCCAGCATTACTCTCTCCAGCTAGATATAGGCAGTAACTAGCTGCAGCTGAAGTGACTGATTGGAGTGATGAGCTGGTCCCTAGGCAACAAACAAGCAACACACATAGACCCCACACCTAACACACACCAACAGATCCACAAAATGAACACAAGGATTTGTGAACCGTGACAACATGGGGCACAATGTCATATCAAACCAACATGGAGTATTTTTGGCCAAATGGGCTGTTCCTGTACATCTAATGCAGCTCCACAACAAACACATAGGTCAAATCCTTTTGTACCCATCCGCTGTATGATTAATCATATTTTATTTGTGATAACGATTCCTACTTCTCTAAATTAATTTAACCTTTTCACATGTAAGTTTAAAATAATCTTGCTGACCCCCAAGACTGAGTTTTTCAAGGCGACCGTTATTTAGAACATATCACTTCATGGTTTCCATGGTGACGCGTCATTGCCTGACACGTGACACACTGCAGCCACAATAGCGCTGAATGACTGATGATCTGCTTTTATTTCATTTTTCCTCTTTTATTCAAAATATTCACAAATTTGTTAGCTATATTAGCAAGAAATATCTGATACACTCAAAAAAATGATTTGTTGGATTTACATAAAAAAAGAGTGTCAAGTGGTTCCACGTAAGTGTGTTAAGTAGTTTCTACAAGTAACAATACAGTTTTTAGTACATACAACCCATTCAGATGTGTCACTACTGCATTTTAGTTATATGTATATTTTACTTAGTAATGTTATGTTACAATTATGAACTTTCAATACGTAAGGTGAATTTTTTAAGTTTAATTAACTTTAAGTATTTCCTCTACAAGTGTAAAACTTAAATAATCAAGCATATTTTTAGAAACAAAATTATTTTTATTTATTTTTGTAAGGTTTTGCAATATACCACTGCTAAAAACTGTAAAACAACTTCAATTTCACAGTTCCTTTGAAACAAATACACTACAAGAACAATAATTTAACAGTAAACATTCTTCATAAGGTCTTTTAAAGTGCAACTTGGCTTCAAGAATTTGTAAGTCTTGCTTATAAAAATATTACATAAATGGAATGTCTGTTGAAATTAAGCAGCATGCCCTAAAATACTGCTAAACTCGATTTCTGATCTTTATAATCAACAGTAAAAGTAACATTAAAACTGGCCTCTACTTTTGTAAAAAACCACAAACAGCTTAAAGAACTGTTTGTTAAAAAAAAAAAAAAAAAAAAAAAAACGTGTCAATAGTCAACATTCTTACAATGTGCAATGTAATGTGCCTGTAATAAGATTTAACTTAGAAAAATAAAAAGGAAAGTTTTTTTCAAGACAGGCAGCCTATCACAAAATGCTACAGTGCTCAATTTTTGATATTTCAAATCATTTAAGCCATTGGTAAAGAACATTTTAAAACTGCCCTCTATTTTCGTAAACAAGCACAAACAGTTTAAATAACAGAGTTTGTTTAAAAAAAAAAAAAAAAGTAAAAAAAAGTAAAATAACAACATTTTTGTCAATAGCAAACATTCTTAAAATGTGCAACTTCCTTGAAATATTGTAATAAAAATGTAACTTCGAAAAAATAAAAGGAAAGTTTGTTCAAGACAAGCATGTCACAAAATGCTACAGTACTAAATTTGATATTTCAAATTGTTTAAGCCATTGTTAAAGAAAACATAACTGGCCTCTATTTTTGTAAACGACCACAAACTAGTTTAACTTAAGTTCTTACAACTTCACAGTTCTTACAATTTAAGTCACAGCTCTTCACAAAACAAAAAAACAACAATCTTCATTCTGGACAAGTGAAAGAATAATCAAGATGTACTGATTCAACCAACAAGTTTGTTCTTGAGAACCTGTATTTTGTGTGACAGTTTCTGTGCGTCAAGTCCCAGCAACACTTTCTGGAAAAACTCAAAAGTATACTTCAGGTCTGAAGGATAACTGAGATTCAAGCAGTATATGACTCCCAAAAGAAGAGAACAAGCCTTGGTGACATCGCCAACATTCTGAAGAACTTTCACTCCTTCAACAATCAGTCCAACATCCAATGGTGGGTCACAGGCTTCTGTATCTTCAGGTCTGATGATGTAAATTCCAATTACAGTATTGGCCATGTCTCTCTCGGAATTCTCAAAGTCTGTGTCCTACAAAACACAAAAACAGTAACACTGTTCAGTCACTTTAACTGCATCAAAAATGCAGGTTGTAAATTTAACATCACTTAGTAATACATCTAGAAAAAGCAAGTAATCTGAGAATTCTGTATCAACTGTCCATTCCATAATGCTTCACATCACTGACTTGCAGTGACTTACAAGACTACTCTAGCATGTTTGTTAGGGTTGTCAAAAGTACAGGCTTCGGTACTCAAATTTAAAAATCTGACGAAACCAGCATTTTCCGCAAGAAAATCACTACTGGTTATTGGCCATAGTGTTCATGTGCTCAACAGATATGACTGTGATGCTCTTCACCAAGCGCTCGCACATTAGCACAACGGAGAGTTTTAAAACCGCATTATTAAAGAAATAAATAGTTATACCATCATATTTACCTCATGTTCACAAAACAGAGCTGGCCATCTGCTTTTGAAGTCAACAATGAAGGGCATCTCTTCAATTACTTCATGTCTTCTGTAGACAAAAGTTTTTTCCATTTTGTGTTTAATAATTTGATGGTTGTCCCTTTTCTGAACCTCAGACAGCAATGCCAGTCGCTCTTCCTCTAGGCTTTGTTTGTTCTCTCCAGCTGGATAATCAGGGTAGAAATTAGGGCTGCACGATTAATCGCAATAAAACCGCACGCGATTTGGCAAAGGCTGCGATTATTTTAAGCGCAGCTTGTCAGTGGAGTGAGGCTGATCGGTAGTAAACACTGCCCCATTTGAACACCAGAGGGCGCTCTCACGCAAACACGCTAAATATGCCCCGCCGCAGAAGTACAATAACACCGCATCATTCCAGGAAATCCCTGTCGCTGTAGCTGATTAGTCAGAAGATTGAAACGCTTTGATTAAACATGACTTATAAATGCACGACTGCCTTATTCTGTGTCAGAAGCTCATCATCTCACAGAAGGAGGAGCTCAACTGTCCTTATGAAGTGAGTTTGGAGTAAATGCATGTTATTAAATGTTGCATGTTATTAAAACGAGGTTCATAAATGATTCTCGTGTTTGGAAAGATATTTGACTCGTGTTGTTTTTTTCAAATGCACGTTATAAGTGACTCAAACTCACAGTGCTTTCAGATGGAGCAGCGTTTACAGAGCCGTACATCAATGACAAACTGCGCATAAAAAATAATCGCAGCCTTTGCGATTTTAAAATCGCAATAAGCGATCTCGATTTAAGTGCGATTACATGGACATTGCGATTAATCGTGCAGCCCTAGTAGAAATTGAATTCAGCCTTCTTCGGCTTTTTGACTTGGTTTGGACTTGTATTTTCACCATGTTTGTGTTTTAAAGAATTTAGCTTTATGTCAGAACAGCCAGCTGCTCGTAGTGTACGCCGATAATTCGCCATCGTCCACTGTAGACTGATTTTCCAGCCATAGAACCCACCAACTGATCCTTTTTCCTGTAGGCATGGATGCTTTGTAATCAGCGCTTTCGCAACCTCTTCATATTCTTCAATCCTAGGGTACACTTTGTACTTCACTACTTCTGCAGCCAAGGATTTCAGAATTTCTGATTTTAGTTTAGGCTTTGAGTCTATGTTAAGTAAAGTACCATCATTCAAGAACTCTTCGTGGGCTTTCTGCAGTTCCAGCTCTACCTCTTAGGGAAACTTAGGGATCGGAAAGTTAGTTGGCCAGGTTTCACTCCTCAGCGTTGTGGATGAAGACAGCTCAGAAGTTGAGGCAGAAGCAACATCTGATGTTGTTGGAGAAACTGACAGGCAAGATGGTGACGGAGATGAAGTTGATGAGCGTATATCAGTGTCCGCAGAAGAGAGAGAACAGACATCATATGCACTTTGTGCTACCACTTTAACTGTTCCTTTGTCCTGGAGATCCAAAGTTGAGGTAAGATTCAAGAAATCATCAAAGTCAGTATCAAGATACTGCAGCCTGAAATCTCCTGTGACACCACATTGTTTCCTAATCTCAGATTTAAACTCTTCAATAGATTTGGGTATTCCAGAGGGCAGCGTCAATTTAAATGAATTACTATCGCCTAGAACAATTTTGAATTTTGCTGGATCAGTCATTTTCTGTTTGATCAATCACTCTGAAAGAGAAAAAAGAAAACTGGTCAAGCAGCATGTATGTACCTTTTCAAGGTAACCATACGGATAGCACCAACTTTATAATCACAGAGAGGATAACAGTCTGCCAATTCACCCAGCTCTATAAACGAAACATCCCTTGGATGTGGTTCCAATTCAAAGGATCGATAGTGTTCATTGTACCAGGAATCTAACTTTCTTGCTATAAAAGCAATTCCATCTTTCAAAACACAAATCTGCACAATTTCTGCAAAATCAGACAACCCACTGATTGTTCCATGCACAATGATCATACCCTTTGTGTACTTTATGCCATCAGAAAATACTGTCTGAGCTAAATTAACAGAAGTGTTCGGGTATCTTTGATTAAAGGTGTAAGCAACGTCTTCATGAAGAACATCGACAGGGACAGTTGAAATGCGTGTAACCTCTACAGACAATTCATCACACCGGCCTGACTGCATAAATTGACCAACCATGAGCTGATGTTTCCTGGCCAAAGTCTTGGTGATATTTTTGAAACAGTTAGTGTGCCTAGCTACTCGTTTAAAAAAACTGTGCTTGGCTTCGAATCTCATTGTCCAGAATGAAACAGGTGGACCAAAGAGACGGATCATCACTGGATAATGTTCCAGAAAGTGATGTTTTGGCAAAAGCTTTCTTTCTGGAAAAAGTACTTGGAACAGATTGCGGTGTTCAGATATTTTGCTCTCCAAGTATGCAACAGACTCAGTAGTATGCACAGGACACACAACAAGTTCAACAATGTCTTTCAGGAGAAGAAGGAGTTCCCAAGCAGGTTCATCCTGAGGTATAAGTTTTCCAGCAATGAATGGTATTAGCCGCAGCAAACACCAATTCTCATGTGCGTTTCCCCCAATAGTTTTTTTCCTTGAAAAAGTGAGTGGAAGCACATGAGGGCGATTGGTTTTATCTCCCCACTTGAATGGGAATTCCTGAATCAGCTTATTAAGTTGATCAAAGGTGAATATTTCTTCTTTGTAAATATTTCAAAGCATCCAGCCAACTCAACAGGCACTATACCTTCTAGGAGATCATGGGCCACATCTGGTGGAACACCTGCAGTAACTTTAAAGTATGAGAGGTTCTCAGATAAAGGACAAGCATTTTTTACACCACAACATGCTTCTCCTTTCTTACATGCATCTGCTACATGTTCATCATGCTGCTCTTCAGATCTGAGAGGAAAAACACCATCTCTGACCTCCTTTGACTGAGTTTCTGTGCGTGTAGCAGTGCAAAACCTACAAAAATATTCCCCTGAAAAATTCTCAACAAAACCTGCTAATGCATGTGCACCAAGACTGTCTGCAACCACATACTGGACTGTGCCTCTGATAAATGTTTTCAAGTGATTGACAAACATACCCTGTTGCTCTAAAGTGATGAGATCGTTCACAAGAGGCTCAACATTTTTTCTATAGCCATAGGCCTTCACATCATCACTTTTACATAGCAGAGCGAGATGAATTGAGGACAACGATGAACTACAGCCTGGTGGTAAGTTCCCTAAGATCCAATAAACCGCACAGATCTTATGCTTTTTGCGTGACGTTCCTAATGGATTACACAGCTCAAAGTCATCTATGTACAGACACAAGGAGAGTCTGAGCTCAGTCCCTGAGAGAAACTCATTATCTTTAAAGTGCTGACCATCTTTGAAAGATCTGTAAGACCCATCATTTATGATTTGCAGCCCTGCATGAGCACCAACAACTTTATTAAGTATGTCTTTCTGATTAAGCAGCTGTTGTAATGATTTTAGGATGGGTATGTATTGGAAATATGTATTTTTTTCAGACTGAAGAATCATTTCAACAGGTTCAATTATTTCAAAATGTTCCCTGTAATATTTCATGCGTTTGAAAGCAGTGGCTAAAGGACCATCTTTTGAAGTAGCGTTCAACAGAGGATTGGATGATGACAAAGAACTGATAAGCTCTTTTATGACCAGCTGATCTACATGAAGATCATGTTTCTGAAAGGTATCAAGAATAACTTGCGTCGATACGGATCCTGATGCAGAACTGATCAAGTACTGCAAATCTGTGATAAGTTCATCAATAGCATTACTAGGAACATGAAAATAATTTTCAAGTTTTAGCAAAATGGATGCAAATTTTAGCTCTATGGTTTTGGACAAATCTTGTCCTCCTGTGACCATTTCAACACTACCTGAAACATCTACATTCTCCTCTTCAGCTGGCAATGGATCTTCACTCAATTCCTGAGTACCACTTTCTCTAACGACCCCTGTTTTGAAGTCCTGAAGAGAATAAGGATTGTGCTTCCTATTCTTATGGGACTTAAATGTGCTATACACATTTGTCTGAAAAGAACAGTGCTCAAACATACAAGGCACAATCTCACTGTTTTTTAGGTGGTTATGGATGTGACTAAAATACTCTCGTTCTGACGCTATATCGCCGCAAGAACACACATGGCAATTGAACGTGGCTACACTTGCAGGTAACCCAGTGTTCTCCTTTGCATGGTTACGACTGAGATGGCTGTGTAGCGCATTCCAGGTTTTAAAACTACAGGGACACTCGGAATAAGTGCACGGAAAACGATTACCACGACCATAATGTCCATGTCCACTACAATCTATAGTGTTTCAACAACTGTGATCTAGTCAAGACTGTTATTTTGCAGTCCTTGCACTGCCACATGCTTGCCTTGAGAAACACGAGTTTGTATAACTGCCTAAAAAAAAACGCTAAAACTCAAAAGACTGATAAATTAACATAACTCTGTGAACAGCTACAACACTTTTTCCTGGCGGTATTTAACTGAATGGTAAAAAATTATAAAATATTTATACCTGAAAAAGTCGCAACCTTCTCCTCAATGTGGTTCGTGCTTCGCTCTTTCGTCTGTCTTCCGTTCTGTTGCTCTGCCTCCCAGTGAGCAGCTACGGTATCCGCAAAGATCAAATTTATTTGGGTTTTGCGTTTTACTCAACAATGTTATGTTGGCCGATCAAACCCAGTCATTTTCTTTGTCTGAACCATCACTCTGAAAGATAGGGGGAAAAAAACAGGTTACGCAGCATATATATATATATATATATATATATATATATATATATATATATATATATATATATATACACACACACACACACACACATACATATATATATACAAACTTTATAATCACAGAGAGGATAACGCCAAATCCACCCAGCTCTAAACATGCCTTGGAAACCGATCCAATTCAAAAGATCGATAGTGTTCTTTGTACATAAAACTTAACTTTCTTGCTATAAAAGCGCGCAATGTATAGTGTTATTTCTTTCTATATATAGTGTTTCAACAACTGTGATCTAATCAAGAAGACTGTTATTTTGCAGTCCTTGCACTGCCACATGCTTTACTTATGTTTAACACGTGTTAGCATAACTGGCAAAAAAAAAACAAAAAAACGTAAACTCAAAAGACTCCGAAATACACCGATAACATAAATTATCATAACTCTGTGAAAACCCACACCACTTTTTCCTGGCGATATTTAACAGGATGGTAAAGAATTATTAAATATTCATACCTGACAAAGTCACCATCTTCTCCTCCTCAATATAGTTCGTGCTTGGCGCTTTCGTCTGTCTACCGTTCTGTTCCGTTGCTCCGCCTCCAAGTGAGCAGCTACGGTATCCGCAAAGATCAAATTTTATGGGGTTTTGCGTTTCATTCAACAATGTTAAGTTGGCCAATCAAACCCTTATTAAGTAAAGTCTACAGTACAATTTTTTTGTAGAAATAACATAGTTAACTTGTGTTAATTTAGTTACTTTATGTTTTATGTACTGTGAACAAGGGTGGGTGTAGTAAAACTAACAATAGTTAAAGTTCATTTTTTTGAGTGTATTCCGATTGTCAAATCGGCAAGTGGATGTGTTTTGTTGTTTAAACACCTTTACAACGATCGCGTTAGTTGAGCTATATGCGCGATGGGGCGCCGCCATGTTAGTTTGTGCAGCAGTTTAGAGAATCAGATCTGTTGGATTTACAACACATGAATTCATCCACTTCTCCTGAAATACATGAAAGTATTGTGGCCGATGAACCGGGAGAAGAATGGAGTAAACAGTTGATCACTTTTTAGCAATTGATCACGTGATGCACTGACCGTTCTAATCACATGGTGTGATTGTACGCTCCAGGGACCAGCCTAGACTGATCACACCGGTGTGATCGTACGTGCGAAAGGGTTAAAAAAAATCACTGTGATATTGGCACACTGGTTATCTGTCCTGTTGTTGTTGTTTTATTTTGCAATGGTAACAAGCCTCCACTATCTTTTCCTCTTGGGGTTTCCAGATGTTAAGAGCTTAAATCCCCTAAACTGAGCTTTTTTCTTAAAATTAGGCTATACATTTTCTACAAAGTGAGTATGAGTTCCTTCATGAGACCGCGTCAGCGATTTGATGCTAACTAATTCTTTGAGTGAACCTTCTCATTGACAAACTGTAATAAATCCAAACATGAATCTTGACCATATTGTTTGCGATTTTGGTTGGTGAATAAATGGATTATGCAAACTCTGTGCTACAATACAAATATGTATATATTTTTTTTACATAATTTGGAATTAGGTTTTATTTTTTGAGAGAAGCTTTGAAGGGGGTGGATTGGAATCCACTGCTGCTTCAATATACAGTGGGTACGGAAAGTATTCAGACCCCCTTAAATTTTTCACTCTTTGTTATATTGCAGCCATTTGCTAAAATCATTTAAGTTAATTTTTTTCCCCTCATTATTGTACACACAGCACCCCATATTGACAGAAAAACACAGAATTGTTGACATTTTTGCACATTTATTAAAAAAGAAAAACTGAAATATCACATGGTCCTAAGTATTCAGACCCTTTGCTGTGACACTCATATATTTAACTCAGGTGCTGTCCATTTCTTCTGATCATCCTTGAGATGGTTCTACACCTTCATTTGAGTCCAGCTGTGTTTGATTATACTGATTGGACTTGATTAGGAAAGCCACACACCTGTCTATATAAGACCATACAGCTCACAGTGCATGTCAGAGCAAATGAGAATCATGAGGTCAAAGGAACTGCCTGAAGAGCTCAGAGACAGAATTGTGGCAAGGCACAGATCTGGCCAAGGTTACAAAAAAAAATTCTGCTGCACTTAAGGTTCCTAAGAGCACAGTGGCCTCCATAATCCTTAAATGGAAGACGTTTGGAACGACCAGAACCCTTCCTAGAACTGGCCGTCCGGCCAAACTGAGCTATCGGGGGAGAAGAGCCTTGGTGAGAGAGGTAAAGAAGAACCTAAAGATCACTGTGGCTGAGCTCCTGAGATGCAGTTGGGAGATGGGAGAAAGTTGTAGTAAGTCAACCATCACTGCAGCCATCCACCAGTCGGGGCTTTATGGCAGAGTGGCCCGACGGAAGCCTCTCCTCAGTGCAAGACACATGAGAGCACACCTGAAGGACTACAGGATGGTGATAAATAAGATTCTCTGGTCTGATGAGACCAAGATAGAACTTTTTGGCCTTAATTCTAAGCGGTATGTGTGGAGAAAACCAGGCACTGCTCATCACCTGTCCAATACAGTCTCAACAGTGAAGCATGGTGGTGGGAGCATCATGCTGTGGGGGTGTTTTTCAACTGCAGGGACAGGACGACTGGTTGCAATCGAGGAAAAGATGAATGCGGCCAAGTACAGGGATATCCTGGACGAATACCTTCTCCAGAGTGCTCTGGACCTCAGACTGGGCCGAAGGTTCACCTTCCAACAAGACAATGACCCTAAGCACACAGCTAAAATAACGAAGGAGTGGCTTCACAACAACTCTGTGACTGTTCTTGAATGGCCCAGCCAGAGCCCTGACTTAAACCCAATTGAGCATCTCTGGAGAGACCTGAAAATGGCTGTCCACCAACGTTTACCATCCAACCTGACAGAACTGGAGAGGATCTGCAAGGAGGAATGGCAGAGGATACCCAAATCCATGTGTGAAAAAGACTCATGGCTGTATTAGATCAAAAGGGTGCTTCTACTAATGGCGCTTTTCCACTACACAGTACCAGCTTGCCTCGGCTCGGCTCGACTCGGCTCTGTTTGGTTTTCCACTGTGTAAAAGTTGTACCTGTACCAGCTTCCAGGTACTTTTTTTCGTACCACCTCCGGCGAGGTTCTAAGCGGGCTGAGGCGAGTTGAGGCGATACTAAAATGTGACGTGAAATCACGGCAGACTGCTGATTGGTCAGAGAGAATCGTCACTATTCACTGCGTCATCATTGCACGCGCCAGACGCAGTATCCTGAATAAAAAACAGCAAAAACAAAAACATCCAAAAACAGCATACACTCGATTTCCTCCATTGTCCTGTGTGTGTGGGTAGCGGGTGTGTCTCGCGCCTCTCGCGTAAAAGATTAAGTCACGGCAGTTTCCTGCGGCGTCGCTATGACGACCAGGTACTATTGTGGAGGTACTATCTGCAATGGAAAACGGAGCGAAAAGCGAGCCGAGCCGAGCTGAGTCGAGGCGAGGCGAGTCGAGTCGAGCTGGTACTGGTAATGGAAAAGCGCCATAAATACTGAGCAAAGGGTCTGAATACTTAGGACCATGTGATATTTCAGTTTTTCTTTTTTAATAAATGTGCAAAAATGTCAACAATTCTGTGTTTTTCTGTCAATATGGGGTGCTGTGTGTACAATAATGAGGGGAAAAAATAACTTAAATGATTTTAGCAAATGGCTGCAATATAACAAAGAGTGAAAAATTTAAGGGGGTCTGAATACTTTCCGTACCCACTGTATATGTAATGTGTGATTATAATCAAGGTATTAATCAATATTTTTCCTTCTAAATATCAAATGAGTTGAATGACTTCTCTGGAGATTTTACTTTGTTATAGATGTTACCAGTGTGATTACTGAAATTTTCTTTCCATGTTTTCTTTAATGTCTGTATTTGATATCTGAATGAAGTAACAGTGCTTGCTTATTTAGCCCGACTTCCAGAAATGAAATAGGGACGTGTTTTGTGTCTTCAATGTGTTAAAACATATAGGGGTCATTGAAGCCAATAGTTTAAGGGACCATTTCTTTGTTAAAGCCTTAGTTTCCTGTTAGACTAAAGTGAAGCTCTCCTTGAGAGAAAGAACGTATTATCTTGATGTTTTGAGACGACTCTCCTGTTTATCGTTAGAGCCTGGACAAATCCAACCTTGGAAAAGCTGTGTGTCAGTGTGTGTGTTAGTCTTTTTGGTTACAGGTTAAGGAACCACTGGCATTATTGGAGATTGACTGAGTTGTTGTTCTGGACATATTGGCGCCCAGCAACCCAAATCTGCGACCTGGAAGGTCACGACGTGCCTAACTTCAGGGTCCGAATATCAGCTGCCTAATCGATGGAAATATGCTTCAGTCTATCTGTAAATGTAATGTATGGAAAATTACTTTTTGTTTATCTATTTCCTAGCCAATCAGAAACTGCAACCTGAAGCAAGGATGTAGCTTATACCTTGGTGTAGGGTATAACTCCTGTGATCTTTGTAACTGTAAGCGGGGCAGCCTACGAACTCCTGTGTGAGTCTTGAAGCTGACTTATGCTGATGAAACTGCAAACTATCTTCAGTAAAACTTTTCTTCAATTTATTATTTGAATAAATCCATCCTTCGGATAAGACGTTAAAGACGTTGTGGTCATTAAAAATCCCAGGATGTCCTTCGAAAAAGAGTAGGGGTATAATCCCGGCGTCCTGGACAAATTTGCCCCTTGGCCTCTGTCCATCATGGCCTCCTAATCATCCCCATATACTGATTAGCTTCATCGCAGTCTCCTCTCCACTAATAAGATGGTGTGTGATGGGCATTCTAGCGCAATATGGCTGCCGTCGCATCATCCAGGTGGATGCTGCACATTGGTGGTGGTTGAGGAGATTCCCCCTTCTATGTAAAGCACTTTGAGTAACCAGAAAAGCGCTATATAAATGTAATGAATTATTATTATTATTTGTATTGCAACAACAAAAAAGACGACTTACATTGGTTACATTCTGGCAGTGTGTGTTATGTGCGAATAAGTCACGGTGCTCTCGACTCATATTTTATGAGTAAACCCACATAAAGAAAACATGACATGGTGTCAGAAGTGCTGGCTGTTGTCATAGTTATAAGGAACAGTCAAGATGCCGGCAAGAAGGGTGAAAATAAATAAAGTCAAGGCATGGCTACGAGTAAAAGCTGCATGCACATCAGACAAAATGGAGCATTTCAAGCCACCCTCAGTAATGACATTGACTGCCAATGTGAGTGAAAACCGGTGCTAATGGGAGCAGAGATTTGTATTGTATATGACGGCAGCTGATCTCTCTAAAAAGAATATGAAAGTTCAAGTTGCAGTTCTGCTACATTCATTAGGTGATGATGCCGTAGAGATTTACAACACTTTTGAAATAGCAAAAGAAGCACCAGAAGAAGTGACAAAAGAACAAAAGAAAAAATAACTTATTAAGCAAAAAAAATGTGAATTTGGAGCATCAGAGGACGACATGATAAGATACAAAATTGTCTTTAGTGTGACAGAAAAACTTCTGAGAGAACCAAATTGGACTCTACAAAAGGCCATAGACATGCAGAGCATCTGACATTGCCAAAGAAAGAATGAACAATGGCATCAGTGAAAAAAGAAAGTGAATGATGAAATCTGTGCAGACACTCCAAGCTGTTAATAGTTTGTTTATTGGGACCCTTCAATGCACACAGATAAATGCAATCTGTAAAAATGAAGATTCATGGTACACAACCAATGACTATCAGAGGGATCCCTATTGATGTCATACTCAAGCCCACAGAGACACAAGGATCAAACCGGCTGGTATGCATTCCTGAAGTGCCAAAAGGGACCAAATCTGGTGGAGCAATACCCAGAGGTGTTCCAAGGGCTAGGAGAATTTCCAGATGAGCATCACATATTGATCCAAGGATTACCCCTGTGGTTTATGGATGTAGAAAAATTCTGCTGGCAATAATGGACAGGCTAAAAGAAACGCTGGATCAGTTAATGTCATTGCACCTGTCATAGAGCCAACGGAATGGGTCAAAAGTCTGGTGATAACCGAAAAATAAAACGCCTCAAAACCTCCAGTGAGGTGTTCCAGTAAAATAACAGTGAAGCCTTTGGCTACATAAATGGTGTGCATGTGATTGCTGGTGATATGATCATCGCAGCTGGTGATGAGAAGAAACACACAGAAATTATCCACAAAGTGATCAAAAGAGCCAAAGACGTAAACCTCAAGTTCAATGCAGACAACATACAGTACAAAGTCACGAAAGTGAGATACATGGGCCACATAATAAGTGCAGAAGGTGTTCAACCTGACGGTACAAGCAATTGCCAACATGCCCGCTGCAGAAGACAAAAAAAGGCCTACAGAGACTGCTGGGCATGACAAAATACTTGTCACAGTACATAAGAAATGGAGCAGCTTTAAGACAGTTTCTGAGAAAAGACTTGGAGTAGCTATGGATGCCTGAACATGATACAGCATTGGTCAGCTTAAAAGAAGTATTCACTGAGGCTCCAGTGCTAAAGTTCTTTGACCCAAAACAGCAAATTGTGCTTCAAGCAGCAGATGCATCAAAGGATGGCCTTGTGCATGTTTGCTACAACAAGGACGTCCAGTCGCTATACGTCTAGAGACAGATACTGAGTGCAATTATGTGCAGATTGAGTTGTTACTGGCTGTGGGTTCTGCTCGTAAATTTCATAAGTATTCGGCTCTGAAGCCCAAGCACCCTAAAGATGGTGAATTAGAACACAGCTTTAGTTGAGATCAGGTGTGAGATGGTACCTCATGTGTTTCCAGTAAGTAGAGGTACATACAGATTTCCAATACTTTGAAAAAAATTATATTGATTTGATATTGTTTGCACTTGAACTGAATGACATGAGCTTGTGTGTGTGAGCTCCACACACCTTACTGAGAGCCACAAACTTCTTTCCTGAAAAACAAAATTACACATATAATCAATTTAAATGTGTGAAGTCAGCAGCAACATGAGTCCACATCGCCATCAGATTTGCCGTTGAAAGTACAAAGCAGTTCTCAGTTCAAAGCACATGAGCACAGCTTTTGGCCTGGTTTTTTTTTTTTTTTTTGGATGTACTTCAGCACTTATTTTTTTCCAGTAGAGGCCAGCAGAGACCACTCTTAATACAGGAAATGCTAGTGCTATGGGAATGGCTACACATGGTAATGCTGAGTTTTACAGATTTTTTTTTTTTTTTTTTTTTAAATTGCTTACACACAATTTCTGAAACTATGGCTGAAATTCTTGTAACATAATTTATGTTACAGTTATTGAACTGAACAGAATCAAAAACTGAAATGACTTGATCTGAATATTGACACTATTGGCTTGTTGGCCAAGCTGCTTCTCAGGTAATTTTGAATTTGTTACTATTGCGACTATTAGTATTACTATTGTGAAACAATCTATATTGTAGCTAGTATGTACATGCAATATATATATATATATATATATATATATATAGATACAGTATATACACACACACACACACCGAATATGCATGCAAGCCGAAAGTCGACTCTGTTTGTGTGTGTGTGTGTGTAGGTATATATATATATATATATATATATATTTTTTTTTTTTTAAATTATAAACAGAAATTCAAGGGGGCAAAAATAATTTATTTCTCAAAACTGAGTTTTGATTTCTATGTGAACAATTTATTTTTAAGTGTTTTCACACATGATCATTTGGTGTAGGTCATCAATAAATGAGTGTGGCATGTAGAGAACTGTGTTTAGAGTTTTGCAAAAAGTTTGTCTTTCAATTTCAAACTGAGTGTAAAGTGTATAATGTGCTTATAGTTTTGCAGACTTGGTCTGAAGATTAGGTACATGAGTGAATGGTTTCACTGAGTGGGCCTCAAGTTCTACTTTTAGTATGTAAAAAAAACAAAACAAAAAAAAAACCTCTTTTTGGAACTGGTTGATCGTAGGCTTCATTGATCTGAACTGAATCTGATCTGAAAAAATCAGTATTTGTGGATAATTTTGTCAATATTCAATAAAATATGGAAAACAATTTGCACGTTTTATCACACAAATGTGCTTTAATGTTTAAGGAAGTTTGTTTTGAAATGCTTTTAATTTTGCACAAAATGAAACAAAGTCATACTTTCCGGTCAAAAATGTCCGGCCTACAAAAAAATAAGGAAAATAAAAATACCTTATATAAATAAATCTCTCATTATATTGTAATGTATGTTATATTATAACTAAATATGATATTCAATCTTTTTGTCAACTTGTTTTCTTTTAAATTAGGACAGGTTTTGTATTATGAAACTGATTGATCTGAAGATAGCCTGTAATACTCAAAATAGTTTTGTTTGTGTACATGCACGTGTGTATGTATGTGTATGTGCTCGCGGTTGCGCGGTCGTGCATGTATCCCCAAATGCAGACCTTTATCTTTGCAAGCACACATGTAGATATGTGAACATTAACATGCTCCTGAACACTAAATGCATCTCTTATTTTCGATCTCCCCAATTCATTTTCAATGGATGGTCATTTTTGACCAATATAAGCTTAGAGGTCACTTATTCAAAAATAAATACAAAACCTGTCCTAATTGAATGAAAACAAGTTGTCAAAAATATTGAATCCAATATATGGTGATAATATAACAAGAGATTCATAATAATTTTTTTTGTACGCTGGTCATTTTTGACCAGGAATACCACAAGTGTGTAACTGTGCCATTTTGTGACGTTTTAGTCTAATGCGATAACATTAATTAACATTTTCGGGAAAAACTCTGGCAGGGCAGGGCCCCCATCATATTAAAGGCACAATATGTAACTTTTTTTGCTTTAAAAATAGCAAAAATCACTATATCTATGTTATATATTTTTTTTAGTTGTGTACTTACATTATCCCAAACCAGGAGAAATTAGTAATTTAATTCGAAGACACGTCCCGTTTCTTTATTTCCGTTTTGTCGCCGTCAATGGCGCCATATCCGCGTTGTCCCTGGTTTCCGCTCGTACTGCCATAGCAACCAGAGCTATGAACCAGAGCCCTCTGATAGTAACCAAAGCAACAGACGCAGACAACTGTGTAGATCGCAATGTCTATTTGCACGCTGTTGTTGTTTCGTTCAAACATTAAGCAAGCAGACTTTGGATAAAAAAAGGAGACCTAAAACGAGAATCAATATCAGCGCGGTGTTTTCGAGATGCCTAGAGCTCCCATAGACAGTAACGTTATATAAACGAGAGCTCCACGTCCGAGACTTCGACCGCTCCTACATGCACTTTATTAAACAGGTGAGCACATTTACATAAAACGAATTAATGTTATATAGTTCAACAATGATAAAATGTTAGAATATGATCTGTATGTTATTCTAATGTTGATCTAGCTTACTGCTAGTCTCATACAGACAAACTAACACATAAATTTCAACACATTCAAATTCAGTTTAGTGTGCTAGTGTAATGTTAGACTAAGTGAAACAGCGCTGTGTTACCTCACAAGTTTAATTTGTCTAATAAACTGACCTGTGAGTTGTAATTCTGCACTCGCGTGTAACGTTTGTTCGGTAGAATGAAATGTCCATATTCCTTTTATATCCGCGGGACTCACGTCGCGTGTGGAGCTGATAGCTGTCTCTTAGCAATCCCGAACTGCTTCATATCACAGTCATGATAAAAGCATCGATGTATTCAGTCATCCATAAACATCATTAGATCGGTCGGCTTGACGTTGACGACAAGATCCATAATTCTTAGCAAATGTTGCGTCATCAAACTGCGCCTTTGTTATTGTAAAGAGGCTAGCGACCCCTAGCGGCGAAAAATTCCATACTGTACGTTTAATTAAGTATCTATTTATGTTTTTACTGATGCTTCTATGTTGTAATTGTTGGAGCTTGTATTGCAAGACAAATTTCCGTGTACACGGACAATAAAGTGCTATCTATCTATCTAACATTTTCGGGAAAAAGAAAATACTCTCCTTGTGTGTACGGAACACAACCCACTCCCGAAATTTGGTTTGGAACCACATGAGGGTGAGTAAATGACGACAGAATTTTCATTTTATGTAAACTACCTCTTTAAGTATAGAACATTAAATGAAACATGGCAACATTGCGCATTACACATCGTTTTCCCTCAAAGCAGATGCCACGGACACCAATGAAAAGAATCTGTGTTGATGTCTTCACCCATCACACAGTGGAACATATTGCTTACTAGTGGCACAATGAGGCTGGGTGACTTTAGTTACACGTTCCTGTGGACTGGCAGACTGTAACAATGGCTACGGAGGCCCTGGTCCCTACATCTATGTGATAAGGCCACGATCTGGTTTCACTCCATCCTGCTGGTGCTGATTGACATCCTTGAATGCAGCTTTTGATGCAAGGCTCCAGTTTAATTAAAGCATTTACCCAGAGATCTGCAGAGAGGTCTGCTGATAAATACTGAATGGAGTTCATCCACTGGTGTCCACGGCATGATGGGAACAGACTAGTACTTTGTGGCTGGATACAATTAGGCAGAATTCTAAGTTTTGCTGTGTTTTCAGATCTTTTTATTGGGTCTGGGTGAGGAAAGTAGTTCTGGATCAGAAAGGCCCAGGCCCAGGCCTTTCTGCCACAGCAAGCTCTGCCAACACGGTTGAGCCTCTGTGGCCCTGAGTAACGGGCAGTGTGAGATTTCACACGGTCGAAACATGGCACTGACTCTCTGGTGTCAGGGTGGCAGTGTTAGAGCGAGGCGGGATCAGCTCTCTATCCACTGGGGCTGATATCAGGGTGTCAGGCTACCTGTGTGGGCTTGCAGGAGTGTTATAAAGTCACTGGCAATCCATCCGCCCGCTGTTGCGACCTCTGAACTCCATAGCCGTCTCTGAGCTTGAATGCTCACGGTTCCCTGTAGCTTTGAAGTGAGGCACTCTTGCAGTGTGCTTCTGTCCTGATGTGTCGGTGATGAAATCGATGGTGAAAGGGAAAGCTTAATGTAGACTTTGCTATCTGCATTCCGTGGCGACTGCTGCCCAACAACAATGTGCGCCGATAGTTTGTATGGCATCTGAGAGAGGGGGCTGAGTTGTGGACGGGCAGAAACAGGTAACAGATACCCTTCTGTCACCTGTTCCTTACACCACCACTGACAACAAGGACCCCCATTCACAACCCACCCTCCTATTCTTCCCTCCAACTATGAATAAGTAATCATTCCATCCAAGAGGCGGGCAGGCAACTTGGACCGGACCATTTCATGTGGCAGGCGTGGGTAAAGCGATCCCCCCATCATAGGCAACCAGAGCCGTAGAGGGCCTCTTCTTCAGCCGGTCTGTAACCCAACCTGTGGCTTTCGCTCTCTCTGTTTACCTGCTGCATCAGGCTGGCCCTTTATTCCAGTGAGTGGCAGCTCAGAGGGGCTCACTTTCACCTCTGTACTATGGCACATTGTAATATTTAATGGCAAACAAGCTTGAGGGGGAGCATGGGTAACTGGACCCTGCGTTTTCCACCAAGAAATAGAGGTTAAAAAGGCAGTTTAATCTTCACTATTGTAGCACAACACACATTGAAGTCTAACATGGTTGCATGGGAATATCTGTAGTGGTTTGCCATGAAATAAATTTTATAATATTATAAATATTCGGAATGTTACTCAGAGAACAGGTCTTGGGTTTAATTCATTTGAAGTGCTTGTGCTAAATGTTACACTTCCAGATGTAAGAAAACAATTCCTGCTACCTCTTGCTCTGGTCATCTATGTTGATTTTCTAACAGAGTTTGCAGATTTTCTTTCAGACTTATTGGTTAATGAGGATAGTGCGTCATATTGATTGTCATATATAGATCGTTGAATGTCATATTGCCACATATTGAAGCGATGCATTAGGACTTGAGTTTAGACTCACTAAACTATTTTGGGATCAAACAAAATGTCAACAGTCCCACTTATTGCTTTAACCATACACCAGACCAGGGGTTCCTCAACTATTGCCCTCCGGGTCCACTTTCCTGTTTAGCTCCAACCTTGGTCAAATTCACCTGCCTATAACTTTCTAGAAATCCTGAAGACATTGATTAGCTTGTTCAGGTGTTTGTTTAGGGTTGAAGTGAAACCATCCAGAACCCCAGCACTAGTCTTAATTATATCACTTGGAACTGATGTTACTGATAAAGATATTGCACCTCAAAGCAATGATATTAGAGATCATTGTCCCATCTTGTGCTCCATGCGTGCAGCTGAGATTAGTTATATTGCACCACATTCGTTGACTAGGTATAACTATTGTTGTAACCACCAGCGCTTGAAGTTGAAAGAGATAAAATGCCGGTACTCCCCCATGGGGAGTTGGGGAATCTATCAATTTGCCACTTCTATAATTCATCATCAAAAACCTTTACTCTAAGGCTATAAATGTCACAATCAGCTGCTGGGTCATTATTTAGTAGAACGAAATAACTACATGTTGTTTCTCTGTGTTTGTCATTCACTCTGATTAGCAGTTTAAATCAGTGCATTGACTGAGTGCTGTTTGCCACTGGACTATAAAAAATTTGTTTATGATTTATCAGAACTTTTCACAAATCTTTTGTCAAATCAGCTTAACCCTCTGGGGTCTAAGGTGTTTTTGGGGTCCTTGAGATGTTCTGACATGCCCTGGCATTTTTGCAGTTGCTTATAAACATATTAATGGCAAAGGTGTAAATTCATTCTATTTATAAACAAACAGGGCTACCATAATATGTGAGCACCATGCATGTACATGTTTGTATTTTTTCGAGAGAATAATGTTTATGCATGGTTATTGAAAAAACTAAAAACTAAAGTTTCTGAAATAAGGCCACAAAACACATACTAAATATGTGTCAATAAGACTTTTGACTAATGGATGTCGTTGCCTAGAGTTTTTTCTTCAAAATGATGTGAAAATTATCCTGCCTAATCATTCACATAACACAATACATTGATTTAAATTTTACAAAACACTTTCTGTCTGGAAAGGCAATATGCGGAGTGGGCGTCAACGATCATGCATATTTAGTGGTTCGCACCTGGAGACAATGGGGCCCGCATACTTAAGTTCACAAACATTGCTCAGATTGCATAATTATTTTATTTTTTTTAAAGTAACTAGGTTAGGCTACTTTAAGTTAAACCTACAAATCATTTTTACAGTGTGATTGTCTTTAATAATTTATGTGCATGATGTTCATCTAATGCCACATCCACAATATTTTACATTCCATCCACAATTCCATTTTCAAATGAAAATAACATTTTCTAAAGTGTCTTCACGTTCTATTTTCGCTGGAGGAAAACAATAGTGTGATGAGGGGTGAACGCAGCGAAACCTTTACAGTGAATGGGAAACTGTCTCTTTTTGCTCCTGCATCACATTATGTAAACTGCATTTATGACAAGAAAAGTAGAAAGAGGCCTAGTGATGCCGGCCCTGTTACCAGCAACATGTGAGAAGTGCTGGTACACAAGAAAAAGTGAGGGTGAGGGTACGCTACAGCTTAAAATATAGAAGTGTCGGTACTGCGTACGGGCCACTTCAAGCGCTGCTAACCACTAAAGACAAGTAACCTGCCTGATCTGTCTCTACTCTGTGAGCCTAATAAATACAGATACACTTAATGTATATGGGCACAATTCTCTCTTGCACCCTAGATACTGTTACTTCCCTTCAGGTTAAAAAAAGAGAAACGTCATACATCATGGTACATCATACTTGTGCTCTTTAAGGTGGGGTAAGTTGTTTTTGAAATATGCTGATTGAAAGTTAGTCAGTCCGACACAACAACAAACGCGTAGCCAATCAGCATTAGGGGGCTACTATGACGAATGACGATGGAGGAGAGAGAACGATCAAGAGTGAGATTTGAACTGAAGAAAGATTGCAGAAATAGAGATGAGACACAATACAAAAGAGAAAAATTCTGAAGAAATCACTGGAAAATAAAGGGTTATGTCCGGGCAAGAGCTTTAGGACCCGTGTTAATATTATAAACGCTGTCCTGCGCTGGAGAGAGCTAAGTGGGAAGGCCTGAAAACAGACACGGATATTGCTTTGATTCAGGTTCACAAGTGAGTAACACTGGGTTTGAGTGTCATTGTCTGGAGCTGCTGTGCTGCTGGCAAATAACAACCAACTGTTTTGGAATTGTTTTGAATTACTATTGTGTACTGTACGTTCGTTTTTTGTGCTTCCTTGTTCATCATTTGCACTTTATATTTCATTATTCTGTTGCACTTCTGCTATGATAAACAAACATCCTCTCTTGGATTGCGCGGAGGCCAGTTAGTCAGTCACGCTGACAACTGCTAGTGAATGCGGTGTTTACCATCATTGTTAGTGCACTCTGTTAGGATTGAGTTTTGGAGGCGGAGCAATGAAGAAGGGGTGTGTTTGTTTGGGTTGATTTCAAATATCAACATTGGCCAACAGTATATTTCTCAAAAACGACTTACCCCACCTTTAAGAAAGCACTCGTAACCTTGAGTGCAAATGGGGGAAAAACTAACTTTAAAGCTAACTTTAAATCTTTCACGTATCTTGGTTTCATGTTTACCCTTTCAGTTTAGTCTTCATTTTGCCCTGTTAGTCTGCTTGGTTACTGATTACATTCACCTGTGTTCTCTTGTTAAGCCTGTGTATATTCTCCTTGTTCTGTTCAGCCACTTGTCTGTTCGCATTTATGTGTAATGTGGTAATTAGCTATTATGTGTGCACTCTTTTAGTGTTTATTAAAGTATCCGTATTTGTTATTTCTTGCATCATGTATCTTATTAAAACCATAAAGTACAACTGTGTGGAAAGACAGCATTTCTAGCTATAGACAGGCTCTAAAAGCTGCCAGGGCAGAGCATCTCCGAGGACTCATAGAAAATAACCAAAACAATACTAGGTTATTCAGTACAGTGGCATGATTAACATATAATCAGACGTAGTCAGAACTAACATTCCAACAGAGCTTAGTAGTAATGACTTTATGACTTTATTTCACTGAGAAAATAGAAAACATCATAAATACAATTATAAATACACAATCTAAAAACATTTACACTGGTTTTAGCATCAAATAACATTCCCCAAGAGCAACTACAGTTCTTTACACTAAGCTACTGTAGCAGGAGAGCCCATTCTCTATTTTATTAACTCTTCTTTATCTCTAGGTAATGTCCCAAGAATGTTCAAGTTGGCAGTTATTAGGCCTCTGATTAAGAAACCATGCACAACTGGATCCTAGTAAATTAGCAAACTACCAATAAGGGTTTTCTCTAGCAAAAAAAAAATAAAATCAGTTATTTTCTGGAAAAAAATAAAAATTTTGTACTTTTTGATGACAAATGTTTGACTTGGTCCAACAGTTCGAGTTCACAACCTCTTGCTTGATGTATGCACAGAGGTCACGTTAGACTTTCTCATTGTCCGTCATTTTGACGGACAGGGTCGTACAAATTCTGTCATAATCTATAATGTCTATTATCCGTCATTTTAATTTTCATATTTTAATAAGACTTATAATAGCTTTTGTTTTCATTCACATTTTAATCATGAACTTACAGGATGAGTATATAGGCTAGATTATTCATTTATTTATTTATGAACAGAACAGATGAACAAAAACTGTGTGAAATTACATGTTCAACTCAAAGCAGATTAATGTTTTATTTTTTGTTGTTTTTTCGCACTGACAAATGTGTGACAACCTTTTGTGTCTGAACAGTCATTTATAAACAATGCAATATATTACAAAATATAATTCCGACTAAAATGAGAACATACTGTAAAAAATGTACTGAACTAAATTCAATCAATGCTCTGTAAGCCTATCTGCCTGAACTCAAACCTTTCTCCTGGTCGCATCAACTTAAACTGGGTGCTCGCCTGTGCGTAATCAAACTCATCAAGGGAGACTAATGCAGAGGCAATTGTCATTAAATGTTGTGTCTTTGCCTTGGAAAGATGATTTTTAAAAGACAGTTTTAATTTTGTTCTGGAGGCTGAAACCGCACTCTGCTGCCACACTGGAGAATGGAATTAAGTTTTGTAGTCTGGAAACATTTCATCCTGGGAAGTGATCAGAAGTTTGCAGGACTCTCTGAATGTGGGATTTCCGGATCCTGCAAGCACTGATTCACCAAGAGGAAATCCTGCAGCATGCGCCCCTTCTGCACCAGTGGCACAGCTGCATCCCTCTGCATCCATAGTGGTCGACTCACAGACGTCCTCCAATGCATCCAGTCCATAGCTCTTCAATGTGCGGTCTGTGCCTGGATAGCCAGATGCATTGAGTATGATGTCAAGGTCAGCAATGAGACCCACATTCTCCAAAGGGAATCTTTTTCTGATAGATTTTGTGAGCTCCGCGATATACTCTGTGCGCAAAAGTTTAACTTTTTGCACTTCTGCCTGCGTCAGCGTAATGTCACAGAACTTGCCGTCTTGTAATGCCTTGTTGAATTCTGTCTCCGCCTCACCTGGCCCATTCATCAAGTCCTCTAGGCTAGCAAAGGTCATGTTGGATGTGTAAATTGTTAACATCATCTTTTTGGAACGTAAGATACATGCGGTTCACCATGGCCAAGACATCAGACAACAGGTGTGTTAGGGCAGGGAGTGTGTTTGGATGTGCTTTCTAATACCCTTAGCTACCATTAAATTATTCGCATTTTACTCCTCCTTCAACTTCGATACCAGAGAAACCCAATTGGCACGTATGGCCTTTACTGCACTCTCCAATGACAGCCAGCGTGGAGCTGATGGTTGTTTTAGGCTCAACATGTTTTATTCATCCATTTTGTTCAGGAGTTTGTTTAATCGGTTTGTTTGAATGATATGCGTATAGTAGTATGTGTATATATTAATGACAGCATCACATTCGCTTCATCACTTCCCAGTCCAACTACCCAATCCTATAGCCTACTCCATCTGACTGACAGTCATGTGGTGGGTGTACTTGTGTGCACTGTTCAGGTTTGGACACGCAACAGACTGTAAGAGGTGTATTAGGTTATGATATTGGTGGCTTGATGTTTGTATTTGCCATATGCAACACAATCTTAAACTGTGTTTTTAATGCCTTGTTACAGACAGTCTGTGATTTTTCGACATGCTTGTGAAGCTTTGATGTGGCTATGGCTACTTTTGTGATAATTCAAAGTAGGGATGGCGAAAACTAAAAAATGTCTTGACCGACCACCGAGCCTCATTAGCCGGTTGAAACCGGTTAACCGATTAGTTTAAAATATGCTACGCTATTTGAAATAACAGCCATTTCGAGCCGCGCCTGCAATTTCGCAACTCTGTCGCATCTCTCTGCCACCCTGCCTCCCGCTCACACACACTGCCGCCCTTCCACTCACGTCACTTTTTTTAAATCCCCTACAGCGCGAAACATGAGTCCCGCAAATGCGGCGCCGAGGAGCTTGTATGTAATCGGAGGACAAATGGCTCCTTAGTTTCGAAATGGTTTGGGTACAAGGTGATTTGTCTAGCGTTAGAAGCTCATTTGAAACATTGCCGCGGCTCATTTAATTAAATGACAGCTCCGAAGAGACACCGCTTTAGTTTGAGGTAGTGCTAACAATAATAAAGAAAGATGATGATCATCATCACCTTACATCATAGATGATGATGTGCTACTACTGTATTTAAGCACTGTATCACACAAGTTGCAGCTTACTATCTGTGTCATTCTTTTTGGTGAAATGGTCCCACACACTACTTTTCTTTGCACGCTTCATCCTGTCGTCTGCCCTGGCTCTAACCTCGAGTGTTTTAGCCTGTAGCCTTTACTTTTCGCAAACCTTGTGAGCGCGCTAACCCAAACGCTGTGACCTCGCGCCAAATGTTTTTATTGGTTTATTAAGTACAAACAGGCGAGTTATGAAAAATTGAGTGTGAGGGATTTGTTCACTTCACACAAAAAGATCTTGGAATGAGATGGCTAACTGTAGTAGCGTTTAGTCCACTGTCTATAATAGCCTAATTTAGACATCACTTTTTTTTCTTTTTTTTACCGACTACCAACAACTTTGATCGATTAACGTTGATATGGTCAACCATCGGTCAAACGGTCATCGGTTAACATCCCTAATTCATAGCTGATTTCTGCATCCTCGGACAAATCCATTACTCATGTTAGCTTTTCTACAGATGTTGCAGAACATTTTGCCACCTTCCCTCCTCAGCTATGTGAACTCCTGACCACACTGAATACGGAACTCCCTCCTGACCTCCTTGCTGCCGCTTGGTTGCCCCGTAACAGCTGTCGGTGACTGATAAATGTTGTCCATTTGTCCTTCATCCTCCACTGCATCAGTTACTCTTTTTTCACCTTTATTAACAATATCACAACTATTTGGCCATTTGAAGAAACTTCTCAAACTCAGCTGCCGTGACATTTTTGCAGCTGTATTCAGCAGTGACAAAGACAAGACAATACAAGATAATTGCCAATCAATATGTACAATTGCCACAACTGGACAGGAGTTGGAATTATAGTTACAATAGATATGCACATTGGGAAGGTCACGTGTGACCTCGGCGGAAACAATTGTTCTGTATTAATTATAAAATACTGCTTCTTGCCTATGAAGCCCTAAATGGTCCAGCTCACTCTACCATCCATCACTCTCTTTAAGGTCTCAAAACGGTAAAATGGTATGATCATCATATGATCATCTTTGCCTTAAAAATTATGAACAGAAGCTATGCTAATTCTTCTCTTTTTGCTTCTCTGTTTCTACCTCAAGATACCCATCCCTGGATAACTAAAGATTGTGCCAGCTCCAGTTTTATGTCCAGCCTTTGCTATGATTTCAGGCAACGCAGACAATTGCAAAGATAACGCCAACTTTCAAGTACCAAATATCATCCTTATATTGTAATTTTACACTTGTATTGTAATCACTGAGCAAGTTGTAATTGCTGCCTAACACGTTTGCTATGTCTGTTTAACTGTACACTAATACATGACATTAACTAACTACACACAGTACATAACGTATTATTTTATAGCCATGTATTACTGCCATATGGACACACTTTGACACACTCATCTCTGACTGATATCAGAATACTTCCTAAATTGTTACATCTAAACCAGAATTTTCCCTAAAGATGCATTGAAACAATATGTATTGTGAAAAGTGCTAAATAAACTTGAATTGACTATTATTCACTGCAGTTTCAAACTAAAATAAACACTATTGCAGGTAAAAGACCAACAACTTATTCCTTTTTACACAAATTAAGATTACACCACAAGGTAACCAGCAGGGTTGAGGGCCAGGGTGGAGCAGATGGAATCGAAAGAGGAGAGACTATGGCTACTATCGCCATGATGAAGGAGAAGGACATAGTCTGGTCATGATGGCCTTCCAGGCTGAGATGAGGAGACGAGGAGCTGCTTCCGTGGCAAAGACACGACAAAGGAGAAAAAAGGGTGGCCTCTGTGGCCAACACAGGAGAGGTGTCATAAGGATCACCAGACCTGGGACTACCTGAACGATCTGACTTTGGACCACCGGACTTAAGACAATTTGGACCAGCAGACTTTGGACCACATGGACTATCAGCCTTGGACAACCTGGACCAGCTTGACTAAGGACCATCCGGACAACCAAACTTGTGACCACCCAGATTCTCCTCTTTCTGGGGAAAGCTGCAGCCCTCTCTGAGTGGGGTAGGAATCTTCCTAAACTTCACCCATCATGAATGAGGCGCCATCCAATAGCAGGGCAAATGAGATGTAATGGGCTAAGGACTCTGAAGCATTTCCCTCAGGCATGTGACAGATCTTCAGTGCCCCATCAGCCCAGGTAGTGCGACGACACAGCTTCAAAAACTCCTCCACATACCACTCCAAAAGATGACCATCCTGGTTCTTGGGATGGAGAGTAATTCCCGCTGAGGTCATGGTGTGGTCTGAACTTCTGTCACAGGATTCAGGTTGGAGAGTGACGTGAATGCAGGTGAAATGGAACCAAGTATGCACCTAGAGCAGTAACAGTCTTTCTGTCATGACAACTCTCGGAGAGACTGGCTTGGTAATGGATATGGCCAGGGCTTGACATTTAACCTTTTTTTGCTCACCAGCCACTGTGGTTAGTGGTTTTCCAAAGTTACTAGCCACTCAGCTTTTTCACTGGCCAAAATTCTGACATAGATACCATAGGGGAAAAACTGCAATATCGATATTTTTTGTATTATCTTATAATTTGGCAGTCGGCATATTAGGCTGCTGTCACTTTAAGACCTGATGCACGGACCCATTATACTGTTTTATATAGCAAATATACTTGTCTTTATACGCACACACTTTGTGTGTGAGCACAAAATCTGCAGGAATGTCTAAAATATGCGCAATCGCATGCCAAAATTCAAGCCCTATAACACCAACAATATTCATCTGGAGCAAATGAAACAAGTGAGTAAAGGGACGCAGGTTTGTGTGTAACTCGCTGTCGGAAAGATTAGAGCGCGAGAACGCGCAGCCGGTATTGTGTATTCTGCGCAAGAGTTTTAGATATTTCAGTATCAAAATATTCTATATTTTTGACAACACTAGATTGCACTTATTATTTCAGATGCCTTCAGATGGCTAGTAGGAGTGACTGCGTTACACGCCACTGCTGAAATCCACCCGCATATAGTGGGTTGGCGGGTGTTAATGTCAAGCTCTGGATATGGCAATGTTAATGTATTGGGTCTTGGCGGAATAGATCTGCCACGCTGCTGCTGCAGAGTAAGTACCGAGACTTGCTACTGCCAATACATTCACAGACATGCTGCTGTGAGCATGTAAGACACGCTGCTGCACATATAACATGAATTAAATAACCCCCGTAGCAGATCTATACAGGTGGAGATAGGAAAGTTGGAGGGTTTCTGAAAGTGTGCTGCAGACTACTAAGAGAAAATACTACCAAGTACTTGAATATTAAGCTGCAGCTCATTGGCCGCTGATGCAACTGCAACCAATCATCTGCGCGATGTAGAAAATGATGTGATTGCTACCATACAGAGGGATTGGTAGACTGCTACAACAATTTAAATTTTTCCTTTCTATAAAATCTACTGTTATACGTTCAGAAGCTCATCCAGGTTTGTTGAATTGCACACACAGACCAGCCAATGAGCCTACAGAAAACTGCATGAGACCCACAGAGCACTTGACCACTGGATTTACATAATTCATTTCACTTGTAACAAGGTTTTTTTTTTTTTTTTTTTTACATTGCCAAATTAGATTTATAAACCTGATGAACTCATATTATTTGAATTATCACTCAGTGAATCATTTAACCATGTATTACGGTCTCTGGGATGGCCTTTGTCTTTCAAACACATTAAAATGTACAAATTCACACTGAAAAGGTCAGCTGAACCTCTTTTCCCTAATATATTTACTTCAAGTAAGCCCTTAGATTTTAAGTTATTAAGTTAGGTCAATAATAAAATGAAGTCAATAATAATAATAAATACTAACAAAATAAAGTTCACGGTTCTCTGATGTCGTTAATGGTCACATAACATGCAGGTAAACACTTTTTAAAATCTTTTTTAGTAAATGTTTTATTTTGATTAGTTTATTTTGATAATTTAATTACTTAATAGCTTTTCATTAAACTCACAAACCCCTGTAGTCTTGGAAACCCTGACGTAATGTAATTTTTAATGCACTTGTTGTTGATAAAAAAGAATGGAATATATTTTATTTCTCTTTTTATATCAATATGGTACACAATTATCACATTCAAATTAATGTGATAAACGAGTTAGGTCAAAAGTAATCTAAAAAGTAATCTCTACTTACTATTTTTGTCATGTAATTTGGAATCAGCAACTGACTACAATTTATAAGTAATCTAACCAGAAAATGATATAGTAATAATAGTAATAATAATAAAATTAATAATGTGTTTTATTTATATAGCGTCTTTCAAGAACCCAAGGACACTTTACATAATATGGACAGTTACAAATATACAATCAGGATAATAACATGAACAGGCAGACAGACAGTGATCAGATTACATACAAAAAAAATTAAACAAAAAATTATGGCATGCATGTAACAGAAATTTAAAGTATACAATTAGTTAACATAGCGTAGTGTAAATAAATGAGTCTTGAGATCAGATTTAAAGGTCTGGAGAGAGGAGACAGCGTGGAGGTGTTGTGGGAGTTTGTTCCAAAGCTTAGGAGCTGAAAGCCCTACGGCCAACTAGAAAGTTTAAACTTGGGTACTGCGAGCAAGTTTTCAGAACTTGATCTCAGCATGTGGGCAGGGACATATGGGTGTATTCATTTTGAGAGGTAACAAGGTGCTAGATCATGACAAGCCTCGAAAACTAGGGCAAGTTTTTTAAAGTGAATGCGAAAGATAACAGGGAGCTAATGCAACTGCTGTAGGATGGGAGTGATGTGAGCTTATTTTTTGTTCAATGTAAGGGCACGAGCAGCTGCATTTTGAACTAGTTGAAGGTGATTAATGGATTTAGTGGGTAGGCCGTAGAAGAAAGAGTTACAATAGTCCAGACGTGAGGTTATAAAAGCATGGACAACAGTTTCAGCATCTTTGAGATTTAATGAAGGTCGTATACGTGCAATATTACGGAGATGGAAAAAACACGACTTAACAAGCTGATTGATGTGGGGTTCCAGACATAATTTGGAATCAAATAGTAACCCAAGATTGCGTATAGTTGGTGAAGCATAAACTATGACTCCATCAATATGAATGGAGAATTCATGTTGGTAGGAGACAAGGGATTTATGGCCAATTAACAGAATTTCAGTATTTTCAGTATTCAGTTTTAAGAAGTTTTGAGCCATCCATGCTTTGAGATCAGGTAGGCAGGATGTAATGGAGGGTGGATGAAAAACAGAATTGTGCTGAGCAGAAAGATATATTTGTGTATCATCAGCATAACTGTGAAAATTAAAACCATGATGCCAGATGATCTGACCCAGAGGAAGCACATAGATCAAATACATCTATGGAGAACACAGACGTGACAGTGACGATCCATCATGAAAACGATGTTCAGATGCAATCATATTTCTTTTTAAAAACATTGACGATATTATTAAAAATACCAGCATTTCTTGTCATATTTTTTCAATAGTAGGTCCATGTTTTAATTAAAATCATTTATCGTCATGGCTTGAAAAACGCGCAGGGATGTCTGCAATCATTTAATAAAGTAGTTGAAAATACAGTCCAAGTCCAATCTGCCATGAATTACATTATACTGAGAACACATAATAAGAACATAATGTTGTTATACATCCTCAACAGGAGTAACTATTCCTTAGTTCAAGTGCATTTGCGTTTTTGTACCTTTTGTGCATACAGTAATGTTACTTTTATGTTGTTCATGCACTCTTCAGCTTCACCTGATGCAGCTATTCTGTTTGATGTTTTTTTTTCGAAAACAGTGATGTAGGCCTATTATTGATAATCTAGCAGTGTTATTTTTCTAGTCAGGTTTTCATATTTCGATATTTCCTACTTTAATTTGTCAACATTAATTTACGTAACAGTGTTTTCATTAAATTCATTTCATTATCGCCATGATGGACACCGAGGGTGGTCGCGTATTCTGGATCACATTTTAGCACTGAATCCACACTCTTTGCTATTTCCACGGTCTGGGTGGAAAACCAGGACTTTATCAAAAACAGGAAAGTAGAGCTGTAGAGAAGTGAGTTTGGAGTAAAAGCATGTTATTAAATGTTGTCTTTTGTTGGATAAGAGGTTCATAAATGCTTCTCATGTTTGGAAAGATCATGTTCGACGCGTGTTTTTTTTTTCCAAATGCACGTTATAAGTGACTCAAACTTACAGTGCTTTCAGATGGAGCAGCGTTTACAGAGCTGTACATCAATGACAAGCTGTGCATAAAAAATAATCACAGCCTTTGCGATTTCAAAATTGCGATAAGCCAACTCGATTTAATTGCGATTACATGGAAATTGCCATTAATTGTGCAGCCCTACAATGTAGCAATTCTTTTCACGGTTCGGTTATGTGAGATCGCATTCATCTTCACTGACTGGAATCTCAAGTGAATTACAGAATGCTTCAATCTCAATCCATAATTCTTCCCACTTTTCAGTGGTCCTAATACTTTTGAAGCCCTTTATTGTAGATTCCATGACACTTAAGGCCTGAGATAGTGTTGTGTCTTTCTTTTATAGTGCCCTGTGTGCAACATGGATCATACTAAAAACATGGTAAAACACCACAAGACACACAAAACATGCCCTTCTTGAGATTCTTAAGAGACGGGATGCCTCAACAAACCTGCGGCACAAAGATCTTCAGAAAAAATGGAGAGCATGTAGGGTTCTTATTGAACTCTTTACAGCTGCTATGTTTTTCCATCGACATGCCCATCTTGTGTCGCTTAGTGCTGTCAGTTCAGCTTTAACTCCGAGCTCCTTTTGGTGCTGCTGGTATGTGTGGTGTGTGCCTGGTTGTGAGAAAAACACTTACAGACTCTCAAGGATGTGTAAAAACATAGTTGCTGTATGACTTACCTTGCAGGGGTCCACCAAAACCAAATTTAACTTATGGGCCATGCAGTGCATGTACACCACAGATGGATGGTCTTGACGCAGTTTCTCCCGAAACTGTTTTCTGTTTACATGACCGGACATGACAGTCACTCCGACATAACTGTGCAACAATGTGTAATTCCACACGCATCCAGAAAGTGCTTTATGTGTGTCCAGAAATTCCAGTAGCATGAGCTCTCTCAGAACAGTCAACAAATCCTAGAAATCTTTCCTTTATCTCCAGCTTCTCTGTGTACCTGCACACACATGGGGATTTGTTCCTCTTTAAAACTGTGTGCACTAGAACAGTACAAAAAAAAACATTCTCCTCGATGCTGTTGATTATCTTGTCTTTGACTTAACAAGCAGCTGTTTCTTAAAATTGATTTTGTGTGTCAGGGCTTGTTAGATTGAACGGAGCATTTAATCGAGTACAGAAAGCCTTGTCACGCCTGGCATAGTCGCACAGCTCCAAAAAGTTCCCACGGTTTGCAGAAGTTTATCTCTCAGAAGTGCCCTCTCAGTGCAAGTTCTTGTTTTCCTATATAGAGCAATATGTCAACAAAAGATGCTGTATATTCCATATTGCCCTGCACTGTGTGAGATTCACTTAACTGTGCAGCGATGTAACCAGTAGCTTTGGTTTGCTCAAAACAGTGCTACTACTCAGTACACTGACGATGTGGTGCACTGTAAAATATCTTCTTCCAGAATTCTTTCTCTTTGTGAGCTTTTGTTAGGGATAAATTTATGCGCAGCTGCCAGCCTACATGGAGAGAGACACCAGCAGGTTAAATACCTGTTTGCTGCTCAACAGTGACTTTTTTTATTGCTGCCCTTTCAATTAATTAGTTTGACAGAAACGTCCCTTTATAAGCCTTTATCTGACTGGGTTCTTTTATGCTCTAAAATGTACTCACAAGAGATTGCACCATTTCATGCTTTTCATATTCAGAAAGCTATCTTTTCCTCCTCCATTTAACTGTGACTTGCTTAAAGGATTAGTTCACCTCAAAATGAAAATTTACTGATAATTTACTCACCCCAATGCCATCCAAGATGTTCATGTCTTTCTTTCTTCAGTGGAAAAGAAATTAAGTTTTTTTGAGGAAAACATTTCAGGATTTTTCTCCACACAATGGACTTCAATGGTAACCAAATTGTTGAAGTCCAAATCAATGCAGTTTCAAAGGGCTTTGAAGTGCTTCAAATGGCTCTGCACGATCCCAGCTGAGGAATAGGGTCTTATCTAGCGAAACGATCGGTAATTTTCTAAATTAAATAAAAATGTATATACTTTTTTAACCACAATTGTTCGTCTTGTGCTGTCTGTGACGCGCCAGGCATTACTTAAAAATGTTAAAAGGATGACACGACAAATATTTCGCTTTCCTTGGACACGGCAACCTTTTCACAAATATATATGACTTTGACCTCAAAGATAGATGCAGGTAATTGCACGCGCTCATTTCTCTCATTCACTGTCTGTTTAGGCTTAAGTGTAAATCCACGAAGCCTCTGTACAAATCACCATGATAAAAACAGTCTTGTTATCATTGTTAACTTATTTAACATTCAATACACATGCACGAAGTTCAAAACAAGAAGGGAATTATGAAAAAAGAAAACGCACTATCGCGGTTGCTGCGGTTATTTGCATTCCTCTGCGTTTGGTTTGTCAGTAGCGCGGTACTACAATATTGCGGTTATTGCGACAGCCCTAGTAACAGTATATTGATACACGCTTTAGTTCTTAAAGTGACAGCAGCCTAATGGCCCTGGTGCCGTCTGTGTAATTAAAATTAATCAAACAACAAAAGACAAAAAGAAAATTCACTCACTGATCTTGACTGAATAACTTGATGAATGATATGTACTATAATTGTAATGTATATGTTTCTTTAACTGAATACTAGACCTACCTGAAAATATTAAAACCCTGCTTATTTAATGTATCTTTGTTCAAATATTTGTGCTATACATTAAATATTTGTAAAATTATGATATTCTATAAATAGTATAAATAAGTATAATAAATTTGTGAAAAACTTGTTTTGTTTTGTTTTTCGAAATGGCTATTTTGAGATTCCCACTTTAACAAGTCTCAACACGTCTCTGTTGAGCCATTTGAAATGAATTCAGTATTAGCTACAGTATTCAGGCAATGGTATATTTTGTTCTTTAAAGATGTGAGAACAATTTTGGCGTTACAGTATCTCAAACAATCAGAATACAATGGCTACCACAGTTTCCCTGGATCCCCTTACAACCTCTACACACAGTACACTTTCAGCTTCACACTGATAAATACTGCAGCCAGCAATGTTCAGCATCAATAATTCACTGTCTTTCCAGCTGCTAGTCTTGCAGGTCAAAATTACCCATGTATTGAGATACTCTTTTAGCCATATTTGTGATAGGAATAAAATACGTCAACATGTCATTGTGCATGTACTACTGTATAGGATAAGAAAGCTTGCACTGACCTATATGTGCTATTTCTATTGTTTGTAGTTTTTCCAACCATAAAGCTTTTAAACAGACTAAGAAGTCATGAGACTTGTAGAGGTCATGAAGTCATGTGGAGTATTCCTTCTTTCTCTCTTGCTGTTTTTCTCAACTTAAACAGTGTTGCCAAGTTGAGCATTCAAGCACTACCAAGAGAAGTTTTCTGCTGACTGTGAGATTAACTTGTACTTGACCTCTTTGTCACATTTCCAAGCCAGTGAATATGCTTTTTGATTGCTCATGCCCGATCAGTGAAGAGGAAAATCCACATTGCGAAGCTCAACAGAGTCCAGAGGCTTTTAGATCAATTCTTTCCCTGGAGAACTACTGACTTTTCGTTGATGATTTCATTATTGGGGAAAGTGAGAATTCACTTCCAAAGCAAGGGAGGCAAAATTATTCTACTTACTGAGTGATTTTCTACACTACTGGGTTTTTTTTCACTGTTAGAAGTTTGTGTCACAGTTAATGTACTAAATGTTACCTTAAGGGTGATCAGGCTTTTCAAATATAAAATAGTTTAAAAGATTTGTCTTCTTTTGGAATAAACAGTTTACCTTGTAGGAAAACATGGATTGTTCCTTAGTTGTGGAATTAATATTTTCCTTTATCCTTGCTTACTAGACTAGGTGAAAAATAACTGATCTGCTACAGTACAGCTTGCTTGAAGCGACAGGAGGACCTGAGGGAAAACACCCTCATCTTTTACTTCACTGGATCTAGGGCAGGACACTCAGGTTGCATCTCATTTACATGTTACAGCTCATCCCAATCTTAAAGTTGCCCACAACCCTGCTTGAAAAGAGATATTCTGTAAATGAATTACCATCATTTACCATGTTTTCATCAGGCCTCAGTGTACTACCAAACAGTGACAATCAATAGTGTTAATGTTAGTGGGGTAAGATTTTACATGTTATATTTAACGTAAGAGAAAAAAAAAAGTAAGAAATAAAATGAATAGCTACCTTTATTTCATACTTTACTTAATCGTTACCCTATAACTACATCGTTTAACATGAACTAACAATGAAAAATACAGATAAAGCAGTAATTAAATTTGGTTTATGTTCATTTCAACATTTACTTATATATTATTGAAATCAAAAGGTGTATCTGTTCATTTTTATTTCATGCACTTGAGCTAAAATTCATTTATTCATTAATTCATTCATGCATTCATTCATTCGTTCGTTCATTCATTCATGTTAGGGCTAAGATGAGTCATTGCTGACCAATTATATTTTTGCAGTAAAACACTGAATACAATTCCACACAAATAATAAGAAATCAAAAAATTTATTATCTATAATGTATTTAACAATATAAAACAAATAGCATGTTTGAACTGGTTTGACATGGATTTTCACTGCATAAAAAGTATGGACATTTTTTTTATTAACCATAACATATAGTAAATATATAGCAAGTCTATGCTAGAAATCATGCATAAAGCATGCATGAATAGATATACACCAACATGCTTCTAACTTGCATGGTCATAAAAAAACAGCCTGAACAAGCATCTATTAAAGCTGGTCTAGACTGTAGTTGGGAATAATGAATGAACAACTAAACTGTTGAGTCAGACAGACACTGACATGAAGCCAAAAAGGCCAAGATGGCTGTGGTCTAATAAGAAACACACAAACGACAAGAACGGAGCATTTGGCTGCAAAAAAATGCCTTATATTCAAGTAGTATTGTCTGACATTTCAACTCAGTCCCTCCTAGCATGTGGTCTCACTTGCTTACAAGGATCATTGCCAGTGGTGAGGACTGCCTTTTGTCCATATGTAAGCTGTCAAATTGAATCTTGTGCTGCTTTCTAGTAGAATATGGATGATATAATCCCTTGGGCTACTGGCCTTTTGATGAATGGATCCCTCATATCAGATACTTCCAGCCCCCGATGCCCCAAAGATGGAAGTGCTCCTGTCAGGAAACTGCTGGCATTTAATAGCCCACTGTTTGACTGCTTGAATGATGGGGATTTCTGTCTGACTGCCCATACTGGAACTGTCTTGGCAGTAGGTGGCACTGAGACCTGCTGATTTCATATATGCCACTTACACCCTTATGATTTTCATATACAGCAGTAATGACATTGATCTGATGGCATGCATATATGATGTTGTGTGTGACATATGCAACCTGTCACATCTGCTTGCTATTGATGCTGCTGCATGGATTAGATATTTATGTGTGAAGTGTTTGTCTGTGATGTTTCAACTATTGTGTAATGAACAGGAATGCATATCCTCAGCTGACCCAAAAACTACATGATTTGCATAAAATGTAACATTTAATCAAAACAATTGATATAATGATCAATATTAGGGCTGGAGTCACACTCTGTTGTAAGGTGTCTCTCCAGGAACACTATTTGTCACCCCTGAACTATTTGTTTTGAACGACAAGTCCTGTACAACAATACCGACTAGACCAATTCGGGCACAAGGGGATGGTGCTAACTTCTTAGCAGGGATCAGAATGCTGCATAACAAAGATCAGAATGCTGCAGTCCTTTTAGGATCCAAGCAGATGAAGAATGACATGGGAATAACCAAATGTAACTGTTACAATGGGTGAGACAAGCAAAAACGAGAGTTGGATCTGAATGCAGGATAGTAACAAACAAATCATAAGCAAACAAAAACAGAAGTTAATCCACTCAGGAAAGAGAACGCAACAGCTTTGACATTAACGCAAAGACAATACTAGAAGAACAAACAGAGGATACTGAGGGTGTTAAATAGGCTGAATATTGACAAACTAAACAAGACACAGGTGTGGATGATTTGTAACCATAGAAACAAACTAGCAACTGGAACAAAGGTAGCAGAAACGCAGGAAGGGAATACACACTAGTCTTTGGAAACAAAAACTAAGCTGAACACTACATTACCCTGTGGTGCTACATTACCCTGTGGTTCACCTGCTGCCTTAAAAACATGAGTTAACTCAACTTAAATATATTCTTTGTTTCAACTCAAAATGTTGTGTTTTACAAGTTAACTAGCTAATGAACATTTGTTGTTTCAACTTGATTATCTGAGTTTAAACAACTTTGTCAAATGTTGTTTCAACTTGATTCTCCAAGTTTAGACAACTTACTAGGTTACATTATTGAAAACTCATAATCAACAAATCATCTGCTCAAAAATATTTTTATTGTAAATAGTTCAATGTTGCATAAATTTAACATTGGTTTTATGATGCAATTCTTGTCAGGAAAACAGGTTCTAAGTAAGGGATTATTATTAAACAGTTTCATTATGTTACAGAATTTCACAACAATTTCATCTTTCACATACTTTCTTATAAGTCAAGTCAAGTCAAGTCATCTTCATTTATATAGCGCTTTTAACAACGTAGATTGTTTCAAAGCAGCTTCACAGAGATAAGCGTATAATTTAAGGTAACAGAGATTGTTTTGGCTTTATAGCAGAGTTAAGTTATTTTCCATCTAAAGTTAGTTTTGATTGATTTGCTTCCGTCGCAACGATCATTTGTTATTAAATTAGGGGCCGCTAAGACGACACCATTCCCTCTACACAGACTTTAAACGCGAACCTGTGAGAAACGCTGATGGCTTTCACATGCGCATTTAGAATGGGTTCTATAGTTATGTGCATTTGAAAATACGCAGGTTTGGAATTCCCTACAAGCCAAGCCTAAACAAAGTACTTGTCTTTCCTTATAAATTTTGATAAAGAATTTTATTTTATTTTGTTGCTTTGGGGTAGGAACGCGAAATGGATTTTCCCGACAACGCCTTATCTGTATAGTGGTAGAGGGATCCTCCATAGGGAGAGACTAGTTGGCACTTCAGCACTGCGTTGTCATCGGTCCAGGCGAAGGTCCTTCGTCAGATCTGGATACGGCCTGGATCCGGCAGGCTGCAGGAAAACCTCGGGATAAACACAGACACTAAAATTAGCATAGATGCCATTCTTCTCATGATGTAACGAGTACATCAGGATTTATGGGAAGTGTTCCCGGTTCCGGCTGACCTAATCTATGCAGCCTAACATTAAATTATAACAAAGAGTCTTTGCAATTTTAAATGACAACACCAGCAGTTAGTTTAAAACACTTAGAATCAGCTAAACGTAGAAATGTCAAAACACTTTAAGAACAATTCCATGTTGTTTCTACCCTTGCAGAGCAACTGTGTTGATAAAAATATTAAAGAACAGAATGCAAAGTAACATTAAGTGTCCCCTCAGCAAAAGCTTCAGAAATTCTCAAAATTAACAACCTTGCATTAAAAACACATCTAAACATTTATAATTCTGATATGTTTCAGCAGTACTTGGGTTTTAGGTGAAATGGTCGGTAATAATTCATGTTAGGAAAAAAAGGTTCTAAGTAAAGGATTATTATTTAACAGTTTCATTATGTTACCTAGAATTGTAACCATTTCATCTTTCACATACTTTCTTATAGGAACAAAGAGTCTTTGCAATTGTAAATGACAACACCAGCAGTTAGTTTAAAACACTTAGAATCCGCTAAACTTAGAGAAATGCCAAAACACTTTTAGAACAATTCCATGTTGTTTCTACCCTTGCAGAGCAACTGTGTTGAACATTTTTTAAAGAACAGAATGCAAAGTAACATTAAGTGTCCCCTCAGCAAAAGCTTCAGAAATTCTCAAAATTAACAAACTTGCATTAAAAACAACATTTATAATTATAATAATTCTATATAATTCTGATATTTTTCAGCAGTACTTGGGTTTTACTTGAAATGGTAATATCAAATTTGAACAGTGTCAAGTAACTGAAGACAAAGACTGCAAATGTAACATGTTCCCTCCGATGTATGGTTTGAGACCAGTCTATAAATTATATCTCAGCAGTTTGTTTCGAAGTCCATGTATCTTGGCAGAACAGTGGTCAGTTTTAATCTTCATGATTACTTTCTGCAGGAATTCGAAGGAGTACCTCATACTGCGGGGATATTCAAGGTTAAGGCAGTAGATTGTGCCCATTAACAGAGCAAAGCCAGTGGGTATGTCTCTGAGATTATGGAGAACAATTGTCTCCTCTACCACCACAGCCACGTTGGAGACATCAAGAGGAAATGCATCATTCAGGACACCTTCGTGTCCAATCAGTAGTCCAACACGCATTCCCTTCATAATGGCATCCAGGGTTTCACCATGAACCTAAAACAAATGGACAGTATCAATCCTAATTCAAGGCATGTAATAGATTTGGTCTATAAAATGATAGAAATGGTCCAATAAAAGAATGACAATTGCACTAAGCCATATCATGATTTTACTTTATTTCAATATATGCTCTAAAAGGCTGGGATGACAGTCAAAACAAGCCACTGGAGAAGCACAAATTAGGCTAAAAGCCACTGTATGGTCAATTATTTATTATAAACAAAGACTAAAATGAAGCAAATTAATTAATTATTTATTATTATAGACTCTGGAATGAAAAGAAATTAAATTACAGTTTTATTCTCCATCCCTACTGCTCTGCAATGAATTCAGTATCATTAGTGTTAACAATGTGTAAATATGTTTTCTTACATCACATATCTTGATTATATCCGATCTTTCGTTTGCGTGCTTGTGATTTATCATGGGTTCATTATCATTAACGGCTAGCAAAGCAACGTAGTAAAAATCTAAAAGTATTTTTATTTTTCAAATAATAGCTAATTACAGATCAATTCAGACTATTCGTGCACATCCCTAGACAAAAGCCATGAAATTGTACAATGAATAAAGAACAGCAAGGACTGAATTAAACATATTATGTCATTGTATTAGGCCAGCAGCGAGTTCACAAATAAAACAGTAAAAAATTAAAATATTTTAAAAAGTTCACCTTACCTTATTTTATCTTATCATGAATGTCCTTCATATAGCTTCTTGGCTGACTCAGGAACACTCTGTAGGGTGACACTCCTTGAGGTGACAACTTCGAGGAGGAATCAACAGCGTAACTGTGAAAAAATAAATAAAAACAGTAACAGACATCAGAAGCAGCAATATAGACAAAGCCCATGAAATTGTACTCAAAGAACAGCATGGTCTGCATTAAATTTGTTGCGTGATTGCATTAGACTTGCAGTGAGTAAAGAAGTTAAACAGCAAGATTTTAAAGATTTATATGTTTACTATACCTTATTGTAACATGAATGTCCTTGGAGTAATGAGCAGCTTTCCATCAACAAGGTATGCGACGAGGGGGGATGAAGTCATTCAGCTGTTCAGGTTGGACAGCCATTGTTACTGCAGGGTCTTTTGTGGCGAGCTGGTAACTCCTTAGATGTTCCAAGAAGCCATACAACAGTTCAATAAAGAAAAGTATGCGACCATCCACTGATAATTTGGTTAAAATCCTGTATCCTTTTTTACGTTCTTTTAAATGATTTTTAAGTTCGGCTTGGGTTTGAAAAGTTTTTAAACAGTCTTTATGAATACAGGTGAGGCCTGAACTCCTTCGATGATGCCCATGACACTCTTTGACCATTAGCAGAGCCAGACAGTAACTGAGTACATTTACTTGAGTACAGTACTTAAGTACAATTTTGAGGGATCTGTACTTTACTCGAGTATCATTTTTGGGGAGTACTCATGACTTTACTCAAGTACATTTGAGAGGCAAATATTGTACTCTTTACTCCACTACATTTCTATCCATAACTGTGAGTACCCGTTACTTCTTCTAAAAAAAAATTAAAAAAGGAAAAAAGCAACATCTCGGAAACCCTCTCAAATGTGATTGGATTGTGCAGGTGCCACTGAGTGGGACAGCCTATCAGCAATCACCTTCAGCTTTCCGCCAAAGTCAACTCCATGGTCAGATTTAGATAAGAGACGAAACCATGGGCGAAACAATGGATGAAGAAGCAGCAGGTCCATCCCGGGAGCGATATTTTTTTTCCCAGGATGGTAGGGGAAGACTCATGAATATTCATTAGGGAAGTCATCCCTGATCGGTCTTAACCCCAGTGACGGGTAGGTTTAGGAGCGGGGTTATGGAGGTCATAAGACCCCCAGTGACGGGTAGGTTTAGGGGTGGGGTTAGGGGCAGGTCATCAGACCAATCAGGGATGACTTCCCTAAAGAATATTCATGAGTCTTCCCCTACCATCCTGAAAAAAAAAAAAAAAAAAAAAAAATCGCATCCCGGGAATGTGCCAAGCCGTGGCCCCACCTCGCCAGACTATTTCAATTTTCTGAACAAGTTAATGATAGTTTTCGCTTCAAGTGTTTGCTGTGTTTACCAATGTAAGCACTGTGGCAGTAGTAATGCAATATTTAGAAAATGTACTCTTGTACTCTTGATACTCAAGTACTTTAAAAAACAAGTACTTTAGTACTTTTACTTAAGTAGACATCTGACTGTAGTACTTTTACTTGTACTTAAGTAAAATTTAGCAAAGGGTATCTGTACTTTTACTCAAGTAATGTAGCTGTGTACTCTGTCCGCCTCTGACCATTAGTAGAGAATGCACAAAACTTACATCTCCACTTCATTAAGGGAACATTCTTGAAATATGTCAAGAGGAAGAAGAAAAAAAAAAAAAATAAGAAAAAATGTATTGCACGTTCTCAATGTAGGTCAGTGAAATGCTTAAAATGTAATATACCCAGTTTTATTATATAGATGGAAGGTGATATTTTAAGCACCTTTGCACTACATTACTAATCTCTACAAAGATACAAATAAATCCAGTAGCTGCTAAGTTAAAAATCAAGCGGGAGAGAGCAAGACAGTTTGAAGACGGTGAGAGGGTGCACGCGCAGCCGGGGCTCTCTCTCTCTCTCTGCTCGCCAAAATGGTCGCAATTTCGAGCCTTGTATTAGGAATATATCATATTGGCAGAGTTTTAACATGCTGACTGTCGTAACCGAACGCGGCGCGCCGTTTGAATGCTGTATAGTTAATGATTGACAGCCGCAGCGGAGGGAAGACGGCGTTTTCGTGAACTTGAATTAAACAATGTCAATATTCTTCTGTAACGTTACCTCACATTAAGCTATGGAATGTCTTTAGATTACTTTTAAACACTAAATCAGATCGCGACAGGCCTAATCTTTTGACTGAGTTTTGTCGACAGCCGTAACTAGGCAGCACGAAATGTGACGGAGCACCTCACCACCTCATAATTTTCTAGGCCGGAAAAACCCTGCAGTATTTTCGGATGTTTAATTCATAATAGGCCTAAGTCCTACACTAGACATAGGCCTAACCCCTCAAACACTATCATCACCATGTGATTTCCACTTAGATTGCCCAGAAATGAGCTGTGTAATGTTGGCTAAGTTAACGTTAACTATGGCAACGGACATTTGTTCAAAGGCAAACAATGCTTTTCTGCTCCAGTAACGTTATTCGCGTTTACTACACACCCACCAACTAACAAAAAATACGGTATAAGCTGTGAACCAAAGTTATATATAAAATTATTTTACCATTTGGTGTTCTGGTAAAAGGTGAACTGGTGAGGGAAAACACCATGGTGTCGTTAAATTTGCAGAGCACGGTCAATGTGCTGCTTACGATAATTAAAACGTAATGTCCTTCATTTATAATTACAAATTCAAAAGAAAAACTCACCTTCCACAGGTATTTTGTGTTTTTCAGCACGAATTCGCGTAATCACTCCTGCTGGCAGCTGCGTCAACTCAAAATGGCGATAACTTCTCTCTCTGTGTTTCGCGGTATTTGCTCTGTATCACCCCTCCCCCAACGTAACTTACAGCCACGAGTTAAATGAACATTTACAAGCCAGACAAAAATCACAAGTAGTCAACACAATGTATAACTTTAAGTTTAATTTTCGACAACTTATACACTTGAGTTCAATTTCCACAACTTATCATTGCAATTGGAGTTAAAGACAAGAAGTAAGTTCATATAACTTAATGGGGCTCTCATGTTTTACAGTGCAGTGGGCTTCTAACCTCTCCAGAAGGGCTGGAGATCCATGGTGGAGCCTTAAAAGGTCTGGCCCAGGGCAGATCCAGGGGTACAGAAGACTAAGGTGGAGTCATTTGGGTTGGAAACCAAGGCATAGACAGATGGATAAAGGAACAGGGCGATTTCACAGGCTTATTGAACCAAGGTGGATCTTGGAGATAGGACGACTGGGGGCTCGGGTGTGAGGACCAAGGTGGAGCCGGAGAGCTGGAGAACCCTGGCGTACCCGAAGGGATGGAAGCCGAAGTCTGTGGTCGGGGTCAGACCTAGGTGGAGCTGGAGTCAAGGCAAGGCACTTTTATTTCTGGAGCACATTTAAAACAGCCACTGCTGATCAAGGTCAAGGGCCAAGGTCAGTCAGCGACTCCGGGAGATGGGGTGGAGCCAGGCAAATAGGTGGAACCAGAGAAGGGGCTGGGCCATAGAACTGGACAGAGCTAGGAAGCCTGGCAGAGCTAGTGGAGGGGGGTTGATGCAGAAATTCGGACTGAGCCAGGGAACTGGGTGGAATCTGTGCAGATGAAGGAGCGAGAAGGATGGGCAGAACCAGCAGAGACGAAGGAGCTTGGAGGCTGGACAGAACCATTGGAGTTCTTGAGGGCTTGGAAACAGAAATGAATCAGCGAGTCCATTATTCCAGATGGGACCGACGGGGACAAATATATCTCAGGGATGGGGGTATGGGAGGGACTCCATGACTGGATGTCAAACTGATTAAGTTCTCCCTCCAGGATGGACATGGTGGCTGGTTCTAGCTCCTGGCAGGAGGAATGCGGTGGGCATGGGTTCTGGCTGAGTGGCGATCAAGAGGGTGTTAAATTGGCAGGATAATGGCAAACTAAAAAAGACACAGGTGTGGATGATTTGTAACCATAGAAACAAACTAGCAACTGGAACAAAGGAACGGTCATAGGCAAAACAAGGGAATACAGAAACTAAGCTAAACATTACATTAACAGCTGGCATTCCACTATGCATAGACAATCGCCGACCAAGAACAACTGAAACACAGGAATTGATACATCACACATATACATGGGATACAAAGGAACTAAACAAAAAACAGGTGAACACAATCAAACAAATTTAAGCACAGGAAGGAAACACAGGAAAAGAAAACCAAATCAATGGAACTGAAATATCATTCAACATAAGAGTCCTGGAACGGAGACAGAATGCAACGAGATATGTCCAATTGCAGAGCTTCAGCACCATATGACAGCCGTTTCATGACAGTCTCAGACCAGAAGTTAGGGCAGAGTTGACAATCGCCTAACCTGCCCCCATCATCAATCCTAACTTCACTACAACTATTAGTTCCACCCTTGCAAATGCCTAAAGCCGGGTGCACACTGTACGATTTTGGCCATCTGAGACAAATTTTTCAAATCCGCCAAGATTCCTCTGATCCTTGGCTAAAATCAGAAGTCTTTGATCGTTAGTTTGACATGTTCAGATTAATGACCGCTGCTATAAAATTTTACCTCCGACGAAATTCTGGCAGTGTCAGAAGATTTGACACACAGTCTTGCAGTGTGACTTCACCTACGACAACCGTCAAATTGTCTTCGTTTTTCAAGACAAGCCATAACCAAAATGAAAGTTAGGGATTTCTTTGTAGCCACCATTTCAATCTCGCGTGTAATGCAGCTCACTGTGAACGAACGCGTCATTGATTGATGATGTAAAACTCCGGACAAGTTTTCTTGCGTGCGTCCGTTTTTAACGCGCCTCGACTGCCGTACAATCTGACATTTAATGACAACTGAGAACTTACTGTAACATGGCTTACAGCGATAATCATTTTCACATGGTCACTAGTAATATAAAAACTGTCCCAATCACGAAAGAAAGATGGATATCCAAAAAAATGTACAGTAATGAGCATGTACAGTAAGTAGCTTATATGTTGCTGTTGTTGTAAAACAAAAGGGAATTGCTATTCATATCATATTAGGTCAAATGAAGTAAACTATTATAACTTGGGTAGTCGGTTATAAGGCAAACAGACCAAAATAGTAACAATATAAACATGGTTTGGAAGATGGATTTATGATGTACTCTGTCATTTAAATTGTGTTATTTTCAAACCAAAAAAGGAAGATCCAATAAACTGTCAACATTAGAAGGAACCCTTAACTATAACTTTACCAGACCGATTTAGAATCAGACCAAAAGATGTTTTATCCATCAGGTTCCACTAAAAATGATAAAGCTACTTTGAAACTGCAACAAATACAGTCAGAAAATGCTTTAATTTCTATGAAAAAACTTGATGGATAGCAGCATAAATACATTACAACAAATAGAAGACATGAAATCTCTCACAGAGACCAATTCACGAAAAAGAATCACATTTCCCAATGCGACATAGGAGAGAGAGAGGACATTTTCGAAGAGTGTTTTTGATTAACACCTCAGCTTAACTGCCACAATGTTAATCCTTGTAAAAAGTAGCTAAGTGGAAAAGCTACAGTGTTTTGAAACAGTTAAGCTACTGCTTTGTTACTAAATTGTAGTTAAATTAGCAGTGTTGCTACTTTTAATAACAACCCCATTTCCAGAATAGTAGGGACAATAGTTGGGACATTTTTTAAAGAATCTGTGATTTGTTAATTCTCTTGAACCTTTATTTAACTGACAAATGTACAAAAAAAATAGTTCCAATGTTTTCACTGACCAACTTCATTTTAGTTTGTAAATATAAACAAGTTTTGATTTTGATAGCTGCAACACACTCCACAAAAGTTAGGACAGAGGCATGTTTACCACTGTGTCACATTACCTTTCCTTTTAATTACACTTTTAAATCATTTGGTAATTGAGGATACTAATTGTTGCAGTTTTGCAAGTGGAATATTTGCCCAATCTTGTCTGATACAAGACAGCTATGTGGTCATCGTTGCCTGATTCTCCTTTTCATGATGGGCCATGCATTTTCAATAAGAGGCAGATCTGGAGTGTCTAGAAACCACTCAGTTTTAGCCTGTGCAGAATTCGTTTCCATTACCCTTTAAATTGCGCAATTTGAAAATACGCCCAATGGAAACACGTCAATTTCGCAAAAACTCCCATTTATCGCAAAAAAAGTTGTTATGCTCGCATGAGGTGGTTTTTCAGGCAATTCGAAAAAGAAATATTTAGCAAAACTGCAATGGAAACAGTTGTTGCACATTTACAGGTTACCTGACGTAGATGACGTGGTATGTTTGGACAGAATACGAGACAGAGTTCTTTATTAAATTCATATAATATAAGACAAAATAATTGCAGGGATAAGGGATTCTAAACCTCAAATAAATGCCACAATCAAGACCTCGAAGCAGATATGAGGGAGAAACACCTCATATGTGCCGCTCACAAGTATAGTAAGGGTTGTTCCTTACCATTAATGCTTGGAAAACACACATACATCTCCTTCAATTAATAATAATGGCTAGTGCACTGACTGGGATATACATAATCCTACCAACGTCCGTTGCCATGGTTTTTGGAATGATTTTACTTATCGCGAGAGGAAAAAAAGTCGTTTTATTTATAGTAGTTTTAAGTAGTTCATTACTGCGCTCCCTCACGCTGTTCGAACCCGAATGAAGAAGACGTTTTAAAGAATGTCCCATCTGCTTTGATGTCGTTGATCTACTAGCCTCTGGTGTCTGAGAATCGCCAATGAGTTTTTACAACAGTGTTGTCAAATATCTATTCCGAAGCTGTGGGGGGAGCTCTAGAGAGTAACCTGCGAGCAAAAAGCGAGAATACAGCGAAGAAATCCCGAAACTACTGAGCCCCGCTTTAATGGAAACGGCGTCATTTCGCAATAGTTTTTTGTCGACATTTAGAAAAAAATCGCAAATCTGTAATGGAAACACGCCTAGTGATACCTTCACACAAATGCAAGTCACCGATACCGCTTGCACTGATGCACCCCAATACCAAGACAAATGTTTGCTTGTGCACCTGTCGCTGATGAAAATCTGGTTAGTCCCTTTCGTCTTTGGGACTGAGAACTCGATGTCTGTTTTTCCCAAAAACAAGCTGAAACATGGACTCATCTGACCACAGCACACATTTCCACTGTCTTCTAGACCATCTGAGATGAGCTCGGTACCCTCACCTATTACCAATTCACCTACTCATTGTGGACTGTTTCAAAAGAGTTGGATAATCTAACCTTTATAATCTTTTCACTTACAAATTAAAAATTTTACAAAATGCAATTATGTTGGTCAGTGAAAACATTGGAAAACTTTTCTTTGTACTTTTGTCAGTTAAAAAAAAAAGTTCAAGAGAATTAACAAATCACATATTGTGAATTGTATTGCATTTTACAAAATGTCCCAACTTTTCTGGAAATGGGGTTGTAGTTTATCAGCAATACTGGCCACAATCGTATAGTTTGTGTGCTTTTGTTGGAATCCAACACCTGAAGTATCAATGGCTAGTGAGGTGGATAGATGTAAAGATCTGGGAACTTTAATAAAATAAACATTTCTTTAAAGGATTCATTCATTCAAAAGCCCCTACAATTAGGATGCAAGATCACAACAAACACCTGACTTTTACTATCCACTACCATTTCCTAACTTATTGTTCCTCTGATTGTTCCGTGGAACAATCCTAGGATCTTGAATTGCACTGCCATTACAAATTCTTCATATTGTGATGGACAAACTTCCAATCCGCCAATTAATATTTAAAATATTGTTTCAATCAAATTAGCCCATAGCAGGGTGCAACACACAGCTGACATTCCTATTGGTGGTAAATAGTCTAGTATCTGTGTACTTTGGCTGACAAAAGTTAGTCATATTAACAGATATCTGAAGTCTTAGACTGCTAATCTGCCTTCTCATAGATACAATGCAGACAAACAAACAGATGACCTGATCGAATCAGGGATAAATCTTTAAAACCCTAAACCCAAGATTATTCCATATGGACTTGTTGTCTGCCTCTGCTAACTGCTGTTGTACTGCACAGCAAAAAAAAAAAATCATAACCACACTTTATTTCTGTTCATGATGAGCAGAATGAGCCCCGTCAGATATTTAAGCCATGCAGATTTTGATTATAATTTTCATAAATTAAATACTCTTAAATGCTAAGTAAAAAATCACGCATTCACGTCTAAATTTGATTAGTGCATTCAAGTTGCACCATTCATTGTCATAATCTACCTTTAAAAAGTAAATGTATGATATATTGAGGAGCACAATGTATTACTTAAGCATTGTACATGTTTATAAAGAATCATATCAAATAGCTTAAGCTGTAAAATGTTTGTCATGGAGAAAAATATTCTGAACATATATTGTCTTATTTGTAAACATCATTTAACATACATACACTAGAAAATCAAAAAGTAGCTAATCTGATTTAAGCTAATATTAAATTTGATCAACTTTTTAAGGAAGTTTTTCTCTCGGTCTGAAACAGATTTTGAGGGTCTTGGTTTAATTCCTTAGAAGTGCCTCCTGAGCTGATCCCTAATAAGAGTTTTAATCAAGCAGAGCAAGACTGTAAAAACCCAGATCAAGACAAATCCCAAAAGAGAGATAATCAGAGACATTAACAGGGTGAGCTCTATATTAACCATATCATTTTGACCAGACCTCTCCTGCTGTGTGTAAGATGCTATCACCGAAACTCCTAAATCCAAGGTAGATGGGTCTCAACTCTAAAACATAAGCCTTTTGTTTAGGGTGTATTAAAAAGGTATGATAATAAGGCAATACCATGCTCTATGCTATACAGTATGCTTGTAAAGTCCCAAATGGTCTAAACCGAAACCCCAGTGAGCGTTCATCTGAGGTATTCTCACACATAACCACAGACAGAAACGGTGAGCAAAACCTTCAGCGAATTAGTTTTGTTCAGTACTGAAAGATTTACCACTATTTTCCTTCAAAAAATTGGATGAATTCTCCCCGGAAGTAGGTGGGATTCAGAAAGCGGGAAAAACTAAATGGCTAAATTTCAACATTCTCAATCTTTTTAATTTTTTAGCTTATTCAAAGCCAATTGATATATTCTTGTTTATGCTGCATATTTAAAATCTGTATTACATATACACATTTGTGTCAAAGACCCTCAAGTATAATCTATCCATTATTAATTCTGTATTACAAATTAAAAATATGCAACGTAAATTCTTAAAAAACGCTCTGGCAGATCTTTTACCGTGGATCAACATTGTGAGATCTGCTATCGTTGAGTGGCTGAAGTGGCTGAGGGTTTGTTTAATCTGTCTATGGCGGCAGCTGATAGTTCTTGACTTGATGCCAGATTTTAGAACCCTATTGGACAGTAAATCTGAAGCCTCTTAGCAGATTATAGATGTAATCAGACAAATAAAAAGTCTTACTCTCTTTCATCTGCAGATGTCAAAAGATTTTGCTTGTTAATTGATACATTAATATATACACGTTTCTTTCAGTCTTTTTCATCTTGGTTTATAAAAGCACCAGTATATTTGAATGTGATCCTAAGTTTTTGAGTGGGTGTGTGCTTTTATTTAGTCTGCTGGGTTGCAGTGACTATATACTGATTATGGAGCAATGGGACCGGTGAGAGCTCGCATGCTAAACAGAACTGCACAGCTGGAATTGGAGTCAATTCGTTTTGTTGATAAACTGTGATGCAATACAGATGTCATCTTATATGGTATCTCATAACTCCCACAGCTAGTCTAGTGACTACAATCAAATAAAAGTGAATACAATCAAATTTGACTCCTCTTATTAATTAGTATTGCTTATTTTCACTCTTAATGTATCTTATTTTCAGTATGAACAATTACGCTAACTTAGCGTCTAATAATGAAAAGTAATAGCTAAAACAATTAAGAGAAGAATGCAACATCAAATTCTAATAAAAGCTAGTTAGGCATATTTTTGACTTGATATGGACCATGTAGTAAGCTAAGTTAATTGATCAACTCTAATGATTATTCATGGTGCACGTGTAAATATAATAAATGTAATACACAGTCTGTGGATGTCCAGAGATTCAAACAATGCTTTCTGAAGATAACACGCATACATTTAAGACTGCTTATCTTACATTTGAATAACATGAACAATCAGTTTTATTCTCACAGTCAGCGCAGAGTGGAGCTCATGTGTCTGGGTGGTCTCAGTAAACAGAAGGGGTGCTGAGGGTTTAATATGTCAAAACACGCTCAGCTGAAAGAGTGTTGAGATGAAGACAGACAGCTGTTCATCCAGATCCTCTCTGTCATGCCAAACACTTCTGAGGTGTTTCTTGTGCCATTAACAGTATGATGGTATATGAGGTAAATAAATTTAAAAAAGGCTAATTTTCAGGATGGAAATGGGTTTCAGTTGAATTAGAATGACAGGAAAAGTCACAGTAACTCTGCATGATTTCCAAAATTGTAATTTCAAATTTTTTTCATTTTGACTAAACATGAATATTTATTCCCAGATAGGTATTGTTTTACATCTATTTTCCTCAGATGATACATATACAATACATATTTCTCTTAACTTAGTTCAGTAATGTCAAAACAATTAACAATTAGCTATGACAATTTTGAATTAATTACATTTTAATTTTGCTATACAGCACCACATTTTAATTTAGTAAATAATTAGACCATTAGATCATTTGGGGAATTTTTTTTTACGCTGGTTCATAAAATTAAAAGTGTTTGCCATTTCCAACACTGATTATTATCTTCTTATATTTCTGGAAATACCCCATATGTTATATGCTTGATGACATGTTTATCAAACATGTTTATTACAGGCCTACATGAGTCATTAAGTATGTTATTACTAAATAACTGGTTTGTAAATAATGTAATACATAATTTATAAATTGATCATTAATAAAGTATGAAAATACAATTATTAAACACATTATAGATACGCTTATAAATCAAGAATAAAGCATTTATAGCTGTATTTATAAACTGCTTATAATGTCTACTATTAACTATTTACTAATGCGTAACTAATGATTCATAGCATCCAGTTATTATAAAGTGTTGATATTTACAGATTTCTGACATTTTTCTCTTTCTTTTTTATGACGGTCACATTTCAGGCAAAGTTTTTGCAAAACTTTTGAGTATTTATTTTTGCTACTTTTCTAATGCTGTAGAGGTTTCATTGTTTTTTTTTATCCTTGTCCTAGACGTAGTAATCTTTCAGTCTTAAAATAGCCTATGCAAATCCATCATATAAATGTGAATTAGACAGAATTAAACAAACTCATCGTTATTATTATGATTATTATTGTTGTTATTCTTTTTCTTATTGTTATTATTATTCAATATTTGTTGTTTGAAAATTATTTATATTTTTTTAATTATGACTTGAGTCATCGTTTCCACCAAACAAACAAAAAATGGACCCTATATTTCACAGACTATGATGACACATTTACACAGTTATTAACATCATAATTCTGGCCAAGTTTTATATATTCATTAAAACAAAATAATGTACATTCATAACATTTTACTTTGTGTTACTAGAAGTTACTAAAAACTAGTTAACACTGCTGTGTGAGTGTTTCTAATACAACGACTAAAGAAGTGATGGCAAATTTGATATCTTTCTCTCTTCAACGTAATTACTTTCTAATATTTGTCCTCTTTTTTTTAAGTCATAAAAACGCTATTGTGGAATTTTTATTTTGCTATTGGAGCCATTCTCCACTATAGCACTTTCAAAGGCAGAGGGTGAACCAATTCCAGGGTAATGTACATTATCCTTAAAAACACATTTAAATATAATATCATGTAATAGTTTTAAGTTGTCGTCTAGCAACAACCTACACATCCTATCATAAACTTTCTCTGTAAAGTATTTGTTATTAAAACGTCTGTGTTCGCAAACTATAATTTGAACAGAAAAGCAAGCATAGGCTACTGTATGCGTGATTTGGGATGGCAGCCAATTTGAATAATAAATAACCATTGCCTTCCCTATTGCAGCAAAACAAAAATTGTATTCAAATTCTGAATGGATTATATATTGCCTAAAAAGCTGTCACCTCAGTTCATTGCAATCTCACAAGTTTCCACTATCAATGAAACAGACTTCACAATGAATCTCTTATTTCCCCTATATAAAACACTTTGTTTGTTATAAGTTAACTTGCGAGTGCGCAGAACTCAAAATCTCAAAACAGGACAAAATCTCTGGCATTTTGAGTGGTAAGTGGATTTTAATTTAAACCCGTCTGATTGGCCATTGTGTTCAAGAAATGAACTGATATGTTTGTGATTGGCTACATTGCTCAACGCTGCAAAACAATTTTGACGTTCTCAAGAGTGCAAACACCAAATCTGTTTAGCCAAAATGCTATTTTTATGTAGAAAACTGACCAACCGTTATGGGCAGATTTTCTCTCTAAAACCAATCAGATGCAGTCAGTCGGTGGTTTGATTTAGAAAATTACACATCCGAGACCGTGGCCAGGGGAAGGCTAAGACTTGCCCAGCCTTACACACGTTCCGCCTATGCGCACTTTACCCAACTATGACGACTTTCACCTCTGAGAATCCAGTCCATCCCCTAATAAAGTTTTTTTTCAAAAATGTTGTGTACTTGTTTACCAAGGAGACTACTTCATTCTGTGTCTTTCTTAAGTTCAAATCAAAATTTTATCCGTGCATCATTTTTGCTTCCTCAAATTTAAATTCTCATTTCAATTCTGAATGGTGCACAACCCTACCACGACATTGGCAATGTCACCACAAATGTCCTACATTTATCTCAGAAGTAATAGCAGTTAATTGTCTCCAACTGCACAAAATAAGAATCTCTTGTGTTGCGTAATATCAATATTAAAATGAATTTGGACTTTGAGTTTTCACAGCAAATGCAATACCCATCACGGTTCCACTTTATTTCAATAGTCCACTTTAGACATTCTACTAACTATGCAGCTCATGTTAACCAACTCTCATTAGAGTATTAGTAGACTGTAGTAGATTGTCAGTAGACTGTTAGGTTATGGTTAGGTGTTAGGGTTTGGGTTAGTAGAATAAGTTGACATGTAGTTGCCAAGTAACTTATAATCAGTAGAATATCTTTTGGGGGACCAACAAAATATAGTGTTAGCAGATATTAAGCAGACAGTCTACTAATACTCTAATGACAGTTAGTTGACATGTAGTTGCAAAGCTACTTATAGTTAGTAGAATGTCTAAAGTGGACTATCGAAATAAAGTGTTACCCATATCACAACTAAACTGCATTTAGCATCACATTCATGTGGGTTTTCATTTTCCCATGCTCACTAAAAGTGTTGCACTGTTCATGTAACAAAAGAAACTCAAAATATGACGAGCCTTTTGCTAACAACTGACAAGCTTGTGTAGCAATGATGCAGCTGACAAGCAATCACAGCAGTGTGGTAGAATGGATGCCTAACCTTCACTATCCCATGTACAAAGACACCGCCTTGAACAACCCAACATTGCCTTTAAACAGACACATACCACTTCAATTAGCAGGAGGGTGGATAAAAGCTACTTTGCCCTTGAATAGAGGCAAAGTTGTATGTTTTTGTGTGTCTTGTCATATGAAGGGATTACTCTCTCTGTGAATGAGGGGAGGGACGGTCGGAGCAGGTGGAAAACAACAATACAGCCCCGCCACATCTGTAGTCCTCCAGGCTCGGAGACTTATCGTGCCAACAGATAATAGTGCTGGTTCGCACACACAAAGACAGCACAGACGTACGGGAAATGAGAGAAACGCCTGGAAGATAAACACAGCTTCTCTCTCACTCTTCTTTTCGCTCCTCTCTAGCTCACAGTGCTTCCCTTGTTCGGCACAGTGAGAGACAATGGGCAGACAATTAGCATTGGCCTCTCGTCACTGCCGGAGCATAAAAGGACACTCCCTGTAAACTCGCTGATTAAACAATCCTAATGCACTCTGTGTCCGAGACTGTATTTGCCTTTCTGCCGTGCTGAGACTGATGTGCCCTTCGCAGACTGTGAGATACTTGAGAGGCCTGCGCTCGGCTTTTGTTGGCCGTTGTTTGTGAGTGAGAGTTGTGTTTAGGTTTGCCTCCCCCACCCCCCATTGGGATTCATGCCGACTCCATAGAAGTGTTTGCTTTACTGTCTGGACTTAATAACACTTACTATGCTTATTATTCTTCAGATTAAGTTGTAATGAGTTAGAATGTTCTGGAGATTTAGACCTCAATACTGTTGCTAGTGGATGTCACTATACTGTAGTACTTGTATTCTTGATAAACACTTTTTAGAGCTGTTAGAATTGTTTGTAGGATTTGTAGAATCGCCAGGTTTAAGGTGATGAATGGAATGAGGACTTGTGCAAAGAGTTGCAATGGACTTTAGTTAAATCAGAAAAAGATCCGCACACGAAAACTGGCCAAAAAGCTCACAAGTTTTTATTGTCCAGAGGCCACAACATGCGCAAAACATTTTGCATCAGTGCCATGTGTTTCCAAGCATACACCTGCGGTCATTTAAAAACATATTGCCGTAATCAGTGTAATATACAGGAATCTGACTTTATCCCATAGGAAAATATTTACATAAATAGTATACATAATTATACATACACATCACAACTACATCATCTATTCAAAGCTTTGAAAATTATAAAAAACATGACCATAAATATTCTCATTCCCATTACTGAATATCACAAAAACAAAAAAAAAAATACCATAACAATACCTACACACATCACACGATTAGACATTGAAATACATAATGGTTACATGGTTCTTCTTATATTTCTCACTGTGTAAATCAACAAATAAACATCACAATCAATTAACATATGAAGACTTCAGGTGCAAAAGCCTCTAAGTCCGTCTAAAGTTTTTCTTTAATATTAACATTTTTATGTTTTATGTATTTAAAAAGTACTGACATTTCTGAATGGGCTGAGGCTGGGATTTAGTGAGTTTGAAGTAAAAGTATTACGTATACTATGTGCGGAGAGCATAGACTCATCTCATTTTTGACAGAGGTGGCTTTTAGAGGCTTTTGCATCTGAGTTATTCATTTATAGAAAACAATTTTATTCAATTCAAATCAAAATGTATTTAAAAAAAAATATTTAAATCAGAAATCAAAGAAACACTACCCTGTAGGGGAAAACAGACTGGCAACAGGACTGGCAAGGCAGGACAGAGGAGGACATATGACAACAAACTGGTACAGGACTGCAAACACAAGGAGAATAAATAGGGAAATCAGGAGGTAACAAGGGAGAGCAGGTGGAGCAAATAAACCAATAATAAGGTAATAAGAAGGGTGAGGTTAAGACAATAGACAGGAGAGTACATGGCACATACAAACAAACATGCCACGTGTCTATACCAAACATGACAAAAATACGTGCTCAAACAAAACATGACATGAACATGCAGCCAATGAGAGCTCTCACCGACTGAGTGTCAAACACAAAACATGAAAGCTACACAGCACACAACACACACAGAAAAACTTGAAACCGCACACGCTCACACAACGAGACCAGAGCACACGGAGAATGATCGAATGCTCATGCCATACACTAACAATAGATGACAAACACATGAAGCGTGAATGTCTGGACCCCAACACAGAACCGAAACCAAACTAGAGCAAAGTGCCAGGATCTGAACACCATGCTTCGCACACAAAACAACTCACATCATTTTTTTTTTATTCATATGCCATCGTAATCTTTAATAAATTTAATGATTTAATGAATCACATTTTTTTTTAATGACATTTTAAAATGATCCAGTCAATTCCTGATGGACAAAACAAAGTCCTGCCCTACATTTTTTCTTGTTTTCATGTTTTTCTTGTTGGACTATCACAATAGAAAATACTGTCTTTATAATGTCTTATAATGTCTTTCATGGGTACAAAATTCAAAGCATGGTTATTTAAAAAACTATACTAAAACAGTTGTTATAAACGTTAATAAAATAACACTGTAATAAACTGATGTATTCTACCATAGGCTTCTAGCATATCTTGCATTCCTGTCAACACACACAGACACACACACACACACACACACACAAATGCATGAATTATTATTTTATGTCTATGTATTCTTATTGCTCTGTTTTGACCAAATCTCAGCACAATCTTCGCATAATAGAGTCATTATAGAGTAATTGTGGATAATATTGTTTAATTCAAAAATCCATGTGAGAGTTGAAGCACTATTTTATTTAAAATAACGCCAATAAAGCGGATAGAAATACTCAGTGAACAAATGTACTGTTTAATGTAGGGTTTCCACTTCAGGTTAAACCATGCACCTAATGATTAGGTAAATAAAGCAAGTGCACTCATCTGCAATCTTGATATAGTATAATAACATTATTTTTACATTGTCAGATCTTTAGATGGCTTATTACTACAAATGAATGTACTTATCACATGATGTTTTATCTGCACCTGTGGAAATTTGAACTTGATGGCATTACTTTAAAAAAAAGTACAACATTTTTGGATTAGAACAAGCTTGTGTTATCTGCACAAGTACGGTGACATTTAGCTTTGGCAAATCTGGAAGGGATTACTGGGGATTCACGCAGGTACAGGAGGTAGTTTGGATAATCTGATGGGATAATCTGCACTGTCCGACCTCCTTCTCACAGGTGACTTCACAAGGGTGTACAGCTTTAAACACACGCTCAATCTGGCTCAATTACAAAACTACTCTGGTCTGCCAAAAATCCACACGGAAAATGATTAGGTAAGATTTGCATGTTACAGTTTAGAGTTTAAATTCTGAACTCTGCACTGACCTCACATGCTGACATTGCATTCAATAAAATAACAAATGCTGCTGCACCTTTTTGCAGAACTAGCTTCACTTTTGTAGGTCATTTTCATTTTTACTTTTAGTCAGCTGGTGCTAAAGTGATAGTACAGGACTGGCATTTAGTTGATGCATGAAGTTTGATATTTTGTTGTACCAAATTCAATATGGGACTACTGTAACGGCAACAGACTTAGAAACACAAAACTATGTCAACTAATAATTGCTTAATGCTCTGCCTCAAATAGTTAAACTCAGTTAACAGCATAATGTTGATTACCACAAAAATCAATTCGGTAACACTTTATAATAACTGCACGCTAATTGGTTAAGCATTAGTAAACAGTTAATTAATCATTTATAAAGCATTAATAGACATTAATAAGCAGTTTATAAATACAACTATAAATGCTTTATTCTTAATTCATAAGCATATCTATAATGTTTAATAATTGTATTTTCATACTTTATTAATGATCAATTTATCAATTCCAAATGAAGTATTGCATTATTTTCAAACCAGGGCCCGGTTCCCCAAAACGTTCTTATCGCTAAGTAGTTCTTAACCTATTCCTTAACCTCTCTCTGAACGTTATGGCACGATTCCCGACACGTTCGTACGCTAAGTATATCTTCTGTAAGTCACACTTTCGTAAGGTTGGTCTGGACCATTCGTAAGCTCTCTCTTAGCGTTGTTTGAGCTCAAGACGCTAGTCGCCGCCACTGTGCAGCAGTCTTTAGAAATCAGCGCAGCGCAGTACAAGTCAAACTATGGTATGTTGACAATGTTGTGGCTCAACAATGATTTTATGTTATGGACATTTTAAGACTAATAATAAAATATGTTCGCAATGGATACAGGCCTATTTATGAAGTTGACTTTATTTGGTATCAGAACTAATATGGTGGTAATTAGCCTAGGCTATTTCGTAATGTCATTAAAGCATTTAAATTGGCAATCACTTTTGATAATTAAAATCTGGCAAACAATTTGGCTCTAAATGGCTAAGATCTATAAATGGGTAAGCATGGTGGTGTCCAGTAAGCGACCAACTATGGCAGCGATCCAACGTGTCCTTGTATTGAATCAAAGACGGCGCCGGCCGCGGAGCCATTTAGTCCATGTCAATTTTTTTATCCGGCAAAACTTAAGCCCTTTTGACATTTTGTCTGACGTGGCTATATTAAAAAAAAAATTCGCCTCCCAAGACAACTCATTATGGAGCTGCTGGACCTTCTCAGACCTGCGCTTGCCAGGCTAAAGCGGCGGAATTTTGCTTTAAGCCCTGAAGTCCAGCTGCTTGCAGCGCTAAGGTTTTTTGCTACAGGGAGCTTCATCGAGGTCGTGGGAGAGGGCTACGGAGAGGGCTACGAGGCCTAAGCAAGACCTCGGTGTGGAGGTGCGTCCACACTGTCACCAACGCCCTTCTGCGCCATGCCGGGGATTACATCCAGCTGCCGGCAACACGTCAGGAGGTCCAGGAGGTGCACCAGGGCTGTCATGCCATTGCTGGCATCCCCAGAGTCTTGGGCCTTGATTGATGGCACACTCATCCCTATCGCCAATCCATCAGTGATTGATCAGGCGTACATATCGCGAAAGGGATACGCGGCCATAAACGTGCAGGTTATAGTGGACCATAGGGGTGTGATCTCCGACCTGGTGGCAAGGTGGCCAGGCAGCACCCACGACAGTTTTGTCTGGGCCAATTCTGCCGTGGGTGAACAAGCGGAGAGAGAGGGGTTTGGTCAGAGCCTGTTCCTCGGGGATAGTGGATACCCTCTGAGAACATACTTTTTCACACCGCTGACCAACCCACAGCCTCGGGCTGAAAGAGCCTACAATGTTGCACATGTTCGCACGCGCAACGTTGTCGAGTGTGCAGTTGGCATCTGGAAGCTGCGCTTTCGTTGCCTGCACAAGTCGGCAGGAGGACAGCGCATGAAGCCTCACAGCTCTTGCGCAGTTACGGTGGCAACGGCCATACTCCATAACATGGCTGTGCGTGGAGGCGCACCTATTCCGGAGGGGGAGGAGGAGGAGGAGGTGGAAGCGGATGAGGAGGAAGATGGAGAGGGAAAAGTTGAGGTCCTCTATCCTCCACAGAGGGCTGCCCTGCACGCTGCCGGGGTTGAGGCAAGGCAGCTTTTGATTGCAAATGTTTTTGGTTGATTTATATTTTCTTTTTGGATTAACTTGCTGAGCTATCATTAGCCATCATCCATGATTTAATGGACTTTTCTTTTGATTCGTATTATGATGGAATTTTTAGTTTTCTGAAAAATAAACGGGAGTTTCAAACCTTGAATCCATTAAATGTTCTGTGTGTGATTCTAATCCTTTAAACCTTTACTCTATCATGCCATTGTGTCCATTCCATAAGTGCTCTATGCAACGCCAATCATTGACATGCTTCTCTTAAGGTTGGCGAAGGAGCCTACACGTTAGAATTTCTGAGTCAAAAGTTGACATATGCCCAAATTACCACGTCACATTGCTGATTCATCTTCATTCATTTATTGGGCATTGAACGTAGGTCACATGGTTGTCAGAGGATTCCCTTTCCACTGCTTTGCCTCATGCATAGCCTTACGCGTCGTCAAACACACATATAATGTACATTACAAACTAATGTCTTTACGCAGCCTCTTCAAACAAGCCTTTATATCTGATGGTGCATTTAGATTGACACTGCTTAATTTCCTTGTGGATAAATAAGGTATCTCATAGATAGAGCAAGATTTTATGCGTAGGTTTCCAATGGCAATAGAGAATCAGTTGTTGACTCATTAAGGATGACAGAATGACATGCAATCTTGTTGATGATCAAGTATTTTTAATGAAAATGCGCATACAAACACACACAGACACGGTCACTGGTGTGACTGTTGCTCAGCATCTATAAAGACAAACACATACCAAAATCAGATTAGGAACTGTGAGGAAAGGAACATCAAAATCTATAAGCCAAGAACAACTGGCTCACCTTCAGCTGGCAGCAAGATTGGTACCGAGATTGAGGGCCTGTTGAATTGCGCCTCTGCTAGGGCATGCTGCTGCTTGGCCAGTTCCAGCTTGGCTCTCTTCAGCTCCAGAGACTGGCGAGCGAGCTCATTTGCTTCGGTCAACTGGCGCTGAATGTCCTGCAACACGACCAACTTCCCCTTTTCAATGTTCACCAACTCTTCGCTACACCGACATGGTGAGATTGTGGAGCGACGTCGTGATGTCGTGTAGCGAAGTCCTGGTGAAGACGTGTGTACGGGAGGAGGTGGCGTAGTGCACCCTTCCGGCTCGGTGCTGCCAGGTGAGGAGAGTGCTGCAGGTGGCTCGGGGAGCATGGCACATTGGGGGGTGGCGATGACCTGGAACATGAGGCCTGTTCAGCGTCACCTCTTCTAACGTCAATCCCCCCAGGGATTCCATGTGAGACTGTGTCTCCCATGATCGCCAGTGCCTTCTCCTCATGTGCTGTTAAGGGTTGCACCGAACTGGTCCCCGCACCTGTCCTCACCCGGTCTCTACGGACAGCAGAACCTCTCACCTTAACCTGGCTTGAAAAATCATGCCATTTTTTCCTGACGTCCTGCCAGGACCTTGGTGTGCCTGATCCGGAGGCAGCCATCTTCCTTGCTATGTCGCTCCATAGCTCTTTTTTTGTTGCTGTTGCACAAGTTATTCCGAAAGCTGGAAAACAGTGTCACCTTGTGCAAGCTCACCTCGTCCAGCAAAACTTCAAGTTCCTCTGACGAGAAGCTTGGTGCCCTTTTTTTACGTTGCTTCACCACCATATTCTGTATCTAACTCTCTCTCTCTGTTCATTGTAGATAGGTTGCTTTTTATTGAAAACATTAACCAATGGCAATCAATACCGCATTAAACAGAAGTAACTGCAGCTGCTTGCCAATCAATTCTGATTGTAAAGTACCTTACCATTAATATAAAAGTGTATTACATCATTTTTAGAAGTCGTTAAACCCATGTCAAGAAGCGGCACAAGTGGCACAACGGGATAAGGAGGGTGGATGATTAGCGAGGGATACCCGGTTCGTCTACCCGTCACAACATATCGTGTGAACATATTACTGACAATTTGATAATTTAATTAATAGTCTATATTTTACTGATAACTTAAACTATGTTCAAATAAATGTTACTGGAATAATTTGAGGAATGTTTCATTTGCATAGAACATGTTGTCTTTCTTAACGCCGTAATGCACCTTCGCGTGAAGTGGAAAATCGATTCCTGAGCAATCGATGCCAACTAATTCAGCACCTTCACATGGGACAGCGCCTTTGTAACGTCGAACGAAAGAGGCAGCGTGTTAAGAAGCTTCCTAAGGGACACTTCGGGGAACACACTTAGGAACATAAACAACTTTGGTAAGATATATCTTTCGAGTCTTCTTAGCGTGCTAAGAGTGAGCGTTATTGGGGAACCGGGCCCAGTTATTTAGGAGTTGTCAGTGGTTCATAAGATCACTTAGAAAGTGTAAGTAAATGATTATATCATTTACTTGTGCGCATGTGTCGTGGCGCTCTCGTGAACTCATGTCAGAGGCCCACACGGAAGAAAATGAATAGTTGAATAAAGTTGTTGTTTTTGTTTGTTTTTTGCGCACAAAAAGTATTCTAGTCACTTGATAAACTTAAGGTTGAGCCACTGTTGTCACTTGGACTATTTTAACGATGTTTTTACTAACTTTTCAACAGAATGAAATTGCTTAGAAACCTATGAAGGAGTGAGTCAGCTCTCAGATATCATCAAAAATATCGTAATTTGTGTTCCGAAGATGAACGAAAGTCTTACGGGGTTGGAACAACATGAGGGTGAGTAATTACTGTTAGAATTTTCATTTTTGGGTGAACTAACCCTTTAACTAATGATTAATAGCGTGCAGTTATTATAAAGTGTTACCATTAATTCTTGTCCATCCTTTTCTTTAAAAGAAAAGCAAAACCTGGATAACAATGCAGAACTTATAATAGAAGTGAATTGAGCTAACTTCTAAATACATATTTTTATTATTAACCTTTTAAAAAAAAATTAAAATAAAAACCCAAAGTGATTGTAAAAATGACAACAAAATGACTTTTCAGCTCAAATAATAGACAAAAATAAAAAGTGTTTTTATATGATAATAAACTTATCCCTAAAAATTATGAACATATTTACTTTTATTGAAGGTTCCATAACCTCGATTTTTGCTTTTTTAAAGAAGATGAGGGATGACTTTCAGTGTTATTTTAGTATTATTTATATACCGATGTATATATGTTGTAAAAGCTTGTTTTCATTTGAATTTTAGCTTCATTTTTAGTAATTTTGTTATGTGCATTTGTTTCATTTTTAGTTTTATGTTAGTTTCTGAAAATATATTTCCAGTTAGTAATGTAATTTTAGTGCTTTAAATTAAACTTTTTCCAATTATTTGCCAAGGCAGCATTTCTATGGCAGGTTTTCATCAAATTTTTATATTTATAATTTATTTTAATTAACAAAAATGTTTGAATAGTTTTAGTTTTAGTTAGCAGTCCTGATTTGAAAATATTTATTTGTGGTAATGAACATTATGCCACAAAATACAGACTGAGCTTAACAGGTTAGTTCACCCAAAAATGAACATTCTGTAATCTTGAACTCTCTCATTTTGTTACAAACCTGTATGAGCCTCTTTGTTCGGTTAAACACAAAAGAAGATTGTTGGTAACCAGACAGTTGACGTTAGCCATTGACTTCCATAGGTTTTTTCAGTCAAGTCAATGGCTACCGTCAACCGTTTGATTACAAATATTTTTTAAAATATATATATTTTTTGTGAGAACAAAGAAACTCATACAGGAGTGGTCAACACAAGGGTGAGAAAATGATGACAGAATTTTCATTTTATTGTGAACTATCCCTTTAATTTCTATTGAACCCGGAATATTCTCTGAAGACAAAATATCTGCTCATTGATTCTTCCCGATACAGGTAAGCCGCCGTCCACCGGATAAGAACGAGAAAAGCTCCTTCCTCTATCTAAGTAATCAGTGAGATAAGAACAAAAGGTTTAATCACCATCAAAAGCATGAATGCCCAACGCCCCTAAAAAAACAGACGTTTCAAACTTTGATTGATGTTAAACTGTCTTTTCAGACTAATTAGTGTTTAACTAGGCTGTTAAGTTGTATTTGGTGGTGGAGGATGGGAGGTGTTGGTGTCGCAGAACCAAACATCCATCATTCCCAAAAGCACTTCGGCATGTTTGTGCGTGCTCATGCGCGTTACCTGCGTTTCTCTTTGCATATTGGCGTCAAAGAGCCGAAACAAGATGCATGACACAAAGTAAGCAAACATACTATCTCACCTTTCATCTTCAGCTGTGCACATCAGCATGAACTGTCACAACACAGAGGCCCACAGGCTTAAGTAGTTCACCTTAACACCCCTGTACACGAACACACACAGTCGCAGACACACGACTCTACGTGTTTGACTTGTGTTGAGAGAAGGACTTTAACAGGCTGAGATGTCTGGACTGTCAGTCATTCATGCCCTGCAGAGTTGCAGAGGTTATCTGATCGTCGCTCCTTGTGAAAGCATAACTTGCTTCTTCAGCGTGATTTCATCTGCATTGCATAACTCACATTCAGCTGGTGTCTGCTAGTGTCCAGTGCTGTTGTTCAGCCTCTTGTCCTGCAATAGGAAGAGAGCCTGCAGCAAATGCTTACTGATATATATCAGCCTCTCTCTCTCTCTTGCTCTCATTCCAGAGGTATGTTTGTGAGTCATGGTACATCTGGAGCCTGTATGCAGGGTCAGCAGGCCCTCTTTTATCTGTAGGGCTGATTGTGTCTTATCTTATCAAAGAGGCTAAGAGCAGGTCCGCTATCAGTCATGAATTTACGATCGAGAAAGGAGAGCTGTGCATCGCGGAGGAGAAGTGAGCTTCAGGGGGATTTTAAACTCCCCTTTTTCTCGGTTATATTCATATATCACATAAACATTAAAAAAGTTGAAGATAACACATCATTTTGTGAGTGGAAGGTGGTTGCAAGAAGGCAAAGTCTAAAGAAAAAGTGAAAATCATGTAAGGAAGTAGGGTCAATAACAAATAGCATAAGGGGCGTCTAATAGCGTAAAACTTTTTATGCGTTTTGGCCGTTTAATTATACGACAAAGCCGTTTTGGGGGTCTGAAACTGCAAACTTTTGACAGGTTTCAAATGACGAGGTTTTTAAAACGATATTATTGTCTCTGTGTAAACTACAAAAACGCAAATTTGTAAAAAAAAAAAAAACCTTGACGTCATGCGCATACGTATTACGTGTTCAGTCTATTGGCTCAAACTGTTTCTTTACAAAGTGACGTCACCGATTACTGGCCTGGCAGTAAAATACGACTGTTTTAGTCATTTTCGCGGATCGAATCGATGTGAACGGGGATAATTTTGACAACGTTGTCGTCTGTATGCGAAAAACGCGAAAGAAAAACTTTTCCGTATTGAGTATATCGTTGTCGTGTAAACTTACCATCTACCCGTGATAAAGACAAAATTGTAAAAAAATTAAAAAAAAGTACAAAAAGTATATCTATTGACTATTGTCATGTAGTGTAACCATCAAGCAATAACATACTTTCCTTACACTTTAAATACATGTGACTGCACACATCTTAATTATTATATATATAATAGCCTTTTAATTTTTTAATTTTATTTTTTACAAATATTAATATAAAAAAATGTATCCCACCACACTACATTTTACAACCTTAGCTAACCATGTCTTGCCATTAAATGGTCAAATTATCTGAAATTATAAGAGGCTTATAGACCTTGCTGTGTTTGACATATAATCGTGAGGGTCTGCAGTGGTTTTTCTATGATATGATTTTCGGTTATATGGTTTTTTTCTGCATGTTGGCTGCAACACATGATTTACATTCAGTATAGATTTTTCTATATAATAATAACAATAATATACTGTACCAAAATACTTCATAAGATTTCCTTTTTAAGAATGTCAGTCTTTTAATGAGGCTTTATTATTCATTATAATATCACGGAAGTTGTATTACCCTGAATTTAACCCCCCTATTATATTATAAATATAATAGATAGGACAAAAAATATATATATATCAGTTTCATGTCATTGAACCCTAAACCATCTGAACTTATGATACAGGTTCTATACCAAAGATCCATTTCTTTGGATGGTCCGAGTGTATGTCCTCTAAGATGTACGCTCACCTTGATGGGATCACACACACACTGGATGGTTAAGATCTGTGTCAGATGGGAGCAGCTTGGATGAAGCTGTTAGGCCGTAAGCTGTGGCTCATCCCTCAGATAAGAGCCTTCTTAAGCCAGGGATGAGGCAATAAATCCCCTAGTTTGACTTCATGCACCAGCTTTAGGTGATCACCAAGTAACTATGGCCAGATAAGCTGCAGGTATCTAAGAAATGCCTGCCCCTGTTAAATGGGACAGGTCACATGCTTGCTAGTAACCTTGAAAGCAACTGGCTTCTTTAGTACAACACAGTTTAGTTTTAGACAGCTAACTTAACACAACATTTAGAGTTGGATATGGCTCTTTTGAACTTGGCATTTTAGTCTGTGTGAGTTTATATGCAGGAGTGCCGTTTGCTGTTCTCATTCTCTACCAGGAACTTTACATGAAGGAAACGATAAACAAATCGCCTTGTGTGTCATAATGTGAGGAGGGTTTTGTCCTATATTAATGGAGGAGAGCTTTGAGTTAGCATAATGAGCTTGACTAGCCTAACAACGGCTTATCTTCAAACAAAGTTGCCCTGACAAACCTCTGTGGCTTTCTTTAGACAAATAATCACCTTTTGCCGTATGCTTGATCTGCTTCGGTGCAGTCTTTCTTTAATCCCTGCTTCAGTCTGCCTGCCTGTATCCCCCATTTGTCAAAAGAAACACTTAAGGAGCAAACACTTGATCTGCTGCGATACAGAGTGCTTCCTGAGGGTTCTAAGCAGAGCTGAGATTCGAGTCGATTTTCTGAGGTAATCCTGAGATTACCAACCCCACTTTTCTCTAACCACACTGTGCAAAACGGGTAGCAGTCAAAACACACTTAGTGAGTCACTGCCCACAGAGCATCGCCAAACATACTCAGATAATACAAGATAAATAATTATTCGATGCTATTCTAATGCAAATATAGTAACTTTGTGGATAAAGCCCAAAGGTAATTCAAGGTACACATGCTGTATCTGTTTTTGCAGTATCAATCAGGTAATATCGACTGTTATCAATGTTAGCTAACACGGTTTTTGATATTCAACATTGGCCTAAAAAAAATAATAGTTTCTAAGTTTATACAGATTCTAAGTGCGGCTGCGGTTATGTTGTTCGCCGCTTTAAAAGCTCACACGCTAAATGTTCTTGGTGTGAACGGGCCTTAAGACACTCTTCTCCACTTTTTAAATACATAAACATTAGCCTGTATAGTGTTTCGTGAGTCAAGAAAATGCTGTACTTATTCAAACAACCCGTTCTTTATTTACCTTTGCATTGAAAAACAAGGTTTCTGCCTGGCAGTTACAAGATTTTAAATTGTATTATTATAAAGTAATTGTCTTACAGAGTTTTAGAATTAGAGTGAAATTATAATAATGATAAAAAAATATTATTTCTCCTCATTAATTGTAATTGCCCCCAAATGCCTATGATGCAACAAACAATGCTATGATGAAACAAAATTGATAAATGTATGCAGTGTCGTATCAGGTAACCATATTTTGAGCCAATTAATAACAACTTATAAATGTGAATAACTTATTTGGTTGCAGTCTAATTTCCCAGAAGGCACTGGACTCTAACTTTGTCTTTTCCTGCTCTCCAGCCTAACTTAGAATGAGTGCAGGGGCTCAATATGGGTCTGTTTGCCCCCTCTATTCTCATTATTTACCCCCATCATCTCTCAAGCATTCCACTGGATCTGACAGTCCATCCAAGTGCAGGACTAACAGAGGCTCCAGCAGCCATAGAGCTAATGAGCACAGCCCTGGTACAATGATTTCACACAACAATTCCAGTCTAGCAGAGAATGAGATTATGCGGGGAATGTGCTAGTGATTTCTTTTTTTAAAAACGGAGAGTTCATCAATGCTGATTTTTTAGGTTAAGGTAATGTTCAATTCAAGTTGAGATCAACTTAACTTGGCATAATGTCGATTTCCACAAAAATAATTCTGCTCTTGAGGCACTTCAATAAAAGTAAATGGACAATTTTGGTATAGCACTTTATTTTACAGTTCTGTTCTACATGTATGTAATGTCCTTGCCCTGAACCTAAGCCTAACCTTAGACCAGAGTAAAGGGTTAGTTCACCCAAAAAATTTAATTCTGTCATTTATTACTTACGTTCCAAACCCGTAAGACATTTGTTCATCTTCGGAACACAAATGAAGATCGTTTTAATGAAATCTGAGAGCTTTCTATCCCTCCATTGACAGTCTACGCAACTACCACTTTCAAGCCCCAGAAAGGTAAAGACATCATTAAAGTAATCCATGTGACTTCAGTGGTTTAACGTAAATTTTATGAAGCGACGCGAGTGCTTTTTTTCCGTTCACACGTATCTGCAGAAACGACTAAAAACGCTATATTATGCAGGCCAGACAAGTAATTTTGTCACTTTGTAAAGAAAGACTACGCGCCCGCGCACATACATTCAAACGTGCATGCCTATAGATTAAACACGTAATACGCATGTACATGCCATCACCGATTTCACACTTTCACGTTTTTGAAGTTTACACGGTGATAACTGTATCGCTTTCAAAACTAGTTTTCAAAAACTTGCACTTTGAAACATACTACAAAGTTTGTGTTCTCAGGTCACCAACACGCCATTGTCGTATAAATGAACGGCCAGAACGCATTAAAAGTTTTCTGTTTTCAGTTGAAAACTGTGTCGTGTGCGGCCCTAAGTTATTAACTAATGATTTTTACAACGGAAATAAATCAATAAAAAAATGTCTTAAGCTAGACAATGACTTCCTTCTAGAGCTGCTGTACAGCCAAAACAATCTTTGTTGCATTAATTTTCTATTATCACTGTATAGCTGCTTTGAAACAATATTGCACTGTAAAAAAAAAAAAAAAAAAAGTTGCTACCTTAAATTTTTAAGTACAACCAACTTCGATGTTTATGTCATTTCAACTTAAATTACATTAAACTGACTTAAAAAATGTGTTGAATCTTGAATAACTTGTTGAAAATTGCTTAACTTATCTTGACAAGTTAAAGCAATGTAAAAAAACATAGGCTATGCTGTCATAACATTACATCCCGTACTTTTTTTAAAGAAAAGGAGAGAAAAGTGGAAATTAATTATATTAACGTTATGCCAAAAATTCTGTTGATGAGTTTACCTTTTACTGAACCCAGAAAATACCAAACTAAAGCTGTTAATTTAGTGTTGTATATGTAGTGTTTGTAAATTCAAGTTTTTATAGAGTTCAAATTACCTGAAACTCTCTCAGCTCAGTATCTTGAACCATTCCGCCACTCTTCCTTTGCCCTCTCCCCCTTTTAGCTCCCTTGCTCTTTAAACTGTTACTTGAACATTAGCATCACAACATTGCAATAATGGATCCACATGGAGACAGTCTCTCCTCTGTCACGCAACCAGCAGTAAGGTTCAGTGGCAGGCTATTGTGAGTCAGGTTTATTTTATATGGAACACATGTCCATTAATGACAGACACAGAGCACGCGTGGTTTGGCTGCCCACAATATTGTGGGAATGATTACAGGGGACTGGGGGAGGGTGCCTTGACATTAGCTTTGCTTTTGATCATACTGTTCACCAAGGTGGCGCTGAGGAAACTCAGAACCGATGCTGGCAAAGGTTTAGATGCTAAAAGGTTCCCACACATGGCAAAGGGAAATGGAGGCTCTTGTGTGAACCCCCAGTACAATAAATGGAGTTGGTGGGTTCCTTGGCACAAAATGAATTGTGACAATATAATGCCAAGCAAAACAGTTGTTTTCGAGCAGCACTACATTAACGATGTTTGAAGTTTTTCAAAATTACATTCCAGCTTTTGTTTAAAAGGTTAGATAAAGGTACGCCTGAGTTCCCAGGTAAGGTTTACTTTGCAGTTACTGCCTCTATCTTTCATCCAAAAGCACCTTTAATACACATCCGTTGCTTGCCTCAGAGTGAACTGGTCAAGGTGCCTTCTTTAAGGGGTAGCCTACCATTGTACTAGGCCAGGTTTGTGATCGCAATAATTCTCAACTTCCTGGAGGCCTTTTGCCTGGGATTGCTAGCAACAGTTGGAATAGCTAATCTAAAATAATATTAGTCAAGACACCACAGATGTTTTTTTTTAGAGCCACATCTACAACTTTTGAGTAAGGGTCAATAACAAAAAAGCATGTCAGAGCTTTTCCAGAGCAAGAGAAAAATCTTGTCAAAATGCAAAAAAAAGAAAGAAAGTTCAAAACCCAAATGTCAAGATATTAGAAAATGTAATCACTTTATTCATGTTGGTTTCATACATTATATTCTTATATTCTGATGACTAAAATGGTGTAATTGTCAAGAAAAAGTAATTAAAATATATAGGGATAATCCACAGCTGTACATTAAAGGATTTTAATGCACGACGTGTGAACGAAGAACCGCTTGATGCGAAGTGCAATATTTGACCGGAAGGGTAAAATTGACGGTTATTTTCCCATACGGCTCGTAAGATATAGCATTCTGCCCGCTTTGAATCAGACACAGTCACACGGAGATAAGGTAGTAAGATTACATTCATTTGAATTAATGAATTATAGAATTTATTTGAAATAATCATTGAGAGAGAGAGAGAGAGAGAGAGAGAGATGTGAGATGTGTCTGTTCCAACGCCTATCCCACGACCAATTCGTACGTAGTCTATTTTACAAGGTGGCTAATTCGTACGAATTGGTATGACGTCACTTGTACAAATTGGTACGATTTGTCTAAACCCCAGTGACGTGTAGGTTTAGGGGCGGGGTCAGGGATAGGATAACTCGTAAATTATGTAGGCTACGATTGAGGTCGTACAAATTATAGCTACACCTCGTAAAATACGTAGGAATTGTGGGAGATCAGGTTGTCAACACCTCTCTCTCCATTAACAAGGAGGCTGTGAGTTTATTTAATTCAAAAAAGCGATGTAACCCCCTCATTACTGAGAAATTTAAATTCTCTATTTTATTACTAAATTTTACTAAATTGTATTACAAAAAGTATTAAGCATTAAGTTGCTGTGCTCCTGAATGTTTCTGTGTGCACAGCGCGATCTCCGCTCTCTCTTTGTGCAAGTGATGTATGTGTGTTCGTGTGTGTGTGTGTGTGTGTGCTTCAATGAAAACAGGGTATTAATATCCACCTTATTTTCAACACGGAAGCAAGGTGTTTTGTACAGCTAAAATTAACTGGAAGCAAATGACACTGGAAGCCAGACACATTAAAATTACAAATTTCCGCGCCTGCTCTTACCTGAAAAATAAGGTGGATAGAACAGTGATTCAACTGACTTGGAACTACCAGTGCATTAAACAGTTGTATTGCACACCTTCCAGCCAATTAGAATCGAGTATTCTGAAAGACCATGGTATATAAGGGATAATCCATGGCTAGCTGTGCATTAAATTATTTTAAGGCACAATGTGGAGGCAAAGAACCACCCGACGCAAAGCGAAGTGCATTGAAATTGTTTAATGCACAGCTAGCCGTGGATTATCCCTTACATATACCACCTCAAAGGAGGACACCCTCATGGTTAAAGGAAAACCCTCTGACATAAGATTGTATTTTCTAACTATAATACGGTTGCTCCCTAAATGTAATCAAATAGTATTGTGACAGTTCCTGTTTTGTTTGTTACTATAGTGAATAGGGAATAAAATGCAAAGAATAAAGTGTTTTAAAATTTGTTAGTTTTACAATATGGTTACCATTTTAAATGTTCCTCTTATTCACTTTTTGTTAGCCTATTTGTTGTTGCATGGTTATCATCCCATTTTTAATATGTTGTAGAGTTTATTTTCATCCATATTCTGATTCATATTCTTCATCAAATTTAATGTCAACACAACATGTTCTATCAGTTGTTAGCTGGACCTTAAAGTTAACAAAAGTAATATAAAAATAAAAATAAAAACATCTATAGGTATCTATTACACGTTTAATATATATGTATATATGCATATATAAAATATTTATTTATATGTATTTATATATTTTTTTTCTTTTTTTTTTTTTTACTTTATTTTACCTGAACTGACCTAAAGAATGAAAACATTTCTGACCTTTAAACAAGACACATAGTCGTGATTGTTAATACAGGTGTCCTCTTTGTGATTTAATTTCCTGTTTTATGAATATTCTAACAACAAAATGACTTCCTACATATTCGTTACATTACATTTACTCAAATATTGGTAATGTTTCAAAACAAAACTTGGTTATTTTCTTTAAGGAAACAACAGTAAAATATGACAAACTACTTTTCCCTGAGAATTTTAGCCATTTAATTAAATTTTTCTTTCTTTATTACAGTTTTAAAAATGTATTTTTCTTTTAGAAAGTGAACACATTCATCAAATATGTTTTTTTAAAGTGTATTAAAGTCATTGTCTTGAACTGCATTTTAATTTAATTTAATAAGCACTGCATATCCTATCATTAGCAAATGTTTAAATGAAAATGTTTTCTCAGTTTGAAATGTATGATGAAGTAATACATCTTTAAGTGCCCTGTAAAAAAAAGTTTCTTTTTTTCATTAGCTGTCAGGAGACAAGTGCATTCTCATCGTTAATGCATTAAACATCTTAACGTTTAAAACATGTTCTTAGGTGAGACTGACATGTTTCATTGTTTCATCCAAGTTGTTGGTGCATTGGTGCAGTTGCTCAAAGTCTAGTATAATTTTAGTTTTAAACAAAAACAAACCCCAAAACAACGCATAACCTATGTTTCCATTTTCAGACAAAGTGAATGCCTTGATTTACTGTAGTAAAGTATTTCATCAATCCTTACTAAAAAGTCTGGTTTAATAAACAGTCAGGGAGGTAAAACACAGGGGTAAGGTTACATTTCATGACTCGACTGAACAGAGACAATGTAACCTCAACCAAACACAATGTTTGAAGTTAGCAGGTCTGAATATCAAGTCAAAGCTGACATCCTGAATCAGAAGACTGAAGTTGTCATGTTTAAAACATCGTTAAGATATCTGAATGTATAAATGTACCAAAAACAATTTCGGTTGCGTAATATACTGACAGAAATGATTTTTTAAAAACTTGAACTCTGTGAATGTCATGTAGCAATTGATTAATTCCTTGTGTCCAATTGTGTTAAGTGTCCATCTTTCTGAGCTTAACACATTAGCTTCATAGCATGACTATAAATCGGTTTGACTTGACCAGCAGTTCGGAATCATTGAAGCATCAGCATCAAGCATCATTGAAGCATCAGATTCTGTTCAAAATCAGATTATAAATTCAACACACACCTCTCAAAGAAATGATGGGCTCATTCATTATATTATTTACCAGCAGAGGGCGATGTGAACTTGAAAAGGGCAATAACAAAAACTTCAGTCAGAAAAATGACAGGTCATGCCTGCAATCTGGGTGATACAAGTATCAAGCACAATGATTTGCAGTCGGGCAAGCCTTCTTCAAACTATTTAAATTATATTTCCACGTACTAACTTTCCCCTTGTTGGTTACCAGTAGGCTATAGCCATATGCTGCTTTAATTTGCATCTCTCTGCTGAAAGCAACACAAGAAGCCCCTACCAAGAAAACAACTAGGCAACATTTAGAGTTTATGGTCACCAAATATTTTACCGTTGACAAGGAATTCATTTTTGTCATTCATTTTTAGAGTGTTTAGTCTTGTGCAACTGTAGCGCAGCTAAGAAAACATTTTAAGCAAAACATTTAGGCTATTCATTTTTCGTGATACATTTTTGATATGTAGGCTAGATAAAGCTGTAGGCTTGTTATGGCTTTTGATTTGTCAATTCACCGTCCGATACCATATGAATGTAAAAAAAAAAAAAAAAAAGATACTCACACAGGTTATATAGGCGTAGATATAGGCCTATTAAAAACACAATAATGATCATTTTCTCTTCATCTCTGTAAATACACACTGTTTGTTAACATGTGGTAAAACTTTAAACGCACTAGAATCCGCCGTTAGAAGCGCTCGGAGGGATAGACGCACTCATTCTTCGGTGAGGCGGCTATTGGAGCCAAGTGATCAGTCATTGACTAATTGTTTTAGACAAACATTTTTTTCTCCATGAGAGTACAAGGTCGAGAATTTGGCTCTGTTAATTGGACGTAACAGAATTTAACAATAGCCTCTCAATAAAACGAGTTTTGTGATTATGGTTTTAGAAAGAGAAGAAAAGAGGCGATGGGGCTCTCTAATTACCAGCCTGGACTCTGGAGATCCCGTCGGTCATTGTGCGCGGGTGTGCAGAGACTGTGTGGCCGGCAGGCAGGCGACAGGCGCCGGATTGTGAACAAAGGACTGTCTGCTGCTGAGGCTGTGAGGCGTCCCTGCCGAGGCGATTAACCCTTCCACCAGGACGGTGACACTTTTCTCGACTCCCTATCCTCCCCCACCCCGGGCATAATGGTAGTACAGTATAGAGATAGGACAGGTGAAGACAAGATTAGTGTATTAACGACCGACACACCTAAGAAAAGTCCCGCTCAGAACAAACAACACATTGTAGCAAGCAAGTCGCTACAATAGCTTAACACAAATGTGCTTTTTGAAGTTGGTGAACGAATTATGGTGAAAAAATGGAAATGTTTTAAAGACATTGCCAATATGTCTTTATACTGCAACAGATCATTAACCAATTTATTATTAGATCGCAGTGACTGAGATAGGCTAGCACGTACATCGCAGAGACATGTATTTGATGCGTGTGTTTTCATCTGGCTGTTTAGAGTGTTTGCACATCTTTAAGACGTCTATGAGACGTTTCCTGTCAGATGCCAAATAGATAGGTTTTATAAAATGACTTGATCTAGAAAGATGATTATGATCTAGAATAAATGTAAAACTGACTTTTGTTTAGCCTATCAGAGATATTTATTTGTACACAGCGCTTTCCAGACGAAGTGCTCTTTATAAGACATATTGGAGACGTAGTACATGTGCTACCTGGGATTATTTGTCACAACATTTGTCAATAAACTAGGTTACTACGATCAACAGATGGCGCACCTACATCACATTTAGCTGCATGTAGGCTAACTGCAGAACGTCGCACAACCAATTTAACTATATTAATGTAGGAGTATTTTATATAAGCACGGCGACATTGTTAGATTAAATTAAATAATGTACTTGATCTCAACCCACAAATAGAGATCCAAATGTTTGAATCCCAGGATCACGCAAGGCAAAAAGCTGCAAGATTCATGCATCTTATCTAAAACAATGGCAATAACACTGCTCATATGAGATCTGATCAAGAATACAGAAAATAAAACATATGCTCATAATTTACACGGAATCATATTTACATAGCCTAAATGCAGTCCTGTATTTACATAAATGAAGTAATACAAAAGACTAAATGAACACTTTCGTTTTATTTAACTGAGAAATTGCAACAAAATCGCTCATTAACCCGAAAATCCAGCACCGAGATGTTTAAACAGACAGCTCTCATAAGAGAAACCTTCTCAATGCAAGATTAGAAAGAAACCTGAGTTGTCCCTGCCTATGGACCATCATTCAATTTAAACATCTTTTGTTGAATTTAACTACAAATGAATAACATATCACCAGAGACTTAGATTTACAGTGGCTTTTCCTTTACTTATCTGGCAGGATTTCACAAACATAACACATTCGGTTTCCTGCTATCAAGCGCTATATTGTTCATTATTTGTAAATGGGAAAATATAAATGTTACAAATTGAGACCTAATACTATTTACACACCAATGTACAGTTTTGAATAAATTAAAATCTGTCTCCTTCAGTCCATTAACCTTATTTACATACGTGTTACTTTTATTATTATTATAAATAATTAGAAAGAAAGGTCCCAGACATAGGCAACTTAAACGTTGAGCATCCTCATATGTTGTTTACAGTCTTTTTTTTTTTTACTTTTCGTTTTTTTTTTATCTTTTTTATATACACTGACATGTGAGCCTAAAATGGGCATCCACATTCAAATAGCTAAAGAACATTCCAGGGGAACATTCATAATATAATTGCATCGCCAAATCAAGGATGAACGAAATCAGCATGCTTTGTAGATCCGAAAGAGGGGCGTAAAATAGCCTATGTTACAGTTCTCGTCGAAATCCAGGTGTGGGGCTTGTGATAGCCTAATGATAGGGGATGTTCCATTGTCTGAGCCATCCGTTCAACCGGCAAACTCATTTTCACTGAAGCATAGTTATGTAATAAGAAAGAGTCCGCGGTAGTGTTCATGGGGTCACTTTGGTGAATCGCTACGGGGTGACACGTCTCTGTGTTTCTCCAGTCCGCTTACTAATCTTTGTATATTCTGCAGTTCGTTGATGGAATCCTTCCCTGAAGATTTGGGAGATCCTGAGCTGTGGCCGGTTCCGGTTTTATGGCTGTGGTGCTCAGATATGGGACTGCTCTCCCTGCTGCCTGATTTCGATGACTCTGACTCCGCGCTCAGAGTGCTTGGAATTCCGGTGGTGAGCAGGCCGGAGCTCTGAGGAATAGACACGGGGATCTGATAGGGGTTGAATCGCATCCTTGGCCTCGTGGTGGTGAGAAAGGGGTTCCGACTGAGGGTGGACGCGGCACTGCCGGCAGGGAGAGCAGAAGCCGCCGCTGCCGCAGCCGCCATGTATGTGTACGGGTAGGGTAGCAATCCTCCGAACGGTTGCATGGAGATACCCTAAATGTAAAACAACAACAAGAAGACATTTTAATTCACTGTCAGACCAAAATAAAGAAATAAATTCAGCTTGTCAAGAAATATGATAATTATAGTTATTAATTAAATGTTATTGCGCAAAAAAAAAAAAAAAAAAAAGTTGGCTGAGCGCGGTTAGCAAAGATCTGCATTCGTTTACTGCGTGATAAAATAATGGAAAAAATGTATCCAATGCATTTAATTCAACACTAGGGGTGTAACAATATATCGTGACACAAATCGTAATGCAAAAATGCATCAATATGTATCGTGGATAGTGACAATGTATCGTGTGTAATTTATCCAAAATGAAAATTAAGTTTTAAGTTTAAGTTTACAGAGTTTTAGAGTCAGTACTACATTAAACTACTATATATATATAGTTGAATAATGTACAATAATGCAATGGGGGAATGTTTGTGGGTCCTGATAATGCCAAATGTCTTGGTTTCAGTAAAAAGTAGCCTACATTATTTTAAATATATCTAAGTCAGTGACAGAGTGCAAGCATATTCGTCTAAAATAATTCTGTATTTTCAGCTTCAGAATCATGAATATATATATATATTTTATTCTGGTGTCACCATTTCATTTTCATTTCAATGTAATACCAAATTTAGCATTTGAATCAACATTTTTTGTTAACCTTTCATCAAATGTCGTGGAGTATCGCAATAATATTGTATTGTGAGTTCAGTATCGTGATATGTATTGAATCTTGATTCGTCTTGATTCGTAATACTCAAGGGTATTGTTACACCCCTAATAAACACCAATTTCCCTTGATTCCAAATGCAGCGATAGCCTACATTGTTTAACAGAACTGATGAAACAGTTTACAAATGTAAAATTATGGCAGAAAATACAGATTTACAACAAATACTAGCTACTAAGCTATATATTTTATCTTGGGGACTCTGTGATAATATCTTTTGGCAAACATTTAGAAAATAGGCTTGAAATGCATTCTGTTAGCTATAGGCATAGTCATAAACAATCATCATACCTGAGATGCAAGCATATGTTGTGATAAGTGGAATGGGAAAGGGTTGGGTGAACTGGTACTCTGAGAGGAGAGGCTTCCATTCTCTAGTCCACTTGCTCCAGACATTGAGGCTAACAAATGTCCCATGCCCATGGTTGAGAAAGCACTTGGAGTCATAGCAAACTGCCCTGGGTGAAATAAGAGTGGTTGTCCTGCACTCAGTGGGTTAAAGAAATGTTGATTGTGTAAACCAGAGAGGGCTAGACTTTGCAAGTGACTTGCGCTGAAATGCGACGGGCTCTCTGTTTGAACCATCAGTGGGGAAAAGCCATCTTTGACTGGGCCCATGGAGTCTGCATCCTTTTTGGAGGTATCTGATTCTTTCAAATTCCTGCTGTCCAGTTTGTCCTTCTCCAAGTTTCTGATGCTGAAGACAGAATCGTTATCTTTCCTCAATTCCGAGCAGTCCCTTTTCTTTTCAAGGTTAGATCTGTCCTTGACTCTGTCCTCGCAACGTGGGCTGAATGGTGATCGTGGTCTCTGATCTGGACTATTGACTCTGATCATTCCATCATCGTGTTGGTCTAGCTCGTTGTCGCTTTCATCGCAGTTTTTGTCATCTGGAAAAGACGAATATTAAGCACATCAGATTTATTTTATTTTCGTAAAACCACAAAAAAATGTCTTTGATAAATTCGACTCCTTAAAAAACACACCGACTTGCATCTGTTTAATTACTCCATGTGATTACACAAGGATGGGATGAAATGTTTTCCATGATAACTACTTCCTCTGTTTTCAGCCATGGCACAATGAGCGTGACTTCATGAGATTTGGACAGTTTGAAGGAAAATTTTTAATGAGCTCCTAATTAATCGTGATGAAATTCAGATGACAAATTGGCAGACCCAAAGCATGTGCATGAGACATTCTCTGTATCTGCTGCACTTCGTTTATATATCATGACGTGCCCCGAGGACTATAACTCTTTGAAACTGATCCTATTTTCATAACGTGTAAATTGACAATATTTACACATTACACAAATACATTCTACCAAAATGACAACGATCCGTCAGCAAACTTCATAATACAGTATTCATCTGTAAATTAGTCATAAAATAGTTTAAGCTCAATTAAAAGACAAAATAATAAAAAATAAAGTCAGGAAGTACAATTCATAGTTTGCATAAAGTCAGAAACTAGTTTGCACATGTGGACAGTTTGCTATGGATCATATCTTAAGTGAGATTTATTTCTTAATTTGTCATTAAACGCCACAAAATGGAACAATGCATGATAATAGATAAAGGCTAAGAACATTCATGAAGAATAAATGTAATGAAATTATTTTAGACAGTTCCTTAATTATTATCTGCACTTTTACAATGATTTAAGCCTGTAATTAATCAGATGTCATATAAAATAACAGACTGGGTGATTACAAATCATTGAACAATAGCTGTGCACATTTACAGTGTATAATTGCACATTCAATTACAGCATTCCTTTACTGTGTTAACCTGGCAGCTATATCACAACTAGTTACAAAGCAGCTGTTGGAGTTACTTTATATTTTTATGGCTGATTTGATCTAATTGAATGGATTTCAGTTATTTATTCATTTTATATAATTTACTTATAATGTGCAACATCTTCAATTGTTAATGTATGCCATGTGTATAGTGAATATTCATATATTCTGCTAAAAGCAATGCATTTTAAGGATAAACCACACTGAAGAACACTGCCATCTAACTAGTTCAAACTGACGTAGCTAAAAAACTAACAGGCAACTGACTGTAAACATATTCATCAGTTCATTCTCTATCAGCATAGCTTTAAATAGTTGCTCATTCAGCAGCAGTGTAAAGTTAATCAACTTAAAGAAAACAAATTATAAAAAATATCGAATCTACATGACACACGTTAAAATATATTAATCTAATGTAAATTCCATTCAAAAACGACATAACTGACAAAGGTATTGTTGGTGTTAACAAACAATTAGCCTACTGTAAACAAGAAACTCTGCACTAAATTACGGAAATGGCATCACAATGCATGTTTTTACCTCTGGATCTGTTGAATTTGAGTGGACTTGTTGCTGATCCAATCGGCGAGTGAACTGAATCCCTGCCAGTAGTTTGTTCGCAGGATGAAGCGTCCGAATCTCCTCCATCTCGATCTTTGCACTGATCATCATACATGCGCATTGACGGCAGGGCTAACTGTTTTCTGAAAATTAAACTGAAATTAGATTTATGTCATGCCTAAATAGTATTATTTTTACACATTCGATGATTAAACAAAACTTTAGACGTAATACCTCTTTTCTCTTCTTCCATTCCCAGTGTCTCTGAATCCTTTTGCGAATGGATTATGATCAATTTTCAGTTGTGTGATCTATAAAAAAAGAGAAATTGCATTTATTGTATTTGATCATGCTTTCCGTAGGCCTATTTCAAATTAACAGCACTAAATTATTTTGAAACTTTAATTCGAGTTTTTTTTTTTCTTTTTTTTTCAAACAATGAAATAAACTAAACATGTCAAATCTGTCCTGATATATCCACAACGACTGTTTGAATTGTTTTTTTGAATTAAGTTTAGGCCTAATCAAGCCAAGTTTGTAACTGAATTGTGAAATGAACAACTCAGAGTGCTTTCGTTTGTTCAACCGAATTCATTGTGACTTCACGTGATGTAGCCTAGTCTAGTTTCACACCGCACAAGCCTTTCATTTTTACGGGATCACATTTGATTGTTAAGCATATTGTATTGCTCAAGTTATACATACAAACGACTATTTGGTGCCCGTATTGATTTGAACTGGCCAGTAAACTTTACGAGCATATGGCCACCAGTCCTAGTGTGCTGTCATCCCAATTATAATCAACTCTATTCATGACCATGAAAAAAAAAAAAAAACCAGAAGTCGGGTAGGGAAGATACTGACCAGAATTCTAAAACATACATGTTACAAATTGTTTTTCTCTTTCAGTTCTAATAATAATAAAAAATATATATAATAATCATAATAATAATATGACAACGGATAATTACAAACAAACATTTAAAAAAAATTGCGTTTAAGTTCTGTAGTAACTTACCTTGTCATTCTGATATGCAGTGACACCTATAAAATCGGTCTCAGGAAATACATATGTCCTGAAGGTGCTGTAAGGGAGCTTCAGAATGTCGTTGGCTCTAACGATATGAAACCTGGGCTGGTATTTGTGCATTGAATTTAGAATGGTCTGAAAAAATAGAAAAGTTTTCAGGTCAATAATAATCAGGTATCACAAATCTATTATAAAAGAAATATCTGCACAATAAACAAAAACATGCTTTTATTTTCCATATGAAAATGTTTCTTATTTTTTATTTATTTATTGATAGTATAGTGGGTTTTATGAGAGCAGAATGCCTTGTTGTACTAATGGGTGGATTGTTCGGTGTGATCGTTGAGGCCTTGTTTGGATAATTGAGTGATTTATTTATTTATTTCATCGAAAGCTATAACAAAACAATATTCTAAATTGCCATTTAAATTATATGCATGTGGATATGAATAGTGTCATTTAGCCTGGAGTGAAAAATCGCATCTTTGGTTCACACTGTCGATCATGGGACATAGTTTGCCCCATGGCATTTAATGTTAAGGCAACTGCTCTTTCATGCTTCATTTAGTCGACAGACGCTGAAAACGCGTTCGGAATCCAATGCACCTTAAATGTCTAAATTCTGTGCTTAGCTTAATCTCGTAATCATCTTTGCTTCCTGATCACTTAGATAACTTTATAGTATCCAATTTTCCTGTTATAATGGAAAGTATGAAACAGAAATCATTCCTAAGAAATCAGACTATTGACATTACAGAGTAGTTTCTATAATACAACTATTTACATTAACATACAGACATGCAGTTTCAGAAAACGTAATGTAACTTACAAATCCATGTTTATCCGAGATATTGTTGGTCAGTTTGAGTTTATGGAAAGCAACAGGCTTTGCCATCCACTGTTCACCCGTGGCCGGGCTATCCGGGTGAATGTACATTCGTTTGGGCATCTCCGGGTCGGCCTTTCCTGCGACCATCCATCGAGAGTTGTGAAATTTGTACCGACAGTCGTCTGCCGCAACAATATCCATCAAAAGTATATACTTGGCTTTTTTGTCCAGGCCGTTCACGCGCACTTTAAACGGAGGAAACATTCTCCTGTGGACGGAACAGACATTAGTCACATCTGAGCCGAATTTCTTCATCAAAATATGTATTTAATATTTGAAAGACATTTTAAAATGAATTCAAAATGTAGCCTATTTCAGCTACATTTTCCGTAAAAACACAAATAAATATCCCTCATATCTAGGTCGTTTGGCAAAAGCTAACAGGCTATTAACACAAGTAGCCTACCAGACGATATACTTGCAAACATTTTCTAATATTTTACATGCGTATTTATAGTCAAAGGGATTGTTACCCTTTATCCTTCCTATACATATATATTTCAGGTAGGTCTTGATACAAAAAAAAAAAAAGAAGAAAAAAAGAAGAAGAAGAAACAGCCAATTATGGCCGGTGTTTTTTTTTTTTTTCTTCTTAAAAATTAGTTCGCCTCGTGTTAGCGCGATATTTACATTGTTAACTTCTGCGCTTATATCGAAGACGAGTTTCTATATAATAACATTAATAACAGAACGAATGTGAATGATATTGTAAAGCGGACATGAAATAGATATTGAGTTTTGTGACTGTTCGGTGCCGTCGATTGACCTATAAACATAGCCTATTTATCGAGCAATAGGCCTATTTCATTTCGAATTAAATTATATTTTCTATAGTGAAATATAGGCTACTAAACGTTTTCAAAGTGAAATACATGAACATCGTTATGATCATTACAAGGAAAAATAAAATAAAAATATATATAAACGCCTTACCTTCCTGATTTAGTGATGACCATTTCGGTTCCAATTTTGTGGAATTGATCCCAAAGGTCCTTAGCTTCTAATGTAACTTTAGGATCGTCTTCAACGTCCTCCTCTGGCTCGAGGCTCTTGAAGGAGCGGAGATGAGCCGCCTGGTGGTGATGTCCAAGCGCCGCGTGTAAGCTAGCCTCAGCCGCGCCGGAGAGCGCATGATCCGCCAGTGGTTTACTGAGACCCGGTGGTAAAGTGAGCGCTGGAAAGAACGAAGGTTGAGCCGCGGCAAGGAAAGCTGACATGGGAAAGTCGGCCGGCCTGTGCGCGTGAAAAGGGTGATAAGCCATAGCGTTCGCTGTAAAAACTGGATCTCTCATCGGTGCATCCAAAAAGCCAGATGGAAGTATAATATTCTAAAATAAACTGCGCCTTCAACTCGCGTAAGTCCGACTGTCTGTCGCCCTCTTACAACAGAAAGAAAGCGGTGGTTTCAGTAGTTGGAGAGGACTGGTAGGAAATGTCACTACCGTCGATGATGTCCAGTTGCAGCACAGTGATAAAATCCTTCAAAAGTGCAACATTGACACTTCGGTGTAGATTTACAGCTTTCCTACTGTCCAAACCACTATAGCGTCTAAAGCAGCTCCAATAAGAATGCGCAAGTCGTGAGCACTGGTGTAGAATTGGAAGGTTCTTCCCTGACCACACTGTCTTACGTGCCCCTTCTCACTGGATCCCCGTACTAATGAACCAAACCGTCTTGATTGCAGATTTTACGCATTCTGGACCAATTGTAGAGCTCCATAGGCGTGGTTTTGACAGCTCCAGCCAAGATCGTGAAGGGGGGGCTGGCTAGAAGGTGTCGGAAGCATTCGCAGTAAGAAAACATGTCAACAGAATAAAATATTAACCAATGACAGAGTAAGGATCTGGAAACCCCACCCCCGCATAACCTAACCGAGGAACGGTCATCTGGCTGTGCGCAGCCGGGTAAGAGAATGCCTTTCCCGGCTTGCGTTTGATCCGTTTTAGGACTGTGTGCATGCTTGATATATTTATGCTCCATTGTCTAACTTTAAGATATATATTGGACATTACATTTTAAAGGTTATGCGCGTAACTAACATACCAAAATTGTTTTAATGTTTAATAAACTGTTGCTATTTTAATGATGTTTAATAATAGCAACACACACTCTAGGGAAATTCTAGTAGCAATTGTATTAAACAACAAATGTTTATTTATTATAACGACTTTCCCAGAGTCTGCACAGTTAACTGATCTTAAATCGACCGATTGGAGGATATATCGGGATATTTTATTTCTCCAAGCGATATTCAGAACAATGATGGTTGCACAGATTTGGATGCTCGCTTAAAACCAGAGTGCTTTTGAAGGCGAAAAGGGAGGAAACTTTCCGCGAGAGAAATGGTTTACGGTTTGCCTATACTGGAAGGAATAACGAGGTACTACTATCACACATAGTGTGGCGAAACAACCGCAGATTCTTCTTTTTTTTTCTTTTTTTCTCAATAGGATATGCGTGCAACAAAATCGAGGCATGACCAGGGTATTGTGTATTTATGTATCCAATAATGCAAGACTCATCTGACCTCGATCCTCATTTTCACAGAACTGTTCAAGATTAGTTCACGTTAAATCGGCCGACAGGGTACAGCAGAGGAACAATCTGAGCTTTAAAGCTCCATAAGCAGTCGTGTACCTTTAAGAGGCTCGTCAACAGATCCTTGATTAAGTGGGACTCCGTTTGTTAAAGAGCGCTTGGCGCCAGCCGGCTGGAGTCCCACAATAAGAACCTACCCCTGTCAATTCATATTTACCCCCAAATTCTCCAACAGCGTGCACCAATCCACTCAGTGTTCCACAAAGCTTAGCCTACATCTTGAGAGAAATCCAAAGAAATGTTTTCTTTGTGGCAGCTCCCGCTTTCAACAATTAGGCTAATTAGATCTAGTGAAAGTCCACGGATGGGAGATTTATCTCCTGTGTTTGAATCGATGTCTGATCAGTTCTGGCTAGGCTATACTTTGACAAATGTAGAATAAAAAATTGTAAAAAAAGAATTAATGGCATTAATTCCACACATAATTTGTTCAGAGATCTGGAAACCCGTACTGTGTCAACAGGAAATGCATTTGATTTGTTCCTTTCAATTAACTCCTTTCATTCGCTAAAATGCTCAGTGTAAACATCAGAAATGACTTCCTACTGAAGATCTCAAAGCTGCAGGACTGTCCTGAGAGGGAGACACAGGTTGCGTCTGACTTAATACTGTCAGAGATGAAGCCGCTCTGACCGGGATTGTGAGTTACGAGTCCAGGATTTTCAGTCGAGGGTGTATGGAAAGATATCGCAGAACAAAAGAAGAAGGACATCAATATATTGTTTTGGATCGTCCTGTATCAACATGTTTCGTCTTTGGTAAGAGCTATAGCCTACTTTTATTATGTGGGCAAGCTTCATGGAATAAATGATGAACGCAGGTGGATTTCGAATTGTTCAAAAGATATTGGTAAGATATAATATCAAACAACAGATGTCTGTATTTAATTAATGAAATGATATGTTATAAATGAATGTATTTTATTGTTCCATTTTATTTTTTGTAAATTATTGAGCAGAAATGGATTTATTATTGATAAATATAGTATTGTTTATAAATCAGTTTTTGTAAGTTTCTTTATTACATCTTTATTTTATTTTTTTTGAAAATGTCTTGTTGTTTGCATAGGCCTGTATGAATTAAGATAATAATAAAAAAAAATAACATGAATTACACACAAATCATTTTCGTCTACCTGTTTGAGAGTTTGTCATGAGTTTCAAATAAAAAATGAATTAGCATGTTGAGCAATCACATCGTTTACTTTAGTTTATATACCAATATGTTGAAAAGAGGTTTGCACAGATTAACCCCACATGAAGCAAGTTAATGATTTTACCATGTATATATACTCATCAAGTTAATTATATAAACAAAATCCATGTAGGCTAGTAGCCTAGTCCAACTCATTTATTTGTTCTGGTAAATTTACGCCGAGGCCCCGCGTACCACAGATCTCAATGCAGGTGTTATTTAAGGGCGCTCTTTCAAACGTTTTCAAATGTTTTTTCTTTCTTTTTTTCCGAACATAAAACATAACATTTTTAGTATAACCGGTAGTCTTGAGAACGTAAATGACGACCCTTCGGTCTTTTGGGTTAAATGAAAGAAATTTGAAAAATGTATCATATTATTTATCATATATTTTCCTGCCTGTAAGCTATGTTGTTTCCAAAACGTTTTGCAAGCCAAGCAATCACCATTGCACAGCATCACCCACAAAATGCTCAAAACGCTGTATTTATCCTGTGGATCAGGTTCTTGGCGCCAGACCGTTTAAGACCTGTCAAAGTTCTTCATTTTTCTCCGGTTCAAGAACAGCCCAGGACCCCTCCTTCACACTGTCTCCTCCGTTCTTCTCTAGTGCTTCCGAAGTTATAGGTGCATATTCTGTCACGTGAAATATAAAATTGTCATTCTTCATAGACTGGATGTTTTGCCAGATGCAAAGGCCAAACTTGATATTTATAAATAACAACGTAAGTTTTTGTTTTATCATGTGGTGAAAGCTGTGGTGATCTCTAAAAGCATACATTTAGTTTCACACATAAGAAAAAAATAGTTATTTCTCTAAGCCATCATCAGTTAGAGGCGCTAAAACAGGTCGAATTTTCACTTTATTATTATTATTATTTTATTTTTTTCATGGGTCATAATGCCAAAGAAACTTCTTCAAGGACTGAACATGAATAATATTTGATATTTAATGTTTAAGAGTAAAGTTGTGACCTAACACACTGAGTGACATGAACTCTGTGAACAACTGAAATTTGAAATCACGTCATAAAAAAAAAAAAAAAAAAAAAAAAACTTGTTTTAAATAACATTGTATTGTTTCTCTATATAAATTTGGAAAGTTTTTTTTCTTGGTTTTCAACAAAGAAAACGATCTTACATATAAAAGAAAATGATTTATTAAGTTTGCGAACGGAGACAAGCTTATAAGAACATTGAGCGGCGCGTAGTTTTAATATCCCATTTTGAAATATTAAAGTGACTGCAAATAAAATATGATAATTAAATCTATATGACTAATGTACTCCTTGTCCTTTGTAAACACAAACACGCCTTTCATCCAGCATCCAAACCAAATACTCACAAGAGCATTGAACCAGATTGAAACATAGAGATAAGAATATAATAATATAATATAATATAGGACTGCTGTGTGCTATTCCAATACTTTGCAAGATGTTACTTGATAAAACAGATGTGAACTTTTCAAAAGCATATTCTTTTTTTAGGTTTTACGAATCATTAGCCTACCAAAGAGCCACCTAACATTATTAACGACCGTGCTAGAAAGATCTGGCACAACATTCAGCATTTAAAAATTCAACAACCTCACATCCAATAATCCACACATTTTAATACCCAGTCCGACAATATCATACATAATCTAGGCGTATCTAGCCTATTTTTCCAATATCCATCAGGTCAAGGATCAGGTAAGATTTGTTATTTTGGGGGATTTTTTTTTATTGCAAACATGTATAGGATAAAAGGACGAACCTATCCTAAATGCATTCTTTAAGATAGGGGCTGCTTATACGGTTGAATCTCTTCAACGAATTATTCCCATCAAGTATAGAAGATCAAGTGAAATAGAAGATCAATTGATCAATATGTTTTTCGAGTACTTAAAAAATGTTACACACACAAAGAAAAGAAGACAGCAACATGAATCGTATGTAGGCACACAATCCCATTGTCGAATAAAAAACGGGGTTTGAGCTTCTATAGAACTGTCTTTGACCCTCAAAGAAAAATGGAAAATATCATTTTAAAACTGACTTTATAAATTTTTTCATTATAAGAATAAAGTTTTACTGATTCCTTTTCATATTCAACATCATAAATATGATTTCACCAATGCAAAAGACGGGAAAAATGGCTAATTATAAAACATGCGTATTAATTTTAAAATTGCATTTGACAGTTATAATGTCTACAACTAGTCTATAATCACTTGCAGTTGATATCGTGAATATTTTATAAAATACACGAATTTGAACACTTGAAAAAAGTGACACCTATCCGACAATTCACATTTTCTATAGCTAACTCTCTTCTCGAATTTAAATCTGATCTAAGCATTTACAGTTTACAGGCATACCTGTTGATCTGCAGATTGCGCGCTATAATGTGTAGGATATAGGCCATTTGTGTACACACTAACATTGATTTGCATGTATTTGCGTGGCTTTGAACGTCTGTGTCCACTGTTACAAGTGTTCATGCTGCAAAATAAGATACAATAAAAATACAAGAAGGCCTGCTTGAAAGCCTGCATTGCAATGTTATGGGTTTCACAATTAGCCTTAACAACACACTTGGGTTGAACATCTTAGTTATTTTTAAATCAAACAATTGAGCCATGCTTGGAGTCATGCTTTGCATTATGCATTGCTATATATAAATGTATTTAAATTCAGAAGATAGCAGTTTTTGTTCTTCTCTCGCTGATGCATTACGGAGAGAAATACAATGTCTGTTGTTCCTAGCTGATAATGGCCTTTGAGTTCATGTAAAATATTGCTGTATTTCTGGCCATGGTCAAAATTTCCTTAGTCCTTTTTTTAGTCTTCATCTGTTGGCAAGTGGCGAAAAATGTTTGGGATGCCTTAAAAAGGTCATTCTTTCGGCCAGCCTCTGGGATGAGCTCCACCACTGATCAAAGGCTGGCGGGAGTGTGGGGGAGAGTCAGCTCTCTTCTGGGTTGGATTGTAAGGTGAATGTATTAACTTCACAGGTCAATCTCACCCTACATCAGCACTATACACCTCTCTGAGGAATGTTTTTATATTGGCTGGTTAATACAAACACAGGTACCTTGGCTTGGGTTGGGCTGCAGGACTATAGGGAGGGTTCATATTGTGAAATCTGATGGAAACATTGTTGTCGGAGTGGTTTCGTGATATTGTATTGGCAACAAACCTTACTCTGTGGGAACTATCTGTATTGATATTTTTGGTGGTTTCATGAACACACAGACAGACAGACATGCACTCACGCACGGACACACACACAAACGCACACATGCACTACCCCTAACCCCTAAACATTCAGCATTTTTACATTTTCAAAAACATCAGTTGGAATGCTTTTTAAGCTCATTTCCTCATGAAGACCAAAAAATGTCCCCACAAGCACAAGGATTTCAAATATTGCTATATTATTGGGGACATAGCATTTTGTGCCCTTAGAGTAGTGTTTACCAGGTCACACACATACACACACACACACTCTGTATCGCTATATTTGTGGCGACTCTCCATAGGCGTAATGCTTTTTATACTGTACAAAATGTATATTTTATCCCCTAACCCTAACCCTAGTCCCCAAAACCTACCCATCACAGAAAACGTTCTGCATTTTTACATTTTCAAAAAAACATAATTTAGTATGTTTAATGCATTTCCCTAGTGGGGACCGCTTTTACTATCCGTGTGGGGACATTTGCTCCTCACAATGTATTATAAACCTGTACACACACACATACACACACACAGGGACATTCCATAGACGCAATGGTTTTTATACGGTACAAACTATATATTCTATCCCCTTACACTAACCCCTAAACCTACCCATCACACAAAACTTTCTGCATTTTTACATTTTCACAAAACCTTGAATTGCTTTATTTTTTTTACCAGATTTACAAATGAACACATCACTAAATGGAGGTTTTTGGAGATTTCGTCAGGTTTTGGTCACTTCTGGGTACATATTTGTCCCCAAAATATAGTTAAGTGGGTACACACACACACACACACACACAAACACTTTCGCTCCTTCCGTCTCTCTGTACTGAGACTGCAGACGTATGACAATACACTTCTAGTGTAGGAAGTGATCTCAGAGGTCCCACACAAGAGGAATGGGTCCCTGGATACTGAGGGTAATAACTCGTAATTAAAGCCATACGATGAGTTGAGTCAAGAGGTATAGGGAGGACAGGTTATGGGACATTACTCGCTCCTCTCTTCTCTTCTCTTCTCTTCTCTTCTCTTCTCTTCTCTTCTCTTCTCTTCTCTTCTCTTCTCTTCTCTTCTCTTCTCTTCTCTTCTCTTCTCTTCTCTTCTCTTCTCTTCTCTTCTCTTCTCTTTCATTGCTCAGGTGATTTTATGGAGATTTAATCTGTGTCTTTGTTTCAGATGTTTCTTTCAAAATTCCTTAAGAGAAATAAAAACACAAAAGAGGAATTGTTGACAAACAATTGGCAATAAAGAGCTATAAAATAAATGTGTATGGCAGATCATATTTAACTGACTCTGACTTTTGATTGCAAATACTTTTTTTAATATTAGGTTTATTGGAAAAATGCGAGATCAGAGTTTTTTTCTCAAGAGAAACATCTAAAAAATAGGAGACTGCGAATTCTCCATTTGATATCCATTTAACCTCACTGCCGTCTAAGAAACAACTGAACACCCAAAAAGAAAATTCTTTCATAATTTACTCACTCTCATGTCATTCCAAAGTCATATGGCTTTCTTTGTTCTGCAAAACACAAACGATACTTTGAATAATGATTCAGCTTTTTTTGTAGGCTACATATTATGCAAGTCAATGGCATAACCCGAAACAAAGGACATTATGGTAGCTTGACGTATGAATTGACTGCCATAGTCTAAGTCTTCTGAAATGGCATGATCTCTTTGTATGATTAACTGATATTTAAGCCTTTACAATCACAAATCAAACGGTCAAAGAAAACATACACAGAATACATCCAATATGGCTGCCAAATTTAATTTGTTCTTGCACATCACATGTCCAAAGTCATGATGTTTGAGGTAAGAACATACCATTTGAGTTGTATGGATTCCTTTTATGCTACCTTTTTGCCCTTTTTAGAGCTTTAACATTTTGGGTCCCAATGACTTAAAAAAAAAAAAAAAAAAAAACTGATCTGAAACAACATGAGGGTGAGTAAATGATATAAGAATTTTCATTTTTTTCATTCAGTTTTGCCTTCTGCCAAAACGAGTATAGATCAGCATATAACTAATTTCTCCTTTCTGAGTCCTGACTGTTTTCAATAAATTGCACACTGACTGTTTAAAGACGCACTTGAATAAAGAAAGAAAACGACAGACACTCAGAGAGAGATGACACAAAAAGAATGGAAAAGGTGCTCTGCATTTCCTCAGTCACTCTTCAAGAGATTTCGCTTGAACGACTGGCCCACTACATCCAGCCATTCTCCAACCCCTGAATGATCAGAGAAGAAAGCAGACAGGAAGAGGTCCATCAATCTCGCTTGCTTTCACCTCTCCGGTCACAGTCCACACCTGGGACACATTTGACATTATGTTAGGTCACCCTGGGCTCTGATGGAGTCACTGCAAGGTCGAAACTGTAAAGTTGAAATCCCATTGAAACGCTTAGACATCACTGAGATTAACTTTATTTTTCTCATTGAGGCAGCTCAGATTGCACAACCGGTACAGATGTGATGAGAAGCTAACTTGTAGCAAAGTGATAGTGGGATAAATGTTACACAGGCTGAGGAAGACACTGTGATTGCCCAGAGATGGGAACAAGAGAGATTATATACAGTTTATGACATCAAGTATTTCTGTCAAGGCATTAAAACAGTCAAGACAGAACCGCAATTTAGCAGTTTATTTATATTTAAAGTATGGTTGTGACACGATTAATCGCGATTAATCGCATCCAAAATAAAAGTTTATGTTTACATAATATATGTGTGTGTACTGTGTATAATTATTTTGTATATATACTGTAAATACACACACATGCATGTATATATGTACGATTTTTTTTATATATATATATATATATATATAAAATATTGATATGTAATATAAATTATATATATATATATATATATATATATATACAGTATACACATGCAAATATTTCTTAAATACTGTATGCATGTGTGTGTATTTATAAATACAAACTAATTATACACAGTACACACACATATATTGTGTAAACACAAACATTTATTTTTGACCCAGACCCAGTCCCGTTCTGAGCCCCAGCTCGCCCTGGAATGTGAGTGTTGCTCATTACATGAAAGGACTTAAGCTGATGAACACCACTAAAGACCTAAAAGCCTTTCTTGTGTGGCCTAATGCACCCACATTGTGAGACTTTTCAGACACTGGACTGCAGCTATTAACTTTTTTTTTTTTTTTTTGAGAATTCCCATCGGTCTGCTGGTTTGGAGCTTAAAAAGTGAATTTAGCATTTTTGAAATTCAAGCAAAACTCACCTAGACAATTTATTCATTTGAAAATCGAATTGCATACAAACATAATTTTTGAGAATCCAAACATCTTCAACAGTTCGGCACACAAATGTGCAACGTGCTTTGCCTGATTTCATCCTCGTGCAGTTCAATGATGAAACGTGCTTGAGTAAAAAACTAGGAAAATAAATAGACCCTACTTCAAGAACAAGCACACTAGAATGCACTGATAAGGTCCGGCTTTAGAGCTCTCCGGTGAATAGCTGTAATCTTCTTACATTTTATGTTCTCACTTTTGTCCTCATACAGGCAGATATAAATCTGTCTGCTTTTACATGATATCAAAATGGCTTTGCTGTTAGTAAAACTGAGATCTCAACAATATCTACCAGTCAAAAGTTTTGGATCAGTAAGATTTTTAATGTTTATAAAAGAAGTCTCTTCTGCTCACCAATGCTGCATTTATTTGATAAAAAAAAAAAACTGTAATATTGTTAAATATTATTAACAATTTAAAATGACTGTTTTCTATTTTAATATATTGTAAAATGTAATTTATTCCTGTGATCAAAGCTGAATTTTCAGCATCATTACTCCAGTCGTCAGTGGCACATGATCCTTCAGAAATCATTCTAATATGATGATTTGATGCTCAAAAAACATTCATTATTACTATCAATCCAAAACTTTTGACTGATAGTGTATATATCATCCGAGTGTCTGATCAAGGGAAAGCGTCCACCTCTTTGACTCTAAAGCTAATCGCTTTAAGACACTAGAGCAAATCTGGTCTCAGATCAGATCTCCACCATCCACAATTGCCCCCCCTTCTCCCTCTCTCTCTCTCCCTTTCTCTCTCCCTCTCTCTCTCTCCCTCTCTCTGATTCAGAACACATTGCCCCGAATGAAAGCGCCGCTGTGACAAAGATACATGGAGGGCGGCATTAGGCTCAAAAACTGAGCCTGAGATCAAAGAGAAACACAGGAGGCTCTTAATCAGTGAGTTGTGCCAGTGTCAAACCTGAGTGAGAGGGACTCAAGGCCAACTCGTGACTTACCCCAGCCCGTCTTGGCCATCCTCAGCGGCAACCCACATCCACAGGCCCCTGTGCTTCCTCTCCTCCCTCCTCCTTTCTCTGATTTGTCATGTTGTTTAAAGTATAATCCCACCATGATGCCCCAGCTGTCTCTGGTTAGCGCTTGCACGTCAAAATGCCTCTCTGTGGATCAGGCCGCAGGAAGATGAATCGAGCGTAAGCTCTCCACCTCCATATTTTCCAATCAAGCTACATTAGACAGGGCAAAGCTTGGAGACATCCTCACCTCCAGTGCCCTACAACCAGATCACTGACATTCAGGATGGGCTTGTGTTACATGCTCATTATATACAGTATAACATTTCCATCTGTCAAATTAGGAATTGTCCATGTGGCCAGCACAATAAAGCTTGTACATCTTCCTGTTTTACCAGGCTGTTGGTCTTTCTAAAATGTTTAAAGGAGAAAAATAAAATAAGGGCTGCTTTCATGTCTCCCTGAACACTCCCCCATAATGCATTTATTCAGACAAACCAACCCGGTCTCACGTCTCAACCCGGCTTATTCGTAAAAATTCATACGACCTCACTTGTACGAATTATTACGATTTTTGCTATATTGCACATATTTTACGAGTGGCCCAATTTGTATGAATTTGTACGAATGACCTACCCCTCACCCCGCCCCTAAACCTACCCATCACTAGAGTTTAGACAAATCGAATTCGAGTTTAGTACGAATTCGCTTGAGTGAGGTTGTACGAATTCGTACGAATTAGCCACCTTTTACTCACTCGTATACAAATTTGTACGAATTGGTCGTGAGATAGAGCTGGACAAACAGATTACTCCAAAATTCACACTATTTGTTGTGCGCTTGTTGCTATGTCAGGCAGGTTGAGATGCTCAAACAAACTGTCACCGTTGGTTAAAATAAAGATGAGTGAATGGATCGCAGGAGTTAAAGACTTTATTTAACAAAACTCAGGACTAGAAACAAGACCAAAACAACCAAGTGGAACGTGACGAGAACTGGCAATTAACTGAAGGAAATACAGAACTTAAATAGAACAAACAAACAATCAGTGTAATGAATCACAGGTTTAAACGATAATCAAACAGTGAGTAACCAAGGAAACAAACTCAAACACATAAGAAACAGAACGAAAAATTAGCAAAACTCAACAAAACAGAAACAAAACCCCAATTATCTCTTACATAAACAGAGCAATGCTATTAAAGCAGCACACAAGTAAAAAGCAATGTTTTCCTTGAAAATAGTTCTATTTTAGTATAATTGATATATTATTATAGTTTTTTGTCAATATTTTTAATTATATTTTATGCTTCTATTTCATGTTATCTCCTACGTTTTAGTTAAAGTTTTAGTAGCCTAATTGTTGTCATTTTTATCATTATTGTCTTTTTAAATACGTGTTAGTTAACGATAATAACCCTGGTGTAAACATCTTAATCATTATTTTATTTTAAATAAATGAACGAAGGTAAAATGTTTTGTTTAAAATACAAATATCACAAATGCATAATTCATAATTCATAAATATCAAGTTTTTTGGAGAGTGCCACCACATTTTAAAACTTTTCATTTGCTGGACAAATGAAATATAATATTTCAAATATTTCAAACATAATATATATACTGTATCAATAAGTAGTGAACCAGTTTTGTTAAAATATTATTTCCCCCCTAAGTTACTTACATTTCAATAATTAAATTATTTTAATGAGATTTTTTCCCCCCATTTTAATATCAGGACAGCTTTTACTTTATAGCCCTAAAAAAATATAATATTGAATAATGAATAAATGAATTCATTTGAATTAATAATATTGTCATTGAGTATTCAAGTTTTTGGACTATTAATAGCATTTTAATTTCTGAATAAATTAATAGGCTAGTTAAGACAAAAAAGAATCATGTCACTGACTCACATGAAAACAAATATTTGAGCAATAAAAAAAAAAGCCTATAAGTGTCATGTTTAGCATATACTGTATGTTTTAATCATCACTGTGATTTACAAAAACTAAACAGAATCCAGTCTATTAGTTGTACCAGTAGAGGGTGTCTTACTGCTGAGCTGTTCTGAATAATGTTTAACATTTCTATACATCAAACCCTCCTTGTCTACAATGATTGGACACATTTGAGAAGCATTTTCTTGCTCATGTGGGCATGGCTTTACCATCAGGCACCAATCACAAACTGAAAACAGATAGACCTCATCGTACTTGTTGGGAAGAGGGGAATCATTAATGAGCCTGGTAGCATGCAGCATTGTTATCATTAAATACACTTCCAGACATTGCAGGTGGAAGTGGAGGAAGTTTAGAGAGCAGGACTAGAGCCGCTTTCAATTACGCGTTAATGAAAACCCTGCTATGGCACTGCTGAAGCCTGGGGCAGGGGAACCCTGCACTGCTGAGCCATGAGTTAAGACAGAGTCCCTGGCTAAATATCATGTTTCCAAATCAGCCCATGAGCTCAGAACCACTGAATTGAGATCAGATCAGATACGTTACATATCTGGCTGTCAGAGTTCACATGCGTGGAATGTAATGATATTCTGCTGAGGGAGGGGGGCATCAAACACTGTTAAACTGAATATGATTCATCCAAGTACTGGTGTTGTGCCGGTCTCTCAAGATGGATCAGAGTATGAGCAATACATTCACAAAGAAACATGAACTTCCAGACTCGTGCACAATTTATTGCCTCGTTTAGTTCCACGCCCAAGAAAACAAAAAAAACAAAACAGCCATTTTTCTTACACAAACATGCAAACACACATTTTGTTGTTGTTGGTTTAAATAAAAATTGGAAAAATGTAATTATTTTTCTATAAGTATATTTGTCTAGTTTTCCATTATGATCAATCATTTTACAGCATTCAATAATCTTTGTTGATGTTAATTTCAACATTTATTAATCAAAAGTTGTATCTGTTATTATTACCGCACTGTAGGGGTGAACTAACAAGAACAAACAACGAACAATATCATTTTTATTCACTAACATTAACAAAGATTAATAAATGTTCAAATTGCTCATTGTCAGTTCATGTTGATGTTGAAAAAAATGTGTAGTTTATAGTTTTTAAAAAGCAAAAATCTAGATTTATGGAATTTTCTCATGTAATTTTTCTTCTCAAGTAAATTTATCCGAATGTTTAGATATTTTAGTGGGAAACAATACAACAACAACAACAACAAAAACCTTCATAATAATAAAGAATAATAAATACTTTTTTGCAGTGCATATCCCAGTTATGAATATCGTTAGCCTCGTTAAAGTCGTTTTTAAAAAAAAATATTACTTAGGCAATTATGCTATGAGGCTAACAATATCTCATCCTAGATTCATCTATATGGTGAAAGTCAATATGGCTTCACACACACACACACGCACACACAGCTTTCCATGTTTTATGGGGACTTTCCATAGACATAATGATTTTTATACTGTACTAACTGTATATTCTATCCCCTAACCCTAAACCTACCCATCACAGAAAACTTTCTGCGTTTATATATTTTCACAAAACATAATTTAGTATGATTTATAAGCTGTTTTCATCATGGGGACCAAAAAATGTCTCCACAAGGACAAGGATTTCGAATATTACCATTTTTGTTGGGACATTTTGTCCCCATTACATATGCCACACACACACACACACACGGTCATACAGTAGCCTAAAACAGTTAGATTGGACCCAGAAAATAGAGGCTTCATGAATGTGACTGTAAAAAAACAACAAACCCACCACGCCCGTTCCAGATGGGTTAGGAATGGCAGTCAGAAAAAGGCCCAAGTCCAGATAACATTATGTTAGTGTGACATGGCGCTCAAGCGCATAGGCGAACCGAATCAGGATTTGATTATGCGAGCGGGTGCAGAAAGCCCAGAGCACAGGGCCAGGCACTCAGCCATGGCACGGCCACAGCAAAGATGCATATCTATGTCAAGACACGCCAATGCAGCACCGCATTCAACTGCTATAATCAACCCAGCCTTGCGCCGGGGCAATGTGAACAGATATGTTTCCAATGCAAACAGCCTGTGCTGCAAAAAAGCTTACTTCATCGTTATTAGACGTTGTGCAAAACAAAGGAGGGTTTCATTGCATGCCCTGCCAACCTCATCTTACATTTTGTAAGGCCCAATTATGTTTCAAAACCAATTCATAATTGCGCTCTGACCTTGTGCTTCACCAAATAAAACATCTGAATTGGTGCATTCAGGAGAATAAAAGGCTGTTTATCCTCAATTGGTTGCTAGGGTAAATGCAGCAAGTTTTGAAATGCACTTAACAAGTTTAACACTTTTCATGCAATTGCTTCAAAAGGTTTTATAAGTTTTGAAGTTATAGACCTCCCATTTAGGTTTAATATTGGAACTTTATGAGGATGCATGTGAATGCGTTTAAGTATGAATCAATGTTAAAGTGTTCGGTTGAATGAAATTGTAATGTTTTGATGAGCGATAAAGATCTGGCAAAAAGGGGGCATATGAGAAATCTTCAAAAAGGGTCTCACGAATCAGTTTGTAAAGCTATGGTTGAATGGCAAACCATATTTGGAGTAATTTACTCAATCAGAAAGCCATTGCAAAATGAATTTTGATGAGCTCACTTTTTTTTTTTTTGTGCAATGTATTTAGTCAATAGTTTCATTGAAACTGCGTTTGATTTTAAATGAATACTCACCCACGTTGTTCCAAACATTCATTAGGCCTACATTCTTTCTGCTGTGGAACACAAAAGATGTGTGTGTGTTTTTTTTGTTTAGGACCACATTGACTTTCATTGTATGGACAAAAATGCTGAAGCGGTTGAAACATTCTTTAAAATATCTTGTTCCACAGAAGAAAGTAAGTCATACAGGTTTGCGTTGACATGCAGGTGAGTAAATAATAGAATTTGTATCTCTTTAAATGAGACAAGGGTGTGAAAAGCATGAGTGAATGAAGTTAATATAATTATTAACTAACTCACATAGTGTAACACCAAAGCCATGGGTTTGATTCCAAATTCCAAATTTAAATTGCGTAGAACTTTACCCAGTGGACAGAATTGTCCATTTCCTACCATTTGAGAGAGTGTGAGTATACATGATGTTCTTAAACCTTGACAACCAAGAAAATTTGTTATGAAATGCTAACATGATAAGCATGGTAGTCGAACAGAATGTGTAACTTTGTCAGTTTAAGTGTGGGAATGTGATTAGACCAGAGGCCGCTTTGAACATTTGTTCATTTTTGAAATGTGATTTGCTTCGGATTTGCACGAATGAGTGAAACTTCTCAGCTTTGGAAATCTGATTACAGGGAAGGGGAAGGGATTCTCCTAATCTTCCAATTTCTCTTGCTGCTTCTCTGCCTATTTCTAAAAACACCTGCAATCATTCACGAAACAAACTTATTACTGTAGACATCTCTGTATACTCTCCCAGGAGCTATACGCATTAAAATCAAATGATTTTGGTCAGTTATTGCTTTGATGGGCACTGAGCTGACATCTAAAAATTCTACAAGCATTTTACGCTGCTATAGCTATGTGCTACACAAAACTCTGCAGGCATTATCGAGGTATCTTCAAAGGATGTCAAGAAGTATCTCACGCCCCTTTATAGGCCTCCTGCTCTTCCTAAACAGAAATGACCTCATATTGGCAGCTCTCTTCTGAATCCAGACCTCCAAGCCCCCACCTCCCTCCCGGCACAGACAGTAAGCATTTAACCATCTGCCACTATTTTCTCCGCCTCAAGAGAAAACAGAAACATTCACAATAGTTGAAGAGTGTTGTGGAGGAGTTGAAGTGAGTCAAACTAATGATATTGTAGTTTAATGACACAGACATGACTCCCATAATAGCCTTTAGCCTGTAGTCATGTGATATCGCAATGACAAATGAACCTATCCATTGTTTTTATTTAATATGCATCCACATTTTAGTGGTGTCTGCCTTAAATTGATGGATGAAGAGTTTAATTTAGCACTCAGCTTCAAGATTTTAGCCTTAAAATCATACTGCTGATGTCTCATCTTGTTGATGAGAAGTGTGCTTATTCTAAATGTTTGGAGCTAAATGTTGGATTTTCACCAGGTCGTAAAAATGTCTTATTGACTTGCATTGAAGGAGGGACTCCTAGCTTTCTTCTTAGAAAAGAAAAAGAAAAAATCTGTACCAAGTAATGTGGTGATTTTAAAATCCTTTAAGGACCACTGTACTGATTTAAACCATGTAATTTAACTACAGCAAATGACTACGTTTGAATCAACATTAATCGACTTTTTGGCTTTATTTTCCCCAGTGTTATGCAACAAAACCACTAGAGGCTGGTGGTCTCTGGCCTTTGTTGGAAACCATGCTTCTTTGCCTTGTCCTGCATAGGCTCTTAACTGGTGCTTTTTGCTGTTTTTCTGTGTTTGGTTTGGACACAACACAAAGCCTTTCAACAAGACTACATTGTTTGATATAAACACTCATTCAGACATTAAACTTTCTTGTGGCTGTAATATAAGAAATTCTTTTTTGTCCGTCTTACTATCATATATATATATATATATATATATATATATATATATATATATACAGTGGAGAGAACAAGTATTTGATACACTGCCGATTTTGCAGGTTTTCCTACTTACAAAGCATGTAGAGGTCTGTAATTTTTATCATAGGTACACTTCAACTGTGAGAGACGGAATCTAAAAAAAATCCAGAAAATCACATTGTATGATTTTTAAATAATTAATTTGCATTTTATTGCATGACATAAGTATTTGATCACCTATCAACCAGTAAGAATTCCAGCTCTCACAGACCTGTTCGTTTTTCTTTAAAAAGCCCTCCTGTTCTCCACTCATTACCTGTGTTAACTGCACCTGTTTGAACTCGTTACCTGTATAAAAGACACCTGTCCACACACTCAATCAAACAGACTCCAACCTCTCCAGGACCTGGTCAATGACCTGAAGAGAGTTGGGACCACAGTCTCAAAGAAAACCATTAGTAACACATTACGCCGTCATGGATTAAAATCCTGCAGCGCACGCAAGTTCCCCCTGCTCAAGCCAGCGCATGTCCAGGCCCGTCTGAAGTTTGCCAATGACCATCTGGATGATCCAGAGGAGGAATGGGAGAAGGTCATGTGGTCTGATGAGACAAAAATAGAGCTTTTTGGTCAAAACTCCACTCGCCGTGTTTGGAGGAAGAAGAAGGATGAGTACAACCCAAAGAACACCATCCCAACCGTGAAGCATGGAGGTGGAAACATCATTCTTTGGGGATGCTTTTCTGCAAAAGGGACAGGACGACTGCACCATATTGAGGGGAGGATGGATGGGGCCATGTATCGCGAGTTCTTGGCCAACAACCTCCTTCCCTCAGTAAGAGCATTGAAGATGGGTCATGGCTGGGTCTTCCAGCATGACAACGACCCGAAACACACAGCCAGGGCAACTAAGGAGTGGCTCCGTAAGAAGCATCTCAAGGTCCTGGAGTGGCCTAGCCAGTCTCCAGACCTGAACCCATTAGAAAATCTTTGGAGGGAGCTGAAAGTCCGTATTGCCCAGTGACAGCCCCGAAACCTGAAGGATCTGGAGAAGGTCTGTATGGAGGAGTGGGCCAAAATCCCTGCTGCAGTGTGTGCAAACCTGGTCAAGAACTACAGGAAACGTATGATCTCTGAAATTGCAAACAAAGGTTTCTGTACCAAATATTAAGTTCTGCTTTTCTGATGTATCACATACTTATGTCATGCAATAAAATGCAAATTAATTACTTAAAAATCATACAATGTGATTTTCTGGATTTTTGTTTTAGATTCCGTCACTCACAGTTGAAGAGTACCTATGATAAAAATTACAGACCTCTCCATGCTTTGTAAGTGGGGAAACCTGCAAAATCGGCAGTGTATCAAATACTTGTTCTCCCCACTATATATATATATATATATATATATATATATATATATATATAATATATATATATATATATATTTATATAATGTTTGTTCAATATAGATTAATTTTGTGCTTTAGTTAGGGTAGCGCAATTTAATAAAAATTTTGACCAGAATGAAAACAACGCTGTGAGGGATAGAAGTACAGTGTGTTCAATGGATTGGAGTGTAATTTAAAACATGGCAGTTGTTCAGCTTTCTGTAGCCAGAAACTTCATAAAACACTTTTAAAAGTCGTGAACTTTGAAAATTACATGTGTTCTAGGTCCTTTATTAAGCTATTGCACAGACTGTAATTATATCACTCACATTTTCATCCTTGTAAAAATGAATATGGCGTTTATATGAGGTGGTGAGACACTTACAGTGGAAATCAATGGGCCATTTGGCAACACTTTATTTCGATAGTCCACTTTAGACATTCTACTAACTATAAGTAACTTTAAAAAGGAAGAGATGACTCGTTGTTCTGCGTCGCTGCCAGAACTTGTATTCTGAAGTTCTGATTCTGAAGTGTGCATATGATGGACACTTTACTATACCATGAGGCCATGGGAGAGGATTTGTGAATAGCAGTGAATCGATGCTGCTGATGCTAGTGGGTCACATGATAATGACAACATGGCGAATGTAGTATGTCCAAATTACATACATACTACACACATTCATACTATATAGAACATACTTTTTTTAGCAGTCTTGAAGTAATTATTTATTCAAAATAAGTACCTTGTCAAAAAAATATGTGATTTCAGATGCCAATAGTAAAAAATAATTGCTTTTATTGTCCAATACCGATTATTGACCAATGCATCCCTAGTTTAAATTATTCTCTTAGTCAGAGATTTTTTTTTTCGGTAACGCTTTAGATTACAGCCCGGAAAGTACTGTGTAATTAAGATGAATTTACAGCGTAACTTTTGGTAACTATAGTGTACCTATAAAGTACTTACATGTAAGTGTAAGTATAAGAGAACAATATGTAACTAGATGCGAAAGTTCGTCGAGACAAACTTTAAGTTGGCTTAAGAAAGTTTGGACCAGAACGTTTTTTGCTAGGCGGTTGCTAGGATGTTATGGGTGATCGCTATGGTGTTGCTAGGCGGTTGCTAGGGTATTATGGGTGGTTGCTAGGGTCTTTTGGGTGGTTGCTAGGGTGTACTGGATGGTTGCTATGGTTTTGCTAGGTGGTTGCTAGGGTATTTTGGGTGGTTGCTAGGGTGTTCTGGGTAGTTGCTAGGGTGTTCTGGGTGGTTGCTAGGCGGTTGCTAGGGTGTTCTGGGTGGTTGCTATGGTGTTGCAAGGCAGTTGCTATGGTGTTCTGGGTGGTTGCTAGACTGTTTTGGGTGGTTGCTAAGATATTTTGGGTGGTTGCTAGGGTCTTTTGGGTGGTTGCTAGGCGGTTGCTAGGGTATTTTGGGTGGTTGCTAGGGTGTTCTGGGTGGTTGCTAGGCGGTTGCTAGGGTGTTATGGGTGGTTACTAGGATGTTTTGGGGGGTTGCTAGGGTGTTGCTAGGTGGTTGCTAGGGTATTTTGGGTTGTTACTAGGGTGTTCTGGGTGGTTGCTAGGGTGTTATGGGTGGTTGCTAGGCTGTTTTGGGTGGTTGCTAGGGTGTTGCTAGATGGTTGCTAGGGTATTTTGGGTGGTTACTAGAGTGTTCTGGGTGGTTGCTAGGGTGTTCTGGGTGGTTGCTATGGTGTTGCTAGGGTATTTTCGGCGGTTGCTAGGGTGTTCTGGGTGGTTGCTCGGCGGTTGCTAGGGTGTCCTGGGTGGTTGCTATGTAGATTTTAGGCCATTACTTATTGGCTGCTCGATAATATAAACCCTCTGAGGGAGAGAGAGAGGGAGAGAAACGCAGGGGTGTCAGGCCCTTTGTGTCTGTGTGTGTGAAAACGTCGGTTTGGATTTGAATTTTTTTAGAATGCCCAATGTTAAGTCAATGGGAGTTTTTCCGAGTTTTGATCGTCATTTTTAGGAAAACCGTAAGTCCGATCAGTTAGAAAAGATATAGCATACCGAGTCAGAACAGTCTGAGTGTCTGAGCCGAGTTTGGAGTATGTAGCGTTAAAGCTCTAGGAGGAGTTTGATTTATATTTTTTAGTAAGTACAATATCAGTAAGTTGGCTCTCTCAAGCCAACTTAATAAAGGGGTAACAACCAGGAGAATTAACAAATCATTTATACTGTAAGTATTTTAGAACTAAGGGGTACTTATTCTACTATTATAATACAACAATCTTACATTTGGGAGCAATTAAGCGAGAATATACACTGCATACCTTTTTTGTAATAATAGTATCAATACATACTGTATAGGCTTTTAAAAATTACAGGGTACCTATCTGTGCATTTATACAGTAATTTATGTATTTTTTATAGCAAAAGTGCAGATGTTTATGGGCTTGCATGTTTCAAGGCAAGTCAAAATAAAACTATCACAATTTTATTTTATTTTTTTACTGTGTAAATATACTCTTGTTCCATGTAGTTACAGGGTAAGTGTGACATTGCGGGTCGTAAATTAAAGTGATGCTTGTTACCCTCTTGTTCCATGTAGTTACAGGGTAAGTACAATAAAAATACAATATAATCTGATATCACTGACTCTGAAACCTTTATTTAAAAAACAAGTTAATACATTTGTTTAAAACGACTTTTTCTTCCATCTTTTTTTTTTTCTACGCGAAAGCAGGTAGCCTACATTCCAATCTCTAGCAATGACTCCCCTATTTCATTCACTGTTTTCCACCATTTCCCCACTTGCTCCATCAGGTTAGCCCCATGTTCGTCAGAACTCTCCCCCACATCTGCGATTGCACGCTTAATGTGATCAGTAATGAATTTTGCGTTACATTAAGCCTGAATAAATGGATGGACAAGCGCAGACTACAAGTGTCCAGGAGTCCAACCTAATCTAATGACAGCCAGGCAGAGACACAACCAATTAGAGGGGCAGAGAGTGGGCCACCGCAGGCTACTGCTGGGACTGCAAATGAATAGACCAAAATCAAATCAGGGCTCTAATAGATGCGCTGCAGAGAAAGAGGGAGAGACAGTCAATGCTAAGCATATTAAAGCCTTGTGACCTCCCTACTCCCACCACTGCTGCCCGCAAAATTTACAGTGGGCCAAATAAAAAGGCCTCATTGTTCACATATGGAAGGGGAAGACAGCACCGTGTCCCTTTGAAAGAAAAAGAGTGCTATCTAAGTCCTATAGGAACCTTCATTAAATGTCTCACTGTCCATAATGCTTGCGTAAAAGCATAAATCAAACGACTATGACACATGCTGGATTTTGCTTAGCTGCTGTGTTTGTAAAAGCGTACTACTGGAGTGAAAATAAAATCTCACAATGAGAATTGAGTTGTATTGTGGTGTTTCTTCAATACTTTTATGCACTTTTATGTACGGGTTTGATTTTTATTAAAACTTTTAGATTTCAGGTGTTGGACAATTTTACAACACAGCCTTCATCATTTATTTTAGCTGCTTTTCAAATGACTTTCCTAGAGGTAGACTTTTAATATTTTAATATTAAAATCTGTTAAAAAATATGATTACACGTTTATAACTAAACTAAGCAGAATAAACTAAACTAGTTAAATTAAGAGATTAGTTAAACTAAACTAAGAGAGTGCAGCAAATATACTATAAACAACTAAATATTTATTGTGTGAAAATTATGCATACATTTTTCAGAAATTGTGACTATCACTCAGCTAGGGTAATTTTGCCCTAATAAAGGTTTTATTTTATTTTTTAACTTGCACTTGTTTATTAAGACACAGTGGCAGTGAAGACCCTGAGATGAAATGGGACGTGTGAAAAAAAAAAAAAAAAAAAAAAAATTGTAAATATCGTATTACTTTTGAGCAGAATATTTTATTACCATTTCCAATCAAGATACAATTTTGTCAAATAATGCCAAAAAAGTGATACAAACTAAAAAGTTAGCAAGACAAACAAATCTGACACTTAATTCCAGAAATGTAACAGATGTCATTTGACAGTCATTTACATCACAAAATGCTATTTAACACAATACATGTTTTGAGATGTTGTGGAAATGAAAAACAGTAAGCATTCTGTAACTGATTTCATTTGAAGCCATGTGACTCTATACCCAACCCAATCTGACTGTAATGTAAACGTCAATGTTTTCAAATAATAAAACGTTAAATTTTTACAGCGCTGACTCGGATATGAGGAAGTGTGAATGTCTGTGCACGCACAAAATTAGTTTATAAAAAATTATTATAATAATAATATTTTTTTATAATTAGAATCCAGGTCCAACACAAACCTTTTTTTTTTTTTTTTGTTGAGTCTCAGGTCAGGTGTGTAGACCTCTAATTCTAACTCACCATGGTGAATGAAGGGGGGAAAAAGACAAGAGTGAAACAATGTGTAGGGGGAGAGGAAGTAGTCTGGTCTGGTGGATCACGGACCCACAGACAGCCAGCAGAGATAGTATAGAATTGAGAAAAGCAGGAGTATGGGGAGGTGGGGAGGTGGGGGCCGGGGCATTTTGCTCTGTGGAAAGATACCTCACACATGAAACACTGCTGGGTTATCTGGAGGAACTTTGATGTGGGGCCCAGTGGCTATCTACACCTGTGCCTGGGGCCTGGACTCCCTCAACCACACACTAAAGCCTCAGACAGCTGGTATTACACAGGGGAAAGCCTTGAACCAGCAGCCTCTGCACACTCGAGTGAGGGGTGGGGGACAACATGATTTCGGTATGGAGGGGCTGGAGAATGAGAAGACACTGCTATCTCCTGGTAAACACTCAAGCAAGCAGACTGCTGGACAGCAGATAGCAGACAACTATAAAGCTGTCTGAGCATGTCTGTCTGTGATTCTGCAAAGGGGAGGCACTGTTTGCAGAGTTGTGATTCTGTCAGCAAAGCACCTAAGGAAAGTAGTTGGATTTGGTTTGGACTGATGCATTGGAGAAATATCCTGGAATTCTAATTGAATTCATAATTTGGAATCATAATTTGGAGAATCTTTTTGGGATCATCAAACAAGCGTCTTATAAAAGCTGAAAGTCTACAAATATAAACTGAAAAATTAATCAGAAGTTCTAGTTCCAACAATTAGGTTACATGAGAACAATGTACTAAAAACTGAAACTTTTTTTTTTTTTTTGCGTTTTCCGCGTACAGGCGACAACATTGTCCAAAACGATCCCTGCTCACACGGATCCGTGGAAACGATTAAAAGCGCTCCATTATACTGCCAGGCCAGTAGTTGACGGGGTCACTTTGTGAAGAAAAACAAAGCAACATCTATCTCTAAAACAGCTTGTCCTGTAGAGTCGAGGAGGGAAACACCCTAGATGGGGGTCAGTCACACACAGATTCACATTTACACATACAGGCAATTTATTGTCTCCAATTCACCAATCCTACATGATATTAGATTCTCGGTAAACCTGGAGAAAACCTATGTCACTACAGGTAGAACATGCTGCTGAGACTCAAACCAAGGACCTTTTTTTGACAAAGGGAGAATTTGCCCTATTTCAGAAGACAACCACATGCCATATATGTACTATGTGAAATGTAGAGGCAAATTGCCATCTTATTGACAATTAGCCCTGGTCACTCCTATATATGTTGGTGTGATATCGGACTTAACATTTTTTTGATTTGTGTCCTATGCAAACATGCTTCCCACCACAAAGACATTTGACTTGAGTAAAGGAAAAAGCAGTACTTGCTACAATTATTTTAAGGCCTTAGTCCCAAGACAGGGTTATAAAATGGATTACCTGGATGTCAAGATTATGAGTTGTCCGATCCCAGATATTTTTCTTTTCGTTCTTCATGTCTCCCTTGCTCTTTCCTGATTTCCTCCTCACATCTTCTTTTTCCTCCCCTCTCCCAAACTGTCTGAGAGTGAAATATTGAATGCATTCCGTAACTTTCACACCCAGCTTTTAAAATGGCACAATGAAATAATAATGTGGAGAGAGATCGAGAGAGAGAGAGAGAGAGAGAGAGAGAGAGAGAGAGAGAGAGAGAGAGAGAGAGAGAGAGAGAGAGAGAGAGAGAGAGAGAGAGAGAGAGAGAGAGAGAGAGAGAGAGAGCAGCACTTGAAGCTGTGGCCTAGAAGGTTGGTACACATGCTCTGATGTGGGTGTCATGAGTTTGAATCCAGACAATGAGATTTCCTGATTCTGTTCACTCTTCTCCTCCTCTATCTCTAATTTTAGCTATAAATAAAGTGGAAAAAATCTCATCAATGAAATTTTAAGAAACAACAAAACAGCTGTTGGCAACCATCTTGGTTTATCTTAAAGCCTAAAGAATACTTCGGTCTCAAAAATTGGGCTGCGCGTGGACGGGGTTTGCGGTCGTCTGCGAACCCTCCTGATGACAAAAATTACGTCACGCGAACACCAGCAAACCCCGTCCACATGCAGGCCAATTTTTGAGACAGCACGGACAGTGCGGGTATTGCATTGCATTGTATTGCGCATGTGTTGAACTAAAACTCGCTCATCAGCAGTTGAGTCAAAGCCACTGGAAGACAAGCCTGCAACCTTTAGCCAAAAAAGTTATATTATAAGAAAAGGCAGTTATTTTATAAGTTATTTTATAAGAGAAGGCAGAGAAGGGAATGTCGCAACAGGTAGGACTAATTTGTGGCATTACCATAGTATTTAAAGGTCCTGTTCTTCGTGATCCCATGTTTCAAACTTTTGTTAGTGTGTAATGTTGTTGTTGTTAGAGTATAAATAATATCTGTAAAATTATAAAGCTCAAAGTTCAATGCCAAGTGAGATATTTTATTTAACAGAAGTCGACTACATCGAACGGCCGGATTGAACTACATCCCTCTACTTCCTTCTTTAATGACGTCACTAGAACCGTGTTTTGACTAACCTCCGCCCACAGGAATACAGGCGTATTGATGGCGAAATGTCAACAGGCGTGGTTGATGTTTATCTATAATCGGATACCGCAAAAGTTTAATTCGAAGTTGTTAGTTTGCTCTGTCCATTTCACCGCGGACTGTTTTTCTAACCTGGGACAATATCAAGCAGGCATCTCTCAGCGTTTCATACTGACGAAGGGGGCAATTTCAACTATATTCCAGCAAGTGGTAAGTAGTGATTTACTATGGAAGTAGTGATCAACTTCACATCGTTTCTCTTAGTAGGATGAAAATAATCTTACTTAAACTGTGATTAGTATATATACAGAAAGCGATCAAAGAACAATCCCTTTCCAATCGCCCAAGCTGTCAATCACACAGCGCGAGTTTATCTGGACACTTGCCAAAACTCGTTATGAAATCAATGACGCTGTTACACTGCACAACGAAGCTCTTACTGTATTTATATACCTCATGTTTGCATTGGTGAAATCATTGAGAGTGCAGAAACTGCGTTGCAATGATAAGATCTTTTTTCACGCGATCAACAGACTTTTATCTGCTCAATGCTCATCACTGCAACCTTTTATGTGATGGGAATAGATCTAAATACTTTAAAAACTTCTCACGATTCGTTAATCCCGATAGCTGTAATAGTAAAAACGTATAATAATAGCTGTAATAGTAAAAGTTTTCCAGATAGTTCCACATGTAATGCCAGATATTTCATATGCAAGCATGTCAGCCAATCACAGCAGTGGGCGTTTACACTGAAGTCTCACAGCAGACACGCCCCTTCAAACAGAGCATTCAAATCAGAAGATGAAATCAGGCTAGGAAATATGCCTTTTATTTCTAAATCATAACAACTTTTGATCTAAAAAACATACTAACATTATAAGAGCACCCCAGGAAACATTCTAAAATAATAAAATAATCCATGCAATGGGACCTTTAATAGTAATATTGATTGATATTGTAACAGATATTTGCTTTCTTTTGCTTTCAGGTTTTACCAGTTATGATGAATTGATTTGTAATGACTATTATAACGTCTCAGGTTACGACTGTAACCTATGTTCCCTGAGAACAGGGAACGAGACACTGCATCAGAGCGCTAGGGGAACGCCTCAGCGTGACTGATGACTGAAACACTGTATAATCACGACAATCATATTGGCCGGCATCAGCCATGACGTCATACACTAGCGTGACCAGGAAGTATAAAAGGGGCGCCTAGAGAACATGTCATCCACTTCTTCGCCTGAAGGGACTGTGCAAGCAGGCTGGAGGCATGGCGACGAGACGCAGTGTCTCGTTCCCTGTTGTCAGGGAACATAGGTTACAGTCATAACCTGAGACATTCCCTTTCAAAAGGGAACTCGCACTACCTCAGAGCGCTAGGGGGATGATCTACCCACGCTGCCATGCAGAGGGGATGCTTTGCCAATTATGGCTGTTACAAGCACAAACACATTTAACCCTAACCCTAACTAAGTTAAAACCCCTTACTGCTTACACGTTAGGCTGTCAATAGCACTACTCCCTACGGCCACTGCCCGAGCTTCATGCTAAGCGAGGACTTGAAGCTTCACACGAAGGACTTGACCCAGAACCAGCTCAAGGGCATGGAAACCACAGCCCGACTTTAGAGGGGGGCTCCTTTAAGGGATTACGGCCCAGAGCCTATGGGCCCTAGCCTGCTACTTTCGGGGGGACCGGTGTCAGCCTGTCTACGTTCGTTTTAACTGGTGGAGGCACAACTACTCTGCTAACGGCGCTGTGAGGCTACAGGGGATGTTTCTCAGTATGATCGGTTGGTCTTTGGTTGGTCACACAAAAAAGGCCTCAGCCAGACCGTCAGAATAGATTATCATCATCGGTCCAGCTCGTTATGGGCGAAGGGGGAAAGAGAAAGAGGAGGGTGTGCACAGGGAAGGAGGCGATTACCTGCCTCTACTTGCCAGGACGCTTGCATCTGGTCTGAGCTACTTCCCTGACACCCTGCCTCTTCCTCCTGGACTCGTGCCGACTGGCCCCGTCTACGATCCTCGGAACGAGACGGGCCAGGACCCCCAGGCTGTCTGGGTGTGGGCATGGACCGGCGCGGTATGCAAGATTTGTATGCCGCTGAGCGCGCCTTCACCTCCCTGAACTTTCCGACCACCGCCTCAACGGAGGCCCCGAAAAGCTCAGAGGATGAAAAACTGAGGCATTGAGGAGAAAAGCCTTCTCTTTCTCCCTGATGTCTGCCAACTTCACCCACAGATGCCTCTCCGTGGCCACCATGGCCACCAACGATCATGCGATCGTGGCAGCCGTCTGTTTGGTGGCCCGGAGAGCCAGGTCTGTAGTGTGCCACAACTCAGCTACCGCGTCTGGGGTTAAACCCTGACCCCGGTCCAGGTCCCTCAGCAAGTCAGCCTGGTACGCCTGCAATACTGCCATTGTGTGCAGTGCAGCACCAGCCTGACCTGCCGCCGCGTATGCCCTGCCATTTAGACGAGATGTGGTCTAAAGTGGTCTAGATGGCAGGGTTGGAGCTCTTAGTGTCGATGTCTCCCCTTGCGAGAGATAGCTTGCAAACGTCTCCTCAACGGGAGACATCGACACAAACCCATGTTGGAAGCGGTGAATGCGAGCAGAGTACGGGTTCTTCCATGCCTTCACGACCTCCGCGTGGAGGTCAGGAAGGAATGGAAGGCTCACTAGGGCTGGTGGGGTGTGGCCAGAGAGAAACCGACGCGCTGCCATGGCTCAAGCCTGGCAGTGGTGCACTCCATCACCTCCACCAACTCCGCATACGCGGGGCAGGGGGGCTGGGCAGGTTCAGCCATTTCGGCATCTTCACCCGCTTCAGCCCCCTCCTGCTCATCCTGGCTCGAAGCCAATAGAGCACTGGCTGTTGGACCAGAGGATGCATCAGAGAGCGCATCCCCACCCAACAGCTCATTATCGTCACCCGCTGACGAGTGTGAGAGATTCACTCCTCTCTCAAACTCGTCGGCGAGCTCCCTCTGAGATCCCCATGATCTGAGTCTCCTCTCGGCCTCGGCACGAGCAGGACCCGAACCGCGGCGCAGAGATGACTGTCCCTCCTCCCTCGAGAAGAGAGACAGACGAGAACAGAGCGTTCTCATTGAGAAACGCTCACAGTTTGCGCACAAAGTCCCTCCAAGGACCGAGCATGCATGCTCTTCACCCAGACAAAGCACACATAGGTTGTGAATGTCACTGGGTGGATATCAAACCTCTCACACGAGTCGGCACACTTCCTAAAGCGCTTGTTTCCAGCCATAATCGTAATCTTAACAGTGTAAGTGAAACAGTCCCTGAAGACGAAAAGAGGATGATATGTTCTCTAGGCGCCCCTTTTATACTTCCTGGTCGCGCTAGAGTATGACGTCATGGCTGACGACAGCCAATACGATTGTTGTGATTATACAGTGTTTCACGCTGAGGCGTTCTCCTAGCACTCTGACGCAGTGCGAGTTCCCTTTCGAAAGGGAACTGCATGTATTGCATATGACGCTGATATTATGTATTTTAATGAGTAAAGACAAAATGTATAATTTAATTATAAAATAATTCTGGGGGCCATGAAAGTTTTGTGAAAATGATCACAAATTATGGCGCTGACTGGCAACTTTTTTCCTAAAACACTGGCGGGAAAGAGTTAAGCAAGTGAAATTTCCACATAGATTTGTAAAGAATGCTATGAAGAAGCAACATCTCTATTTTTCCACACTGTTGCAGCAATAATACAATTCCCAACAGCGACTGTATCTTTCGGACACCTGAATTAACAAACTATGATAAAACTGCTTTCAACTTCAGCTACTTCAAAAGCACTTCTGCTCCATTTTATCACGCTTTTACATGGGAGATAACTATTTTCTTTTGATAAAGCTGTACAGTCACCTAAATTTGGCTTCGAAAGGTCGGTCCTACAGTTTGAGACCCCCAGGAGTTAAAGAAGAGAAATAACATTAATTTGAAACAGTGTAAAGTCAACACCTCCTTGTAGTCCCACCGTATAAATCACACAAGGAAAGGGAGTGTTCTGCCATTTTGAAATAACATTTATCAACTTAGAATAACAGGCATAAATTGTAATGCTGGATATCTGTGTTATTGGGTTCGACAAAGCTCCATTAGAGATTTGGTGCGCATATTCACATGTGGGAGGCGGGATTAGATGATATAGATCTAGTCGAGCCTTGATCAAGACCAGGATGAGACAGCAGCCTCAAGTTTTCTCATTAATTTATTGTCTTTCCATCAAAATCTACATCATCTTGTTCTGCTGGACCTTTACTCTCTTCCAGACCTTCAATCAAACTACTCTGTTTTCCGGTTTCTCAAAAAATCCTGGCAGCCACCACCTCCAGTGGCGCTCTGTGTGATGTGGGGGTGTTAATGCGGATGTGAGCCCTCTGGATTAGCAGAATGATGGGCAGTTCACAACACGATCTCTGATCTTCAGCACTTTCAGAGAGCTAGCTGTTAAATCATTTACACACACACACACACACACACACACACACACACACACACACACACACACACACACACACACACACACACACACACACACACACACACACACACACACACACACACACACACACACACACACTCTCTCTCTCTCTCTCTCTCTCTCTCTCTCTCTTTTTCTATCACTTCTGTCCTTAGGCTGAGAGAGTGTGAGTAATCCCATCAACTGACATCTGTGAAAAGACTTTTTACTTACGCTCCCATTCACACAATGCATCTGCCTTTCAGCTTGCTCCCTTCACGAACACACATACACATACATACACGCCAATGTCATCTTAAAAGCGATATATTGAGGGGGGAAGGAGGTGAGCTTGAACTCAAAGCATTAATGGAGGGGAGTGCACCCACAGCTGTTTGTTTATGTGCACATGGAGTGTGTTTAAGGATGTCTTCTCTATGTTTTAATAGCTCTTCTCTATGCCAAAGGGCATCACAGTGTGCTTTTAAAGTGTACAAAAGTTACATATGCATGTCCGACACCTCATGAAAGACTGGGGAAACAAAAAGCCATCCTTAGCGCATTGTACTGCAGCTCTGTTCTTGGGTTACTGAGTTCTTCAACACAAAATGAATTTTGCATACACCAGACCTGACCTTGCAGAGACACTGCAGATTCACTCAGTTTATACAAAACAAGCATTCACCAAGTTAAGCTGGTTCAATCATCACTTGGTACTCAGTCATCGTCAGCATTTGAAGATCTGTCATCCATTATACAGAGCTAACCAAAGTTTGTATGGTTGCCAACAACTAAGGACAAGTTAAGACATAGCTCAAATTTCAAATTTCACCTCAATAATCTAGTTTTCCAAATAAGCATGTCCAATTGACTATTCATCGACTCAAGCCACAGGACAGGCTAATTTTACCCAACTGTCTCTTTTCATCTGTGTTCTTAGGAATTGTCATAGAGAAGGATAATGCAGAGTTTAGTTCCAACTCTAAGGGCCCTATTTTAACGATCTAAGTGCATGGTCTAAAGCGCACAGCACAAGTTCACTTAGTCCGAATCAACTTTTGTTAGTTTAACGACGGGAAAAATGGTCGGCGCACCAGGCTCTTGGTCTAAAAGCGTTGTCCCTATTCCCTTAATGAGTAATGGGTGTGTTTTGGGATTTACGTGCATTAAGAGTCTCATCGCGCCATGGCAGATTCGCTATTTACATGACGGAATTTGATAGTGGAAAGACCGAATGCGTCTCCAGAGCGCAAACAGAACTGCTCGTGTGCGAGGTAAAAGTGCGCAAGCAGACCATCTACGGGACAAGCTGGATTCCACCATATCTTTATGTACACAATAATAATCTTTTACATTGTAATCCTTTTATTTTAAATATTTGGCATGTTTGTGTGCTGCTGTGCGTCCCTGTGTGTTTAATAAGCAGACTGTACATGCATTGTAGACCCGCCTATATGCGCACATTACTAACACGCTCATGAAATAACAAAAAAAAAATATTGCGCCATTGATTTTAGACCAGATTTCCCCAACAAGATTTCAATGTTGGTCATGCAGATTCGAGTAACAGCAAAAAAAAACAAAAAAAAAAAAACTTGATTTGAAAGTTATTTCTGTGTAAGCAGTGCTTCATACATCGCTGCACTATTGAAAAGATAATGCGGTAATTTCAACGAAATTTTGCAATTGTGATCACACCTGTGTAAAACACACCTGAAGAAAATCTTCATGATTACTAGAAATTTACAGGTAGGTGTGTTAAAGCAAGTTGAGGCTGAAGGTAGTTCTCCAACAGTAGGATTGGATATGCCTGTCCTAGATGGAATTCTTACCTGCACTAACATTGTAAAACTTTTGAAACTGTTGATTCTAAACACCCCAACCTGTTCAACAACATGCTTAGCCAATCACCAGCATCTGTTATGGAAGCTGAACACCAGCATCAAGTCACCAGCCTCCAAATATCAGTTGCTCATAACAGGCTTCCTAACTAACCTAACCAATAAGACTACTTGGCAAACATAACTGACCAGACAGATCATCCAAAACAGTCCATCCATTCTCAAACCACTTGTCCTCATACCTACAGGCAATTTACTGTCTCCAATTCACCTATTGTGGGAGAAACTAAAACACCCGGAGGAAACCCACACCAACACAGGAAAAACAAAACATGCAAACTTCACAAAGAAAGGCCTCCAAATCAGGGACCTGCATGTTTTGAGGTGACATTGCTACTCACTGAGGGACCTTGTTATGAAGTGACATTACTACTCACTGAGGGACAATGTTACCTTCCAAAAGCAACCAATCACAGCATACAGTGATAGATAGACCAGTGTGGAAAAATCCCAGCTCTAGACCGGATGTACAGAAACTGTGTACTGGACCCCTATAATACCAAACCACTGAGTTGAAATCTGTCTAATTATTGCAATGGCATTGACATCATGCCTTTTAGTAGGCTATTAGTTCTTAAAAGTTTTTCCACACAAAATATTAGTTGAGCATGGTTGTGTGTTAAACCTTTAATTGTATGTACTTATGTATAGTATGCTTCTTTCACCCCTTTTTAACATCTGAAAGGGGTTAGGGGTTGGTTAATAGTGTGCATGGGGGACTCGGCAAAAGCCCAGTCACAATTCAGACACTGAACAGAAAACACAAAAGAAATGAGCGGAAACATGTCCAGACTTTGTAATCACAATTTATGCCTGTCCAAAAGTAATAAATACTGATTATTTCACAGACATTAGATTTGCTGTTTACCTGCTACTAAGCTCCTCAAACAAAATTCAGAGAATGTGATGCCACAAGCATGGAAATCTTTAGAAATTCCAGTGATGAGTTCTTCCTCAGAAGCAGCCACTGTGTCACTCTGACTACTGGGAGTTAACATCAATGCTTCAGGTGGATAGTGAATGGACAGAGAACGTCTGGGCGGTCTGAGGGCAAGCTTTCTGAGCCTCTGTTACAACCATACAACCCAGCTCAGTCATTACAATCACCTAGCTCTAATGAGTTTAAACCCTCTCTATGCTAACTTACCCAGCAAGTCCAATTCAGAATGAGGCGACCACCAAACTCGTGTCCGACAATTTATTTCTCCCTCCCGTCTCCAGTGTTATGAATGATTGGGATGGTTGGTGGTGCACTAAAGTTACGCAGTACCATCAATAATAAATAGTTAGCAAAAGCCTAGCAAGCTCTTGTTAGTCCTCACCCTTCCAGGCAGTAATGGCTCTTGGTGAAAGTGGTGTACACAGACAGCTGATGGAGCAACTGCATGTTTATTTTGAACTGGTAATGTACTCTGCAGGCACATCGGTGGATGGCAATACTAGCACTTCGCTCATCTGGACCTACTAACGGAGATTTATTGAGAACAGCTCCATCATACTCAGTCCACCAACAAATAAAAATGATTTATTAAACGGCATTATAAACAATAGCATTATTGTTCACAGTTCAGGAGGGGAAATGGGAAGAACGGCACCAAAAACATATGGCTTTTGTGTGTGTCTCTGGATGTGTATGGGATGGAGAGAGCTTATGCCTGTGTACATATTTCTACATCTAAACACATCAATTACAGAATGTGTAGAGAAATGTAAATGGTGCTAGAAGAAAAGTAAGTGACACTCATTTCATTCTAGCATCACTATTTGTTACATTAATTACTCTGGCACCTCAGCTGCGCTCCTCTTTCACGATTAATGACCACTTTAGTTTATCTCAGCTTCACCAGCCCTGGCGTTGGATGTTTATATTCCATCAACACAACAAAATGTAACAAACCATTTATTATAGTCCCAGAGCAGCAAGCTCGCAGACTCCTGACATTGCTTGTTAGCATCAATATGGTCTTCACCTCAGCACATTTATACTTTAGCTTTTTGTGCATGTTTATGGAGAATACTCTCAGCAGTGTGGGGGTTTGATTTCACACTTCACACTCAGTGTGTGTGGGTACACGTGACAGATCACTGAGGGATGTCTAAGGCCAATAAACTCATGCACACAATCTGTGAATAAAAGTGTATACAGTTGCAAGAGAGGGAATGGAGATGCACAGGAACTAAATGCAGTGAAGTGTACATTGAAATATTGGCTCTAATTCAACCACGAGTGAGTTGCCTACCTAGATGTCCAATGTATTTCTTAGGCGCCGAAATAACACCACAGACACAGTTTAATCACCATGGGAAAATCTCAGAGTAAAACTGGGAGTTGTGGAAAATATGATAAACCGGTGTTATGCCAGATGAGAAGTTTATCTATGTATCATCTTTTACTCTTTTAATTAATTTTATAACTGTTTCATATATCTCTTTTAATTTCTTTTATAACTGTTTAAATTTTTCTTGCTTTTATTTTGTGATTATTTTAATTCCTTTCTGTAAAGCACTTTGAATTGCCATAGTGTATGAAATGTGCTATATAAATAAACTTGCCTTGCCTTGCCTAGACAGCGTGCACTGTTGAACTTATGTTTAGCACACTTCATGTGTTCTATATATGTGAGTTTATCAATGTTTTTGAGAATAAAAGCCTAAATTCAAGCTGTTTATCATTTAAAGCTATTATGTCTCTTCAGGAGATGATTAAATAGCTCTATTTACTTAGATTACTTTCATGTTGTCTTTATGAACTTTTAGAAACTTAAAAATATTCATATATTTTCATTAACTTTCAATGGATGGGCAAAAATAATGAGATTATTGAGACTATTAAAACTATCTTCATTTGTGTTCTGAAGTCTTTTGGCTTTGGAACACCAGTGGGGTGATTCAATTATTATTTTTGAGTGAAGTATCTCTTTAGTTTCTGGGTCAGTGACAAATACGTGTCGACAATAAAGAATAAAGAAATACTTAAAAACATTTTTTTTTAACAAATATCATGAATTTTTACGTTTTTGGTATTATGTTTTTGGGAAGTCGTGGCCTACCACATCTCATTTTAAAACCTAAACTAACCTTGCCTTGTCATAAAAAGGTTTAAAAAACTAAAATTTTAAACTAAATGTATAATAAAACTATACTTCATCCTTTTAATGAGACTTCCTTAATAATTATTTCAGAATTTCAAATGTAGATTAAATCTGATGAACTATTGAAAAACAATAAAATATTCTAACCTAAATAATCTAATAAATCAACTATTTCACTCAAAAGTTGTATGATTTTTAATGTAGAATTGAGTTCTTAACCTAGCAGCATGCTAATGTCATACTAATGCTGAAATGTATATGTAGCTAGCTAGCTAGCTATTTCAGTCACTTATTGTTACTTTCTAGTTCTGTTAGCTTGTTTGTTTCTAAAGTTACTCTTGAGTTCCGCACCTGTTTCAGTTTCTGTTGATTACTCCCTGTGTATTTAAGCTCTTAGTTTCCTCAGTTCCTTGTTCAATGATATCTTAGTTTAATTTGGTTGTGATAGCCGATTATTTACTTGGGTATTCTCCTTTTATTTGTGTTACCTCTTGGATTTATGATTAAAGACCATTCATTGGTACTCCTCCGTCATTCTGCGCTCATTACAATCACCCTATATGTGACATTTATGAGGTCCTATTTTGGTTAAGATATTGCCTTAGGTAGACACCAAAACAGTACAGTAGGGTTTGAAAACAAAAAATTATAATGAACAAATAACACACACACACACACGCACACAAGTACTCCTATCATTGTGGGGACATTCCATAGGTATAATGATTTTTGTACTGTACAAACTGTATATTCTATCCCCTAACCCTACCTCCACCGCTAAACCTACACATCACAGAAAACTTTTAGTCCAAAAGACCTTTGTCCCCATAATGTAGGTTTACCTGAACCGCACGCACACACGCACACACACACACACACACACACACACACACACACACACACACACATCTCTCTCTCTCCTCTCTCTCTCTCTGACCCAGTCAGAGTGCATAAGGTATGCCTGTGCTGATGGCTGTCATAGCATGTGCTGTAAAGGAGAAAGTGATATGATTAATGCGGGCTGCATGTTTCCTCACAGGCCCCCTGTAAAGCCCCTGTCCTGCCGAAAGTAAAACCTACTAGTCAACCGTCAATAGATGTGCTAAATAGTTTAAATGCTGTGCCTGTCTAAAGTGAGCGGAGTATGTTTAGGATAAAGAGAAAGAAAAGGAAAAAAAACGTGTGTATGTGCACTGTTGGGACTCATACTCGCAGTGACAGAAGAGGTGTCATATGCCTCCCAGGTGTTGGTGTGTGCTCTGTTTGGTTGGGTAGTCTGCCTTCTCACCTTAATCCAAACAGAAAACAAGACACCCAGCAGAGATCCCAAATGACCCACTGATGAGCATCTTCACGACACAGAGAGATGAGTTGGTTTGTTTGTGTTTGCGTGTGAATGAAAGATGAAAGAATGGCTTTATTTTTATTTTTATTTTATTTTAGACTGTCAAGAGTCTTCCCTTGAATCTTATGGCTAATATCTGTGAAAAACATTGCACAATATAGTCTCTTACGAAGCAAAAGCTTTCTCAAAACTTAGTGAGCACATTGATACAAAATTATTCTCTTCAGAATTATTTCTACTGGAATAAGTTAGTTTGGGCAAGAATTAAGGTAAAGTCAATTCTAAATTAGTTCTAGTAATCTTGTAGAAATAAAAGCGTAAATATGAACCTTATAAATTTAAGTAAAACCTATTCAACTCTCTGAAACTGGCATTCCCATAATGCACTGGGGCATGAATAATTAATAGTTTGCATTTTTCACTGTTTTCCAGCTGTATTTACACTGTTTTTATCATTGCTTTTGTTGTTAGGTTTAGTAACTTTCTGTTTTGTGACATCTGGAGTTTATTGTCTACTTAAAATGACACATTCATACATTCAATGACCCAAAGAATGTTACTGTTATTGTGTATTGTGTGGTCTCTGTCTTTGGTTGATGGGTACCACATTATTAATATTATGTATATATGTTGTCCACACAATATCTACTGTATTAATTACTTAGACGTTCCTAAGTAAAGCATACAATTTAAAACCATGACTTTATTCATTGTTATATAGTTTCAGTAAAAAATCATCAGAGAAAGAAATCCCAGAATGCACTCATAATTCATCTCAGTGAAAAACATTAATCCAAGATGGTGGGGAAGTTGAGAGAATAGCATCTTATATTTTATTCAGAATGAGGTTCAATAAATCAATAAGTAGGTTCCAATTGTTCTAATGTATTGTAAAGCATTATCTGATGTGATTTTGTGCTCATTGCAGTTAGCTTAGCAATATGCTAATGATAAGTTGAGTTTCTTGAATTCTTTGCATGAGTATGAAGAGTGTTCCAAATTAGTCACCTGAGTTTACATTTCATTTGGGATGTTCTTTTGGAATACATCTGCTTATGTAGGCACAGTAGACACTAAGCTTGAAGCTGTCTAAATATTCATGTTTAAATAATCTCATTATTCCTCAACAATTAATCATTATCATCCTTATGAGATCCATTATGGGCTCTTTGGACCCTGCGGTTTAAATCTATGGCTTTGTGGTTACCCTTTTCTGAAAGTCAGTGTGATATAAACCTTAAACACGAGAAATACACAGAACTTTCAACTCTCAAATCTGCTTTTGATCTGTGCTTGTAAAGGTGAGGTTATATGTTCAAGGGCCGTATGGCAACCTTTGATAAAACTGCTTCAACTCAATTACCACAATAAATGCATCATGCTGTGTCAGCAAAAAATACACCAAAAAAACAAAACGTATTAAAGAATGTACAATAATAAAATATGTTATAGGCCTCCACTAATATGCTTGGAGATAAATACAGGGTGTAGAGTTATACACAGGCATAAATGAGACCCTGTGACCCAACCAGGGGTGCGTTTTCTAAAAGCATCATTAGCCAACTTTGGTCCCAAGTTCCATTGAACTCTATTGGTAACAATGGAACTTGCAACCAAATTTGGCTTTGGGAAACGCTCGCCTGGCTGGTACTGTCAAGTATTAAGACCAAACCCAAAATTGCTCTTGTAAAACCAGACAGTTTATTAATGTTGGTAGTGGACCTCTGTTAGGGAACCATAATTTTCTTGTTTGGAAGGTAAAGAATAGTGAGGAAAAAAGAGAAAAAAACTGACTGGTTGATAGGAATGTTTTTCCATGGCCAGCAAGGATGTTGATCCAGGAAAATGTCCTGCTTGGAAATTTCACAGTTCTAACCAAATTCTATCACAACATTGACAATTTCACTCTTTGTTTTGGCTCAGGTATTACTGGATACCACACAAAATTGTAATTACTGAGATCAACAAAAGAGGAAGATTTTGTCTTTTTCTCATTTGAGGCAATGTCACAACACGTCGCAATAGGGCACATATTGGAATTGCTAGCACAAAGGCTAAGAGGCAATTGGTTTCAAATAAAAGAACAAGTGAGTGAGACAAACAGCATAAACATTTAATATGTGCTGACAGAGGCTATAAGCCTTTGGCCCTGGACATTCTCACTTTAAACTGTGTGAAAACAAGCAGCATAAATCCACACAACTGTGTCCTGCCATAAAAGTGTCAAGAGGTTATTTTTATTTGGCCACACAGACACAGAGAGAGGGCCCCAACTCAGCCCTCAATGTTGAGGCCAGAGTCCTGAAAACCCTGGAGGTCTGGCAGAGTTGGAGTGGACAGCTTTAGCAAGGAGACATTACACCAATACACTCGCACACAACTCAGTTTTCTTACTGTCTATTATCTTCAATTTAAAGTCAATGTTGGTCCAGTTTAACATAAGCTAATATTTAATACATTTTGAAGTGGATGGAAATTACAGCTCTACCAGTTCCAATGATGAGGATGCGGTCATGAAGATCATGAGAGAGGAGATCCATCTGTGTGTCTTTACAAGATTAAAGCTGAGCTGCTTCCTCTGCAGTGTTCGCACTGGGACAGGCAGGGGAGTAGCAGCCATCATAACCGGGGGACATGCTCTTTATTCCCCCCACTTTTTTGGAATAATCATTATATTTTAACATTTTCAGCCACTGTGTAAAGGAACATTTCCATAAAATTACAACTTTAAGATCAACTAGCTGCTTTGCGGTAAGATGTAAGTGGCAATATACTTTGTCTAGTGCCCAATTATCTACCTTTCAACAAGAACTACAGGGTAAACATCACATAATTAATATCAGTGAGCACCTAATTAATATTTATTAGATAAGTTGATGAAGTTTATAATGTATCCCAACTGGTGACATGATGCTCAATTCGGCTCCTGGTTGAGGTTAATCCCAGCAGCCACCTATCATTTTTCAAGAGAACCAAAGACCTTGATTAGCTGGATCAGATGTGTTTCATTAAAACTGGAACTCTACTCCGCAGGAAGGTAGATCTCCGGGAGTACGATGGAGAACTCCTGCTCTGTGACAAATGACAGGATAAGGAAATGGTGGACTTGGATGAGAGGAAGTATAAATATAGGGAACATGCAGACTGTGGAAGCATCATGTCCCAACATTGGGCAGAACTTCACAGACTCAAAAAGATTCCAGGGACACCAGAAATTTGGATGATGTTGAGGCACGTGGTGTGTGCATAAATGTATATATATATATATATGAATCTGTGTATGTGTGTGTGTTCATACTGGAGACATCTGGGGCGGCAATCAGTGGGCTGCTCTCAAGGGCTGCCAAGGCAAACAAGGCAATAACAAATCCACTTTGCAGATCATCGATCTGCCACTGCCCTGGCCAAGGTAAACACTCCCAGCTTGAAGTTTGCTTTTCAAAGAAGGGCTAAGGGATCGAGGGGAGGCCACTTCCCCTGCTCGGGCTAGTTCTTTTAGCTTTCTTCTCTCCTCAACGCGTGCAGATAGATACATTTACAAATGCCAGGGAAAGAGTGCACAGAAAGTGATATAAAAACCAACCAGAATCTCATGTTCTTGCAACTTGTTCAATATTGTCATTAAAGGTGCTACCTGCCCATCTATTTTGTTTTTAAATTATAGTGTGTTTGTGAAGATTAAGTTAACCAAGTCATTCTAGTTATTCTGAGCAACTGTGTGTTCTTTTTGTAGGCAGTCAGACATACAGTGGTTCTAAAGCACTAACAGAGGGAATTATAAGCGAGGAGCAGCAGATGGCATGAAGGGTTATGGGTCAGCATGACAGACAGAGCAACATTGATTTTTGGGGACAGTGGATTAAGCGAGGGACAAAATTAGAGTGAGTTTAATAATGTGTTTGGGGAAGAACACAATATAGCAGCAGAACAACTGCCACCTCTGATCAGAGGTGCAACATCAACCTCAGCTAAAGCTAAAGAACAGATTTATAAGAGACATAACAAGTTCGGCCTTAAGCTCGGGACACACCAAACCGACGCCAAAGAACTAGCGCTGATGAAAGCCGACTGTGTTGTCGCCTCGCGTCGCCTGCGTCGGGGGGAAAAGCTGCACTTGAACACACCGAGAGAACTACTGCCGACTTTCAGCTAGAATGCGTGTTCCATAGAAACCATAAACAAAGCAGTGCGTGCTGTTTTGAATATCAATCCTGCTAAACACTTTCTTTATTCCACTCCGCTCATGTTAATATTGAAATATTCACCAAGGAACACTCAGGTAAGATGACGTAACATTAGAAAAACAGTCGGCAGACACACAAAAACTGCCCAACGGCCGACAGTCGGCTTGGTGTGTCCCGGGCTTTACAAAAAGGTTTTGTGATACTGCTATGGTACAGTGATGGTAATTTTGTAAAGTGATGGTGATGGTACAGAAATTCCATGTTGGATCAGGATGGTTTATTGTGGTTAGGGCTGTTTTGGAGCTAGTCTAGCTGGTGACTAGAATGGCTTTGCAAAACTTGGTGAAACTTGCTGAAGCTGGTTGACCAACAAGATCTTTCTGGTGAGACCGGATGACCAAAGGAAGTCTTACTGGTTCAGTCAATTAACACCAGCACACTAGCATCCCATTCTGGGGAACCAGTGAGCAAAGCACAACATTTGTTGGGAGATGAGATATGAGTTCATGAGTTACTTTGAAATAAACCAGTGAATGCTAACCATATTGTTCTTCCAACATTATATGTGCATTGTAAATATATACTGTATATATAATACTATGCTAAAATCATAACAGTACCACTTTTTTGTTATAATAAAAGTTAGATGATGATGATGTATAGCTTACAGTGTTCTCCTTTCTGCACCCTTCTTTTTAGTCAGTCTTTGTGTCTCCAAGGCTTTGCCCCTCCATCGATCACGCTCCTTCCATCTCGGTTTCTCTTTCTTTCTCCTTCTCTGTTCCTCATAAGCAAAGAAAAGAAATGCGTTGCAGTCCAAAGAGAGTGCGGTGAGGCGCAGGGCAGGAGACAGCCTCCATTGAGCTAGCAAATGAGCCTTGCTACCCTAGAGACCACAGCTTACAGTACGGAAACACTGGCCAGTTCTCTTGCCACAAGCCCCAGTGCTCTGGCCAGCCTGCAGAACCAGGGTTCGAGGGAAATGAGGCCTGATAGCCCAGCTGCTTGGTTTGGGGTGAGACCTAAATGAAAGGCCTGCAAATGTCTGGGTCACTGCTTAAGATCCAAGACATTCCTGTCATCAGAGACGGGATTGAGAATTGTATGATGTGGGATCTTGTGCGCCTGTTTGCGTGCCACGGCCGGATGTCTGGTGTCTTTGTTTTAGCTGAATTTAAACTGACGACAAAGTGAAGATTAGACAGAAGGATGAAACTTCTTCAAAGCTTGCAGAATTATCATTTGTGAAATTTGCTGCTGAATAACTTCCAGAATTGTCAGTGTATTACAGATGAGTGAAAACACAAAGAATCTTCGTATCACAACTCTCCTGCGCTGCCAATTTGATGACCCTGTAACCTGTTGATGTCATAGTACACACCTTTCTAGATATTTTTAGTGTTTGCATTTCAGCACTCCACTTTGAGGATAAGACACCCTGGTGTTGACCTTCAAGCGACTGGTTCAAGGGAGGCTGGAGATGTAATTTCCTTCCTGGCTCTTTTTTCTGATAATTAGAAAAGCAGCCTAGAAGAAAAAGAGGAACGAGAAGGTACTGTAGGTGCCTTTGCTGACGTTTTCGTTACTGTATAATCTACAGTATCTGTCTATACAACGCATTCTCATCCTAGGACGTCATATACTGACGCTTTTGACATTTCGTCTACATCCAACGCACATGGCACCCTTTAGCGTCAATATGAGACGCAGATAGCTTTGTTCGGTTATGGGTAGGTTTAGGTCTGGGGTAGGGTTAGGGTTAGACCGCTAGGAGGCGCCTTCTGGCCCATATCTATCTGCGTTTCATATTGACGCTAAAGGGTGCAATGTGCGTTGGATGTAGACGAAATGTCAAAAGCGTCAGTATATGACGCCTTGGGATGAGAACGGGCTGGTCTATAATACCTGGAGATTGAAAGATGCTTGTCTGATGTTTGACCTGCCAGAAGTGCACAATTTGAAATCTGCTATTTTTCTTAATGGGGCAAAATAAATTTTATAGCTAATACCTAAACGGCAAATGCCATGTGATTGATCACTATGGAGCCACAGGAAAATGTTGTCATGACTGTCAGATTACAGTTGTCATGGTCATTGCTGAAACATCTATAGTAAAATTAAATATTTGTTTAGATATTGGTTTAGAATGGTTTAAAATTTAGAACATTTGTGTATTTCTCAACTGGAAGAGATGTGTTCGACTTGAAGCACTGAGCAGACCGATTGGTGTATGACATCATTGTACTGCGAGAGCGATTAGAGAGATCATACACTGATCGGTCTGTGCTGTGCCGCTTCAAGTCGATCACACCTGTTAACAAGGTCACTTAACAGCCAAACCCCTTGCCGTAGCCAGAATTTGGACAATCAGCATTAAATCGTGTCCACTTCGCACCTTATTCTGACCAAGAACGAGCCACTTAAACTGAAAGAGCCAGTTTGACTTTGTAAAGTCACAGTTCACTTAGTACATAGGAATGGGCAAATCTTAAATTAGATATATCCCAGGGGGTAAAGTGATTGAGGATTTCTCACTTAATTCCAAAAAAAACCTCTTGAATTATGTTGAATATGAATGAGTTAATGTCATTAACCTCACAAACTTTGGCAAAATCAGCAACTTGTTCTGTCTTAAAAGAAGATGCACTGCACAATGCATGTTCTGGGAACTGTGATGGCTTTCTTTCCCAGCAGATAAAACTGATTTAAAAAAGCATTGCAACTCCCTAAAACTGAGAAAAGCCAGCCAATCAAATTGGATCATGCTATTTTAAGAAAGTTCTTGCCATGTTTGTGATGGCTCTTGCCATTCAGTCAACTCTTCCTTTCTTTACAAATTATTATTATTATTTGTTTAATTCTGTACTCTGTTTTTCTGAAGTGTCTATACTACAAATAATATAATACAAATTTGAATCTGGCTTGCAACATTTCATTAAGGATCCTCTTCCCATCCAGTCTTCTCTCCCCACTATAGCTATAAATAAAAGTGGCAAAACAAAGTTGTAAGAAATGTATAAAAAAAAAAAAAAAAAAAGCCTTTTTGATTATTCCAAACGTTTTACTCGGAAAATCAACAGAATTAGGAACAAATCTTCTGAGCGCGGCATATACTTGATTACCAGAGGAAAGCATTGCCCCCCCAACACACACACACACATTTAGCATGATCTCATTACAACTCTCATCACTCATGGCCGGGAAGAGGAAATGAGGGTGGACCCAAAGGAAGTTCAGGGGTGGCCTGGCAATGTGCTCAGACTTGCTGCATACTCAGTGTGTGTATTATAAGGCCCTGCGGGTAATTAACAGTAATCACAGGAACCCTTTCCCTGTTTGCAACCTCATAGGATTCCCTCAACTCTAGCCTAATGAACTCTCTCACACACACACACACACACACACACATTCTTGTACATCTATCTTTATGAGGACATTCATTGACACAATGCAATCGCCTAACCCGAACCCTTACCCTAAACCTACCCTTAACCTAATTATAACCTTATCCCTAAAACCAAGTCTTGACCCTCAAACAGGCCTTTAAAGGGGTCTCAGAAAGTGAGGACCGGCCAAAATGTCCTCACTTTAGTCTCTTTGTCCTCACTCCAATGGTCTTAAACTCAAACTGGTCCTCACAAAGATAGTTGTACAAGTAGGCTACACACACACACACACACACACACACACACACACACACACACACACACTGGATTTTCATATTTTATAGTGACTTTCCATAGACGTAAAGATTTTTATAATGTACTAACTGTTTGGTAGGCCTAGCCCTAACCCTAACCCTAACCCTACCCCTAAATCTACCAATCATAGAAAACTTTCTGCATTTTTATATTTTCAGAAACCTCACTTAGTATTATTTATAAGCTGTTTTCCTGATGAGGACAAAAAATATCCCCACAAAATTCAAGGATTTGAGGGGACAATTTGTCCCCATAACGTAGGGTGTACCAGGTCTACACACACACACACACACACACACACACACACAGACACACACAACTAGCCTCCACCTTCACACCACCTGAGCTTCTTATCAAGAGCAAGTGACTGGAACACTTTGGTTTTGTCACCTTACTCTGATCTGAACAGCGATGACCCTCTCTGGCGACATAATCACAGTTTCTATCTGTCTTAAGCGCTTTAGCAGTGTCATCGAAGGCCAGGTGCCAGGTTCAATGAAACGTAGAGTAATGCTTTAAGGCCTCTCAAAATATATACTGTAACCTTGCTTATTATAAGAGCCAAACAGTCATTGGTGGGTTTCAACGACAATTAGGGGCTCTGATAGTTTTAGAGGAACAAAAGCAGAGAACAAAAGAGAACATGAGTATAAAGGAACTATATTTAGTAAAGCTGTCTGATCAAAACACCTTTAAAACCACCTGGCTCAGTTATGGACCAGTTTACAGAACTATTGTCTTATCAATGTTGCAATTGATAAACTAACTTTAAAAGACTCAAAAAGCACATTCTCTGGAAGTACTTTAAGTGTTCCCTTTACCTTGAATACATTTGAGCATAGACATCGTAGTCATTATTTTCTTATAGTCAACATAATGTTCAAAAGGGACCATCAAAATAAAGTGTTACCACATTTTTAAATATATTTTTGAATATTTATGAAATTATAAGTCACGCCAAATGACAACCTTAACTAACCTTCCCTTGTCTTATTGCAAAAATATTGAATTAAACAATCCTTACGTGTTTTAATTGAGTAACTGAACAATTCTTATTCGATTATTCATTATTCAAGGATTATTTTATTCAATTTTACGGAATTTTGCTATTAATTAAATTGCGTAAATCTTTAAAAAAAGGGTTTTTTTGAGTGAGGGTGGGGGCTCTGAAGGAGGACGTGGAGCAGGTGCATGGCAGGAAACAGGACAGGGGGACGGCGAGAGACACCAGGGCGGCAATGATGGTGGGAGTGCGGAGCCAGGAGCTGGAAAAGCCAGGCAGGGACCCAAACAACAGCCAGGACGATGGCCTGAGGTCGAGGGAGGGAGGAGTCATGGAAGAGATTTGGCTGATCACACCAGGGGGATGACTGACAGAGACGAGGCCGATAAAAATGGAATCTTAAGCACAGACATAGAGACAGTGAAAACGGACGAATCCAATGGTCCTAGAGGCCGAGCCGGAGCCGCAGTAATGAGTGTCCGAGGTGGAGCCAGGGTGCCTGAGGACTGAGTTGGAGCCGGTGGGACTGAGCCAAACGGCTGGAGAGACGGAGCGCAGCGGAGGGCTCAGAGGTCAGAGGAACACCGAACAGAACAGGAACGGAAGATGTTGCCGGCTCACAAACCTTGCAGCACAGACAGTGTAGGGGGATCCACATCTCACCAGCACCAACTCAAGGTATTCTGCAAAGCTCCCTCGAGGACCTTCCATGGGGAGGCGTGCCAAGGACCTCTAGTTGAGGCTGGTGTTATAGAAGACGCAGAGCGAGCTGTCAGGGCAGTGAGGGAGGCACGCCAGATATATAAAATCTCTCGTGTGGTCCTCGAGGGAATGCACCTCCTGTTCCAGGAGGAGAAGGCGAATTGCAGGAATGTCCATTCTTACTTTTCTTTATTGATGTTCTGTCAGGTTGTGGCTGTATTAAAGTGCATGACGATGGAAAATATTTAACAAAAAAAAAAAAAAGAACATGCAGATCACAGGTGAAACCTCAGCAAAATAACCATTTAATTTTGACGACACTGACCAAAGAACTTAATGAACTGAGCCCTTAAATACACATTGGAAGCTAATTAACTTTTTCCCAGCTATTGTTTAAAAAATAAAAAATAAAATTGCCAGCCACAGTTTTTGATAATTGTCACAAAAATTCCATTCCATAAAACTGTTTTATTCTGGCTTCATGCATTCTTTTGTTATCAACACCTGAATATGGGAAAGTTTCATAAAAAACACACATTTTGAGCAAAAAGCTGAGAAAATTACGTTTTTGTCAAATACTACAGTACATCTGGATCAGGTTCAGAACAATGAACAAAACATAGATGGAGTAAATCTAGTCCATCGACACCCCCAATGGTTGAACAGTCCTGTAGCTCATCCTGAGTCGACATTTCATCCAGTAACATTAGGTAGTTTTGATTTATATGCTGTTTAATGTTTATGATCACGTTATTTTACATGACTACATGAGATTGCTTGTTTCTGCATCTTCTTAGCATGTGCTTTTATCAGGAGATTCAGTACTCTTGCAGAAGATGTGTCATAGCGCCCCCTAGCGAATAACAGTGAGAACATGAAAACCCAGAAAATTCTGTGTTTGGCGGGAAACGTTTTCTCACAAATAAGGTGTTTGGCGAGAAAAAAGTTAACAGAAACTGAAACAGTTGTGTAATTCAAATCAGTAACCAGGAGAAACAAACTAGTGGCGGGAAAATTAAAACAAAGGAACTATAGAATTAATCAAAACATAGCATACACTTGGCAGTTGCCAAAGCAACATTTCTCATTTTCGTTTAGTTTAAATTGAATATTACGGTATACACTCTAACATGTTTGACCTGTTGTTTGACGTTGAAAATATTGAAAACAAAACGATTTTTTATTCAGAAGCTGCTCATAGTATGAGAGATGCTCCAAATAATTAATCTCATGTCTGTCACTGTCAGATGATGGAAAATTTGCATGAGGTTATATGGTTTACGGAAAGGACAATGTGGTAGTGACAATTTTAATCAGCTCTTCAGATAAAACAAACATTTTCCACGCACACACACAAGCAAGAATAGATCCTCCGTCCAAAGCACGTAGCTCTATCCCACTGGACAGTTCTGTGTTAATGGCTGCACTGTTCCATGCTGCTGTTTCTTACAGCAGTCTGGTGAAATATAGGCCATTTGGTGGCAGGGACATAAATTGATCTGTCAGGATTACACACACAGCACAGGAGTCCTCATCATGCTTGCTGTTATTCCACTGAGGGCCCACAGACAAGAAACAAGCTTTTAATTTCGGGATGCGAGGCTTTATCTAACATTTTGCCTACTTACACCATCTATCAGCATCTGTGTCTTTTAATCTCTGTCTAAGTCTGTGTCACTGTTCCCTTTGCTGTGAGTTTTTCTCTGAAATGGCGACTATTTTGACACTGTCGGCTCTGCTATCGGGTGAGGTAAATCCGGTTAAACCTGGCAATAATGTCTCAGGGGGTGAAAAGGATTATTAAGGAATGGCTCCAAAGGCTTTGGGATGGATAAGAATCTTAACCCAGTTAACCTGCTTTACACCATCACCAAATCAGGGCACAAAAGGGCCAAAATTAAATATTGGTCACTGAATCATGATTTTGTATGGGTTAGGTACATTTAGGTATATTTCAGGCCAAATGCATCTTAAACTGAAATTTGTTTGTGGCATGCTGTTTGATTTACCACAAACATTTTTAAACTCCTCTCTCAATTTGTAAAAAAAATGTGTTATTTTTTTTACAGTGCTGCACAATATTTACATTATTTACGGAGTGTGTAAGAGAGTTCATGATAAAGAAAAAGGAATAATAATTTTAAAACAACTTCTTTAAACACGTGTGCCGATTTCTCTCTGTATTCATATTGGTTTCATATTATTTTGAAAAACTTTTATACCATTTTCAAGAACCATTTACATGGAAGGACTCATGTGGTGCCACTAAACATCATTACGTTTTTGGGGAGCCGCACCGCATGATGAAATTACGACAGCAGTATTAACCTGACAATTTTTTACTTTATAACCCCCCTCATGTAAATGAATTTTAAATAAAAAATAAAAACAAGCTCATCATAGAAGATGCATATTCACTGCATTTTAATACATTTGTGAATAAATTAGGACAATGTATGACACAAAAGAGAGAGTCACGTCATTGTCCCTTAACTTATGTTGGAGTATTTCTTTTGACTCTTCATTCAATGTTTTTGATATTTTCAGCCTGCTGTTGTGTTATTTTGCAAATGCAGCTTTGTAAATCACACAGAGACCTTGACATCAGGCAGCTTGTTTCATCCTCAGATAAAAACCAAGTAAAGTGGAGCCTCACATGTGGCTGTGACAAACAGCTTAGACTAGCCTTTAGCACTCAACAGTGTAGCTTAAGAAGGGAAACGCTACATGCAATATTCACCCATAAAACAAAGGAAATGAATATTAGAGAGATGAAGAGTAGAGGACAGGAGAGAAAGCCCCAGACAGTCAGACTACTCCGCCAACGTAATTGGTTGTGACTGCACTCCCCCATCTTTGACATGTAAATGGATCGAGCCGTTCCCTCCTTAACTACTGCGTCTAATGTTTCTTTAATGTAATGGAGTTTGATCTTAGGTGTCCTATGTCCAATATTTTTCTGTAACGTCGGACTGAAGAGGTCTCTGGGGCCTATTGGGTTCATGCACACACAGACACAGGGAACTCAGTTTGAGGTTGTCTAAAACTACAGATCTATAGATTTTCAGAGTTCATGTAGAAAACTGATACACTGCTGTACGTGATGGATTTGACGGCATATCTGGCATAGCACACATCTACACACACACATTGTCCTGTCGGCCCCTTATACCATGACAACCGACCTCAGACATCTAAATCAATGAGGCATCTAGAGTCGTCTTAGTCTTCATTTGTTAAGTGACTCTAACAGCATTGCAAAATTTCATTATAGTCATAGAGACTAATGACTCAAGGCGACAGGCATAAATAAAGTAAATTGCAATGGGTTGACATGTGCCTCAGGACACCTAATGAACTTATGACCAATGGCTTTTTTACTCAACTGGCCAGACCAAATACCAGCTTTAAAGCTAATGGAGAAAGTTAGACAGGGTCTGAGGATGATTCTCTAGTTTTGAGGGCGCATGAGACAAAAAGAAACTGTCTGGATTGCAGAATCCAATGAACAAATCTTAATATTAGGCCTGCATGGTCAAATCTTCATGTTCGAGTCCTGAAAGCTGGGATGCAATACGCTTAACATGATTTACACAAATAGGACATTTTCCTGGAGAAACATCCTTCATTGTTCCTGCCACAACATTTAAATCAACCAGATTTTACATGGCAACAATCTCTTTTTTAATCAATTTTTTGTCTTGTTTTCCAGGAAAATATGTAAACATCCTCATAACAAGATTTTATTTGAGAAGTACACAATCTTAAGAATTGATTTCAGAGAATATATGTTGCTTTAAAAATACATCTAAAATCAGTAAATTGTAAATGAAGTAAGATAATTAAATAAAAGAAACAAAGAAAGAGTAATGATATAATATAATATAATATAATGAATAAATCGTTCGTTCGTTCGTTCGTTCGTTCGTTCGTTCGTTCGTTCGTTCGTTCGTTCGTTCATTCAATCAGTCTCTACCCTATCCTTAGATTTAGGTTGGGCTGCTATATCGAAGGGTGATTGTTTGAGTCTCATAAAGAGCAATGCAAGAACTACCATCGCCTCAATCCAATGAACAAATCCAAAAATGTTCAGTATGATTGTGATTAGTGGCAATGCACTTAACCTCAGCTGTAGGGGGGTGTACCAGAAATAAGTGTACAGGAAATTAAATTGAATAAAAGCAATAAAATACAAAGTATTACTCACTTAACAACTGATAGAAACAGCAAAGGATAAGGATCCAGGAACAGACTGTACTTGCGTAAATCAGATTGATCTTAAAAGTACTCATACTTTCATCGCGGAAATCTTGAGCTAGACATCTTGTTGATGACGGTATTGTGGGGAATCTACCCAGTGGCAAGCAGATAAGCATTCGATTTACTGTGATCCTGGACTACGAGTGTTTTGTAATTCAACCTGCCTGTCGTGATGCGTCATGGCCATCAAAACCTCCATGCCAACTGAGCTGTCCTTTTAAACTCACTGGGGCAAACAGCTGGATGGAGGGATTTGGTCCCTAAATAAATATCCAGCAAAGCAAAAAACTGTTACTGCCCCAAGTGCCACTGCCGACACATCTTTCCATCACAAACATGCAACAGAGACACTTCCTCTCTTCAAGTCTCTTGGCACAGTCTCAGAATGACAGAGTCTACAAATGACACAATGACCTTGCTTCTATCCCACATTGAGTTCTCTCTGCCGGTCCCTCCCCTCCTGTCTGTGTGAGTCTGAATGCTGAGCGCGACAGGATTAGCACCCTGTTAATGGTGCTTATCAGTGCATGTGAGTGCAAACAGCATGGCCATTTTGCGGGCTAATCTGCGCAGAGAAGGAACAAATCCATCCTGAACTCTCCGTAATGTTGTCGCCAACACCCCTGGCCTGCCTCTCAGCGCCCTCTCCTGCATTCTTCACACATTTTAACCAAATTTCTGAGGCTAAATTATAAACATGATCAAAACTTTGTAAAAAAAACAACAACAAAAAGCTGTTGTACACAATCCTGTATAACATGCCTTTTGTCATATGTCATCTGGCTTTTACTTATTAGCCAGTAAAAGGCTTTTTAGCATGGTTTTAAAAACATTCCCCTTCAGGTCATGGTGCACACGTCTTTTTGCTGTGAAATCAGATTTTTATAAAGTTAAAGATGCAATAGGTTATTCTATACAGAAACATTTTTGTGTTATGCTGATTGAAAGTCTCCTCATATCCTGATAGCAATCACTGTTAAGCGGTCTAAATGTATTTTTATAAAATATATCATCTGTATTGGACCATAAAATGTTCGTTCAATCATTTCATTCGGTCTGACTTGCGTGGGTTTTATTTTGAAACTATTTATTCATTTAAAAACATAAGCGTTGAGAAAACAAAGCAAAAGCAAAGAGAAAACAATGAGAAGTTCAAGCAGTGAATGTACTATATTTTAGTCTGATAATGTGTTTTTTTTTTATATTTTGTATTTTTAGGGGATTCTATGGTACTAAATTATATGTATGCTGTATTTATATTCCATTTATTCACTTTTTGAGCATAGACCTGAAAATTGAATTTCCAACTTAAACTGCTGTAAATCTTGAATGCTTTAGAGCACAGACTTACGTTTGATTTCTTTGCAAAGACAACACTTGGCAGATTATTGCTGCAGAAATTTACATTTATTGTTATGAAAAATGCACATAAATACAATTTTCATTTTTTATATGAAATATATATTTTCAAAAACAAGTTTTACACTAAAACTGCAAGAAAATCATAGCCATAAATCTAAACAAGTTGTGTTCCAAATTTGAGCTTGATATCTCCAAAAATTAGCTTTCAGTAAGGACCAAAAGTTTTCACTAGATGAAATTTGTCTCCCATTAATTTCCATTACGGTCATTTTTGACCACGAGGAGCACAAGTGTGACTATTTATTTCAGGACCATTTAACTTCTTTGAATCATGTTCATGATTTTGTATGTGTGTGTTCACATAGCAAGTGCCAAAACCTTTACCAAGTTTCGTACTAAAAAAATATATATATATTTTTTTTTTTACACAGTTAAAATTCTGCTTTCACATAGCCTGAATATGTGATCACTTTGATTCCATGAGACAGATTCTAAAATTATTACTCAACATCAGTCTGTTGGGTTTTGAATTTGAGCGACCAGAAATCTACATTTAATGACATTACCGTGAATTTGTCTGAATAAGGACTGTTGAGATGTGACCAATGTGGCCCAAATGACCAATACTAAAAAGAGGAAAAGGATAAAACAATATAATTTGTGAAGGACAGCTCTCTCATTCTGGATAAGAAGGGAGGCAGGACAAACCCTTAGGAAAAACGAACTCCTGTAGCTGTAAGTCTTTACATTGACAAGAGCTGCAGGCGTATAAGCAAACCTATGGAGCTGACGACTCATCAGATATACTAGTGTTTTCTTTGGTTAAGGAGGGAAGAAGCAACACAGAGAGAACGGAAACTAACAGGGAAAGAGATCCTACAGCAGTCAATCAAAAGATTCATGAGCTTCCTCAATATATATATATATATGTATATTGAGGAAGCTCATGAATCTTTTGATTGACTGCTGTAGGATCTCTTTCCCTGTTTGTTTCCACTCTCTCTTGCTCCTTCCCTATATATAAAGCTTTATTTATTTTAAACTTTATTTGGCAATGATGCATTAAACTGATAAAGAGTGACTGTAAGGACACTTATAATGTTACAGAAAAATCTAATAAATGCTGTTTTATTTCTACAAAAATGTAATGCAGAAAAACTGTTTATATTATTATCCCTAACTTTTGAACTTTAATGTACATTTAATTTGTGTGTTTGTACCTGAGTAGTTTTTGTTCATCTGAGAAACTGATAATGTGAACTTTGAACTGTGCAGCATTTGCGTTACAGCATACTGTACCCGTACACAAACGATAATATGCTGTACCATCTATTATAGTAGGATGGATGGCTGTATTTTCCCAAGCATGGAGCTGAACTTGTGGGCCTGCGTGCCTGCAGACTGAGAGATCTGGGTGTGAGTGGGAGCCGGGGCATTTTCTTTAGTCAGACATGACCATGAAACATTAGCCAGACCACCTAGAAACCAGGGAAAAGTGCAGTAAACTGTTTGACTGTCCTGCCTCCGCTCCTTCCCAAAACTATATTTAACTGTTCCCATAAAGAACGGCCCCGAAATGAATTTGGGAATTGCCTGCCCTTGAAGCAAACTGATGAAGAGGAAGTGCCATTTCACCTCTGACTGGCTCAGACAGTGTTTATTGGCCTTTCATGTGGGTCTCGGGTCAGTTCTTCTGATCTGTATCTAAACCTCATCTACTAAGAGCAACAGCAAGTCTGATCTGAGATAAGCCTGAAGGCTTTGCCAATGTGAAATGTCCTTGTGTTGCATTTTGTTTTTGTTTTCTGCTATTATGAGGCGATTTAGGTAATAAACAGAATGTTAGAGACTGACAACCTCAGTCACCACTCACTGCATTAGGGGGAAAAAAAGAGGAAATAAAAGCGAATGAGGCTTCACTCCCTAACTTTTTGATAGTAATATGGGCTTGGAGGGAGATTATGGTGAGTAAAAAATGAAAATTTCAGATATCTTTGCTTTGTGCATATAAACAGTCTAAATCCAATAATGCAACATATCTAGTGAATGGAGCAATATGGTTTTTCTGCAATATTAATAGTAAAGCTTGATGGATTAACTAAAGATCTCATAGCAAACATCCCAGATCATCACAATTGTACCAGGCTTTCATTTACATGAAACATGATAATACCATGGCATTTTTTAGAGTACCACATGGATATTGGTATATGAATATGGTAAAAGATGCTATTATTTTTTTTTCATGGTATATGAATTTGGTAACCAAAATAACCATTTAATACCATTACTGTGCCATTACTGAAAACTTAAAATACATTTACATTTACACATTAACCAAAGTTACTTGCAGTGTATTCAAACCATATGTTTTCATCAGTGGATTGTCCCCTATATAATACACGACCTTGGCGTCTGATTGCAAAGTACATGATTACATGCAAAATCGCAATAAACAATATAAGAGTAAACATGGAGAGCAGTTTTTCCATTTTTTAAATATGGAACATTATTAAAAAAAATAATGAGCTTGCATGGCGCTAGCAATGTGACACTTGACTGATCTAGGAAACTACCTACTTTCATCCCTCAAAATGTACATGAAATGATTGATGACGAATGGGAAACGTTTTGTAAATTATTGATTTGTATGGAAATAATTACACTGATTTGGTCGGTAAGTCAGTGGTTTTATTATGCAGCATGTGACCATTTAAATGTGCTCTGTTTTGGTTGGTTGAACCCTTATGATGTCATTAGTTGTGGATGTAAGAGAGCAGATGATTGTCATATATAAAGATTGGTCATAGAAATCTGTCTCTCAAATTCTTCAAAACAAACACCTCTGTCTCCTCTGAATATGGATGTTGAGTATTACATGCAAGTTCAAATTTCGGTTAAGGTTATGATTGAAAATGTGTGAAAATGTGTAAAAAGTAGGATGTTGGCCTTTAAAAATTCCAAGCCAGGCTGGTTCTGGAGTGGGTTATAGTGGGTTTAGTGAAGTCGTTCTGAGCACAGAGGCAGGTTGGCGCTTTCTCTTTAATCTGAGCTGATTTATGATCTGTTCCTCTACAGCATGTCTGGAGACAGTCTGGCGTCCTCTCCGCTTACAGCCCGTCCACACGCACACACGCATAAACACAGACGCACAAACACATACACACTCACAAACAAGGCCACGCAAACTTACAGTCATAAATGAACTCGCTCGCATAGCCTACAGACACATGGATTCGCACACAATAAAACAGAGACTTGCCCCACCATCTATTATGGTGAACCTCACAGCAAGGATAATCAGCAAACATTCATCTTGTGTGCATGTCTACATGTTATCTGTGGGAATGACAGTGTATCCAGACTCATCACAGACATATTGATAACACCATGCCATTTATTCTGACAGTGTGTGTGTGTGTGTGTGTGTGTGTGTGGCTCCATGCCTCCTAATACACAAACAATCTCTAGAATCTGTTACCAGCTTTGACTCTTTCCTCTCTATGTAAATTACGAGGTATTGAATCATGCACTATCTATTTAGATAAACAAAAACAGTTGTGCCTGTACGCTTTCAAAACGTACAGTGGTTGTACCATGTAAATTCAGGCAAATCAGACGACATTTTGACAATTACAGTATGTTAATGCTAAAATGACAAAAAAAAAAAAAAGAAGTGAAAATGACCTAAATTACCTGATTTTAACCTACAGTGATAATGAAGATTATAATATCATACTTTTGTATATTCCATGACCATTGTATTTAGAGCGCATGCATAAAACATGGTATAACCACATATGTTTTATATATATATAATAATACTGAGTAATGTGCTCATGGATATCAAAGTTATTTAAATAAACAAAAATGGTCAAACTGCCAATTTAAAGAATCTTTCACCAAGTATGAATGACATTTTCATGCTAACAATTTGAGAATGTTTGTCAAACCATGATAACCATGAAAAAATATTAATTTAACGATACTGCTACATTTGTTTTTTTCAGAGATTCTAAGTTTAGACTAAGTCCATGTCCAAAACACACACACACACACACACACACGCACACGCACACACACACACACGGCATTTGTGTAAATTATGCACGTACATGTTAACATTTTGTCAGTCAAAAAATACACTGTAAGACTGTGGTACTTATTTGTGCAAAGAATTATGGGATCTAGGAAGTCTTCACTTGCTTTAATGTATATCATAGCAGCTTAAAAACAACCACAACCACATAAACACACTGTACTTAAGTGTGTTTATATGACTGTGAACGTGTGTTCCTGTCTATGTGTAAGCATGTATGTGTGTGTATGCTCAAAATGGCCCAGCAAGTTCATCCGTCTCCTGTAGAGCTCAGTGTCAAAGCCAGGGACCATTATCTCCTCAACTTTGTGTAAACTCGAGATACCACAGTGCCCCAGACTCATCCTTTTATAAACACACCTCAGATATAACACACACACTCTCATGACTCACATTACATCTGCCACATGCATCATACATCCAAAATTAATCCAGTTTATTTGCATATTCTTTCTCTAGAGTAAGTTCACGTGCCTTCACATAAGAAGCTCATGCCCATTCAGAATAATGGGTCACATGCCATATATATGTGTAACTTTTGCATTTACATGTCATTTAGTCAGTAAAAATCGATTGACGTCCTTGTTAAACATAAAAATATTATGGGCATGGGAGTGATGGGAATAACTGATAGGGTTTGACCTGGTACAGCCCCTCTGTGTCTGTCCTCAGTCATCTGTTTTCTGTTCTCAGGACCACTCTGTCCCATCTGAGCACAGCCTATGGGATTCAGCGTCGACCCCTGGCACTTGGAAACTCATATTTTTTTCACTTTTTTCAGTTCAATTTAGCTCAATAGTGCAACAAAAATTAAGCTTATAGCGCAGTGAAATCACTGTAAAGAAAGGGGTAGAACAATGTGCACAAGTGGTAACACATTACAATAAGGTCCCATTAGTTAATGCTAGTTACTGCATTAACTAACAATGAGCAATACGTTTGTTACAGTATTTTTTATTATTTGTTTATTTTCCTTAATAAAAATACAACTGTTCATTGTAGTTGAACTGTTCAGTTCAAGTCAGCTCAGTTCTACTGATTACAACAGATACGACTTTTGATTTTAACAGTAAATGTCAAAATAAATATGAACTAAGATTAATAAATGCTTTAGAAGTATTTTTCATTGATAGTTCATGTTAACTACTTTAGTAATGTCAACAACTGGATCCTTATTGTAAAGTGAATAATAAAACATAAATAAAAGAAAATTAATAAGCATAGATCTCATTTATTATAGACTCCCTTGAGCAGGCCTTCCGGCATGTCTGGGCCCGAAGCGATCACCTATTGCCTAAAGGGGCCGGGCCATTTCTGGCTCAGAGTAAGGCCAAGCCAAAGGGTGTTCAAGTATAAAGACTGGAGGTGACACCACACAAGCTACCTACAACCTGAAGGTGTCAGAAAAAGAGAGCAACTACAGCCACAGTCTCTGTGGACAAGCTTGAGCACTGTCAATGTAAATACAGTGAGAGCAGCGAGAGACAGCACAATGTAAACAACGACAGAATCTGTTTGCTTACAATTCTTTAGGAGAAATCAAAAAAGAAACAAATGAGACCCGTTGCAAAGCACTTGGATGGTTACTTGTGTAACAGAGGCCAGCTAGAAAAGATCGGTGCAGGTAAACCTCACTCCCCTGATCTCAAGAGACGCAGTAGCAACTGACACTAGAGGCTGTGGTCTTTAGCGTCCTTGTTAGCGTGCATGCCTCCCATGCCAGTGAAGTTGGTTTGAATCCCACTCGGAGCGGGTGAGTAGGACCATTCTAATTGATGCCGTGACCCGGACGGTAGTGAGTTTTAGGGGGGGTGAGTGTAACAGAGGCCAGCTAGTAAAGAGTTGTGCAGGTAAACCTCACCCCCCTGGCCTCAAGAGGCATATTAGCGACTGAGGTTAGAAGCTATGGTTTGTAGCGTCCTTGTTGCATGCCCACCTCCCATGTCGGTGACACTGGTTCGAATCCCACTCTGAGAGCTGTGTGCGTAGAACCAGTCACACTTGCTGTTGCTGTTGCAAGGTCTGAAATACTATAAAATGAATGTAGATAGCTCAAATAATGTGGGCATTATAAGAATCTCATGAGAAATGTTTAGGGTCATACTGAAATCTCTCAATTTGGATAGTAATTTGGTATCTTGGGAAATCTGAGCATAATCTGAATATGACAGATTATCGAGATCTTTTCTGAGTCACAAGTTAGATGAGGCTTTTTTTTTTCTTTCTTTTTTTCAGGAAAAATATCAGAGAAGCAGGTCTGTTTCTGGAGATATAATTGAGATAAAAAAGAGATATAATTTGTTTTTTTTTCTGTGCTATGGGGAGTCACGACATTTTAACTCTGAGTCAGTCAGCGTGTTTAAACAGTAAATGTCAGTGCATTTATACAGTGAGAGCACAGCAGTATGTTGAAACAGAAAAGGCTTTTGTGTTGCCACAGCCACAGAGTGAGGTCAAAATGAGAAGCCACAACACTCAGAGGAAGTGTACTGTCATGACTCAGTAGTGCTACAAAGAATAAGCCTCATGTCACACTACAATTTCCTGTATGTTATTGTGCTTGGAATCACTTTCATATGTAAGGGAATGTAGATTAAAAAGATGACGGATTAAAACTGCTCCACTAAATTAGATTTAAATACGGTGGCCGAGGAATGTTTTTGGACACTTATAGATAGTAAACCATATGTTTTTGTAATGTTGGTAAGGACCCCCCTTTAATTCATTAACTATCCTTTTAATTCACATTTAAAATGTATGAATCCAGAGTAACCACAGGTGTAGTTTATCATGAAACTATGAACATGATTCATTAATGTCTAGCAAACACAAATTGTGTCTCACACACACACAGAGATAGTAGTGGGAAGCCATTTGCTGTGGTGCCCAGGAGTGATCGGGGTTTTGGTGGGACACTTCAGTAATTTTCTGCCGATATCGAGAATCGAACCTGCAATCTTCGGGTTACCAGTCTGACTCTCTATTCAACCATTAGGCCAAGACTTCCCCACGACTGTCTGACGACTGCCCCACGACTAAGCATCTATAAATATCCCAAAATTGGGGCAGTGTGGTTTGTCAAGCACAGAAAGCATGAAACCGGGTAGCTGAAGACAATAAAGTATTTGTTTCTTTTTTTTTCTTTCACTTTAGTACACGTCTCCAGTGGGACACACACTACAGACAACAAGAATTCACTCTGCTGGTCTAGAGTGTGACTGATGTTTTGCCCACCAGAGGATTAGACTCAGAGAGACGTTTGTGTCTTCAAATCTTACACTAGCATGCTCATAAAACTGAATGCCCTTGTAAAAAATCATGGTCCATTTGAGGAACACACAATATTCATTCATATACAGTCTCCCAAAGACACATGAGGTACACTGTGTAGGAATTTCTCCCATCTAGCGGTGAAATTGGATTTTGCATTCAAGCGAATAGTGCTCTCTAGCGCCTCGCTTTTTCAAATGCGTGTTGCAACTACGGTAGCTGTTACGTACCAAGAAGCTATGACAACATGTCTTCCAATAGCACTTCATCGAGTTTTCTTTCGGGTGATGAGGTTCGTTATTTCTCTTTTTTTGGCAACGAGGATTCTTTCTGCATTATTAAGTACCATGCAGTGCAGCCTTTCAAATTTGCCGGGGCAGTGGCAAGCACCTCTCACTGATCTCCTTGTCCGTTTCAGCTGGTTTCAGTCACGTGACGCTGGCTCTGAACGAAAACGCGTCGTGGAAACGCGTTGAGGTAGGCTAGTGCTTTTTGTCCCTCTCTGCTATTATAGTTTTTCAAAATGGCGGAACGACATGGAAGCCTCCTTGGACTTACCCGTCCAGTGTAAATAAAGATAAGAAATTCAGATCACTGGCAGAGGTAATTTTACACCATTGAGGACATGTTTATGGATAAAGTAAAAACTACACAGTGTACCTTTAAATCCTAAAATATGAGTCACGAAAGAGTTATGAATTTAAATGAAATATATATATATATATATATATGAGATATACAATCTGTAAATTAAACCCAGAGGAACTTGTTATTGCTCAGAGGTTGGTTTTTCATTGCTCAAAAGTCCTATTAATGTTTTATTTTTATTTCTCAACTTTGTCTTGGATGATTTTCCAAAATTCTTTAGGCGCGATATAACTAAACAGTTTAAGCAATTTATATGTAAATATTAGTGTGCTGATGTTTACAGCTCATCTTTTTACATTTATTACATTTGACTTTCACTGTTCTTGAGGTTTGTGTGTTGAGTGTTGAGGTCCACATACAACCATTATACCAGATATATTTGCTTTGTTAGGTCTCTGCCTCAAAAACAAAGTAAAAAAAGATAGCATAGTTCATTTCACAAATGAAGTGTCTTTTAAAACTATAAGCCCATATAAAAGCTAGAAAAATTTAACTAATTGAAATTTGCTGAAAAAGAAATCTAGCTGCCTTGAAGAATTGATTGAATGAATGAGGCATTTTACGTTTAGTGAACATAAAGAATTCAAACAAACGAAACAAAGAATTGAAAGATGGGGAAAGAAGCTCCCCATAAGAACAATTGTAACATATTTAGATATAATTTAGATTCAAATTTATAATTTTTTTACATTTATACATTTATTTTAATAATGTGCAGGATGATGATGCATCAGCCAATTTGTTATGGGAAATAAATAGAAACATTAAGGTGTGCTTGTTACTGTGTAATTATACATCTAAGTACTGAGTAATATTAAAAAATTACATGTTCTTCCTGGGGTTTGTGTTACTATTAGGGTTTGGTTTGTAATAATTGTAATAATTCATGTAATAATTCATGATTTATAGTTATTAGTAAATACATGCAATAAGTGTAACAAGGACATTGTAAAATAAAGTGTTTCCTAATTTAGTTGTTATAGCACAAAATGTAAAATCATTCAAAGATAAAGAGGTCCCTGAAGTTAAACATAAAATGTGTAATTTTTAAGTCAGTCCAGGTAAATTCAAGAAAGTCTTTTAAATTAGGCTGTATATATACACTGTAAAGAGTCATTAATGTAAATTACTACACGCACAATTTTATTTAGAATTGTTTTGACAACTGACAAATCCCAGTAAAATTTTACATACTTAAAAAAAAATATATATATATATTTACAAATATAAAAAAACAATTATTGTGCCCACAAATCTCTCATTAACAAATAGATACAAAAATTGTCGTTCAACGTAATACAATGCCACTTATCGCTATATAAGGAGATGCAACATTGGACCAATTATTCTCCAAAGTATTTTAACAGACTAAATATACAAATGTTTATATTCAGATGATATGACAAAATCAAGAGCATAGCCATTTATCAGATGTGTTGAGGTGAGATTTTGTGCCATCTATGGTCAATAGAAAAAAAAGAAATAAGGTAAGGTCATCTTACCCCATCTTTTCTCTTTCTTTGTACCTAACACAACAAGCAAAGGCCAGTTTCCCAGGAATTGCATATTTATCCAGTGTTTTTTTAAAGCACAAAAATACTGATTAAAGATGGTTCATCTCACATGTTCCATGAAGGGGGAAGGGCAGACACTCCGGTGTCCTGATCTGAGACTGGCCTGTTAGGTGACCAAGGTCATGAGCAGTTCAGACAGAGACCTTTCCACAACTTTATGACTATGCTTATAGGAGATCAGACAAATAGTTCCTTTCACAGCAATATGGGAAGATAGAGACTGGGAGATGCAGAAAGAGATGGAGAGAGAGAGCTAGCATAAGTGCCTGTCTGTAACCGGAGCCAGGTCCAAGCAATTATCTCCGGTAATTAGATCACAAGCCCAAAACAGAGCCAGTTACACACACAGACACACACACATACACACCAGCACAGGCCTTTGGCTCCTGTACAACAACACAAGGACCTCTAATTCACTCAACCAAGGGACACTCAAACATAAGGCCCAATTAGGAGGCCGAGCAGGGCACCAAAACAGCTGGCCTTGGGTTCCGGAATGTACCCACTTTAGCCCATCGAATACTTCCATAATAAAGCTGACCTCGGCCGAATCTAATGTGTGTGTGCATTTTGGGAGAGCCACTCATAGTCAAGCCAGGAGCACAGGAAACAGTATTAGACAGAGTCTGTATTGGAACTGGAATTAATTGTCCTCTCCAAAAGACCGAATAATACAAGAGATCTCTGAATGCAAACATATCTATCTCCAGCACTCACAGGAACAGATGAGTGGACCATTCGTTTGAGAGAGCTGATTCACTGCCTGATGGGATGATGGATTCGGGCAAACAAGGTGAAACGGATGTCTGGAAGCACAAGCAATGCTCACTTTTTAATATGTTTAAACTTGTTGCAGATTCAGCGCTCAGCGCTCAGTCCTCCGTAAACCTAAACAAACATGCAGTTAGTTGATTTTACTACAACTAAGGTGATGTTAGCTATAACACAAAGTGGCTTATCTTAGTCTATTGCTTAACATGACATTAACTCTAATGGATTAATTAAAAGACACCAATATTCAATAAATGATCACATTTATTTACAACTATTATGAAAAACAAGTCTATTGCAATCAATCCATCCGAGATGTTTCCCTCAAGCCCAAGATGCTGGGATCCCTAGAACCCTACAAGGACAAGAAATTTGGAAGATGAATGGGTGGATGTCTTCTGACACAAATTATATGTATTCAAAATGTGATATTTTTGTATCATTTTAACCGTTTCATTATTTTTCGATATTCCACTTTAGACACCCTACTAACTTAAGTAACTTTGCAATGGCATGTCAAATAACTCTCATTAGAGTATTAGTAGACTGTTAGGTTATAAGGTTAGGGTTAGAATAAGTTGACATTCTTGAACAGTTTCAGTAGAATGAAAAAGTGTTAGCAGATATTGGGCAGACAGTCTGCGAATACTCTAATGACTTGTAGATGACATGCAGTTGCAAAGTTACTGACATGCTGTTAGAAGAATGTCTAAAGTGGACTATTAAAATAAAGAGTTACCTTTTATTTTAACAGGATTCATTCAGTCATATTTTAAAGCCGCAACTATTAGTTAAATACAGCCATCTTTCAAATTTTTAGAAATGTCCACTATCCAGAAAATATTGGCCTGAATTGATAGTTTCTGCATCCTATATTAACTGTTTCCTTTTAATTTTATAAATTGAGACCTATTAAACTAAAGAGCCAAAAGTACTTGTAATATTCAAACCAAGATAAAATCAGTAGGTTTGATAACTAAGCTTTATACCTTCTGAAACCTTCTGAAAAGCCTCTCTTTATTCATCTGGTAGAGTTTAGATAATTCCTGTTTTCACAGATCAGCTTGGAGAGACAGGAAAGAGTGAGGAGTGGAGAAATGCAGAGGAGAAGATGTGTTTAACTGCTCCCTTGGCCTTTCCGCTCGATTCTTTCTACCTGTAATGCTTCAGACAGACATGAGATTTGGCTCCAGGAACTGTGTCCTTCCACATGCTCTCAAGCTCACTAAGGCGGCTAGACATGCTGCAAAATTTTGAGGGGGGGTCGGATGCACTTTTTAACAATAGCAAATGTGGGGTATGCAAGAACTCATCCAATCAAATGGCCCAGTGGGAGTCTACAGATGGGTCACTGACACAAGCAACAGCCCATATTTGTGACCAGGAAACAAAAGATTTATCATGACGTGGTGTTGTGAGGCCTGCCATCTGTACCAAGGGAAACACTGAGCACAGTACATGTGATTGTCACAACACACACACATATATACACAGCATATATATAAACAAACACCGACACTGACAGACGTGCGTCTCTCCAGTTGTTCAGTGCTGAAATATCCAACATCACTGATCAGGTTTCCTCCATTGGGAACTTATGACTGCACTCTGACCTCACAATGACCTGGAAATGAATGTCTGTTTATGTAAGAGCTACAACGTGCCAAACATTCCCAGCTTAACACATTAACTATAGGTCACAATCTGTGACACAAGGATATCTGTACCCCATTAACAACAAGCTTAAGGGATATATCGTGGATTTAAACTGTATGGTGGATGGATTCTCCTTAATATGAAACATTGTCAAATTCACTTTTATTTTTAGCACCTTCATGAATGCATGACCAAGTACAACATTCCAATCAACCAATCAGATTTGAGGGACAAGTTTACAGTTTCTGTCAAGTTTAGGCTTACAACCAGGGTGAGGTGCTTCTACATCACTGTTATTTACCTATCATTTCCCTCTGATTTTAGGGATAAGTAGGGTTAGGACAATATCCAGTTCCAGGATCCATACTTGGCAAAATGACGGTGACCTAGAAGTAAAAAAAAAAAAAAAAAAATCGTATAAAGGCAGCAAAAACACTTTGTGAGGTTTGGTTCACAGGGATAAAAACCTACCCCATGTGTAAAATGAAACACTCTGCTGTATATTTAATGCTGTGGGCCTAATTTTCTGCCAGCGGTCCTGGACATCTTGTTCAGATACATGGCAACATACATCAAATACCAACAGATAAAAAATCTAAACCTGACAACCTCTGCTAGACATCTTATAACGGGCCATGTTTGGATCTTTCAACAGGAGAGTAATCCAAAAACAAACATCAAAATCAAAACAAAAATGGGTCACTGAGCGCAAAACCAAGCATCTGCAATGGCCATCCCAGTCCCCAGACCTGAACCCTATAGAAAATGAGTGGGCTGAACTGAAGAGAAGAAGCGCCAACATGGATCTGGGAATCTGAAGGATCTGGAGATATTCTGTATGGAGGAATGGTCTCTGATCTCTTGTCAGGTGTTCTCCAAACTCATCAGGCATTATAGGAGAAGACTCAGAGCTGTTATCTTGGATAAAGGAGGTTGCAAAAAGTATTTAACAAAATGGGGCAAATAATTGTTCCCAATGTGTTTTGGAGAAAAACATTTATTTCATAATGTGATTTTCCCCCACTTTACTTCAATAAAAGGTTAGATTTTTGCTTTTCTTTTTTCTTCTAAAATATCAAAAGCATAAACAATGCAGATTTATTTTTTTATAGTCATCTTTGATCATATTTACCAAGGTGGCAAATAATTCTGACCAGCACTGTATATTAGCATCAGTCAACGTCCAAATCCTTTACTTGGGAATGGCGAGCGGCATAAATTGCTTAGATTTCCAAATACCGTCAGTACTCGGACTCTCTGTCACAAGGAAAAGTTCACATCAAAGACCATCAATTTGAACATTGCTGTAGATTTTAGCTTACTTTAAGTTTAAATTTGTGCATACACACGTTTTATTTGTGACCAAGACTGTTTGGTCAAAAGGTCTTAATCAGAATCAACTCCTGGGACATACGAGTTTAGGATATACTCATAAATGTAAATGGGTTTCAAAAATGCCTAAACTGAAGAGTTGTTCTCACTTAGCATGAATCAGATATTGTATTGGCACAACACTCTGGCTATTAAATTTTACTGGCTTGTGATGCAGGATTTAGGATCCTGCTTTTAAAAAGTCTATGAGAAACCCTCGGTCCATGATTCCCACGCACTTCTCCTATCACTTGCAGCAATGAGTGGGGTTGTTCTTGGTCAAATTTAATTCACACAGTAGGAGTATAGTTAAATGAGTCATTCTTCTGTCTTAATGCACCATGTGTTGCTGCTCCAGGGAGAACATTCCAGTCAGGGATTGGTATAAGATGCCATTGTTGAAGTACATTAAGCCTGGAGCAGGAAAGACACTTTTCACTCTGTGAGCATGTCATACAGGCATATTAGTCCAATTTATTGCAACCACAGACACTTGCTCAAGTAAACATATGATTATTCTGAACTTCTCTGTGTTGCTTTCTTTTGAAATGGGCAGTTCAAGTGGAGTTCAAAGGTCAGAGGGTCAAAGCATTTGAGTGTCTGGTAAGCTTTGGTTGGGGTGTCTGTGAGTTAAACATATGGGGTGAGACAGACAGAAAGAGAGATTTCAGGTAGACAAGAATCTGACAAGCAGATAAAAAATAAAACCTAATGTTTCTGTTTATAAAAGCATCACATTAATTTCATTGAAACCATAAAACCAGTCTTCGTACGGAAAAGAATCTGGTATGTTCAGAAATTCTGTGAGTTATATCTGAAGGTACTTTAGACATTCAATAACAATAAAGAGTTTATTTTACCCAGACAGCAACATAGTGTCGGCCCAGATCTGGCCCACATCAGGGCTATGTGGAATCCACATGTACCAGATTTGGGCCGGATCTGGGCCGACACTATGTTGCTGTCGGGGTAGTTGTATAAATGTACTAATCACAAATGTTATGTATCATAGCTGTTAAATTTAGGTAGTCTTTATTCAACAGATGTGATTAAATCTACCCAAACAAATTCAGTGCAAATCGTACCTCAGTTTTATTGAGTAGATTCTATAGGTTTGTTTTTACAGTGTTGGGTTGAGAAAAAATCAATCCAAAAAGCAGTAATTCAAGGCACACTTTAAAATTGAAAAAAATATTCAACTAGCTGTTTCATAACATGAAACATTTTAGAGAGAGAGAGAGAGAGAGAGAAATTCATGCATTTCGGTCACAAATGCTTTTTAGCCGATTATTTGTACTTTTTCATGTTTTCTGTTATAAAATAGGCAGCTGAATGAAGGCTTTTAATTTTGAAATGTGCCTTGGATATTTCTTTTTAAGTCAAATGAATCTATTTACAGTAATACTGACATTACTCCTGAAATGCAATACTAAGATACTGCTTACAGAATAGTGTGCATAATATTTATATAAATAGCATGTGTATCAAAATGTAAATAAAAATTAAAAATTTCAACCAACGTCAGTCTACATAGTTGTCATTAATTTGATCGTTGCATTTAGTAAGTGGCATCCATATCTTAACTGTTGGTAATAAGATAATATTAATGCTTATAGAATCAGATCTTAGTTGAAAAACATGGATGACATTGCTTATGGTTCATTTGCCAAAGAAAGATGAAGGTCAAGCTAATTGTATTATGGTATGTAATGTTCTAAAAGGACAAACTAATGTATATGAAGGCTGTCATTTTATCAGAAAATATGCATCCATATAGAACATTATGGATCAGGACATGGATTGGGCATTACATTCAGGGCAGGATTTGTAGATTCCATAGATTCCACTTAATGTGCAATTTATGTGTCAAATTTTAAATTAATTCAGCAGAAATTGCAGATTCATAAAACTAGTAAGCAACATTTACAATTACACTAAGAGTCGTGCATGGGACTTTAGGATGTGACACCATTACAGCATGTAATAGCAAGTTTAGAAAGCATGTGAGAGGGTTTCATTGACTTGTGCAAGTAGAATTGTGTCAAAATGCTCGCTTTGTTTCTTGTTTCACAACAGTTAGAAATGGTTTTGCAAGCAATTGTTTTAAAACAGAGTGTGAGAAACAATGTGAAAGGCTGAAGGGTATTGGGGCTTTTCCATTTTATAACAATGCAAGGCAAAGTTTAGCGGGATCCATTTGGGAATTTAAAAATGATCAACATATGTGCACACAAATATCCTTGACAATAAACACAAGCACATTTGAAATGCAGAGGTCAGTGTGAATGAAGTTACGATTTCTAGAGGCACATGCCTCTGATTAGGCCTATCATCACAGACCTTGCACTAACCATCAACAGTCAATTGCATTTCATAATTCCACAGCACATGGAGGATATGAGAGCAGTTACAATCATCATCAGGCTGATGAGCACAAATTAGTGACACACAAACCATTTTACAGCATGCCACACACACACACACACACACACACACAGCACAGCAAGTCAAAATTGTAAACACTATAGATCATTCATTAGAAACGACATCAAAAAATGGAGAACACAGAATCCAAAGCATGCAATTACAGGGAAAAAAAAAGTAAACTCATTTTGCAATTACGTAAAAAAAAGTATAGTAATGACAACTTAGTACAACTTACAACAGTTGTAAGGTGAATAAAGTGTTTACTGTATGCACTGCAAGTATAGTATTGTACTGAACATTGAATAGTATTGAATGTCTGTATATTCAGCACTTGCATACTGTGAAAATACAGTGACCCAACTGGAAAAGCCAAAAAGGTTACAGTAAAAAAAACTCTAAATGAAAAGCATGTTACAGTACATAAAATCAAGGTCAGTGAGAGATTGATTCTGCTTCAGCATCATGTCTTCATATTGGTCCGGCCGGAGAATGTCATATCTGCAGGCAAAGGGAAAAACCCTAAAGCCAGATCCAGGCTTGACAACACTCTCCACACCTTGCTCTTTCTCGTCCCCTTCCTCTTCCTCATTGTTCACCACCTTTTATACACATACTCTTCCTCCTCTCCCTATTATATTGTTTCCATCCATTGTTGGCAACATTTTGAGTCAGTTTGGCACTCTGAACTGAATTAAAATAAGAGTCTCTGTATCTCACTGTTAGTGATTTATCGTGCAGCTCAAAGTGTTATGGGTAAAATCTCTACAATCTATTCTGAAACATCAACACAGTTTCACTGATGATCGAGAACCAACAGCAAACCCAGGATAGAGCGGCTGAGTGAATGTGGTCTGGACTGTGTGGACGAGGCTCATTGTGTCAGAGACGCTGTAGAAGGACAGAGTTCCTGCACTGTCATCCACATACACTCCTATTCTTCTGCTGAAGGACAACGCAGGGATATCAGTGCGTATGTTATTGTGTCTGAAAGAGTAGCTGGAGGAAGAGCAGTCCAAACACCAGGACTGATCATTGCCTCCAAACCAACGCTCATTTCCCAGTCCCTTCCTGCTGATGCTCTTATATGACAATGATATATACACACGACTCCCAGTCCACTCAATCTCCCAGTAACAGCGTCCACACACACTCTCTCCACACAACACCTGAGAATAACAATCAAATCTGTCTGGATGATCAGGATACGGCTGCTCTGTGCCAGTGTCAGAAATCACTCTGTTCCTCTCAGACAGATGGAGGAGTTTATTCACTGTGTTCAGATCCAAAGTGAGCTGATGGGAATCTGATGGAGAGAAAACAGGAATTATGAATCTATCTGATCTTTTAATGTATCGGAACTCTTCATGAATCAATGTTCAATGTATTAGCAGAGTGCAGCTGACCAAATATCCTGTGTAAATCATTATTTACATGATTTATTTATCCTTCTACATCAAAAACATGAACACATTCAGTGAGTTTTTTCTGCTTGTTGTCTTAGAGACTCACATTGCAGGAAGTCGTTCCTGGTCTTGGGATTCATGTTGGTGAAAGTGACTGAGGAAATAAACAGACATGAACAGCGTGAAGAAATAAATTCATTTCTGAGACATTTCTAATATGATGTTGTATGATATACTAATTTCTGAGAGCAGATGAATCTCAAGGGCCCTGAATTATAAAACACAGATATCGGATTAATCTTAAAAAACATAGATTTTATCCTTCGTCATGTGTATAAACAATTGTTCCATGATGACAAGTTCTGTATTTCTGAATCATCAAGGGATATTTGTGGTCGTTCTGTAGGTGGATTTGATGCACTTGTTCACATTGCACTTGAATTTAAGATGAACTGTGATTTATAAACTGAGATGCATTTAAGGTTATTTTTGTGCAAATGGACGTTTTATAAATCATAGGAATATTTCAGAAACTGTTGTACGTTCAGATTTAGGATCTTTCTACCCACATCTGTATAAACGAGGTGCAGGACTTTACCTCCGTCTGAGATCTTCTTGATCTCCTCTTTGCAGAAATCCTCCAGTTTGTCTATCAGGTGACGGACAGACTCTCTCATGCCATCAAAAGAGGAGAGAGAGCTGAAGGGAACACTGGGTTCGTCTGTAGATTCAGGAGGTGCTGAGAGAGACTGGAAACTCTACAGAAAACAGAAATTAAAACTCATCAGCTCCACACTTCAGCTAATAACCTGCACTAGATCTGTGCAGTTCTTGTTTACTTTCTTCTCTTTAACTCGCCTCAATCCAGCACTTTCACACAATCAGCCACATTCTTCTCATATTCATTATTTAATGCTACAATCTCTAGTATTTGACACTTAATGATAATATAATTTATAGAGAGAGAGAGAGAGTAGATTGAATGCAATGCTTTCAGACACTTATTTTAAAAATTATAATTAAAATAATTATTTTAATTAAATGAATGTCTAAATGTAAATGTAAACTAAATGTATATTCAATTCAATTAGCTAATATTTAGAGAGCTTTTTGACCAACTTAAGTAGGATTTAAAGGGATACTTCACCTCTGGAAAGATGAATGTGTATTTAAAATGGGTCATTTATGTAGAAGAAATGTGAAATTATTTTTGAATTTGGAGTAAATGTATTTTTGGCTCATGTGGATGAAAGACAACAACTCCCAGAATGCACTTGCTTTGCTGCCCGACGGAGGCCACTCCCAAGCCACGCCTACCGGTAAGAGAGCGCTAGGCTACTAGTGAGTCTCTGTGACGACGAGTCTGCCCGGGATTTCGAGATCGCCCAAAATGTCCGGAATTCGGCTTTTGCGTTCTACAGTCGCCATTCATTATGTTAACTGTGGCGAGCAGGATGAGACTGAGGGCCGTGGGAGAATGACGCGAGGCCGGTGGCGTGATTACTGATGAGCGGCACCTGTGAGACGCACCGGTCTCGTATCTCTCACGGAGGAGCGGGAATTTTCTTAGCAATGTTAAAACGCACATCAACCGATCACTTGTTTAGCGTTCATGTAAACACTACATTCAGATTCACCAATCGGAATTAATTCAGTTAGATTGAAACAAAAGGTGTGCAATAACAATGAATGGCGACTGCAGAAAGCAAAGGCCGAATCCTGGACATTTTGGACGATCTCGACGGCCGGACATGTCCGGGAAAAAGAGGATGGTAACCCCTACTACTTAGCTTTCTCCTACTACTCAGCTTTCTCCACAGAACAAGAGCCTGCTAGCTTAGGTTCCAAAAAAAGATGGCTGACACTGTACATTCTGTGAGTGAGATCCCACCCTCTATGGGCGGGTTGAAAACATGCGGGACAGCCCCTACTACTGGCTGTAGTCTTTAGCCTCTGGCCAAAAAATCCTCAGATGACACAAAATGACGATTTTTGCGTCATCGGAGGATTTTTTCCTGGCAAAAAATACATAAATCTCTCGTCTCAGGGGAATATGAGGGTGGAAAGCACGGTAATTCGAAAATACTACAGGTTTTCTACTAATACAAAGCTTAATGCTAAATCCTGAAGTATCCCTTTAAGTATCTGTATGTTATTTCATAATTACTTCTACTGTCATTGAATGGTTAGTTACTGCTGAATGACCAGCATTTATGATAAACTAAAATGTAATGTAAACTTTAATGTAATTTCTATTGAAACTTATTTGTTTAATTTCAAATATTGTATTGAATACACTACAGTTTTAATTATAATCAAGTACTTTGAGCTTTAGTATGTTAGTCAACACATTAAAATAAGTGCACTTCTTTAAACATGACAAAAGATTATTTAACATAATGATTTAAAATGTACAAATTGAAACTTTTAGTTTGACATTATTACAAAGTGCGCTTTTTAAAAGACTACTTAAAGTGTGTTAAAAAACAGTTCTCACATAGACACTGTTTAATTTGTTAGTAATGTCTTTTGCATTTATCTTCTTCGTCTTGCTGTCTACCTCTGCTAAACCGTCACAATAGTCATAAAAGTGTATATTTTAAATTGTACCTTTATTTTAATAATATTTAATTATCTGCAAGTCCAGTTTAAAAAAAATAAAAAAAATAATTATATATATATATATATATATATATATATATATATATATATATATAAGTTTTGAAATAATTAACTACAAATGCACATTCAATTAAGCACACTTCTTTTTCACAAGAGACTATGTGTGAACTTTCCAGGTGGTTTGGATGTTAAAACATTTGCATGTTGAGAAGATTTGAAGAAAAGCAGTTCAAAGGCTACAAGTAGATTGATTGACCATCATATTTCACTAGTTCACACTTACAAATAAGTCAGATAGAATAAATGCGTATTTGGCATGCTGTCCGAGGAGAGGGCTCCGGGCTCGGTATTCGGCCCGAACCCAGAGTACTCCCCCCGTATTCCTGGCTGTGAAAGAACAAGCCAAGGGTGAGCAGTCGGGGTGGTGGAGGGATGCTGAAACTGTCAAGGAAGTTAGGTGAGTTGACAGAGTGAATATATATATATATGCTTCCTCTCATGCTGATAGGGTAGACATGGTAATTGTTTGATGAGATGATTGATAGATTGGTTGATTGATTATTTGAACGTGCTCCTCCCGAACTTTGTTTATAAAACATCATGTCTTTTGACTGGTTAGTGGCACTGAAACTTCACAAGGACTCTTAAGGATCCCAAGTTCAGGTTTTGTTTGGTTTTTATAAGTATTGTTAATATGCAGCCTCACTTTCTGTTTGGAGTCTTCATGGACAAATTCATCAATGTGTTAGAGGTAAACAGTTATGGAAATAAAAATCAATCTTATCAGCTTTGAAGATCACCTGACCCAATTTGGAGACAATTGTTGAAAATATTGAGGGATTAATAAAGGCCTTCTGAAGCGAAGCGATGCATTTGTGTAAGGGGTTAGTAAATAATGGGCTAATTTTCATTTTTGGGTGAACTATCCCTTTAATATTTAATTGTAAATTTCCCAGGGCTTTGTAAGTATCATCTCTTTAAACAGAAGATGATCAGCTGAGAGTCTGACGGATGATTATATGATAACACAACACTTGACTGAATCTGACTGAATTCCTGACAACATCTCTGTCAACGGCTCATTTCATGAAGCAGAATCTTGCTCAAGTCCACTATGATCCTGTTCTTCTAGATCTCTGTTACCTGCAGGAAATGGACGTGATTGTGTGTGTGTGAAAGCTGCTCCAGCTCAGCATCTCTCTTCCTCAGATCATTGATCTCCTGCTCCAGTCGCTCCAGTCGTTCTTCAGCTCGACTCACTGCAGTCTTTTCCTGATCTCTGATCCGCTGTGTGACCTCAGAGCGGCTTCTCTCAATGGAGCGGATGAGCTCAGTAAAGATCCTCTCACTGTCCTCCACTGCTGTTTGTGCAGAACACTGTTAAGACACACATCACAATGGCTTCAGCAGGACTGAGACGAGACGAGTCCAAACTGAGACATCTCAAACTTCTCTTCTTCTCCAGACTCACCTTATGAGACTCCACAGCCTCTCTCAGCTGCTGAATATCTTTCTGTCTCTGCTGGATTCTCTGACGGATCTTCATCTGCGTCTCCTTCAGCTGTTTCTGGAGGACAAACCAATTACAGGAAATTACATATAAAACTACTAGCACACAAACATTATGAATCCAGAATTGGTAAAGTGGGTAAAGGTCTTGCATGGTAAGTTTTTACTGTCTGGTTCAAACCACTGATTCATGGTTTCCTGAAATGAATGTCTGTAGTATTTCATCAGTGCCCAGTTTTATATCATAATTTACCCACCCTCATGTCACTCCAAACCTGTATGACTTTCTGTCTATTGTGAGACACAACAGAAGATATTTTGAAGAATGTCTCAGCTGTTTACAGAGGACAAATAATAGATGGTGACAAGTCAGTAACATCAAACCTCATTGGTTCTTGCACATCACAGTCACATGACTAAACATCATGATGTCATGACACAAGCACCAGTGAAGTTTGATGTTGTTGATGTCATCATATTTGTTTTGCTCCACATACATGAGTTGATCAATGATTTTATTTGATTGGTGTATCAAAATTTGGCTATTTTAAAAGAAGCATACTTTTAAAAAGTGTACTTATTATGGAAATTATATTATTTAAAAGAATACAATTTTTAAATAAGTGTGAACTGAACGTATGTTTTCAGACATGTAATTGCATGTTAATTGCTATTAAATGAAAATGTGGTATAGATTACATTTAAATTTAAAGCAATTAGTTGAACTTAAGAGTGACTTTTTGAAGTAGGATTTAAGTATATAATGTAATTTCATAATTCTATCGAGTTAAATTGAAATATTAATTATGTTAAATTAATATGCCTGATGAAGGTTGTGAGACCGAAACGTTGATACTCATTTGCAAGTATTGATAGTGTGCGGGAGTTCCTTGTTTTTTTTATTTTTTTTTTATATGAAGTTCCTAAACGCAAGTTAGGGAGGAGTGAGCCCATCTAATCTTTCAATCAACAGCCTGAGTATATAAGCAGCCGCTTACCTCTCTCTTGCATCAGCTGTTCCAGTATCCCTCCACCTCCCCAAACTCCACCTTCATCTCAGGTACCTTGCCCTTCAATTATCATATCCTACTTTTAGCCACTGGGGGGGTATATCAAAGCTCGAGTTGAAGCTGCTTCATCGAGCCCCTCTTCAGTGGACAGCAAGCCAAATAAGTTTAACCTAATATCTTAAAGATTTTATGGGCAAACAAACTTGTTAAATTAAATATTAAAATGTACTTTAAAGTAATACTTTACATTATAAAAAGTTTACCTTATAAAGTGTACTTATGAAACAGTTTACTGTTGAAAGTTTAAACTTATGAAAGTTTACTCTCTTTAAATGCACTCAATATTATATTATCTGCAAGTACAGGTTTTTTAAAATACACTTTTAATTTGAAGTACACTAAAAGTGCATGTCAATACACTTAGCGTACTTCTTTTTTTAACCACTAGTTGTTTAGATTACTTGTGCTTTTTTCTTCTATTTGGAGCTTAAAACTTTTGTACCTCATTGACTTTCAATGTATAGACTAGAATATAGGAGACATTCTTCAAAATACCATATTTTACATTCCACAACAGAAAGTAAGTAAAACCGTAAATGAAGACAGCACTTTCATTTCTGTGTGATCAATCCCTCTCACTTCATACCTGTTTCACTATCCTCTGTGCTACAGTTGATACAGTGTTGTGGTTTTTATGTTCACACTCCTTACACCACACACAAATGCATTGCTGATCAGTAATACAATACATTTCTAGCTCTTTATCATGTTCACGGCAGATCATGTCCTGCAGTCGTCCAGTGGCATCAATTACTTTGTGTGGCTTACGAAAGTGAAATTCCTCATGACGGTCAAAATGAGTTTGACAGTAGGATTCCTGACACACCAGACAGGACTTGACGGCTTTGCATTTTCTTCCAGTGCAGACGTCACACTCCACGTCTCCAGCTCCAGCGTAACAGTCAGCAGGAAGTTTAGTCTTCTTCAGTTTCTCCACCATTTCAGCCAGAATGGTGTTTTTAGCTAAAGCTGGTCTTGGACTGAAGGTCTGTCTGCACTGAGGGCAGCTGTAGACTCTCTTCTCATCCTCCTGATCCCAGCAGCCTGTAATACAGATCTTACAGTAACTGTGTCCACAGTGGATGGTCACTGGATCCTTCAGGAGATCTAGACACACCGGACACGTGAACTCATCCTGAGAAATTCTGGCTTCTGCCATTTTACTGCATGAATACAGAGAGACACAAACACACAACGGCTCAACAATAATTCAGTTTCAGTTTCTCTGAACTGAGGAGTTGAAATAGTTTCCTGCTTCTGTGTTTGAGTGACGTGTGTAAAACAGGAGTGTCCGTAAAGCAGCTTCCTCATTCCTGGTGAAGGAGAGTCACTTTACTGCTGTCACAGTTATGTGCTCTTCAAGTGGAGTCGAAGACATTGTAATTACGTGTTCCAAGCACATGAATCAATCAATCCGTTAAATTCCGTGTTATACAGTAAATTCAGTTTTTTATGACTCAATTCCGTCCGTGTTGGGCCTTACTTTCAGTTTTATTTGCAGTAGTTTGCACGCGAAAATTAGTTTTTGCTAAATTGCACGATAAATACAATGCGTGTTATAGAGACGCATTTCATGAGATCAGGCTGGGCTATAACATGTCATATAGCCTATAACACGCTCGCAAATGTTTTTTTTTTTTTGCATTTTTGGGAGGAGTAAAATTTACATCAACAACCACATGCATTTAGACTTGTCTAGTTTTGTCTGGAATGCGGCCCAGACCTCCTCCTGATGTGGTTTGATCGATCGGATTTAAATCCATCGCGAATGCGTATCGGAGAGCATTTACACCTGGTCTTCAGCTATCCGATCAGAGAAAACACATGAAGTGACCAGGTGTAAACAGGCCCAAAACAACAGAGCGGTACACATTACTAGCGCTCAGGGTCTTTTACGGTTATTTTGATCCAGAGACAAACGCGTTTCATTTAAGCCTTTTCCGTTCCATGCACGTTGCTTTCTCCCGATAAAGACGCTAAAGCGCTGCATTAGAGTTTTTCTGAATTGCTAAAACACATTTCTAGAAACCATCACTCACTTTCTCAAAACCTTAAACACAAAACCAAATTTTCAATCTACATTCAGGGGACCTCTTACTCTTCTGGCAAAATCTAACAATTGGCTCAAAACCATTTTATCTGTGCTCAAAATCAAACAATGCTTTCAGATCATACACACAGCAAGTCAAAATTCTAAACACTCTAGATCATTCATTAGACACTACATAAAAAAATTAAGAACAAATAATCCAAAGCATACAGTTACAGAAAAAAAGTATATTGCAACAAAGTAAACAAATTTAGCAAGTAGTAATGACAACTTACAGTAAGGTGAATAAATTATATGCTGTATGTACTGCAACTATAGTATTGTACTGAATATTGAATATATTGAATGTCTGTTTATTCAAAATCAAACTTTTGCACGAAATGGCACACACTTCATTCATATTACTGTATCAGATTTTTGTCTAACCAACTACACACTGTTGGGCATAATGAAAAGCACTCTCATCTTTAGTATGCTTTGCCATAATACTAAAATAGTTCAAATTGTAGAAAATTCTTCAGATTGGTCACATGCACAGAAATATTTGCAGATACACACACATGCTGTTGAAACATTTCATTTTTTTAAATTTTTCACCAAACAAGTCAGTGCAACATGTGCACAGCAGATATATTTACATTGGACTGAACAAAAATATGCTCACAAAAAATAGTAAACTGAAAAAGATTGAAGTGTTAACAATTAACTATTGAGGTGTTTGGCCAGGTGGCACATGTCATGTATTGGCCAATTAGCTCATGTAGTTTCATTTTGAATGGCAGTGTTTGAAAATGGCAAACATGTGACTTTATGTCAGATTGTTGTGTCTTATGCAGAGAACCGTGTTCAGTGCATTTAAAAAGTTCCATTTTGAATTGCAAAATGTGTGTAAAAATAATGTGTGTGGGTTTTGCTATCTGTGTGTCAGTTTAAATAATTGTGCTGTGCATGTCATTTTAGTATGTTAACAATTGGAAGAAAAAACTGTATACACATACTCTTCCTTCTCTCCCTCTTGTATTGTTTCCATCCATTGTTGGTATCAACATTCAGTGCAACATTTTGAGTCAGTTTTGGCACTCTGAACTGACTTGTATTATGTACAGTTGGTTTGATCACATCATTAGAAATAAGTGTGAACAATTTTGAGTCGTTGTGTGTAAACGATGACAACTGTGTTGTAGTTTTGTTTAACTTTTGCCACTTGTGTTTACCGCTTTTGCAACATCAGTGCATCACAGTGCAAAATTTGTTTTAGTGAGTGAGAAAGTGTTTAGAGTTTTGCAAAAAGAGTGCATGAGATTTACAAATGGTGTCTAACTGCCTGAACTTGTTTAAGGTTTTGCAGAAAGAGTGATTTATTCGAAAATGGGCTGGATATGACTTTTATCCAAGTATTACGAAGCCCTGCATGCATATAGATATCGTGCCCACAAATTAAGAATTTGTTGTGATGAAGAGAAGAGAAGAGAAGAGAAGAGAAGAGAAGAGAAGAGAAGAGAAGAGAAGAGAAGAGAAGAGAAGAGAAGAGAAGAGAAGAGAAGAGAAGAGAAGAGAAGAGAAGAGAAGAGAAGAGAAGAGAAGCAATATTAAATGCTTGAGAAGTAAATCTCTGCGAGATGACACTCATTTCCTCTATGCGAGAGGAAGGGGGCAGACGGACAGGGAAAAAAATGATCCTGCAAAGCTGTTCAGTTCATGAGAGTTTGAACTTTTGGCTCCTGGCCGCCCTCTGATTGTTTTCTCTCACCAATCACTGCTGATAGATTTGCTTAGAGCCTCAGCTGCATAAATTGAAGCTGATGGGTCCCATCCGGCGACTTGTCATTTAATAAACGTTGCTGTTTGAAATACCTGCATGTGACTGTGATTGAAGGATAAAGAGAGCTTTAATACCGCAGTCAGAATGTGTAATAAGGCTTGTTATGTCTTTAGTGCACTTAACTTTGTTTCTGTACTGTGAGACCGAATGTGGCTTAAAAGTGAACAGAGCTGTGGTGCATGAGTAAACAGATAGGGTGATAGTAGTACATTTTGCTGTACACTTTTCATATTTGTAACCAATAACTGCAGAGGCTTTTGCTTTGTTTTTACTAAGGGATTTCAGCTCAACTACCCATTTCATTATTATCCATGGTAATTTACAGCAGGCCACATGTGCTGTCAATAGAGCTTAAAGGAAACTTACATGCTATATCTACAAAACTTAAAAAAACGTATCTTTACATACAATTATCCAAAAACACTTGTGGCAGTAAAAAAATAACCACTTTTATTCCTTTTTCTTTCACATAAATGATTACAGGGGCATATTTATTGATTAATATTTCCTGTGGTTCCTTGCACAATACTATGACCTCAAAACACTTTTGCGATAGATACATAGCTTTTGATGTTAGCATCACAATCAGTCTTATATGCATCCTTTTCTAACATAGTAAACTTGCTCAGTAGGTCACGCTACGTAAAAACCTTAGCCATGATAAACAAGCTCAAAGACAAGCTAGAAAGAAGCTAAAAAAAAAGTTCTGTAAATGGTATTAACTATATTGTTTGTCTGTGTTGCTATTGTTATGAGGGGACATTTTAGAAAAAAAATGAAAACTTTATCTTTTGTATAGTCAAGTCAAGTCACCTTTATTTATATAGCGCTTTTTACAATATAGATTGTTTCAAAGCAGCTTTACAGGGATAACAGGAAATTAATGCAACAAAGTTTGTTTCTGCTGTACAGCAGATACATTTATTTATTTTTAAATAGGTCTACAATTTTATCTCTGATGTCCTTACACAGCGTCATAGTCCAGCTTAAGTAAGATCAGTGATGGTTCATTTTTGTTGTAAAAAAGTTTTTAGTTTAGTTTCAATTATTTAGTTATTTAATTTAGTTTCAATTATATGCATACAGTGGGGGGGAAGTATTTGATACACTGCCGATTTTGCAGGTTTTCCTACTTACAAAGCATGTAGAGGTCTGTAATTTTTATCATAGGTAAACTTCAACTGTGAGAGTTGGAATCTAAAAAATCCAGAAAAACACATTGTATGATTCTTAAATAATTAATTTGCATTTTATTGCATGACATAATTATTTGATCACCTACCAACCAGTAAGAATTCCGGCTCTCACAGACCTGTTAGTTTTTCTTTAAGAAGCCCTCCTGTTCTCCACTCATTACCTGTATAAAAGACACCTGTCCACACACTCAATCAAACAGACTCCAACCTCTCCACAATGGCTAAGACCAGAGAGCTGTGTAAGGACATCAGAGATAAAATTGTAGACCTGCACAAGGCTGGGATGGGCTACAGGACAATAGGCAAGCAGCTTGGTGAGAAGGCAACAACTGTTGGCACAATTATTCGAAAATGGAAGAAGTTCAAGATGACGGTCAATCTCCCTCGGTCAGGGGCACCATGCAAGATCTCACCTCGTGGGGCATCAATGATCATGAGGAAGGTGAGGGATCAGCCCAGAACTACACAGCAGGACCTGGTCAATGACCTGAAGAGAGTTGGGACCACAGTCTCAAAGAAAACCATTAGTAACACACTACGCCGTCATGGATTAAAATCCTGCAGCGCACGCAAGGTCCCCCTGTTCAAGCCAGCGCATGTCCAGGCCCGTCTGAAGTTTGCCAATGACCATCTGGATGATCCAGAGGAGGAATGGGAGAAGGTCATGTGGTCTGATGAGACAAAAATAGAGCTTTTTGGTCTAAACTCCACTCGCCGTGTTTGGAGGAAGAAGAAGGATGAGTACAACCCCAAGAACACCATCCCAACCGTGAAGCATGGAGGTGGAAACATCATTCTTTGGGGATGCTTTTCTGCAAAGGGGACAGGACGACTGCACCATATTGAGGGGAGGATGGATGGGGCCATGTATCGTGAGATCTTGGCCAACAACCTCCTTCCCTCAGTAAGAGCATTGAAGATGGGTCTTCCAGCATAACAACGACCTGAAACACACAGCCAGGGCAACTAAGGAGTGGCTCCGTAAGAAGCATCTCAAGGTCCTGGAGTGGCCTAGCCAGTCTCCAGACCTGAACCCAACAGAAAATCTTTGGAGGGAGCTGAAAGTCCATATTGCCCAGCGACAGCCCCGAAACCTGAAGGATCTGGAGAAGGTCTGTATGGAGGAGTGGGCCAAAATCCCTGCTGCAGTGTGTGCAAACCTGGTCAAGAACTACAGGAAATGTATGATCTCTGTAATTGCAAACAAAGGTTTCTGTACCAAATATTAAGTTCTGCTTTTCTGATGTATCAAATACTTATGCCATGCAATAAAATGCAAATTAATTACTTAAAAATCATACAATGTGATTTTCTGGATTTTTGTTTTAGATTCCGTCACTCACAGTTGAAGAGTACCTATGATAAAAATGACAGACTTCTACATGCTTTGTAAGTTGGAAAACCTGCAAAATCGGCAGTGTATCAAATACTTGTTCTCCCCACAGTATATATATATATATATATATATATATATATATATACAGTATATATAGCAGCTCTGGAGAAAACTGAGATGTCATCGTCCAGCTCAGTTCAGTTCTCATACTGTATAATGGTATCAATGCAGGTAGATCAATAATATTGTTGGATATTAAATGTCCCCAACTAAGCAAGCCAAAGGCAACATGCATACTGAGCATGTACTCATCAAACATTTCATTTTCAAACTGCTATGCTAAATTTAATGCTAATCTGTTTATTAAAACTGAACGTGCTTTTAGTACCACTGAAATGAAAGGTATCATAGACTGTGTCTTGTACTCAAATAACACAAAAAAACTATATAATTCAGGTTGGTCCAGTCACTGCACAAGTAAAGTGTAGAGCAAAGGCTGACTGCAAATTTCATAACACCAAACACTTTATGGCTGTTGCAGTGAAGCTGTCATCAAACAGCAATGATTTGACTTCCGCTCTTTTATTTAGAAGACAGGGCTTTATTTTGGTAGAGCTGCCATATTGGGCATTATAACATTTCTCCCACATTGCTTTAATGTTACTCGTGCTCTCTGTAGGATATATAACAAACTACTCTGCAGTGTAATGTGATTATTTTGTAAAATCATTTTAAATAAGAGGTTTTGTGGTGTGAAAGTGGTGCGGATGTGTTTCTGGAAATGTAATTGAGTGTGTGTGGGTTGTTGGGGGATGTAAGGACTTGAGTTGTGGTGTCCGAATGAGAAGGACACACTCTCCCTCCTGAGATGGTGCATCATGGCCGATTATTCACACTCTTTGCACATCAGCTCCTGTGAGAGAAAGAAGTGTCTACTGCTGCAGGCGTTCTGTGAGTGTGTCTGAGAGTGAGTGTTGTGTGTGTTTTAGCATGTGCGAAGAGAGTTCAAGTTAAAGAGAGAGACAGAAAGAGTCTATGAGAGTGTGCACGACACTGAGAGGTAAGAGAAAGACAATTTTGTAGTGCAGAGAAGGCATTCAAAACACTTTTGTCAGCTGAACCCCTAATAAATTATTTATTTGAAATACCCACACAGTTTTTAAACAGTGTTAATCTTTTATATATATATGTACATTTCAATAAAAAAAAAAAATGTAAAATTATATATATATATATATATATATATATATATATATATATATGTATGAATGGTTTTTGAATGGTCATTTTTTTGAAGCCCAGAAAAGCGCATCCATCCATCATAACAGTAATCCACACGCCTCCAGGGGGTTAATAAAGGCATTCTGATGTGAAGCGGTGTTTTTATAAGAAACATTCATATTTATAACTTTATAAACCGTTACCTTTTATAGGCTTCTGGTAACAGCCATAAGCGAGTCTAGTTCCGGCAGAAGAGTGACCTTTGACCTGACGTATAACGTATTGATAAACGCGGAAGCTCAGGCTCAGAGGATAGAGCAAAACAAAACACCGGTCACGAAAGTCTAGAAAGTCTTAGAAGTCTAAAACAAGAATTTTTAAAGAGAAATGTCAGAGGAGCTTGAGTTTGTTGCCCAGCCCAATTAGTTTGAACCGCGAGAGACGTCTACTCTCACCTACGCTACGCCTACATCCTACGTCATACGCTGGAACTCGACTCTTCCGTGAACATGCGGACGGCTGTTACCGGAAGTTAGTGATTACAGTTTATAAAGTTATAATCATGGATATTTTTCTTACAAAAACGCATTGCTTCACTTTAGAAAGCCTTTATTAACCCTGTGTGGATTATTGTCCGATTGTGTTTGCCTGAAAGAAGAAAGTCATGTACATATAGGATGGCTTGAGGGTGAGTAAATTATGGGATAATTTTCATTTTTGGGTAAACTAACCTTTTAAAGATCAGATTAGGCTATATAGGGTAACAAATGCAAATTTACGTGCATCTATATAGAGTGGTGTGAAAATAGATAGTTAAATAGATAGCCAGCATCTTTAACCTCTCTCTCTCTCTCTCTCTCTCTCTCTCTATCTTCCTCATCCTCTTTTCCTTCTGGGGCACAACAGTGCCAGAGAGACAGAGCAGAAGAGCCAGCTTTGGGCTCTGTGGGTCCTCAGGGTCTGTGTGGCAACAACATCCCCCATGAAGCCACAATGATGTCTCATCCTGCTAATGAGCACACCCACAAGCAACCAATGTGGTAGCCACAAGAGGACTCATTCACCCCATGGCACGCCACTCAGGTCAGCTCATCCTTACGCCAGTACAGAGTCTGAGCCATCACGAATATGAGTGTGACAGAATGTGTATGCAGTGGGTTGGTGTTAGCGTAAAAGAGAAAAAGTGTTTGTGCGGAGAAAGGAGGGCATGTCATCTCCCATAAGAAAGAGGTGAAGTTCACAGTTACTCTGAAGCCTCAGAGGAGTTCCAAGGCCCAGCCATTAAAGCCCTGTTAAAACAGTTCTGATGTTGTCAGCTTAGAAGAGGGATAGACAGAGAAACAGACAGAGATGGAGGGGAAGAGAGAAAGCGTCCCGTTCTGGCTGGCAGCACTTTGCTGGGTCTCCAGCTTGCATAGGTGTCAGATCGGCAAGCTCCTAATTTCAACATCAAACTTTCATAAGCACACAGCAAGATTCGCCGAGGTGCATTGGAGGCCTCAGAGCTCAGAGCTTAAAATGCTAAAAGCCTCTCAAAGATGCTTTAAATGTCTTCTCAGATGATCAAAGCTGGTGGTTCCTCTCGTACGGGGGCACTTTACAGTCACGATCAGATGGATCGTGAAATGGACAGAAATGTTTGATGGCTGTGAACTTGTGAGACCTTTGCTTGTTTAAATGCTTGATTAGCATTTATGACATGTTGTACTGTAATAAGCAATGGAGGCTCATTGGAAATATGTGACTCTGCCTACATTTCTACAAAACTGCAAAAACATACCTATACATACATTTCACTAAAACGGCAACAACTGATTACAGGGGCAAATTGTCTCAAAATAAAGCCTTATTTTCGCATGGTTCCTTGCACAATACTATCACCTCAAATTCCATAATTCAATTTCAATTCACATTTATTTGTATTGCGCTTTTCACAATACATATTAGCCGCTTTCCGACCGGAGGAACCTTTTCACAGTTCCTAGAACTATTGGCTAAAGTACCCGGATGTCGGCGTGTTCGCACCGCAGGAACTAGGAACGATTTTAGTTCTAGGAACTCCATTTGGAGGAACTAATTTAGGTCCTACTTCAGAGTAGGGTCTAAACCAGCACTATAGGAACTATCCGTGACGTTAGTGTACGCTGATTGACCGAACGCACGCGGAAGACCAGCACCCGCCATTTTTAAAACAGATTATAGCCTATATATTTACTCCATAAACTAACTATACAAACATGGAAAACAGTGATAGATGGGTCTCTAAACCTTTATGCTGAAGAGAAAATCCAACGCAACTTTGAGGGGACCAAGCCAAACATGATTATGTTTATCTGCCCAGCTAGCAACACTGGACATCAACCACATAGGCTAATAACCTTTTTTTCATATACTGTCTACTTTCTATTACAGTTCTATCTAATAACATATTAAACTGTACTGTTAGATAGATTGCTAACTAATAAACACAGAGAATGCGAGCATTCATTGTTTACTCTGGCGTTCTCAGCGCCGCCAAAATAAAGGTCTGTCGCGCCGTCAAAATAAAAGTCACCGTGCCTGCGTCACTCCCTTACCCCTCCTACCAGTTCCTATGGCCACTTGGCCAGTGCGAACGCAAACAGCAAAACCGAGTTTAGGGGAGAGTAGTTCTTAGAACTGTTTAGAAGTGGACAGTTCCTAGAACTAAGTTCCTAGAACTACTTGGTCGGAAAGCGGCTATTGTTTCAAACCAGCTTTAAAGAAAATGCAAGTGTCTACATTACAATTTAGAGTGATCTGTTATCAGAGGTGACTCTGTCTAAGTAATGTATTTCAGAAATGTACATATACAAATCACGCAGTTAGCTAATATCATGTATAAATTTTAGGCAGAAAAAGTTTAAAGTAATTATTACAAGTTGTGAACATAATGATTACAATATATAGAACATTTTGCATTGGTGCATGTTGATTCAGAGTTTGCGTCATCTGAAGTCTTCGCAGGAGTTGGAGTCGTCTCTTCACAGGTGTTGGGTTATCTGAAGTCTTTGTAAGAAGCTGGATCCAAACTGAAGCTGACGTACTCTCTAGTTACCTTGGCATGGGCATCCCGAGGTAAAACAGAAAAGCAAATTGAAAGCAATGCATATTATAGACTATAATAATGCATGACTTGTAAAATAATACATTTTGATGTTTGCATCAGATAACCAGCTCCATATATTTAGCTTTTCTGACATGGCAAACTTGCTTATAATATAAAAAAAAATTATTTCACATTTTGCAGAAATGTAGGAAAAATCACATATTTCCAGTGAGCCTGGGATGGTAATAGGGGTCTAGAGCATTGTAATTGAAGGTGAATTTGTCCCACAGAAGTTCTGAGGTCTTTTTTTGTTCAGTGCATATTAATGGTACTTAATATGTTTATATGCATCGGTCCAATTATTCTTCATGCGCTCCCACTGTTTTATGGGTGACTGCCGGTGCCTGATGCAACGAAAATAGACACAAAGGTTCGTGCCTCTGAACTTGACCCTCTTGACATCTCCTCCGCTCTTGAGGGCTGTAAGGCGCCATGCCTTGCTCAACAATCCATGCCAGTAAGTGATCACACAGTATCTCGAGGCTCTCGTGTTATAAATGGAACACTTACAACAATGTGTGCATCTTCCGGCTGTTAATTGTTTAAAAGCATTGCTATTCACCTTTAATGTTATGGAGACACCCTGCCATGAGCTCCACATAAAAAAAATTGCCATAAGGTTGACAGTCTACACATCATTTAACAAACGGATATTGAGTTCCCAGCACACTCCACTTTGCATATGGTTTCCTTTTTAGTGGGGTGCATTGAAAGACTGTCAGAGTTAGCCTGATGCTACCGGACAGAGCACCCGCTATTAGCTCTTCAGCTAGTCGTTTTGATAAGTTGTGACAAGGCACTGAAGCTGACAAGCAGACAGATAGGGAAAAGATGGCATTTCCAAGTCCACCCAAGTATTTCAAGAGAAAGCTAATACTAAGACAAACAAAATTACACACTATTCCTTATCTTTCCACTCAGCTTTCCTCATCTTTATTTGATGGAATAAAAGAATAATTTGTTTAATAAAATCCAATCGGAATTGGCATCAAAATTGTAATTATACTGTCAAGATTGTGTAATACATATGTAGTTACACGTTATTACATTGTTATAACATGGCAATTGTGGCTCATGTTGTCTTTGGGATAGTCAAAAGCGTTTTTTATAAAAAAATAAAAAAATAAAAATAATACACAAGATATTAAAAGATTGAAATGTTGCCTTGGCCTCTGTTAAACATTAGCCTGACTTTCTAAACAGAGTTATTAAATATTGAGCAATGCAGGTATACATATTACATGGTACCATTTGCTGATTCATTTACTTATTAATAAGATCTTGCAGTAGTGTTAGTAAAAGATCATATCCAGACACGCATATCAGTGTGTGGGTTTTAAAGTTCCTGAAGAAGGACCTAAAAGAACCAGTCACAGTTAATTCATAGTGGCAGCAGGAGGAAAGAGGGAGAAGGTTATTTCCTATTTGGATCTGTTGCAATTTACTCCACTACCACAGTACATTGTAATCCTAATAGTAAACATTCACATTTTACATTTTTGACTTTACTTTATTGTAGCAGTAAAATGTACTTGTTCTTTTAAGGGTCATGGGGATGCTGGAGCCTATCCCTGCCCGACAGCTGGGAAGTCCATTGCAGGGCTTCCACCATCACCACTCCACCTTAATTTCACTTGAAACATTTTAAATAAAAATGGTAAACAAATAGGAAACATTTTTACATAAAACAGCAACTGAAAACAAATACATAGATACATAAATACATAAAACTGCAGATGAAACATATTTCACATACTTTCTTTTGGTATTAACACAATATATTTACAATATATTCAAATAAAGCAACCAATCATCTAAAAATGAAATTGTCATAATTGACAATAAAAGATATGATAGCATTATATCACATTTTACAGACTGAAATTAAATTCACATTAAAATAATGTTATTTTTAACTGAAATATCTTAAATTGTTCTTTTAACAGTACATTCAACAGTATTTTACTCTAAAAAAATACATGTAATTGTATCAGTTAACGTGTTCTAGCAGTAATTTTTTTTTTTTTTTTTTTTTTTCTGATCCTTATGTTGGGTTTAGTCTGAGGGAAAGCAGAAAGGAGAGGATGAGAGTAAAATGGAGAGGAGAAGAGGGTCAGCTGCTTCTTCCAGCCAGCTGGCTGATGTGAGGTGACGGGGCATTTCCAGCGAGAACACAACGTCACATGTCAGGCAGGTCAGCACGGGCCAAGCAGACAGCCACTGAAATATTCAATGCTCACATATCATGCGTCTTACGCCTCTGAGTATGAAACAAGCCTGGAAGGAAGAAGAAGAATTATGTAGAGAGGGACAATAGAGGTGTGCAAAACCACATTTATTGTTGGTATATTTAAAGAGGGCATCTTATCCAACTATTTTGGTAAGATCATTTTAATGCATTTCTGAAATGTAGTCAAGTCAAGTCAGGTTACCTTTATTTATAAAGCTCTTTATACAATACAGATTGTTTCAAAGTAGCTTTACAGTGATAACAGGAAAATGATGCAATCCGGCTGTTGTTCAGCTGATGTCAGTTCAGTGTTGATTCAGTTTCATTGTGAAGATCATCAATTATTAAATTAGTTAATTTCATCAATAAAGCAGTTCTGAAAAAGGGGGGGGGGGGGGGGGGGGACGTCATTGTCCATGCTCAGTTCAGTTATCATACAACAGCGTCAGTCACATCAATGATATTAATGAATATTAAATGTACATCTAACTCATGTAATTACTGAATAATAACCCCACAAATTACAAGTATTAGAAATAAGTGTAAATCGCAATATTGATTTACCATTTTTTACAAAGTAGGAAAAGAAAAAAATGCATGGTAATATGATTTGCCATTTTAAGTTAATGAATAACACAATCTCATGGCAATACGTAACAATTTTTGCCAAATTGGTGACTAATTTGTATGAATTTGTATGATCTCAATCATACGTTTGCGTGTAAAATGGTAAACAACTCAATTTTTCGTGTAAAAATTGCATGGTAATATGATTTGCCATTTTAAGTTAATGAATAACACAATCTCATGACAATTCGTAACTATTTTTGCCAAATTGGTGACTAATTTGTATGAATTTGTATGATCTCATTCACACGTTTTCGTATGATCTGCTTATGCCCCACTGACTTTAAGTTTAGAGGCAGATCTTTATGCTTAACTTTTTTTCTCCAAAAAGTTATGCATTTCTGTACGAATCACATTGTACAAATTCATACAAAATTGCCACCTAATAATATAGTTACTTTTTCTCACGAGACTGGGTTGTAGTGACCCAGTCTTCAATGAGCTTACTATAAAATATCAGATTTCCCATAGTCCCCATGTGGCAGGGTAGGTCAAGTGCATTCATATTATCACTGAAGTTTCCATCTATTCTGCACAGACTGGATCACTGCCCCATCACTCATGTCATTATTGATTGCAGAAGCAGAGACTCAATGGTACACCACCATAAAAAAAAAAAAAAAAAAACATACACAATAAATACATTAGCTTTAGCCTACCTAGTGTACTTTAAAGCCCCCCAGTTGTCTGTCAATGTTAAACAATCTCCCTTCCACATGTAGAGAGACAGAAACTGGAGCATATATGGCTGCTGAACACCTGCTGGGACTCTGGAGATCAACAGTTTCCACACACGCCACAATCACGCAAATACAAGCAGCCATCTTAAATGAAACAGATCTATAATTTCTTGTATCTAAGTGAACCACAACCAACAGAAAGCTGATGCTTTACTTTTACTGTAGGCTACAATAAATCAGTTCTGATGTGTTACTGCATTTAAATGTGCGAAAAACAGCACAAAAGGTGAATGTCTTCACAGCTTGTAAGCAATTATCACACATAGAAGACCACCTATAGTTTAACATGCATGGCTTTTAGTTAACAGTGCGAATCAAAATGCACTGTTAAGAGCAGCTGCCTGGATGAGTGAGTTACTTTCTGTTGGGGTCTTTATGGTGTGTTTGTTTTTTTTGTTTTGTTTTTTAGAGTGTAAAAGTTTAGAAAAAATTGTACAGCCTATCAGGGGGAGAGTAAAGAAAAAAAATTATGTTCTGCCTATCGCAATAACACATTCTTAAGACAAGATCTGTTTCCTGAGGGATAAAAGAATAATACCACAAATTTTATAATTTGCTGTTTGGCATAATACTTAACAACTCACCTTGTAGAAAATCCTCAATGCTTAGGAAATGCTTAACAGCTGCATAAAAAAATCTTTAAACACATAAATTGCTTTATTTGTTGTTTTAGTGCACTATTCCTTTCTTAGTATAGCGAAAGAGAAGAAATGAAGGCATTTCCAATGATCTAGACTGAAATATTAGCTGACCATAATTCTTTTCAACCATTATTTGTTTTGTGAACCATATTTTTTTTAAACTTTAATACCAACTGGCTGAGATACACCCCAGACTCTAGACATTGGTTAAAAACCTCAGAAATTAAGCTTTTTGGAAAGAAAAAATAAATCATGCACCAATCAAGGAACCAAATGAAGGCCAAATGTAATTGAATATCCCACGAAATCCATTGACCAACACTACTAGGAAATTACTCAGAATCCACAGGAAGTATGAATGAGGGAAATATCTAACAAATGGATATGATTGGTTAGGCAATAAGTGGAGAAGATGCCATCTAGCAAAGCAAACAAGAGAGATATTTGTAAGAAGAGAAGTTTTCTAAGCAATAGGACTTATGATTTTTGCCTGGAAGACCACAAAACAGATGAAGTCCCATAGACTTGCACCGAAAACACTCAAACCACATATGGAGACCCGAATATCACAGAGGCTTTGTGGGTTTTGACTTGGGCCAGTAAGAAATCTCCTTGCAAAACCATAGCAACCACCAAGATCACTCTATAACTGAATAGCAATGTGCTAAAGACACTATATAGATCACCCTCCCATCTTCTTCTGAATAGGTAAAAAAAGGTTGTTAATAATTTTAATAATCAAACATTGATTTTCAGGACAATTTTAAAATATCAGCAAATAATATATCAATCCAAACCTGCTGCAATTTTCTGTTTTTCTGAAATTTTCATAAATATTGGAAAATCAAGTATGATACATCAGGCTTTTGAGGAAAGCTTGTACATCTCTCAGTCATCATTCTGTTGCATTTTATGTTTTGCCTTCTAAAACTAAAACTACACAGCTCTGATAAAATAAAACTAAGCATTTAAACATCATCTTACTAAGACATTATTAGAAGATATATTGTGACAGCTGAAATGTATATGCATTTTATGTTGCTGTACTGTTATATAAACTTTTCATTGATTTACATGACAAGCTATCTGAAGTTCATCTTACTTAATCTTACTTTGGACATATAAATATCAGCAAATGCAACAAATGGAAAGATTTTTGCTCAGTTTGGTCCTCTGAATAAAACTGAGGTGTTTTTTTTAGTATGAGCTGAAAAATTAAGTATGAGCTCCATCTTGTCCTATTCTACATGAGCCTAATGTATCAAAAAAACTAAAATTGTTGCAGCATTTTTTCTCCACTTTTCTCCGCAGAAAGAGCTAAATCTAGAGGGCCACACCAAGGACTTCTTAGATCTGGCATGCCTCACAGCCTATCCAGATCACTCGCTTTGTGTGTTCTACTTTACCAGCCTCGGCGAGCGATTCAAGGTACGCCTGCTCGGTGTTGGTCTTTGGGGAGATTTTGACAACTATGTGGAGTGGGTGCTGGTGAATAACGGATCTCTGTTAACCATCTGCCCCGCCAGGAAGGACATCACCAGGCCCTCTCCGGACCCAAAGCCCAGCCAGCGTATGCCAGAGCCCATCTCAGGCACGGGACCCGAGCCTGCTGCAATGTCAAATGGAACAAAGACTGAGCCCGATCCCAACGAATTGTCTGACCAGGTGCGTGAGTCATCCGTCACTGTGGGAGTCCTTGTGGAGTTCGAGGGCATGTAGTGGAGCAACACCCACACTCCTGTCAGTGAGGGTGAGCTGCAGCTAGCCTAAGTGTTAACTATTTTGAGGAAATAGAAAAGGATATATCTGTGTCTCCTATCCCCCGCTAGTCTCCTTTGTTTCCGCTGGTCCCATCCAGTTCCAAGTCTCCTGTGTCTCTGAGGATCCTGCCCAGCCTCCCTCCCCCTCTGCCTATAACAGCCAGTCCCCCTGGCCCCATCTCCGCTGATTCCCTTCAGTCCTTTAGCTCCTTCTCCGACTCCACTCTGCTGTGTGGATCTGCCTCGGGTCTTCCGGTCTCCAGCTCCGCCTTGTCAAGAGGATCCCTTGACTTCATTTCCAGCCACCAAGCCCATTATTCCACCTTGGCTCATCAACCTGTCAGCTCGACCTTGGCTCCTCCCTTCCTCGACTCCACCTGAGACCATCGTCCTTACGGCTTCACCAGGCTCCCTCATCCCTCCGGCTCCACCTTGGTCAGATGTTGCTCCCAGGCCTTCAGCTGTGCTGCGTCCCTCCACCCCTTAAGCTCTTCTCAGGCTCTGTATATATCCTAGTGAGATATATAAGGATTTTATTTTTAAAGATTTTTGATTTATCTTTGTTAGTGTGCGTCTAACACGTTACAAATACAGCATCATAAACTTATTACAAATATCCAGTAAAACTCCTAATCAAGGCACATGCTGGTAGAGTGCTATCTCTACTCCACAATGTCCTCTATATCAGTCTTATTCATGCCTGAGCAAGATGAGCAAAACGAGCAAAACGAGCGAGATCCTTTTAAAGTGCTTTTCTGGCAGACCTCAAAGCTCTCCACAATGCACTTAGGAGTCAAATATTTGGATTAAGAGCGCCCATCATTCTCAATCAGTATAATATATCCAGTGTGGCGTTTATACTCTTTAAGAGCTGTCTGCCTTTATTTGTGGAGATGCTGGTGCTGTGGCCGACTCCTTTAGCTCCAATGGTACTGCTCAGGTTGACTGTGCACAAATAAACAGCAGTGTGTTGATTTAGGAAAGAGAGAGAGGAAATAAAAGACTGAAAGTTGGAGGCTGGTTCCGGAGAAGCAGTAAACATACAGAGGGTTGGCTCCAGGGCAGACTCCTCAGCAGAGCAATCCAAATCTAAGAGCAGTAACCTCTCAGCCCTGCTGTCTAGAGCCTGGAGCTCATTTAGATGGCATTTAGAAGAGCATTTACAGTACCACCCGTCCTGCCACTAATTACCCAAGTATAAGCTTTTGAGAAGTGAGGTATGAGAATAATTATTAGTGGTGTTTGCTAAGATGAGTATAATCATTACTAATGCTCATACTTAGGGTTGGGGATTTAAACAACCTTCTGACCTTACGTATTAAACTGTGTTGCGTAATGTGAGCTGTTTGTACTACAGACATAAATTACTCCTAAAATCATTGAGGGCTTACAATTTTCACCTGGTGGACTTGCTGTGTTTTATTCACAGCGTGATCTCCGATCTCTGTGTGCAAGTGATCTGTGTGTGTTTCAATGAAAGCCGCACATTAATATAGAACAATAATTAAACTGACCGGAACTACCTGTGCATTAAACAGTTTTAATGCACACCTTCCAGCCAATCAAAATCGAGTATTCAGACCACAGCACATATATACATTCACCGGCCACTTAATTAGGTACACCTTACTAGTACCGGGTTGGACCCCCTTTTGCCATCAGAACTGCCTTAATTCTTGATGTTCTTGATGACAATTTGCTGGAAACATCCCTCAGAGATTTTTGTCCATATTGACATGATAGCATCATGCAGTTGCATCAGATTTGTTGGCTGCACATCCATGATGTGAATCTCCCGTTCCACCACATCCCAATGGTGCTCTATTGCAGTGGTTCCCAATCCCAGTCCTCGTGACCCACTGCTCTGCACATTTTGTATGTCTCCCTTATTTAACACACCTGAACCAGATCATCAGCTCATTAGGAGAGACTCCATGAACTGAACTGAGTGTGTCAGATAAGAGAGACCTACAAAATGTGCAGAGCAGTGGGTCACGAGGACTGGAATTGGGAACCACTGCTCTATTGGATTGAGATTTGGTGATTGTAGTGGCCATTTGAGTAAAGTGAACTCAATATCAATGTCATGTTAAAGAAACAAGTTAAGATGATTTGAGCATTGTGGCATGGCACGTTATCCAGCTGGAAGTAGCCATAAGAATATGGTTACACTATGTTCACAAAGGGATGGACATGGTCAGCAACAATACTCAGGTAGGCTGTGGAATTTATACTCAATTGGTACTAAGAGGAACAAAGTGTGCCAAGAAAATGCTGTTTGCGCAAAATTCTAACACGTTTATCTGAATATGGCAGCAGAAATCAAGACTCATCAGACCAAGCAACATTTTTCCAATCTTCTATTGTCCAATTCTGATGGGAGTGGAACCCAGTGTACCTATCTGCTTCAAGGTTCGAAATGTTGTTGTGGGTTCAGAGATGCTTTTCTGCATTCCTCGGTTGTAACAAGTGGTTTTTTGCATTACTGTTGCCTTTCTATCGGCTCTAACCAGTCTGGCCATTCTCCTCTGACTTCTGGCATCAACAAGGCATTTTCACCCTCAGAAATGAAAGCTTTAGCATAAGTTCTGCCGGGAAGACTCAATTACTACGTCACCTATTGCCTTCACTTCTATCCAATCATATTCTTATGCTCACTGTATAAAAGCGGTACTTACTTAGTTTGAGTTCGCAGATACTGAAGCGACGATTACCCCCATCCCCCCCACCACCACCAGGATGGTCCTGTCCATACCTCCCCGGGGGGTCGGCTGCGCCCCTGCCTTCATCTTCAGGCAGGAATTGCAGATCCGATACCCTCGGATTATGCTCTATGGACGGGGCCTACGCCAAATGACTTTGTATATTATCAGCTTGCTGAGCTGTCAATAAATGTACTATTTGTTGAAATAATTCTCCCGAGTCTTTCTGGTAGAAATGTAAGCTTAGCGTTAAGTTCTGCCAGGAAGACTCAATCAGCGCGTCATGAATTAACTCACTTCTAACCAATCATGTGTTAACACTCTCAGTATAAAAGAATGGTACTTACATCCGTCTGAGTTCGCAGATACTGACGGCGCCAATTACCTCCATCCTCCCCAACCACCTCCAAGATGGTCCTTTCCCTCCATCCTCCCCACCACCACCAGGATGGTCCCTTCCTTTACCTCCAGGGGGTCGGCTGCGCCCCTGCCTTCATCTTCAGGCGGGATTTGCAGATTCCGTTACCCTCGCATTGCTTGCTAAGGACGGGGCCTACGCCAAAGACTATGCTTGCTGAGCTATTAATAAATTTACTCTTGTTATATCATTTTATCTCCCGAGTCTTTCTGGTAGAACTGCCGCTCACTGGATATTTTCTCTTTCTCTTTCTCTTTCTCTTTCTCTTTCTCTTTCTCTTTCTCTTTCTCTTTCTCTCTTTCTTTTGTCTGTTCATTGTCCGGTATAGTTTGCGTTTGCGTTTCATTTGGCTGTGTAATTCCATTCTCCTGCGTGTTTTAGTTCAATCTTGATTAAAAACTGTTTTTTCTTTTTTATGTATAGGCTACTGTATATTTCCATGGTTTGCAAAATTGTATATGTTCATGTTATTTCATTAAATGGTTATATCAAACACTTGACAACGTAATTAAGGAGTTTGTCCTTTGGTAATTAAGCCTCACTCACATAAAGAATGAAAAGTAAAATATTAAGTAAAGAAATAAAAAAATGTTGAGCTCTGCACATGATTTAACACACAGCAGTCTGTTGACAATTAGTTTCTTAGTCATTAATTTTAAGTGGTGATGGACATGCAGAGAGATGTGATGAAGTCATTTGGGTCTGAAGTTGAGTGGGTGAGTGATGTGAGGTCACACTGTACTTTTTCTTTCACTGCTCTTGTTTTAGCGTTATTTCAAGGTTCAAATGGGTCTTTTCAGACCTCTGTCATTTAAAGAAAATCAAAAATAGTTCATGGTGTATTTTATCACTGTCTGCTTACAAAACATAAAGATGCTTTCAGCCAAATCCCAAGAGCACTCTTGTTGAACTGATGTTGGTAAATTATGTTGCTTTGCTTTAAGAATTGAATGTTGTTCAGATTGCCAGTTCACTTTTTCACCTGACATTTTACCAGTGGTTCTGTTGAGTCCGGTGGGGATTGCTGGCTCCTTCTCCTCCAGCATGAGGTCATGACCCTGGGCTACAAAGGTGAGAGTGAGGCCTAAGGGCTGCTAGTAGAGGTAGTGTTGGATTACCTCATTTGTTCCTTTCCTGCCATGATTAAGCCAATTACATTACATGGCAGTCAACAACAGACGCAATGAGCGCTCTAAAAATCAACATCAGGAGGAACTGACTGTCAAAGACCTCTGCTCAAAGCTACCCATACAGCAGCATGTGGCCGTATACTTCATAATTATGTAGATGTGGATAGTTTCCAAGGCTCAGCGAGTTCCACAATGAGGCATTATACATGAAACCCTTCACTTTTATCAGATTTACCTCACTGCCACTGATTTAGCTTGTGTTTACATATATGTTTCACATATTAAACACAATCACACAATACACATGCTTAACTGTGCCTGGCATGAGCAAACATACAGTCATTTCAAACTGAGCATAATTTAACGGGGTGTCTTTCAAATTTGATTTGCCTACATTTCAGGATGGAAACACCAATTCCCCATATAACCAAATTCAAGCCAATATGTTTCATGAAATGAAGCCAGATATTTTTGTTAAACTGACACTGAATCCAAAAAAGTTCAGAGGGTAGCTCTTTATAACCACTGGGGTAAAGTATGAAAAACTTAGTAACATGAGCACGGAAAGGCAGTGTGTTTTAGAGAGCTCTAATATATCACTATTAGCACATAGACACAGGATTTTTAGGCGCCAAGCCATAAGGGGTGTATTGGCATGCTTACAGTAGTCTTGAATCAGCTTTTGCATTGCACTTCTGACTTCCCATGATATATCCATGCCAGAATCTCACAGAAATCTAGCTTTAGGTAACAGGAACTCTGCATTAATGTATTCCATCAAACATATGGTGGAACTATTCCCCCTAAAGTGTGGGATTCAATCTTATGCATTCCTTCAAAGTTATTACTTTTTTCACAAAATAAAGTTATCTATTCATTAGCCTCCCAATATATATATACAGTATATATATATATATATATATATATATATAATTTTTTTTTTTTTTTTTTTTTTTTACTGTTTGGCAGCTATCTGAGGGAAAGGAGGATAACAGATAAGAGAATGGTGGTTCAACCCAGAGGGAATGTTTATGAACAATGCAAAAAAACGTCTCAGGTTACGACTGTAACCTATGTTCCCTGAGAACAGGGAACGAGACACTACGTCAGAATGACGCTATGGGGAACGCCTCAGGCGTGACAGGTGTCTGAAATAAATATCAACTCACGTCAATTATGTTGACCGGCGACAGCCCGTGAATCATCAGCTTGATTGATTAACGCGCAACCTGGATGTATAAAGGGAAGCCTTGCATACATGACAACATCCTATCGTCTGAAGGGACTGTTGCAGGCAGGCCCCGAGGCATGGCAGGAAGACGTAGTGTCTCGTTCCCTGTTCTCAGGGAACATAGGTTACAGTCGTAACCTGAGACGTTCCCTTTCGAAAGGGAACTCTACACTACGTCAGAATGACGCTATGGGGAACGATATACCAACGCCACCATGCTGAGGGGAGTGCATGCCCAAAGGCAGTGACAACTGTCCGAACCAGTAATTCAGAAAACACTGGAACCACTCACCCTTAGGTCACATCGGGCTGTCAGTGACAGCACTCCCTACCGGTCATCACCCAAGCTAATGAACCAAGAAACCGCCAAAACATAGTTAATGGGGGGTATATCTGGGCCAGCTCAAAGGCTTAGGACCACAGCTTCCAAAAGAAGGGGTCCCTTCTAGGGAGTGTGGCTAGGGGGCCCAAGGGACTCCCAGCCAGTCACTATTCAGGGGAGCGTGCCACCTGAAATACCACCAGGCAGGCCTGACCTGGTGTCACTACATAAGACACTAGAGTCTGGCCACTTCCTGTCTGTCTGAAGACAGAGCCTCTGGACACTTGCCTTAAGAAGGCATCCAACCCGAGGGACTGCAAAACAGGCAGTGAACCACTCAGCCCGGATCTCAGAGACGGGAAACCCTGGAGAGTATGACTCAGCATAGTGCTTTACAACCCTTGCCAGCGAGGGGAGTCTCTCTACTCGATCCATGGATCTACCCAGTGTTTGTGTTTCAAAACACTGAGGAGGCCTGTGAGGGCCTAAAGGGAGCTACCTCCAGGAAGGCCTGGTAGGACCTCTAACCTGGCGACCACAACATGGGGGAGCTTGTATTCAACCACAATATGTGGGAGCTTACCTTCAGGAAGGCCGGTGAGGCCTCTGACCTGGCAACCACAACATGTGGGAGCTCATATTAGGAAGGCCGGTGAGGCCTCTAACCTGGTGACCACAGCATGTGGGAGCTCCTATCAGGAAGGCCGGTGAGGCCTCTAACCTGGCGACCACAACATGTGGGAGCTCATATCAGGAAGGCCGGTGAGGCCTCTAACCTGGTGACCACAGCATGTGGGAGCTCCTATCAGGAAGGCCGGTGAGGCCTCTAACCTGGCGACCACGTCATGTGGGAGCTCATATCAGGAAGGCCGGTGAGGCCTCTAACCTGGCGACCACAGGATGTGGGAGCTCACTTTCAGAAAGGGAATAAAGCGTACAGCGCACAACCCTTACCATAAAAAATGGAAATAGAAAGTACATGAAAGAAAGTGCATGTACTTAGCCATTCTGAACCCAAGAAGGCCTGATGAGGCCTCTAACCTGGCGACCACAGCATGTGGGAGCTCATACTCGGGAAGGCCGGTGAGGCCTGTAACACGGTGACCACAGTGTGTGGGAGCTCATCAGAATGTGGAAGTTAGCTAGAGAAAAACATCTGTCGTAATAAAGTGACGACAGGAAGTATCTAGAATGGGACCCGAAGAGAAAGACCAGGGTCTGAGCCACATAGGAAGGGACAGAAGCGATACGCGCATGACCCTTACCATAGAAAATGGATTTTAGAAAATACACAAGACATAAGTCGTGTGACTTACCATAAGCATGGTATAAAAAAGGTACGGAACGTATGTACCAAAAAGGAATGAAGTAAAGGTTTGCTCGTACTTCATCACTCTAAAAACACAGTATGTGTGAGCCCACATTCGGGAAGGCCGGATGAGGCCTGTAACCTGACATGTAAAAGCTCAAAACCAGGAAGGCCTGGTGAGGCCTGTAACCAGGGAACCACCTTACGTGGGAACCTATAATCAGGAAAGCCAGAAGAAGCCTGCAACCTGATAGACACAATACGTGGGAGTTCTCATTCAGTAAGGCCTGGTGAGGCCTGCCACCTGACATGAAAGAACTCATAACCAGGAAGGCCGCAGAGGCCTAAAGCCTGGTGACCACTAATTGTGGAAGGTTAAAACTCAGGAAGGCCGGTGAGGCCTGTGACCTAACGACCACCGCACGTGGGAGCTCAAATTCAAGAAGGCCTGGTGAGGCCTATAACTTGATAATCACAGTAAGTGGAAGCTCACAGCATGTAGGAGCTCACATTCAGGAAGGCCGGCGAGGCCTGTAACCTGACATGTGAAGACTCCTAACCAAGAAGGCCTGGTGAGGCCTATAACCTGGCGACTACAGTATGTGGGAGCTCATATACAACCACAGTATGTGGGAGCTCATACTCAGAAAGGCCTGGTGAGGCCTCTGACCTGATAACCACAGAATGTGGGAGCTCATAACCAGGAAGGCCAGATGAGGCCTGTAACCTGATGACCACAGTATGTAGGAGCTCACATTCAGGAAGGCCGGTGAGGCCTGTAACCTGACATGTGGAGGCTCTTAACCAAGAAGGCCTGGTAAGGCCTATAACCTGGCGACTATAGTATGTGGGAGCTCATATACAACCACAGCATGGGGGGAACTCATACTCAGGAAGGCCGGTGAGGCCTCTAACCTGGCGACCACAGCATGTGGGAGCTCAAATCAGGAAGGCCTAGTGAGGCCTCTGACCTGATAACCATATAACATGGGAGCTCATATTCACCACAGTATGTGGGAGCTCACATTCAGGAAGGCCAGTGAGGCCTGTAACCTAACATGTGGAGGCTCGTAACCAGGAAGGCCTGGTGAGGCCAATAACCTGGCAACTACAGTATGTGGGAGCTCATATTCAACCACAGTATGTGGGAGCTCATACTCAGGAAGGCCTAGTGAGGCCTGTGACCTGACAACCACAGCATGTGGGAGCTCATATTCAACCAAAATATGTGGAAGCTCTCATTCAGGAAGGCCTGGTGAGGCCTCTGACCTGATAACCATAGAATGTGGAGGCTCATATTCAAGAAGGCCTGGTGAGGCCTAAAACTTGATAACCACAGAATGTGGGAGCTCATATTCAACCACAGTATGTGAGAGCTATACTCAGGAAGGCCTAGTGAGGCCTATGACCTGATAACCACAATATGTGGGAGCTCATATTCAAGAAGGCCTGGTGAGGCCTATAACTTGATACCCACAGTAAGTGGGAGCTCATATTCAACCAAAATATGTGGAAGCTCTCATTCAGGAAGGCCTGGTGAGGCCTCTGACCTGATAACCACAGAATGTGGGGGCTCATATTCAAGAAGGCCTGGTGAGGCCTAAAACTTGATAACCACAGAATGTGGGAGCTCATATTCAACCACAGTATGTGAGAGCTATACTCAGGAAGGCCTAGTGAGGCCTATGACCTGATAACCACAGTATGTGGGAGCTCATATTCAAGAAGGCCTGGTGAGGCCTAAAACTTGATAACCACAGAATGTGGGAGCTCATATTAAACCACAGTATGTGGGAGCTCATAATCAAGAAGGCCTGGTAAGGCCTATAACTTGATAACCACAGTAAGTGGAAGCTCACAGTATGTAGGAGCTCACATTCAGGAAGGCCGGTGAGGCCCGAAACCTGACATGTGAAAACTCCTAACCAAGAAGGCCTGGTGAGGCCTATAACCTGGCGACTACAGTATGTGGGAGCTCATGTACAACCACAGTATGAGGGAGCTCACATTCAGGAAGGCCGGCGAGGCCCGAAACCTGACATGTGAAAAACTCCTAACCAAGAAGGCCTGGTGAGGCCTATAACCTGGCGACTACAGTATGTGGGAGCTCATAACCAGGAAGGTCGGATGAGGCCTGTAACCTGATGACCACAGTATGTGGGAGCTCACATTCAGGAAGGCCGGGTGAGGCCTGCAACCTGACATGTAGAAGCCCATCACCAGGAAGGCCGGTGAGGCCTGTAACCTGGCGCCACAGTATGTGGGAGCTCATAACCAGGAAGGCCTGGCGAGGCCTGTAACGTGGCGACCACCGTGTATGGGAGCTCATATTCAGGAAGGCCTAGAAAGGCCTGTAACCTGATATCCCAGTATGTGGGAGCTCATAACCAGGAAGGCCGGATGAGGCCTGTAACCTGGCGACCACAGTATGTGGGAGCTCATAACCAGGAAGGCCTGATGAGGCCTGTAACCTGATTACCACAGTATGTGGGAGCTCACATTCAGGAAGGCCGGTGAGGCCTGTAACCTGACATGTGGAAGCTCATAACCAGGAAGGCCTGGTGAGGCCTATAACCTGGCAACTACAGTATGTGGGAGCTCATTTTCAAGAAGGCCTGGTGAGGCCTCTGACCTGATAACCACAGTATGTGGGAGCTCATATTCAACCACAGTATGTGGGAGCTCATACTCAGGAAGGCCTAGTGAGGCCTATGACCTGATAACCACAGTATGTGGGAGCTCATATTCAAGAAGGCTTGGTGAAGCCTATAACTTGATAACCACAGAATGTGGGAGCTCATATCACAGTATGTGGGAGCTCATATTCAAGAAGGCCTGGTGAGGCCTATAACTTGATAACCACAGAATGTGGGAGCTCATATTCAACCACAGTATGTGGGAGCTCATTTTCAGGAAGGCCTAGTGAGGCCTATGACCGGATAACCACATTATATGGGAGCTATATTCAAGAAGGCCTGAAGCGGCCTATAACTTGATAACCACAGTATGTGGGAGCTCATATTCAGGAAGGCCTAGTGAGGCCTATGACCTGATAACCATAATATGTGGGAGCTCATTTAACCATAGTATGTGGAAGCTCATATTCAGGAAGGCCTAGTGAGGCCTATAACCTGATAACCACATTACTCCTTGACAGTCAATTCCTGGGAGCTCACCTCAGGGAGGCCCAAGCACTGTCCGGTTGCAAAATGGGGACTGTCTGGTCAAGGAGGCCTGTTAAGACCTACTACCTGACCATCGAAAAAATCTTTAGATTTACTCCCATAACATTTTGCCCCAGACTCTAAAACAGGAGATGTGGTCTGAAAAGAAACAGAAATATGTTAATTTCACATTTTACAAAAAGACCAGAATTACACCTGCTCTTTTTGTTCACTGCTCATTTTTCAATTAAAATGCAGCCAAAAACACTGGGTAACGCGATCTGGATGATAGGCTGAATTACTAAATATCTAACTTCTTAAAAGTCAGATAATATTCCATCATTTTAATTCATAGAATTAAATGCAGCCATACTCACCAGACAATACTGTTTTAACATTTATACTTTCTCGTAATCTACACACTGCCTCGGCAAGCGCGAGAAAAGAGCCGTTAAAAAATATTTGGCTTTCATCCCTCGAGAAGAAAGTCAACAGTTGCGAGGTTGAAACATCCGACAGCGCACGGATTTTTTCTTTCTCATGCGCGCCGAGATATTTCTTAATGAACACTGCCAGCACCCTCAGGAACTGACTGTGAACGCCTCGTACCCAAACAGTATTGTTTCACAGATCGCACGCACCACAGCTCAGATGCTGAACCCTCCTCCCTCGAGAAAAGGGTCCGCGAAAGCGGAGCATTTTTAAATAAAAAACGCTCACAGTTTGCACAAGAGGCTCTCTCGAGAGCCTCCCGCGCGCTTCAGCGATATTCTCAATACAGACAAACAGTCCCTGAAGACGAAAAGATGTTGTCATGTATGCAAGGCTTCCCTTTATACATCCAGGTTGCGCGTTAATCAATCAAGCTGATGATTCACGGGCTGTCGCCGGTCAACATAATTGACGTGAGTTGATATTTATTTCAGACACCTGTCACGCCTGAGGCGTTCCCCATAGCGTCATTCTGACGTAGTGTAGAGTTCCCTTTCGAAAGGGAACTAAACAAAACAAAAAATCTAGTGTCTGTGCTCTATAAATTCCGCAAAGAGAGCTGCTCAGTGATGAAGGCGGTGGTCCCAGTATGGTGATGCAGGGAATTAGCAAGCCAGCAGGGTTTCTTTACACCTCCTTGTCAACTGCTCTATGTAAACTGGAAGAAGTTTGACCTCATGAGATGGAGAGTCAATACTCGAACCTTGTTCTTCCCTGCCAGTGTTTATATCGCCCTGTGGTTGATTGTCTCATCGTAATACTTTTCACTATATTTTTTCAGTTAATACCATTTTGCCCCCAATCAATAACTTCTCATTAATTTGTGAATGTGAAAAAATCAGTTGTTACAGAGTTATTAACATGTTATTACTACATTCACCAGTTTTTATCATTTCAACGTAAAAAAATAATTTAAATTCCAAATTATACATGAAATAGAGCAAAACCAATATGCAGTAAAATATATATATTTTTTAATATTCATTATATATTTTTTTATATGTAATCAAGTCTATATGAAATTTGTCAGAACATATAATCTCAGAATTACCAATAATTAGTCTTGCAAGAATGGTCTATTGTCTCTTACATTTTCTCTTTTATTTAAGCAATCTGAATCTCTCAGTTATCCTGACTGCCTAATAGGAAACGGAAGTGGGAATAGTGCAGTTAGCATTAATGCTAAACATCTCCACCTGGTCAGCCTGAGGGCCAGTGCCAATCCCCACCCACCTGCAGCATATATGGACTATGCTGAAATAGCTGTATTGTTTTTGGAAGGGAGGTTGCAGTGTTTAGTAGCGGTGTAGGGGTGGGGTAAATGGTCCTCTAACAGCTGCTGACCCCAAAACATTTCCTTACCCACTAAACACACACGCACGTATACACAAGGGTCTGGTTTCCATTTCAGCTTTCTGTTGGAAAAGGTGGAAAGAAGTTGACCCTGCCCTGTGCTACTCCATTCTAACTGACAGCTCTACGTGTTAAAGCTGTGATATGGCACACGCACAGCCTCCCAATTTAGCCCAAATGGGTCTTGACTGCTACCAGACCTTCCCGGTATCTCTGAGCAAACCCTCCTGCACCCTGCCGCCACTCTGAACATCATCAATCTCCATAAGGGCTTTCTTGGCAAAGCTTTGCTCATTATTATTGTTGTGTTATGTTTCAGAAAGCTAAGAACGTAAGCAAGGCTGCCGATGAGTTAAATGTTACAGTCCTTATGCTCTCTATAATGGACCTAGTATTATTTTGAAGTGTTTTTTAAAGTCTTTTGAATAAATTATAGGACTTTAAAAATCTCATGAAATCACAACTGGACCACTTTAAGTCGATGTTAATTAGCTTTAAGGCCATCTACTACATGGTCAAAAATTGTGTTGGCACCTGAACACCACACCTATGTGCGTGTCCTTTAAATGTTGGAACATGGATGTATAGGTTTGATATGTTAAAGTTTACTCAAAAATGAAACTCATTTACTCACCCTTCATGTCCTTCCATATCTTCTGTGAAATGCAAAAGAAGATATTTTGAAAAAGGTTCATAAAATAAAAGTCGGTGCGGTCCAATGTTGTTTAGGAATATCTTAAGAAATTAATTAAACGTTTAATGCAAATGTTGTTGCATTCACAGTCACCATATTTGACAATAGTACATTCCGCTTTTTAAAGACCTAAATTTAGATTACTTGTGATTTTATTGACAGCAGTAGTTTTTAACTCAGAAACAGAAACAAGCAATAGCTAAGCAGATGCCCATGTAAAATTACCTGATCATCAAAATAAACTGCATATAAATCAAATCTGTCTAATTTTGCTGAATGAAATGTTGACCCAAGACAAGGTCGACCCTGTGCAAGCTTTGGGGGTGTTATCTACTTCGTCTATTTTGATCATCATTCTGAATCCGATCCAGATGTAGTCTTTGACAAAAACGCGATTTTCTCAGCTTTTGGCTTAAAATGTTGCTTTTTTATGAAACTTACCCATTAAGAGTTGATAAAAGAATTATACATGAAGCTAGAATAAATCTTTTTGTTTGTGTGTGTGTGTGTGTGTGTGTGTGTGTGTGTGTGTGTGTGTGTGTGTGTGTGTGTGTGTGTTTTATTTTAAGTAGAGGGTCTGTATTTTCTTTTGATATATTGCATGTTCAGATATTCATTCAACAAAATATTCAGAGGACCCTGAAACTTTTGTGAAAATGATATATATATAAAAAAAAATGCTGTTGCTGGCTGGTAAATTTTTTCAACTGGCAAATAAAATAAAAGGTTTTGTACAAAAAAAATCGAACTAATATGAAAAATTAAGGATTGAACTTAGATGTGATGTAAACTTAATCTTGGAAACAACATATTGTCTAATATCATACTTAAGATCAGGGTTCGAATTATGATTTCATCTTTGTGGGGGTCTCTTTGAAAAAAAAAAAAAAAGTAGCCTATAGTACTAAGTAGCTTACTAATGTAAATAAATTAAAATGTTTAATAAAAAAGCATTGCTAACACAATTCTGTTTAAATAGTACATTTGGTTTAATTTGTCGGTTAAGTGGTCCAGTGGCAGAACTTTTGCCAAGCGTGTCAGAGGTTCTGGGTTCTAATCCGCACTTGTATAGTTTTTTTTTTTTTTTTTATCAAAACCGATTATGTTTATCAGTGGTTGTATATCAGGCAAGGACACGTTTGTGTGCATTTTGTTTTGTAATTTCACCGGAACGAATAGAGAGTCTCCACAACGGATTGAATCGCACGTCCGAGTGAAGACTGTGCGCGAGCCACAAGATAACACAGTATCCGCGCCACTGATCACAGCGGCAACGAGCACTTTGATCACTTGATTTAACAACACATTTCAGTGCTAGATCGCCTCTTATTTAACAAACGAACTAAATGACTGCCCTGCTAGTTAACTGAAGATGTTTTATTTATTTGTATTGGTATATTAGTGCCGCAAGATGTTTCCAAAGTGGTGGGGACAATATCGACCTTAGCAAAAAGTGTTGGGGACATGTCCCACCCGCAAATTACGCCTATGTTAAAATAACACTTGCCTGATGGGTTATGCTACTGCTAGAGCGGACATTGACGTCACTTCTGTGAGTTGAGAAAAGTCAGTAAAAATCCTGGCAGAAAGTGAAGCATAAGGATGGAGTGTCATGACGATCCGAGATCCCGCGAGATCCATGTTTGGCAATTTGTCCTATCTGTTAAGTCACGCTAAGGAAAATTGCTTTATTTGTAATTTAAAATAATGGTGCTGATGATTTTTAGAGACCCCCACCACAGGTGTATGATTTTACTGCTTTCATGGGAGCTCAACCTCTCTCTATGGGAGCTCAGCTCCCACTGGCTCCCACGTAATTCGAACCATGCTTAAGATTTTTCTCACAAAGTGTTCAGTAAATGGGTTTGTATAGGCTACAAGAAATATAATTGTCTTTTTATTTTAAGAAGGGTCTTAAAATGGGTCTCTCGCAAGGAAATTTGTGGGTCCTTGGCAACAAAATAAAAAAATAAAATAAACAATAAAACACTGATGTCTTGTTCACACATAAATAAATGTTTGTCCAATTAAATGTCCTCCAAAATAAAAATGTCCCTCCCACTAAGACAGCTAACACCAATTACTAATAGCAAGTATCCAATCATAGTTCATGCCTGGCTATTTGAAAAATAAAATAAAATGATTTTAAGGAGGTCTTTAAATGACTCACAATATAGGCTTGGCTATGGTCTCTATATTAATCAGATCTAAATTCAAATCTGTATGTAATGCAATGATAGCATTAACGATTTCAATAGAAAATTGCGAGACAAGCACACAACACAGTAGATGTTGCTAACATGCCCCACTGCCAAATTATTTATGGACACAAAACTACTTCGACTAACACCAGCCGTGACCCCTGAGCTATTCGCCACAAAACACTGACTGTCAATACCCCAAACTGATGAAAAATAAATCTAGTGTTCACCACATTCTTGTGTGGGGGGTTGGAAATGCAGTGAAATGTACGCTTAGGTTTGAGTTCCTGCAATATTTATTATACGCATATCTATTATTCAGCAGGTTAGGTGAGAGAGTTTCAGTGGCCAGACAAACAGGCATGTACCACTGATAATTCCTGAAATCACTGTGGAGTGAGGGACCACAACGGCAAGCTTTCTTCCCACTAACATCTGTCAAATAGGCCAGAAACAATCACAACACACATGGCTTCTCCCACCTTGTCCCTCTCAGCCAGATACAGTACTTTTTCCCAACAACTCACATGCTAGTTCAAAATAATACATTAACAGTTTGTGTTTCATGCCACAAAATGCACCTTAAAGGGATAGTTCACCCATGAATTCTGGCATAATTTACTCATCCTAATGTTGTTCCAAACATTCGTTTCTCTTTGGAACACAAATTAAGATCTTTTTAATGAAATTAAAGTTTTCTGTCCCTCCATTGACGGTCTACGCAACTACCACTTTCAAGCTCCAGAAAGGTAGTAAAGACATAAAAACAAAAAATACAACAACATAATTTACCACTTTATTTACAAAATATTAATCTCCAATGCACATTCACTAGAGCACCATTCGTGCTGTGTTGACGCGAGAGCAGATGTTGTTGCGTGGACGCACGTTGGAGATTAATATTTAGTAAATAAAGTGTTGATTATGTTTTTTTTTTTTTGTGTGTCTGTTTTTTTTGTGCAAACAAAGACCTCGCATCTCTTCATAAAATTGAGGTTACTGGAGTCTTTACTACCTTTCTGGTGCTTGAAAGTGGTAGTTGTGTAGACTGTCAATTGAGGGACAGAAGCTCTCAGATTGCATTAAAATTATCTTCATTTGTGTTCCAAAGATGAATGAAAGTCTTACAGGTTTGGAACGACATGAGGGCCAGTAATTAATGACAGAATTTTCATTTTTGGGTGAACTAACCCTTTAATGCAGTTACAAGCTCAAGCTAAACCCTAGTAATGAAAATTGCAAATAAGCAGCAGAATACTTCACAGACCAAACAAAAATTCCTGGAAATCTCTCTCTCTCTCTCTCTCTCTCTCTCTCTCTCTCTCAAAGGCATTTGCTATTGTTTTTAGTGTGCCAGGGAATTCAAAAATATACACGCATGGATTTGCTTATGACAGAACGCCTCAGGAGTTGATTACATATTTCAGTTCCTAAAATAGTTTTGTCTATTCCTAACACGCTCATTAAAGCTGCGGCTCTGTGATCATATGTGTGTTTTCAATTCCCAGAATCCCCGGAGCTTCTGAAGTCAGATCACCTCTTGACAAATCTTCACTGGTTTTCTGCAAAACACTGGCTGTCCTTGACATGAATGTCTGTGTGTGTGTATGAACTGTGTGTGTCTGTGTGTGTGAACTTGCTCTAATTTTTAATGATTTTCTTTTATGTATATATCTTTATTCACAAAGTGTATGTAAGTGTTTGTAATTATAAAGCAAATATATTTTTGTGTGGTCCAGTATGTGTATGCTATGATGTGTTTTCTGGAGAAAAAAAGAGAAGAATATTGCAAAAACATTTTTTCTTGCTTTACAATTGTTTTGCTGTAGTTCATGTAAAATGTTTAATTTGAGAGAATTTCAAATTGTTTAATGAATAAAAAAGGGGCTAAATGTAGTAATAACAAGGTAATAGCATGGTAACAATCAAAACTTTGTGTACTAGTTAATCATAACCACTTTACATTTATCTACAAAGATGGATTATTTTAGAGTGAGACAAATCAACTAATACAACAAAAAATAACAGAATATAACAAATCCATTGCTAACATTTATTGTTGTTTGTGCAGTTGTCATTTCCTGGAAGATGGTGTAAAAAATATAATATTGCTAAATATGAAACGTTTCAATTAGAGGGATGTCAAGATGAAGAAACATCTTCAGGTTCTCCTCATGCCGGCGTAGTAGAGTGAACAGAGCGAGCGGTCCAGGTGCATCTGGCATGCAAGATGGAGGAAGTCCCGTGTGTGTTCTTCCAGCGGACGTTCTCCCTGCTCCAGGCAGAGCAGCTGGACAACAGTAAGAATCCATAGTGTAAGGAAAAAAGCAAAAAAAGGGGTAAAAAACGCCACAAAACTTAACTTCTGTTATGGTCCTGTCTTCTGTCATTTACTGGTTGTATAGACTAAACTATGACAAAGATGAAAGTCAAGGCAAGTAACAACCATCAAACACAGACGAGACAGGACTAAGAACTGAACAAAACAGGGAGTACTTATACAAGAACTAAATGAAGGAATTATTGAGATAATTGATGGGCAACAGGTGAATACAATGACTAAATCAAACACAGAACGGAGAGAACGGGGTCAAAACACAAAGGAACATGACCATAACAGAACATAACTTTGACATTTATATCAGAAATGTACAATAATAAATGCACAAAAAATATCATTACGATGTCCACAAATCAATTTCAGTTGTACATTTAGTTTAATTTATTGGCGTAGAACTCATGTTTAATGTGATAGTTTCATCCATCTACTATAATATAATATATTGTTAGTCTTGAGAGTACTTACCTTAGTGAATAAATATGTAGATCCGCACTAAAGATTAGTATGTCCTAATAGACTGGTATTCAAATTTTTTGTTAATGTATAAAACCCAATAAGCTGGGTCAAAATGACCGGTGGGTGACACCAAAGAAAATAACCCCAAAAATATTACCTAAAAGGCTCAACTCAACAGTGTCGATGCAGGTATGTTTTCAGTTATACCGTGTGTGAAATGAATGAGTGGCATTAATGCTAACACATCAACATCATAAATCACATGAGAGGTGGTGCCCACCTGCCCAACTCTGACCACAGATCATTTCCTGTGAAAGAGTGGGCAACTAAAAGAACAGCTTGTTTGTGCTGTTTACTGATCAGAGATTATTTCAAAAGTTTGTTTATATATGGTTAAAATTAGAAATATGGAGGAGGAAGTTAAATCGGCAGTAAGCACAGACAACAATGTTTACTATACACAGTCCTGTTTATTCCTTGGGGTCTGATAGACGATGCAGAAACAAATGTCTTCGCTAAATCAAGTATACTGTCATTTATTTGACGCTGGAGTTGTTTCCCATAGTTTTGGAGTGCATACTTTATGTAAGTTCTGAAGAGTAGGCATCACAAGGGCCTCTGAAAACATGAATGGTCAAATACAGTCTCAAATATGGCAAGACATATTGGTGCTGTACATGTAAACGGAGTCTTTGCATGTGAAATTAATGTGTGGTTTTTTTTTGGGGGGGGGGGGGGGGGGTTGCTATTGGGTCTAATGTAATTGGTGCTAGCCAGTCGTTGATAACTGAATACCAGTTGTAAAACAGAACATTCATTTTAGTTAAATACCAACTGGAATAATAGTATCCTCTTTGCCTTGTGAACATCAGTTTTTACTTGTTTTTCTCTGTTAACTGTTAACTTTTTACAGTTTTTCTCAGTCGCTTTGGTGCATTTCTCACATCACTATTTACATTTGCACAACAGTTAGTTTAACCTCCACAACATTTAGTCATTTGTGCACATCATAGTAGCAGTTTCTCATTACTTCCAACAAATTGCAAATGCTTTTGGACATGCATCAATTGCTTTCATACAGCTCTCTGCTGTTTTATAACATTATCATTTTCTTATGTCATGTCAGTCAAAATTAACTATACTTGTGAATGCTGAATAGTCATTCCATATAAAACTAATAGTCCTCATTTCATTGCTTGAGTCATTACATACAAAAATGTTGAACTAGTTGTCAAAATCTATCAAGCAAATTTTACAAATTTTTTAAAATATTTTTTTTTCCTGAAAATGTCTCCTAAATTGAACAATTTCTCTCAGGTGAATCTCAGCTTTCACTGATGAGGAACATCTGGACATGAATGAATGATTACAGTACTATGTATGTTGTATGTTCAGTTCCAATATGTACTGCAATATTGTTTACAGTTGTGCACAGCTCTACCCAAAGGGAGTTTATGTTTGTTGTAAATAAGGGTGTATTTTTTCTTTTGCACAATGCTGTGAACAAATTAGAATTGCAAAGAGCATGCAGTAAAAATGTGAAACATACATATTCAGTGTCTTGTACTCAGTTACCTCACTAAATACAGTAATGTGTAACTTTACTGTATTTTTCAAATGGCTGTGCAAATAGTATATAGTGCTGTCTTAGGCATTTTCAGGTTGTGTCACCAAGATCTGACTTTTTTGCATTGGAAAACATTTACAGAGTAAACTGTCATAATGAAAACATGACAAAGCCATTTGACTATCTTGTTCATAAACAGTGGTGTCAGGACTTTTCATCTTGATGACACTGACACTTTCAGTGACATGAATACGTGCTTTTGAGGAATGAGCTATCCATTTTGAGCAAGTGACACGCTTTTGCAGGTTATCAACTAGGTTTTGCAGTTTGTACTAATTGTTTTGAGAACTGCATTAACTGTTGTGCAAATGTAAATAGTGATGTGAGAAATGCACCAAAGCGACTAAGAAAAACTGTAATATGGCCATTCTGGACAGGGACGAAGTTCTGAAAGTTATGGCATGTTTTCACAGAAAAATTCGCAACTGTTTTATTTCAAAAGATCATGGAAAATTTTACTTTCCATGATATGACTTTAGGCAGAACTGTGGGCCCTTTGTTGTGGTTGGTGCTTTGGAAACATCGTGATGGCATATAATTATTCCTCCAAAGAACAAGGAGAATTTGAGAAGGGAAGAGAAGAAATAGTGGCTATATGACAAGGTTGATGAGTGGCGATGGACAACAGCATCTTTTAGTGCAACAACAACCTGGCTTGAACAACCCAGGCTTGGGCAAGGGTAAAATCCCAGCTCAATGGGTCAGAGGCAGAATGCCCCTTTGCATCAGAGGATGAAGAATTCTTGGCAAATATTTTTAATATCCCCATGACAGTAATCTGTGGGCGGAGCGCTGTGAATCTGGCCACAGTATGGCTTAAAGGGGGAAATAAGCTCTAAAATAATGTGTCCTACGCACACTTCTCATCCCTGACCGATTGTCAGCCTTCCTTCTACTGAGTGATTTCCTTGAAGATGTACCTGGGCACAAATCAACTGATGTGTCTGAGTAAAGAAGTGAATAGGAAAAAGGAAAGCAAAGGAAACCGGCTCAGCCCAGTGTAGTCCGAAAGAACATGACAAAGATTGAGAACATATAAAGCTGTGAAATACCCATGGATCACTTTAACTCTTTCAGTGAGGTGTACAGTAGTGCATATTAACACAAACACACATGTATGCACATGCACACAAGCTAGATAAATAATGTCAGTGATGTCATGGGAAATAAATAAATAAGATTGGTTTGTAATATATAATGTTTGATAGACAGACAAACAGAAAGACAAACAGACAGATAGATAGATAGATAGATAGATAGATAGATAGATAGATAGATAGATAGATAGATAGATAGATAGATAGATAGATGGGTGTGAAGGAGAGCTAAACCTCGCCCTCCTTTCAAATGCCCCGCCCCCCCCCCCCCCCCCCCCCCGGTGTCACCCTTTAAAGATATGCAAAATTAATCCACAATGCTGTGCTGAGGTTAAGCTAATGGTCTCTATAAGGCCATGCCGGGACAGCTTCGTCTATTTCCCAAATACACTCTAGTCTGGCAGACGCCTCAGTAAGAGGTGACAGCTGGGGCTGGAGATGTGTTTATCACTAATTTATCCTGACAGCTTTCAAGAATTCTGGATGAGGATGCAGCCTCATTTGCATAACAACCACCCAAAAATTATACAACCCCCCTGATTTTGACAAAATTTGAATGAGACAACATTGTCAACAGATACAATGGAGATAACTGTCATGTAAGGAATAATTTACGAAGGGCCATTGAATTATTAGAAAATAATGCACACCCGAGGTGGTAATGCATTATTTTATAATAATTCCACAGACCGGATTCAATTATTTCACTTATAAGGTTACCACACCTCAAGACATTGTCCAAATGTTGTATTTCAGAATATTTGTCAGGTTTTTGTCCTTAAACACTTCCACACCTCTGTTGCTAATTCCAAAATGTCATTTTAGAGCTAGTAAAGTAGTCTTGAGTATTGATAGCAGACTAATGCAGTTATTAATGCAGTTATTAGAGAGAGAGAGAGAGAGAGAGAGAGAGAGAGAGAGAGAGAGAGAGAGAGAAAGCGAGAGAAGGATTAAACTTGTGTGAATTACCTGAGTCTGTGTGTCTGTCAGTGTGCGACAACATCGTCACTACTAATAGCGAAACTGTAGCTTTTAAGTTGCTAATCTATTTGATAAAATCATCAGAGCAGTGCTGACAGCACTGTGTGACTGTGTCCGTACTGTGTGTGTGCGTGCGTTTGAGTGGGGGGGGGGGGGGGGGGGGGGGGGGAGAGAGAGAGAGAGAGAGAGAGAGAGAGAGAGAGAGAGAGAGAGAGAGCGTTTGTGCTTTCTGTACATAATCAAATTTAATTTTGAATTTTGTGGCAAAAAACATGGAAATAATTTGTTGTTTTTATTCTATTGTTTACTATCTTTATTTGCTTGGTCAGTGTCATTGTACGTTTTGGTTCTTTTGCTGTTGTAGGCTGTAAGGACCTTTGAAATAACTGACATCTTTTGGCGAAGTGATCTGGACATGTAATGCGATCAAAACCTGTCTGGAACTACTTTAGCCATGCGTTTCCCTGAAAATAATTGCACACCTTAGAATGTTCGTCATCCAATCAGATTCAAGCATTCAACAGCCCTCTATTATAAATTAATATAGGCTATACCAGCAGGTGGCAGTAGTCTATATTCGTCATTCAACTGAATCTAGGACCGTGGATATGCAAACCATAAACAAAGCAGCGCTTGCCAACCATTTTGAATATCAATCAAGAATCATGTCTTTGATCATAAATCTTCCCTTTCTTCATTCCATGTCAGTATGGAAATATTGCGTATTGAATACTCAGGTAAGATGATGTAAAATTAGCCAGTCAGAATGACCTCTCTCATTGACTGATTGGTGTGTTACCCATCGGGTCTATTGGTGCTTGTTTTAGCCGACAGAACATTTTCAAAAGTAGTGACATATACTGTAATCTGCTGATTGTCTGTGTCTGATGGTGCAGTGGGAATTATGCTGCCTAAACAGGCATCTCACTAGATTTTGAAACAGAGCTTATCAGCAGTTTCCATTTACCAGCAGTAACCCAATACAGACAGTTAAAACCGTAAAGGCTTTGAAAGACCTTTAAGTGTAGCATGCATGCACATTCACCACTGATCTGGCCTTTTATGAACTCTTTTCCAGTCGCTTTCTCACATACTCCCTCCAGGACTCTTTGTTAAAGGACCGGCAGACTTTCACAGGCTAGTATTATTGAAAACACATATACAAGATTTGAAGAAAGGCTGGGAATGCAAAGCCAGAGTTACGCTATACATGCAGTGCAGGCACAGAATCGCCTTGATTATAGAGACATGCACCAGGCTCCTTCTGTAATGAGCTACAAGGCCCATGTGTCACAGTTAGCCACTGCCAAAACGGAAAAGTAGACACAAGATGTTTGCCGCTGGCCCCTAAACTTGTATTTTACCCCCTGTTCGCTTCTCTGTATGCACTGAGCTTCAAATGAAAAACACAGCCTTCTACTATGCAGCCTGGGGCCGAGAGCGCACTGAGTGAAATGTCAAGAAGGAACAACTTAATGTGCATTAGAACTGGAAGCTGATCTACACAGCGGGCGCCACAGTAGGGGGTGTTTCGTGGTCATGAAAAGCATGCTAACAGGCACACATACACACATCCACAATCAGAGATAGCATGGCTAAGCATCGCACTGGAGCAACCAGTTTGTAATCCCGAACACATGCACACGTACCCATGGAAGCGTTCAACGCCCCCTCGGAGGACCCGCTCTCTCTCTTGTCCCAAATCCTGGGACCATAATGGCAGTGGTGGTCTAAATTAAAGATGATTCCCTGTTGGTGCGAATGCTGTTAAGTCAAGTGTGAGAGGATCCCTGACCCAGTAATTATAATTGCAAACTTTCCCTGAATATTTAATGCTACACTACAGCTGTCAAACAAAAACAACAATGGAGATTAGGGAAGAATCGGCGACAAGATAAACAAGATAAACAGCCTTACGGTTCTCATAGAATCACATCACCGTGGCATGGCACTTTTATGTTTTAGAAGAGTATTTACTCTTCATTATCATGAAGGTGAAAATAAAGCTTTTTGATATTGTAAATTAAATGGCTTTGCATGTTAAATGAATGTGTGTGTGATTGGTGAAATTAGCAGGTCATTGAGTTGCACATTATTAATGGTAAATTACACACTGATGGCAACAAGTTTGCCAAAACATCCCTTACATTAAAATGATACTGATGTTCAAAATATTATAGAGATTTTCCTTGTGCAAATTTACATAAACTAGCCGTAGTTGTCTCTGTCTCTTTCTTTCTCTTTCTCTTTTACTTGTTCTTTGTTAACAAAAATAATTGGCCACTTACGATTATATGAAAATATATTACTAAAGATATAATTTACCCAAAATTAAATTTATGGGATTAATTACTGACCCAAAATCTGTGTGACTTTCGTCTGTGAAACACTAAAGAATATATTTTAAAGAATGTTTTTGCCCTTGCAATGAAAGTCAATAGGCTACCCAACTGATTTATATATATATATATATATATATATATATATATATATATATATATATATATATATATATATATATATATAGGCTATATAAATCTTTATATTTGTGACTTTTGTGACTTATTTCAATATTAATATATAATATACTGTATCTTTTGTGTTCCACAGAAGAAATTACACTTTGTTTTCCGACTGACAGTAACACTTGTTCCCTTTCGTAAAGGGAACTCCCGCTGCATCGATACTCGATACTTTGGGGAATGCCTTCGGCATGACGCGTCTGAAGTCTACTATACAACTATTCCAATCTGGATTGGTGCAACGTCATTACGTCACCCGTGACGTCGCATGTGACGGTGATCCGGAAGCTATAAAACGGTCACAGGAACCAGGAAGTGTTAGCTTCTGGTCTTCAGCAAGCGCTCTATGTTACAACTGTTTGTCATATTTGGTGTTGTTTGTCCCGTGGAAAGAGTTTGTTTGTCATGGCGGAGAAACAATTCAGGCAGTGTGCGTCCCCTTGTCCGCGCTATTTGGCCGAGGGTGACACACACTCGCTTTGCGTGGTTTGTCTGGGAGTGGAGCATGCACAGGCAGCACTCGAGGGTGCTGTCTGTGCTAACTGTGAAATCATGCCCCTGAGAACGCTCCGCTCCCGGCGAGCTATGTTCAATGAGGCCGGCCAGCCTCGCGATCCCCGTGGATCAGGTCCCGCGTCTGTCGAGGCAGCGCAGCGTCTGCATTCATGGGGATCGCAGAGGGATCTAGTGGATGATGTTGAGACGGCTTCGGCCCGTTCTCAGCATTCTGAAGCTAGTTCCCATAGTTCTGCTCAGGGTGTGGAAGCCGCTTCTTCTGCCCCGACAGTGGAACCGATGCTCGAATTATCTGGTTCCGAGGAGCTAGATAGTTTGAGCATCGAGGCAGGGGGATGTGAAATTTCGCCACCCCATTCCCCTGCCTTTGAGGAGCTGCTAGAAGTTGTGACCAGAGCGGTAGAAAAACTAAAGATCGACTGGCCACCTGAGATGCAGGAAGCGACTAAAAAAAGTAAACTCGATGAGTGCTTCCTGCAGTCTCGGTCACAACCTCTACGCCGGAGTCTGACATTTTTTCCCGATCTCCACACCGAGGTGTCGAGATCGTGGAATAAGCCCTTCTCCTCGAGAATATCTGGCCCCAATGTCCATCTATATTCAAATATAATGGGTGCCAGGGAGGAGGGCTATGGGATGATGCCCAGGGTTGAAGAGTCGTTTGCGTCGCACCTCTCCCCTGACGTTGCATCATCCCTGCGGGCTCCGGCGCTTCCCACCAAGCCCTGCCGTACAACATCGGCCTTGGTTGGGAAGGCATATATGGCGGCAGGTCGGGCTGGTAGTTGTCTGCATACAATGGGGCTGTTGCAGGCATACCAGGCCGACCTCCTCAAAGAGGTGGACGACAGCGGGGAGGTCGCCTTCGACGACATCCGCGAGAAGCGTCGAGTGGTCGACTTGTCTCTCCGTGCTACCAAGGAGACGGCCCGTGCCATCGGCCGCTCCATGGCAGCACTGGTAGCCACGGAGAGACACTTGTGGCTGAACTTGTCGGGCATCGGGGACAAGGACAGGGCTTGTCTCCTCGATGCCCCAGTTTCGCCTTCTGGCCTTTTCGGCGACGGTGTCAACAATGTCGTCGAGAGGTTTCAGGAGGCGAAACGACAGTCAGCCGCATTTAAAGAACTTATCCCCCGCCGTCGTTCCAGGTCTCGTGGGTCTGCTGCCAGGGGGCAGTCCCATGAGGCCGCCGCCAGCTCCTCACACCTGCTGAGGCAGAAGGAGAGTGTTGCCTCTCGTGCTCCTCCCCAAGGGGCTTGGAGTCGGAAGCAACACTCTCAGTCGAAGCCTTCCAAGTCGAAAACAGATCTGAGGACTGTTATTCAGGCTAGGAAGGCTTCGGCTAAGAAGCAGTGACGGGAGGCTCAGGCCTCTGAGGGCGTCCCCCTCCGCGTGGGCTTTTTAAAACTTCGCTCCGCGGAGCCCTCAGGAAATCGATGTTGCTTCCCGCCGTCAAGTGCGCTTCGGGAAGCATCGACTTCTAGCGAAAGTACCATACAGAGTGTTCCTAGGAAATCTATGACCCTGAAACGTTCGCTACCTCTCACGAGGCCTGTAGAAAAAATTATTCGGTTAGTTCCTGCCTTAAAATCGCTTCAGGTTTCCGAAAGCAAAGATGAAAATAAAAATAAAACACCTGAGGTCAGTCCTGAAAGGCTGATTCCCTTAGTAGATTATTTAGACACCTGGAAGGGTCTTCAAAATATATCTCAGTGGGTCCTGAGGGGAGTTGAGAAGGGATATAGAATTCAGTTTCAATACAGACCACCTAGATTTAGTGGTGTTGTTCATACCCGGGTATCTCCTGACCAGGCTCAGGTGATGGAAGATGAAGTTCAGACTCTCCTAGCTAAGGAGGCCATAGAATATGTGCCCTTAGAGCAGAGGGAGTCCGGGTTCTACAGCCGGTACTTCATAGTTCCAAAGAAGGATGGTGGGCTGCGTCCTATTATAGATCTTAGGGTTTTGAATAAATCTTTGAGGAGATTCAAGTTCAAAATGTTGACTATACCTATGATCGTTCAACAAATCAGATCCGAGGACTGGTTTGTGACGATAGATCTAAAAGATGCATATTTTCATATTTCCATCATCCCACAACATAGGAAGTTCCTTAGATTCGCTTTTGGGGGAAAAGCTTATCAATATAAGGCATCAAATTCTTCTTTGGTCCCAGGACAAATTTCTCTCTGTCAGATCTATTTACATTCCTGGGGTTGAAAATATGGGAGCAGACATCCTGTCGAGGCAGGGGCTGAGGCCCGGGGAATGGCGGCTCCACCCTGAAGTGGTTGAGCTTATATGGAGAGAATTTGGCCGGGCGGAGATTGACCTGTTCGCTTCTTATGAGAACTCTCATTGCCCGCTCTGGTACTCTCTCTCACATCCAGCTCCTTTGGGTCTGGATGCCATGGTACAGATGTGGCCGAGGTCACGTCTGTACGCTTTCCCCCGATCGCTCTGCTCCCTGGGGTTCTAGAAAGGGTCAGGAGGTACGGAGTGAGACTACTCCTTGTAGCTCCGTACTGGCCGGCCCGAATTTGGTTCTCGGACATTATAAGTCTCTTGGAGAGTCCCCCATGGCAGATTCCTATTAGGAGAGATCTTCTGTCTCAGGCTGGTGGTACATTATTCCATCCAAGACCACAATTGTGGAGACTATGGGTCTGGCCCCTGAGGGGGTCGCACCCATAATCAGGTTGACCTTTCTATCGAGGTGGTTAGTTCTTCCTGTCTAGAACCCCACTCTACTAGGAACTAAAAATGTAGGTTAGGGACGGCATTGAACCTAAGTTAATTATTGCCCATTGGCTTCAGTACTAGTGTTCCATCCTGTTCTCTAACGGGATCTCCCGTTCATGCTTAGGGCCTCTGTGGCGGCCTTAGTGCCCTCCGCAAGCCTCTAAGGGTGTGCATGTAGGGACATTCCCACTGAAACTCCATGTTCCTGTAGATTGGAGGATGAATCCTTTTCATCCAGCCTATTGGCATCAGGCTGATGGGTTATCCCTGGCACCCATCATGTCCTGTGGGTGAGATATACGGTTATATATTGGAGATATATAAGTATATATAGGAGAATCTATTGAGTCTGCTTCCTGCTCGTCTTACTCCCTGGAAGAGTGGTGGTGCTGCCCCCTCTTACTTGCTAGCGTGGGAGCCACTCAACGTTATCGTTGCCCGGTACTGAGGTACCTGTAGGCAATGTTAAAAAAAGATTCTTCGGGTATTCCATCCTCCATTGCATGTGTCGGATGGTCAAGGTCGTAGCCTTTGAGGTTCCTACGTTAGGCCTCAGGCTGAGAGGAGTCAGCCCATCTAGTTATGCATCAAGGGTTAGGAGCTATTCCCTTTATTAAGCTACAGTTGGTTATCTAAAAGGTTATCTAAAACCTCTCATATTTGAAGTACAAGGTGCACTTTTGCCTTCACCTCTCATCTAATATTTTCTACTGTCTGGGGCTCCCATCCATGAGGTCAGTCGAGCCTCCGGCTCCAGACCTCCCCTTCTTGCACCAAATCTTATGACAAGCTAGTTTGGATCTGCCCTCTACTCATTCTATCGTCCGTGAGTGTACCAGTTGCTTTATACCAGGGCGTTTTTTCTCTCAGTGTGGCGCGCGGGTATTCGTTCCCCAAAGTATCGAGTATCGATGCAGCGGGAGTTCCCTTTACGAAAGGGAACGTCTCGGGTTACGTATGTAACCCTCGTTCCCTGAGTAGGGAACGAGACGCTGCATCCCTCGGCCACACTTTTCGCGCCCCTGGGAACGACTTGCTTTGACCAATTAGAAGCTAACACTTCCTGGTTCCTGTGACCGTTTTATAGCTTCCGGATCACCGTCACATGCGACATTTACACATTTACATTTACATTTAGTCATTTAGCAGACGCTTTTATCCAAAGCGACTTACAAATTAGGACTAAATAAAGCGAGTCATCATGAAGAGGCAAAAACAACAACAACGCAAGAAGTGCTCAGAATACAAAGTTCAGGCATTATTCAGAGTAGCATAAGTCTGATAAGTGATGTTTCAAAGGAATTATTATTATTATTTTTTTTTTATTATTTTTTTTTTTTATGAGGTTAAGTGCTCACGGAAGAGATGGGTTTTCAGCTGTTTTTTGAATGTTGCCAGTGATTCTGCATTCCGGATGAGGCCGGGGAGAGCGTTCCACCAGCATGGAGCTGTGAATGAGAATGTTCTGGAAAGTGATTTTGTGGCTCTCTGTGATGGAACCACGAGACGTCGCTCGTTGATCGATCGTAGGCGTCTGGTAGGGATGTAGACTCGTAGGAGTGAGTGAAAATAGTAGGGAGCTGAGCCTGTGATAGATCTGTAAGCAAGCGTCAATGCCTTGAATTTGATGCGAGCAGCGAGAGGTAGCCAGTGCAGAGAGATGAACAGGGGAGTGACGTGGGCCCTCTTGGGCTCGTTGAAGACAAGACGAGCTGCAGCATTTTGGATCATCTGTAGAGGTTTTGTTGCACATGCTGGAAGTCCGGCCAAAAGAGCATTACAGTAGTCAAGCCTAGATATGACCAGGGCCTGGACGAGAAGTTGTGTCGCATGCTCAGTTAGGAAAGGCCTGATCTTCCTGATGTTGTGCAGTGCAAACCTGCATGATCGAGCTGTCTTTGAAATGTGATCTGTGAAGGACAGCTGGTCATCAAGCGTTACTCCGAGATTTCTGACCGACCTTGATGGGGTGATTGATGATGACTCTAGCTGGATGGTGAAGTCGTGTTGTATAGACGGATTGGCAGGGAGGATGAGAAGCTCAGTCTTTGCCAGGTTGAGCTGCAGGTGATGTTCCTTCATCCATGTGGAGATGTCCGCCAGACAGCTTGAGACCCGTGCAGCTACTGTGGGATCATCTGGTTGAAACGAGAGGAAGAGCTGTGTGTCATCAGCATAGCAGTGGTAGGAGAAGCCGTGTGCCTGTATGATGTGTCCCAGTGATGTAGTGTAGATGGAGAAGAGGAGGGGACCAAGTACTGAACCCTGGGGAACCCCTGTGGTCAGTTGATGTGCTCTGGATACCTCACCTCTCCATGCGACCTTGAAGGACCTACCTGTGAGATAGGACTCAAACCAGTGGAGTGAATGTGATGCCCAGTGATGAGAGGCTGGACATAAGGATCTGATGATTCACAGTGTCGAAGGCAGCAGACAGATCCAGGAGAATGAGGACTGAGGACTTGGAAGCAGCTTTAGCGATCCGTAGGGCTTCTGTGACTGACAGTAATGCAGTTTCTGTTGAATGCCCTTTCTTGAAGCCAGATTGGTTGACATCCAGCTGGTTGTTTAGAGACAAAAAGGATGTTATTTGGTTGAAAACAGCTCTTTCAAGTGTCTTCGCAATGAATGGTAGGAGAGAGATAGGTCTGTAATTCTCTACAGATGATGTGTTTAGTGTTGGTTTTTTAAGCAGTGGAGTGACCCGAGCCTGCTTGAATGCTGTAGGGAAGGTGCCAGTATGGAGGGATGAGTTGATTATGTGTGTGAGTGATGGTAGAAGTGTCGGAGAGATGGCTTGTAGAAGGTGTGAGGGGATGGGGTCTAGAGGGCAGGTGGTAGGATGACTGGAGAGGAGAAGTGTAGATACTTCTTCCTCGGTTAGCGAGGAGAAGGAGAACAGTGGGATATTGGCTGTGGAAGCGGTCAGTCTGGGTTCCTGTGTGTGTGGAGCTGAAAACTGACTGCTGATAGATGTTGTTTTGTTGGTGAAGAAGTTCGCAAAATCGTCAGCAGTTAAGGAGGAGGAGGGTGGTGGTGGAGGTGGGCAGAGGAGAGAGTTGAATGTCTTGAAGAGTGAACGTGTGTTGGAGGAGCTGTTGATCTTGTTGTGGAAGTATGAAGATTTTGCAGCATGAACATCCACAGAAAAGGAAGAGAGGAGAGATTGATACATACTCAGGTCAGATGCGTCTTTTGATTTGTGCCATTTCCTCTCCGCTGCCCTAAGTTCAGTCCGGTGTTCCCGAAGAACCTCAGATAACCAGGGGTTAGGGGGAGTAGCACGTGCTGGCCTGGAGGACAGAGGGCAGATAATGTCTAGAGAAGAGGTTAGAGTGGAGCATAAGGTGTCTGTTGCTGTGTTCACATCCAGAGATGAGAATTGTGAGGGTGGGGGAAGAGAAGATGACACGGCAGAGGAAAGATGGGAGGGAGAAAGTGAGCGCAGGTTTCGCCTGAAAGTGACTGTTGGGGGTGTTGGTGGTGAAGGGGTAGAGAGATGTAGACTGAAAGTAATGAGAAAATGATCTGAAACATGGAGAGGTCTCACCAGGATGTTGTCTGTGATGCAATTGCGTGTGTAAACCAGGTCCAGTTGGTTGCCTGATTTGTGAGTACCTGTGGTGATGAGTCGTTTGAGATCGAAAGAGGCTAGGAGAGAGGTGAAGTCTGTTGCATGCGGCTTTTCGAGATGGATGTTGAAGTCCCCAAAGACTAGAAGTGGGGTGCCGTCCTCAGGGAAAGTGGACAGCAGCACATCCAGCTCATCTACAAAGTTTCCCAGCTGACCAGGGGGACGATAAATGACTACAATATGGATCTTAATGGGAGTTGTAAGTGTAATAGCATGATATTCAAATGAGTTGTTGTTGCATAGAGAAGAGAGTGCGGAGTATTTGAAATTGTTAGAAACGAGGAGCCCTGTTCCCCCACCTCTCCCAGACTGGCGAGGGGAGTGAGAGAAGGAGAAATTGCTAGAGAGAGCAGCAGGGGTTGCTGAGTCTTCTGGACGAATCCAGGTCTCAGTCAAGCCCAAGATACTAAGAGTAGAATGAGATGCGAAGGCTGGAATGAAGTCAGCTTTATTGACTGCTGACTGACAATTCCATAGACCCACGGAAAGAGAGAGTGGAGTGTGTGAGGATGAGAGAATTGGACGCAGATTGGCAGTATTGCGTTGTCTTTTGCGCGCGATGAAGGGGCGTTGGCGAGAGATAACAGTAATGTGTTGAAAGCACATGTTGATGAATGTCAACAATAAGATAAGAGAGGGAAGGAGAGGGGAAAAGGAGATACGTAAGTGCCTTTCTAGTGTCCTTGCTCGGTGGAGTCGCGCAGGTAGAGTCGCTGGTCTTTACCCGAGTCGGTCTTCACACGAGGAGGCTGAACACGAGAGCTGAACGCTTCCGCTGACGCTTCCGCGACAGCGCGCAAATTACATAGTTATACAGATAATGCTTCACCGCTTGAGTGAGTACAGCTGTTTCGCTCGGGCAATTAAGTAAAATAACGTGACAATGTGCCGAATCGAAACTGCTGAGAGCAAATAAGGCTTAAGTGCAAATTAGACTGCAATATTAATTTTCACTCGCGGCTTTTGTTTAATGTGGTCAGCGCGTCTACTCAAATACAGAATTATGTGAAGTTTAAAAATTGAAAAGAAGCAGAGAATCGAAAATGGCCTTACCTTGACTAAAACACAACACTTAAATGACAGGAAAACTGAGTAGTCCAGAAAAACACTTGCATGCGCGTTCTTTGCCGTGCCTCTTATGCTGAACGCTGGTCCTGACGAATGATCTTAAGTTCCTCTATTTATAACTGTTCCTACAGATGCTGTTTCGCTCGGGCAATTAAGTAAAATAACGTGACAATGTGCCGAATCGAAACTGCTGAGAGCAAATAAGGCTTAAAGGGATACTCCACTTTTTTCGGAAATAAGCTCATTTTACATATCCCCCAGAGTTAAACAGTTGAGTTTTACCGTTTTAGAATCCATTCAGCCGAACTCCGGGTCTGACGGTACCACTTTTAGCATAGCTTAGCACAGATCATTGATTCTGATGAGTCCAGTAGCATTTCTTTCAAAATGACCAAAGAGTTTCAATATTTTTCCTATTTAAAACTTGACTCTTCTGTAGTTAAACCGTGTACTAAGATCGACGGAAAATGAAAAGTTGCGATTTTCTAAGCCTATATGGCTAGGAACTACTCTCATTCCAGCGTAATAATCAAGGAACTGTGCGGCTGTACCATGAGTGCAGCAGGCGTAATGATATGACGCAGCGCCTGAAAATAGTCCCCAGCTCGGTAACTTCTTCCAACGTGACCGGGACTAAGTTAGTCTAACCTATTAGACCTATTTTCAGGCGCTGCGTCATATCATTACGCCTGCTGCACTCATGGTACAGCCGCACAGTTCCTTGATTATTACGCTGGAATGAGAGTAGTTCCTAGCCATATAGGCTTAGAAAATCGCAACTTTTCATTTTCCGTCGATCTTAGTACACGGTTTAACTACAGAAGAGTCAAGTTTTAAATAGGAAAAATATTGAAACTCTTTGGTCATTTTGAAAGAAATGCTACTGGACTCATCAGAATCAATGATCTGTGCTAAGCTATGCTAAAAGTGGTACCGTCAGACCCGGAGTTCGGCTGAATGGATTCTAAAACGGTAAAACTCAACTGTTTAACTCTGGGGGAGATGTAAAATGAGCATATTTCCGAAAAAAGTGGAGTATCCCTTTAAGTGCAAATTAGACTGCAATATTAATTTTCACTCGCGGCTTTTGTTTAATGTGGTCAGCGCGTCTACTCAAATACAGAATTATGTGAAGTTTAAAAATTGAAAAGAAGCAGAGAATCGAAAATGGCCTTACCTTGACTAAAACACAACACTTAAATGACAGGAAAACTGAGTAGTCCAGAAAAACACTTGCATGCGCGTTCTTTGCCGTGCCTCTTATGCTGAACGCTGGTGACGGGTGACGTAATGACGTTGCACCAATCCAGATTGGAATAGTTGTATAGTAGACTTCAGATGCGTCATGCCGAAGGCATTCCCCAAAGTATCGAGTATCGATGCAGCGTCTCGTTCCCTACTCAGGGAACAAGGGTTACATACGTAACCCGAGACGATTTCAATAGTCCAGTTTAGACATTCTATTTACTATAAGTAACTTTGCAACTATATGTCAACTTATTCTACTAACCCTTTGAACCTAACAGTCTACTGATAATCTAATGAGAGTTAGTTGACATGTAGTTGCAAAGTTACTTATAGGTAGTAGAATATCTGTGGACTATCAAAATAAAGTGTAACCAGAAAGTCATACAGGTTTGGAACCAACATATGTGTGTGAGTAAAGGGTTTTTGGGTGAATGATCCTTTTAAGACTATTAGTAACATGAAATCAAAACCAAATGATAGTGTTATTCATCTGTCCTTGGTGGAGACCAGATAAACTAAACTAGTTGGTCAGAATAATCTTGCTGGGCATTAACACAGCTAAACATGTCTTATGTAAACACACCATAAGTGACAACACTCAGTTTTTAGTTTTCATTTAAATTTTAAAAAGAAACTACAAATTCGTACACAAATATATGTATGTGTGAAGTTACAGTATCCAAGAACAATAAAATATAATAGCATACCATTGAATGTCTTACAAAACTGGGCATGAATTGTTTGCTCAGTGTGTGTGCCACTAACTTGAGTCTAACTTGACAAAGTGAGGGCAGGCCCTCTCAGCCAAAATTAATGAACTGAGAACGACCTTGATCAATGATTCAAAGCGAGGAGCAGCAAAGCTCTCCCTCCTCTGCCACTCTCGGTCCAGTCATTCATCAAGTGTTCTCTTTTGATCTGTGGACTGGATCGCGTGTGCCTGACCAATCACAGCGCAGCCCCGCCCAAACCCGCCATCCTCCTGCCCATAAAGATATTAACCACACTAATTGAATCCAATGTTGGTGACCTATAGGTCACTGTTCAGGTATATATTGTATGCTGAGCATACTTGCAATTACACTTGCAGCAATGTGTTAATTAATTTTCTTTCTTCTTTTTTTTTCTTCTTTTTTTTTTGTGAGCTACAAGAATTCTCTTTATTTCTGTATGCCTTGCTGGGGTAAATTGTGCTCTATGATGCTGCTTCAATGCTTTTGTGACTTTTTTTCTTTTTAGTTTCACCTTTTTTTTCCCAGACCTATTACATATTATTTGTCCCTTGGAAAATTCCTGTTAAAAATATTATTACAACAATGAGCTCTGTATATATTGATAAAGATATAAAAAAGTTACAGATTTCTTTCTTTCTTTCTTTCTTTCTTTCTTTCTTTCTTTCTTTCTTTCTTTCTTTCTTTCTTTCTTTCTTTCTTTCGTTCTCTTTCTTTCTTTCTTTCTTTCTTTCTTTCTTTCTTTCTGCACTCTCTCATTTCCTTTTTATTCTTCTTCGTTCCTTAAATTTCCTTGTTTCCTTTTACCTAACATTTCATATCCTGCAGAGTTACAATGTGAACCATAAATATATTCCCAATGCTCCACTGCTCTGGATTGTGGACAGTGTCGTCTAAAGCTGGCCATGGGAAAAGAGGTCATTAGTTGCACTTACGTTTTAAAAGTGATTTTCCCTCTTCCTCTCCAGGCTACAGATTACTGGATTATATTCCAATACATCTGCTTCAATATTAAGGGTCACATCATCAAGATTTTCTAAATCTCTCGGACTAGGGATGTGAGATCTGAGAGATATTTCACGTTTGGGCTTGAAAGCTGATTAGCTGGCACTTATTTTACTTTCTGCCCCTGCAAAGCTCACTAACAAACACATGTCTGACCTAACTGTATATTATTTTAGCTTGTCACATGACACACTGGTCAACCAATAATTTTAGCTGGTTTTCAACAGCAATTATTGAAAATATATATTTTGTTTAAACACTTTGAAGAGATTCATATGGCAGAAGAATGCATGAGTTTGTATATGTATATGTGTATATATATATATATCTAAAAATGTTTAGGAAAATCAATTATGTTCTTGTGGCTTTTTCAGAGTGTTCCTTTGTTGTGGGTGTGCGAGCGTTATTTTTCACAGTCCATAAAGTATTCTCAGGCCAACCCACATCCATTATGGGTTTCTCCAGCACAAGAACAGAGAGAGGAAAGTTGTTCATCAAAGTCTATGGAAACTCAAGGCATTAATTATGGCGACAGAGGCGGTGTGGCATTCTGGGGTCCACAAGAGGGTCACAATCACTTTCAAATGACCCTCGACACGCAGCTGGCTGTTCATCTAAGCAGAGGCCATCTTAATGTCAGTATAGGGTCTTCATCAAAGAGTTTTGGGCATACAGACATTAGGAAAACATTGGGTCAGTTCTATAACGTATGACTATACTTACTCCAAATGGAGCATATCCCCCTCTGGACATCAATCGCAGGAATAAATGTTCCTCCCACACTCATATAGGTTCATGCTGATACCATACTGATCACTCTGCACGCTTTTAAATGTCCACTCTACTGATCTTTAAAAACATTGTTTACTATTAAGATTGTTACATTGTTATTGAGATCTCTTCTAAACTTTAGAGGAGACAAATGTGAGAGATCCGGAGTCTCTAGCTAAGGAGAAAAGTCTTAGCACAGTGTGTGATGTTATTGAGATCTCTTCTGAAACTTTTAAGGAGACAAATGAGAGAGTGTTAAGAGTTTTTGTCTCAGGAGACAAGCGTGAGAAGCCGGAGACTCATGTTAATGTAACCTCATTTATGTCTAGCAGAAACATTTGAGATGTTAAAGGTTTTTTCTTCCCTCTGGGTATAGCTTCTATGTCATTCATCCACACCATTTCAATCAAGAACAATACATGCATTGTCATATTTGAAGTTAAGTGTAGAAGGTGTTTGGTTGCACAATGATTTAGCAGTGGAAATCATGACCTGTTTTTACATGCATGCAAAATGGGTTGTGCAAGACAAATGTTATGTAACAACCCTGAAGCACTGGTACTCAAATAATTAAGAAATTACTTATCTTAGACTAAACATCTTACTCTTGTTTAATCCATTGCTTGGAATATGTGCTGCATATACAATGCTGGGCACTGAAGATGAATTTAAACTAGTAACCCTTGATATAATGAAATATATAATGCAATTTAAATAATAGTTACAGTATTAGTAATATTAGTAAAAATTTTAAATGTAACGTGTTTCTCCTAAAAAAATTAAGGGGGCCGGTTGCAAAAACTTAAAGTTTTTCGTATGCCTGGTAATAACTTTTTACATTCAAAAAGTTTGATCTGTTTAATTTGAATTGGAAAAGTAAGTCTGATTGCCCTTTGGTTATCTGATACTATTTCTTAAGTTACTTTGCAACTATGCTAAGTTTAAGCAACTGGCACCAGAAGACAAAGCTGATACCTAAATGAGACGTATGAGAGAATAATCAGCCCTTAGTATCCTGAGAACAATAGCCTTGTGAGCAGCACGTCGACATCGAGGTACAACAGAACCTCAGACAGTTTGTTAGCGGTTCTGAAGTAATTACTTATTCAAAATAAGTACCTATTCAAGAGGGTATGCATTTCGGATGCAGCCTAGTAGCATGCGATATAAAAGTATTTGAAAAAAATAGTATGTCTGTATTGACAATATTCTCAAAACATCAGGCGAAAAGTACCCAGATGCCAAGGAAGAGGAATTCAGGCAACATGCCAACATGGCAAATGCATCCGCATTTCATACTATACATACTGTAACATACTTTTTAGTGGCTGCAAATTTCGCATATATTTACTTATTCAAAATAAATATATCTACACAGCCATTGTTTTTGCACTTCCATTTGGCATCAGCATTGTTCTTCTGTAAAACTGCTTGTTTTCAAACTTTTTTATTTAAAGAGTTCCAGGTGTTTAATGTTTAAAAAAAAAATTGTTGTTGAGAAGATAAAAAAAAAAAAATTGTTTTTGTTTTTAGAATTAGAATATAAATTAAGTTAATATAAATAATCCAGCACACAACCAGCAGATAAGAGGCACATAATTCCATAAGTCTAAGAGCAGTGTATAACCTTGGACACACCTATCAACCAGAAATATTTTGTGTCAACAGTTCCGCGAAATTGAAATTTTTTCACTCTTTCAACATGTAAAACCATCTAAGCTACAAATTTGCTGAAAGAGGGTCTCCATAACTGCTTTAACCTTCCTCCTTTCATCCTTTTTATATGAGGCCACAGGGCAAAAAGAGAACAGAGATGTTGGAGATTGACAACCTCCCTTCCCCAAAGGCTGGAGAATTGGGATCTGAGTCATAGGTCTTGCTAATGGACTTCAGTGTTTAAATATCATTACTCTGGCTTTGGGGTTGTGAAGACGGGCCCTCGCACTGCCAAAGGGGGGAATCTTGAACCATGGCGAGGCTCCTGTTAAGCCGTGACAAAATACAGGTCTGGCGAATCAGCCAGGCACAAAACAAATCAAGATTAATGGACAGAAACTCCCCCATAAGAGTGGGGTGAAAACGGTGCTGGGGGCAAAAAGAGAGATGGAGGAGGGGGAGAAGTTTGGGAAGTTGAAAGAGAAAATAAATGAAGACAAAATACTCTCTCCACACTCTCTGCATCATAACTTTTAGGCAACTGCATGGATCAAAGGTCACTGAAAAGGCAACATTACAAATACCATTTTTTGCTTTGTTTTAAAATACTTTAAATATCTAACGGTCAATGAAGGCCAATTGTCCTATTAAATGCTAAATATGATTAAATCTATTAATCAGAAACATGTTGATATATATATATATATATATATGGGGTTCACTTTATTTTGATGGTCCCTTTAACAGGTTCTGTTGACTATAAGTAACGTTGCACCTACATGTCTACTAACTCTCATTAGAGTATTAGTAGACTGGTAGTGTTAGTTGACATGTAGTTTCAAAGTCTCTTAAAGTCAGTAGAATGTCTGTTGGGGGAGCATCACAATAAAGAGTTAGTAGATATTAAGCAGACAGTCTGCTAATACTCTAATGAGAGTCAGTTAACATGTAGTTGCTAAGGTGCTTATACTGTAGTAGTCAAAATAATGTTCAAAAGGGACAAAATATAAGTCAAAATATATTTTTCCAAAGCACAACAAACAATTAGGTTTATAATGACCTAGTAAGGATTGTCATTTCAGAGGCACGGTTTCGTTTAACCTCCATCCATCCAGTCATTCTCACTATTGTGATGGTACATCATGCGCAGTTAAACTCCATTCTGCTCAGCTGTCCTCACAGATGGCAACAGTGATCTAATCATTCAAAGCCTTTAACTCTCACTGCTGCCAGTGCAGCATAACTCAACATTAAAATCCAGAACCGTGCAGGGTGATGATCATCCTGTCAATGCAAAAGAAGAGCATAAGCTCATTGAATTATGTCTATAAGAACAGAAAAAAAAAGTAATATTACATTTTATGACTGGTTGTAAAGATTAATAACTCTTTATTAATGTAGTAAAAAAAAACTTTGGACTCTATGAAACCTAAAAAAAAGTTGCGTTGTATGTTGTGAATATTCCATTTAAACATTGAATATTAATTTGGTTATCTTTTAAGCGCATGTGGTGCCATGAAAGTCTGTCTCAAACTTTTCTCAGTAGGTACATTCATTCAAAAATGCTGCCTATCTTTTTCGGACACAGCCTTCAGCTATATTCGAAATGGAATACTAATGCACAACCCACTGTGAAGTACAGTATGCTAAAAACAGTACTGTATGTGAAGCAGCAGGATGCACTATGAAATGATAAGCGATTCAAACGGTATGCTATTGTTGCCACATTACCTCACTACATAGCACATTACAAGTATAGTGAACAACATCCAGATCTATCTATATCTATCTATATATATATATATACATATCCATCTGTCCGTCTGTCCGTCGATCCATCCATCCATATATGAACAGGAGTGTTGCACTAAAAGAATGATGAAGAAAAAATGGCTGCTGAGGCTACATTGAAGCCGAGGGGGGTTACTAACAGAGATGATGAATGAAAGAGAAGCACACTCTGAGAAGCGTCCGGGGAACTGTTTGAGGGGAAACAGTGTCCGTTTGTGGCCTATGATAATACTTTCCATTCAGCAGGGCTCACAGTGAGCTGATTCCTCTGATTGCAGCCTGGCGCCCTGCTGGCGAGGCTCAGCACCCAAATTAAATCCACTCTGTACAGTTATAAATTATAATGCTCTATAAACAACACCCCCACAGGGAACAGAGAGATAGAGGGAGAGAGAATATTTAAAACTGTCCCCTTAAGGTGTGAATAGCTTTGATATTCCTAAAATACATATTAGAAGTCATTCAATCATAAATACAAGAGTATACATGGTTTATTACATCTGAAATTGTAGAGTTCTCTCAATAGACAAACACTTGAGCATTACAGTATTTATGAGGTGAAACAGGCTAGTGACTATTTTATGTTGCAACATGGTGATATATCCTCCTCCACTTCAACTGGATTCCAAAGTTTAAGATTGTTTAACTGAGCCACTGAACCAAAACACAGCAGCTGTGCGTGACCAAGCCGCCTATTTTACAAATGTTTGAAAACACGAAGGGGGAAAGACGTCTCTCCTCTTGAAAGTTTACTTTATTTGTTTTAATTGCACTGTGCTTTATTCCTTTGAAATTTATTAAACCAAATCTCAAAAGCCCATAGAGTGGTGCAAGTATGACGTAAATTTGTAAACAAGTTAGCATTTTAGCACGTCCCGAAGTCAATGGTTTTTTGAATTGGTTTTTGGTTAAATGGCTGAACGTACTCGGTTACTAACGTAACCTCGGTTCCCTGAGAGATAAGGGAACGAGTATTGCGTTGCAAACGCATTGGGAAAACTACTTTTCTCGAGAATATTGAAGCCTTTATTTTAAAACGCAGTGCAGCTGCACAGCGAGCTCAGTGCAGGCTATCTAAGCGCGCTGATTGGGTGTGCTGGGGCAACTGCACAAACCTATGGCGAAGCTCGCTCATGCCGAAAGCGCGCCAGAATGTGCATAGAAATGACAGCAGCCCATTCTTCACCATTGAGACAGGTTAAATCGACTGAAGCGAAAGCACCTGACATTAGCATAATAGCACGGCCGGCAACTCAATACTCGTTCCCTTATCTCTCAGGGAACCGAGGTTACGTTAGTAACCGAGTACGTTCCCTATAGATAACTTTTTTATTATTATTATTGCGTTGCAAACGCATTGGAAACCTGTTTTAAAACGCTGTGCTATTAGTAGATGACTTCTCTGACTGATGTCCGGGGCACGTGTGGTAATTCATATTCGTATGGGTCTAGGTTCCGAGCTAAACACCAGCTGGTGAACACTGACAACTTAAGATGGTAGAGGCACCTAGTGGACGGAGCTCTAGCCTCAATTATGGTGTTCAGGACTCCCTCCGGGAGGTCCCTGGATACCCGTTGAGGGGCCATGCATGGAGGGCCCACAAGTAGGGACGAGGGTGCCAAACTGTCCTGTTCGCTTGCATGAGGAGGTCTGTCCTCAGCGGAACGGGCCACGGAGTTGTCAGGGACAGCTGCATCAGCTCTGGGAACCATATCTTGGTCCGCCAGAGGGGAGCAATTAGGAGGACTGCACACTTGGTGTCCCTAATCCGTTCGATGATCTGAGGGAGCATCGAGACCAGAGGGAAAGCGTAAAAAGAGGGAGGCTGGGCCATTCGTGGGCCAGCACATCCTTGCTCTTTGAAAAGATGATTGGGCAGTGAGAGTTGTCTTCTGAGGCGAAGAGGTCGACCTCTGCCTTGCCAAAGACACTCCACAACAGAAGAACCGGTGGAGAGACCATTCCTCGGGGGGAACATTGTCTCGAGATAGCATATCTGCCCCCTGGTTCAATATGCCCGGCACGTGCGCCGCTCTGAGCGAACACAGGTTGGCGTGAGCCCATAACAGGAGCTGTTTAGCCATGGTATACAGGTTGTATGACCTGAGACCGCCCTGGCGATTTATGTAGGATACCACCGCCATTTTTAGGGCTAGAAAAACCGCTCTAATTTCAAGGCAGTTGATATGTAGGCGCTTCTCAGTTGATATGCAGGCCTGCCCTCGTACAGAGACCCAACCTAGGTTGAAGGAGTCTGTTGAAATCATCTTCCTCTTCGAGACCAGACCCATGCTCACATCTGACTGGTACCAGTTGGTGTCTTTCCAAGGGGCCAGGGCTCTGATGCAGCCCTGGTTTACCCTGATGTAAGTGGCCTGAGCACCACGCATGAGCCGGAACCTGAGGTTTTAGCCATAGCTGAAGGGGACGCATACGCAGTAAGCCTAGTAGGAGTATTTGGATATGGAAGTAAGCATCTTTCAGATCTACTGAGAAAAACCAGTCCCTTGGGTGAATCTGCGCAAGGATGTGTTTGGTTGTTAGCATCCTGAACGGCCTTATCATAAGGGCCTTGTTCAGGTGTCTGAGATCTAAAATAGGCCTGAGGCCGCCGTCTTTCTTCGGAACGAGAAAATAAAGGCTGTAGAAGGCCGACTCGCTTTGTGACTGAGGAACCGTTTCGACAGCTCCCTTTCTCAGCAGACTTGTCACCTCGGATTGGAGGACGTGAGCCACATTGCTCCTTACCAATGTGTTGACTATTGCGCAAAAGCGCAGGGGTCTGTGAGCAAACTGAAGCGAGTAGCTTTGCTTTATAGTATTCATTACCCAAGCTGACACTCTGAGGAGAACTTGCCAGGCAACCGAGTGTTCACCGAGTGGCTAGGGGTTGAATGAAGTCTGGGGGGGGGCCCGCCAATACTCGGGGACCTGACCTCCCAGCTGTTTGGGAAAAATTTGCTTGTTTTGTGCTTTATGTGTGTCGCTGTTAAAACAGCGTTTGATTGCAGGGGTGCGTGAAGAGAGACGGGCCCGTGTTCTGCAGTTAATACATCTCCAACCGACTGAACTGAAGAGGGGGCTGTGAGAAGCACTCGAGCGATCTTCGGGGGTTGTCTGGCCGTGGTGAGACATGGCCCCCTCCTTTTTCTGGCTAAGATGGCTTCCTAGGCTCTGGGTCGAGCGTGAGCTTCGGCCGCGGGCCCTGGTGCTTAGGGAACAGGAAGCGTTTCGCTGACCTGAGGCGCTGACCGGTTTCAGCCGCTGGGCGGGGCTGAGAGACCTGTGGTGCTGGTTTGGCTAACTGCGTTGTCGGCGCTCCTTGGGGAGTCGTGAAGCAGAATTAGAGCGCTTAGGGAGGATATGTCTCATGGCATGCAATACCTTCTGTGCCTCAGTGAAGCACTCAGCAAACCATTTTACTGAAGGGTAAAAGGTGTATGGCGCTCCAACACCATGAGGCTGGCCATGTTACGACCGATGGCTTGAGCAGTGGTCTTTGTGGCTCGCAGGGCCAGGTCGGTGGCGCTGCGCAGGTCTCTGAAGGCGGCTGGGTCAGGTCCTGACTCGTCCATAGCACAGAGGAGCTTCGCCTGGAACACTTGAAGGACCGCCATAGTGTGTAATGCAGACGCTGCCTGGCCAACGGCAGTGTAGGCTCAGTCTGTGAGTGCAGAAGACATTCTGCACGACTTAGAGGGGTGTGCAGCCTTTGTTCTCCAACCGCCAGCAGTGGGAGGGCACAAATGAGCAGCCACCGTTTCCTCTAGGGGGGGCAGTTTGACATACCCCTTCTCCTCCGCACCGTCGACTGACGAGAGCGTCTTAGAAGCAGAAGTACGCAGGCGGGCCGAGTGGGGGGCACGCCATGACTTTGTGAGCTCCTCGTGGACCTCAGGAAAAAAGGGGGCTGAGCACTGGCGAGGGGCCTGCTGTCGCCCCGGCAGGAACCACTCATCCAGGTGGCTTCTAGTAGACTCTTCTGGCGAAGACTAGTCGAGGCCTCACTCATCGACAGCGTGGGTGATGACGCGGAGAAGCTTGGCGTCAACGCTCGCTCAAGTGTCACTCTTGTCTGGCTGAGAAGAGGGGACGGGGTCCGCAGAGCCCGACCAATCCTCGCCCTCAGATGCCGTCACTGACAAACTGTCTTCCAGTTCCTCCACCGATCCGCCGAATGAAATGAGGCCGGACGCTTCGCGAGAGGGGCGTTGGTCCGTCTTTGTAAACAGCACTGATGAAGGCTCGCTCTCTGGTGTGAGCGAGACACGCGGGGAAAGACCCGACATGCGCTCACTCTCCTCTGTGCGCTCGTTGGTCTTCTGACCGCGCCTTTTCTTCCTCCGGGGCTCGAGGAGGGCCGGGAATGGAAGGGGGTGGGCTCACTCTCCGACGTAAAGAGAGCCAGCCTTGATCGAATCGCTGGAAGAGGCATGCTGTCACAGAAGGAACAGTCACCTTTTGTGAGTGCTGCCTCGGCGTGCTCAGGACCGAGGCAAGCAGCACACAGTGTGTCTGTCTGAAATAAGCAGGGGGACCCCGCATGTTTCACAGACCTGGAACGGCATTTGAAACAACGCGCTCTGCTCTTTATGCCATCGGCGATCAGCGTCGACGGCGTCGAATGAATAACAGGAGCCGCCGGTTCCTGAGCTGCAAGCAGGTCGCTGCGTTCCACTGCTGGGCTGGTCAACGGCGAGAGAAGCTTCTTCAGTCCGGAGAAGTCAGCGATGATGCAGGTAATGCGTTCTTCGCTGAAGGAGATTAAATCTGTCTCTGTGGCGAAGAATGGGCTATTTATAGTCTGCAACCACGCCCATTCTGGCGCACTTCGGCGCGAGCAAGGCGGGAAGTGCTCTGATTGGATCGTGCGTCCTCGCAGCTTCGCCATAGGTTTGTGCAGTTGCCCCAGTACAGCCAATCAGCACGCTTAGATAGCCTGCACTGAGCTCGCTGTGCAGCTGCACTGCGTTTTAAAATAAAGGCTTCAATATTCTCGAGAAAAGGAGGTTTCCCAATGCGTTTGCAATGCAATACGAGTGAAACGTTCTCGAAAGCGAAATAAGGTCTGTGATTAACACAAGCTCAAGATATTTTGCGTTTTATTCTACGACATAAAAATACATAAGTGATACCCTATATATATATATATATATATATATATATATATATATATTATTTTTATTTAATTTTTTTATGTGCCATGTGGCAGTTGCTAACAAGTAGCTAAATGGGACTACAGAGGCTGTCAGGGAGATTAAACGCAATTACGCCGAACAAGTAAACGCTTTTACAGCATTGTTATGCTTATAATTGTTCTCTTATAAACTATTCTAACTTGAACTTTCTGGGAAAATGTATTATAGATAAAAACTGAAAGGGTTGTCGGAAACTTAGTGGTGGTGACGTTAGACTGTGGTGTAGTTCGTTTATAGTCTACTACGTTTTTACTTCTGGTGACTGCATTTAGGCTTCAAAATTCATAGAAGTTCTGTTCATCTGTGAAAATTATCTTGATTGACAAAAGCGTGCAAATATAAACTTTTGATGATCACAGTGTTTGTTTTTTTATTCTGTACTCAGAGCTTTAATTTATTCCTCAAAGCTCTAGTTTTTGGATGACAGTGCCTCTACTGGGGCATTTTCAAACTACACAAAAGTACTATAGAAGTAGGTGGCGAAACCCTCCTCATGTCAACTCTCTAAAGTAGGCAATGGAGCAGCTGGCATCCTGACAGCAAAAGGACAGAGTAAAACTCAACCTGCGCCTTTAGACAAAGCACCAGATGACAACATCACAACAGTTTAACTAGACAGACATGCAAGAAAACAGGAGCTGACAATCTGCAGAAGAGGGTTTCAAAGATACAAACTAGACGAAGCAAGTCCATGAAAAGCTGAAACATTTCCATGAATGTCTTCCTAAGACGTACAGTAGGTGTTTGTCGAACATTTGCTGGATCGATTCATGTTTCTTGGTGTATTTTCATATGTCAGTATTTTTGTTATATTTTTTTTCATAACTCAATTCGGGCTAATGCACAGATCAAGCAGGTCTGCTGGTTTGTCTAATCCAGCAAAGAGTGCACTGTTGAGCCTTCAGTTTATAAACCAAAGTGCTGAATAGTTTGTGCCTGCAGCAATTAACAGGAAATAGAGCAAATGCCTTTTGGTTTAAGGTGTATGAAGAAATGAGAGCAGGAGAGAGGGTAAAAGATCACGCTAGAGAGTGAGAGAGAAGGTTGAAAGCATATGTTCTAATGGTTTAGGAGGTCTGTTCTCTCACCCTGCCCGAGGATGAGAGCTGTCAGTTCACATAGCCTGTGACGCGCTGCAGAAGTGAGGGCGAACAGAAAGAGGGGGAGAGAAGCAAAATCACTCTGTACGTGGTTGAATAAGGAGAACATAAGAAAGAAATGTATTTACAGATTTTGTATTCATCAGAGATGAAAATTCACAGATACATTACATGAATGGCATATCTTATGGTGTGCTATATATGGGATGCTATCATTGAGCATCAGACACAGTACCTGTGAGAACAGTGATGCTTTTATCCACTGTTACTGTTCAGTCACCTGTGCTTCCGCATCTTTCACCTGGCTGTGCAGGTGTGATGTGGAGCCACAGGTCCACACAGAGAGCCTTTGTGAGAAACAATGGACTAGCAGGTCACAGTTTGACTCAGTAGTCTCATACTGCAGCTGCCCCAAGCTAAAACTAGCCATGCTTCTAAGTGGCCGGGGGAAGGACATAGGGAAATAAAAGTACAGGTACTGTAGTTATACCTTCATTTTATCTTAATTAATAGGACTTGAATTATGTTTTTAATATGTTACTAGTATGTACTATACCTGTAATATGTATACTTTGCATAGTATGCACAGTATGTGCAGATGACCTGACACGGCAAGGAATATAGAACGTGATCGACATGACCTTATATCTGCATTGAGGCAAATTAATTAAAAGCAATATTAAATGCACTTACACATAACACATTTTTATTCTAAACTGTACTATAAACTATAATTAAAGCTGTAACTTATTCTCTTTAAATTATAATATCAACTATTGTTTTTGGCACAAGCAAGAACCAGACTCACTAGAATGTACTGGACTTTCCAACAATACATAGAAAGAGATGGCCACATTTGTGTACTCAACATTGGTAAAAGTAGCTTTTTACTAGAATAGCTACACTTAAAAAAAAAAAAACAAAAAAAAAAAACAGTTGAGCTCATGTTGCTCAATTGCAGTGGTTTCTCAACCTTTTTGACCCCAAGGCCACGCTAGTCCAATATCCTTTCAAAGCTGGAATGTACCTCTGGTACTGCTGTTCCCTTTCGTTGTCACTCCGAGTTACGTCGGATGACGACGAATGGGGTTTCGCTTAGAAATCCTATCATCTTCGAGTATTAAAACACGAGCCAATGGCAATGAAATGCCATGGGTCTGCGGAATTTGCATAGCGTAACTCCGCCCCACGCAGGGGGTATATAAGGAAGTGCGCGAGCAACATGCAGACTATGTTTTCGCTTCGGAGCCAAGTTCAGTACTTCACTCCACAAGCCTTTTGAGTGTCATCTCAAATCTCTTCGAGACGAGCGGCTCTTCAGTGTGTTGGTGTGACGGCGCTTCCAGCGAGATCGCATTTCCTGCTGCTGATTTGTGCAGTAATCTGCCGACAGTGAGTGTGTTTCTCCCTGGGTGCTTCAGCACTCTGCTGAGCTTTTCCACTCTCTAAAAAGAGCTGCACGCGGCACGTCTTTTTCAAGACGGTTCGCCCGTGTGTTTTCATTGCGGGAACATGACCATCGCGATGTTTATAGATCAAGACTCAATGATCTCCATGTGAGTAGAGTCCCCTCTGCCACACCCCAATTTATCTCTTCCTCGAGAAGGGATACTTTGGCTGGTGGCCAGGGTGATCTGAGGGTTTGGTGTGGCACAACAACCGACGATTCAATTCCTCGGGCCACACCCCCCTCCACATCGCAGACCATGCACTCACAGCATCACAAGGCGGGCTTGATTCCTCTGGAAATGAAGTTTCGACTGCGTTGCCTCCCACGGGAGTGCCATCGTTGCCGGGACCGATCCAGAGCTGTCAGCCATGCTTTCCCGGGCAGCTGAAAGCATCGGCTGGAGTGGCCCCGCCCTCCCCCCGAGCGCTGTAAGCTTCTCCCGGACGTGCATCAGGACGCCTGCGCTACGCGAGACTCCACGTGACTTTCGCGGCCCGCGGGTGTCCTCCGCCTTCGCTGCTTTCGATCGCACGGCGATCATGGTCTGTATGTTCCCTGTCACTATAGTGGCACGGTCATGCAGTGCTGTGTGTCGCCTGCGCCTTCGATGCAGTGCTGTCCCGGGAGTTCTGTCGAACCGGCCGCAGTGGAACGCTAGTCCTTCCCTGGCCAACCCTGGCAGAACGCGGAAATTCTAACCACGCCCCTATGCTGGGACGCTATGCCTCCCATGCCCGGCCTGGTTGTTCCGCCACGCACACTACTGACCTCGCTCTCGGGCGACATCGGTACCTGCGTGATCCTGGGTCAGGTGATGTCCACTATGTGGTCCAGGCATGGGCTTAGCCAGGTTAATGTGGCAGGGTCTGAGAATTCATTTTCTCAGCTCCCCCATGTCCCAGGCTGAGCTCTTTGGCGGTGTGGCTTCGACCACCTGAAGCAGACTCGGGTCCGGCACCGATGGTCATCCATCCGTGCGGCCTCCTCAGTCTGCTTCCCGCCAAGCCCCCCTCCATGCGGCTGCTCCCCTCTGGCCTGCAAACGGACCTGAGCAGGAGGAAGCCGCAGGAGGGCGGCGCTGCCCGTCTCCGCCCCTTAGACTGCCACGCCAGCCTAAGCAGCACCTTGAGGCGGGCAGCCTGGTCGGCGGGGTGGTTGAGGACTGCGCCCAACAGTCTTCGATCAATCCACAAGCAGACTGAGGCTTCTGCACTGACGGTCATCCGTCGGTGTGGTCTGCTTAGTCTGCTTCCCACCGACGCCGCCTCCTTGCGGCTCCTCCCCTCGAGCCTTCACTGGCCTGAGCACAAGGGGGTCGCTGGAGGCTGGCACCGCCTGTCTCTGCCCCTTAGCCGGCTAACACCTGGCTGAGCAGCACAAACCTGAGACAGGCAGCTTGGAGTTAGGGCTCAGTTCTTCAGGAGCTGGTAGCAGGACCACTCCTTCCCCCGCTTGAGGGCTGGGTGAAGATCTCTACAAAAGAACTAATGCTCTTTCTCTGAGCCCCAAGAGGCTGTGGATGACAGCACGCGCCGCCCACGGGCCACGCTCCTCTCATCCCCCTCTGTCGCCAGACCCCTGCCAGAGCACGCCCCCGTGGGACGCTGGTCCTCCCCTGGCCTCCTCTGGCAGGACGCGGTTTATGGCCGTGCCCCCGCACCGGGCCGCTATGCCACCCACGCCTGGGCCGGTCATTCCGCCTCGCTGCACCCCCGACAGTACGTCTGTGGTTCGAATAACCCCGCTGGCGCAGTTTCTGGAGGCCTGGCTAGAGCTTTCCGGACTGTCCCGCCGGGTCGGAGAACCATCAGGCTCGGCTACGTGATTCAGTTCGCGTGGTCTCCTCCCCGCCTCAGGGGAATCCGCTCACTATGGCCGGTGGCAATGCCCCTGTCATGAGAGCGGAGGTCGCTACCCTACTGGCGAAGGGTGCGATCGAGACTGTCCCTCCAGCCGAAATGAAGTCTGGGTTTTACAGCCCCTACTTTATTGTACCGAAGAATCCGGTGGGTTACGACCAATCCTGGACCTGCGCGTCTTGAACCGCTCCCTTCAAAAAAGAGGACGCCGTTCAAGATGCTCACGGCCAAACGCATTTTCGAATGCGTGCGGCCGCAGGATTGGTTTGCAGCGATCGACCTGAAGGACGCCTACTCCCATGTCTCCATTTTTCCTCGACACAGACCGTTTCTACGGTTTGCTTTCGAGGGACAGGCATACAGTACGCGGTTCTCCCTTTCGGGTTAGCCCTGTCTCCTCGCGTCTTCACGAAGGTTGCGAGGCAGCCCTTGTTCCCCTACGCGAACACGGGGTTCGCATCCTGAACTATCTCGACGACTGGCTGATCCTAGCTCACTCTCGAGACCAGGTTTGCGAACACAGGGACCTTGTGCTCCGGCACCTAGCTCGTCTGGGCCTTCGGGTCAACTGGGAGAAGAGCAAACTCTGCCCCCGTGCAGAGGATCTCTTTTCTCGGTATGGAGATCGACTCGGTCGCCATGTGCACGCAGCTTACGAGCGAGCGCGCGTAGTCACTGCTGACTTGTCTTCGCCAATTCAAGGGCAAGAATGCGGTTCCACTGAAACTATTTCAGAGGCTCCTGGGGCATATGGCATCCGCAGCCGCAGTAACGCCGCTCAGATTGCTTCATATGAGACCGCTTCAGCTTTGGCTTCACGATCGAGTCCCGAGGTGGGCATGGCAACACGGCACGCTCCGAGTCCCAGTGACTCCGACCTGCCGTCAGACCTTCACCCCGTGGTCGAACCTCAATTTTCTACGGGCTAGAGTGCCCTTAGAACGAGCTTCCAGGCATGTTGTTGTCTCCACAGATGCCTCCACCACGGGCTGGGGTGCCATGTGCAATGGACATGCTGCTGCAGGTTCCTGGACAGGTCCTCAGCGCCTTTTGCATGTCAATTGCCTCGAGTTGCTGGCCGTACGCCTTGCCCTGCACCGCTTCCGAGCGTTGCTCAAGGGTCAACACGTACTAGTCCGATCAGACAATACCGCCACAGTAGCGTACATCAACCATCAAGGTGGTCTACGCTCCCGCCGTATGTCGCAACTCGCCCGCCACCTCCTCATATGGAGTCAGAAGCATCTGAGGTCGCTTCGAGCCATTTATATCCCGGGACACCTGAACCAGGCGGCCGACGAGCTGTCTCGAGTTCGGCCTCTCGCTGGAGAATGGCGACTCCATCCCCAGTCGGTCCAGCTGATTTGGGATCAGTTCGGAGACGCACAGGTAGATCTGTTTGCCTCCCACGACTCGTCCCACTGCGACCTGTTTTATTCCCTGCCTGAGGGCACGCTCGGCACGGATGCACTGGCGCACAGCTGGCCGCGGGGCCTACGCAAGTATGCGTTTCCCCCAGTGAGCCTCCTTGCGCAGACTTTGCGCAAGTTCAGGGAGGACGAGGAGCAGGTAATATTGGTTGCCCCGTATTGGCACAACCGCACCTGGTTCCCAGAACTAGTTCTCCTCGCGACAGCACCTCCCTGGCCAATTCCTCTGAGGAAGGACCTGCTTTCTCAGGGACGGGGCACCCTTTGGCACCCTCGTCCCGATCTTTGGAACCTCCACGTGTGGCTCCTGGACGGGAGGAGGTAGGTTTGAGTACCCTACCACCAGCGGTGGTGGCTACCATCACTTCCGCTAGAGCATCGTCCACGAGACATGCCTATGCGTTGAAGTGGAACCTCTTCGTCAACTGGTGTTCTTCTAAACAGCAAGAACCCACGAAATGCCCGGTCAGTGTCGTGCTTTCCTTCCTGCAAGAAGGGTTGGAGCGAAGGCTGTCTCCCTCCACCCTGAAAGTGTATGTTGCCGCTATTGCCGCACATCACGATGCAGTTGAAGGTAAGTCTCTGGGGAAGCACGACCTGATCATCAGGTTCCTGAGAGGAGCGAGGAGACTAAATCCTCCTCGCTCTCCTCTCGTTCCCTCTTGGGACCTCTCAGTGGTTCTAACTGCCCTGCAGAGTGCTCCCTTTGAGCCTCTGCAATCAGTGGAGCTTAAGTTCCTGTCTATGAAGACAGCGCTCCTGGTTGCATTGGCCTCCATCAAGAGGGTAGGGGACCTGCAGGCATTCTCGGTTGACGAAGCGTGCCTGGAATTCGGGCCGGCTATCTCTCACGTGATCCTGAGACCCCGGCCTGAATATGTGCCCAAGGTTCCCACCACACCCTTTCGAGACCAGGTGGTGAACCTGCAAGCGCTGCCCTTGGAGGAGGCAGACCCAGCCTTGGCACTGCTCTGTCCAGTACGCGCCCTCCGTGCTTACGTAGACAGAACGCAGTGTTTCAGGACCTCAGACCAGCTCTTTGTCTGTCATGGTGGGAAGCTGAAGGGAAAGGCTCTCTCGAAGCAAAGGTTGTCTCACTGGATAGTGGACGCCATTGCTTTGGCTTACCAGCAGCAAGGTCGACCGTGCCCCCTTGGTGTGACGGCCCACTCCACCCGGAGTGTGGCATCCTCTTGGGTTCTAGCGCATGGCGCCTCGCTAACAGACATCTGCAGAGCTGCAGGCTGGGCGACACCTAATACTTTCGCGAGATTCTACAATCTCCGAGTTGAGCCAGTTTCTTCTCATGTACTCGCTTCAACTAGCCGGTGCTAGATTCTGCTCAGGTGTCTTCGCTTGCTCGCCATTCCTCTCCACGGACGGGATACGTGCGATATTTCCTCAGGTGAGCCTCATAAGCCCTGAGTCTCCTCCAGCACTATTGACGTCAACGCCAGAGTTATGCCACCGGCAGCTTTCGCGCTTGGCTAGGTGCCTCCATGTGCATGGTTCCCCCTCCGGGCGACCCCCACATGTGTATTCCACTGTAAGCCTCTTTGAGCATGTGTCTTTCCCTTGGCAGGCCACCTTGCCACCCCTGGGGTTGAAATATTCCACCTGCGGCTGGACACCCCAGTGACTCCGTATGCAGCCCTTCGGGGTCATATGTGTTTTCCAAGTCCCCCCCTTCGGGTTGGGCATGATTGCATATTTCCACTGAGATATGCTTCCCAGTGTACCTTGGTATTCCTGTGTTAAGTAGGAGTCCTTCGTCCGTGCCAGTCTCACGACAGGGAGCTCAGACTTACGCAGGGCACTGGAAGACAGTCGAGAGGTGGCGTGATTACACTGGGAACCCCATTCGTCGTCATCCGACGTAACTCGGAGTGACAACGAAAGGGAACGTCTCGGTTACGTATGTAACCCTCGTTCCCTGAGTAGGGAACGGAGACGTTACGTCTCCCTGCCACTTCCGCTGTACCGCTGGAACGCCTGAGTTCAGTCTCGGCTCCTCAGCGAAGACATAGTCTGCATGTTGCTCGCGCACTTCCTTATATACCCCCTGCGTGGGGCAGAGTTACGCTATGCAAATTCCGCAGACCCATGGCATTTCATTGCCATTGGCTCGTGTTTTAATACTCGAAGATGATAGGATTTCTAAGCGAAACCCCATTCGTCGTCATCCGACGTAACGTCTCCGTTCCCTACTCAGGGAACGAGGGTTACATACGTAACCGAGACGTTGTTATAGCAAAAAATATGATGACATTTAAATGTTTATTTTTAGTGATTAGCATTTTAATTAAGATCATTTTAATTTATCTAAATTTAAATAATTTTAAAGTCGGCATAGAACATAGCAATACTATGTTATGGAATATTGCAGCATTTATTATAAATGATATATCTGTGTACACCCTTATTTACATAAAAATAAAAAATAAAAATAAAAGTGCCCTGTCATCTACTCTTCTCTGATGACGTGTTTACATGTGCAAGGGTGGGACAACCTGTCAACAACGTTCCAACGATCCAATCAATTACCAAAATCAAGTACATTTTTTTCGTATTTTTTACATTTTGTCTCACTTGAATAAACGTCACAATAGGGAAGAAAAGACTATCGCAGCTTCCATTTTTTCACAATACAACACACACGTCTTACCTCTCTGTTGTAAACAAACACAGCATCAGCTCACGTGTGAATACGCAAATACGTCATTATGTGACAAGAAGCTCGCGCTGCCGACTGTTCAGGATAACCGATCCTTGCACAGACCGATCGTTTCACTTCATAATACCTCAATGTATCTTCAAGAGCCACGTCACTTTTACGGGGTAAAAGGCGCCTTTGATTTTATTTTTCCTCTAAACCACTAGAAGGCACAAAAACTTGCAATAGTACTTTCCAAAACATACACTTTTCAAGATGCACGTGGAAATTTTACTGATCCTTGACGTGATCGCGGGCAGCAGTGCAAAGTTGATTCTGAGCTAACTGGATCTAATATTTGATGGGTTTTTTGGGGGGGGGTTTATGTTGTAGATGTATGTAGCAAATGAAAATTTGTTTTGAGACAAAGGTCTTCTTAATAATTTTCAGTTTTGTTGTAGGTAATTAAAGCAGCAGTTTTTCAATAATGAAATAATATGTAAAAGTATGGTATTTAGGGCAAAAGGTGCCCCTGCTGTTGGGGTCGAAAGGCACAATAATTAACATGATAATAAGGCACACCTTGCCTCATACATTTATACGATTTTTAAATAAATAAACCACTTTTATGATGTCTTTTCACACAAAATCTGCTGTTCCATCAATTTTCAATACAAACATATACATTTTTTTTTCTTTTTCAATCACACACTATACTGTATAAGTAGTGAAATCACATTTCCCTTGTGTGCCTTTAGCCCCATTGTAAAAATATATATATATATATATTGACTCTCAAATTGATGCTAGCCATTGACTTGCATTATATGAATCACAGGGGACCTCAGTTTCAGCAAAAAAAAGACCTACATCTTGGATGGCTTGAGGGTTAGTAAATGAACAGCAAAGTTTCATTTTTGGGTGAACTATCCCTTTAAATTTGTAAGGTTACCACTTTTAGTTTGTTACTCAACACTGTATAATATATATGGGCTAATGTAGTAAACAATATGCTAATATTCCATTTTAAACATGATTTTGTGAGGTAAATTTTTTTTAATTTTGTGAGGTAAATGCTTGTGTTTCTAATGTCCTCTCAGGCCTTTTCAGAACATGTTATGGTAAATGTAACCTGAACAAATTTTTTTTTTTTTTTTTGCATATGAAGAGAGTGATCTTTACGTTCTCAAACTGAAATTTAGCTAAGGAAAATAATCCCTTTCATTAATCATTCCCACAGTGTACTGTACCATAACATTCTGCTCTACTACTATCACTCTGAGCATACACTCTTCTCAGCCTCACTTCACACATGTGATTTCTTTATAAACTGGTCTAATCCAGCCAAGAGTGATGGCTTCAAGTAAAAGAGCCCTCTAAGAGCTTTCCACACCTTCTGGAACAAGGGTGAAAGAGAAGAGGCAACCTCGGCATACGGAGCTCTTGCTTTCAGACAAAGCAGTGTCTTAGAAACACTGGAGTCAAATATGCAACACATCCTGTGCTCCCCGTAGAATTACACAGTATTTCGGTAGTGGTTCCTCTGGCTGTGTCTGGCTGGAGTGGTGATAAATGGCCAGTGTTCCTGCTTTCACGCTGCTCCTCGTGCGCTCACAACAAGCCTCTGTTACAAATACTGACCCCCTGAACTCTCGGATGGGAAACAGTCCATGACCGTGAACATAGACCAATCCCCCACAATCCCCTGCATTCTCATCTCCAACTCGCTCTCTTTCATTCACTCGCTTTTATCACTGCAAAATCCCTATGTCTGCTTTCATCTTCCAGTCGTCCAGTCTATGTGTAAATGAAACATTCCTTCGGTCTAAACCACAGGGGAAAAAAAAAAAGATTTGATTAAATTGCATGAAATTAAAAGACTAAGTTGCTTATGTCTGGCAACCATGTCAACATCATGGGTATTATCAGAGTGTCATGGGACGTGAAACGTTTCCATCCTTCTATGTGGTTTATTCTTGGTAGTACTGGTTTAGCTCATGTACTGATACATGCAACTCTACAAAGTCCAAAGTAAAGGTCTGACATATAAAAGACATAAAAAAGTGCCCATGCTAAAGAAAAGAAAAACTCTTTCAAGTCAAAGTTCTTAGAAATGGTTTCATATTGTCTTGATTGACTTTTATACTATTCTCAGGAAAAGTTTCAATGTTGTGACTCTACACTGTCATGGTGTAACCATCAAGTAAAGACTAATAAGTAAACACATATTCCTTACCCCTTTAATATATGTGAGTATAGATATACACATCATTTGACATACACAATCATTGTTTGCAAATAAATAAAAAAAAAATCAAAGTGAAAATAATTTTTTACCAAAATATTTTTGAACCATAAATATCTTTATGTTTTGGGGGTTGCGCCACACCATATACAGTATAACAACCTGAATTAACCTTGCCTTTTCATAAAATATCATATTTCTCTGATATTTTAAGAGACTTATTGACACAGTCGTGAGGTATATACTGTATATATATGTGTATGTATGTATGTATGTATGTGTGTATATATATAAAAAATGCTCGACATAGAAGATGTGTATTCAAATTATTATATTTATGCTTTTTTTTTTTTTTTTTTTTTTAAAAAGGAAACAATAGAAAAGCTATGTAAGTGCCTACACACACACACACATTCATAGTCTTACAGACACCTTCTCCAGACACAAGATGAGGTGAGAAGACCTTGAGGTGACATGGTGTTAGCGCAGAGTTTTAATGACTGTTCGGCTGTCTACTCTGAAGATGACATCAGTTTGTACAAGTGGGAAAGAGAGCATGTATTCACACACACTCAGTGAATGTATTAAAACGGCTTGGCAGGAGTTGACGTTATTGCTGTAATTATACAACAGTGTCACCCTCATGAGGTGCTAATGTTTGGAGTAGGATGTCATCTCCATGACAGCCATACTTAATGCTGTGCTGGGTTTCGCCCAATCACAAATCAACAAAAGCAGTGCTGGGGAAGCTACCTCTCTTGCCAAGATACAAGATGCAAGTTAACTACCCTTTAAATTCCCATGTCATTCCACAGATCCTTACACATTCAAAGGGCATATGAGAGCTGGGTGACAGCTGTGGGCTGTAATGGTGTCTGAGATGTGCTGATTTTCTCAACATCCTTTCCACGTGCTAGTCAGTTTAGTGGCCGTTTTCAAAGTCTTCGGGAAAATCCATCTTAGGCTGGTAGATGTGTTTTGATGATAAGTCAACCTATTTGGGTCATGCTGATAGACCATTTTGGACAAGATACCAGCTGGTCTAACCAGCTTTAAGTGGTCATGATGTTGGCCTATCTGGTCAACCAGCTTGGACAACCTTAGACCATCTAGAAACCCCATATATAACAATGCCAGACAGCACATGTATGTTGTACAGACATTTATTCGTTGTGTGTGTTTGCTTATCTGCAGAACATCTCTAAACGTTTCTTTTTTATGTTGGAATGACATTCGGTAGATGTTTTTGCAACATTTATGATGTAGAATCAAATGTGTGTGAATCAGCTCTTTTCAAGATGTTTATCATATGTTTGTTTATACAAACAGTGAGTTCTTAATTCAATGTTACTGTAATTAACAAAATGTTATTGTTTAATTAGCTCATATGTTAAGAGTTAGATAATGCTTTGTTAACAACTTATTAACCATAAATAGCATTCACTTTAGATTAGGTAATGGAAAATCGGAAAATGTAATTAATTAAGTGCTTTAATCCAGCCGCACTATTTGTATATAGTCTATTACTTACAGTTATAAACTATTAATTAACTATAAACTATTAGTTTGCAAATGATTTATACACTGATAAAAATGGAGTAAATATTACAGAAAAAAACTATATAATTTCTACACGAAAAAGTAAATTCTATATTAGTACTCAATTCAAGTGTGTAGAAATTAAAACATAAATATCAATGTTATAAAATTTAGTAAAATTATTAAACTTTTCTGATACTGGAGTTCCCATCATGCACTGGGCCTTGAATAATTAATGAGGTTTATTTTTCACTGTTTTCCAGCTGTATTTACACTGTTTTATCATTGCTTTTGTTGTTAGGATTAGTAACTTACCATTTTGTGACATTTGGGGCCCTATTTTAACGATCTGAAATGCAAGTATCAAACGCGAAACGCAAGTAACTTTGTGGGCGGATCTCGGGCACTGTTGCTATTATACCGGCGGGATAAATGACTCTTGCGCCCGACGCAAATCTAAAATGGGTTGGTCTGAAGTAGCTACATTACTCTTAGGTGTGGTTTGGGCGTAACGTGAAATAAACCAATCAGAGGGTCATCTCACATTCTCTTTAAAAGCAGGTGCGTTTGTTCCATGGCGGATTGCTATTATAACGGCAGATTTGCCAGGCGAACACCAGGAGCGGTTCACAGCCGAGGAGACCGACGTTCTCGTCCGGGCCGTAAAAGACAGAGAAGTGACATTGTATGGGGATGGGAAAAACCCACCCAAATTAGCTTCGGTTAAACAGGCGTATAATAATTTGGGTAAATGTGTAAGCTAGATTTATGCCTATTTTTTCACATCTTCATGGACACCACAATGATTTCCCTCGTGTGAAATATTTTCCCTTGTAATTATATATGGTTTGCAAAAATGTCAACTGCTGCATCTGTGTAGATGAGAGAAGCAAAGTGTATGCGCGTTGTGCACACGCTACATTATGTCCAAGCATACGCCCTTAAAATAGCATCTGAACGTGCCACTGAAAACACGCCACTGAGACTAGGTTTTTCCTGGTCTGTGGCGAAATTGTTTTCTGGAACTGCAAAATAGCACCAGGGAACGTTTGCGCCGGAACAAGCCTCCTCTTTTCGCTGAACCGCCCCCCTGGAGCGCAAGTTCATTCCCTAATTTACAGACATGCGTCTGCCGAGGGAAAAGTCCGCTGTGCGTCGGGTGCAAAATAGGAATGAAACATGCGTCTGTGTTCAAAGTCAATTGCGCTGGGTACAAGATAGTGCCCCTGGAGTTTTTTACTCAAAATGACATGTTACCGTCATTGTGTATTGTGTACCAAGTATTGAGGTCTGTGTTCAGGTGCTGTCTTGCTTCTGATATGTAGATATGGTGTCTCACACAATATCTATTGTATTATTTACTTAGGTGTTTCTAAGTAAAGCATATACTTTAAAAGTGTGGTTTAATTCAGTGCATTGTTTGACTGAAATGTATTGCATAGGAAACTTCAACTAAATAGATATTAGTCAAACTTTACTGGCCAAGTTAAACTTACTTATTATCTTTGTTAATTTTACTTAACTTAGTAAACTTAACTTTACTTAATTCATTATGTGAAATTTTATGTGAAAAATATGCGTGCAAAAACTTGCCAAAGAAAAATTAAGTATATTTTACTTCTTTTTTTTTTTTTTGTGTAAGTGCTTTGTTACTTTATACATACTATAAAGTGTTACCGAAAAATGTAATTAAGTTATTAGCATCAACTTTAAGTTAGTTAATCCTCAACTAAAAAGCTAATGCTAAAACTAGACACAAGATATTCAACACAATAAATTATTTCAAAGTTGTCTGTAAAGATTATGTAACATACGTAAACTAAGTGAGAAAAAAATGGGAATGACAGCTACAGGTAATAGGGAACATTCTCAGAACTTTGGATAACGTTCTAGCAAGGTTCTCTCAAAGTGATGAACAAATGTTCTTCAAGTAATGTTAACAGAATGTTTGTTCAAAGTTACCTTTATTAAGGTTCTCAAAACATTATCACAAAAACGTTATTTATCATGGAACGTTTTAGTTCCTTCACTTGTTTCAGAATATTTAGAGAACATTCAAATGTAACAAATTCCGTAATGTTTGCAAAATAGAATGTTCCCTTAATGTTCACATAACAAAAATAACATTTTAAATTTGTTTTGTTTTTTAAATGACATTTTGAACGTTCAGAAATATAGTTTTCATAACTTCATGACAGCAAAACATTCTTATTAGAACATATTTTTGTTAGCTGGGTAGGTGTATAGTTAATGTCCATAGCTTATTGTTCTCGTATTTTCCTTCAGTCTTAAGTGAAGGAAAAAAGTATTACAAACATGCACTCAGACACAGGATATGTGAAGTTTCCCAGCATAAGCAACCTATAAACCGTAATAATATCTGCATTAGCTGTATTAACTGTTCAATTATTAAAAGAAGGAGGAGGACGGGACCTACGTTTACACCTGGTGTAACTCCCACAAAAATGACTTCACCTTTCTGTCTTGGTCACTGCACATCAGAAGATTCCATAAAACGCTACAAAGGCATGTAATTTTGGGAGAGTTTCAAAGGGAGGTCAGGCTGGTATGTAGGAAAGTGCTTTGCCTAGGCTAAAACAACAGTCTAGCGAGAGCCGCCATGGTAACATCTGCATCCAATTACACACTACATCCTACCAGAGATCTGCGGTAACGAGAACAACGCAGAAGAGGCTGTGGGTCTAGGAGAGATGTCAAATTCAGGTTAACACACGGTGCAAGAGCTGAGATGCTTCATTAAATGAGATGAGAAGACAATCAGAGGCCAGACATGAGGATAGAAAGTTATTTTTGTCTGCTGTGAAGTGATATGCCCTCCCATGCATGGCCTCTGCATCTGAGACCTGTGCTTGATTAAGGTGATTCGCTCAGCTTGATGTTTTCTTTTCATCTTTTACGTGCATTATTTCGTTAGGCTGGTATTCTGACAAGGATTATGTTCTCAGTTTAAAAGTGCTCACTGTACATGCAGAAAGAGGTTTTATGACACTTCTGCTATAACCATACAACAAGGAGTGCAAGGACAAGCACACACATTCAAGTTTATTGTGATAATGGAAAGAGCTATATTTATGTCATGACAACTCTCGGAGAGATTGGCATGGTAATGGATATATCAATGTTAATGTATTTGGTCTTGGCGGAAAATATCTGCTATGCTGCTGCTCCTGTAGAGCAAGTACCGAGACTTGCTATTGCTAATACATTCACAGACATGCTGCTGTGAGCATGTAAGACATGCTGCTGCTGCATATTTAACATACATGAAATGACCCCCGTATAGCAGATCTAACAGGTGGAGCTGGGGAAGGTGGAGGGTCTCTGAAAGCGTTACAGATTAGTATTTGTATTACAATTAGCCTACTATCAATAACGTCAGCCAGGACCTATCAGCCTGTGCCATCTAGAGTTTCATGACAAAACTGGGTCTTTATAATACAATATTAACATACTCAATAGTACACATTATATACTGAATATAGCCCACTATTTACAATAGTATGTATGCAACTATAATAATTTTTTAACAGTAGTATCCCAGCCTACAGGGAACGTTCTCAGAACTTTGGCTAACGTTCGGCAAGGTTCTCTCAAAGTTATGAACAAACATTCTTCCAGTAACATTAATGGAATGTTTGTTCAATGTTATCTGGTCTTTAATAATATTCTCAAAATGTTAGCACAAAATTTTTATTTATTCATCATTCATAGAGCGTAACAGTCCCATAGTGTTTACAAAGTGATAAAATGTAATGTTTCCTTAACGCTCGCATAAAACATTTAAAAAACTGGACGTTTTGAACATTCAGAAATTATGTTTCATATCTTAATGGGAACATTAGCAAAACATTATTAGAGCATTATTTTTGTTAACTGGGATTCAACATCTTAATCATGTCACATGATATTATTATGAGCATATTTAATTCCTTAAGCACAAGAAAAGTTTAAAAGATGGTAACAGTTTAGATTAGGGGGCACATATTCACTATTAACTAGTTGCTTTTTAGCATGCACATTACTACCATATTGGCTGTTTATTAGTACTTATAAAGCACACATTAATTCCGTACTCTGCATGACCATATTCTACATCCCTTAACCCCACCCCCTACCTAAACATAACCACTATAATAACGACCTTACTTTCTCAATAAGCAGTAATTAGGAGTTTATTTAGGGAAAGCTCCTAGTGAATATGTGTTTCCTAATCTAAACTGTTCCGCAATGACTATTTAAATGTCATGTGGAGTAAAAAATTATTAAATTATATTTTTGGGCAGTCGCACTATGACATTTCACAACCTGAACTAACCTTTCCTTGTCATAAAAAGGTCAAATTACCTGATATTTAAAGAGATTTATTAACCTTGACACAGTCATCAGTCTACAGGGGTCCTCCCTGTGATACCATTTGGTACCTTTTTTTTTAAGAAAATAATACAGAAATGAAAAGAATGTTTATAATAGAGGAGGAGGTGTATTCAAGTTATTGTGTGTATGAATTGCATTTTTAATGCATTATTGAATACATTTTAGATAAGACAAATGGACCCAAATGTTGTAGGTCAGTTATGCATACAGAAAATGTCATACTGCACTCAGTATGCACTCTGTATACTGCAGAAACAGAAACAAATTATAACTGAAAAAGAAAGAGAGAACGTTATGGTGTTTGTTTCTGTGAAACTAGCCTGTTCTCAAGCATCAGCTGATACAGCACACTAACAGAAGAGACCTGACACATTCACCAGACACTGCAGCATGTGACAGCCACAGTCACTATGTGAAGATCCATTAATATAATAAGCATTCACAGAAATCACATGACTAAAAACATTCCGATTCATACTTCCTCAGATTAATCATCATTAACTGTACCATAAACTGTGTTCTGGTAGTTTAACAATAAATTAGTCTTTGCAGTCTTTGAAGTCGAGTAATTAGCCACAGGCTTTTAAGTGTTTTAAGATTGATGCAGTAAGTCATCTCAGGCAGAACTGCTGGAGCTGCACACTACGCAAAAGTACAAGTGCAGAGCAAGAGTCACAACACACACAAGAGAGTATGTACATACACACTCAAGTGCACACTGTCTCCCTATGGCAGGGTTGCACTGGTGAAGTGACATTTACCTAATGTGGCTTTGAAGCACAAGAGCTCCGCTCAGCACAACTGAGTGTGATGAAGTCTGACTGCTGCTGCCTCTGACACTATTTCTGCTCTATTCACACATGCACAAACACAACATATTCAAATACCCAGAGGGAAAAAATATATTGCTGAGAGATTGCTCTTTTATAGCTCAGGAGACACAATGGAGTTATCAGTAAAAGCTCATGAAGGAATCAACCTTGTTTCAGAAATGTATCCAAACATTCTGCAAAAAAAAAAAGAAAAAAAGAATTGTAGATATGCAACATATATTTGTAGTGTGCAGTATGGGATACTCTATGTAAATGTATATACAGATTTCAGAGATGTGGTGGATGGCAGGTTTTCTTAACTTACATTTTAGACTTTTCCTGTAGTTTTATGAAAAAGAGCATCCCGGGTATTCTTTCTGTGTTCAACTGAGGAAACAAAAAAGTAATTCAGGGAGGTGAGTACATGATAACAGAATTTTGGGGTGAATTATTACTTCAATTGTATTTAACCTGCAATATTCAAAATAATCCATTCTTAAGCACACTATCTAACAGAAGTTAGCAATAACCACCTACTTTTTCAGCCACGAGTTTGGTTCTGAAATTATTTTTACCAATTATTTCTACATAAAGATTTCCATATAGACACACAGTACATATGAATGAACAAGTTCACCCAGATCCAACATAAATCACATTATAAAATTGGATTCAAAGACAAAATGCTGAATAATAATCAAAGAAAAAGACAGTTGCTACTTTAGGCCTTTTAACATATTTTATGAAGCAATGCCCAACAGATGAAGAATTCATCAAATTATTATAAATTTAAACAATGTTCAGGATTGATCAATCACATTTCACTGACTATAAATAATACACATTTGAGGTTTTAATATTCAACTATACACAAATACAAAAGTATGCTTAATGGAAGTGGGATGTCTCTGAGAAGCTCTGATGGGTTATCATAGTAATGCGACTTCTCTGATTGTTTAATGCCTCTGTCTTGAAAGGTTTATACAATATTGTTAAAAATCACTTTCTCTTTAAGAAAATGAATGGGATTTTTACTTTCCAATACCCAGTTGCCGTTCTCTATTTTTAGATCTGACTACGAGAGAAGCAGGATGTTCCCTGTGAGAAAATTTGAAAGTTAAGTGAGTAAGGAATTAGTCACAGCAACGTGTGTGAAATGATGTTAACTATGCTGTGCACACTGTATATAGTGTTGAATGACTCTCACTGAGCAATGACACAGGAAGAGGTCATTTATGAGCTGAGTAAGGGTTAACAACATCAAACTGTCAAACAGACCAGGATGAGATAGTACAAGATGTTTGTGGTCCGATCGGATGTGTGGGTGTGGAAGTGGGTATTTACAATGTGTTTGTGTACAGTAACACTAACAAATATGTGCGACTGGGAAGATTAATTTGTGCTGGGGTCACCGCAGAGACAGCGTGGGCCGCCTTGATGCATATTCCTGTGTGAGACGCATTAGTGACTCAGAGATTGGAAGTCCCAGATGGGGGCCATCCCATCCTTCCAATGGCATGAGAATTCCTTTGCTTGGGCAGGGAGTTTGTTTCCTTTGGCCACTGTTGTACCGTACCCAGAGGACCAGCACATACTCTCAGACTATGACTTCCTTTGCTCCCATATCCCGAAAACAGCCCACCCTCTCAACCTAGTTTTATCTAAACATCCATCTATACCAGATCTCAGTAGTGATTAAGCCTTTCATCTCAAATCATACAGCACCAAATGCAGTGTTTACTGTACGGTGTTTCCACCCCCGACCCAGATCCACTTCACCCCCACAGTGTCATTCAACTATGAAAGGGTAGGAGGAACCATAAATCAGTTCCCCATGTGGTCACAACACCTTCTAATCAACTACTTGGGACTTCAGCCTATCTGGTTCATACCCAAGACGTCAACGGTTGATATATTCATCATGTGAATAGTAAACTGTAAAAAGGAATTCATCATAAAAAGAAATGGCAGTATTGGTCTAAAGGGCCATTCATGCAAGACAAGTTCTTGTGTACCATCTGTGCTATTTTTAATTGTTGGTCTATGTAAATATATAAGCTTATCTGTTTTTTAGCATCTTGTGCCATGAGTGCAGTCATAAACTGTATATGATATTATTCAGGTGATAGCTAAAACAATCTGTTTTAACGATCTAAGCACATGGTCTAAAGTGCAAGTGCACTTACTGTAGGGTGTGTCCAAATCCACTCTTGCTAGTTTAACAACTGTAAAAATGGTCGGTGCGCACGGCGCATGGTTTAAAAGGGTTGTCTCTATTCTCTTAATGAGCAATGGGTGTGTTTTGGGCGTAACGTGCAATAAACCAATCAGAGTCTCATCTCCCATTCCCTTTAAAAGTCAGTTTGTTATTTACATGGCGGAATTTGCAAGCGGAAAAACTGAACGCTTCTCTAGAGAGGAAACGGATCTACTCGTGCTCGAAGTTAAAGCACACAAGCAGACCATCCACGGGACAAGCCGGATTTCACCATATCTTTATGTACACAACAATAATCTTTTACATTGTAATCCTTTTACTTTTTATATTTGGCACGTTTATGTGCTGCTGCGCATCCCTGTGTGTGTAATAATCAGAGTGTATGCGTGTTGAGCGTTGTGTGTATTACTAATGCGCCCTTTAAATAACAAAAAAAATTATTGCGTTGTTTTTTGTTGGTCAATGGCGCAGTCTATTTCAGTTGCCTCAAAATAGCAACATGCCAACAATGCGCCTGAACACACCTCGTTTTCAGACCAGCACGCCCATGGCCACACAAATGGGCGCAAATGCATATGCTATTTAAACAACGTGGCGCAGGACGTGGAAATGATAACTGCGTCAGGCTGAAACTAGCAAAAAACACTTGCCCATAAACTTTGACTAGCTTTCTTAGCAAGATTCTCTTCACTGTAAAAAGAAAATACATCCCCAAGTCAAATTTTTCTAGTGACTGGTCACATCTAAATTTTTCAATTAGTCTGACGTATTATTTCTCATTGAGCCAATGTTAACAGACTATTGCAACAAGAATTGCACTTGGGCCAATTTAAAAATTTAGATGTGACCAGTTCACTAGAAAATTTTGACTTGGAGAGGTTAGAATGTTTTTACAGTGTTCAGACTGTTGCTGAGAATGAAGATGACCTGTAAGAAGACCTGTAAGTTTTATGCTATTTGTGACTATTGCGCCCCCTGTGGCAACACTGACAATGCACATAAAAGTCGCATTAAGGATTGTGTTCTGACGCATTTCGGAATGCAACAGTGCATAAAAACAACCATCAACGTGTCTGTGTTCACTTACTTGCTTAGAGTGTGTTTCAGGCTTTGCTCCATTATCCACTGTTCATTTACAGTACATTGTTATCTCGAGAGGAGTCCCTACTTGAAACGTTCAGCTTTAGTTTAAACTTGTCTGCTCATTTTGTTATTGCGATGCTCACATGTTAAGTGTTGATTCGACATCACCTCTGGAGCGAGATAAATATTTAGACAGGGCCTTCTGTCGTGTGTGTGTGCATGACTGTAATGTTGAGAGAAAACGACACATCAGGCTCAGAGTGACATCTGAGAGAGACATGGGACATCTGGTGACCCATGCGCATCCCCAAACAGGGCTGTAAAATCAGGTGACAGCCCGCTCAGCCAAATGCTATGCACAATTCAGAATCAACTCATCCGCATGGCTCGCATTTATTCCACATTTGGTCGTGATCTGTTAACACATTTCATGGCCTGACAGCTTTCAATAACAAAACATTTATGCTCGTATTTTATTTCACGGATATTATATGGGGCTTCTCATTTCAGCTAAATTCGTCTGTTTACTTCGCTTTTAAGCAGTTTAAAAGGGGTGGTTGATTATGATTTCACTTTTTTAACTTTAAGTACTGTGTAATGTTGCTGTTTGAGCATAAACAGAATCTGCAAAGTCACGACTCTCAAAGTTCAAAGCAAAGGGAGATATTTTCTTTTAAAGAAATTGCTTTTTAAGGACTACAACAAACGGCTGGTAGAAACTATACGACATTCCTCCCGGGTTAGTGGCATCACAAACCCTAAAATTTACATAAACCCTGCCCCCGGGAACGCAGACTAGACTAGAAGATATCTACACATAAGCTACAGTACATAAATTCATCAACTTACCATTCAGAAATGCTGTCTACATGTTGACACTTCTTCTTGAGTATCTTTGCATTTAAAGGGACAGACACAAAAACGGTGCGTTTTTGCTCACCCTCAAAAAGTGACCATTTTAACATGCTATATAGAAATATCTGTGGGTTATTTTGAGCTAAAACTTCACATACACACTCTGGGGACATCAGAGACTTATTTTACATCTTGTGAAAACGGCATTATACTACCCCTTTAAGGGTAATTTCTATCAAATGTTGTGGGTCAATCCTGTCCATTAGAAGTGTTAGACCCTCTCATATTGCTAAAACAAATGGATTTTAAATGCAACTTCCAAAACAATGTTTTGTATTTTTGATAATTAGGTGCTTTGCTGCATCTCTGCAGCCCGCAACAGCGATTTTCACCTGCGGACAAGTCTAAGCATTAATGTTAGTATGAATTAACATTCACAGCTCAGTTCTGTAGCATCAGTGGAGAGTACCGTGCTACCGGCACATGTGATGATGGCCCACACCTCTTTGCACTGCACGTGTGGCAGACCGAATGAGGTACATCAGGTGGGCTGCATCTGCGACACCATATGCCCTTGCATAGTTCCCTAGGGCCGGCTGACGGCATGCACCCAGCTGCTTCCTCTGTCACCTCAGCTTGCGTACAGTTACGCCACATGATGAGTCTCTGGCCTGCTTGTGTCGGGGCATCTGCAGTCTGTGCTATAAGTGAAATTGCCTAGAGCTTTTCAGGGTGCTAAGTTAATACTATGAGACAGATCAGAGATTTCAAATATACTCTAATGTACAGGGCAAGTGAGTATTCAAATGCGCTTAGATGGATATAATGAAGGTTAATGGGCAAAAATGATAGAGGGAATGGATGTAAAATATAAGAGGAATGAATCTGGCTAAATGAGGAAAAGCATGTGAACATACTTTAGTCAGGATCATCTTCATCACTGCTCTTGGAGACCCACTGTCCTGCAGAGTTTGGATAAGCTAATGAAGCTATTCAGGATCACTTGAAAATCACTGGTAGGTGTGTTGAAGCAGAATGGAAATAAACTTTGCAGTACAGTGGGTCTCCAGGAACAGGCTAGGGTTGAAGACCTAACAGTCTTTATTTTCATCCTAGAACAGGGGTGCCCATGCTTCTCTTAGAGCACTGGTGTCCAACCCAGACAGCAACGTGGATTCCACACGGCCCAGATGTGGCCCGGATCGCTATGGCCCTGTCCCAAATGAAACCCTATGTACTCGCGGTCTTCCTACAAGTCCGCACTTTAGTGACGTAACGCTGCTTTGACTGTCGGGTAGAAGTCTGCTGCGGAGCTTGCATCAGTGCGGGCTCAGCAAAAGTGTGCATCGAGGGCGCATATCGACCGCAAAGGGGGGTGCCCGCGAGCACCCTTCTGAAACCTAAAATGACCAATGGGACACCCTACTTAACGGACATATGTAGGCATATGTATTGTGCCATTTGGGACAGGGCCTATGTTGCTGTCTGGGAATCCTGCTCCTGGAGGGCCACTGCCCTGCAGAGTTTTGCTCAAATCCCAATAAACACACCTGAACCAGCTAATCAAGGTCTTTCTAGGTATACTAAACTTCCAGGCAGTTGTTTTGAGGCAAGTTGAAGCAAAACCCTGTGAAGGACTGGGGCCCAACAGCCTGGGAGTTTCTGGTCAAAACCTTGATTAGCTGGTTCAGGTGTGTTTAATTAGGAATAAAGCTAAAAAAAAAATCTGGAAGGTGGCCCTCCAGGAGCAAAATTGGACACACCTGTGCTTAAAGTATAGGACAGCTGGTCCAGACAGTGCCAGTTGTAGTCTGCACAGCTACTAAGTGGCATTTGTGTGTGTGAGCCAGATTAAAGGAAAATCAGAGATGAGATCACTTTAATAATATCTAAAACACACAAAGAAATGAAGAGTAAATGGAAAGTTCTGTCATCATTTACTCAATATCATGTCATTCCAAACTCATATGACCCCTGCTTCTCAATTCTTACCAAACTGGTTCCATTCATTCTATAAATCATTGAAATAAACATTTAATATTAATATAAGCGTAGTGATTTAAAGGTGGCACAGCTAACCACCTGGCGGCCCTCAAAACCACATGGCTTCAAAACAAGCAGCAAAGATGGCTGATTTTAAATTACATTTATTTTGCAGGCCCTGTCTGCAGGATGAACCAAACCTCTGCCCATAAACATTCAGCTTGGATTGATTTTTTTTCCCCTTCCTGTGGCAAAACAGCACAAAAGGAATGGGTCTTGTTCTTGAAGAACCCAAATACCCTTTTTCCACCAATCAAGTGCCAGTACTAGTGCCTAAGTCCGTTTCCAATCTGGCTTAGTGAATAAGGATCTAGTAGGATCATTTAAAAAAAAAAAAAAAAAAAAAATCATATTATGACAAACAAAATGTTCTGAACTAATACTATTTAACAATGTAAAACAACACCTCCTGACAAGCATTTGCTGACACCAGCACCATTTCAGCTGAAAAGAGGATGAAGAAGACTGAATTGAGATGCTGCTTAATTGGCTTTATGAATATATTCAGATTTATTGATGATGTCTGATATATGATTTATTTCACATAACACTATGCCACATACCGTGACCATGAACACCAGCAGTTCACTCAACTTTCACAGCCCTTTAAGGATAAAGCCCTGGAGATTCCAGACTGCAACCTTTTACTCCAAACAAGAGCAAGCCGAAGATGGGCTGGCTCCAGTTTGTTTACTGAAAGCCCCTTCGAGATTCCTCTCGGATACACAATAATGCAATGCGAAACGGAGCTGGCGCAAGAGTCTGTGCAGCCTCAGGCGTTGATTTTATGATTTTCTTGCTGTTTGTTTGTCTTTGTTCAAGGCTAGGATGGGTGTCTGTGGCATGGCCCCTCTCTTGCCTCCTCTCCCAGCCTCGCCTTTCCCGCGCTAAATGATCCTTTCATTTCCTCTCAGACTCGTCTGCCCTGAGGGCTGAGTGATGGGCCCCGTGGCCCTTCGCGCTGCATGTGAAGTTCACAGCTCGTCCTCCATTGGGCAGAACCTCTATCAAAATGCACTTCCTGTCTGAGCCCCACTTACGTGAGATTGCCCAGGGCCGAGGCGGCAGCCTTGACTCAAATATGTGAAGCTTAGCACCAAGCAATCATCTATGCTCACCGGTTCACCATATGCAGGGTTTAAACTGGGATTTTGGATATTAAAATGTAATGCACTAGATATGACACGGTTTGGTTCAATGGTATGATACTTTGTTGACCTTTTAATGCTTTTAATGCAAGCTGTCCCAAATTCAAACACTGCAAAAAAATATATAAGTCATGACAACTTATATTTTTATATTGAATTTTTTTATCTTTAACTTTAACTCATCGGTAACACTTTATATAAGTATACATAGTAAAAAAAAGTCTTACAAATAATTTGCAAACTATTAGTATATTTAATTCATAGTCAATATACTGTAGTCTCTACATTGTTATATTAAATATATAATATTATATTAATATTAATACATCAATATATAAGCTATACAAATAGTGAGTTATCCATTCACTGTCATGGTAATTAACCAAATTATTATTGTTAAATTAGCTCATATGTAAACAGTTAGATAATGTGTTTTATGCTTTCTTAACAACTTTTTAACTGTAAATAGTTCTCACTTTCGATTAGGTCATGGAAAAAGTGTTTATTAATGTTTATTAAGGGTGGTTTAAAGCACTTAATTAATGACATTTTCCCATTCTCCGTGACATAATCTAAAGTGAGAACTATTTACTCCTAATAAACAATTAACAATCTCTTTACTACGTGCTAATTAAACAATAATAATTGTTTTTTTACAGTGACAATGAATGAACTCGCTATTTGATAGCCTATTATTATATTAACAATGTAAAGGCTTCAATATATTAACTCTGAATTAAATATAATAGTATGTTAATGGTTTGTATACTTTATTACTGTATACTTATTAAAGTGTTACCAACTCATCAAAATAATTTAAGAAATGTAAACTTGTTTATGTTATATAAGATTCAACTTAATTTGTTTTTCTTTTTAAATAAGATCAGTATAATTGAAGTTGAAATTATTTGTACAGCCAATTTGATTATACTTAAACATTTAAGTCAGTAACTGAACTTTTATTGTGTAGACATCTTAAAAAAAATGGAGAAAAATATCAGAAACAGTGTATATGTGGTTACATTTTGGGAAGGGCATTGTTTAATTTAAGTTTTTTTTTTTTTTTTTTTTTTGAATACACTCACTAAATGAAGATGGAATGTAAAAACTGGAGAATATTGGAAATATAACGGATTGACAAGAAATGTGTTTAATTTTGTTTAATTGAAGGTGCCGTTCTTCCGGATAGTTCCCCTAACTGACCCAACAACCTCTTGCCCCATTCCTCCATCACAACCCCACCTTAATCCCCCTTCCTCTCATCCTCAGAGACCTGACTCCGGAACTGACTTAGGAAGTCCCTTAATGGTTACCAAACTGTGGGGGAACTGCGTACGCTCAGCGAGGACTAAACATATGTTTAGAGGAGACAACATCAGCAATCACCACTTGACCCCAGCTCTCATACTTCTGTTTTCCTCCCCCTCAGACGGGAGAAAGAACTCAGAACGGGTAATATAATCAACCAAAAGCACAAAACCAGAGAGGAGGTGCTGTGAACATGCCCAGTTCCAGATGTACAGGCAGCCAAGTGTCGAGACGAGACTGAGAAAAGGAACTTTCAGGATCTCGAGGAGGAATTAAATGGAATTAAAAGGAAATGAAGATGATATGATGCAGGATGAAACTTCAAACTCAAATGAGATCTTTTTAATTACTCAATTATTTCTCCCAAACAACAAAGGGGTGTTTTCTGAATAACAAGACCCTACTTCTTCTCATAAAAGAGACGTCAGAAATCTATGATTTCAGAAAAGATCTCAACAACGTCTCAAACTGTGCTCAGATTTGCCAGTATACCAAAATCTACCAAAGATCAAGAAACATTCTAGTTTATGCTTTGAATATACATACAACAACAACAACAACAACAACAGTCAAATCTGCAGGACACAAAATCTCACTCACACACATTCAGTAAAGTGATTCCATACAGATGTTCAACCGTGAAGAAGAAAAGGCTGGGAGGGGAAACTGACCAAAGAGTGAGAACAAATTGCTTATGTCTGTGACTTCACATTCAGTGTGTAAATAAGATGTTCAAAGAAAACAATACAGAGTAATACCAAAATATCCCTGAAATCTCCTGCTCCCCCGGGAAGCCGTTTCTCATCGTTTTTCATTAACCTCATGCTGCGTGTCTCCAGAGGCCATTATTTACAACAGATGAAGAAGAGGTGTGGAAAAACTCAAATCTCAAATCTCTGTTTTTAAAGTCCCCCTGTCGTGAAAATCAAGTTTTTAATGTTGTTTTTATACCTATGTGGTGTTTTTAACATGCTTTAAGACAAACCATGTGCAAATTCATGTCAACACCATTGCTGAGGATTTTCTCCTTAATACTTAATACTGTCTCAAAAACGTGGTTTGAAATGTTCTCTACATATCAAATGTGTTGTAACCAATCATATCATGCTAACCTATGCTTAAAATTCAGTACATTTAGAAATATAATGGGTGAATTATGTATATGACTTTCTAAGTTGTTCAAAGCATTTGTAAGGATATTGACTTTTAGAAGGCAGACTGAGATGGCGAACATGAACATGAACATGGTTTGTGTAACATTAGCAACACATTAGCTGTTTGATAACGTTAGTCAAGCACAAGGCTAATCATATTAATTACCGTTATGTGTCCGACATTGTAAAGATTGATACATAAAACACTCTGACAACCCTGTATAATTCACTTTTCCACTTCTGAATCTTTCTGGTTTAAACATGGCTGAATTAAACCAGTATTTCCACTTGCAATTGTGCAGTGTTTACTACAGTAAAGTTGACAGAGTGGATCATGGATCTGCGTATACTAAATGAAGCAAGGGTGTTTGCATTGTTGTTTTTTTCACAGTACAAAATGTTTCATTATTATATACTCAAGCAATGATACAACAGTTTTAAAAATAGCTTAAGTCTCCGATCAGTATAAACAGGACATGTGCAAAATGGAGCTTTTCTTCATTTCATGGAATCAGTCAGGGAACATCTCAAAGGAAGAAACATGAGGTGACAATGCAAGTGATAAATTCATTACAGTATGGAAAAGGTGTAATCATTTGAGAATAGTTACTCATTGCCAGGTATTACTCAGACCCAGCTGTGCAGCATGCACACAGACACACACACACACACACACACTGATGATCTATCTATCATCCTCCCCTCTGTCCACCCTAACAATGTTTAGTCATTCACATCTAGTTACCGATGAATAAAAAAAACACCCCCTTAAAAAATCCTGACGGAAAAAAAATGATGGGAGTTTTCGGTTCATTGTCTAAGGTCAGGTATCAGCACTAATATTTGGCTGAAAAATGTTGCGTTAACTATTTAATTATAAAACATTACCAAGTTCCCATTTAAGCATGTAAATATATCATGCCTGCTTTATCACTGAACATGTTCAACAAAATGAACATTCACAAAACTGAACATTTAACTCAATGCTAAAGTACAACATGTGATAACCCAACCCGTTCTCATCTCAGGGCGTCATATAAGGCCGTTTTGTCACGTCCTTCGGCGTTTTCTGCCCACGCATATAGCACCCTTTTACGTATAGATGACACGCACATGGCTTTCAACCAACTTCAATGTAAAACCATCCGCGATGTTATTACACGCTCCGGGTTTTCGCCAGTCATCTATTCACCTCATTGACTACACGTAACAGACGTTTCCAGCAACGACTTAAGTTTGCTCTATGATTAGGATTGCCTGCACCTAACATAGGAGGTCAATGTTTTCCATTATTTATCTTTTAAGGAGAGTCTATTTGCCATTTTCAACACCCTTATCGTCTGTGAGAGACGCTCAGCTTAAAACCACCTCCAATGCAACCCACCCGCGTATTACAGGACGCAGTTGGACTTTGGCAGTTAATCTAAGTGCGTGATCATCTGACGCTTTCAGCAACAGTAACTTGCGTACTAATTTCGTTTAGTTTTAAATTAGCCTGTGGTATCCTACTTGATTTAAACGTGAATGTGTGCCAAGTGTCTTAATTAAAAAAACACGACAATATAGGTTTCATCCTCCCTTAATTGCCCGCAGGAGTATATTGGCCGAATTCAACACACAACCTTTATCGTGTGTGAGGGACGCTCATGGCTTTCAACCATCAATACAACCCACAGGCGTTTCGCAGAACGCATTGGTCTTTGCTAGCCAATCCAAGTGCGTGATATCAGACGCTTTCAGCAACAGCAATGTGCAGAAAATTTGCTTTTGATTTAAATTAACCTGTAGTATAGCTTACGCAATATAAGCCTGGATGTGAGCTTGGTAGGCTGCCCAAATAAACACGGGAATATGTGACATATAGGCTCCATCATCCCTTTATCCCGCAGAGGAGTATGTTCAACACGCACCCTTTATCGTGTGTGAGAGACGCACTTGGCTTTCAACCTGTAAAACCATTCGCGATGTTATTACACGCTCAGGGCTTCAATTCACCTCAACACTGACCGACTGCACCGACTAAACACGTTTTCAGCAACAACAACGACATATGTTTGCTCTTAGGATTGTCTACATGTAACATAGGAAGTCATTGTTTTCCATTATTTATCTTTAAAGAAGAGTCTATTTGCCATTTTCAACACCCCCTTATCGTCTGTGAGAGACGCTCGGCCAATGCAACCCACCCGCCCGCGTATAACAGAACGCAGTTGGACTTTTCCAGTCAATCTAAGTGCGTGATCATCTGACGCTTTCAGCAACAGTAACTTGCAGAGGCTACAATTTCGTTTAGTTTTTAATTAGCCTGTGCTAGCCTAGCCTACTTATAATTTAAACGTGAATGTGGTATCCTAATTAAAACACGACAATATAGGTTTCATGCTCCCTTTATTGTCCTCAGTGTATATTGGCCGAATTCAACACCCTTTTATCGTGTGTGAGAGACGCTCATGTCTTTCAACCATCAAAGCAACCCACAGGCGTTTCACATGACGCGACTTCCAGGTGCGTGTTATCAGACGCTTTCAGCAACAGCGATGTGTAGAAAAAATGCTTTTGTTTTAAATTAACCCGTAGTATAGCATACTTAATATAAGCTTATGAGCTTGGTAGACCTAATTAACACGGCAATATAACATAGGCTCCATCATCCCTTTAGAGGAGTATGTCCCTTTATCGTGTGTGAGAGACGCTCGTGACTTTCAACCAACTTCACTATAAAACCATTCGCGATGTTATTACACGCTCATGGCATTCACCCCAATATTTGCCGACTGCACAGACTTAAGCCTTGAGCAACAACGACTTATGTATGCTCTTAAGATAGGAGGTCATTGCTTTCCATTTATCTTTTGAGTAGGCTACTGTCCGTTTTTTAACACCAACCCTTTGCGTGTGTCAGAGACGCACTGACTTTCCAGCAACTCAAATGCGAACCCATCTGCGTTTTTAAGCATGCATTTGGACTTCGCCAGTCACCCATTCCAAGTGCGGAGATAAAAGACGCTTTCAGTTACAAAGTTCATACATTTAGTTTTTATTTCTAATTAGCCTGTATAGACTATATCTTGCGTAATTTCCAAATCAATATAGGCTATGTAAATATGTAGACTACTTGGTAATTCAATATTTTCAATGAAATATGGTAAATAGTATTTAAACTGATCATGAATTTTTGTTCACAAATATAACAAAATATTTCAATATACCCTACTTGAAAATGTGAACATAAATTAAAAACAAAATTTTAAATATGCATTGAATACTAGGCCTATAGTAGGCTATTGTGCAATTTCCCGCGAGATGTTTTCCCGATGACAGCGAGCGATTTCCTGTTGGGACACTATAAGCAGGATCATCAGTAGCCAAGCCAAAAGGTAAGTAATCTATCTGCCGATTTGTGTTTTTTTAATCATGATCATCTTTAAGTTTAATCCATATTTATTTGTTTATCGACACAATGGGTTGATAGTGTAGGCCTACTAAAGCATCCTTTTGGAAAACTTTGTAACGTTTCTTTCTTTATGGCCAGATAGCGGGAAAAATAGGCTCTACTATAGGCTCTGATATTTGAATGTAATGGGATTATTAGTTTATTTCGTTTGTTTCAAAACCTCTATACCTAAACATTTGTTTTATTGAAGGAATAATAGAAATGTAGGAATTAGCATACACTTAGGTTTTAACTGTAGCCTACTTGTCTAACTTAAACGTTAAAAGTTGGCCAGGCCTACTATGGTTTTAACGATTCAAACTGACCACGCCAGTGACTCTTTTAGGTACCAAATTACCAATATATAGGTACCAAAATATATAAGAGTTCAGATGCAAAAACCTCTAAATGCCATCTGAAATTTCCTCCTAGAATGATCATTTTTATGAAGCTCGTATATTTAAGTTCAGTAATTTAACTTAAATGGCAATGAAAATTACCTATTATTGCCATTTAAGTGAAATTATTTAACTTAAATATACGAGCTTGATAAAAATGATCATTCTAGAAGAAAATTTCAGATGGCATTTAGAGGTTTTTTGCATCTGAACTCTTCATATATATATATATTGTCCATTTCTATTGGTGATAGTGATGCATCCATTCACAAAAATAAATGTTTTATATGAAGAGTTCAGATGCAAATCTTCTAGAATGATCATTTTTATCAAGCTTATATTTAAGTTCAACAATTTCACTTAAATGGCAAAACAAATTACCTATTAATTGTCATTTAAGTAAAATTAGGCTACTGAACTTAAATATACGAGCTTGATAAAAATGATCATTCTAGAAGAAAATTTCAGATGGCACTTAGAGGCTTTTGCATCTGAACTCTTCATATTTACAGTAGGAAATTTACTAAACATTTTCATGGAACATGATCTTTACTTGTATCCTAACTTAATATCCTAATGAATTTTGGCATAAAAGAAAAATCTATGATTTTGACCCATACAATGTTTTGTTGGCTGTTGCCACAATAGATTGTACCATGCTACTTGTGACTGGTTTTGTGATCCAGGGTCACACACACACACACACACACACACACACACACACACACACACATAGCCTATACATATATATATATAGCCTATATATCAATGCGGATTTCTTTAAGACTGCAATTCCACTATAATGTCAAAAAAATAATGGTCAAATATGTACTATTGTGTTAACATTTTATTGACTAAAAATGCGTTAGAAAACGTTAATCTCAAAGACGAGTTCGTTCAGAATCAGCTACATACAGCAGGTCGGCTGACTGACTCGATTTACTTCTCATACATTCCCGTAGCGTCACAGACAGTGCATTTCCCTGATGAAGCCCAGTGTCCATTGACTTCAATGGGGCTGCTCTTAACAGTTTTTTTTTTCTTCAGCGCTTAGAAACTAGACGGTCATTGGATAAATGCTGCGATTATGTCCCGCCTCCGGACGCTCAGCGTCTCTGGGGGTGAATGAGGAGTGGGCTGGCCCGGACTCCGGGCTTCCGCGTGATGATTGGAGGGGCTGCATCTCCTTTTGATTGACAGCGATTTCATACAATAAAAAGTCACTGCTGCTGAAGCTATTGGAGCTCAGTCCCATCGCGGATTTTTCAAGTGATAGTCAAAAGACAAACTGCTACTACCTCTTTCTTGGTATTTGCTTGTCGAAATTGCTAGCCATTTTTCATAATACATTTTACACAATTATACATTTATACCTTTATTATATTATTACTTATCCTATTATATATATTTTTTATAATATTATTAGTAATAATTAAAACAATAATAATTAAAATAAGTAAAAATAGCCTATATATTATTATTATTATTATTATTATTATTATTATACTTTATTATATTATTATTTATACATTTATTATATTATTACATTTGTACAATTATACCTAACTTTGCTGGCCATTGAGAGGACACTGGTCAAGTCACTGGAAAATACACCTAGTTGGAATGATATAGGGTCACAGAGCATTTTCTTGAAAAGGAACGTTGGGCAGAATTAACGTATATATATATTGTTTTAATGAAAATCTCAAATTTAAGTAGTACACTCCAGTCACTTGACTTATTACAACTAAGATTCAGCCAGGCCTACCAGTATGTCAGTTTGGCCATTCAAATCTACTCTACCTGGCTAAAGTAGGCTATCCTACTGTCCTGTGGCCCATCTTTTTTGTGAACTGAATCTGATGGCCTCAGAGGATGTCTTGAATTGGCTTTGTCTCTAGTGCACCCAAGGATTGTGCTGGTTCAGTATTTTGGCTACTCTTCAATACATCTTAAAGATTAGATTTAGGCTCGGTCTGTCTTTAAACACAATAAGTGCATGTTGAGAACGCATCTGTGATAGAAATTGAAGGTGTGATTGCCAATTGAAAAATGATTAAAGTAATATATGTGTTATTTTCATTTGCAGACATGACAAAACCACACACTCTTAAGTGCCCCACCTGCCAGGTCTCAAATCGCCTGCCGCAAAACAGTTGTAAAGCCTGTCTTTTCCCACTGAAGCCCCAAAGAAAGGTTTCCGGCAAGTGGGCAGAATCTGTCAGAAAAAACAGAAATGTGAGCAGAATACTGAGGGCTGCTCAGCTGACTGTAAGTCATTCCCACATGGACTATTGTTAGTATGACATAAAAGCTTGACCTTTTTGGAAAGCTGAGGCCATGTAGTTTCTATTGTTTTTTCTTTCTACAGGTTAGATATCTCTGAACTAACCATATTTTAGCCATGTGTCTCAAAAACACAATTGCACCCTGACAACAGGTCTTGTGAAGCTGTTTATAAAAAAAATATTTAAAAAATAGTATTTTACATAATTATTTGTAAAAGTATGCCCATGCACTTTGCTCAAGGTCCTTATCAAGACTCTAAATAGGAACTTAGGTTAAATGCGTACTGGCAATAAAAGGCTCACTGCTCAAGAACCCCTTTGTTGGAAGTATAATCCTCTCAAATGATGTGTAAAACAGTTCATGTACAGTATATAAATAGCATTTCAGAGGTTCTCATATAGCCTAGATTCACAACACTAAATAGTTAATAATTACACAGAAATCGCTAGCCTATGTTTGCCATAGCATGGCTGTTTCAATGGGTTTGTATAAGATGGACTACACATCTTCACAACTTATACTGGATAATCTATTTGTATGGATTCTTGTGGATATTTTAAGACCCAATATGTTGTATCCACATATTGCTTAGGATATACGCAAGGGCTGGAGGGTATTTTTGATAACGTAAAGCATTATGCAATATGCATATTGTATTTGAAGAAGATTGTCATGTATCTATTCCCAAGAGTCCAAGCTTTTAAATGGTATATAATGTGATTATGCTACATTACAATAACTCAACAACATAGTATTACTAGTCTATGATCCGAACCATGGACAGTGGCTATCTGATTAATCTTTGCTACCACTTCTGAACTACCCCAACATCAGAATTAGGCCTATTAAGCAGCTTACACTCAAAACAGAAACTATAGCCATGAGACTATAGCCAATGAGATAAGCACAGCAACTAGTAGGGCCTATACAATATATGACCTCATGTTTGTGTATATAATAACAATAATGTGTAACTTGCAACATCTGCAGATGATGTGGGTTTATGAAAAATGTATCCAATTTCTATACTTTGGATATACTCTCTTTCTACTGTCTAGCCCTACACATCCAGTTAAACCACATAGGCCTATGCCTATAATCTAAGACTGTTAGATGAACTTCCAATCACATAATCACAAAGCAGGCCTTGTTCCTTATACGTTGTTAAGGAATTTATGTGCAGGAATGTCAGGATTTAATAAGTAGAGAGTATCACACTGGTCAGATGTCAGAAATTGCTGTATAAGGAGCAAACAATGTGTTTCGCCATTGGTTCCTCAGGTTCGCCCTTCTGGTTTTTTTTTTTTCACCTGTGGGTGTCATCTAAAACCATAGAGTGAACCTGATGAATTTTAATGTCAACATTTGCCTCCTCAAATCTGGAGCCTTGTACAAAATCAAGGAGCATACTTAAAATGTTCAATACTAACACTACATTAACCAGGAAGCAAGCAGGGAAATTTATCAATACATAAATACAAAATAATAAACACAACCTATTTCAATCTTCTCCCTTGTTCCTGGAAACTTGGTGTGTCCCATTGTGGATAGGGTCTGGGTACACTCTATTTGGAAATGTTTCCAAAATGTAGCATTCTAAAGAACATAAACTTGGAATTCATTGGTCCAGCATAAACAAACAATAACCAATAACTTTAAAGTCATTGATCTAGCCTAACCAATCACATTGATCTGTAATTTATAACATTATATAATAAGTACATTGTCTGTATAATCTCATTGTCTAGTCATTGTATTACTACAGTGGCACTAACTGCATAATTGTTTATAATACAAATATTTGTCTTGTCTTGCAGGTTAACAAACTCAGTGTATTGGATTATTGTCCAATTTTATTCCTGGGACATAAGGACAGGAGTGGGAGAATGACAGCTGACCTCTTACATTGCCTTGCAAACCCAGGGAATCCTGAGATTTCCAAAATTATAAAAAAAATGCAAAGTTTTTATGAGCACCTACTACGAAGTAAGATTTCCTGTAATTTTCAACATGAACACAGTAATACATACTTATGTTCACTTATGTGAGATAAGATTATACATACCCTTCTTGTCACTTGCATTAACTCAGTCAGACCCACCTTTATGTTAGTAAAGCTCATTGAGGTGGCAAAACCAACTAACCTTCTCTATCTCCCAAAAGTGACAGAAGAATTCCAACAGTGTCCTATTTACATGTTGCGACTTGTATAATTACAATATGTACACATTTATAAGGGACATTCATTTCATTCATTTCTCTTTTATTCCTTTCATGAAAATGCATTATTTGTCCAAGGCACATACAATTCATTTGAATTTTTCCTTTACATTTCCATGATCAGAAAGGAGCAGATGGAAGAATAATATTCTTATATTTATCTGCCCCCTTTATAAACATAAATAGTAGATGGCATTAGCATTGTTCCCTCCACCACCACCCAAAATGTATTAACATAAATAGTAGATAACATTAGCATTATTCCCTCCACCATCACCCACACTCCAACATATCTGATATTTATTTAAACGTTTTACAATGATCACATACAAACAAAATCAAAATTCAGTTTGATATAATTCAAGTTGTTTCTTTTTATTACTCCTTTTAAATTCCAAAATATTTTTGCAGCTTTTTAAATCTTTCCTTAAAGAATTCCATGCTTTTACTACAATAAAGATCCATGTTAGTCTATGTACTTCAAAACTTTAAACTTTATATTCTACATGTATTACACGTACAGTAAAATCTTCAAAGCCTTTTTTTGTTTTGCTCTTGATTGTTTTAATCTTGATGATTTTATACAGTGTATATTGTATTCTATTCTAATATTTTGAGATGCTAGAGTTTTTAATTTCCATGAGCTGTAAATTGTAAAATGTCGACCTGAGAAGAACTCTAATCAGCTAATTAGGTAAAAACACTGGCAATGGTTTCTTGAGTATTTAATCATCCAATCTGGGTTAGGACAATGGACTGTTTTGTTCTAGTTTTCTGAGATGCACCTGTATAGGTCATGTTATATATGTGCAACTTCTAAAACTGATAGTTCCAGTCCTTGATTGTGATTGGCTGAATCGCGTTCGATGCTGTTGTAAAATGCAGCATAAACATACACCTTGACCGCATTTTGTTCTATATTACTGTGCTACCATAACTTGATACAAAAGTTAAAGTAGCTGCGTCTCGACGTTGCTTGGCAGCCATTCAGATAGAGGAAATATATTTCTTGGCGGAAGAATGATTAACTAGGAATAACTTATTATATATTGTTATATTTCTAGTTGCTGTGCCTTTACTTTATGAATCTTTGCCAGGTATTTATAGTAACAGTTTTAGAAAAGCAATAAGCCACTCGAGTCCGTAGGTTACACTGATTCTACAACACCGCTAGCACGTTGTGCCTAACAACGCCCCTTAGCTGTTGTAGAATCAGTGCAACCTACGGACTCTCGGGGCTTATTGCTTAATTAAACCATAGAAAAAAGTAGGCAGCTACTTTTAATTTCACCTTTTCATCTTAACATTCTTAATCCAGTTGTCATTAACATTTAATATTAACATTTTGCAGAACTAGTCGCTCAAGAAAAGGATGTCCCTGAGGAGGTGGACCCAAATCCATCGCAAGAGGAGGAAAACCAAGCAGAGCAGGAGGTGGGGGATCATCCAGCAATTGAAGAGGAGGTGGTGGAATCAAACCCTCCAGAGGAGGAGGTGGTGGAGGAGAGAGTGTTAATTAATGAGGATTTTATTTTCTTTGTTTTACCATCTGACTCCTCTCTCACCCCACCACATGGGTCCTCCTCTCTCCCTCAACCTTCTGGGTCCTCCACTCTCCCCCCACCTTCTGAGTCCTCCACTGTCCCTCCACCACCTGGGTCCTCCACTCTCCACCCACCACCTGGGTCCTCCTCTGTCCCTCCACCACCTGTGTCCTTCACTCTCCACCCACCACCTGGGTCCTCAACTGTCCCTCCACCACCTGGGTCCTCCACTCTCCACCCACCACCTGGGTCCTCCACTGTCCCTCCACCACCTGGGTCCTCCACTGTCCCTCCACCACCTGGGTCCTCCACTGTCCCTACACCACCTGGGTCCTCCACTGTCCCTACACCACCTGGGTCCTCCACTGTCCCTATACCACCTGGGTCCTCCACTGTCCCTCCACCACCTGGGTCCTCCACTGTCCCTCCAGCTGCAAAACGCAGTTTTAAGCGTAAAATGAAAGGTTAGATTTCAGCTAAAACTAATTAAATGTTGTAAACGTCTTGCTTCAGTCCTCCTCCACCAGCTGAGTGCTAGCACCACTACTTCTCAAGCACTGACAATTACTGACGGTTATATCTTTGTAATTTTGCCTTATGCTGACTCCTCTCTCCCTCCAGCCACTAGGTCCTCCACTGTCCCTATACCACCTGGGTCCTCCACTGTCCCTCCACCACCTGGGTCCTCCACTGTCCCTCCAGCTGCAAAACGCAGTTTTAAGCGTAAAATGAAAGGTTAGATTTCAGCTAAAACTAATTAAATGTTGTAAACGTCTTGCTTCAGTCCTCCTCCACCAGCTGAGTGCTAGCACCACTACTTCTCAAGCACTGACAATTACTGACGGTTATATCTTTGTAATTTTGCCTTATGCTGACTCCTCTCTCCCTCCAGCCACTAGGTCCTCCACTGTCCCTCCACCACCTGGGTCCTCCACTGTCCCTCCACCACCTGGGTCCTCCACTGTCCCTCCACCACCTGGGTCCTCAACTGTCCCTCCACCACCTGGGTCCTCCACTGTCCCTACTCCACCTGGGTCCTCCACTGTCCCTCCACCACCTGGGTCCTCAACTGTCCCTCCACCACCTGGGTCCTCCACTGTCCGTCCAGCTGCAAAACGCAGTTTTAAGCGTAAAATGAAAGGTTAGATTTCAGCTAAAACTAATTAAATGTTGTAAACGTCTTGCTTCAGTCCTCCTCCACCAGCTGAGTGCTAGCACCACTACTTCTCAAGCACTGACAATTACTGACGGTTATATCTTTGTAATTTTGCCTTATGCTGACTCCTCTCTCCCTCCAGCCACTAGGTCCTCCACTGTCCCTCCACCACCTGGGTCCTCCACTGTCCCTCCACCACCTGGGTCCTCAACTGTCCCTCCACCACCTGGGTCCTCCACTGTCCCTACTCCACCTGGGTCCTCCACTGTCCCTCCACCACCTGGGTCCTCCACTGTCCCTCCAGCTGCAAAACGCAGTTTTAAGCGTAAAATGAAAGGTTAGATTTCAGCTAAAACTAATTAAATGTTGTAAACGTCTTGCTTCAGTCCTCATCCACCAGCTGAGTGCTATCACCACCACTTCTCAAGCACTGACAATTACTGACGGTTATATCTTTGTAATTTTGCCTTATGCTGACTCCTCTCTCCCTCCAGCCACTAGGTCCTCCACTGTCCCTACACCACCTGGGTGCTCCTCTCTCCACCCACCACCTATGTCCTCCTCTCTCCCCCCACCACCTGGGTCCTCCACTGTCCCTCCACCACCTGGGTGCTCCTCTCTCCACCCACCACCTGGGTCCTCCACTGTCCCTCCACCACCTGGGTCCTCCACTGTCCCTCCAGCTGCAAAACGCAGTTTTAAGCGTAAAATGAAAGGTTAGATTTCAGCTAAAACTAATTAAATGTTGTAAACGTCTTGCTTCAGTCCTCCTCCACCAGCTGAGTGCTAGCACCACTACTTCTCAAGCACTGACAGTTACTGACGGTTATATCTTTGTAATTTTGCCTTATGCTGACTCCTCTCTCCCTCCAGCCACTAGGTCCTCAACTGTCCCTCCACCACATGGGTCCTCCACTGTCCCTCCACCACCTGGGTCCTCCATTCTCCCTCCAGCTGCAAAACGCAGTTCTACGCGTAAAATGAAAGGTTAGATTTCAGCTAAAACTAATTAAATGTTGTAAACGTCTTGCTTCAGTCCTCCTCCACCAGCTGAGTGCTATCACCACCACTTCTCAGGCAAGTAGATCAGCTAATTCGTGAAATCACCTTTGTTAAGTGCAATACTTGGGAGGACATTCATTATTTGAAGCCAGACTTTTGCAACTATGCTTAATTTTTGACCTGTTGAACAACATAAACTTTATCTAACCTTTTTTATTGTCATTTTTAGAATGCCGAAAACACACTTCACAGACAGTCTTCAATTATTCTGACATTGTGGACAAGCGTGTTGTTGGTGTAAGTATTTTTTGACAGACCAAAGTTGCATACTTTTATGTTGCTCTCGGTTACAGTTGAGAAGCACAAGAATAAATTAACTAAATATGCATCTTTTGCAACAAAGTATGAACATAACTCGAATATAACATTGAGGGCATGTACCGACAGCAATCGGTAGAAAAAGATATTCCTGTAGCATAGAAGCTTTTTTGCGTTTTGAGTTTGGCTGCTCTGAAAATGGCAGAAGTGCCGTTTGTCATGTTATGAGGTTATGTGCCATTAAAATGATTTTGGAAACGTTATGTTAAGGTCAAACAATTGTTATGAGTGGCTTTAAAGGACAAATCCGGCAAGTTTTCACATAGATCTCCATTTCTCGTGGTCACTGAGTACTGTCCGTATGAAAAAAGGGAAACTTGAGTTACTACATCCAGCAGCTAATCCAACCAGGCACAGCGCTACACTCTGGGGGCATGTCCATGAGCCCCCATGTACATTCCCACAGAGTGTAGCACTGTAGCTGCTGGATGTAGCAACTCGAGCTAGGCAAAACATATTGTTTCCGTTTTTTTTTCTTAACAACAGCAGTTGTGGGATCTGTGGGAAATCTGTGGGAAAATCTTGTCTCAATCTGTGGGAAAACTTGCCGGATTTCTCATTTAAGTTCAGAGACTAAAGTAACATACTGTTCATAAAACAAGTAGGGTGCAAGTTTGAGAGCATATTTTGACGACAGTGCATGTGAACTGTGGCCAGAGCGAAGTAAGACGCACAAATTTGACAGAGTCAGGCTGAGGTTAATAAATGAAAGATTTGGTTAAAGCCGACCAACAGTGGTGTTGAGCAAATGGAATGTGTCAGACGATATTACATATTTTCAAGGACTAATTGTAAGGGTAATATTCTATCCTCGCCTGGTGTTAGTATTAATTGGAAAGACATGCAGAAAGAGATGAATGAACTCATCTGAATGAATTAACTGACAACACCACAAACCTTATCTATGTTTGTGTTTTGTACCCAATGTGTTAGAATAAATTGACCACTTTTGAACGCACTCCTGTCCACTTGCATGTTGTGCTCTTGCAATTATGTTTAAAGTAATATTTTCCTTCTTTCATGTATTTTTAGGAAAAAGAGGAAGTCAAGGTCAAATGGGCATCTTGTGAAAAATGGTAGGTCCTACCCTAGAAACAAATGTACATGCAGACTAAAGCCGGCCGCACACCGGACGCGCAGCTCAGCGCCGCGCAGCGCCACGTCTAGGACAACTGTCACCTGAAAATCCGTTAGCATCAGCAATTTTCTTATTTCTGTAAATAAATATAAAACTAAATGTATATTGCAGCACGGGGTTAAGTCCGTATATACATTAACTACGATTTGAGACACATAAATATAAATTTAATATAAAACTATATAAATGGCGCTGTGTGGCGCGGCAGGGTTTTGAACACGGTCCTGAGCCGTTGCTGGGCGCCGCGGACAGACGCCGCCGGTGTGTAGAGAATATTAATGTAAAGAATATTAATTAATATTAATGTGTTCGGATTAAAAAGACGTGGCGCTGCGCTGCGCGGCGCTGAGCTGCGCGGCGCTGAGCTGCGCGTCCGGTGTTCAAAATTAACTTGTTTATTATTTGTCTATTTGGACATTCACTCTTGGAAATATTTTAATCAGTTCTAAAGGACCAATACATAGTTTTGTATTTGTTTGCAATTTAAGAGTTTTTAATTGTTCTATTAATAACCTTTTTCCCTTTCCTTTTTGGACAGTGGGAAAGAATGGCCTGACTCGTGGGAGCCAGCAGAACAATTCATGTGATTGGCACATATTATTTTATTGTTTTTTTTTTTTTCTCTAAAATTAATTAAAAAAAAGTTTTTTGGTATTTTGTTATTGTATTTTTTGTTGTTCAGATATTAAAAACAATGTATTCATGTCAACGTTTGTCCATTCATTTGGCTATTTATTACTTCGAATGTTTCAGTACATTAAAGACATTACAACTACATGTTTTTTTAGCGTTACTGTTGAAAGAAATTGATAGGCTTTTGAAAATATACATTTTAGATTGTTAAAACTGCCTTTCCTTAATGGTACACATCTGGCAAACCTTTAATTCACCAACAGAGTACAATACAGGTCTATGGAAACAAAACAATGGAAGAAGTTGGGACAAGTCCTAATTCTTGTGAAATCTACCAAGTGCTTGGCTTAGAAAATATACAGGTAATGTGGCGTAGGGAGACCTGAGTGGAGGCTGTCCTGAGGAAAGGGGATCAGGATTTCATAAGGACAGCATGCAAGCAAGGTGAAATGTGTACTGGAAGCACAACAAGGGGACACCCACTAACACCAAGTGACCAGCCTCCCTAGAGTGCTCCTACTCCTGTCTCAATAGTTGGCATCAACTAGGCTGGGGAGTCATTAAATGGGCAGGCCTCATTAGACCTGCACACATACACCTAATTTTGCCAACCTTCAAAAATAAACAAAATAAAAACACAACAGACCTCAAAGAAAATAATTATAGACTACTATCTGTAACCAGTAAGTCATCCTACACTACTACAATGAAAATAGACACACCAATCAATAAAGACAGACAAAACAAAAGAGGATGAGGCTGATGACACCATACAACCTGCTGAAGCACACTGGTGAATTACCACTTTGACAACAGAGAGTATTTGTCTATCAATTAAACTATCTGTCTATCAACATCAATTAAACCATGACAACCTAGCAATCACCATAGCAACCAACATGATTACCCTAGCAACCAGCATAGCAACTGCTTTATTTGGTATAGCAACCACCATATGTACTCTAGAAACAACATTGTAACAATCTCTGCATTATCAGTTTTTACTCTGTATTATATTTTACATCATAGTTTGCATTTTCATGCACTTGTAATTCATTGGTATTTCTAATTTACTATAACCACTTCATAGCAAACGTACGAATCATGTACTGCTGTCATATCCTCCTCCATACCACACTTACATGTCAGTTTTTGTGGGCTCTTCCTTCCTGAGGATAGTTTGCAGCATTAGGTTTAATGAATTTATCATACCAGAGAGATACACTTAGATTGTTTAAGTAGTTTTCCTGGTAGGCCTACATGTCAAAAGGTATCAGCCGTAATTTTGATTCATCAATATACAATACAGCAAAGTATAGGTCCAGGAGAACAACAAAATAGGAAGTTGGAATGTCCCAATTTATGAAGTTTTATGTAACAAAGTTCGAGAGGAGCATGTTCAGGTAATCATCCAATCAATTCAAGAAGAAGCCAGTATAAATAAAGCCTTTCCTTACCTCCTGTCTCATGACAAATTTCTCAGCATCCCGCCACCACCCCATCACCTCACTTTCAGATGGGTCTGCTCATAGATACCCATGATCTATACATTCATAGGGGGGAGTACTCTGGGGTCGGGCCGAATTCCGAGCTCGGAGCCCTCCCCCCGGACAGCAAGCCAAATACGCATTATAATATTACATCAGATTTCATTAACATGTGAACTCGTGAAATGTCAACCATCAACAATTTCACAGGACCTAAAATGGTCTCTCCACTTTGACGCTATCCAGAAAAAGGCCCAGCAAAGGTTAAACTTCCTGATACAGCTAAGGAAGTTTAATCTGCCTAAGGAGCTGCTGACCACTTTCTACTCAGTCATCATTCAGTCTATTATCTACACCTCCATCACTGTCTGGTTTGGGTCAGCCACCAAACGGGACAGGGCCAGACTGCAATGGAGCTGACCTTCCCTCCATACAGGACCTGTACCAGTCCAGGGTCAGGAAAAGGGCAGCAAAAATCTCTACAGACCCCTCACATCCTGGTCACAAACTGTTCAAACTCCTTCCCTCTGGTAGACGATACAGGGCACTTTTCGCCAAAACCAGCCGACACAAAGACAGCTTCTTCCCCCAAGCAGTCACTCTGTTGAACACCCTTACACTGAACATTCATTCAACACTGTTCTGCTCATCTACCACATGTGTACTTCAATCTTACAGTTAAAATAATGTTATTAATACATCATCATTGCACTGAACTGCCTTGCACTATATTTTTAACCTTAAACCTCAGTCTATACTGATATTGCGCTATTCCCACCCTCTTTTCAATTGTATATCGCCTCTTGCCTGTGCCTGTTGAGGTGTCCACGACTATGGCAACCTTCACAGGGACAAGGAGGCGGACATCCCCCCCGGACAATTGCATTACCCTATACCACCTTAAGTGTCTATTTATTTGCAAATGTACATACTGTATTTATTCTTATACATAGCCGTAATCTACTGCCCTTTATTCTATTCGTACTGTTCTGTTTTTATTCTTTTATGCCTTTTTTCTTATGTTACGTGAGTGTTGTACTTTGAGAGCAAAGATTGACCAGAGTTACATTCCTTGTTTGTTTACGTAAAGGCCGATAAAGCTGATTCAGATTCAGATTCTGATGTCAAATCACATTGACAGGTGATGGTCACAGCCCAGTCAGGCTGTCCATGCTGACCTGTCCACTGCCAAAAATGGGCAATATATCACGTGGATGGCCGGGTGCATGTGCATTGTTTACCTGAACAACAAATAGCACCAGGATGCACTATGTACATAAGACAAGCCTGTGGAGGTAGTGTGATGCTTTGCGCAATGTTTGGCTGCTAAACCTTGAGTCCTGCCATTCATGTGGATGTTACTTTGACATGTACCATCTCCCTAAGCATTGTTTCAGACCATGTACACCCTTTCATGGAAACAGTATTCCTTTATGGCAGTGGCCTCTTTTAGCGGGATAATGACACAAAGAAAATGGTTCAGGAATGGTTTGAGGAACACAACAATGAGTTCAAGGTGTTGATTTAGCCTCAAATCTCCCCAGATATCAATCCAATCGAACATCTGTGGGTTGTGCTGGACACACCCATTTTCAATGATCTCACCTGCTGTGGCAACTCTGAGAATCCAGACATCATAAAATGCCATGCTGTCACCCATATAGGCCAGACAGGCCTCAATAAGCTACACTTTTTTTTTAATGAAACGTCAGCTTGTGGCACATATTAGCAGTAATGGGCAGTATCTTGCTACTTGTAGCGCAGCTTAACTGCATTTCTCAGTGGCTTGGTGGTAGTGTAGCTATTTTCTGAAGCAGATAGCTTTTCAATAGCTTAGCTGCCTTTTCACCATGTACAGAAGCCACACTTTTTTCAGAGCATTTCTAAAGGTCACAGTGGAACTTCCTTTTGGCCACTCATACTACAATGAAGATGCAAACATGCATGCATGCACAGTAACAGTGTATTCATTTGCTTTTGTACTTCAAATACAGTTAAGGAGTTTTGAGTTAACTTGCAGTTTATCCTGCAAGCTTAAGAAATGCCCAAATTGAGCCTGCCCATGGGCCATATGCACTCTCTCTCAGTACCTTCCCATATTTATTGAGTCCCCCCCCCCCCTTAAAAAAATTTTTTTGGAGCTGTGAGAGTAACAGTCAAGGGTTATTGTATTTGAACTGAACATATGTTACAGCCTACATGTGTAAGTAAAGGTAACTTAGTCACAGTATTTAACTGAGTTATATTAGCTAGGCCATTCAAATAGCACTGACTTGGCATGAAGCTGGTTCACTTTTTTGTGAAGAACATAAAAAAACAACTAAGGTTAATGACAATTGTTTTTAAGTAATTATCTGCATAGAAAGAATTCAGTGAGATCAAAGATGCTTCATTGCCCCCCACCCCCACCTATAAACTCAATAAACAGTTGATAACGAAAGAAAAAATATACTTTATTGTCATTCCAGAAGATCCTGAATGTTGAAAAAAAGGAAGAATATGAAGTAGTCACAGGTCATACAAATAAAGATTAGAAGGAAGGATCACAATGAAGTAGCATACATAGCAAATATATAAATACTAAGAAAATCTGAAAATAGAATTACAAGAGTAGGTAATCAGGTTACAGGGCACAACGTATATTTCTTCTTTGCCACCATCAGTGTAGTACAACAATTACAATGTTAAATTAATTTGTGTTTGTGTGTGTGTGTGTGTGTGTGTGTGTGTGTGTGTGTTTGTGTGTGTGTGTTTGTGTGTGTGTGTTTGTGTGTTTGTGTGTGTGTGTTTGTGTGTGTGTGTTTGTGTGTGTGTGTTTGTGTGTGTGTGTGTGTGTGTTTGTGTGTGTGTGTGTGTGTTTGTTTGTGTGTGTGTGTTTGTGTGTGTGTGTTTGTGTGTGTGTGTGTGTGTTTTTGTGTGTGTGTTTGTGTGTGATAATTTTTAAAAATACACAGACCTAAGATAACACAAAACATTTACACCAATATCCTGCAACTTGTAAATACACACAACATTTCACTGTCTGTGTTATGGACAGTCTTTTATGGACAGATGAGGATTTAGCTATGTTTGAGGTTTAACATCTCTATTTAACACACATTGATTTTTAATTTGTATGACATTTATCCAAAACCATAAACATTGCCTGGGGGTTTGTTGTGTACTAAGTTGCAGAACCCAAGCACCATCACATGCCATCATACAACAACAATCTCAACCACAGCACCCACAACCATCAATATGTCAACGACCACACACCACACGCACCACCACCACAAAAAGTTATTGAAGCACGTTTGATGGCAGATGACATTCAGTCAGAGTCCTCATCAGAACAGCTGAAATCAGAGTCTATAGCATCAAGTTCGAGGTCTTCTTCTTCCAACTCCATCTCCAGGTGTGAGTTACCATTAAGGATAGTTTTGTAATGGCCCTTGACTAAAAGCATTTCTGCTTTCAGTTTGCTGAGCCTCTGATGAACCAGACACTGCAGTCCTTTTTGTGCATCCTCAGAGAGGTCAACGAGAGAGGCTGCAAAAACATAATAACAATAAATCAATAACATTTCATTGCCTAGTTAATTGCTGTAATAACGGACATGGGGATCTACACCAAACATACTCCTGCAAAACAGTGAAAAAAAAGTGTAAGATATTGCAGACACTTCTATCCCAATGAAAGAGTGAAGGGGGTCGCACACCGGACGTGCAGCTCAGTGCCGCGCTGCGCCATGTCTAGTACAACTCAAGGTATCTCACACCGGACGCGCACTTTCTCGGTTTATGGCCAGCAATATTGTTAGGTTTAAGGACATTATGAAATTAAGATAATGTCTGTACTATGTTATGATTGTACTGTACAATTAAATACAATCGTTGCTTAGTCTGCAGTCTGTATTCACTTTACTTCAGAGTGTCCGTTAACTGAATGAATTGAGAATATCACCTGACAATCTGATAACATCTGCAATTTTCATTCAAGCAGCTGACTTCTGTGAATGAATGTAAAACTAAATGTATATTGCAGGCAGCACAGGGTGAAGTCAGTATACATTAACAGTGATTTGAGAAATAAATGCACATTGAATGTAAAACTATGTAAATGGCGCTCTGTGGCACGGCAGGATTTTGAACAAGTTCCCGAGCCGTTGCTGGCCACCGTGGACAGACGCCGAAAGGCACCGCCGGTGTGTGTACACTCATAGAGAATAATGTGTTCAAATTTAAAAGACATGGCGCTGCGCAGCGCTGAGCTGTGCGTCCGGTGTGCGACCCCTTTTGACACAGACATAGATGTGCTTACAGTTTGAAGAAAGGGCTCCCAGTGTCAAGTATTGTGCCTTTAGTGCTGTCCAATGTTGCAGCATTTCCTTACAGAGGATTACTTCTTCCTCCTTCAGGCGTTGCACAGCCATAAAATTATCAAAGACTTTCCTTTTGGTGTGAAGGTCTGCAAAAGGTGAAAGTGGAGTTATGTATAGAACGTGTTTTTATTTATCATTTATTTAGGTATTACTTTTCTACTTTTCAAGGACACCCTGTGCAATGTTATTGATGTCTAGATAGACAATATCAAGATTGGATTTTGACAATTCTGCGACATAGGTCTATGGTTTCTATGAGCCTGGAAACCCTGATAGAAACCAACATTGCATAGTACCGAGTCAGACCATAAATGTTTTTCTATTTAAAAAAAAAAAAACAGAACTTACTTTCACTTTGCCAAGGCCACGTGTCCGTCTGGATAATGGCATCAGTAGACACAATTTGTCCAGACGGTTCAGCCAGATGATTGTACTCGGCAACAGCTGCTGCCAGGCGTTTTTTGTCATTTAAAATGACTCTTCGAATCTTATGCCGCCTCTTGTTGCTATCTGGAAAACAATTCCACATATTATTCTTTTGTTAAAGGGATATTCCACCATTTGGGAAATTACACTCATTTTCCACGTCCCCTTGAGTTAAACAATTAATGTTTACCTTTCTCCAGTTCATCCAGCCGTTCTCGGAGTCTGGCGATTCCACTTTTAGCTCCAGCCTAGCATAGATCTTTGAATCCGATAAGACCATTAGCATCTCGCCTGCTAGCATCACGTTTAAAAGTGACTAAGATTTCCAGTCATTTTCCTATTTAAATCTGGTCTCCTCTCAAGTTAGAAAGTGTAATAAGAACGGAAAATGAAATGTGACGATTTTCTAGGCTGATTTGACATGGAACTATACTCTCATTCAGGCATAATAATACAGCCACTAACCAATTCATCTGCTGCAGCTCAACCTTGTTGCTGCACTTAGCCTACGGGTATAGTTCCATGTCAAATCAGCCTAGAAAATCGTCACGTTTCATTTTCCGTTGGTCTTATTACACTTTCTAACTTGAGAGGAGACAAGATTTAAATAGGAAAATTACCGGAAATCTTACTCAGTTTTAAATGCGTTGCTAGCAGGCGAGATGCTAATGGTCTAATAGGATTCAATGATCTATGCTAGGCTGGAGCTAAAAGTGGTATCGCCAGACTCCGAGAACGGCTGGATGAACTGGAGAAAGGTAAACATTAATTGTTTAACTCAAGGGGACGTGGAAAATGAGTGTAATTTCCTAAATGGTGGAATATCCCTTTAAAGTTTATTCAGATTTCATGCGTAATGCTACAGATAGACTGTCGCGACAAGGCTCCATTAGCTGCATAGGTACAATGTACATTTTCTAAAGGGTCACAGTGTGTATGGTTAGGAACTGAAACATTACAATTGAGTAGAATTAATAAGAGCCTAAATGTAGGTGTAGCCTATGTAACTGTGAAATACCTGTTTGTTTGTAGAGGTTTAGGCTGCGTACTTTGACAAGGACAGCCAGCTCCTCTATCCGTGCCTGTAGTGCACCAAGGCTACCATCACTGTGATCAGTTTCTAAATTACAGTTATATTACTCATTATGCATGAAATGACAATCAATCAAATACAATTAGCAAGTAATTTAAAGGAGAAACTCGGATGATTTTTACATGGATCTTGATCGCTAGACGTCGACAAGTAATGTTGATGGGAAATAAACGACCAAAATCGGTGCAACTGAACTGGAGAAGCTGTAGCTAATGGCCAGTGCTCCCAGTAAGCTACAATGCTAGGACTGGGGGCATCATCTAAACGTGCCTTTTTGCCTCTTAACTGACTCCACAATTAATGAGTTGGAAACACATTGTTTTGTCAAGTAAGGTTTAGTTTTAATGACATTTCCAGTCTGTTAAGAGGCAAAAAGGCACATTCTGATAATGCCCCTTGACCTAGCATTGTAGCTCACTGGTACTGGCCCATGGTTCCAATGGTACTGCAGCTACTCCAGTTCGGTAGCATCGATTTTGGTCGTTTTTTTCCCCTATCAACAGTACTCAGCGACGTCTAGCGATCAGGATCCATGTAAGAATCTGCCATATTTCTCCTTTAAATTATCAAGCAGCAAGTTATTTAACTAAGCAAGTAATTTTCAGCACACATTGCCCACTTTAGAAGGTGAGCAATAATCAATGAAATACAGCAAACACATTGTTGCAGCTGGCTCAGTAATGCAAATCCAGGAATGTTGATAAGTACATTGATGTATAGTGTGTGCTACGATGCTGAAATGTAGCATAATTAGTTGTCAATGTGCAGGTTTTTATCATGAAAGTTAGTGATGTAGTACTCGAGTCCGGTCTCGGACTCGAGTCCGGTCTCGAGACCGATTTCTGCTTTCTCGGACTCGACTCGGACTTGTTCTTACAAAGACTCGGTCTTGACTCGGACTCGACCCTTCAAAGACTCGGTCTTGACTCGGACTCGGCATAGGCGGTCTCGTCCCATCACTAGTCCACTAGAATACATACCACTAGAAAATTTTAATTGACTGTTCGCAAAGACCCGCCCCCCTTAGTTACTGTCGCTATGTCCGACAAGCTACACCGTTCTCAAGCCACACCATGTTCTCACGCAGTGAAAAATACATCGCGGAGCAGAGAGGAGACTGACAACACGCTGACAGACAGGACAGACCAGGTTACTTTTCGGTTACTTTTGATATTAAACATATTAAACAAAGTCTCGCCTTTCAAACTTGGTCATTTTTTAAAAGAAATTTAAACAATAAATACCGTTTTGTGGCTCTTAAATGTGTAGTGACAGATCGCTGTAGAGCATCAGTTAAAGCTGCTCATGAACCGATCATCTCTTCCTTCTAGTTAATTTATAGCCTCAAATAAACATGAACAAACATAAGAAGCAATGTTGTTTTAACCACGGAAAGGCGTCAGTACACTCCGTGTTTCAAGTTCAAATCCTCCCATGTTAACCAACGGACTCGGACTCGGTCTCGACTCGGACTCGACCCTTCAAAGACTCGGTCTTGACTCGGACTCGACTGAATTTGAAAACCAACGGACTCGGTCTCGACTCGGACTCGACCCTTCAAAGACTCGGTCTTGACTCGGACTCGGCATAGGCGGTCTCGTCCCCATCACTAATGAAAGTTTTCACATAGGCAAACTTACCCTCTGCCCACTTCTGCACATCTGCCACCCACAGCTGCACTGTGTCATCATCAATGCCAAGCTCCTTTTTTGCAGCATTCAGGCTGTCAAGATGTTCTTTGAGTGTTCTTACAGTCTAAAGACAACGACAACAACAACAATAACGACAACAACATGAATGTTGTTTGAGTTCATTATGAAAATAACATTGTTGAAAAAATAACCTTTAGGTATCTCTGTCTTAAAGTGTGACTCAGGTTTTCCAACTTCCTTTCGTTCCACCCTAAAGCCAAGAGGGTAAGCATGTCTTTTCGTCCTGATTTCAAGAAAAGCAGATTACAGATCATCTTTCCAGCTTTTTTCTGTAAAGAAACTATTCCATTGTATTTACGAACAGTACAGACACACACATATCTAGCCACTCCCACTTACCTGCTTTAGACATGTACTTTGTGGTGATGGCTGCCCTGGATAGGAAACTGTTTACCTGTTCAACCTCTTCTCCGATAGTTGAACCAGCACCTTCCTGGAACGCGCCTCCCCATTTGATCTAATAAGTAGATAGATTAGAAGTTGTTTATAAATGAACTATTGTACACCTACTAAATTAGTCAGTAAAGCTGAAATGTACCTCGCATTTCCCAGAGTGTGCCTTCGCATGCATAACTGAAAGAAAGGGGCGCATGGACAGCAGTTTCCTGAGCTCAGGACACTGCTGAACCACCTTTGCCAAATAAGGAAAAAATTTACAGGCTACATCTGAACACAGGAATGAGATTGTTCCTGGAGCACTTTCTGCTAACTTCCTCTGGAGGAAGAGAGGGTACGCAAAAATCTCTCCTCTAAACATATTCAGTGCCCCAAGGAGGACCCCATGGCGGCAGACAGCTATCTCCAGTCCCTCCTCATCCAGTTTTCCTGAGTTTTTTCTGGAGGACTCCTTAGCTGCTGTCCATGTTGAAGAACCACAAGAACCCTTTCCAGAGGCCTATACAAGGATTGTAATAGCATGACATGATTTATGAAGCCCTCTAAGGCAGTGGTTCCCAAACCTGTCCTGGAGGCAGCCCAACACTGCACGTTTTTGTTGTCTCCCTAATCAAACACACCTGATTCAACTCATCAGCTCATTATCACATGGGTTAATGAGATGATGAGTTGAATCAGGTGTGTTTGATTAGGGAGACAATGAAAACGTGCAGTGTTGGGGTGCTCCTGCCGATCGACTGCCCTGCACAGTTTATCTCCAACCCTAATCAAACACACCTGAAGCAACCAATTAATGTCTTCAGGATCACTTGAAAATTAATGGCAGGTGTGTTTGATTAGGGTTGGAGATGAACTGTGCAGGACAGCCGATCGGCAGGAGCAGGATTGGGCACCCCTGCTCTAAGACATATGACAGTCAACAACTCTTCTCTGGCATCACAATTTGGCAGTTGTATTATTTACAGTAGCAGAAGGCATGCATGTAAATTTGGGAAGTTAAAGCCTCCTTTCTCTCAATACTGCCAGTGATGTTACAATGTTAGTTAACAGCAAATATTAATGAAAAGTGTAGTGCCAGCAATTACTGTCGGTAATGAGACAAAAAAAAAAAATAAAAAATAACTTACATGTTTTGTTTGTGTGTGGATGTATTGAACAAACTTGGCTACTTCCTCATCATTTTGGATGAAAACATCATCAAAGTGTCCTGGCTCTGGAGTGCTGAAAAACAGACGATTTTGTTTTCATTAAATCATTTCTCCATTTTACATGTGCTGTTCATACAATCTACTAGTTAACTGACATATAATTGACAATGTAATGTACCTTGAATTTGATTTGAAGCGATAAAGCTTGCGATTACCATCCACTGACACTGCAAGCATGTCTGGACTGCAGGCGGGGCAATTGAAGAACTGCTTCATACACAGCTTTTGCACTTCATATTTTACAGCTACCCATTCTGAGAAGCTTTTGTAAAATGTGTCTGGTGATACCTTACCAGTCTTAAGACAAACAAAATGACAGGGATTTAATATTTGTGCAGGTTGTGTTGTAACTCAACATAAATGTTGATTAACTGAATGCATGGAACTAAATTGCATTTTGTAAAATGAACACTCACTCTTCCAAAGCGCACTGTCCTTGTGTCAAGCATTTTTAGGTATGCCTTCAGAGAGACCCCTGGTGCTGCCATCTTCAAGTCATAAAATGACTGAAAGATATCAGTGGCATATAGCGTGCAGAAGTTTGTGGTGCCACTGCCTGGCCAGTATCCATCACGCTGGATGTCCTTGATGGAGGGGGACCATGTGAGACAACAGCTGGTGCAACTCAACACTGGCATTGAAAGGTTGTAGCGGCCTGTACGGAGCATGAATCCAAATAAAGTAATACTGCATTTCTTCAAATAATGGACTTAATTTACCTCACCAGAATAAGGCAATAATTCTTTGTTTTTAATAAACTGTTAGTGAAGTGTAACTGGTCAATGTTCTGAATGAAGAGTGATTCTGTTCCTATTTGCATGGTTCAACCTCCTCAATTGTGCTGTAATTCCAAATTTAAACACCAACATTTCACTGGTGAGAACAGTGCTACTTAGTGATAAAGCTGTTATTGTGAAAAATTACAGGACTGTTTGTGTAATCTCTCCATACAATTGCACCAATCTTACTGGTCTCCTCCACCCCCTAATGCAGTCACGGCCCCTGTGATCCTCTAACAATGATCAGCTTACCATCCATCATACCAGACTGTGGACCTTTTTTGGGGTAGAGCCTTTTGTATTGCTGGTTTCACTCCATGAAATAACCTACCACTACACAAACATAGTGCTCCCTGTCTGGGCATGTTCAAAAACACCTTTTCACTGATGCCATTGGCCTTTAACCCTCCTCCCCTACCTTTTTTAAGCGACCTTGGGTACTAAGACGTTATTGTTATTTCATCATCATCATCATCATCATCATCATCATCATCATCATCATCATCACTTGAAATCAGGCAGTGACACTTTAATCAGTAAGCAGATGAGCAATCCATTCTTATAGGATTTCAATGTGTAATGTGTCAAGATGTCTTACCATTTATAGTTATGACTGCCACGACCCTTCCAGGTGACACGTGGATGTTGCCTGAGCAGTGGCACACACGATCTGGCCTCTGTATCGGCACCATCCATGCTAACAATCAAAACCACAACATTGCAAAAATATAATTCCCCCCACAAAAAAAACAGTTGTCTGCAAAGATTTACCATTGCTGCAACTGTAACTGTATACATGTATATTTTATATAGACAGGAAACACATGGCTGATAAGTATTAAGGATTGTAAATGGGTACCTGTTTGCTGATGAAGCTCCAGTACAGGCTGCAAAAACTCTCCATTTAATTGTTCTCGGTTGTGCAAGACAAACCTAGAGTGCACAATTAAATCACAATCTAAACAAAGTAATGGGAGAGGCAGGCAGTCCAAACACCTCACCACAGCTGGTTTCCCACACTGGCATCCAGACTGTGGCTGAGGGTCCTCATTGGCCAGCATATTTTCAATGAGAGATGGCCTGGCCTCTTTCCATTTCTCTGCAGACAGAGTGTTCCTAGTCTCCCATTCTGTGGAGTCTTTGACTGTTGTCTCAGGTGTATCCTCTACACCAACCTCCAGCAGGTCAAGAAGCTCCTTCCGAAGTACCTCGGATTGAGATACTGTCAAAAACAGAAAACATTATTGCTGTTATGATGAAAGGACAATTATTCAGACAATTACTGTCACTGTTTGTCACTCTACACTGGCTTCCTAAATTATTATATAAACTTAGCACAAAAAGTAAGGAACAAAAAGTTTGTGTTTGGTAGATTATATATCTGTGGTATCAATGCTTTTTGGCAATAAATTGCATACCGTTGGAAAGCCCCATTTGTAAGGAACATGCATTTGTGGGATGAGCAACAGCACTGAGTATGTGGGTTGTGCCCATGAAAAATTTGCCAAATTGTGCCAAACAGGTTATTTTGCTGTTGCAACTGACACTTGTTTTGAGCTTCTGGTACCCCCAGGTACTGTCAATCAGGTGCCTGATTGGCACCTGTGAGCATGGGCCCTACTACTACAGCTACAGTCAAGTAAGTGTCTGCTCCGAGAATCGGCATGCCACGTTTGACTGATCTGGATGGGGCCCTTGCGATAGGGCAACTTCAAGCAGGTGTTCCACAAAACCAAGTTGCGGCATTATTTGGAGTGAGTTCTACTACCATCTCCAAATATGGCTGACAGCTCTCTGCCGAGACAATCGGGAACAGGAGTCCTGCCATGACCTGCCCTTCACCATCAGGCTCGTTTGTGCTGGTGTTGGCAACACGTGCACTGGAACCTGAACATGTGGAGGAACATTATGTTCAGTGATGAGTCCAGATTCTGGACTCATGGGATGGGATGCCATCCCACAGCAGTGTGTAAACAGGCTAGTGACCAGCATAAAGAGGAGGTGCCAGGCTGTTGTGGCTGTGTATGGTTCTTCCACATGCTACCGAGGCTCCTGTTTGTGAAATGAATAAATTGTTAAATTTCCAATATGTCTTCTTTCTTCAAACATAAATCATCCAATCCACCAAACAAGGCAATGTCAAAATAAGCTGTTTGGCATTGGCAGAGAAGATTTGGCAATTTTTTCATGGGCACAACCCACATACTCAGCTCTGCTGATCATCCCACAAGTGCATGTTCCTTACAAAATGGGCTTTTGAAATTATGTAAGCACAAATTGTAATCTGAAAACTGATGCCCTGATTAAAAAAAATTTAACTGATCTCAGCTGGTATTCTGTCTATAATGGAGTGGTATGGAAATTTCTATGTGACCCCAAACTTTTGACCAGTACTGTCTGTGCGTGCGTAGATAGATAGATAGATAGATAGATAGATAGATAGATAGATAGATAGATAGATAGATAGATAGATAGATAGATAGATAGATAGATAGATAGATAGATAGATAGATAGATAGATAGATAGATAGATAGATAGATAGATAGATAGATAGATAGATGAGGTGTGTGTGCTCCACAAGCGAAGTGGAGAAGCTGCTTTTATCCATTATGCACCAAAGCTGTGGAACCCTCCCTCTGTATATTTAATAACAAACAAGTTGTTGATAGTTGCACCATGCACGTGTGTCGTGCTGTTGTTTGCCTTTGTAATTTCCAGATTTACCTATGATCTCCTCTCCACGGTACACGTCACAATGCTTTGAACTGTGGGCAATTCATTTGTGTGTGTGTGTTTTGTTTTAGACACGTACCTTCTGTGAAGCTGTAACTGACATCAGTGGGTACCTCACATTGGGAATGCACTGTCCCTAAAAACAAGTCATTTTTTAAACAGCAGACAAAGAGTTGCAAGCATGATAATTGAAAAGACGTCAAAAAGACTGTTTCTACATTATATTGACATTCGTTATCGATAGTTTTAAATCCTCTTTCACAGACTATTTACTATAAAGACCACGTAAGCAGTCGTATCAACTTCAAGTATATTTTATAAAATTGAACAAAAAAAGTGTTTCCTTCACCTGAACACGTCTGTCGCTTTGTGGTGTGTGCTGAAAATAACAATGATGTAGCATTATATTTCCTTATGGAAATTGTTTGCTAAACATTTCAAAAGGGGCAAGAGGTGTAGTAATACTGACCATTTGGCTTTTTCCTAAATGGTCTTTTAGGAATAAAATTTCCTTGCCCATCTCTCTTCCTCCAACGGACCGGCGGTGGTTTTTTTTCCCTCTTTGCCTCATTCTACTCAATTTAACAAGATGTCAAATGCAACAGTCCATATAGCCTAATGTGTAAATGAATGTTTGTGTAGGCTAATATTTATATAAAAGTTATATAAGTGTTTGAAACTGTAGTAACATGCAGTGTCAAATTACGCTGGGAACAACTTGGCTTAAAGGGATAGTTCACCCAAAAATGAAAAATTCTGTCATAATTTACTCACTCTCAAGTTGTTTCAAACCTGTATAAATTTCTTGTTTCTGCTGAACACAAAAGAAGATATTTTGAAAACATTTGATGGACCCCACTGACTTCCATAGTAGGAAAAAAAAAAGACTATGGAAGTCAATGGGGTCCATCAACTGTTTGGTTACAGACATTTTTCAAAATATCTTCTTTTGTGTTCAGCAGAAAAAAAATAAATTCATACAGGTTTGAAACAACTTGAGGGTGAGTAAATGATGACAGAATTTTCATTTTTGGGTAAACTATCCCTTTAATGATGGTTTAGCTGCACATCAGCTTAAAAATAAAAAGCATGACTTTTTAACAATAACCCACATCTAATTCCTGCATAAGTTTATCTGCGTCCTGAAGATCATCCTCCAACTCCAAATCATCCAATTGCTCCATTTTCCAAACACACTGAAAAGGAGAGAATTTTGAAAGTCCATGTCAGTGAAATAAATAGAAGTATACAATCTAATATTTAGAATTCATCTTGGATTATTATGTGAATAAGATCAGTGTTCACTATCTTTGCTGCAGGGTAGCCTACAAGATGTGAAGAAGGGGATTATGGAAGTAATAAACACAGTCAAAGCAACTGTAGCCTATGCCTGAAATACGGCTTTAGATCAGTTTATTTAATATCTGGCCTATAGTGTATTGCTTATAGGCTCCCGCTTTAAGCGGGATGCGCGAAATTTTGAACAGAACGTTGGTCCGAAGCACGTTCTGCCGCCTGTTTCACATTTGGCTGAACGACAAATATGACACAATAGCAAAGCATATTTAACCTAATAATTGGAGACAGAGAGCATTCAATGCTACCCGAAAGTCGGACGCTGATTCAAGCGAAGTTATCCATGAGCGTCCGATATTGCAGTCGAGAAGGGTTTAAGTTACTTCTGAGTTGGTTGAAAGCGTGAGCGTTTCAAACAAACGCTAAGGGTGCCATGTGCGTGTTGAAAAGGCCCAAGAATAAACCCTTTTATTTATCTGGTAGCCGAATGTTTATTGTCTATTTGGAGGTAGATTCTGTACAGAAGTGCATATATGCCATTTAGGAACAGGAGGCAGACTATGTATGCAAACATTTTGCTCTGGATTTCTATTTTATTATTGAAATGTTCACTAATAAAACTTTAAGGAGTTAAATAAACTTTAAGGAGTTAAATGATACCGTCTTCCTGCTATAAACAACTTCAGTTAACATATCCTATGCCTATCACTTACCTGAATCAGAAGAGAACAGTCAACAGAAGAGTAGAGTAGAGTTGAAGAAGACTTCCGGTATGTGTCAGAGAAGTGACCTGTGACCTTCTGGCATTATGGGAATTCTCTTTCAAAAACTGCAGAAAGCCTTATACTCCTCAATCAAGGCAAATATATTCCTCAAATCATATATATATATATATATATATATATATATATATATATATATATATATATATATATATATATATATATATATATATATAGGCTATATATCTTTAGTTTATTGACATCGGAGTTGGTTTAATGTGGCTCATACAGAGGCTGAAATTTGAAATATCAAATTAAATTACGGCAGTGTTGTTAAGAGCACCTTGTAATACGCAGAAGGGTTTGCAGAGTTGCTTGAAAGTCAGGTGCGCCTTTGACACACGATAAAGGCCAAGGAACATCTCTATTTAGGCTACTATTAAGGGATGATATATAGTTTAATTAGGCCTACCAAGCACACACTCATGTTTAAGTAGTGCTAGGCTACTGCATAATTAGAAATAAAAACTAAATGTATGAACTTTGTAACTGAAAGCGTCTTTTATCTCCGCACTTGGAATGGGTGACTGGCGAAGTCCAAATGCATGCTTAAAAACGCAGATGGGTTCGCATTTGAGTTGCTGGAAAGTCAGTGCGTCTCTGACACACGCAAAGGGTTGGTGTTAAAAAACGGACAGTAGCCTACTCAAAAGATAAATGGAAAGCAATGACCTCCTATCTTAAGAGCATACATAAGTCGTTGTTGCTCAAGGCTTAAGTCTGTGCAGTCGGCAAATATTGGGGTGAATGCCATGAGCGTGTAATAACATCGCGAATGGTTTTATAGTGAAGTTGGTTGAAAGTCACGAGCGTCTCTCACACACGATAAAGGGACATACTCCTCTAAAGGGATGATGGAGCCTATGTTATATTGCCGTGTTAATTAGGTCTACCAAGCTCATAAGCTTATATTAAGTATGCTATACTACGGGTTAATTTAAAACAAAAGCATTTTTTCTACACATCGCTGTTGCTGAAAGCGTCTGATAACACGCACCTGGAAGTCGCGTCATGTGAAACGCCTGTGGGTTGCTTTGATGGTTGAAAGACATGAGCGTCTCTCACACACGATAAAAGGGTGTTGAATTCGGCCAATATACACTGAGGACAATAAAGGGAGCATGAAACCTATATTGTCGTGTTTTAATTAGGATACCACATTCACGTTTAAATTATAAGTAGGCTAGGCTAGCACAGGCTAATTAAAAACTAAACGAAATTGTAGCCTCTGCAAGTTACTGTTGCTGAAAGCGTCAGATGATCACGCACTTAGATTGACTGGAAAAGTCCAACTGCGTTCTGTTATACGCGGGCGGGTGGGTTGCATTGGCCGAGCGTCTCTCACAGACGATAAGGGGGTGTTGAAAATGGCAAATAGACTCTTCTTTAAAGATAAATAATGGAAAACAATGACTTCCTATGTTACATGTAGACAATCCTAAGAGCAAACATATGTCGTTGTTGTTGCTGAAAACGTGTTTAGTCGGTGCAGTCGGTCAGTGTTGAGGTGAATTGAAGCCCTGAGCGTGTAATAACATCGCGAATGGTTTTACAGGTTGAAAGCCAAGTGCGTCTCTCACACACGATAAAGGGTGCGTGTTGAACATACTCCTCTGCGGGATAAAGGGATGATGGAGCCTATATGTCACATATTCCCGTGTTTATTTGGGCAGCCTACCAAGCTCACATCCAGGCTTATATTGCGTAAGCTATACTACAGGTTAATTTAAATCAAAAGCAAATTTTCTGCACATTGCTGTTGCTGAAAGCGTCTGATATCACGCACTTGGATTGGCTAGCAAAGACCAATGCGTTCTGCGAAACGCCTGTGGGTTGTATTGATGGTTGAAAGCCATGAGCGTCCCTCACACACGATAAAGGTTGTGTGTTGAATTCGGCCAATATACTCCTGCGGGCAATTAAGGGAGGATGAAACCTATATTGTCGTGTTTTTTTAATTAAGACACTTGGCACACATTCACGTTTAAATCAAGTAGGATACCACAGGCTAATTTAAAACTAAACGAAATTAGTACGCAAGTTACTGTTGCTGAAAGCGTCAGATGATCACGCACTTAGATTAACTGCCAAAGTCCAACTGCGTCCTGTAATACGCGGGTGGGTTGCATTGGAGGTGGTTTTAAGCTGAGCGTCTCTCACAGACGATAAGGGTGTTGAAAATGGCAAATAGACTCTCCTTAAAAGATAAATAATGGAAAACATTGACCTCCTATGTTAGGTGCAGGCAATCCTAATCATAGAGCAAACTTAAGTCGTTGCTGGAAACGTCTGTTACGTGTAGTCAATGAGGTGAATAGATGACTGGCGAAAACCCGGAGCGTGTAATAACATCGCGGATGGTTTTACATTGAAGTTGGTTGAAAGCCATGTGCGTGTCATCTATACGTAAAAGGGTGCTATATGCGTGGGCAGAAAACGCCGAAGGACGTGACAAAACGGCCTTATATGACGCCCTGAGATGAGAACGGGTTGGATAACCTTTAAATTAGCTTGTTTTATTTTAGTCAAAAATATCATTTAATCTGATATACATTATATGTTGTATTTACTGAATATACATTAGGATGCACACACAAAAAAAACGAAATCGATGTCATGGTTTATTTTACCTCATGTAAATAATGACCATTTTGGAGTGTAATAGTCCTTTAAAGAACTGTTTAAAAAAAAAGTTAGAAAAAAGTTTTTATTTTATTTTGTTTTGTTTAATGATTTCAAAATTAGTTTTCTTCAACAGAATCACTTTCTGAAAGCAAATCCTTGCTAAAGTTACTGAAAATAATCATTCATAACTACAAAATACGTATAAACATTTTTTTTTCCGGAAGCAATTTTGTGAGCCGGGTTAGATTTCCCAGTAGAAATCATCAGCTTGGAGGAAATCATTTAGTCTCAGTAAGTGGCAGACAGCATCCTGATCTCACTGCTCTGGCTCCAGTCTCAGAACAGCTCCTGAGCGCTCTGCAGTCTCTCAGTCCAGGACTATATAAACACTGCTTTAAGAGGGCAGACATAATCCTTGTGTGGCCTCTCGGTTCTTTTTAGTTCGTGAACAACGTTGCAGAAATCTTTAGAGGACAAAAGAAACTTGAGATGCAGACAGAGGAAGAGAGAGAAGATAGAAATAATGTGACATCTAAATAAGAGATAACACAAGATCAGCTGAAGCAGGGGAGAATAATATCCATTTCTACAGAACACCCCTTAATCTGGAAACCCTTATTTACTTATCATAATGGCATGTTCTAGGCATAATGTTCAGAAAGAAAAAAAAAAATCATATTTTTTATATTTCTCTGGCTAATATGGCAGTCATTTTGGACTTATACTGACACCTAGCGGTGTGGAAGAGGCATCATGCAAAAGCTAAAGTTTTCAGTTACTGATGCCTTTATAAAACTTAGCTATTTACAGTCAGCATTGATTCATATTTTTCATATTTTAATATGTCTTATGTTTACATCACTTTAAACACCTTTTTTCTATTCAGTCCTATTCATTTTTGTGTAAGACCTTTTTAATAAGAGAAAAGAAAATGTGCTGCAATCATTATGTGGTTTTGAACGTATTATAAGAAATATGCATGTGTAACTGCATGTACCCACAGATGATTTTAGGCCGTACATTGACAGTGAGAAGTGTTTGTTTGGGCTCTGGCACGAAGATGTCTATCGCTTATTTAGTAGATTTTGTCCGGCTGATTTGACAGTCTGAGCAGATTCATGCAGAGTGTTTGGCTGTTAGAATGTCCTACGGGAGATGGTCCAGTTTAAGCGTTGTTTTGTGTGTGTGTCCAATTAAGATATGGGTGGAGTGGACATGGGCTACAAGACATGTAAGACGTGCCATATCTGCATTCAGTGCCAAAACATAAACACATTAAGACAGTTTGACCTCACAAATCTTCTAGCAGTCGAATCGAGAGTAACACAGCCCCACAAATCTCCCTTTGTGTCTTCACTCTGAGGAGTTTGTTTTTTTGGACTATGATAGACTGAATCTAATGTGGACATATGGAGGACGTGACTATCCAATAGTTGCGGAAAACGAAACCATATTTTTTGCTTTCAGAACAGCCCAACAGAACTGACAGAGTCATTTTCGACACCATCCCTCTCCCCTTCATTTCCCTCTCTGTCCAACAGAGCTACAAAACAGAAACATGACTACATGTTACATGACTGAGGCATGTAAAATAGCTGGCCTCTACCTTGACGTGTACTGTACTTGCTTTATCAGAAACACATGCTTGCCTTACTTCTTATTTTGTCTTGGCAATTTGACACAAGAGCAGCTCATTCAAAATGCCACTGCTTTGTATAAACAGTGGAGATCACAGAGCTGAAGGCAGGACAAATCATTAAAGCTTCCCCCTTGTTCATTGAAGGTAGGGTAGGCATTTTTTTATAAACACTTTTTGTTACAGACCTACTGGTTGAAACTCTCTACACATGCTGATAGAAATCAATAAGTGGTCTAAATATCAAAACATGTGCATATATCTTCTGTGGAAGTTCTACGTTCTACCTAGAGCTGTTCACGTTCTCAGACTCAGATTTATGCGTTTCTATGTCAACACTATCAATGCCGAAATGAATCTGCAGCAGTCAGCTGGTACAAGTAAGAGCTCTGTAAGTTGTTTACATTCATTATTATTGTAATGTTATGTGCTTTGAGACATGAGGTAATTTAATGCCGTTTCTCGTCTCGTAACACTTTGAATGCTCTGCTGTGCACATTCATGTCTTTTGAAGGGGCTTTGGAGGGAGGGTGGGATCTCAGGCTTTTAAAGCTAGCTTGCCTAACATTTAAAATTAACATATTTTAAATGTACTAACTTGCAGTATCATCATTCATTCTAAATGTGTAATTACATTTTTAAATATATGACAATATAAATTAGATTTCAGTATTTTATAGTTTACTATAAATGCTTGTCAAGCAGTAAACTTTAACATATTTCAAAGACAATGAAATTAATTATAAAATTACTTATAAAGATGTACTTAAAGGGTTAGTTCACACAAAAATGGGGGGGAAAAACATTATTTACTCACCCTCATGTCGTTCCAAACCTGTAAGACTTTCGTTCATATTTTAATGAAATCTGAGTGTTCCTCCATTGACAGTCTACCTCTTTGACGCTGCAAAAAGTTCATAAAGAGATTGTAAAACTAATCCATATGAATTAAGCGGTTTAGTCCAAATTTTCGGAGGAGACTTGATTGCTTTATATGATGAACAGATTGAATTTAGGCTGTTATTCACAACGTACCTGCTTGACGCGCAAGAACAAACCTCTTGCAGAAGCTCAAACGTGCTGCGTAACACACGAGAACGAACCTCATTGGTTTTCGCACGTCAAGCAAACATGCTTGAGCTTCGAGACCTGTTTTGTGCATTGATGAATGTTTATATGTAAATAAAGCCTAAATTAAATCTGTTCATCATATAAAGTGATTTAGTCTCTTTTAAAAAATGTTGATTAAACCTGTCGATTCATATGGATTCGTCTTACGATCTTTTTATGAACTTTTTGAAGCATCAAAGTGGTAGTTGCGAGTGGTTAATTTTTGGGTGAACTATTCCTTTAAGCCCAATTTAAGTAGGTCAAAACAGCATGCTAAAAAGTTCAGATAATTAAATTATATAAAATATAACTGATTTTAATTTAAATTAATATGCAATTAGGTGTCTGAAAAAAATCATTCAGTTTGCACTTGTATATTTTGCACAATTCACACCAGTAGCCCTCATTCTTTTAAAGTATATTACAGTATTTCAGTACTTTGAGGTGAACAGAAGCCAGGACCAGAATGTATTCAAAACATAAAGTGAACTTTTCCATTTTATATTTACAATATGAATGATAAGATGGTTTAAAGACCCCAAATAGCATCACCATTTCTTTCTTCCTTTTTTATTTATTTGTCATACTGCAGGACTAACTAACTATACTAACACTATAATTATTCCGCACAATTAATAGAGGTAAAAAAATAAATACACAACAATTAGACAGAACAAACTCAGAATGCAGTTTAAAATAGTTTTAGAGTATAACATCACCCTGCAGGACAATGGTATGACATGTCATGTGAACTGCACTTGTGTGTCCTGTGTCTTTAACAATAGCAGACCCTTCTCCTCCTCATTGTCACCTGCCCATGGTTCCTTATGAGTATGACCAGGCTACTCAGAATGAATACACAAAGACCTGCTCTGTGCCTCACAGGAACAGGTGATTAGATATCATCTTTCCTTACTGCCGACCCATCTGCACAAATAAACGCTCACAGGAAACGACCTGTCGCCCCAAAAACATGCAAGAATGATACTGGCCTGGAGGGAGAGGGAGCGTGGATGGGTTGTATCTGGTAGGAGTTAAGGTTGACTCAACACACTGTTGTATACTTGGATACACAATACGAATGGTATGTCATTAAAAATGTGATATTATTTTACTGTTAATAGCTCCATAACTGCTAAAGGCTATAACAATATTTCACAAAGATTGGTCTCTTAGAAGAGTTTATTTCAGACGTTAGCCTAGCAGGCCATAATTTCTGTCCATTACATTAAGATGAACAGTTTACGATTCCATTTTAAGTTCAAATCATATCTGGTTGTAAATAAAAGTTAGCTTTCTAAAAGGATCCATTGTGTGCTTGCTGAATGAGCTTTATGTCAAAAGTAAGTATTTTTGTAAAGAGAAACAACATGGCCACACTCCAAAGAATCTTTAATAAGATTCTCAATGCTTGTTTTAGGTAATACTGCTGCAAGCAATAATGCCGCTGAATTTTTATAATAAATGCATGTATGTATAAATACATTAATTGGATTGTAAGTCAAGCATCTTATTCTTGGTTTTCTGATTATGCAAGTGTATCATAATGAAACCTGAAATAAAATCATGTTAGAAGGTGAAACGGAGTATTCTTTTGCACAACACAATGCAGTCATGTACCTTTTTAAAACATGCCCATAAAAATCCTGTTACATGGTCATTGTTGCTGACCCATAAAATGTCTCAATTAAGGTGGAGAAGAACGCTCCATCAAACAGATTCCATATGGCAGTGTCTCACCAAAGAATGAAATGGTACTATCATGGTATAACAAACATGATGTAACCTTATTGCAAGTCCAAAAACAATAGAATTGCAATGCTACCATCTTCAACAATAACAACAAAAAGTTTTTTTGGTATTTTTTTGATAAGGAAAGTAGTTGCATGTTGTTGGCATGTTGTTGTCATGTTGCTAGCACATTGTTAGCACATTGCTATCATGATTTAGCTCTGTTTTTTTTTTCTTCCCTGTTTTTCTTTTCTTTTCTCCATTCTGTCTCCTGATGGAGTTTGGATTCCTTGCCACTGTCCTCACAATTTGAGGATCCATGGTTAGACAAGTTATAGGCTACAACGGGGCTAAAGGCACACCTTAAGAAAAATGAGTTCAAACACAGTTTATTGGACAGATACACAGAACAGGAATGCAGACTGGTGGTATGATGGATGAAGAACAGATGAAGGATGACTCAGCTTGCTGTGAACGAATGTCTCTATTGGCAGAAGACGGTTCCAGAGGGATAGAGGGATAGAGGGATAGCGGTACAGGTACAGGTACAGGTACAGGTACAGGTACAGGTACAGGTACAGGTACAGGTACAGGTACAGGTACAGGTACAGGTACAGGTACAGGTACAGGTACAGGTACAGGTACAGGTACAGGTACAGGAATCGGTCTTAAGGTGAATGTATAGACTGGACCAGACCAGGGAGTGTAGGAGAAGTGTCTCTTTAGGGAGTGCTGATGATGAGGTGCAGGTGCTGATGTAATTAGGTGATGGCTGATGGTGTGCAGGTGGGAAACATGAGGGATGCTGGGAAGTGTTGTGCGGTAGAGGTGACAGAGCTGGTGTGGTGACTGGATACGTGACAATATGATTGCAGACAAAATATGTTTGTATTAAAGCAACATATTTTGTGTGAAAATAAATCATAAATGTTGTTTATTTTGTTTAAAAATATTATAAATGAATGAGGTGGCAAGGTGGGCCGCACACGGGGTAAAATGCTCATCTGCATGCATGGGGCAAAAGGCACACATTATTAATAAATGTACTTTAGCTAAAATAATGTTTTTAATTATGTCTAAGTTAATACTTGTTCAAAACAATCACTTTAGCAAAGTTTGTTCTATTTTCTTTGATAAATAGAAGGATTCATTTTTGTTCGATAAATATACTGTCATGAAAATATGTTAATATAAAAATATATTTAAAAAATACAGAAACAAAAGATTCTGAAAGCATTAAAGGAAATCCTATAACAATTTAATATAGATTTACAGTAGTAAACAATAAATTGTATTTTATTTTATTATATGATATGATTAATAACATATTTTTAAATATGATGGTTTCATTATAAATATGGTGATCTCTAAGGTGGACACCCAACTTAATATATGATATTTACCATCTAAATTTAACCATTTCATCTCAACAAATGTAAAAGTCAGACAGCTATTTATTATCATGTTAATTATTGTGCCTTTCACCCCAAATTCCATACTTTAACATTCTTCCGTTATTGAAATTACACTGAACAAAAATGAAAATCATTAAGACATTTGTTTCCAAATATATCCAATAATTATAGTTATTCTCCTTTGCTACTTAAATCTACAAGAGGAGGTTTAGAGGACAATAAAATCTTGTACCTACACCAAAAGTAATTCTTACGGTAATGGGTTTGTTCAAAAAGGTTGCTTCTAAAGGTACTAGGTCTTAAGTCACTTCACATCCTGTTTCATCATCTACTGCCATTTTGAGACCATTTCATGCGTGCCGTAAATCTATGAATCATTCCATGTGTTGAAGCAATTTGCAGTTCTGCTCCCAGAAGCCCTTTGAAAGCAGAAAGAGCTGAGCGGGATTATAAATCTCACTGGCTGCCCGGGACAAGCCGAATGCCCTGACGGTCATCTGAAGAGCCAAAGCCCTCAGGAAACAGGCCCTGCTCTTCCTCTGAGAGGTTGTGAAGCTTCTCCTGAGACATGTGAGCAACAGAAGTTGACACGCAAAGCATGGAAGCACCTGTATCACACCCCTGGATCCATGGAGAAACTGTGGATCGTAACCAGCCGGATGTGAAAATGCAGACTGGCCAGAAGAAAAAGGAGGAGGAATCCAACAAACAAAAAGCTTAGGAACAAAATTACAGGGAAGGGAGCTAATGCAGGGAAAGTGGCGACAGGGTTTCTCTCAGGTGCAAAGGGCACAGGATTAGTCTCCTATCAGTGCTGATAAATAAAAGCTGCTCTTGTGAAAGGGCCTCTGTAGGACTGAATATGAGCACTGTATCAAACAATAAGCCATTTTAATGAAGCGAGGCTGGCTAATAACGGGCCTGGGGTCAGTCTCCTCCAACCATATCCATTACCAGAGTAGCCACCCTCAACCCCCAGAGGAAGGGGAAGCCTCCAGGCGCTGCTATCAGACACAAGCACACAGAAAGGCAGCTGGAGGGACACCTTTTCACCTCTGAGAGACAGGGGTCTTTGTACCTGTAAAGAGCTACTTCCATGTTCTTTGCTTAGCACTCACCTCTTGATCAGTATCTGCTGGCTAATTAAAGGCTAATAATACATGAGAAAGAAAATATGTTTCCATATGTTTTTTCCACATATTTGTTGCAAAACACTTTTAGCACTTTTAGCATCAAAACATTTTTGTAGCATTTTAATCTTGTTTTGTAACAATATATAAAATGTTTTGGATGTTATCATGTGATGGAATGATTGAACTTCAGGTTTTTGAGTTAAGCACAGAAATAGGTACAAAAGCAGCATGTTTTAATACTGTATATTCAGCAGATATTATTCAAATAAAGCTAGTTATGTGATATAAGAAATGGAAGTCACATGCTGGATAAGATGTGAAAGGATGGTAAAGCACAGCAACTTGACTTTAATACTCACGAATACTTACGAATTTCTCATGGAAATGCAACCAAATGAAACAGAGGGCAAAGATATCCTTATTTTTATAAATTTTTTAGCATTTTCTCAAACAAGCACAGAGGTTTTGTAGATTGCTTATTTATGGGGGGGGGGGGGGGGGGGCTAAGTTTTGAAAATAACATTTCAATAATTTATCAAAGTACATTTGCATTTAGAATGTGTTAATATTCATCACCCTGATTACCTTCCTTCATTAAGACCACAAAGTGCATGTGTTACTGCATTAAGACAATCAGAACATTAATAATTATTATTATGTGTCTGCGTCAATAGCTTTTGTTCCTTTGCTTGTGCTTCGTGTGGCCTCTGTGGAAATGTCTGTCTGAGAGCTTCATTGATCGAGTGAAATTGAGATACTCCAACTTCACTCAGATTAAAACCAGACTATTTACTAAAGAGTCACAAAAACACACACATATACAGTACTCAATTACAATGAGTGGCACAGGCCACCATAACAGCTCTATCCTCTCTTAACCTATCAGAAAGAGGTGAGGCGCTCAGAACATATGCACTGCCTGATAGTTTTGCTCTTTCTACAGGAGATAATGTCATGTGGCGCCTCTATAGATTTAAACCAAACCAAATCCCACTCAGACAATGTGCCTTTGACTGGAGACAATGAAATCAGAGGCACATCTGCCATCACAAGACTGTTTGTATCATCCAGTGTGAAGGGCAGAGCTCTAGCCCACACTTTGCCCCAAACAGGAAGTCTGAGAAAAGCAATTTGGGAAAGAAAGAATTTAGGATGGGAGAAGAGAAAGAAACATCAGAAATAATTGGGAGGAATAAAGGCAAATAAAACATAAATAGGTAGGGATTGGACAGGAGAGGAATGAATGAAACAGAGGTCCTCAGTCTCAGCCACCTCAGAGACAATGAGGTAAGACAGTGTGATGTGTTCAGATAAGAGGAGGCGCCGTGCTGGTTGGGGCTCTGGCTGATGAGTAATCACAGTCAGACTGATAAGTGACAGAAAGCAGCAGAGCATACACACACACACATTCACATTTATGAGAAAATCCTAGAATGCATGAAATTGTTAAAGTATTCATGTATCATTCAATCATCTATGTGTCTATGTATGTATGTATCTATCTATCTATTCAGTAAATGAATGTCATGGAACTTGTCAAGAACAGGATTATATTTAATCTGTTGCCTATCAGATATCAGTATATAATATATAGTGATACATTATTGCAAAAATATTATTCACCAAAATATTTCAGAAGCACAAATTTCATCAACATGATAATAATAAGAAATGTTTCTTGAGCACTAAATAATCACATTAAAATGGTCTTCTGAAGGATCATATGACATTGAAGACTAGTCAAATAATTGCTGCCTTGGTGAGCACAAGAGATTTCTTTCAAAAACATTGTATGTATAACAGTGTATGTATATAATTATAAGTTCAACTGTAAATCCAAGTATTTAACCATAGTATTTGTTGTACTGTTGTAATTTCTGCAAGAAAAAAATAATTGTGTCTGGTTGGGATGATTTCACGTGCATTACTTTTTACTGTAAAGACAATTAATTTTCTGCATTACTAAGCAGAGAATGATTTTAACATGAAAATAATGTACGTTTTTTCTTTCTGATTTTGGAGTGCAATGTCTATTTTCTACTTGCACTGTTGACTTAATGATTACATTGTATATTGCCTTGACATTAAAAAATCACATGTACAATAAGACCATCTCCATTCCCACCATAATCACACATTCGCCCTTCACTAACCTGTGCTCAGTTACATAACCACAGTCTGCAATCATTGTTTTGTCTCTGCATCAACAGCTTTGTGCCCGAACAAGCAATACACAAAGATTACTATTCATTTCACATCTTACAACAAATAACAGCTAAAACTCTGACCTTTTGTGTAGCAAAAGGAGACTGTTGTGAACCCTTTCTGGAAATACAGGAGGTATGACCCACTAGATAAGATGTTATCTAATATCTTTAATCAAATTTTCTAGGCTATACACAAGTCGAATCAGCAGAGGAACCAACTGTACAGTACGCCATCATGTGCCAGGCATGATTGGGTTATCCGCCTAACATGATAACAAGATAAAAACGATTCAGACATCTCCTTGGGGATCCATTTGCAAGTACTACAAATTCATATAGTTTGTGCATTATGTGATGGTCAGAAAGTTTACTTTTAAAAGTAATGTGTTACAATATTGCATTACTCGTTATGAAAAATAATGAATTATGTTGCACAAAAGTAATAAAAACTAACATGGTGAGATAATTTTATTTTATTTTTTTTTTATTTTTTTTTTACCATTTGTTGACTTTACTCCAGAATGAATGCAGCTTGTTTTTGTTTTGTTTTGTTTTTTGCTGTGGACAAGCGTTTATCCTACCAACATAGTTTGAATGAGATATAGGCTGTACTACATAAAGGATGTAATGATGAAATGTCATGATGTCATCAAAATGGCATGTCATGACAAAATTTATGGCAGCCGTAACTGCAAACTTCAAAGCAAAGCAATCCACCACTGATTATAAAAATGAAAATCTGAAAATAATGTGATTTGATGGTGTGAATTCAACTACTAACGTGTGTAAGTAATGTAATTGTAGTGCATGTGACTTGAAAAAGTAAAATATAAGGTGTACATTTAACAAATAATACTTTACTCACTACTTGGGAAAAGTAATCTGATTATGTAACTTATTTGAAAATGTTAAAAAGTAAACAATATTTTATGGTGTAAATATCAAGTAACTTTATTAATGAAAAACGTATTGTGATTATGTGACACATTACTTATTTGGAAAAGGTATAGAGTGCTGAGTGATGTCAAAACACGGAAGGATAATTTGCCAGTGATTTCCTCAAGATTTTCCTATGGGTTTTTATAATGGGGTTTTCCATTTTGTTGAGTGAAATAAGGTCTGTGGTAAACATAAGTTGACGTTTTACTCTGCAATGTAAATCACACACACCCATATCGAAAACGTGAATTCCCTATCTAGGGAACTCAACACCGAGTCAGATGACGCAATGGGGACGCGTCCCGCAGGACACGTGTCTGAGTCACGTGTAACAACTAGCCAATCATGGCGGACACAGTGATGACGTTGCAGGGTGCTCCCCAGCATATAAAAAGGGCACCTGAAAACACATTGTTAGTTTTTAATGTCTTCAAGAAGCCCCCTGTCTGTGTGCTGTGTGAAGATTTCAGTGTGTGAAAGAGAAGGAAGCATGGTGAGCGAACAGTTTAAACACTGTATGCCAATGGTCACGATATGTGTGTTGTCTGTCTAGGAGTGGAGCATGCAAGTTCAGCCCTCTAGGGCTGCTCTCAGCTGGCGCTCTTCACGAGTGAAGAGTGTCAAGCTGCTTAGCCTCGAGGCTCGAGCTCTGCACTTGCCGAGGCAGTGCGCAGCCATGGGGATCTCAGCTGCTTGAGGAGTATGAGCAAGTTCCCCTCGCTTCCCCCCCCCCCGCGATTTCTTCCGTGGAATACGAGGACTCATTGCTCACTCGCTCACCAGCCCCTTTTATCACGAGACCCTGAAGTCACTGTTCTAGATTGGGGGCGAATTTCCATCACACCATAGACCTCCCAGAACACCTCTGGACTTAACTGGAGGGACATCATCATCCGGTGTCTGGAGAGTGTCTATCCCCGGTTCAGATCACAGCCGGACCCAGAGCCTGTTTCACCACCTGCGCCCACAGAGAAATCGTGTGAGCCCCCCGCAGACAGAGAGCTACCACCCGTCGCAACGCGTCAGCCAGAGCCCGAGGACAAGACAGTGCTGACCCTTGCCCCGGAAGAGGAGCTCCTCGGTGAGTCTGACCAGGGGTGTGAGACCACGACATCAGTGGGCGAGGGTGTTTTGGTGGAATTTGAGACTGAGGACTGGCTGATTGACATTTCATCGCAGAGGTATTGTCTCGCACCCCATTTCTGATTTTTCATCGCTGTTCCTTGACAGCACCATGGACTGTTTGAACTTTTTATCTGTTCCTTCTGAACCTTCATCGCTGTTTTTAAACAGCACAAAGATCTGCATGGACAATGTTGTGTTACCTTCAACCCTGTCAAGCCAGTCCTCCAGCCCCGCCTCTGCTACAGGTTGTCAGCGCTACGCCATCTCCTGCGATGCCAAGCTCTCACGTCGAGCCTCAGGTCCTACAACCACCATCAGTGCCTGAGCGGATTGATCCAGTGGCTCTGCCTCAGATCGTTTCGCTCCGTCTCGGCCCTTTCGACTCCACCTGGTTCCCACGTCCCACCGGCTCTCCCTTGGTCAGTCATCACACCCCCTTGCCACGGACTTGCGGATCATCTACTACGCTCTGTCTCTCCACCCCCACGGCTGCAGCAAACTCACTCCTTCCCCTCGGGTATGCCTCGGACCTCCATCACACTGGCATCGCTCCAGTCCAAGGGCACTCTGGCTCCTCCTTGGATGATCGTCGCCGCAGCATCGCCTTGGCCTCCTGTGCCAGTGATGTCGCTCTTGTCCATCGGCTCTCTGTCTGCGCCCAGGGATCCATCAGCTCCGCCGTCATTGGTCGTCCCCGGGTTGACATCAGCCTCTGTTTCACCTTGGCTCCTCCCTCCCTCGAATACGCCGTGGGCTGTCGTCTCTGGGCTCTGGGTCTCGTTGTCCGTCTGTCATTCCGTCGCCACCCACTATCCCCCCTTCGCCTGCTCCTCTTACCATCCCTCCACCATCTCCACACCCTCCTCCTAAGACTCCGCCTTCACTTCTTCACCTCTGCCACCACTGCACTACTTTTCCCATCATCCTCTCTGGCTACCACCTGTGCACACTCAACATCACCACACCTGTCAGCCATAAGCCTCGTCAGTTCCTCCATAAAGGCCAGCACCTAACATACATCTTGGTCTGGTCTCGTCATTCAACACTGAACCTCTACCTGACTACTTACCTGTGGATTACTAACCTGTGCATCGAACTGACACGTCCTTCGTCTTCAGTCTTCTGCATGTCATAGTCTGCCAGTCTTCAGTCCACCAGCCACATCTCATCTCTACCTGCAACAGATAAGACTTATCATTTACATGCCAGTGTCACCATCACGTTCTGCAATCCAGAGACTCACCTGCTAACTTCCTGTGTGGTATTCAATACACTATTCAGAACTATTTACCTTTGTCTGCATTCTTCTGTTCCAGTCTGCATTCTTCTGACGGCAAGTTTCTTGAAACATGTATAACACATGGAGAGAAATGAGTGTTGTTGGGAGAGCTGTGGGCTTATGGGCGACCGGCAATCCTCCCCTGTAAACTCACTGTGAGGGTAATCCACTTCAGATGCTGTTTTGTGACAGAATGCCCAATCTCACACGTACACATATTGTCCAATCCTCCTTGTTTTTGTTCCACTGAGCTAATGGATAGTCTTCATCAAATGGAAGATTTGTGCTCCCTTCTTATAATTCCCACAGTAAAGCCTCTAACATCTCCAACTTACACGCTAAATAGGTCATACACTACTGCTCCTGTTGTGTTGGCTCAGTGAGCAGACGCTAATGGGGCTTTGAGTGAGAGTATGAGGGTCGAGCGTGAGATGCCCTGGGCTTTTGTACTAACTCCATCATTTTGAGAAATACTAGCTGTGAGTATTAACACACATTCTCTGTGGAGCAGAGGCATTATGAGCAGATGAGAATGAAATAAACACTGAACAAAATTATCATGCTAAGCTTTTTTTTTTTTTACATCTTTGCATAAGCTTTTTCATCTATATGATGATTAGATCAGAAAGCAGGTTGGCAGCATTTGAATTTCCTAATTGTGTAACATTCTTCAAACATATGTGAAATTCAGCCTAGAGAAGCTGTTGAGTTGTATTTTTACTGTTTACATTTATTTACTGTTTTTCTTTTCTTTTCCCATTAACACCATCTATTAGCGATGTCACAGCAGCTGTGCTGTTCTCTCGCTAATACAGACAGATGCTGAATGACTCTTGTTTTTGGACATGTATATTTATTGCACTCACTCCATGTTATAATGAAATGTATTTGGCTATTTTAATGCATGTTAGTTATTATGTCCTAACTTATGATAAAAAAAAAAAAAATCAATCAAAAACCGTAATTTAACAAAAGTATAGTGATTCGAATAGAAAACACTTGGAATTTGTCGAACAATAAGAATTTGGGTCAATATTGTACTCGGTTACCTAACGTAACCTCGGTTCTCTCTAGAAGAGGGAACGAGTATTGCGTAAGTTGCTTACGGGTAAAGTCATCTTTTCTCGAGATCTGAAGCCAAAAAATTATCCTTAATTTTGTATATATTGTCAACGCAGTGCGGCAGCCAGCAGACCATAGCAGGCTGTATAAGCGTGCTCATTGGCTGACCTGCGGCAACTGCTGCAGCCTATCGGTGAGCCCTGCGTGACGTCGCTTCCTCTACGCGTCACAGCCTGCCAGAATGGGTGTGGCTTAGCGTATATAAAGATGGGCTCAACAGGCTGAACTCTGGTTTTCATTGACTGAAGCGAATAAGCTCGTGGCGCGAGCACGGCAGGTTACGCAATAGCCGATAGGGAGATGATCTGCGCTCTAAATGGAGTGCCAATCACCTTGGGGATGTAACCATGTCTCGGTCCGAACTCGAGACATGTGGGGCTAACAGATAGCACGTGTAGATCCCCCGCTCGTTTTACTGATGACAGAGCTATCAGAAAAACGGTCTTGAGCGAGAGGTATTTTAGATCCACGGAATCTAACGGCTCAAAGGGAAAAGTTTTCAGGGCCTCCAGGACCAAAGAAAGATCCCAAATGGGAACCGAAGGGGGCCGCGGGGGATTCATCCTCCTGGCTCCTCTAAGGAAGCGGATGATGAGCTCGTTCCTTCCTATCGCACGGCTGCGCGTCGGCTCAGCGAACGCTGCAATAGCCGCAACATAAACTTTGAGCGTGGAAGGGGACCTGCCCTTGTCCAACAGCTCTTGAAGGAAGGAAAGCACCCACGAAACCCCACACGTGCGTGGGTCCAGGCTCTTAGTAGCGCACCATTTGGAGAACACTGACCATTTAGACGCGTAGAGCCTTCTGGCAAAGCAACGGGTATCCGTTGATTATCCACACATGCAGAGACCAGCGCTCTGGATGGGGATGCCAAATTGATCCACCGGCCTGAGAGAGAAGATCTCTCCTCACCGGAATCGGCCATGGAGCTATGTGCGACAGCCTCACCAGCTCTGGGTACCAGGTTTGGTTCTCCCATCGGGGGGCTATGAGGAGCACTGAGTGGCGCCTTTCCCTGATCCTCTTGATTACCTGTGGTAACAGCGAGATCGGAAAGCATACAGCGGGCAGCTGGGCCAGGTTTGGGCCAGCGCGTCCTCCCTCTTTTGAGGCAAGAAAGAGGCTCGAAGGAAGGGTTTCGGCGAGCTCTTGAGAGCCGCATCGGTCTCCGGTGGCCTCTGGGAGCGGCGCTTCTTCCTGCGCGGCCCAGCAGAGACAGGCGGAGTGACAGCTTCGTCATTAAAAGCTTCAAGTCGAGCCCGCAGGGTCGACATTGAAAGCTCCTCGCACTCAGGGCAGCCGCCCGTAGAGAGAGCGATGGCTGGGTGCTCACGGCCCAGACAGAGAGCGCAGATCAGATGGCAGTCTCCGGTGCTGAGCGGGGCGCGGCACAAGCCACAGGAAGAGCGAGGCATTTTGATAAAAACGCCTCGCACTCTTTTGGATAGAAAGTGTGTGTCGCAGCGGCGAACACACACAGCAGAAAAAGGATACTGTCGTCGGATAGCTCAACAGGCACGGATGGCTGAAGGCGGCGAAGACGGCCGGCTTCCTCAGACGCTTCCTAGGCTTGCTGGTTGCTTGCTTCAACGGCGGCGGCTTCTCAAGATCCAGCGATGCGAAGAGCTTCGCTGAAGAGATGAAAATCAGAGTTCAGCCTGTTGAGCCCGTCTTTAAATACGCTAAGCCACACCCATTCTGGCAGGCTGTGACGCGTAGAGGGCGCGACGTCACGCAGGGCTCACCGATAGGCTGCAGCAGTTGCTGCAGGTCAGCCAATGAGCACGCTTATACAGCCTGCTATGGTTTGCTGGCTGCCGCACTGCGTTGACAATATATACAAAATTAAGGATAATTTTTTGGCTTCAGATCTCGAGAAAAGATGACTTTACCAGTAGCGTAAGCAACTTACGCAATACGAGAGAACCTCTCGTAAGAGAACTACAATATAGTATATTTATTTATTCATTACATAATATACTTGATAAAATAATACATTATAAAAATACATTATATAAGTTAGATTTCTATCATAATATGACAAATAAGTGAACATTGGGATATATAATAAATAATTTCACATTTTACCATACCCTGGGGCATTTACTTCTAAAACAAAAACTCAAAAAAAAAAAAAAAAAAAAAAAATGTATTTCTTTTAAATATGGTTTTAATTGGTAATCAACTTATAGGTTTATCCTGTGTCCTTAATTTCCCTTTCCGTACTGGTATAGCTTTTCGTAAAATCCTAACAAAAACCAGGTCCTTAATGACATCATCTTTCAACTGGCATCATTTTGATGGGAAAACAACAGCACAAACTTTGGTAAGCATTAGCAATGGATTTGATGAATTATGTTATGTTTATTTCCATTTATTACATCCTGTTCATTTTCTTACAGTTGTGTAAACCATCAAGTTAGAATTAATTAAGGTTAAGTGTCTGATATTGAGCAGAGTATATTTCTGAAAACCTGAACTAAAAATAACAACACAAGCAAGCAAGCTTTGTATGATTTTTTTTTTTTTTTTTTTTTTTTGGAAAGTTGCAGACTTCAAAAGGTAGAGTATAATAGAAATTACCCATTTGTTAAAACAAAGATAATTAAAGAATAGTTAATGTTCTAAGAACTTGTTGCATGATGTTATCTGAGAGTAAATGCTGTTTAAAGGAAACATCAGCCAGGAACTCATCATCATGGGAACTAACAACACAGTTTTGTGAAAACTATACTATTACGAAAGTATGTTTTGTTTCAATTGTTTCAAAATTGTTTCAAGACTAATGCAATATACAAACCCCATTTAAAAGATAATCAAATGCACAAGGCCTTACTAAAGCTACTTGTTTTGAGTTTGGCGTAAACACAGGCTGCAAATCGGTTGGGCTCTAGTACACATTTATATAATAAATTATTATAAATATATATATATATATAAAAAATATATATATATATATATATGTGGTTGCACTTTATTTCGATAGTCCACTTTAGACATTCTACTAACTATAACTTTTCAACTAAATGTCAACTAACTCTCATTATATATATATATAATTATTGTGGCTCATATAAATAATTTGTTCTTGGAAGAATTTGATGAGAAATGTTTGAGGTTTTCACTGCTTTTTTTTTTTTTACTTTTTTTTTTTTTTACTTTTATGTAGCCCCTTTCATGCATCTATATTATTTTTAATATTGCCGGTCCATCAAGAAAGAACTTTATCAGCTCAGGTAAAGCTGCTGCTTTGATTTCTCATGTGAGAGGAAACTCTGTCCACTTTGCCTGTCAGAGCTCATTGAGTCCTTAGCATTTCACTCTATCATTAACTGTCTTAATGATCTCTTTTCACTGGAGCAGCACTGAAGCTGCTGATGAATCAGTGTAGCTCAGATTTCACTGTGTTCCGCTCACTCACCTGTTTCACAATCAAGGCATCTCTTGATGGTCCACTGAGATCCAGGGATTCCACTCAAATAGATAAAGTTCATAACTGTAGGATTTGTTTTGTTATTACTATGTAATTACAATAATATAATGCTATAATAATTATGTTATTGCAACATAGGGTTTTATTGATAATAATATCAATCACATTAGCTCTTTTCAAATAGGTCCTTCCCACGCCTTTTCATTCCCACATGATTGTTTGTTTCTGATGGTACTTGCACCATTTAGGGATATTAGGCATTAATGATGCTTTTCTGTGCTAATTGGTTTCAAATGTTGCCTAAATAAATACACATTTACCCGTTAGCATGTTTACATTGTGCATACACAGCTGCCCTTTGTCATGTGAAAAGACTGTGCAGACCTGATATATAAAGACCAATAATTCATTCAGGAGATTATCTAACCTGTTGTGGGCAGATACTAAAATGTAGAAAATGCTTGGCTTTAGACTAGAGATGGACTCAACATTTTGGCCTTTGCCCAACATTCCATCTGATGCAAGAACAGAGATTTTACCCTATTAAAGACTTATCAATCATCTGGTCAATGAACAGTAGTCTCACACTACAGTATTTCATATTTTCTGTGCTGATTCTTGTGGAAATGAACTGTTGTATAATCTAGAATATATCCCAATTGTAATATTTCGCTTTATCTAACATTATTACATAGACAAAGGACAACACAAAGAATTCTTATAATAAAGCTAGTGACTTTGGAGACTTTGAAAAGGAGACTTCTAAGATGGTAAAGCATCGCATATGATCAATAATCACTTTATAAACTGTATTATATGTAAATAAACTGTGGTTATGTACTGCTGTATATTCATGAAATGCTTATCATATACATGTTTAAGCAAATACGGTTCAACTTCTCACATATGGGTTACATTACCTCAGAGAGTGATAAATGTGCACCTTTGACTTCATACTGAAAGGTCCTATCTCTTCTCTCCACAGACGTCAGATATATTCAAGTAAATGAAAAGATATTAGTTGACTGTGGATGCTAACATCGGTCCTTGTGAAACCTGACCTGAAAAAGACTGAGCTATCTGATATGCCGCCATATGGATCTGATCTCAAAACAGTAGCATGGTTCAGTCAATATCCAGCCCTAATATAGAAAAAGAGAAAAAATAGCTTTTGCATTTCAGTCATGAAAGTGAATTTGAATTGTTAAATTTGCCACATGTTCCCAGAAATTCTATTACTTTTATGGAAACAAAATATTCTAGCTTGCTGCATAATGGAGCAAACATAAGAATTTATTCAGACAGTGTTTCCAGAATGATAGAGTATTATTAGAGTCATAGAATATTACATTCATATATCATAAAATAAAAATATAACTGTTTTATATTGTTTCTTATTCATTAGTATGCACCAAATTTGGTGGCGCTAAAGACACAACTAAAACACCACCTCTTTTCGTTTTCATAAAAAGAAAAGAAAAGAAACATAATAATAGGCAATATGTGCATATAGTCTGATTATCTTTGCTGTATGCATATAAAACACAACCCTGTCTCTTTTTGTCAAATGTCAGTTTTATTGAACAATGATAGCTATTTTAAAAGTATAAGTATAAAGTATAAAAAGCTTATACAATAGGAAATAAAGACAAAGTCAGTGATCTAGTACAACGGTATATACAAATTTATAAAGTTGTGAAACGTAACTTTGCCCTCAGCCAAAATGATATCCGGGAACAAATAATAGATTCACGAGACCAAAGATTACCCGTTAGATATACACATGACGAATTATATCTCATATTTAACCATTATAGAGACATCAGACCCAGTGGCAAATGTCAGAAGGGCTAGTCGAGGTAAGGCTGTTCTCAGTGGGGTATATGAGCGCTGAGCGGTGATCGCTTGGATCTCAAAACTCCAAAATCGTTGGAACACATTTTCATATAGGCACTATCATTATAAATAAAATGCAGATTTCAGCTTTAAACAACTATGTTCTTAGTTGCTTAAAACTACATTTCATGACACAATAGTAGTATGCAGGTTTTCTCCTCTACCATTGACGCTTGCTTGTTGGTGCGAGATGCATTCTGGGATAAGTTTGCACCAGGAGTCACCTGCTGATGCATATCAGGGAGTAAAAGGGGCCAGTGTTCGAATTGTGTCAAAGCTCTTGGGGGGTCCCCAAAAAAAAAAAAAAAAAAACCGTAATAATATACATAATTTCATTTATTTATTTCATATAATAAAGTATAAAGTATTTTAGTGGATTGAGCTCGGTACCTCTAGGGGGGTAAGAAAATTTTGTACATTTTAAAGATAAATTCATTAATCTGGTGCACTTTGAGTCCCCCGAATCTGCTGTTAAAACTAAATAATCCACCCGCCAACCTCCCGAACCTATGATATTCTCTGATTTAGATATCTGCATCTGATCATGACATTTCAATTATTCAAATTCTCAGTGTTAAGCATGATGATGAAATATCACACTGTAGGCTGATTTAAAATTAAGATTTATTTAAAATAAAAGTTCTTCTTTTGTCAAAATTACATTTCCAGCCTAAACAGAGGCTTTACTCCCTTCAAACTTAAATTGTCAATGTGTCATTACATCACTGTTGGAAAACACTCTTATCAGAATAATTTTTTTAGCTTTATAAAGGGCATTTCTTTCCCTAATTTGTACTCTCTATACTCTTTCCCTACTCTCAGGGAACTGAGGTTACGTTAGTAGCCTAACCAAGTAGGCCTACGTTATTTCTTATTTTATTTTTTTGATATTGAAAATTGTTTTAATCAGGGCATTTGTCCGGTTGGGCAAGTAGGCTACAATTCTCTTTCACTTGTCCCTTAAAAAACACACGCACGTGTCCCGGACAACCGTTAATGTCGAAATTCTAATCAGATCAGTAAATTACCAAACAATCATAAAAGAAAGAAAAATTATCTTACTGTCATCGTGAGGTGAAAATGAGGATCCACTCTGCCAGACTCTCGTGAAAGTGCTTATCTATAGCACGAAATTTATTTCTCGTACCATTTATTCGCCAAAAATAGTTTTTGCGTGCATATGATACGCACTTTATGGCATGTAATACGCACGTACTCCACACCCCTAATCCTACCCAAGGGGTTTGCAGTGTGTATCATTTACACGAAAAAAAACAAACAAAAAAAAACTATTTTTGGCATATAAATGGCACGATCAATAAAATGTATCTGTTTATAAATTTGAGCGTCTAATTGAAAGTAATCTAATTTGAATTACTTTCTAATAGGAGTGGCAGCGAAATACTTTGATTAAAAAAATATATATTACCTAATAAATTATGTTTCTATTATTTTAGTTTTAATGAAAAACCAGGGGACCCCCGAGGTAATTTTTTTGGGCCTTATGGGGGTCCCTTGATGCTTATGGGGGGTCCCGGACCCCCCCAGCCCCCCCTCAATTCGAACACTGAAAGGGGCGGAACAAGAACACATCCGGGGATTTGAACTGTACTTGGCTAGATGTGAACTTTGAATCTGAACAGTAATTGGGCAGCGACTGATGACGTTTCACAAGAACATATGTGCAGACAAGAATGCAATGGGTTTTTGAATGGGTTTTTGGTTAAATGCCTGAAATAAGTTATATGGTTAACAAAAGCTCAAGATATATATATTTTTTTTAAATCTACGGCTCCTTGTGAGTTTTAAAAAATCTTTTACTTGTCTTTAAAAAGGAGGTTGCCACAGGACACCAAACTAGCACCAAAGGAACATAGTGCTAAAAAAAAAAAATGAGATGGGAGGAAAAATTCTATGCTAATGCTTTTGCAAATGTTTTGTGTTCCCCGAAAAACTTTACGTTCCCTATAACATTTGCAAGGGAACACAAAGTTTCTTGGGGGAATGCAAAACTTTTGTGAGTGAACCCAAAGTCTCTCGGGGGAGAGCAAAACATTTGCGAGGAATGCAAAAGAATTTAAATATATTTTTTCCACCCATCCCATATTTTTTCCACCACCATGTCCCTTTAGGGGCTGTCTTCGGTGTCTTTTATCTTTAGGGATGTTTAAGTCATGCAAACGGTGTGTTATTTGATTATAGCTTACATTCATCTTTTTACTTCTGCTGATTTATTTGTGTTTATAATTGCACATAAAACATAAATGTATTTATGTTTAAAGTTTATAAAAGTTGTGTTCATTTGTAAAAAGAATATCATAATGAACAAAACATGTACGAATCATAAAGTTTTGTTGTTTCTGCAATAATCCCAAAGCCAATGGAAAAATCCTATTGGGACTTTTGTCAAGGGAACCAGGGTGATGCAAAAACATGTAATTACTTAAGCTCTATAGTTTTTAGTTATATCACAGCTGAGAAGCTGTGAATTGCAATTACAACATTTTATTTTGCAGGTAGCCACAACAGACACAATCTAGCAACATGGACTAAAAGCCACAAAACAATTGTGATTTCATGGAGTCTCAACAGCTGGATGTCTGCATCAAATCCATAAAACTCAAATGATAAGGACAACTGGCGGCTGACCACAGTCAAAAGCTTGTCTTGTACGGATACACTCTAATTATCCTGTGACAGAATAAAAACCTCACAACTTTCGATGTCCCTTAAAACTGTCAGCAAGCCGCAAATTAGCTCACCACGTACCAGCCACTCCAGCCCTCCCAACGCAACCCCAGCCCTATGGAGGAAGAGCAAAGAGTCCAGCGCGACATGCTATTGTTTATTAGTGTTGGATGGAGCACGAGGGAAGTTTGGACACGTGTGCCTGCAGCGGTGGAGGTGAAGACGGAGGGAAACGTCTGTGAGGAAGGGGATCTAAACAGACTCCTCTGCTGAATGTTTGGATAATAAACACCATCTTTGTTAGGGTCAAATTAAGATTATAAATCATGTCAGGCCGAGGCACGTGTTATAGAGGATGTTCACATAAAAAAAGTAAATCCAGTCCATTATTACACTGTTAGGCCTGTTACACACTGCACATGTAAGCGGCAGACATTTATTTCAGTGCTCATATTACGATTTTCCAGTAATCACACTGACTGTATTTATCAACACAATCTTTAGCAATATAGGCTTTTATGAAACAACTTATAGACAGGGTAGGTGATTTGATCCAGAAAATGTTTTTGTTCAAAGCTAGCTCGCTATTGCTAGCCTCTCTGAAAATTGCCTAAATATACCCAGTGAAAAAAAAAAAAAAAAAGCATCTTTTAGGTTTTGGGCTTGAAGTTCCACACCCACACAATCTGGCATACTTTCAAAAAGAGTACTTACTATGGAAATAATATACTTTAAAAAAAAAAAGTGTGAACTGCATGTAATGTTTTCTGACACTTAATTGTATGTTTTTTGCAATTAAATAAAAATGTATTATAGTTTAAATTTATACTAAATGCAATTGACTGAACTTAAGAGTGCTTTTTCAACACACCAAAATAAGTGTTCTTCTTTAAAGCATGACAAAAGACTATTAAACCATTGTGGTTTAAAATGTACTTTAAAATAAAACTTTTTTAAAAGTGTACTTAAAGGGTTAGTTCACCCAAAAATGAAAATTCTGTCAGTAATTACTCACCCTCATGTTGTTCCAACCCCGTAAGACCTTCGTTCATCTTCGGAACACAAATTAAGATATGTTTTGATTAAATCTGATTAAAAACCTACGTCACACGTAGGCTCACTATTGGCCGACGCTGGTCATGTGTGTGATGCGTGTGACGTACAACACAGAAGCGCTACGCAGTTACACTACTTGAAAAAACTCGAGGCCCAGAGAGAAGGAAATGAATAGTGGAATAAAGTCATTATTTTTGTGTGTTTTTTGCGCACAAAATTTATTCTCGTCGCTTTATAAACTTAAGATTGAGCCACTGTAGTCACTTGGACTATATTAACGATGTCTTTAATGCATTTTCTGGGCCAGCAAGTTATAATGTCTTAGAAGCCTATGGAGGAGTGATCCAGCGCTCAGATTTAATCAAAAATATCTTAATTTGTGTTCCGAAGATGAACGAAGGTCTTACGGGGTTGGAAACACATGAGGGTGAGTAATTACTAACAGAATTTTCATTTTTGGGTGAACTATCCCTTTAAGTGTGATAAGAAACATAATAATGAATTGTACTTCTCTTTAAGTCCACTTAAGTGGCCTTTTATTTCATAAATAATATATTATATGCATGTACATTTTCTTTAAACTTTTAAACTTGCTTTTAAGATTTTAAATACAATACAAGTGCACATTTAATACAATTAAGCACACTTATTTTTTCAAAGGACTATTATTAAGTAAGTCTAAAATGAATAGCTAAAGAATAAAGCATTCACGAAATTGTATTAAAATAGTGTACTTTTTATAATGTTATTTCAGGAGGTCAGGTATTTCAGGAGGTAAGGGTGTTACGTTCAAGCTATTTTAAGGCATGAAGAATTGTTTTCAAGGAAAAAAAAAAACATTTAATTATGTTATTTTGGTTATCAAAGATGAGTTTTAAGGGATACAATTATTGATTGCAGGGGGACTTTAACAGTCCACGTGGAAATAAAGCCATCATGACCATAGATATGTATAGATGCCACATTCGACCGCTCCAGACACGTCGACGCGCCCGCCATCTTGGAACAGTCAGCGTGTCATCACTCACAGTAAGAATCAATGTTCCCTCATCTTCTTGTATTGTGTTAGTTTAGCAAAATGATCTGCTAAAGTCTATTGCAGATATAGATAATCTTACATGCATCTAACTACGGTTGCAGATACAGTCAACTAGCTCTCGTAAATTAGATGCACGCTGGTCTGTTATTGTAGGTGGCCTGTGATTGGTTGCGTTACATGTAACAACGTCCTCTTGGGCGGTCCTTGGCCAATAAAAGCTGCGATGGAGTCCAGATCGTTAGTCTGAAGGTCTGGCAAATCGAGACAATTAGGGTTAGAAGAACTGTTGTCAAACATATAACATGCTAGAAACATAAAAATCACTGCAATAATGAAACAATCATAGACTCTTAAGCATTTGCCTATTTAAATCCAAGCAGCGACTTTTTTTGGCCGGGCAGAGTACATGACATGATAAAATTCTGACTCAATTTAAAGGATGCTTTCATCACAAAGAAGAACACAGACAGCAGAAACGCTGTCGGGCTGAAAGCTCAGTGCAGGTCTGCTGCTTATGAAAGCAGTGTGAAACAGACCAGCATTAGCACAAGCATTATCCACACCAGCTGGAGATACTAATCAAACACTGAAACATCGGCACAGGAAGTTTGGGGTTCACAAAGTGCAGCATGCTGCTTCCTTTTCTCTCCCAATTTCCTAAAATTACATTCTCATATCAAAGCGGAACAGATACAGGGCAGATAGGAAAGCTGGAGTATGCTTGATGTGAAGGAGAACACTCTTTAAATAATAAACTCCCCCGCTAGCCTGCTGAGAACAACAAAAAAAAGGAAGGAGAGCGTCTCAAGATTCAAGGGATGCTATAAAACTGCTCCTCGCCTGGAGCAGGGCCGAGGCTTTTGGGAAACCGAATGAGATTACCAGCACATTTCGGAGGGGGGTCAGAAAAAGGCCATTTTAGGGAGTTCATTTAATCCATAAATTACTAATAGAACTTTGCTTTATAATAGCACCCTGCAAATACCTGCGGTAGTCTGTTTTCAATAACCAAAGGGAGAAAAATATGATACAAGAGCAGGTCAGCATGGGTGAAAAAGTATTCACAGCGTCAGAATCACCGGCAGTAATCCGACTGGTGTCTAACTGTTTTATTTTTTTCTTCTTCCACGTCCTGTGTTGGTTTTGGACTGAAGACCGTAGGAAATAAATCCAGTAATAATATGATTTAAATGTACTATTTTATAGAATATATGAAGCCTATATTGTCCAATTTGAAATTGAATGTGTTGAAGTATCTGCGGTATAAAGAGTCTACTAAAAGTGTATGGACTGAAATGAAAAATGAAAGCTAAAAAAAAAAATTTTCCAAACCTTTGGAACAGTACAGCAGACATAGGTTATTTTTGGTTTCCATAGTGACATCTGCATGAACTAATATTTCTACCTCATTCACAACAGTCCAAAACCACCAACAGCTCATTCCATAAAATCTGAAGTTCAAATGAACCATTCACAGGGAATTACTCCGCCAATTTGGTAAAGTGTGAAAGGAATTGTAAAGAGAACAGTCCAAATGATTACAGCTTTCTCTAGTCTGTTTGTGGTGCTCAGTTTGAAAGATATAATAACTAGTATATTAACCATCTCTTTCTGTTTGTGTCCCAAAGGCCTTATTATAAACTTACATTGTTCTTAAAATTGCATTGTCGGTTTGATACTTTGTTTTTCTTCACGTTATTTAACATAACAGTTAAAAACATGCTCTAAATACCTCCATGAAAAACATTATTACTTATGATTGGGCTTTCAAAGACATCAGGTGCAAAACTAAAAGCAACAAATTCTTAGAATCATTCAGCAGTGCACTTCTGCCAGTTTTATTTCATTTATTTTTTTAGTACATTTCTGCCCATTTGATTGGATTTATTGTATTTTTCCACAATGAAGTTTTGCTGGAGCTAAACAGACCACAAACAGAAATAATCTTTTTAGATGGCAAAACTCATTTGCGAAAAGTGCCTTATTTTGAGGGGTAAATTCTTTTTAATCGTCTACTGGGATATGTTCAGGTCAAAGAAATTGATTAATAGAACCAGATGGGGAAATAACAGATTAAAGGCACGCTTACTGTGTCCCAATATGCCTACTTCCTATATATATATATATATATTATGCAAAAAAAAATCAAAACATAATTTCACAAATTCATAGTATTCGAAAAAATTGTTAGTGGGTCAAAAGTAAACATGACCTACTACTTCAGCCCGATTTTAGCAGTCTCGCTGTAAAAAGTGATTCGTTGATTTAACTTTAAAATAAATTGAGGAAACCCATTGCCTTACAATTACGAAGTAAATAAGCGTCATGCTAATCTAAAAAATTAAGTAATGTGGAATTGTGAAGTTCACATAACTTCATTTTTTCAATTAATCATTACGTTTATTTACGTAATAATTTTAAAGGTGAACTAAGTAACTTTTTTTACCTTAACTGAACAGCTTCGGAGTCATTGGAATGGTTATATTACTTATTTCGGGTTGAATGGTGGTCGTTTCGCACGAGCGGAAAATGCGCACTTGCAACTTTGAGCCGGCGGCCGCCGCGTCAGGAAGTCTCGCGTGATATCAGGTCTCGCGATGTAAACAATTGCTTTATGGCCAAAAGAAATCTGCTAAAATGCCGTCATTATTGCGCTCCCTCACGCTGTTCGAACCCGAATGAAGAAGACGTTTTAAAGAATGTCCCATCTGCTTTGATGTCGTTGATCTGCTAGCCTCTGGTGTCTGAGAATAGCCAACGAGTTTTTACAACAGTGTTGTCAAATATCTATTCCGAAGCTGTGGGGGGAGCTCTAGAGAGAAACCTGCGAGCAAAAAGCGAGAATACAGCCAGAGCCCGTCTACGGAGAGCCTGTCCACTCCCTATTAAGCCCTATTGTACCGAATTTTGGTTGTAGTACCACCAGAGTTCCACTGGGGGCGCTCGCCATGAGTGCAAAATGAATGGGAGTTAATGGGGCTAGACGGCTAAATTTGTCTCTTTCACCCGATTGCCGTTGAGAAATCTCAGATGTGATTGTAGATTTTGCAAGTTCAACATGGGTTTTAGGTCGAAAGTTGAATGAACGAGTACTTATGTCGTTTTGATTTCTTACAGGTTGAGTTGTTGTTGCCCATAACACGCTAGCATTCTGCTAATGACGTCAGCATTCTGACGTCATTGACATTTTGAAAGACTTTTTTTAAGCAAATAAGTGACTCTAAAAAATCTAACACCCAGCAATGTGTAATTTCTTTGCATCTCCTTTCGAATACAACATTCAAATTACTAGACAAAAAATTATATCCTGAGAAAAGTGGATTTTGAGGGGTATACCGCCATTGACCTCCATTCATTCTGCACTCGTCCTGTGAGCGCCCTCATATGGAATCAGAGTGGAACTGCAACCAGTTCAGAAGCCGGAAGTGTAGTGAGAGTGAAACTTCTCGCCATATTAGACATTCTCTGATACAGCGAAGAAATCCCGAAGTTACTGAATGCAGCTTTAAGGCAGCGGGTTTACTATCCATGAGTCACAGGAGAGAAGTTGTGAATGGCAGTGAAGTGACGCAACTATAGCTGGCAAGTCATGTGACTTGGCAGATATATTAAGCCCAAATTTCATTTATACTACCCATATTCATACTATAGAACACACGTTTTTTTTGTCAAACCCAATATGGTCAGTAGACAGTATGCGATTTTGGATGCAGCATCAGTCATTTTTTGTTTATGTTGTGCTGCTTGATATGGCATTCAGCTAATACTGACACCTAGTGGTGTGAATGTAGCTTCACTCCAAAGTTACTGATCCCAGTCAGCCATCATTTATTTATTCCACAAGCAAAAAATGTATTATGGTCTCTGGGACCCCAGCATAAGGAAGGTGAAGTCAATATGAACCGAAAATGAGGGTTAAACTGGCAAGAGGAGCCAGTTCCAGACAGAGAGAAAGATGAGAATGTGTCCTCAGGAGGATATGCCCTGTGACTCTTTTTCCTGTATTTATCCTGGACCGTCAGAGATAGTGATAGAGTTGTAAACTGTTTACGGTTTGCATCTCTCATCCTCCTCAGAAGAATAGTGGGTGAGCTTTTCCTGCGCAAAACATCACTCATAAACAAACCTCTTACACAAGCATTGTGTCCTCACTATTTCAACATGTATTTACAGTCGCAGATGTATAGACAAATAAACAAGCGTTGTCTGTATAAACACACCCCTTTTTCTCATCATAATGCCTCTTTGAGAACAATTTAATAACTTAATATGTCTATATCATACGTCAACCCAATGCATATACTTGTGTGAGTAGCCTGCAAGCATCAATCTGTCCACATTTTTTTATATGCATACACACACATTAGCTCACTGTAAACTAAATATCTGGGATAATGTAGGCACCAGAACCCAGCTCACCGCCTCATATGTTTACAGAGGCCCGTTTGATAGTCAACACAGGCTTATACACATGCGCATGGCCACACGCACTCATGTACACAGGTGGGGTTTCGTGCCTGCACAGGTTGTTGCATTCTGTGCTTTACATGTGATAGAATAAATAAACAGCAGCAGGCAGAATGACTGTAGCTGTGGCTCTGGGCCACAGAAGACAATGCTGTGATTTTACATGGTGTATGGGACAATGTCTCTGGTGATGGGCTAAAAATCGGACTTATTGCTTTATGCATTATTTATTTTACAAGATGTGTAATGAAATCAGGAGGCATCAGCGAGTAATAAACATGAATGTATATTTTACTTAGAAATGTTTTTGCAAATATTCAGTGCAAAGTGAATATTACACTTAAAATTGATTGTGATATGATGACAATATAAAGGACACAACTTATTTACAACTTTATTAAAACATTCCACACAAGAAAAGAAAAAAACAGTGATCCAAGGAACACTTTAGACACTTTAGACACATATTATATTATATTATATTATATTATATTATATTATATTATATTATATTATATTATATTATATTATATTATATTATATTATATTATATTATATTATATTATATTATTATCCTTTGTCCTTTCTCATCATGAATATATTGCCTTTAGTAATTGTGGTCAATTTTTTAAAATGACTAGTCTTGAATTTACGTAGTAACAATAATCGAGTCCTATGGAATTATTCATAAAAATAGTTTTTTAGAAAGTTGCCATTTTAATTTCTGTTTGCCAAAAGAATAGTTATTTTGTGTGTTGTCTTTGTTTGGTAATTTCTGTTTTATTAATTATTGCACATACATAATCAACACCTCAAGATATAAACCTACCTATAGAAATATTCACTGGTGTGCAAGGCATGACAGCTAGTCATGGTCTCCCTGATACAGCTTTCCTTACACAAATAAATTTTAACACAGAATTTTGATGTTGATCTTGAAGTGTGAACTTGCTGTGAATTAAAATGAATGGATGTATTAGCATGAATATTATAAGCCATCATGACTAAGGGGTAGGGTTCATTGCTTAAGACCGCTCTGAAAAGAAAGACATGACATTTAATGCTGGTTAGACAAAGGGATTGAGATGATTCAGATGACCACAGTTAAGACATGAACACTTCTGACAGCAACATGAATAAAGAGAAGGATTTCATCATTTTTAGAGCTTCTTCAATGCTTCAGAGATGAGCACATGGGAGGGGGTGACAGTGATCACGGCTGCACATCATGAATGGCCCAGACTGGAGCACACTTCCAGATGTGCTGGCCGGGGGCCCTGATGGGTCTCGCTGTAACCTCAGGCCAAGCTCAAGCGAGGCTGGGGGTGGCAGGGTGCACACATTCCAGCATGTTCCACTGCTGCCTTGGGACCGCTCCTGGAAGTGTTACACAGACCCCGATGTGTGAGCAGGAAGTAAGCATGTCAAAGCTCTGATTATTAAACATCCGACTGTCCGGGATCAGCCGGAACAGAGTTATCACTACACAGCCATGATTGTCTGACCAAGTCAGAGACACACACACACACACACACACACACACACACAAAAACAAGCACAGACAACTCTTATTATAGTCACATATCTGAAAGTAGCCTGAAATTCAGAAACATTATTATAATTCATATTCTCAGTTACTGTACAACAGATGAGCTAAAACAACAGATGAGGAACAGAGAATGAGTGTGGATGAATGAATAAATGAATATAAAAAGTGTTATCTCAAACAGTCTTCCTTTCAATCAGTACAACCAGTAAGTTATACCTTTTTCCATAAAAACTAAAAAAAAAAAAAAAAAAAAATCTGCAAATCAATCTGCAAACCAAAAGTAAATGTAAATTCTTGCAATTCCCTTTGAGGCTGCAGTACACAGTAAAAAGTGACAACCTGCAATTGTAACCTAAAAGATTTTATGTATTTTCTAAAACAATCATTTTGCTTGCTAGTTAGTTGCATATGGAATTAGTGGGATGGGCATTCTCGTACTAGAAAGCATTTGATTGGACAAATATCTGTGTAGTGCAACATAAGTCATGGACATTTTTGGTCCATTTTCCCAGAAAGACTGTAAATGTGTATATCTGCTAAAAGTTGACAACATTGCATATAAATGATCTCAAAGCTTATATACAGGGAACTTTTTTATTTCTTGGTCTTTGAATATTCTTGGCTCTTCATCAAACTGTTTGTGATGTTCCTTATGTTTCTTGGAATAATAGCATAAAGTGAATAAATGTTAGAATTGTTTAGAAGTGTACTAAAAACTGAATAGTTTGCTCAATTACAAGTTCAAATCTATCCTCTAAAAATGAAGTATAAACTTCACTGAGCAACAAAGTCAAATCACATTTGCAATTAAAACTCTCTTCCACCACACATTTCGGGATATACATTTCAGTTTAACATTTTGTGTGTTCTAGACCTAGCCTTTCATAGAAAGTACATTAAATAAATTAGGATCAAACAGATATTTTATGATACTTTCCTGGTCCTTTTATGCTACAAGAAAGGCAGAATGAGGATAAATAAATGATGATTATTCTAATTACAATTAAATGTGAAAACAGTGTGAGAAAGTAGTTAACTTTAACCTAAGTATAATTTTAGATTATAATTCAGTATATTTTACAGATGCCAGCGACTGGGACTTATCCGGTGGACACAGCTGTGGTTTTGTGTGGACACCTGGGCACTTCTGGACCTGCCGTTCTAACAGCTCTTAATTGGAACAGTGAAATGTGTGTAGTCCATGTGAGAGGAGCTGGAAGTAACAGCATCATAAGAGGAACACATGAGCCAGCCATGCAGTGACAAAATCTCGAATCTACCTTTTCTGTCAAAGATATTAGAAAAGGCAGTATCCTCACAACTGTGTTCCTTTCTTGAAAGAAATGATATCTGCGAGGATTTCCAGTCCGGATTTAGACCGTACCATAGTACTGAGACTGCTCTCGTTAGAGTCACAAATGATTTGCTCTTATCATCCGATCGTGGTTGTATCTCGCTATTAGTGTTACTCGATCTTAGTGCTGCATTTGACACCATTGACCACAACGTTCTTTTAAATAGATTAGAACATTATGTTGGCATTACGGGAAATGCACTAGCATGGTTTAAATCATACTTGTCATAAATGATGAGATGTCTCATCGATCACAAGTTCAGTATGGCGTACCACAAGGCTCAGTACTAGGACCGCTGCTGTTCACTCTGTACATGTTACCATTAGGAGATATCATTAGGAAACATGAAATTAGCTTTCACTGTTATGCTGACGATACTCAGCTGTATATTTCTTCAAAACCTAACGAAACTTATCAATTCACAAAATTAACGGAATGCATAGCGGATATAAAAAATTGGATGACTCGTAATTTCCTACTTCTAAATTCTGAAAAAACAGAGTTTCTAATTATTGGACAAAAAACTTCCTCACGTAATAACCTAGAATACTGTCTAACACTTGATGGCTGCTCTGTTAAGTCTTCATCGTCGGTTAGGAACCTGGGTGTGCTCTTTGATACCAATCTTTCATTTGAAAGTCACGTGTCTAGTATCTGTAAAACTGCATTTTTCCATCTTAAAAATATATCTAAATTACGCCATATGCTCTCATTGACAAATGCGGAACAATTAGTTCATGCGTTCATGACCTCAAGGCTAGATTATTGTAATGCTATTATGGGTGGTTGCCCTGCACGCTTAATAAACAAACTACAGCTGGTCCAAAACGCAGCAGCTCGAGTTCTTACCAGAACCAGGAAGTATGATGACCATATTAGCCCAGTTCTGTCAAAACTGCATTGGCTCCATATTAAACATCGCATAAATTTTAAAATATTGCTGATTACTTACAAAGCACTAAATGGTTTAGCTCCGCAGTACTTGAGTGAGCTCTTAACGCACTATAGTCCGTCACGTCTATTGCGATCTCAAAATTCCGGCCAGTTACTAATACCTAGAATATCAAAATCGACTGCTGGCGGTAGATCCTTTTCCTATTTAGCACCAAAACTCTGGAACAGTCTTCCTACCATTGTCCGGGAAGCAGACACACTCTGTCAGTTCAAAGCCAGATTAAAGACACATCTCTTTGACCTAGCATTCACATAATACATTATAGACTTCTATAATTTAATGTTAGGCTGCATAGATCAGGTCAGCCGGAACCGGGAACACTTCCCATAAATCCTGATGTACTCGTTACATCATGAGAAGAATGGCATCTACGCTAATTTTGGTGTCTGTGTTTATCCCGAGGCTGCCCCAAAGCAACAAAATAAAATAAAATTCTTTATCAAAATTTATAAGGAAAGACAAGTACTTTGTTTAGGCTTGGCTTGTAGGGAATTCCAAACCTGCGTATTTTCAAATGCACATAACTATAGAACCCATTCTAAATGCGCATGTGAACGCCATCAGCGTTTCTCACAGGTTCGCGTTTAAAGTCTGTGTAGAGGGAATGGTGTCGTCTTAGCGGCCCCTAATTTAATAACAAATGATCGTTGCGACGGAAGCAAATCAATCAAAACTAACTTTAGATGGAAAATAACTTAACTCTGCCATAAAGCCAAAACAATCTCTGTTACCTTAAATTATACGCATCTCTGTGAAGCTGCTTTGAAACAATCTACGTTGTTAAAAGCGCTATATAAATGAAGATGACTTGACTTGACTTGACAAAAGGGCCACTGTCCACTCTGTCCAAACTGTTTTTTTTTTTGTTTTTTTTTTGTGTGTTTTTTTACTTAAATCATTAGAATAATTATCTTTTTTTTAAAAGACATTATGTCTAATTATGTTGTTTCCTATAGATAAACATTACAAGATTCAAAACCTGGGAGTAGAATGGGAGGTAGACCTGTATCAGGCTCTAATGATAACTGAAAAATGTAACTGAAAAAGGCAGAGCCAGTGCATGCAATCAACAATATTGCAGCAAAATATTAGGAACACGGGCTCATTGGAACACATTTTTACAAAACTCCGAAAATGTACCTATACATACAATTTCAGTTTTCAGCTGAAATGAACACTAGTGGCAAAAAAAAAAAAAAAGGTAATTCCTTTCATACAAATTAGGATTACAGGGGCAGATAATCGATAAATAAAGACTTGTTTTTGTATGGCTCCTTGCACAAAAATATGTTATGTGTTATGCACAAAACCCTTTTACCAACCTGGTGCAATGCTGAGTGCTCAGGTATGAGTCCCACGAAGCACAAATGATAAAAGATCTCAAAGACTTGTTGAAGCAAACTAAAACAGAATGGTTTGTTCTGCAAATATGCAAATTTTCTATAGTAAACATTATTGGTTAGGGTTAGTGTACAGGGTACATTATTTTCTAATGCAATAGAAGCATTAACCTTTTAGCGCCATTCATTAGGCATTTCATTTCTCACCTGCTGTGATACGTACAACAACCAATGTAATAAAACGTTGCCAGATTTACATTGATCTGTTTCGGATAAAAACTGAACACTCACTGGACATTTCACTTTGAAAGTGTCATAAAACATGCAAGAAACAATGTGATGTCAGTTTTCATTTAATATCTTCTTTTTCTTCTTCTTTTTTTTTTTTTTTGATGAGCCTATGTTGAGGTTTTTACCATTTCTGAAGAGAGTTGTGCTTTTCTTTGCAAAAAAAAAAAAAAACTAAGTTATTATCAGTGGTATTTAGCCACATTGTTGTGTGGTTGCTATAGGATGCTCTAGGTGGTTTCTAGGGTTCTAAGATATTCTGGGTTGTTGCTTGAGCCATTACCATGCTATGGTGTTCAAGGTCGTTGTTAGAGCATTGAAACGCCATTGCAATGGTTCCAAGATGTTCTATGTGGTTTCTAGGCTGTTGCTATGCGATTGTTAGGAAGTTCTGGCTGTTTGATGCTATGCAGTGTTTTTTAGGTCTAATCAATTTGAGTTTGGTTTTTCCATTTACTCAGTGTTCCTTTCAAGGGAACTTGTGCTGTGTCAGAAGTAGCGACGCTATGGGAACACCTCTGGCTGTTTGCGTCTCGAAGCATGTGTGAAATCAGTCCAATGGCATGCGGGACGTCATCTCGTAGCATGTGCTAGAGAAGCCAGTTTGGTTGTTCCCTACCATTCATCAGGGGTCATCATCTTTTGTGGCGCATACTAAATTGGCTGGAGATAATAGTTGCCTTTATAGCTTCGAAACACTTCCTTCCAGACCTGAGGGACCATCATGTGCTTGTCCAGACAGTCAACACATTGGTGGTCTCCTACATTAACCATCAGGGCACCCTTGTCATGCCCACTTTACAAACTGGCACACCAGATTCTCCTGTGAGCCCAGGGCAAGCTGCTCTCTCTGAGAGCAGAGCATATCCCTGGGTACTTAAATCAGGGAGCAGATGGTACAGGCATGGCTGAAGCTATGTTCGTATTCTTTTCCCCTCATCGCTCTGCTCCCGAGAGTACTAGAGAGAGTTCAGGAGGGACCCCCTGTCCCAGGAAGGGGACATGATCCTTCACCCATGGATCTGTGGAAACTGTGGGTTTGGCCCCTGCAGGGGACCAACTCCTGAATGCTGGACTCTCAACCAAGGTTTTCAAGGTCATTCTTAACTCTAGAGCTCCCTCCATGAGATAATTTTATGCCTTGAAGTGGAGAGTTTTTACTTCGTGGAGTAGGAATAGCCAGGTGGGTCCAGTTAACTGCCCGATTGGTACAGTGCTGGAGTTCCTTCAGGACAGATTTTCTTCAGGGCTATCCCCCTCCACTCTTAAGGTCTACATGGCGGCTATAGCTTCTTACCACTACCTTTGGGTGGTGAGTCATTGAGGAGAAACCCACTGGTATCTCGTTGCCTTTGTGGCGCTTTGAGGCTGCAAGCCATGAAAGAGTTCTGGCTTGGGATTTGGCCTATCCACAGTACTCTTCGAGCCTAATGAGTCTGTCTCAGGAAAATATCTGACTCTAATAACAGTCTTCCTTTTTGCTATAACATCTCTTAAGAGAATTGGAGATCTTTAGGCTCTGTCGGTTTCCTCTTCATGTTTAGAGTTTGCATGGTTAAAGCCTTTTTTGCACCCTAAACTGGGTTACGTTCCTTAAGGTTTCGACCAATGTTGCATGGTCTATAATCTTGCAAGCCTTTTGTCCTCCTCCACATCAGACGTCCGACCAGAAGAAGCTGAATCTGTTGTGTTCACAGAGCTGCATTTGTGGAGGAAATCCGATCAGCTGCTCATGTCTTAGCTGGGCTTGTAGGATTCACACTGGACAGGCACTTGTCAGTACAGCGGAGTGGTTATTCTCGTTCCCATAGTGTCATTACTTCTGACGCAATGCAAGTACCATCGTGATTCCCTGAGAAGGAAGCGAGACACTGCGTTACCCTGCCATGCTTCCTGCATGCCTGTGATCAACTTGCTTTGGCCAATCAGAAGCTGACATTGTCTGGTCCGGGTGTGCTTTCCTGGTCTTGACATTACACGCTACAGGATGATGTCTCGCAATGCCATTGGACTGATTTCACACATGCTTCAAGATACAAACACGCAGAGTTGTTCCAATAGTGTCTCTACTTCTGACGCAGCATCTCCTTCCCTTCTCATGGAAATGATAGCTTTTAGCATAGGTTCTATCAAGAAGACTCTAATGCCACATCATTGATTCATACAAATGGGTCTGGCCAATCACTGCTTGACACTTGGAGAATATAAGCACTGAATCACTGTATTACATTCACAGTTGATGGTGCTGACGTTCTCCTCCATCCTTCCCACCACCAGAAGGTTGGTCCCTGTCCATCCATCTTTGGTAGGCTCCACCCCTGCCTTCATCTTCAGGCAGGATCAGGATTTGGTCAAAGGATGGGGCCTATGACAAAGACCTTTTCAATACAACTTGACATGAATCATTGTAGCTCACTACCATCTGTTAATATGCTATGGAATAAATACCATATAAACGTTCACCTGCCCTCTGAGTCATGGTTACAGTCGTAACCCAAGCCGTATTTCACTAAGCCATAATATTTAGAATGCTTAAAGGTAACATTTTTATTTTAACACAAATATCTTCTGTTGTAGATTCCATTTATTTTACAGTCACTTGTCCAGTTTATTTTAGAAAATGAAATAGACATTTTCTAACTTGTTTGCTATCTGAACATTCTAGAATACTTTTTTAATTGTTTTCTATTCATCCAATTTTCCATAATTGATTCATAATTTCTTGTCCTTCTTGACTGAATTTCTCACATGATATAAAAAATATGTTGAACTGTTTCATATTCCTGGCACAGACTTGCTGGATGTTTTCCCATGATGTGAAGTGTACTAATAAGGTTGTTATGTTCCATTCTTAGCCTGCTTATTATTGCTTATTTTTTCCAATAAATTCCTTTATTTCTTAAAATAACTAAAATAACTCTGCTTCATATTAAATATAAAAGTGTCCATTTTGCTGCATTATCCTACTTTTTTATTTATTTTCCGCCATACTATGCTTTTTCCTTCTGATTTAACTTAATATTGATTTCAACATTTTCTTTTTTTGACTAATCTCTCATTGCCCTGGATACCTGAATGAGCTAGGATCCACATGAATGAAACATTTTTCCCTTGTTTAGCTATTCTTGAATAGGTAAACAAGGTTTCATAGAGCAGATTCTGATGGTTTCTGGCTGTGCCTGATTTAATGCTTGCAAGAGCAGCTATAGAATCACTGCATGCTAAAAAGTTTTTAGGCTATCCTTTAAATAGTCAGATGCTCTTTTGTTAAGATCCACTTGGTAACTGGGCTCAGAAATTCCTAATTCTGTTGCATTTGTTTCTAAATCTTTTGATCCATCTGTGGAAATCTGAATACAGTCCTTGTATTTAAGATCCCTATATCTATAGTTCTCATATTGGATATAATATCTGATTTTGTCTAATTGTCAGTAATTCTATCTATGGAATATTATTAATCTGACTGTACTGACGCTGTTGTATGAGAACTGAACTAAGCTGGATGACGACATCATTTTTTTGCAGAACTGCTTTATAGATTAAATGAACTAATTGAATAATTGATTATCTTTACAAAGGAACTGAATCAACACTGAACTGACTTCCGCTGAAATGCATCATTTTCCTGTTATGACTATAAAGCTGCTTTGAAACTATCTGTATTGTATGAAGCGCTAGGCTGTATAAACAAAGGAGACCTGACTACATTTGGATACTCTAGCACCCAGACTGGTTTAATGGGCCATATTACAGATTCTCAAAATTCATTATCATATATTTACACATCTTTTGCTATTTGATCGCCTGTCCATCCAAAGCTTTCTCTATGTCTATGCTCAAAGTTTTCTTCACTCAACCAATCATTTCCAGCATCACCTCCCGTCTCCTCATCTAGCCTCATTCTCTCTCACCTAATCAACTATGTGCTGTTCTTAAACTTCATAAATGAATAGTTGAGTAAAGTAATTATTTTTGTTTTGTTTTTGTGCACAAAAAGTATCCACTTGATAAACTTAGGGTTGAGCTACTGTAGTCACTTGGACTATTTTAACAATGTCTTTACTAACTTTCTGGGCCGGCAGATGCAATTACCAAGCAGCCTATGAAGGAGTGAGCCAGCTCTCAGATTTCATCAAAATATCTTAATTTGTGTTCCGAAGATGAACGAAAGTCTTACGGGGTTGGAACAACATGAGGTTGAGTAATTACTGACCAAATTTTCATTTTTGGGTGAACTAACACTTTAACATACCTTCTGATGTTCATTCATGTTTTATTTCAAGCTGTAACGAGTAGTAAAGTGAAAGAGATTACTTAAGATTACTTACGCTTCACTTAATCTGAGGCGGCAACAGTGATCTGTCATGCCACATTAAAGATCTCCAAAATCATATTTATTGCTTGATTTTCATAATAAAATGTACAAAATTTGAAATGTGAGACTTTATTTCATGCCAAAAATAACAAAGCAGAAAGCTTATTGTGATTTATTGCATGGGAGGCAATAGGATATTGGATAGTAATAGAGACCTAAACTAATAAAAAGAGATTTACTCTCCATTTATTACTACCTGGATTAAACATTCTTGTTTTTAATCAGTTGTCATCTCATGGAAAGAAACAATGGTCAATCTAAACATGCCCAAATTGCTTTTTTTGCATAAAAGAATGTATATAAACAGGCCTCAAACTAACAAGGTCAACAGACTGAGCAGAAGAATAAAAAATAATCAGAGGGAGTGAGGAAGACAAACAAAAGAAAAAGCCCAGAGACAGAGAGGAAGTTTATTAAGGCAAGAGAGAGCATGAGAGTGGCAGAGTTTAGATCATTAGTCTACCGGGCTGGTTTTCATTATTACTGCGCAATGCCAGCCTTCTAGTTAATTGCACGGCACCCATTTAAGACTTCTGCCTTCAATCACAGGAGCATACTAATATACACACACACACACTCACAAAAGCCTAAAGCCCAGGTCATGAGGACCCTTCATGTCAGAAAGCCCTCTCCGCCCAGCCTATCCATTGGTGAAGGCACCTTTTATAAGGCTGAGGGAGAGGAGAGAAAGGAATCCACGGGAAGCAGACTGAAAAGCCATAATGGTACTTCAGATGGATTGAGAGGAGGAGATGAGGAAGGAAAAATCTTAATGAATCTAGCATCCTCCTCTCCCAGAAAGACGCTAAACCCAATATTTTGTTCCCTCTGAAGGTGATGTAGACAATACTACCGGCTAAAATGAAAAAGTGGTTGTCACTTATATAAAAAAGAGTAACATGGTATTAATATGTTTTTTGACACTCCCTGATGGTATTTTTAGATGTACTTTGCTAAATGTAAATGTAAACTTTGGCCACCTAAATTATACAACAACTAATAAAAACATCTGATATAAAACAATTGAACGTACCACACCATCACGTTTATGGTGGGTACTTAATAATTCTTTATACAAAAGTAACTCTATGTCAGGTTGACCCTTTCAAATTCCCTGAACTACCATTACTCAATCACCCACTTCCAGATTAAAGTCAAGTCAAGTCACCATTATTTATATAGCGCTTTTTACAATACATATTGTTTCAAAGCAGCTTTACAGTGATAACAGGAAAATAATGCAACAAAGTTTGTTTCGGCTGTAGAGCAGATCTAGAAGAAAATAGTGCCATAGTCCAGATTAAGAAAGTTCAGTGATGGTTCATTTCTGTTGATAAAAAAAAATATTAATTTAGTTCATTTATCTATACAGCCATTTCTGGAAAAAGTGATGTCATCGTTCAGCTCAGTTCTCACATAAAAAAAAACCCTGAGAGAAACCAGGCTCAGTCGGGGGGCCAGTTCTACCAGAAAGACTCGGGAGAATAGATATTGTAACAATCATGCATTTATTAGTGACCCAGCAAGCAATATATGCGATAAAGTATTTGGCATAGGCCTCCGTCCGTAACTCGCAATCCGAGGGTACGGATTCAGCATTTCCTGCCTGAAGATGAAGGCAGGGGCGCAGCCGACCCCCCGTGAGGTATTGGAAGGGACCGTCCTGGTGGTGGTGGGGAGGTTGGAGGGGAAGGGACCATCCTGCGGTGGTAGAGAAGATGGAGGGAAGAAGCCATCTTGTTGGTGGAGGGAAGAAACCATCTTGGTGGTGGTGGGGTGGATGGTGGTGAGTGAAAGCGTTCAGCATCTGCGAACTCAGACAAGTGTAAGTACGGGTCCTTTATACTTCTAGTATTAGAACATGATTGGATAGATGAAGGTAATAAGTGACGCAACAATTTAGTCTTCCTAGCACAACTTACGCTAAAGCTTTCATTTCTCCTCTGGTCAACGAACGAACAGTGTATGATTATGATCCAGGCAGCATTACAGGTCAGAAGTCAGATTGAATCGGAACATTCCGAATATTTATCCAGATCCCTCTGGTTGAAGGTCATGACGGGTTTGTTGAGGATCAGTGCCGATGGCTGTCGTTTCGATGAGGCCTTCACAGAAAAAGTGTAGCTGACACAATTTCTGCTGACACTTCAGGGATGCGTTGTCGTCGTGTCAAGGTGCAGGTCCACCATCTGATCTGGACACAGCCGGATCTGGCTGACTACAGTAAACCTTGGGATAAACAGAGAGACTAATATTAGCATAGTTGCCATTCTTCTTATGATGTAATGAGTACATCGGGTGTTATAGGAACTGTTCCCGGTTCTGGCTGACCTAGTTTATGCAGCCTAACAATCATTTAACTGATTTGAATAATAGAAATTGATAATGTTCTATGTGTATGCCAGGTTAAAGAGATGTGTTTTTAGTCTAGATTTAAACTGACAGAGGGTGTCTGATTCTCGAACAATGCTGGGAAGACTATTCCAAAGTTTTGGTGCTAAATAGGAAAAGGATCTACCGCCAGCAGTCAATTTTGATATTCTAGGTATTATTAACTGGCCCAAATTTTGAGATCGCAATAGACGTGAAGGACTATAATGCGTTAAGAGCTCGCTCAAGTACTGGGGAGCTAAACCATTTAGTGCTGTGTAAGTAATCAGCTAGATTTTTACATTTATACGATGTTTAATAGGGAGCCAATGTGACAGAACTGGGCAAATATGGTCATACTTCCTGGTTCTAGTAAGAACTGTATCTGCAGCCTTTTGGACCAGCTGTTTGTTTATTAAGTGTGCAGGGTAACCATAGTAGAGCATTACAATAATCTAGCGTTGAAGTCATGATCACATGAACCAACTGTTCCGCATTTGGCATTGAGAGCATATGTAGTAATTTAGATATATTTTTAAGATGGAAGAATGTGGTTTTAAGATGCTAGAAAGCTTTCAAATGAAAGATTGGCATCAAAGAGCACACCCAGGTTCCTAGATGACGACGAAGACTTGACAGAGCAGTCAACAAGTGTTAGACAGTATTGTAGGTTACTAAATTTTTCGTCCAATAATTAGAAACTCAGTTTTTTTCAGAATTAAGAAGTAGGAAATTACTAGTCATCCAATTTTTATATCAGCTACGCATTCGATTAATTTTGTGAACTGGTAAGTTTCATCAGGGCGCGAAGAAATATAGAGCTGAGTATCATCAGCATAACAGTGAAAACTAACGCCATGCTTCCTAGTGATATATCCAAGGGTAGCATGTACAGGGTGAAAAGCAACAGTCCTAGTACCGAGCCTTGCGGTACTCCATACTGAACTTCTGAACATCTCTTCATTTACTTCTACAAACTGATAATGGTCAGATAAGTATGATTTAAACCATCCTAATGCAATTCCACTAATGCCAACATAATTTTCGAGTCTATTCAAAGAATGTTCTGGTCGATGGTATCAAATGCAGCACTTGTCATGGTTATGCTGCATATGAAGGCATGAAGATGAAAGGTTCACATAGTATTTAATAGTATCCACAGGGTAATTCAAATGAAAAAGAGCAAGCAAAACACAAATATTCACGAACTAGACAGGACAAAGGTGAACTGAAAACACAGGACTTAAATACACACACAAAAGAGGTGATTAATGAGAACACAGCTGGCAGGCAGTGATGACAAATCAAATTAGAAACCATGACAACAAACTAGTGGCGGGAAATGGTGCGACAGAGTCTAAAAAATGCTGCATGGTACCCCTGAATACAACTTCTAATGTTTACTTAATTACTACCAGGGTAAAGTGTTCGTGCTGCATGGCTAAACCCCTCACTAAGCCGAACAGGAAATGCAGTTTAGAGTCCCTTTCAATGAACGAGTGAACGGAAAATACAGGCCGAGATATAATCAATGGATCTTAGCATGTGGCTCTGATCAAGAGAGCATAATCTGATAATGTCAACTAACTTAGGCAAATGTGGTAACAACACTGATTATTAAAGTCATGAAGGATCTCGGCGTCCAAGAAGCAAGAAGAGAGCGAAAGCAAGAACATCTCAAGTACATTTCGCCACATGTGAAATTCAATTAAGCAGTGGTTGACTCATTAAGATGGAGACTGCTGCCCAAGGTCACCCAGAGTTGGACGGTTTTGTTGAATCGCAATGATGTGTTCTTATTTGTAAGGGTGAAAAGGTTAAAAACACAACGTGTACAATTAGATATCAACCATGAGACACAAAATGATTTCTAAACATGGAACAAGGCCTCTATAACTCTTATAAAATGGAGAAAATATTGATTGTGGCTGATGTTTATTCCAGACAAAATATTAGAGGTCTCTCATGAAGCAATGTAATCCAAAAAAGGTAAACTCATTATCGATTGATTTAATGAGGACTGGTCTGTTTTTCAGTCTGTTATGAGTAAGTACCGGACGAGGGGGGCCCGAAGCTCTGGAGTGGGTGGCTTGGAGGTTGGGAACTCAGTGATGAGCGACAGACATCTCAATCATCATTTAAAAATCTCTTCATATGAGCATATATACTGTAAACGTGACATGGAGGCCAAGCTTTGAAAATAGCAACAAAGGATCAAGCAAACAGGCTACATTCACCTTTTCTCTCAAACAATCAAACAGAAAGTCACCAAGTGCCTTTAAAACAACATATTTTATGGCGTCCTAAATAGGAGAAGATCAAAGTGTCTCATTGAAGCTTAGCAAATGTACAAACAGAGTTATGGAGTGAAGGTCAGACAAGCATCTGTAATCTCCTTAAATGGTTCCTGGAGAGGGATTTAAAAAGAAAGAAAGAAAGAAAGAAAGAAAGAAAGAAAGAAAGAAAGAAAGAAAGAAAGAAAGAAAGAAAGAAAGAAAGAAAGAAAGAAAGAAAGAAAGAAAAAAGAAGCAGAAAGAGTGAAGGAAGTAGTGAGAGAGAAGAGTGAACAATCTCGGGGACATCCCTTACTAAGACTACCAGCTGTTTAAACATTTCCCAGATAAAGACATTGGCTCAATTTATACAAAGCAGGACATCAAAAGGCAGGAATGAGCTGCTTATATTTACATAACTCACGGCTTGAAAGTCTCCTCTCTCCAAAGACATGGAGCCCATTAATGCCGAGCAATAAAACTCCAACCCCTGTCCCGTTCCTTCCATTTTCATCCAATTTGAGCTTGCCGATGGTTCAGTCTCCGCTCGGCTGCGACTGCCCCACTGTCAGTTATCTGACAGCTCAAGTTTACATTAATAAAATGTGATCATTGTAAAACCATATGCTCCCTAAAACCCCTGCGTTTATCCAACTTATCCCAGGAAATCGCCTCTCTCTGTGCCTAAGCACTGTGTTCATAGTGAAAGTGATCTTCTTGTTAAAGATTTGGGGAGAGATTATAATTAATAGCTTTACATTTTATTCCTATGGTTTGAAGGAGTGTAATTTGGCCGTAACAAATAAGACCTGTGAGGATTATGTGTTAAATGTTGATTGTGGATAGTGGGATATTAGTAGCAGCCCTGGTTCATCTGGTGCACTATAAGCGAGATAAGATTCGGCCAAAGGGGAAAAAAACAACATGTAGTGGTTTATAAGTGTGATAAGACGGGATAGAGGAATGGTACAGTTTTTCTTTAATCATGAAAGGGGACCTGGGTTAAAATCCTGACTAAGCACATTTCAAATTCCATGGGGAAAAGAGGTCACGTAGATTTGGAGACTTTGGAGTTTAGTCATGTGAATGGATGATTTCTGTCACAGTGTTTTCAGACAAACACTTTTTGTTTTACCTACAGTAGGCTAATTGTGCAACTTAATTTTTGAAGGTACAAATCATTAAGCCACAATTTAGACTAGGGTCAAATTCTCACTATTATCTAACTAATAACTATGACTTTTGGCTCAGTGTATTATTATCAGAGTAATTACTCATTAATTCATTATTAATTACTAGTCATTACTTACCTAAAGATGGAATTGTTCATAAAATAAATAATTATATCAGTAATAATAATAATTTGATATCATTTTTTGGTTACACTTTATTTTACAGTCGGTCTACTTAAAGTGTACTTACCCAAGAAAGTACTGGTAATATAAGGTAACTATGTGAGTTAAGGTTGGGTTTAGGGGTAGAATCAGGGTTAGTACCTATTTATTACCCAGTTATTGTAATTGCTATAATAAGTACATAGTAGGTACATGCAAAACAGGACTGTAAAATAAAGTGCTACCAATTTTTTGGTATCAAAAACAAAACATATAAATCATTTATAAATATTTTTTATTATTAATTTTTTTTATTATTATTAAAATCAAATCTCAAGCCCTTTAATAAAGATTAACATCAATGATATTTTTTATGCTCATCCACACAGCATATTGTGTATTTATTTATCCGTGAAGCATAAGATCATGGCGTGAGCTCATAGAGTGGAAGTAATGCAGTTCAGAGCCCTGTGGTGCGTTTCTGGCTGGATGAAGCTTCAGCACCCCTCATTGGTCAGTCTGGGTAAACATATTATGACTTACCCTTTCTATTTCTTTACGTTCATCCATGTTGTTCAAATGGCATTTAAAGATCCCCAAAAAAATAATTCTGCTCAAACTTTATGCCAACTCAAAAACAAACAGTGTGAACTAATACAAAGGATTACTGTATACAGTATGTTAACTCTTCATTAGTGAAGATTACTCTTCATATTTTTACCTTAAAACAATAAAAATGTGTAAATAACATAAATAAATATTATGGTACCAAAATATATACATCTTGACATTCTACACAAAGATATCAGTGTTGTAATTTTTTATTATTATCACTGAAATAAAAATGCTTCATTTCAACTCGACTAAACAACACAAGAGTGTTTTGTGCTTTGTTTGAACTGTTGCAGAAAATGCTTTGGCAATTCCCATCATATCTTTACAGTCACTAATATTAAAGCACGCTTACAATTGTGGTCTGACTTTATCCTAACCTTTTATTCAGTCATGATGGACTAAACCGTTTTGCAGAGATATGAATATAGACGTTTATTATGGAGACCTCAAATTTGTATATTAGTTTCAAAACAGTAACCTATTTGCAAACTGTCCTTTATATATTTACGGTATATAATATAATATAAAAAAAAAAATTTGCAAGTTAATGCTTAAATAAACAAGCAGGTTATTTCATCATCACATGCGTTCCAAATATAAAGAGGCTTCTCATTATATCGAGCTCTCTGTACTTCTGCACTGCACAACAGTCTGTAATACTGTACAAAAGTATAGTTCACAGAACAGGTTTTGAATTTTTTTCTGAAATATTTTTTTGTTACTAAACAATTTAGTTTCCAAATTTAGTAATATTTACTTTTTTTGAAGGCTAAAAAATGCTCACAGCAAGAAGTGTAATATATATAACTGATATTCACATGTGATTCTGTGTCCGATTATTAGAAAGAAAAAAAACGTGATGATGAAAATAAAAATATTTCCCAATCCAAGAAAATGTAACTAATAATATCAGGAACACTCTGAAAGGCATTAGCAAAACAAGTCTAGTTTTCTGCTTCAGAAAGTACTAGTCTTCAGTGGGCAGTGCTAGTATTAGCAGAGAGACTGAGTGCAAGTTTGCCCGCGCTGACAGGTGGACCCCGCGGCTTTGCTTTGAACAGCCGGCCTGATTTACAGCTAAGAGACACAGAGCGTTCCAGCCCTCTGATATCACCAGCTGACATTAGTAATTAATACAGTCTTAAGGAATGAGAGCACACACTGGGGAAAACTTAAGAACCGGTAATTAGGCCCAACAGTTGCTATAGTTTGACAGTGATGGTTTAGTAGTCTGATTTCTGATGGGCCGTAAGTAGCCATGAACGTCACTGTACAAAAATATGACATAACTCTATAGCTAAACAGCAGCCAAAAATGAAAGTAAACAGTTTGGCATCAATATCACTCAAACTTGCATATAGAAATTAGCCTTATTTCTTGACCCAGATGGGACGCAGAAAGGTAAAGGTGCAGACAGCCCAAGACGCTGACTAATTCACTCATCTGCCACGACTCAGCGCTCCACTCAGACTGTCCCCGAGACAGACGGCCTCCTCCAGGAACACAACGCATCTGATAAAATCTCCCCAAATATTCCAGACATGCAGTTCAGACAAAGGAGACAGGGTGGTAGGGGGGCTCCCATTATCGTTCCGGTCTCCAGATAGCCCGCCGTAAAATAGGGACGTCTCTTGTCACTTTGTGTGCTTCTGCGGCACAAGGTCACTTCAGTTGTGATGGCAAAGGACCTGGTCAAAAGGAGACTGAAGTCTGAGACCTAACGCCAACTTTTATCTGGGCCTGTCTCTGAAATTGAAGGGATAATTATCCAGGCTTTGGTTGCAACAGGTAATAGCCATTGACCGTTGACTGTGTCTTTTAGTTTTTGGAAAGTTGTTACCTTGGCTCTGATTGACGATGCAGGTATGCACTGCATGTGGTTATAGTAAAACAGTCTTGATGAAGGTTAAATATGGTACACTTTGCAGTGGATCACCAAGGCCCAAGGGTTCCCACAATTTTCACATTTTGATTAGGACGTAATTTTTCCAGTATAATTTACATAAATGTGTACATGGCAGCGTTTACACTGATTACTGGATCCTGGGAATGCAGGCATACATATTTCCTGTCTGGTTTTGGCTGCTTTTATACAATAAATGCCAAAAAGAAATATCTCAAATAAAATAAGGAAACTGACAGACCAACAAAGACTTACCACTAAAAAATCTGTAGATTTTCATGTTTTGTGTAGCCTATTTCTAAGAAAAAATACAAAAATAATATGTAATTTATTTGTAAAGTATTTATTTTAATTTACATACTATATATATATGTGTGTGTGTGTGTGTGTGTGTGTGTGTGTGTGTGTGTGTGTGTGTGTGTGTGTGTGTGTGTGTGTGTGTGTGTGTGTGTGTGTGTGTGTGTGTGTGTGTGTGTGTGTGTATGTGTGTGTGTATACATTTTGCGATAATAAGTAATAAAGCAGCTGAGATTTGTTAAATAGTATATATGACCTCATGCAAATATACTGTATGTATGCAAATATAAAGAACTGGGCAATAAAATATTTACAATTTGTGATTAGATAAAAAAAAAATCAGGCAGTAGAGATTTGCTATATATCACTTTGCATGAGTGTACTGCATGTGAATAAAGTTGGATATAATATTATATGTATGTAGGATATACTCATAGTAGGCTAGTAATTCATTATTAAGTTTTATATATTATTGGTAATATAACTTTATTTCTTTTCTTTTTCTTTTCTTTTTATGTTTGTGCCAGAAGTAACTATAGTGTAATTATATATAAAAACCAATGAGTGAAGGTTTTGCTTGTTAACATGGCCAAGTTAGCTTATTGATATTGTAACTACACACCTGTACTGCAAAGAGCCATTAAAAAAATGTCCATGTATTCCGACAGAATATAATTTTTTCAAGCACCGTATATAATCACTATATGAGCCACCATTAGCAAAGATGGCAAAATTCACAATATATACTTCTCTTCAACAGCCAAGCAACTGCCACTGACATGAATCCGAATGCGAACAATGAACGCTAATAGTGTTTACATTGAAAAATCGTGACGTCACCTTTAAACAGCTCGTTGAACATCAAAAGACAACGGGGAATGTGTATTTGGTTTGTGCTGCTAACTGATCCAAAGGTGGCCTTTGTGAGCTCTGGATTAGGTTAGCTGCCTAAGACTCAGTCGCAAACAATAACTGGATTTCAAAGTGAAAGGTGACCCCTCTTAGCCCAAGGTGCAACATTAAAGAGATGTTTAGGTACACGGCGTGTGCCAAGCGAGTTTTTATGTACCCACGCGAGCTGAGGTCAGAGCGGCTACAGCTGTCAATGCAACAGAACAAGCAGAGTTAGGCAGCCACGCAGATAAGCCATGGATGCCAGGCGCCCTGCGGACGCCCTTATCAGGTCTCCACTGCACTCTGGGATAGATAACGGCACTCTCAGGACGCTTGCTGCACTCCCTCTCATGTTTACTGAGCCACATCAAAGGCCGACGCGTGAGCGGGCCGGTCATGTTAGTCATTGACAAATTAAGCAGGGACTCATCTGGTCAGGGAGCTCCCCCCCCCCACCACCACCCTTTCCTCTACTGGAGTCGCTATACGCAGCCCGTCCGGTTCTCTTGCTCTGCCCTGAGGTGTTCTGCACAGTAATTACTCCTGGGTAATGACAGCCAACACTTCAGTAGGTTGTAAACGGCAGGAGGCTTGTAAAGAGGCTGTGACCGGTGGAGGCGTGAGTGTGCTGGGGTGAAACTACAACAGCAGGGAATCGGGCCCACCCACCAAACCAAGTCCACTCTGCTCTACTGTACTCTATTCTACTCTATTGCACTCTAAACAACTCTGTTATTCACAACTCTACGCCATACTACTTTTACTTTACTCAAAGACGCACAAATATGATGATACTCTTGCAAGGGACTATGAGAATTGTTATATTCACATTCACTTCACTTTAAGCCTGTAGATATATGCATTATAGAAATATTCTTGTTGCGGTAATTATGCCTTGTAATGCATAAATAATTGTATCCACGGTTATAAAACTTTATGATTCTTCATTTTTGCTCCTTTAGAAAGTATAATGCCTTAAAAAACATGATAAATAAAGGAATTGGCAAATTCATGGGACCTGCAAATATGATAATGCATTTCAATTGTGTTTACAGTTATTTATGAAATGATGTAATGATTGCAGCATACGTTGCCTTTATAGTGCATTACACTGTACATAAAGGCTTCAAGTAAAGTGTTCTTATTTATAACAACCCATTATACTGTGTACAAAAGTAGTAAAATTAACTATAATAGTTTTATATGTCATTACACTAGAGCGATGAGAAACGGTTAAGATATTGTCTGGGAAATATTAGGTTTGTATTGAGCTGACAGTGAACCTTTTTAACCGAGTACAGTTAGATGTTTATAACCTGACAAGAAAAAATGTTAAATTCAATTTTATATTATTTTATTTTATTTCTAGCACCTTTTGCAATAAACATGTTCCAGAGCAATTTTACAGAGAATATTCCTTTACCCAGATTTTTTTACAGGTAATTTCCTTGGTTTCTCATTGATTGATCATGTTTACACCTGTTACTTGTTTCGTTGACTGGTTTAGTCTTGTATATATTGTGCTTGTTTTTCTCATCACTTTGTATTCGTCAAGATTCTGAGAATCCACTGTGTTTTGCGAAGGTTTGAGTTTTGTAAATAAAAGAACTGTTGCGAATAGATCCAGCTCACTTTTTTCGTTCCAGCTTTTCAACCTGCCATGACAGAAGAACGAAACAAGCAACAGGTGTAAACATAAAACAAACAAGAAAATGAAAACAAACTATAACAGACCCTGACACCAGCGACCTGTGGCCTGTTGCATGAAGCCGGTTTCAGTTGCTATACCCAGGTAAGTTTAAGATTAGTTTGAGCAAACTCAGTTTTTTCGGGCTGAAGAAAAAACGGGTTTCATCACCATGGTAACTTATGATACACTCCTAACCTGCCCCTGAGGTGGTTTTATTCTGGGTTAGAGATTGCAGACCAAAACGGGACCAATCAGCTGTGAGTGACACGTATCTGATACAATAAGCCACTCCCCCTGTATCACTCACTCCAAATTAAAGCAGTTAAGAGTGAAAGAATTTTAAAGACAATTATTTATTTTATTAAATGAATTGTAATCGTGTATAATTCATATAATATATTCATATAATTATTATATTAATTTACAATTAATTTAAACTTTGCTTTTAAATATAATTTGTAAATGCAAGCTTTAATATATAAGCTTTTAAACAGATTATGCTTACGTGTATTCTTTTGAGCTCTTTGTGAAACTAAATAAATGATACTTTCTTCCTTCCTTTCAAAGTTTATTCCTGTTTTGTAAATGCATTTAATTTCATGTTTTTTTTTTTTTTTAATGATCTCTTAATAATCTTCAGCAAAGAAGTGAACTGTATCGTCTCTCTTACGAGAAGTGAATCAAGTCCCGTGTGATTGGCTGTTTGCCGAACGTGTCACACTTTCAGGTGCACGCGCTTCGGAGATAATCGCAAACTCTAGATTAAACCTGAATTGACAGAGAATGTTTATACCAAGTGTGAGCCTGTTAAACCTTTTTATATGGATTTGTCAACTCTAAACCTTCTTTGAAACTCAGAGTTTCTTTAACTAGCTTCATGCAACAGGCCTCAGGGTAAATACAGCAGTGGCGAGAAGAACCAAAAGGACAAACTATTCTTGAATGTTTTTACTTGTTTTTACGAACACTATTAATATTTTGTGCACTATTTGTTTGTCTTTTATTCATTTTTTGTACAAAAAAAAAACAAAAAAAAACAGCCTAATATGTGTTGTAGGAAAGAGTAAATTATGCTAGAGGATGATTTCATTTAATGCACAGAGATGTCACATAACATAAAATACCTTCTCTATTTATATCTCAAATTTAAAAATGCTTAAAAATAGTTTCAAATAGACAAAGGCATCAACTGACATTCACATTTCTATGAGACAAGAGTCGTATCATGAGACTAATTATATCACATTACCTCAGAAGATTCTAGGGCAACCCCTTCCCCCATGAAAGTGTCAATTGTTCAACACACAATGCTAACAGCTGTCTGTTTACCGCAGTGGTTTCCTAAAGCGAAAAGGCTCACCTACTTATTTACTTCGAATGTAAACAGTCTGATATAAATAGATAAATATCACAGTCTGGAGACAGTTATGAGTTTGTTCTGGACTAGGGATGCGGGGAAGTTTCCTATTTGCACCATTCCAAAGGATAACATAAAAACAAACACATTTTGTACATTTTCTGAAGAAAAATGCTTGCCTGTGTAAAACTCCTTGCCATGATACCAGACTGTTCTGGGTGGTTGCTAGAGCGTTGCTAGGCGGTTGCTTACTGGCTCAAGTCAAGTGAAAACAGCACATACCAACACCTCTCCTTTTGACAAGCCGCATGAATTGAAGTCCCCTTCATGTCCGTAGCCCAAACTGTTCATCGTTGGAAGACCATTTGAACCTTTACAGATTGCTTTGAGGTTGTAAGTGTTAAAATATGAAGTGATTTTGTACATGTATGTGTTAGCGATAGAAGACGAGACAGCAGGAAAGCCTCTCAATATCCTTAGACTCCAGAATTCAGACAGACAGTAGATTGACCCCTGACCCCAGAGCCTGCCGTCTTGTTATCGCTCTCCCATTATCTCACAGGGAATCTCTATCTTAAGTCCACGGCGCCTCAGGTTATTGTGGGAGAGAAACTGGCTTGAGTTTTGCAGGCTACCAAGATCAAAGATGGCTGGATGTACTAATAGTAATACAACCTAAGCCATTACAGTTGGAATCCTAGGTTACTATACAAATCAAAAATGACTAGTAATGAGTATTAGAAAGGAATTGAATTTGCTTTAAAACATTAAGCCTTCAACTTGAGTTAAAATGTCTGGGCAAGCAAAAGTGTCTGGCATTGAAATAAAAACGATTGCTTCCCTCTTTACAAGAAAATTGTAGTTTGAACCTCAGGTTTGATTTAGTGCCGAGGTTTGAAAACGCACAATGATGTGAAAGTCACAGTAATTTAGAGGGATTCGATTTTCCTCAGAGTACGGCAAACACAGCAGAAAGTGGCTATGAAGAAACAGCAGTTAAGCATTTATCACCATTTCCTATTCATCATGCTAATTGTTCAGGCGCAGAAATATTGTTTGTTTTGGACAATTAGGGTTTGGTTTAGTGCCGTGCGTCAAAGCCCACAGCTGTAAAGAATTTAGCCTTCGCTATATGACACTTAATTTATGACTTTCACAAATCAATTATGCTTCATTCTGCGCAAATAGCCGGTTTGTCTCTTCCCCCAGCGGAAAATGACATTGTCAGACTGCGAGGGCTATTAAACAACAATGTCTTCTGTCAATATGAGCCTATTCTGAGCGTAGAGTCTCGCGTGTGTGCATGTGAGTCTCGTCTCTTGACAGTATTTAGAATACACACGAAGACATGAGGGGATGAAAGGACGTTTTGTGAACGTCGACTTCCAGTTATCGTTGAAACACAGTGCCGCAGTAAACAGTGCAGCACTGGGTGGCCATGCGAAAGTTTAAACAAAGAAGGAGGCACACTGAAATATTCAGAGTTCAGCAGAGCAGTTACGAAACTCAGGAAGAATGGAGGCTCTATACAACAGTGCATCACAAACAAGTGCTAAATGTCAACATGCAGCACTCAGTGTGTCATGCAAGGATGTGTAGAGCATCTAAAGAGACAGACAGTATATAGAGAATAGTCCGAAAAATGGCCTTCAGCAGCGAGAGGGTAAAAATGGTAAATGGATAAAAAAAAATCACAATGAATGAGCTAGCTGCCACACTTCTGAATCTTTCTCATGGTAGGTTATTGTTCTGTAGACACATATTCAGATTATTTGTTCTTGTTATTAAATGAAATTTATATGAGTTTGGCTAGTAGTTTTTGGTGTCATAAGCATTTATTTATTGTTATTGGTCAAAAACAACGACTATAGGCCATTTCTTTTTTGTGGTGGGGCTAGCAGAAAAATCCTTAACGTTGAGCCCTACCTATAATGCCGTACAGGGAATTGAATCGGTGATCCGTTATTTTGAATCTGCTCATTTACATGAACCATCCAAAACAAAAAGATTGACTTGAAAGAATCTAACTTTTCAAAGCTACAGTGAAAGTGAAAGCGAAAGGAAGAGGACCATTTAGAGTGAACCGATTCACCAGAATGAATTGCAAGAAGCTACAAACAAATGAGAAAAGTCAGTTTAAGGCAAACAAATTCACTAGAATCAATCAGATATTCCAGCACTATATGAGATAGGGAACCATTTAAGATGAACCACTTATAAATTAGCTTATGGTTACATTGTATGAAATCACTATATTAGCATTTGTATAACTGGACTTTTGACTCAAAACCTTATAGTTACTGAGATGTACTTAATAGCAGCGTGACAACTTAAGTCTCCTCTATAATTATTGTTGAAGACAAGGCTGATATCTAGTAAATATTTTGTCTTTTGAGGGACGACAAAGGTAATCGATCTTTCCAATAGAATTCTGCAGGAATTGCTTATTTTTATCGTCCAAAACCCTAAAACAAGTGGTCATTTTTGCACGACCAGTTCAATCGCCCTGAAGTCAATGGAGTTTTTTTGAAGTCGTTTTGATACTACACAAGCTTAGTATATCTTTATGTTTTATTCTACAACATAAAATACATCGGTCATATCCCCTTGTGATTTTTAAAAGCTTTTACTTGCTAACAAGTGGTCAAATGGAATTACAGAGGTTGTCATTAATCATCATCACACAAAACTGGCAAACTCATTTACTCACTAATTCGCTTTCACCACCTTGTGTTTATAATCACGCTCTTGCGAACTATTCAAACTCAAACTTTCAGAGGAAAGGTTTTTTAAATAAAGACTGAAAGAGCTGTCGGAAGAGGTGATGTTGATTGTAGAGCACTTCTATATTTAGCTTTTTACTTCGGATGTTTGTATTTTGTAAAATTCATAGTTGTGTTCATTTGTGAAAATTATTATGATGAATCATAAACCTTATTTTTTTGCAGTAATCAAGTGATTTGCGGTACTAGCTAAAAGTACATCCTCATTTATGTTTGCCAACACTCTTCCTAGAACTGCATATTCATTTGCATGACCTTTGCGACCTCAATGCTAGTTTAGCTTGTCTAGAAAATGAACTGTTGGTGTTCATCCCATTCTTGAGGCGTCTTGTTTACTCGCGGGCCGATGTGCAACATCTCGGATAAACAGAGACATCTTGGCTGGGTTAAAAGCAACGACAAAGCAGCGACAAAGCAACAAAAAGCAAATCTGCTGCCAAGTTAAGAAATGCTGCCGTCAAGGATGCAGCCACAGACAAAATACTTTCCTCTTTCAGCTGAGACCATTCAGAGTTACCCAGCTCTGTACTGAACTGTACTTTGGTGACCGTTCGCTGTGTTTTTAGGCTGCTTAAATTGGTTTAGATTTACAAGAATGATAGTCACAGCTTCAGCATTATAGTGATGGAAATACAAATGATTCTGAAAAAGACAGTGTTGAATCCTTCGGCTTTCCGATTCATCACCTTTGTTTAAGATACTTAAATGGCAAACACTAGGCCAACTGGAAATCCTCAGGATTTCTCGGAAACAACTGGGGTGATAACAAACACGTCTCATTATTTCTGATCAGACCTGACAGCAAAGGTTAAAAACGTTTGAAGTCGACGGTGCCCCTGCTGTTATCTAAAACTAGCCGCCTGCAGACCTCTCACCATGGGGCATCTGGACTGGCGGCACTCAGCCCCTCTCAGCTCACCGGTCTGTGCTGGGCCACTTACACAGATTAATACTTAGCTAAGGGTCAGGAGAAAGTTTAGGAAAGTTTCAGCAACAACAGCTGAGTTCTGTCTAGAGGAAAACGTCAGGTGACAACAGCAAGACCGGTTTAATAAATTAATACAAATGAACTTTGAAGTCAGCTAGATATACACTACAGAGGCTTAACATAAACCGAATGTCTGAGACCACAAGTGAAAATGCTTCTGTTTTGCATTGTTTTAGAAAATTAGAAAAATAGAAAAAGCATCTTGGAAACTGAAGTCACATGATCAGTGTCACAAATTTACTTATTTGATTAGTGACCTACAGTGCAAAATGTATTATGAAAATAATTCCTAATTGATTTGTGAATAACTGAATAATCTGTATTAAGCATTTCTTATAAATATTTATTTTTATTTATTTTAACTGACAAATATAACTTTCTAAATTCGAAATCTTTCTGTTTATTTCTAGATTTAAATGCGATTTTAAATCCCAGATTTTCCATTTTGTTGTTCCACTGTTGTACACTACTAATGATGAAGTAATGGCTGGGGTTTGCTTCAAAGAATTTGAGGTTCAAAGGTTGAGCAACAGTGCCCCCCTGAGCTAACAAAGTTGTTTATGTCATTACACCATGACCTATAAACTATGACCTGTACAAATTAGTTTTACTATTGATTTAATGACACAACCTCATTTTTCACTGTCACTGCAACATTAATGCAGCTGACAGAATATAGCCTATAAGTATAATTCAAAATGTAAACAATATAAACATGTTTTTATTTTATTTTTTATAAACACTTCAGTGAACTTGCTCTCTTTTGTGAGACATTCACCTGTTTTTTATCATGTAGCAGGAATGACTAAGAATTGAGTCACTTTTTCCATAAAAAGCTAGAATTATGTCCCTTATCAAGTGTCTCCGAATAGACTCCGCACGGAGGCAGAAGCTTTCAGCAGCCTCTCTAATAAGGCAGCTTTGAGGACACAATAAAGCATTGTCTCCTGTCTCTCTCTCTCTGCGGAAGGAAGTGGAAGAGCGAAACAGAAAACCAGGGGCTGTATGAATCAAAGCAATCATCAGAGAGATGCAGCCTGGGGTCAGGATCTGTTGCACCATAGCTATGGTGACAGAGATAAGGCATGTTTTTACTGCGATAATGCTGACAAATGTACGCTGTCTTTAAAAAGATGCCCGTTTTAATGTTCTGTCCGCTCATGAAATGATCTCGGTAAACTTTAAGATCACTATGAAAATGTTTTAAATTTAAATAAATAAAAAATGTGTTACTTTAGTTCGCGGACCAATTCCCGCTATTAACTAGTTCCTTATTAGCTTGCACATTACTAGCATATTGCCTATTTATTAGTACTTATAAAGCACATATTAATGCCATACTCTGCATGACCATAATCTATATCCCTTAATCCTACCCCATACCTAAACTTAAACTATTAATATATGCTGTAAATTATTGAGGCAAAGTTTATTGAGGCAAAAGTCACAGTTAATAGTGAATATGTGTTCACCAAACAAAAGTGTGACCGGTTTTTGTTGTTGTTTCAAAATATGCTCTGTAATGTGTCCAACAAATCAACCAACAAACCGAGTTTGTCTGAACAACGGCAGAGTTTGAGAAACCGATTTGAAAGCAATCAGTAGTGGTGTTTGCCAAGACAAGCATTCCCTTGTGAAAAAGAAGTGCCCTTGTACTGTGTGCTTGTTGTGTGCTTGTTGTGTACTTCAAATCTTAAAAGTATATTTTTAAAAACCTGTACTTGCAGATAATATGATATTAGTAAAATAAAAAGTCACTTAAAGAAATAGTTCACCCAAAAATTAAAATTACTCACCCTCAAGGTGAGTCACTTAGTTACTCATCCTTTGTGTATATGACTTTTTTCTTTCAGACGAACACAATTGGAGTAATATTAAATAATATCCTGGTTCTTCCCAGCTTTGTAATGGCATTGAATAGCGCCCAAGGTCCAAAAAGCGCATCCATCCATTATAAAAGTAATCCATATGACTCCAGTGGGTTAATAAAGGCCTTCTGAAGAGAAAAATATCCATATTTAAAACTTCATAAACCATAATAACTGGCTTCCGGCAACGGCCATATGCGTGTTCACGAGAGAGTCGAGTTCCGGCGGAAGGGTGACCTCTGACCCGACTTGGAGTGATTGGAGCAGACAGTATAGTGTACTTGCCCACAATACGTATATAAGCTGTTGGTTCATGAGTACACGAGTTCGATGAGAGAGTGGCATCCCAATCTCTTACCCCCTGCTTTCCTGTCTCTCTACACTGTCCTATGAAAACTAACACCAATAGCACAGTTCTTTGCGTAGGATGTGGCACTATACCCCTAATAGTCGACTAAATGTTGGTAGACGAGAAGAGGCTACGTCGAACAAATTTTAACTAGTCGCAGAAAAAAAGCGTCACCTTTGTTCAATTTCATTACTTTTCCCTGGAGCGCTGCAGCAAGTGTTATGTGGGTGCTTGAACGCTAATTTATTTTTTAAAGGCTCATTATGGTTTAGTATTTTCTCTGTAATGTATGTTAGCAATGTTACATATAATATTCTTCTCAGCCCTGAAACCCAAACCATTTTTCGATGCCACCCCCCTGTAACATAAACGTGCGACTAGTCAACTATTCACTTAAATGAACGACTACTAGTCGACTAGAAAAACACTTTAGTTGGGGGCAGCCCTAGTTGGATGTAGGCACAGACAAATACAAAATGCACAGCGTCGACACAGTCATGATTAGACACGTACAGCACATACGAATATAAATAATTTGTTGCTTCTCTCACACTCTCTCTGTAGATCTTTCCCTCTTTCCCCCATCTTCTCACTCTGTCTATCTCACTGTCACTCACACTTTGCCCAGACACACTCATGTGGCACCTCACACCTGCAGAGGGTTCCCCACTCCCACCATTCCACCTATCAGATCAATGTTCCCTCTTTCTCTTCACCCGTCACAGGCCCTCAGAGAAGGGACTTGTCCAGCGTGATAACCCCCCTCAGGCAAGGTCCTGAAGCCTGGGCCTGTCTGCGCTTAATGGAACCTCGGTCTGACAGGCCCTCCGTCGCCCCTCACCTCAGACAGTGTGGCACGTCTGGAGTCCAGGTCCGGGTGTGCAAGAGGAGTACTCAGCGTTAAGTGCACCTAAGAGCAGCCTCTTCAATGGCACAAGCCAGACAGAGATGGTGTTTAGAAAGCACGATGTCTGCGCCACATTTTGGCAAGCTTGCGAAGTGTCTATGCCAAAAATATTTTTTTCCATCCTTCAGAAAATGTGGATAGAGAGCAGTCCTTCTTAATGCAAACAATAAATCTGTGATTTGACTCAGCCATGGGTACAGACACTATGCGATTTTAGGTTCACCATGCAAGCGTTCCATTCACATCGACTTCAGTTTTGCAGCTTCAAATTTGAGTGTCTGGATTCTGTTCTTAAAACGACTCCACAACAGAAAGGAAATGAAAGTTTCACACAGCTTTTCTGTAACTAAGCCTGGATGCTGGACTCCCTATGTGTGCAGGCAATAAAGAGAAAGGGTGTTAAATTAGTTGCTAAACTACATCTAATAGGATCCCGACCGAAACAACAGCTAAAAGCTGACTGTAGCCTCTTGTTTGCACAAAGACATCTGCTTAGGAATTAAGAGTAAGAAACTGTTGAAACTAAAAGGGTCCTTTTAGCACTGAGAGCAAAGACAATGTCACCCTGTTAGAAATCCCATTGCCCCCTTTGAAGAGAAATAAGAGTGGGCCCACATACGCTAGGTAATCCTATTACCCAGGAAACAAGGGGATCGCTGCTTTCGATCAGGGGTCAGGGCCTGAATGACCTCACTCTTACCAGAAACAATAGAGTGGAGAAAGACAGTGGGCTTGAGAAGCTGGCAGCAGTGCAAAAGGAAGTCTAACAGACAGGTTTATCAGACGTTCACATTACCTGTATTTTAGGGTTTGTTTCTAGGTTAGGGTCGGGCTAAGGGATAGGCTTAGGGTTATAAGGATAGAATTAGTCATGCGTCCTGGGAAATGTTCAGACTGGGAAAGTCCGTTTAAACATTAACCTTTTCATCCTAGATGAAACCTTAAAGACAAAGTGCAGGCCTGGCCACTCTAAGCTCTTGGCAGAGATGATGGGCCTGTTGGAACTATGCAGCTTGTTTCTGTGTGTGCTGGCAGAGCCGGTGCAACCGAGACTTTAATGTAGCTGGCATAAGTCCGCACAGAGGTAGGTAGAGACAATGCAGGCGTCTCATCAGAACCACTAAAGCCACAAAAAAAAAAAAAAAAACCTCAGCTGTTTCTTTTCCTATTCTAGTATGAGAACAGACAGGTTTTCGTGGATGAGAGCAGCAAAAAAAAGAAAAAAAAAACATTCTGACTTTTGATTGCAGACTTTTTTGGTAAATCTGAGGACAGAGGCAGTTTTACTTGTGAAACACTTGAGATTACTAGTCATTTTCACAGTAAAAATATGAGAGGCAGAAGAGAGGCATTTAATTTAATTTCTGTCCAAGATAAACAGTTGATGTGTTATATATCATTTAAGGTGCCAGTTTTACGCCAGCTAAAGCCTGGCCCACACACACACACAAAAAAAGAACATTTTATCAGGTTTTTAAAATGTGAGAGACCTAAAACGTGGATAGATTGTGTGTGAAGTGTCGCAATGTGACCAAGACAGCACACCACACACTAACATATTCCATTCACAAACAACCAGAGTCCTGACTGTGAACATAAACATGGGGAATGGAAAAAGAAATGGCGACACAATAGCTTTTGGACAGCTTTTTACAGAAAATTCACAGAAAATAAGAAAAAGGATTGTTATGTCAGGTCGTCTTCTCTCAGCTTGCTTTCTGATTGGGTATCATTTCGTTCCACGGGACAATCTACAGGTTGCGTGCACGTTTATCCTTGGGGTTCCCCCCATTTCTGATCATAAATATTCAACATGTTGGATATTTAAGATAGAGATTGGTGCGAGCAAGAATGATTGATTCTTCCGAACAGATTCAATCACTCTTAACACACCTCACACACCAGAAGGAAAATCTGATAAAATAATCTGTAGAACCATCAAGATAATCAGTACTTTACCTACGATTATCGGAAGGGGAGAATTGAGCCCAAAACCGTCCAGATTATCATGTTGTGTGTGGGTGCCTTAAGGCACAAGCCTTTAATGTTACAAACATTGACTAGATTTATTACATTTTCTAAGGTATTCTGAGTGTTTTTTAGCACGTTGCTGTGTGATTGCTAGGGTGTTGGTCTGGTTGCTGAGTCACTCTCATGCATTTGCAGTTGCTATGATGGGTTGCTCACAGCTCCGAATAAAAAGATCCCAAGAGACAATTCGCACACAAAAACGTGAATTTATGAAAACGGTGACGTCATGCTCATGTGTATTACGTGTTTAGTCTATGGGCCCTATCACACACCTAGCGCAACGCAGCACCAGTGTTTATTGCTAGTTTCAGCCCGACACAGTTATCATTTTCATGCCCTGCGCCACGTTGTTTAAATAGCAAATGCATATGCGCCTATTTATGCGGCCATGGGCGTGCTGGTCTGAAAACGAGGTGTGTTCTGGCGCATTGTTGGCGCGTTGCTATTTTGAGGCAACTGAAATTGACCGCCCAATTGACTTTAGACCAGGTTTTGTTGGTCAATGGTGCAATCAATTTCAGTTGCCTCAAATTAGCAGTTGCCCACAATATTTTTTATGTTATTTAAAGAGTGCGTTAGTAATGTGCGCCTATAGGCAAGTCCACAACACGCGTACACTCTGCTTATTACACACACAGGGACACGCAGCAGCACACAAACTAGCCAAATATTAAAAATAAAAGGATTACAATGTTAAAGATTAATATTGTGTACATAAAGATTTGGTGGAATCCGGCTTGTTCTGATGGTCGGCTTGTGCACTTTAACCTCGCGCACGAGCAGTTCTGTTTGCGCTCTGGAGGCGCGTTCAGTCTTTCCGCTTGCAAATTCCGTCATGTAAAAAATAATCCGCCATGGCACGAGCGCAACTGGCTTTTGAAGGGAATGGGAGATGAAACTCTGGTTGGTTTATTTCACGTTGCACCCAAAACCCACCCATTACTCATTAAGAGAATAGGGACAACCCTTTTAAACCATGCGCGTCGAACATTTTTTCCGTCGTTAAACTAGCAAAAGCGGATTCGGACACGCCCTAAATGAAATTGCGCCCTGCGCTTTAGACCATGCACTTAGATCGTTAAAATAGGGCCCTATAGGTGTGTAAAAATAAGTAAGTCAATGGAAAGTGAAGCCATAACATATATCCTCTACAAGCCACATGATTTGACATATCTTTTTTATATCCAGAGCACAAACTTGCAAAATAAAGTAAATGCTAAATTGTATTACTTAGGTTAAGGGGGTTTTGAATACCTTAGCAAATACCACTAAAGAACTGCATATGTGACATCATGCAAGTAATTAGTCTGCTGATCAAAACACCTGAAGAGCTACATGAACTAAGATCACAGTTACCAGCTCCATAAAGTGTCAGTTCCCAGTCATCGTCTTATCACTCATCTGCGGCCAGACCAGACCTTTCTGTTCCTACTGTTTTTGATCAGCAGGAAAAACTCCCTTAACTGCAATGATTAGAACATGCATTAGGGGCTGATCAATCAGAAGGCAAATGCTTCTCTTAATAATTGATGACAGGCAATTTACACACTGTCTGTGCAGGGAACTCTTTCCCAGTGTTTGACGAATACAGGCGCCGTAGAGTATTGACATGCGCCAGTGTGATGGAGTTCTCCGGTCCCTGCAGACAGCCACAGAGACTAGCACTACATTAACTGAATGATACTGAAGATGTCCCCTAACAGACAGCTGAAGTACCATAACAAGAATAAAGTTGCTTCACTTAAGTAACGATTCTGCGGTACATGCGCCTTGAGACCATCAACAAAGTTAGAGATGGTGTTTGGGGTCAACATCCACAAAACTTCTACCTCCAACCACCCTTCTGTTCTTCTGAAGCCATTCAATAGCTTTAGGTTATGAACAGACAAATATGGCACATATACATCAGATTGGACATCAATGACATCAAATATAATTGGCTCTCATTTGTATCATGACAAAACGTCATCAATGTCCAACCTGATGCACCATATTTGACTTGAAAGGAAGGGGAAGTGAATAATGACCAAAAAAAAAAAAACTGTATCACTTCAGTACACTTGAAATGTATCACACAAGCTGGAGTATTTTTCATGGTGTTTTTTGATGCTCTTGGACCTAGAACAGGGATGTCAAACTCATGTCCTTGAGGGCCACTGTCCTGCAGGGTTTAGCTCCAACCCTGATTAAACACACTTGAACCTTCAGGATAGAAACTTCCAGGCAGGTGTTTTGCAGCTCTCCAACCAGCTGCAAAACACCTGCCTCTATAAACACTCTATACAGGACAGTAGCCCTCCAGGATCGGAGTTTGACACATGTGACCTATAGAGATGCTTATGGGAGGAATGTGTAACAACACAAAGTGCATCGCCATGCATATGGGTCTGCGTAGTCGCAGATCAATCAGAGTGCCTATAATGACCCCTGTCCACCGTTGAAAGCACCTACAATGTGCACAAGAGCGTCAGAACTGGACCTTAGAGCAGTAGAAGAAGGTCGCCTGGTCCAATGAGTCCCATTTTCTTTTACATTACGTGGATGGCCGTTTATGTGTGTGCTGTTTACCTGGGGAGGTGATGGCAGCCTTCTTAAACTGTTGTTGCTCTTGATTATTTTTCAGACCATGGAATCAGTTAAAAGGAAACTTTTTTTTCTCTCACTCCCGTTCTTGTTATCTCTACTATCTGTGTCTTTGACTGTTCCTCCTTTATGTCTGGACTAAGGGCTTTAAGCTTAGACTCAGAATCAGGCTCAGACTTAGGGGCATTGTCATAAATTACGACTTCAGCCACAGACTAGCAGTCTGCGAACCCCGTCCCTTTAACTTCATTTTCTCCTTCGGTCTCTCAGCATACTCCCTTTGATGCCCTCAACCATTAAGCCTAATGGCCCTTGTCTCGCACAAGCTGTTGAGGTTCGTTAGGGTCCGATCAGGTGTCTGGGGAATACACACAGTAAATCAATGACAATGCTTTAGGATTTGTGAGTGGACTGAAACCATATGGGAGGCTCTATGACTATGCCACATCAGCAGAAGAGCAGAAAAGGTCACATAAAGCATTGCATTATAAGACAGTGGACATCACCCCCCTCCCCCCTCAAAGGTCATTTACGTGCATCCACATGTCTCTAAAGGTATCGTTTAGCTGCTGGGACATATGCCGGGCAAAGCATATGAGTGAGATGATTTTGTGTGTATGAAAATAAAGTATACTGTGAAAAATATACTACATTAAAATCCTGTTAAGCAATTAGCTGTCACTTATATTGCAACATACAATTAAAATTCAACACACTCTCATGGAAATAAGTAACTATTTTACATTTTAGCGAATTGGTGGTTAATTCATATGAATTTATACAATCTCATTTGTATGCTTTTGTACGATCTGTTTACACCCCACTAACATTTAGGTTCAGGGGTGGACCTTCATGCTTAGGTTTTTTTTATAAAAAATCCGTACAAATTTTCGTACAAATCACATAGTACAAATTCACACAAAATCCTCACATCAGTTGCATTTTCTCATGAGATCAGGTTGGAAAAAAATTATATTAGATTCAACTATACAAGGTGTAAATTTACTGTGAATTTATTTAATTTTTCATATTTTTGTTATTAGTTTGGGTGTTTTATTCTATATTTGATGCTGTTTAATCAAAGTTTATTGACTGTGCAATGTTTATACATGTTTATTTGCCATTATTCATGTGAAGCCCAATTTAGATTTTTGAACAATATTGTTGAACTTTATTCATTGTCACTGTATTTTTAAATAAAATGATTTATACAATTATACAATATACAGATCTGCAAGTGTATCCAACTTTACCCGGATACAGTACACTCACATTAAGCGGTATGTACTATGTAGCAAATATCAAGTCCATGATTGTTATATTCTTGAAAAATCTAAGCTATATTGTCACCCATATATTAAAAGTTGGATATATAGTTTTCTATTTTATCTGCATAAAGTACACTCATGTAAAGCAAAATATACCATATAGCAAATCTCGGCAATGTGATTGTTAAATATTGTTGCAAAATGTAAACTATATTTTCGACCAGCTCAAATCTGCTAAATGCGACTATAGGGCTTAAAGATATTATGGAATTCTAAACATTAACATCATGATTTTCTCTAAAGCTGCTTTGGAACAATGTGTGCTGTGAAAAGCGTCATAAAAATGTATTTGACTTAACTTGACAGACCACCCTTTAAGGAAGCTACAAATTATAAAATTTTAAAATGCATGCTGTTGTGTACATACATGTTTATTGTACCATATAGTACACATATATGTCAACTGATGTATTCAGACACCAGTTCTAATATTTGGGGTCAAAATAGCCTTTCCGTGGGCCCCCCTTAAGCGAGGGCCCCTGTAACTCATGTGCACCATTCTCTCCACTCTGACGTCCCTGATTAGAAAATACTTCTGTGGAGATTCTCTTATTCAACAAAAGAAAGTCACACAGGTTTGGAACAACATTAGGTCAAGTAGCTAGGAGAAAGAATCAGACCACATTCTCTTTAACTGAATCAGCTTTGAACACGCCATTGCCCTTTTCTCTATGAAAAACCTTGAGGTTTTCCTCCCAGAGTATCCTGGGGACAATTAGCGCACCAGTCAACAAAATAAGTGTGTCCATCTAAACCAATTACGCAGCCTAAGTGGAGAGCATGCTAGCCACTGGCGGGAGGATGGCTCCTGTACTGATTAACTGGCAGACACATTGACCCGCCTGACCTCTTAAAGCCCTTTGGGGGAAACCCTTGTCATAAGGAATAAATCTGGGACTCCCTGTGTTCAAACGTAGCAGAGAGCTCACAATAACCAGTAATCCATTAAGCAAAAAGTAGATGCGGCTAATAGCATGAACATGGTTCATGCTGCATGGATCTTTTTCAAGACAAAGGAGGTTATGGCCTATGCGGGGAGCAATTTGAAAGGAACAATGTCTGTGATCTGTTTAGGACTGCAGGGAAAGTTGATGTTTAGTCTAAAGTGACTTTGGTTTCAGCATTGACCTGATTACCCAACTGCAGTTATTGCAAAGATAAGCTTTGCTCGATAATGAAGAGGAAGTTTTACAGAAACTTGAACGCTGTTTTGATGGAACCTAGTGAGTCAAATCATTCTGTCAAAATGTCACATCTCTATTAGTAATAATGATGTACATTGGCAGCAAAATATTACTTGTGACCGTTATATCAGTCATATTCATAATATAGTCATCTCTAAGGGTTTGCTGTTCAACGCACTGCATTTGTTCAGTATTCGGGCATTCACAAAAAATACTGTTACAGAATGATTACTATATTTATGTATCATGCTATTCACATGGTACTCCAAGGTACTAAAAAGACATGTAAAAAATATTTACGTAAAAAACATTGTAGTGCCATGGTACTTTCTGATACTTTGACAGGTGAGATCCAAATTAAATGGTTTCAACTGGTTTAGCTTTTAGGTTTCATACCTAAACCTAAACCTGTGAGGGTTCTGCCAATTTGGTCTGGTTTATTCTTGTTCGGTGACAGAGCCCTGACCTCCTACTTTCTTGTCATAGTCCATCCTCGTGAGTTTTGTGTGTAGAGTGTGATGTTCAGATCCCAGAACTCCAGTCTAGTTTGGTTTCGGGTCATTGTCAGGGTTTGGACATTCTTGCTCCATGTGTTTGTCTTTTGTTGTTCACTGGCCTCATTGTGTGAGTGTGCGGTTTCGAGTTCACTCGGGATGTATGCTCTTCTGTCCGCGTGTGTTGTGTGCTGGGTAGCATGCGGCTCGTGTTTTCATCAGCCGCATGCATTCATGTTGTCATGTTTTGTATTTGACACTCAGCCGGTGAGGGTTCTCATTGGCTGCGTGTTCGTGTCGTTTTATTTAAGCACATGGCTTGTGATTGTGTTCACTGGCGGCTCTAGTTTTTGTCATGTTTGGTGTGGGCACATGGCTTGTCATGTTTGTTTCTAAATGCCATGTGCTCTCCTGACTATTGTCTTAACCTACCCTTCTTGTTAGTTTATTTACCTGTCGTTGCTCGTTACCTGCTTTTTTTGCTCTCCAATTTATTCTCCTTGTGTTTGCAGTCCTGTGCAAGTTCATCGTCGTACGTACAGCTATGCCATGTCCAGCCCTGCCTTGCCTGTCCAGTCCTGCTACTGCTGTTTTCCACTGCCTGGTCATTTTTGTTAGTTTTGTTTATTATTAATAAAAACCCATTGTTCTCTGCATCATTGAGTCCTCGCTCCTACTTCAACCACACCCCCTGACAGTACAAACTCGCCAACAAAAGAGGACTAAGTAAAACAATGGTCATCTTCCTCTTCCCATCTCCTTTAAAGATCAGGTGGTCTGGATCATCCAGCACTTGTCCCTGCGTCAGAGGGGGGCTGACATCAGGGACTGCGCCTGTGATTTCCTTGAGGTAGTGAATGATCTGGACTATGAGGACAACTGTGATATCAAAGAGGTTTTCAACAGAAGCCTCGACAAGCCCCTCAGCTCCTGGGAGATGGGGAGGCTGGGGACTTTGACTTTCTGGGACTTTCTGACTTTTTCCTGATTTCCAGTGGTCCCAGAGCTCCCAGGTCCGGTGGTCCCGGAGGACCCAAAGCCGCCTGGTCTGCCAGTCCCAGCCATGGAGACCATTCCTGTAAGTCCTGCAATGGGTGTAATCATCTTCCATATCATGGCTGTCCTTCGTGTCTGGGTCGCACATACCTCACTGCTGGCTTCCTCTGACCATGGTCTTGTCTGCCATCCCAGCCCAGAGGCTGTCCCAGAGCCCCCCGTCCTCACACCTGTTTCTAGCCAAGTCCAATTTAAGTCTCAAGTCTTTTGGTCTAAGTCCAAGTCAAGTCTTTGAGGTCCAAGACCAAGTCAAGTCTCAAATCTTTGATTTATTTTTATTTTCTATTTTTAGCAATAGTTCTTTCAGCTAGTTATAATAATTAACAGTGTTTTGAAATTATCAAAACTGATTTCTACTTCAAAAATGTCTAATAAAGCACACAAAGTATTACTTTGTACCTCTTGACAGCTGTGCAACACCGCAGCCCCCCTTTGGATTAATTGATTGCTTATCAAATTTAATGACACAAATATTATCACACAAGGTAAAACTTGGCTATATTGTTACTCTTTGTTGTTCATTGAGGCTATATAACAGTACTTTTCCAATGAGTTATGAATATGCATGCCTTCAGATGTGCCATGCATGTATAAAATAACGCTTGCTTGGTATGATTCCTGCTGCTCATGTTGATAGGAAATAAATGAATTAAGAATGAAAAGTAAAATATTGTGTTTCTTGCTGTCATGTGGGATAGTAAAGAGAGAAAGTAATCGGAAATGCCGTACCAAAATGACTTGTGTTTTTCACGAGTCTCCTTCTTCAAGTCCAAGTCAAGTCTCGAGTCACTTGTTCACAAGTCCAAGTCAAGTCCATTTCATTTTTTTGTAAGTTAAGTGCGACTCAAGACTCAAGTTTCCATCTCTGATGCCTAAGCTCCTTGCACTGCCAGCCCCACCCAAGTTTCCTTCTCTGCCCATGCTAGCTGTCCTGCCGACTCCATCTAGACTCCCTGCTCTGCTGGCTTGGTTCAAGTTTCCTGCCCTGCTGGCTCCGCCCTGGCCGTCCACCGGGGGTTCCTGACACGCCGGAGCCTCCCTGGTCCTTCCCTCCAGCAGCACCCTAGCTCTCTGCTAGGACTCCAGACCTGCCGGAGGCTTCCTGGTCCGTCCCTCCTGCTCCACCATGGCCCTCAGCCAGAACTCCAGATCAGCCGGAGCCTTCCTGGTCTGTTCCTCCGGTTCCGCCTTGGTCCTCAACCAGGACTCCAGATCCACCGGAGTCTCCCTGGTTCGTCCCTCCTGATTCCCCTAAGACTTTTTGGGCTGTCCACCGGTACTGGCTTGGCTCCCCTCCCTCTATCCCTCCCCTCATTGTCTCTGTAATCTGACCCCTCCTGCCATCTTGTGTTGTCATGTTGGTGCCTTGTGTTGTTGTGTTAGTGTGTCGGTCTTGTGTTGTCATGTAATGTTTCTGTCTCTGTGTTCCTCGTTAGGGACCCCCTTTTGAGGAGGGGTAGCATCAGGGTTATGTCATTTAAGTTTTTGTTAGATTTTTATTAATAATAAAAACCCATTGTTCTCTGCATCGAGTCCTCGATCCTCCTCCAATATCATAATTTGATATAATACTAAGAAAAAGTTTTATTTAATAATAGTAGTAGTAGTAGCCTACTAGTATATTAATAATAATATTATTTATAATTATTTATTATGTACCATTTATAATACTTTTTATAATTATGATAGTTATTATAATAATTATTTAGATTATTATTATTATTATTTTAAATATTAATAAAGGATTCATGATTTTAAAATATTATAATTATATCATAATAATATATTAATAATCATCTAATCTTGTTACAATAAAATCTTTTAGCTGTAACTTCTGAACCTCATCTTCACACATATCTTCACAATCTTGGAAAATATTTTTTTTTGTGAAAAATTGTGGAAGGTTGTTCATTACTGAAGATACATGTCATGCTCTCAGCTTGCATGCTTTTTGGGCCTTTTCATGTGTGTGTCTGTTGTAGGGGGAACAAAGTGTATCTTTCTGTTGATTGCTATGTGTCACAGGTGTCTGTCTTACACATGCCCTTTTGAGGTTAAATTCAATAAGAAGTTCAAGCCCTCCTTAACCATTTTATAACCGAATAAGCGGGACAACAGAATCCATGAATGCCCTTAGGAATGAGACAGTGCTCGGGGCTCTGTCATAGGAATCATAATTTACTATTTTCCCCCTCCCTTAGACAGATCTCTTTGTTCCAGCCGACATTACACATGTCAGGTCATAACAACATTTCCACCAGCTGACAAGCAAAGGCATGGCTTTAAATGAGGCCCATTATCATGAATCACATTTGAAAATGTCAGAGCCCTAAAATGCAGGAGGTTTACCAGAGTTCTTCTCTTAGATCCTATTTGTTGTCCCACTGCTGATTATATTATATTATATTAATGTATCAGTTACATTGAATGTGATTCCCCATTGACTGGGAATCAAAGCAGATGCTGCAGCGTAGGAAGGATATTGGATTAGATGGGGGTGCTAGTAGAGACAAATATATCAAGACCATTCAGCTCAAAGTCATGCAACAACATCTTAGATTTATGTTTGTAGCTATTAGCCTTTATCACTGGACAAAGAAGTATATTTTTTTAAAGTCTTTAAATACTTTCTACTACCCCAGCTTAACATGCAAAGACAAAAATAAGTAAGTAGGTTGACTCTCTCTCAAAAAAAAATCTTGCTTTGAGCATCACAACCAGCCCGACACAGCGACACTGGCTCAGGCTCAACCATAGCATGATGGAGGGGAGTGTTTATAGGGCCTGGTTGAATTTTTATTTTATTTTTATTTTTGCGATTCTGTGACACTCAAGGTACAGCTATCAAACTTAAACTTCTGCCCCTAGAATTTTGAATCAGTTTACTTGATTTTCGGATCCAGTGTGAAGTTAACTTTCAATCTTAAATCCATGGTAAATTTTAACTTCTGCTCTTTGATTCCAGAAGATCTACTTTTTGGATTCAGTGTGGACTTAAACCATCACTGTTTAGATCCACTGTGAAATTAACCTTTACATCCAGTTGTTTAAAAATAAAATCTTAAAACAACGCCAATTTAATCAACACCGCATGAAAAAAAGACTTGTTTTTAAAAAAACGTATGTTTATTATGAGTGTATGTTGTCTTACTGCACTGGCAGATTTTAGTAGTATAACCAGATTAATAACAAGCGGAAAAAAATCTGCCAGTGCAGTACGACAAAATAAACTTATAATCAAGATACAATCTATGAAAACACGCCAACATCTCATGCAGTGTTGCTTCTCAAGTAGAGAAAAACTGACAAATACTAATAAAGAAAATCATTTTTAACTTTCATGGTTTAGATCAGGTGTGAACTTAAACTTTTAGATCAGGTATGAACTTCAACTTCAACTTTAATGTGAACTTATGCTTTCTAGCTTGCTCACTATTGCTAGCCTCTCCGAAAATTGCCTACCCTACCTTTAACACTGTCTGAATAGTTAAAGTTTAGATCGAAAACTCTAAAAAAACAGGACGTGGTTGAGAGTGGACAAAAGAGAAGGATTAAAATACCAGGCGTAAACGGGTATGTGTCTCCCTCTTCCACTTGTGATCCGATCGACCAAAACGCATCTTAATATCAGATGTAAACAGGGCCTTAGACACATTTATTCTGACTCAAGCTGTTGGGCAGAGCTTGCTGGGTAAAGTGATAATATTTTCCGATGGCAAACTAACCCAACCCGATGAATCAGCTTCAGATTTACAGCTCAAACATTTCAGAATGGAAACATCTGGTCTAACACTAACGCTTAAAATTATAGCACGTTCAGCAAGACGACGGGCCATTATCTTAGCATTTTATGGTACTTATCCCATTATGTGTGCAGTTGATGCAGACAGAGGTCTCTCTCCTGGTGTTTCCTGTCTAAGGAGGTATAAGGCATGGGTTTGGCTATTGGCATTTATTGAATGTGTAGAGTATTGATTCAGCGTTGATACACAAGGGCACAGCGGCATGATGGAAGCTTCAGCCAAGTCGATAATTGTCATTTTATCCAAGTTCAATACTTGACTAATATATTCCACCATATGGCCCAGCTGCAACCCCATTTATTTACAAACCACGCTGAATTGTGAGAGTATCTTTTATGGCTTCATTACTACAATACAGGTGGATTGTCATTGCAGATTATAGATGGCTGGTTTTTCATTGCATTTATGGAGCGGAGTAATAAAAAGATTTGAGGTTTTGGAAACTGATCATGAATATTAACGGCATCCTGTACAACAGACAAGTGTTTAATCCAGAAATCCCCAGCTCTCAAACTCTTTTCTTTAAAGCTATATAGTGATGGTCATTATTAAGATGAGCATATTCATATTGTGATAATGCTGCAAGAGGATGAGCCAAACCACTGAGAGAATTCAGAAAATGTTGTAATTCATTGTGATATATATGGCACTGTAAACCATAACGCTCAAACTAATGAATTGGTTTAAGAAGGGTAAACTTAAATTAAACAAATTCAATCAAATTAACGTTTATGAGGATTTAGAACTTTCTTTTGCTTCTGTGTTCACAAAACTGACACATTTTAAGTAATCTGAATTGTTTCATCGTTTTGAGTTTGGTGAACTTGTTTCTTTTAATTTAGACAAACTTTTATATAACTGATTTCTATTTCCCACCATGCTTTGCCATGACACTCGAAAGGGAGAGCAAATGTTAAAATGAAAGTGTTATAATGGTTTGTTACGTTAATTTTGTAGAGTTTCTGCTATGCTTTCAAAGCATTGTGTTACCAGTTGGCAAGTTACGGATTAGCTAAATTTTCCACAACTAAAAGGTGAGATTACATAATAATTTTAAGTAAAATGAACGAATTAATTTACTCAAATATTTCAAGTTAAGAACAATTAAAGTACAGAGTACAACATAAAAATTAAACTTAAACTTTTATTCTTTTTTTACTGTGTGGATGGTTGATTCATCCTGGAATTTTTTACTTTATGTTGCCAAAAATATCTAAATGAATTTTACTTTAGAAATGTAAAAAAATATATAATCATCTAATAGGTTTATTTAAGTAATTGCATGCATGAATTGCATTTTGAATGTGTTTTTGAATAATAAATCCTGAAAAGATGTGTGTCATGCCATTGACCCATTAGACATTTCCGTGACACTGGTATGATCAGTTGAGCTCTCTCAACTGGCATTTTAAGCCTGTCACTCCGAGTCCTGAACTCTCTAATGATAATAACAGCTCTTTGCAAGCACAATAAGAAGGCTTATAGCAGCAGTATAGTGCACTAATACATAGAGAGAGTGTAGCAGTGACAGGTGTGACACCAATCTCTTGGCCCAAGGCACTGTAATGTAATGTGGGCTTCAGATACAAGGACTTTTCAAAACGGGATTGACTTTCTGGGTTAATCCCTTCACTTTGCACCATTGTCCATCAGGTCAGCTGATATAAATTTGATAACCATTAGAATAGTGAAATATTAAGAGCACTGACACAGACGCAATTCATACACTTTATCTCAATGTAATTCCTCATAATATCATGACAGACTGGTAATGTGAACTCCATTTCTTGTCACAACACCATCAGCATCATTGTCCACATGGTTCCCGCAGTGGAAGAGTACGTTATTTCTGCGATTATAATACATCAAACCAAACAAAATATTAAATATACTAAATATTAAACAATTCAATCTTATAAAGACAATTTGAATTACTATAGACTAACCCAAACCCCTAAAACAAAGTATTATTATTATTTTACTTATTTATTCATTCTTTTAAAATTATGCCCATGTTTGTTTTTAAATAAATAAATGTAATTTTTTTATTATGAACACTTTTTACAATTAATGATGCCCATATTTTTTAAGTAAATAAATACGTTATTTTATATAGCCTATGAACACTTTTTAAAGTTAATGATATAAAACAAACAAACTAATAAATAAATGTTATTTTATTCATGAAAACTTAGACAATTAATTACAGTTAATAATTAAATCAATAAATATAAATTATATTTTTGGAGAAAAAAAATGTCCTATTCCCCCAGTTGTCCTTACAAAGGAATGTGTTATCATGGTTTCGTTAAATATCTAAATGAGGACATTTAATTTTTGAGATATAACCTTATATTGGCTAATTACAGTGTTTTTAATTTTAAAAGTAGTGCATTACAATATTACGTTACTCCAGTAAAAGTAACTAACCGTGTTGTCATGGAAAGTAATGCATTACGTTCCTTTTGCAACACTCTTTCTCACCTGGGCTGGCTAGCTTGTTTGTTTTTTAATAACAAAACAAAAAAAGTTATATTTGCGGCAAATGTAAATTCCATTTCACACCAAAAGTGAAATGTATAAGCCTCCGGCTGAAGGAAATGCAAATTCACTTTTGTGTTTGGAGAATAGATGGATGGATGAAAATAAAAAGTGTTCTATTTATGAATCATTTGAGCCTTTAAGGACATATACCTTTGATTTGAAATAAAGCTAATTATAGTTCATACAGACTCATTCTAAACCTACTCTTTTCACAAGGCTGTCTTTTTTGGAAAAACATTATTTTGTTATGTTATAAATGCCTATTTATGTTTTACATTTGAGGTAGTTAACAGTCAAGTAGCAGCACATTTTGCAACAATTTTCTTTCCCACGAATAAACACCCACACTCACGCACACTCTTCACTCAAGAGGAGCAGCAGATCAGAAGTGTTTCCTTGTCAGTTTAGCACCATTATGGAGGGTGTGGGTTTAGCTGCTGTCAGGTGTGTGTCACTATCACTCATGCTCTGAGATTAGCCTTCTAGAAAATGTCAAGTAAAACTATTCAGCGGTGAACGGACGCTCACGTTACTTGACTTTCGGTCGTCTCCTAGTATTGACCGCCACCTAGTGGTTGAAAAACACAGTGACATTGAAGCGCCGCCACACCAGTTTTTTTTTTGCACACACACACAAATATGCTTAAAAGATACATTTATAAGTAGGCCTATACTTAAAAATTGTCAATAAACAATATTTGCAATACTACGGTCACGGTTTGCTTTTAAACATTTCTCTGCCTACCTATTTGACTACTGAGACTTTGGTTGAGTCCATGAAATGTGACTAGATGCTTCTCAAGAAACCTAACACGGAAAATAGCGACACTTAAACACAAAACTGAGTGTCTCTTTATTGCAATTCCAGGAAATAAATATCAAACCCTGAACAAGACGGCATCCAATACACTAATATTCAAACCCATTTCAGAGAGAGATGCAGTTCGATATAAACGACCAGGCATTTTAGAAAAGCACAGTAAAAGAGAATAACCTCCATTAAACCCAACTTCCGCTATTGCTCAGGCCAGAGATAAGGCTTTTACAAATGCGAAATGTTTCAGTTTTCAACAGGGAATGAAAGTGTAAAAAAGAAAAAAGAAAAATCACAATCTGTCAAGTTTTAACATGCAGAATCTCATTAAAACAATATTATTTCTCTAAGACTTTTTTTTTGGTAACACCTTTGGTATAAGGTTTCATTTGTTAACTATATTAGGTAACGTGAACAATAGCCTACGTCTACAGCATTTATTAATCTTAATATATGGTAATTTCAACATTTACATTTTTAAAATCCAAAGCTGTATTTGTTACATTTGATTTGCTAATGCACTATGAACTAACATGAACAAACAACGATCAATAGGATTTTTCTAATGTTAACAAAGATTAACAAATGCATATATATATATATATATATATATATATCGTTAGATCATGTTTAGCAAATGCATTAATTAATGTTAACAAATGAGACCTTATTGTAAAGTATTACCGTTTTTTATGTAATGTAGGACCCCTTGCAGATGTTTTTGAAATATGCAACCACAATATAACTGGATTTTTGTGTTCGTTTTTAATAAATTCCCTATGCATTTAAATCCATCAAGCTGTAACTGTCCTTCAGGCAACACCAAATGAAGCACTCAAACCAAAACTGTCACTCTAGCAAATAGTGAAAGTTCATAAACAACACTATGAAAATGTTACTTCTTGTCCACTGACAGTTTACTGGAAAATCTCCTTCGAAAGACAAAGTCTCAAACATAGGGCAAAAAACCATCTCGCTAAAAATGTGCTGTACACCTCGGTCTCAACATCAGCTTACAACCACACATCACATTAGCTCTGGAACTGGTGTTGGAATATGTTATCTGCTTTTCATCAACAGACATTATTGATATTAAATAACTTACAATATCGAAATACATACGAAAATGTAGATTCCATTATACAACAGTCAAAAAACAAAACGCCCCAAGAAAAAGCCAGTTTCTAAGGATATAACAGAACATGCAATCCTCACCCTTTACAAAGGTTTTATCAAAAAATAATAATAATAATAAAACAATTGCTCTGTAGTCCGATGATCAGAGATACGTCTCAGTTTCAACTCATGCAGTAACTCAAAATTAGAAAGACAGGGTAATGCTAACAAATACATTGAATACTGATGTGAATATTTAATGCACAAAGTATATTGGCATGGACAAATGAGCACAAGGATTGTGGGGCAAGGAAATTGGTTATTTGGGGGGAAAAAAATATAGCAAGTATAAAAATATTATATATTGTATGTCTACAATTATTTGGTCATTTTCAGAAAATCTGTACAAGCAATTCATGAAATTTAAAAGATGGATTTGCTGTTTAATTTAAAGTGTAAAAGATTAAAAACATCATTTAAAAGAACATTCCTTAGAGAGACTGATCTGAATTCTTTATCTTTTTTCATATAAAATGACTATAAATCCAAACACTAAAAGGGAGATTTTTTTTTTTACCCTCACATCATTAAAAGTAAAAGGAAAGGGGGGGAAAAACACACACACAAAAAAAAAATCATACTATACAAATAAAACCAGTGGCAGTCAAAACAATAACAGTTACTTATTCTTGTGACTATGCAGAATATCAGAGACCAGGATGTAGATTGAACATCCATCTTCACTCATCTGTGTTAGTGTGTGCAGTCTGACGGAGGAGTTCAGCAGACGCAGAGAGCTGCTTTACGGTGCTGTAGTATTGTGACGCTGGGCGTCCGTTTGGGACTCTTGCCGGTGTTGCGTTTGGGTACGGAGCGTTCCCCAGTCCTCCGGCGGGAGCTGCTCGGGGTGAGGGGGCTGCGTCTGGGCCTCTTCCCCAACGGACTTGACACATCCGGTGAGGACAGGGGCATCTCTGGGGTCCAGTTGCCCTCAAAGGGGCACGCAGTCAAGGAAGCTTTGTCCATGAGCTCAATGTAAGGGAGGTTTTCCTCTAACGGGGGTTCTGCGCTGAGACTCACTCCTGACAGACCGTTCCTTCTCTCCAGCGCCGGCAAAGACTCACTGCTGGCTGAGGACAGGTCTGGATCTGGAGTCTGTAGAGGATCAAAGATTTAGTCATTTTGTGTTTTACCCATTTCTGATCCTAGAAGTTACACATGTTGGGAAGCTACTTTTAAGGCTACCTTTGCCAAGCTAGTAGTAAAAGTAGGTAAAGTCCTTTTGAGAAAGTTGACAGCTCCACAACAAGTTAAAGAGAAAGTTCACCCAAAAATTTAAATTCTATCATTTACTCACCCTCAAGTTGTTCCAAACCTGTATGAATTTCTGTCTTCTGCTGAACACAAAAGAAGATATTTTGAAGAATGTTGGTAACCCAGCAGTTGATGGGCCACATTGACCTTTTCTTTGATTGATTTTTTTCCAAATTATATAAGTCAATGGGGTCCATCAACTGTTTGGGTACAGACATTCTTCAAATTATCATCTTTTGCATTAAGCAGAAAAAGAAATTCATAAACAAACATTAACAACTACAATTAATCTAATTATTGGGATTATTTATATTATAATATAACAGATTATTTTTTATCTTTTTAAAAAGCAGAAAAGAAAGAAAAAAAAGCACCATTTATCTGGCATAAAAACAATAAAGTCTTCAATTAGAGAATAAATCAAATTAAGAGTAATATTGTGAAAATATTATAATATTGTGAACTATTATTACAGTTTTCTAATTTATTGTAATTTATTCCTGTGATGGAAAAGCTGAATTTCAGCATCATTACTCCAGTCTTGATCCTTCAGAAATCATTCTAATCATTTCAAGAAACATTTCTTATTATTACCAATATTGAAAACGGTTGCTGGTGTCTGGTTATATATCTCGTTTGCAGAAGGTCATAACAGCAAAAGGGTGTTCTACGAAGTACTAAAGATGCTTGCCATTAAGGGGTCGAATAATTTTGAGACTGCAGAAGTCATTAAAAGTTGCATTTTCAGTTGAATTTGGGGAAACCACTTGAAACATTTGTTGTGTTGAGCTATTTCAATTACTTTTGTTTGATTTGTTCTTCGCAAACAGCTGAAAGTCTGTGCATTTTGCAAATAAACCTGATTTGCAATGGGGGTTGAATAATTTCGATTTCAACTGCATGTAACATACACTGCCTTAATCAAAAATGTTCATTAACTGGAATTCCGTCATTTTGACAGACAATAAATATTGTATTTACCTGCTTTAGAAACGTTCCAGTGAACACTGCTAATATGATTAGTAGTGAAAAGGGTAGACAAGTACATTTTAAAGCATCCATGTGAAAACAAACCTGGAAAGAGTAGTGAGGATTTGAGGAGAAAAACAAGAGCTTCTTAGTGCATTCCAGTAAATTATTTATGGTATATATCAAATTAAATCGAGAGAACAGGCCACAAATGTGGAGTGTATGTTGTATTTTTTCATACTGTTACATGGGAATACAAAGAAGAAAAAAGAAAAGAATCAGGAGGAAAAGAATGCAGCGACTAAAAAGAGCTCTCGCCATAGATATTCTTGTTATACCATATCACATTAAAATGGAGTTAATGTTATTCTCCTGACGTCTGAAAATAGAACATGAAGGAAATTTTACAGTTTATTTAGTCAAACTGATGGATAATGATTATTTGAAACACAACCTTATGATTTGAAATTATTATAATTTTTTTTCAGTCTTTTTCCCCAAACCAGGCGTGCCTCCCATAATCTAAAATGCAATAGGCTCGTTAGGATAAAGGTAGATATCGAAGATTTTATTTATTGGATATTTAACTATGCATGCTCATTTGCCCTTTTTTTTCCCATTAAATTTGCAATAATCTAATGCTTAAGGTTAATGTTAATCTTTAATATAATAATACTTTAAACACTGTTAAATGTAATATTTATCAAGTCTCAATTAATATTTATTTTCCATGTTTGGAAATTATATTCCATCATGTTTTGATGCACAGAAATCGTGCAGCATTTGAAACCATTTGGTGTTCAACTTATTTAGACAAAATAGTACATAATTTTAATATCAGTCATACCATGACAATAATGATCAGTTTCAGTATTGGCCAGAATTTTTATATCTGTAAATCCTTAAAGGAAATATTAAAAAGTAAAAAAAAAAAAAAAACTCCAGAGGAAGTACCAGAAATGGAAAAGATTCAAACTGCAAACAAATGGCAACAACTCTTAAAGACAAAATACAAATAAAGTGAGTCTAAAGTCTGGTCTTCATCACTACTTTACGACAGAGGAAACGCATCACGGCTGCTCTTTTGCATTCTCTTGCCCTGTTCTGTATTTTTCATTTCCCCTCTATCAAAATCATAACAGCACCAGAAGAGCAAACAGGAAAAACGATCAAAGCGGCCTCCCTAAACCTCAAATCCACTCCACTTAAAAGGATTAAAAACACAAACATCTGTCCACTCTCCAGCTCTCTGAGCCAAAGCAAAACAGCCAAGAGCAGCTGGAGGAGCCGTGCTTCAAACACACTGGGGCCAAACAAACACGGAGACATGGCTTCCATCGGAACTGCTCTGACAATGGAGGCCTCGATCGGGAAAAGCAGGCAGGACTGATGAGCAGCGTGTTAGTCTCTCTTTTGGTGGGCATGGAGCCAAAGTGTGGCTAACATGAGCAGGAACTCTGTAAAAAGTCTTATCTGAAAACCTCTGATTGGCTGTGAGTCTGGACAGTGTACAGAAATCTCTTGAAGGTCAAGGGTATCATGATGACCTCCTGTTTTTGTCTGCTTGAAGTTGCAGACAAGTTTTGCGAAAAGCACTGGCACTTTGGTACCAAGTCGATACTGGAATTGTTCAAATGTGACAATACCAGACTCAAGATACAGATAGTATTGACTGGTGCCCACTGTTGCACTCGTATAGACAAAATGTAAATTTTTTTGCCGCATTGAGCATTATAGCCAATCACAGGCCCTGTTTACACCTGGTATTAAGATGTTAGCGTCTTATGCAGGATCTAAAAAGTTTTGAGCTTGTCCACTTTCGACCACTTCCAGAGGAAGTCAAAAACCCATTCGACCGGATTGCTTTCGTAGTGTAAATGCTCATGTGGTTGAATGTGTTCGAACAGCAGCAAAATACCGTCTACTGACCTAATGTGTAAACATAATGGGAAGCACGCTAGCCAGACAGGATTTAAACTTTGTCGACTGGAGAACCGAGTTTGGTTTGAAGACGAAAAATGTACCGTTCAGTGTGGTCTTGCAGCTATCAGAGCAGAAACGAAAGCTGATGCTCTCCGTATGTTTTTCCGAATGTTCGTATGTAAATTGCTTATTTTGTCCATTAGATCGAAAGATCTGAAAAAACAAAAATGTTACCCGCCCACAGACCGCCCTAGACGTGGTTAAAAGTGGACAAAAGAGATGGATTAAAACACCAGGTGTAAACGGGTATGTGTCTCCCTCGTCTACGCCCATCCGATCAACCAAAAGGTATCTTAATAGCCGGTGTAAACAGGGTCACAGAAATGTCTGCTAAAATGCAATAACTAATCAGAGGCATTTAAGTTCAGAATCCACTCAATTCCAGTCCAAACAGTACAGCTCAAAACTGAATTATGCATGCTTGCGAATCCTATTATTATATCCAACAAAGTGTAGAGACAATGTAAATAAGAGATTAATTGTGAGGCGTAGGCAGCTTCTTTGATTATAATATGAATTCGCAAGAGTGCAGAACTGTGAGCTTGAGCTGAAATTAAGTGATTGACAGCTTCAATGATTATAAAGGGACCACTCTTTTTTTGCTTTCTGTATAATTTGAATAAAATTTTCATAGAAATGTATATCATTTTAATAAACATTTTGTGTTGCTGAGATGGCCACATAAACATTACAAAATGGGTATAAATTTAAATGTAGAAAAGAAATATAAATTATTGATATAGTGATAACCATAGAAATTGATGGGACGAATAAGTCTAACTTTGCTAATAAGTCCTGGCTGAATATGTTCAGTAGCTTTAATAAGCCTAAAACACTCTTTGTTATTACTTGGGGTTTTGTTCCTCAATTTATTACTGACTTTTTACTGAAGGTTTTTTAAAGCAATGATTACTTCATTTAATAAATATTAAAACATTTTTGCAATCTATTATTTACTTATAGTTGATGTTAGCATAAATTGTTAATTTAATTTATTTTAAATCTTTTTTTTATATACAAATAGTAAAATAAAATAGTTATGTAGTCAAAGTGAGTATTCAAATAGTTTTTGCTATAGTATCGAAATTAGTACAAAGCACTAAATACAAATAGAAATTTGACTGGTATTGGTAATAGCTACTGAACTTTTGGTAACTGCGAAAACGGGAGTAAAACAAATGATTATCTTTAAATTAAAGGGCACCATTATGCAAAATTCACTTTTACATGGTGTTTGAACATAAATGTGTGTTGGCAGTGTGTGAGCAAAACCACCCTAGAATGATAAAAATCCACCCAGTGGTTTTTTTATAATCCCTATAAATCATAAGCACTGTCTCAGAATGAGCTGTTCTAAGATTCTATGCAATGTGACGTAGAATTGCACAGGCCCCTCCCACGACTGTTGATTGACACTGCAGTTTGAGCCTAGACCCGCCCTGAGTGAGCTGGACACAGTCTGCCATTGTTCGACGTTTGAGCAGCTGTAGACAAGAATGTCTCCTAAGTGATTGAGGTGTTTTGTTGTTGGATGTAAGAATGAACTTAGTCTTCATTTACTCTCGTTGTTACTCGAGGATGGATCTGTACTGTTTGTGATCCAGCTAACGGTCTCCGGAGCGACAGGCCTAACGTTACTGACCACGGCAGAAATGAAAGTGAGAGCGCGCACTTTATGACAGCTCATCCAGTCATTTTACGGATATAAGGTTTACCAGTTTATTAAGCACCCACTGAAAAGGTGTGTATATATTTGTTTACTGTTAGTTGTAACGAGTGTTTTGTGTACTTCGCTGTGTATGTTGATGATAATGAAAGGGAGAGAGAGAGAGTTTATGGATAAGACTTTAATGCTCACTTCATATAACGTTACCGTGTTTATTCAGCTCTTACAGTGATTCTCTGGAGTAAAACTAACGCTCATCTTTTGTGTGATGTACAATAAACTTCACTGAACTCATCAGTATATTTTGGTCATCATTCGGACGGGGTCTGCTACAGCAGGCTTGTATTAATAGTGGTTAAAAGCAGATGACAAGTAAATTATAACCATAATTAAACTAAACTATACCTGTTCTATCTCCATACAGCATATATTTTCTGGCTCTGTGGGCATTATTGTCCGACTCCGAGTCGAAATGAACACCGCAACTATGAGTTTCTGTTTTGATATTATCAGATGAGATTGTCCTGCTCGAGCGCAAGCTCGTGAGGCTCCGCCCCCTGGGCCGGCAGCAGCAGTTAATTTGCATTTAAAGGGCACACACTAAAACAGCATGTTTTTCTGAGCTCCAAAAAATGACAATTTAAACATGCTGTAAAGCATGAGAACCTGTGGTTCACGTTCACATGACACTGACATGTGGAGAGGAATCGGGTTTTCTGACATATGTGCAAAGCCTGAGAACGTTTTATCTGCTAGACAACACAATAAAAACAATATAGGTAGATCTAAATCCGCATGATCACATCATCATATCATTGTTATATATCAGGAGAGTCCAGTCCAGCACCTGGAGGGCACAGTCCTGCAGAGTTTAGCTCCAACCCCAATTATACACACCTGAACCAGCTAAACAAGGTCTCACAAGGCATACATACTAGAAACTTCCAGGCAGGTGTGTTGAGGCAAGTTGGAGCAAAACCCTGAAGGACTGGCCCTCCAGGATCAGGATAGGACAATATATTTCATCGTATCGCCCAGCCCTAAAACTTGTAAAAGCACTAAGGCATTATAGACATAACATTATGACTTTCTGTAAAGCTGCTTGGAAACGATGTGTATCGTGAAGAGCTATGCAAATAAAATTGACTTGACAATTGGTCACACTTCACGCTTGGATATTCTGGTTGTTTCAATATATATTATGTAGAAACTTTTAAAGTTATCTGGAAAACTGTCAGCTGTAACCGCCAGGCAGACGATACAGAGTTCTGCGGTGTAAACAATCTATTTAAGATCCATTTAAGATCTATCTATATATCTAATGCTTTGTAAGGAAAAAATTGGTTTGTCTAACATTATCTAACCCTCTGTAGAACACAAGACTAAATAAACATTGACAAATACTTTACAGTTAGGCAGAATATAAGATGGTAAATATGAGTTGTCAATACAATATAAGACCTAGGGTATGATTTTACCCCCAAAATCAATATATCTGAGACAAAATGGTAAATGCAAATCCACGTTTCACTGGCTGGATTCTAGTTGTTTCCAGTTGTTTGCAGCGATCCATTTGCTTCTCTTTTCTGTAGCTTTTCAGCAGTCAGTAAAAAAAATAGCTCAGATTTTTTGTTTAATCTATTTGTACAGTCAATCGCACAGTTATTCGCGGTATTCACGCTGAACACAAACACTGCCACTCAGTCTTTTTGCCACTCAGTGGGTGTAACTTTTGTGACTCCTGCCTACTCCTGCCATACCCTCTATTGCAGGGTGTCATTTTTGCGCTACTGGTGGCACCAAAAAGCTAAATTAATTTTAGGTTTTGTTTCCTGAAAACACCCTCAGCCTGCCATTGCTTCTCAAAGTGTGGTTTTAAGCATCGTTTACCTTAATGAGTGGTGTGTTGGAGCGGGACCCTATAGCTGGGTCACAGTGCGGGCCCTCTGCTAGGCTGAGAATGACCTCGTCTCTATGCATAGGAAGGTGGGGTTTGCCAGGCTCAGGAAGGGCAATAACTATAACGCTGGTATTGTCTGCACGGAGCATCCGTTGACGCCATCGCATCAACGCATGGCAGCCCAACCGACGTGCAACCGACATCCCGAAGGGTGCCTGTAGGGCATAAAAGACACTCTTAAGGCCCGTTCACACCAAGAACGATAACTGGAAAGATAACAATAACTACATTAGCTCAAGCTCTTTAAAGCAGGACAGATTCTGATTGGCTTTCAATATTTTTATCGTTCATCAGCTGTAAAAAATCATTCTGAAAGTCATTCCATCTATATAGTTCTCTGTGCCGTTATTGTAATAGGTGTGGTGTGGACTCTGCTAGTCTTTTATAATTAGAACTATATTTTTATAGTTATCATCCTTAGTGTGAACGGGCCTTTAGAAATTAACACAAATAGCAGTGGGAAGTTAGAATAGTACAACATGTGGTTAGAAACCATTTTTTTCATACCACAGCTTCATCATGGCTCTGGCACACAGTCACCGCCTCCTGCGGTGGCACCATGTTCCACAGGCCATCACTGCCAACGATGATGTAACGATGCCGTCTTGGGTCAAGGGTCACCACATTAGTGTCAGGCTCGGGAGACACCACAAACTCTCCACTGTAGAAGTCATAACTCCATAGATCCCCTGCACGGACACATTTACAACATTATTTGCATACAGTCGCATTTGTCAATAAATACATCCTGGAAATTCTAAAAAAGCTTCAGGACAAATCTCAAAATTTTGATATTAAGGACCATCAGCTTGAAAAACAAGTCTGTCAATTCCATCTCAGCTTTAAGTTTAAAGGGATGGTTCACTCAAAAACACAAATTCTTTCATCATTTACTCACCTTCATGTGCCTACCAGTATAAAGGCTTTTGCACCGGGTAGTTCTAGGAACTTAGTTCTAGGAACTAGCCACCAGGGTGGTTCCCAGAGAACTAATGTTCCCCTAGGAACGTTTTCCTGGTTGCATTTGCACCGCTAGTAGGAACTCTGAAGTGACGCAAGCCGCGCTTGTTGTTGTGACTTTAATTTTGACGGCACGGCGGACCTTTATTTTGACGGCGCTGAGAACACTAGCCAGAGCCACACAGTGCTCGCATTCTCCGTGTTCATTAGTTTACGATCTGTCTAACAGTCCTGTCTCTAATACGTTATTAGATAGAACTGTTATACATAGAAAGTAGACAGTATATGAAAAGGTATTAGCGCATGCCGTGTGGTTGATGTCCAGTGTTGCAAGCTGAGCAAAAATACATAATCATATTTCGCTTGGTCCCCGTGGATGATTTTCTAGCGTAAAAGTTGAGAGGTCCATCTATCACTGTTTTCCAATTTCGTAGAGTTAGTTTGTTATAATCTGTGTGTTTACACTGCTTTGGTTTTTTAATGGCAGGTGCTGGTGTTTCACGCGTGTTCGGCCAATCAGTGTACACTAACGTCACATATAGTTCCTATAGTCCTGGTTTAGACCCTACTCTGAAGAATGAGCTAAATTAGTTCCTCCAAAAGGAGTTCCTAGAACTAAAATCATTCCTAGTTTCTGCGGTGCAAACACACCAAAATCCAGGTACTTCCGCCAATAGTTGTAGGAACTATGACAAGGTTCCCCTGTGTGAAAGCCCCTTATGTCTTTCTTTCTTCTGTGGGCCACAAATAAACATATTTGAAGAATGTTTTTGTTCATACTTTATTATACAGTTAATTTCCATTCTCCAATATTTTTTAAAGTTGTAAATAAAACAGATTACAAGAGTAGGCTATGATTTCAAAGAAAATACTATTTCAGTCTTTTAACTCAAAAATTTCACAGTTATTTCAATCCTGTTCAATTGTTCAAATTTACTGGCAATTGTGAAAACTGTTTCTATATTAATTATGTTTTTAGGGTATGTGAATAAAAGCCTAAATTAAATCAGTTCATCATTTAAAGTGATCGTGTCTCTTCAGAAGACTTGGATTTAAAAACCACTCGAATAATATGAAGTGTGAATGTTTTAGGGAATTGATTTTCGATGAAGGGACAGAAATCTCTCCGGTTTCATTAGAAATATCTTCATTTGTAGATGGACGAAAGTCTTGTGTGGTTGAACGACATGAGGGTGATGCTGCCAGAACTGATGACCGAATTTTCATTTTTGGGTGAACTACTGTATCCCTGATGATGAATAGTGAGGCACTGAATTTGACTGTAATGGATTTTTATAGGATTTTTGCAGGTTTACACAATCCTTCTAAACACCATTTAAAGCAGTGGTTCTCAATTCCAGTCCTCGGACCCGCTGCTCTGCACATTTTGTATGTCTACCTTATTTAACACACCTGAACCAGATCATCAGCTCATTAGGAGAGACTCCATGAACTGAACTGAGTGTGTCAGATAAGAGAGACATACAAAATGTGCAGAGCAAGGGGTCCCGAGCACTGGAATTGATAACCACTTATTTAAAGCAATGGCTTTTGAAGTCAGTACAAACCACATATTACTTAATATTTAATATATCGGAGTGAGAGTGTAAGCGTTTACCCAGAGCTCTGGCAACAGCGAGGAAGGGGATCTGATCGATCGGGGTGCTCCTTCTGACCGGGCCGTTGTGAGTTAGCCTAGGCCTCTTCCACACCACACGGTTCACGCCAGACTTCTTCACCACACTAGACTCACACGCAATAAAAGGAAATGACTGCATGAATCCAAGAGATCGATTCTTATGATGACTAGAAAGTATTAAAAATCAAGCTCTCACCTTCCTCCCAGTCCCTCAATTCTCTGCTTCTCTTTCGGGAGCTCGGGCTTGTGGTCTTGTGTGACCTCCACAGCTTTGATGACTTTATCAGAGGGATCTTCCCTCACACCCAGCACGACAGACGAGTCCCCGACATGAGCCACAAACATGCGGTCCCCTCTGATGACCACCACACTGGCTGTAGTGCCTGAAGTACTGGGGAGGCCAGTTAATGTTTTCGGCCATTCAGCTGAAGAACAAACACAGGGTTAAACACTACTACATCAAGACATTGATGGCAAGGCCATTTCCTCCAAAGCTGAATAAAATCCAGTTCTGTAAGTCATAATGAGATACTTTCAGATAATAATGAATTAACATCTCATAATACTTTTATCTTCATTGTTATTTAATTATATTATAGATTACACAAGAATGAAAACAACCGTTTCGCAAAACGTGCCATGTTTGCTGTGTTCTTGCATTTACACGGCTTTGACCAACAGATGTCGCTAGCCTGCCATCACGCGCACGCGGTCTATGGATTTGCACATGCGCATAAACAAAAGTGTTTTTATTTTATTCAACACCAAGTCATCATTACTATGAGATGTTAAGTCATTATTATTGCCTGAGGAAGTTATGTTGATCTGTTCTTAAATCCATTAGTCTAAGTGATTCAAGTTCGAGTGGTGTGCGAGACTTTTCCATTTATTTTGGTTTACGTTGTACCTGCTACAGATTCAGGTGTACAAAGTAGATATTTCTACATTTTAAAGCCATCATTATTATGAGAGTTTCTCATTATAATGAGATACTAAGTCATGGTTTCACATTATTATGAAATACTTTATCAAAACAAAGACATTATTACGAGAAAGCTTCTCATAATGAGATAAATCATTATTATTTATGAAATAGATGCTTATTCTAATGAGATACAAAGTCATTATTACAAGAAACTCATTACGAGAAACCCAATTTTACAAGAAATCTCATTATTATGAAAACAAATCTCAATATCAGATGTTAAGTCATTATTATTAGAATATTTCTCATTATTACACGATATTAAGCCATTATTACGAGAAAGGTTCTCTTATAAGATGTTATTACTAATTCATTAACTTGATTTTTCTTCTAAATAAATACTATAAAATGAACTTATGAGAGCATGTCTCATTATTATAAAGTACACAGTTATGGGACAGTTTCTCAATAAATAATAATAGAAATATAATAATAGGAAGTCATTATTATGAGTAATTTTCTCAATATAATGAGATACTAAATAATAATTATGAGAAAGTTTCTAACTATTATGCCAACAGAATCATATTTTACTCAGCTGTGGCGGAAACGGCTTCCGTAGTATAATGTATTCGCTTCATCCCTCTAAAAGTGTGTAAAGGTTCTGCAACCGTTTTTGGATAGATCTGCTTATTAACCTGTCAATTTCCGCGCATGCGCACTGAGACCCATCCGTTCGATTTTTTTCGTGTTTTCTACAGCAAGTATATAGCGTGGCGCCCAATTTCAAAAAGTTTATTATTACTCAATCGCTGCCCCAGTATTATATTCATCTGTCTAAGAATAATTTTAACACGTATGTTATTTCAGGCGTTAAAAATTGTCTGGAGGTCTTAAATTACACTGATCACCATAACCTTATAATTGACGCTAACGTTACTCACAACATAGTCAACTTAAGACATTTAAAAAATATATCAATTAAAAAAAAGCACTCTCGTCAGGAAATGTCTTGAATATGTACTTACGAAGCTTTTTCCACATTGCATGATGACACGCAACGAAGCCCTTACGAATTGCGGCACAAACTTTCCGGTAATCCTTAGACCAAAAGCCCCGCTGCTTCTTGAGAAAATCCCAGAGGTGATCTCGAGCGAACAGCGCGGCTTCTCGCCCTCCGTGGCCGTCAAACACGGCGAAGAACGCGACCGATCTCCTGCTGTCCGCTGCCGCCGGTTGAGTCCCGGGCTCCTCGGTACCGTCGCTCTCATCGGTCGACAGGGTGTTTCTCCACGTTACCATGACGGGTAAAGGCTTGTTTGTGCAGTCCGGCGGGTCGCTTTCAGAGACGGGCTCTTGGTCCGGCTTTGGATCAGTGTGTCCGGCCTCTCGCAGCTCATCGTCGCTGGGTTCCAGCTCCACGATCACTTCAGTTAAATCCTCCATGTATTTCCTTCCTCCTTGTTCGGAGAAGACGCTCACTCGCAGCGATAGGTCTAAATTCATGGCCAATCGGACAGCCCTTGCTGATCGTTCAACCTAAAGACTGCACAAACGTGGTTAAAAGATTATGGTTAACCTCAAAAACATTTATTAATCTGAGCTCGTCTTTTGTTTATTTTCTAAGCTGCCAGTCTTCCTTCCTTCACAGTCACATAGTAATGCAGGCAGAAGTGTCATATAGCGCCATCTGTTGGACAGGAGGATTGTGTACGTTGCAGGGAAACATGGCAAGCCGTTTTAAGATTTAAACCTTAACGTACGCATCTATTTTCAAGTTTCTAATCCTTTTTTTTAGCTTGGTCACCTGACTAGGACCTAATAAGTACTAGCATGCATTTAATAGGATCAAATAATTTAAGTGTATCAAATGAATAAGCACTAGTATCTAACAAATAAGAACTAGTATCTAATGAATAAATACTAGCATCTATTTAATAGGCATGAGTATCTATAAAATAAGAACTAATACTGTATGGAATCGTAACAACGCCGCCTGGAGGTATCTTTATGTATATAACTTCATTAACGCTTAGACAAGTCAAGACATGCCTGAACAAGTATCAGGGTGCAGTCAAAGGCTGTGTCCCAATTCAAAGGCTGCATTCTTCCATGGCCACGACTTCAAAAGCGAAGGTTGAACTGAGCATTGTTAAGTGGGATGTCTAGCCTACTGTTCTTGTCGCCTAGCAACTGTGACAGCTTCCATAGTTGACCAGCAAGTTATATTCAACTGCCTAAAAAAAAAAAAAAAAACCGGGTTCACAACCTGTTTAAATATGTTCACCTTGGTCCATTTATATAAAGAGTATAAACTATATAAAATTGCATCTTGGTAAGATATAAATCAACATTTGAACCACTTTATATATAAATGTTTTTTTTTTTTTTTTTTTTTTTACATTTGTATCATTAGATTCATTAGATTATTTGAGTAGGTAGAACCACATTTAAGAGTGTAATCCTGCAATTTCTCTCAAAAAAAAAATTCTGTCGTCACCGGCACGCAATGAATTCTGGGGTATGTGAGGCCGCAAAGTAAAACCAAGTCCGTCAAATGCTTGTTTGATACTGTTTAGTTGTGTATGTTCTGCAGTATAATTTAGAAATGTAAGCTGAATTTGCACACCTATTTATCAAAGTAATGTGAAGCTATGTTTTTTTTTATTGTACATTTTATATTGCATTTTGTTTTCTCTGTTCATTGTAGAACACAACCATAAGGGCAAATGCGTTTAATACCTCAAACATGCAGAAATAATCCAAAATAAACCCTTCAGCTGGGACACTCTCTCTCGCTCCAGTGTCTCTAACCTGAAACTCCGACCACCATTTCTACTAGTGCTTAACCAAACCCTCTGAGCGTCCCTTACACTTGTATAAGTACCTAATGAAATAACTAATAATATATAATAAATACACAGTCACAAATAGAATACATACTAGTCAGAACTGAATGGTTGATATCTGAATGACAGATCCCCATAGAAGTCAATGGGAAAAAATGTATGTGTGTTACTAGTAACAATACAATAATTGTTAGTCACTGTTAAAATAAGTACTAGTATCTAATGAATACGTGCTAGTTTCTAATGAACAAGTACTAGTATCCATTTAATAGATAACTAGTATCTAATGAATAAATACTTATTCTTTAGGTACTATAGGACCTTTTTAAAGATACAAGTACTAGTAACTAATGCAATAGATAGTTGCTAAAAAAAAGCAATAGAAACATGAAAATAGATACCAGTACGTTTAAAATGTCAAACGGCTTGCCATAGGAGGAAATTGTCTGTTCTCAGTATGCAGTAAAGCTAGTATTCCATTTTGTTTAGTAGACGGTGTATTGCTGAATTTAGACAAAGTCCCTTTCTATCTCAAGTCTTTGATTAAGCTTGTTTAAAAATTTGATTAACTTTGCGCTATTATTGACCTCAAATGAATTACCATTGAACTGATTTGAGATAAATAATGAGACTTTACATCTTATTATGATGGTAACAATATTCAGAAAAGTATACTACTTATATTACTTATGCTGCATAATTTAGATACATTGAATTGGAAATGCCAATGAACATTTTTATTTCCAAGATAACTAGACACCACTCACTGAATTAAACATGCAATGTTAGAGGACTCCAGTTATTGTCTCAGAAATAAATATATTTATTTTGCATTTTTTTAAACAGGTTTGTGTAGAATTTCTAGCCTTTTGGCTGTCCGATCAAAGAATCATTCAAAAAAAGAAATGTAGCTAATATTACCTAGAATTTATTTATCATACTGAAAATAAAAGGTATAGTCAGTTGTGCATTGCATTGAAAGATTCAGTACCAATGCATAATAGGTTCAGTATTCTCTGTTGTATACTGCACATTTTTGCAATGCATGCAGTCAGAAAGCTTTGTTACCAGCCCTGAGTTTCAGCCACTATGCCAAACCAGCCTGGATTACAATCATCAGGTTACGTCAGTTGTTTGAGTAAAGACAAAAACATCTGCAAAATGTACAGTTTGCAAATCAGGTTTATTGGCAAAATTTACAAACGTTTAGTGGTTTGCAATGAACAAGTCAAATAAAAGTAATTGAAATGGCTCAACACAAAGGTTTCCCCAAATTCAACTTTTAATGACTTCTGCAGTCTCAAAATTATTCAACCCCCCCGAATAGAATCCCTCACAACAGCACAAATCTGCAAAACAGATGTTGTCTCAAGCACACCTGATCCAACTAATCAAGGACTTCATTCATTGCACCAGGTGTGCTTGAGCTAGAACACATTAACTATCTGAACTGGCTAGGCTTGTTGAGTGTCACGTTTGACTGCATGTTAGAAATAAGGCTAAGTCAAAAGAATGGTCCAGAAAGTTGAGAGAAGATATGTGAATCGCCCTTCACAAACAATGAACAGAATACAAAAAGATAGCGAAGACACTAAATGTTCCTAGAGACACCGTTGGAAGCATAGTTCGCAAGTTCAAAGTTGAAGGAACAGTGGTTACACTAACAGGATGTGGAATAGAAAGGAAGCCATCAACTGCTGCAACCAGATTTCTGAGAAGGCAGGTTCAGAAAAACCCTCGAGTGACTGCAAAATACCTGCAGCAAAACTTGGTGGGAACAGGCGCTGGGGTTTCAGCTTTCACAGTAAGGCATGTACTAAACGCATGCGGTTTCCATGCCAGAACTCCAAGACGTACACCACTACTGACCCGAAAGCACAAGAAAAGTGCTCAAAATCATATAAATAAGCCACAGATGTCCTGGGATTCTTTTTTGTGGAGCAATGAAACAAAACTGGAACTTTTCGGCCCTATGGATCAGCGGTATGTCCGGAGGAAGAAGAATGAAGCTTACGCTGAAAAGAACACTCTGTCTACAGTTCATCATGGTGGTGTTTGGTGATGCTCGGAGGCAATGGAAATCTGCAGCGTGTGGAAGGCAATATGGATTCATTGAAGTATCAGGAAATCTTAGGAGAAAACGTCATGCCGTCAGTGAGGAAGCTGAAGCTTGGTATTTGAGTATAAAACATTGGACCTTCCAACAGGACAATGATCCCAAGCATACCTCAAAATTCCACCAAGGCTTGGTTGCAGAAGTCATCCTGGAAGATTCTACAGTGGCTATCACAGTCACCTGACTTGAACCCCATAGAAAATCTCTGGTGGGATTTAAAGGCGGTGGTTGCAGCCCACAAACACAAGAATATTACTGAACTGGAGGCCATTGCTCATGAGGAATAGGCTAAAGATTCCTCAGAAACGCTGCCAGAAGCTGATGTCTGGTTATATATCTTGTTTGCAGTAGGTCATAACAGAAAAGTACTAAAGATGCTTACCATGAAGGAGTTTAATAATTCTGAGACTGCAGAAGTCATTAAAAGTTGATTTTTTTTGTTGAATTTGGGGAAACCACTTGAAACATGCGCTTTGTTGAGCTATTTTAATTATTTTTGTTTGATTTGCAATGGGGGTTGAATAATCTTGATTACAACTGTAAATAAATCAAACTAATTTATATAGGGAGTAAACAGATTCACAGGCATAAATATTCAGATAGGTCAGATGTTGGAATTTACTGTGACTGTACCAGTACTGTAATAGTCTTTAAATATTTTTGGCATATGGGTATAATAGTCATTCTGTGCTATCTGATAGAAGTCTTATGTGAGGTGTATCTATATTAAGTATCTGGACAATTAAGACAAAACTTAATGCATGAACATTATCAAGTGTCTAAAAATGTTTGTTAATGCATTATAATGTATTACCAGAAAAACATTTAACAGTATAAGGCTTTTAATATATTTACATTGATTTAGTTCATCAGTTTGAATACAGCATTGTGTCAATTCTATTATTTTCATATAAATACTAAAAGGTATCAAATCTACATGATTTCTGAAAACAGGAACTTTTCACTTGTCATTAGTACAGGACATCTAAACCACGTGATTGTGGATTGTGTGTGATTGTAAAAAGGTTGTGCTAAAATTCCATTATTAAGGAATGTGGAAATCTTGAACATGAGTTAATATTGTACGGCACAAAACATATGTTGACAAGATTATTTTAGTTGTACACTTATATAAATAATTTACATTTGTATGCCCGGTGCTATAATGCAAACTTTAAACAGTTTCTAACAATGAACATTTTTCTGAGAAGCACCTTATAAGTTGAGAATTTCATGACCGAGGGTCTTGAGTCTTCTATAGTGGTTCTTCACTGTTGTGGGATGGCATCTGCTACTGTTTGTTCAGTCCTCTCTGTCCCAGCAGAGCTCTTGCAGTTCTCCGGTTTACTACCCAGCTGATGGCCATACTCAAACTTGATCCTCAGTTCTCCAACCTGTGAGTGCGGAAGGATGTCTGGAATCCATTCGATCACAAAGGGCACTGGCTCCGTCTGCTCAGCAGCACAGGTCCCTGAGGGACGAATACCACAGCGTTTTAGTTATACAGTAAAGCAGAATACTTGGAGTGATAACTATCCCCAGGCCTGGCTCCTGTCAGGAGCTTGGCCCACCCTGGCCCCACGCCAAATAACAACCAATTTCAAAACTGGTGTGATGTTCAGAGTCGGCACTTTCAAAACACCCTACTTTCGGATACCATACAGTATCTGAGTATCCGAATTCCACCAGGAATTTCACTTGGCCCACCTTATATCTCAAAGCTGGAGCCAGGCCGAATTATCCCCTGGTAGAAACACCTCCAAGTGCCTTCCTCAGATACTAAATGGTGATAGTTCATGTCTTATTTCATGCCAGTGTTATGCTAACCCATCATAAAAAAAAAAAAGAAAAAAAAAAAAAGTCATCATTACATAAAGTAAAAAAAAAAAAAAAAAAATCTAAATTCGTAGAAATTAAAGGGGTGGTATAATGACCTTTTCACAAGATGTAAAATAAGGTCTTTGACGTCCCCAGAGTGTGTATGTGAAGTTTTAGGTCAAAATACCCCACAGATATTTTTATATAGCATGTAAAAATTGTCAGTTTTTGAGGGTGAGCAAAAACGCACCGTTTTGTGTCTGTTCCTTTAAATGCAAATGAGCTGCTGCTCCCGGCACAGAGGGCGGAGCTTCAAGAGCTTGCATTCACATGGACATGCACTGAACATTTCTAAAACTTTTAGCTTTTTATGTTCAAAAAGGATTCAGACAATGATGGAGAGACTCAAGAAGAGGTGACAACATGTAGAATGCAACAGGACGTTTCTGAATGGTTAGTTGATGAATTTATGTAACTTGTGTAGTTATCTTCTAGTCATTGATTAGCATATTCTGTCTTAAAAATCTATAAATCGTGTTCAGGGGGCGGGGTAATTGTAAATTTTAGGGTTAGTGATGTCACTAACCCGGGAGGAATGTCGTGTAGTCCCTACCAGCCATTTGTTGTAGTCCTTAAAAAGTTAATTCTTTAAAAGCAAATATCTCCCTTTGCTTTGAACTTTGAGCATTGTAACTTTGCAGATGTTGTTAATGCTCAAACAGCAACATTACACACTAACTAAAGTTAAAAAAGTGAAATCCTTTAAGAAATAATTATGGGATAGTCAAAATTATGAAATACTAAGTCATAGTCTAAAACGAAACAATTATGACAGAAAGATTAAATTATGAGACACAAAATAATTATGAATCTGACATCATAGTAATTATTAATTATAAATATTATCTTATAATTATGGCTTGTCATAGTTTCAACCAAATCATGATTTTTTTTTTTTTCTTATGTGGCTGAAATGGGCTTCCACAGAGTCAAGTATTCCAGAAAGTGGTGTAATAATATATCTGGATACTGTATTGAATATAATGTAGAATCTTTCTGTTGTGGCACCTAAAACATTTCCGCTTTGAAAACTGAAAATCAATCTCATATTTTAAGAGAAAATTGGGTATTATGATATCGAACACGCAGAGAAAAAAAAAAATCTTGCTAACCTATGAGTTATGAAGAAATGTTTGAAAATGTAAAATTACCATGGTTTGACCATTTTTTGCTTTGGTCATGTCATGTGATATATAATTAATAAGGCATATGACGCATTGTCATGCCAACAACAAGCAATATTGTAGCATGTTTGATCAGGAATCAAATAGAAAGTTCTTTTAGCCAATGGAATCACTTTGGGGTCCATTGGGGATGTGAATTGAAAGGGGAATGTGATTTGGCACAATCCAAGAACCCATAAATCCGATTCTATACAAAGGGTATGTTTACATGACAACAATGTACAAAAATTGAAAAGTTTTTCCTTTGTGTTTTCACGTACAGACGACAACATTGTCAAAACGTTCCCCGTTCACATGAATCTATGAAAACGACAAAAAAAAAGCTGTATTATGCTGCCAGGCCAGTAGTTGGCGATGTCACTTTGTAAAGAAACAATACAGGTCTATAGACTGAACACGTAATACGCAGGCGCATGATGTCAGTGTTTTCACAAATTTGCATTTTTATAGTTTACATGGGAGACGATAATGGTACAGTTTTCAAAAACATGCACTTTGAAACCCATTTTTTTTTTATTTGTGTTTTCAGGGCCCCAAAACGGCACTGTTGTGTAAATGAACAGCCAAACTGCATAAAAAGTTTTTAGTTTTAGATTTTTTAGTTGAAAACTGTGTCATGTAAACAGCCCCTAACTGAACACATCCACTTACCCACTCTGAGGAAGGTGCGTAGCTCCAGTGGTCTGATGGCCAGAGGCTTATTGGTGCGTGAATGGTGGCTGGTGTCTGATCCAGGATCAGGAGGGGTCTCCCGGCAGCGGTACAGTGAATAGGAGCCGTCACTGTTCTTCACAAAACTCTGAGTGAGTTCCAGAGGTAACTGTTCAAACAGAGTGCCCTCATTTAGAGACTGCCCACAGATGCTATGGCCATTAGTGAGGATCTGAAAATGCAGAAAACGGGTACACACCTCTGGTGTATCAAAGATTCGTTTCACGTGCATCAGGTTGGTAATGTGCCAGGTGTATTTAGAGAAAGAGCCCAGAGGCAAAGCATCATCACGCACAAATGCTAAAAACACAGAAATGACAGAATATTAAACCAAGGTATAACAAGATTGATAATCAGAATTAGATTGTTAGCACATGATCAATGGCTACACATATTATACTTACTGGTGGTGTAGTTGGGGAGTCTTCTTTTTTTTGAGCCCAATGATAAACGCTGCTGTAGGGCATTGAAGAAAGACTGAGGGATGTGGAACACCAACGGCTCTGGCTTGCCTGTTCACATCAAACTTCAACTTCAGTGTTAACTCAACATTCTAATCTGAAAATCTGATACAAAAATGTTGTTGTATGTGAAAATCCCAGTAGATCAGCAGTTTCTGAAATACTCAGACCAGCCCGTCTTAAATCACCTTTCTTCCCCATTCTGATGCAAGGTTTGAACTTCAACAGATCGTCTTGACCATGTCTACATGCTTAAATAAACTGATTTGTTGCCATGTGATTGGATGATTAGATATTTGTGAAAACGAGCAACTGAACATACATACACACACACACACATATATATATATATATATACACATATACATATACGAAAGTATACAATATATTGACATAAGAAAAACATTTATATTTATATATTTTATGACCATTTAGATTTAGTATATTCTTGTATGACTTTTTTTTTAATATATTTATAAATCATAGTAGTATTTGTTGTTCTGCCCTTTTCATAAAAAAAATAAAAATAAAAAAAAGGTAGGATGATTCTCATTATTGTGCTTAAAGGAGAACTCCATTCAATTTTAACATTGAGCTCATTTTTGTGTAAATTTGGAGTGCTGTCAATACAGAGAACAACGACAAAAATCGGTGTTGCCTACACCGTGTTATCCTCTTTTTAAAATTCTTCCTGTTTTCGGTCGAAGTCCATAGTAATCGATTGTCGAGTTCACACGCATAGGTTTAGTTACCTATGATCACGCGCGTGAACTCGACAATCGATTACTATGGACTTCGACCGAAAACAGGAAGAAAATACAGGTATGTGCGCTGGCTGAAATAACATCATTTTTATTAATATCTTTCACATCTACTGCAGTCAGATTCACCCATGATCACTCTGAAGGAATCACTCACATGACCTGTGCACTTGTAATGACACATCAAGGATGTTAAGAGGCTAAAAGCAGGTTTAAAACTTGCCCCATTGAAGTCAACAGGGTGCAAATTTTAAAAAGAGGATAACACGGTGTAGGCAACACCGATTTTTGTCGTTGTTCTCTGTATTGACAGCACTCCAAATTTACACAAAAATGAGCTCAATGTTAAAATTGACCGGAGTTCTCCTTTAATTGTCATAAAAATATTGTCAAATATTGAAAAACGGCAAATATAGGAGAAATCTTAATTGTCCTAATATATGTTGCATTCAAGTTCTCCTGGAATGTCTGTAATTACAACGTCACAGGTGTTTCAAATCACTTTGGTTGGGGCAAGAAGGAAATGCACCTTTTCGACAAAAAGCACCTTTTTACTCTACTCTACAAAATGATTATCAAATTATCTTCTTTTTTTTTTAATCTTGAAGTGAAATATGACCCAGACATAACAGGTTTTTAACAGGCTTTGTGAGAGTCGCCCTAATGTTTTCTTACCATCAAACTGGAAGTGCATCGTCTGATGGATCCTCTCTGTAACACTGGCTAACCACTGCTGGAAACCCAAAGACACATGTGTCTCATCCACCGGCTGGCTGCTTCCTGTTTAATTCACCCGACGACATTACACACATCAAAAACTGCAAATTATGATAATGAAAGCCATGTGTACGTCATTTGTATTTTCAAACTTAAAGGGGTAATGTGATTATAAATCTCTCAACATCTGTAACAGTGCTAAAGAACAATGACAGCCAGAGTGCTAGAAAAAGAAACAGAAAGAAAAGAAAAGCTAAATCGTGTAAGAGGAGATATTTGGAGCACCTGGGTTCTTAATTCCAGTAGAACTGGAGTGTTTTCTGTGAGTGGGCTTGCGCTGGTTTAGGGTGGGAGCAGAAGTGTCTTTGACAGCCAGAGGAGAAGCAGAGGACACAGAGGAAGCTGTGTGAAACAGTGACAGGTCCAGAAAGCCAAAGAATAAAATAGGAATACAGATTACAGAGGAGGTGGTCAGTAACCACAGAACATAACAGCAGCATTTAGACATCAACAACAGATTTCAGTGGGTGGTAAAGAAGAGGCTCTAGGCGCTATTCATTATGAGCCCCACACAGAATTTGCATTTCAGAAAGCTCAAAATTCAAATATCCATCATTCACAAAATCCCCTGCTTCCTTATTTGTCTGTTTATCAAACATTCTGATGAATTTTATGTAAATGTATGTAAGTTGCTGCAAGTATGTCACACATTTTTCCATTCCAGTTGAACACCCCTTTTTTTAAAAGCACCTAGCAACATAACTAGCGACTTTTTGGACAAACCACAGCTATTTTCCATAGAAAATATTTGGCTTAATCATCACTGACTGAAAACAGAATATCCTTCTTGTGGTTTGTTACTCAGATGGTGGTTATGCACGGTGTGCGAGAAAAATTAAGAAAGATATTTTGTAATTTCTAACCTTCTCTATGAGTGATCATTTTATACGTAAATATAACCAAAATCACAGCACAGCCATTGTCTTTAACTTATGTCTGTGGTGACTTTATCAGATCAAAATAAATAAGGATTTTAGAATTTCATACTCAATTCGTTGTCAGAAAAATATGTAAATGAGAACAGCTTTATTCGTAATTTGTCTGTATTAAAATATAGTATGTGAGAACAGAGAGTAGGAGAGAAGTAAATAGATGTAAAGGGTTAAAGCAACACTAAGGAACTTTTCCTCTTCAGTCACCCTAGGGGTTGGAAGCGGAATTGTCCATTACCGCTGTCGTAAATAATTTTGCCGCCCGCAGCCTACTGTCGCATGCACGCTCGCTGTTTATCTAGCGCCGGCTTTGGAATGAACGATGTCCACAGACAAGGTAGAGTATGTTGCTTGATTTCATGAAAGTATGATGTATTGCGACATCAGAAACAAAGAAAAACAAAATAATTACTATTGTAACGCTTGACGTAAAGCAAGTCAAATTGGTAGTTTTCTTATGCCTCATTCGAACTACAGAAACGCGACCCGGTTTGGCAAACTTGCATAGTGTGGTTATAGCAGATATACGCCAGCAAAGCGAATCCAGAAGTGCCTTTCACCCTGTTACGACTTGATGAACCACTCATACGATTTTGGAAACATTATTTTAAGGTAAAAAAAAATTTCCTTAGTGTTGCTTTAACACCAGGCAGAATAAAAATACAATGCAATCACGGCATTAAAGGAGTAGTTCACTTATGAATTAAAATTTCATAATAATTTACTCACCCCCATGTCATCCAAGATGTTCATATCTTTCTTTCTTTGGTCGAAAAGAAATTAAGGTTTTTGAGGAAAACATTTCAGGATTTTTTTCCAAATTGGTTTCAATGCATCTTCAAAGGGCTCTACACGATCCCAGCCAAGGAATAAGGGTCTTATCCAGTTATGTAGTCATTTAAAAAAAAAAAAAAAAATTATATATAGATATTTACTTTTTAACCACAAATGCTTGTCTTGCACGTCCACGACTTCATGCATTACGTAATCACGTTGGAAAGGTAACGCATAGGTGGAAAATGTAGGGCGAAAAAGTCCATCTCATTTTCTCCTCAAACTTCAAAATTGTCCGACATCGTTGTTTTACCTTTTATTTATTTATTTTGTAAAGGCATTTGATTTAGTCTTTGCACGTTCGCTTTGTAAACACTAGGCCGGTACTTCCGCCTCAGACCCTTATTCCTCGGCTGGGATCGTGTAGAGCCCTTTGAAGCTGCATTGAAACTTCAATTTGGACCTTCAACCCAGTGATATCCGTTGAAGTCCACTATATGGAGAAAATCCTAAAATCTTCCTCAAAAACCTTAATTTCTTTTCGACTAAAGAAAGAAAGACATGAATATCTTGGATGACGTGGGGGTGAGTAAATTATCAAGAAATTTAATTCTGGAGTGAACTAATCCTTTAACATGCTAATTAGCATCATCGTCTAATCATCCAATGACATTTAGCCATTTCAAGCGGACTTTCCACTGAAATTAGTTGGCAACAGTGGGCCCGAGACAATCTGTGGACGGCTGGTCAGAGAAACTTACCCATAGACGACTCCATAAATTTGAGTCTCTTGGAACGATGAGAGATGGAGGGCTCAATGTGCTGCTGAGATATACCGAATGCTGTGGCATCTGCCCTGTCCTGCAGTCCTGGACATACACAATAATAACAGATGACAGTCATCTCTGATGCATAGAAAAACACTACAGGCACCATATATAGAGCTGTACCAAACCTAGCTACACACAAATGCTTGCAGGAATAGGAATAGAAACTCTTTTAAGATAGCTAATTCTTGCCAACACGTAAAGAAGCATTGCATGTATCCTTAATGGAGAAGGCAATTCCAGAACTGACTGCGATAAACTCTGTGCAAAAAAATTGTCAAGAGGAAATTTTTTATATATTAATATGCTTCATTCAGTACCAAGAAGTATCAATAAAAAGTTCAGTCTTTTAAAATGTCTGACCAATTATTCATCTACTATATATTTGTGTATATATAATTAGATAGCAGAGCATCATGGTAACATCAAAAATGTCTCCTGTGTGCACTTCACATAAGGAGCACTATTTCTGAACTGTACAAGTTGCTTCCATCACTGAACTTACTTAAGAGGACCTATGACATTTTTTTTCTTCTAGATCTGCAGTACAGCCGAAACAAACTACAGAAATAAAGGTGACTATATGGAGCTTTTCCAAATCTGTCACTTTTGGAACCTAGGTTAGGATGCAACCTTAGGGCAGGGATAGCCAACCCTGGAAGACTACCTTCCTGCAGATTCAGTTTCAAGCCTGCTACAACACACTTGAATGTTTTTCAAGTAATCCTGGTTTAGGTGTGCTGGACCAGGAGAAGTGTTGGCTAACTCTGCCATAGAGCTGCGCTGGTCAACTCTGGCCCTCGATATCCACTTTCCTGCACAGTTTAGCTCCAACCCTAATCAAACACACCTGAACAAGCTAATCAAGGCCTTCAGAATTACTAGAAAGCTACAGGCAGGTGAGTTTTATCAGGGTTACAGCTGAACTCTGCAGGAAAGTCAATCACAAGGGACAGAGGCCCTAGACAGAAAGGAGGTTCACTAGGTCAGTGGTTCTCAATTCCAGTCCTGGCGACCCGCACCGCTCTGCACAGTTTGTATTTCTGTCTTATTTGTCACACTCAGTTCAGATCATGGAGATTTCTCCTAATGAGCTGATGATAAGTGATGGTAAAATGAAGCTTTGTGAGGCTTTCCTCTCAAATGTATCGTAAAATGGTACATTACTCAAAGCTTTGGGACACGGTGCACATTAACGACATCTTGTGGTCAAAAGGTAGAAAAGCTGCCTTTACGTCCCAGAAGACCCAGACATTTTTAGATTGTTTCATTTAAAAAAATCAGTTTGTGCTACAAAAACCATATGTATATGGCAATAAGTCAATAAAAGTATGTAGTCTATATAAATAAATGTCTTTCACATGTCATGAAACTGTATGAATAAATGAGTCTGGGAAAAAAATTTGCTTGTGAACTGGGGATTAATATTAATTGATGTGCACAAAACTACACTTGTAAATATTCGTATTATGTTTTATTCTTATCAAAGTGAATGACTCTGGAAACCTGCACAAGGGGTTCCCAGTACAGTGCTTCACTGTGAGATGTTTGTTTGTTTGTTTTTTTATACAAGCTTCGAAGCCGAACGTCACATCACTGTTGATGATCTAATGATTAGGTGTGTTAGAGATAAGAGACATGTGCAGCCACAACCACTGCACTATGTTTTTCAGAATAGAGCTTATGTGGATGGATGGAGATGCAGACAACCTAAATCAGGGGTATCCAATCCTGCTCCTGGAGGGCCACCATCCATCCAGCAGAGCTGAGCTCAAATCCTACTCAAACACACCTGAATCAAGAGGTGCGTGTCAATCAGCTTCCTAGGTCGTGAATCAGTATATTGTGTACTCGAATTAGGTTATTGCCTGGCTCAATACACATTGGGACACTGATGGCTCAATTTCAGGTGACATCAGGGAATTTCAGGGGGACAGAGGTGTTGTATAATGCTTTACAACAAAAGTATGTAGGCCTACATTGCCATTTGCACATGTAACATGCATTACATTCTAATTCAGGTATCATGAAGTAATGAATAACTTCTCACATATTTGTCCACCATGGTTAGTGTTTTATCAATATGCTCTAGTCAATAGTTAGATCATGTTAGTGAATGATACACATAACTTTATTTGACCTAATAAAAATTAATTGGACCTATGAGGATTCTGAAGTAAAAAGTGCTTATAGAAACTAATGCAATTTTCATGCACATCTAATTGACGCATAAACCGAGCGTTCTTATTTTGTTGTTGTTGTTAATATTATTATTTCAGCAAACAGTTTGTTTCGTATATTCAGTTAAAAAGCATTAAGTAAGAGCTGGGTATTCTAGCATATTTAAAGTCCCCCTGTGGTGAAAATCAAGGTTTTAATGTTGTTTATATGTATATGTATATGAGGTGTTTTTAAATATGCTTTAAGACAAACCAAGTGCAAATTCAACAGTATTGCAGTGTTTTCTCCTTAAAACTGCAGTGAACCAAACACAGTCTCAAAAACACGGTTTAAAATCGCTGGTGTTTCTGACGTCACAAACTACCTTGTAATCAATCATGTCAACGAGTGAGTGGAGGCGGGCTAATTTGCATATTCATAGAACCATGTATTCTAAATGAAGCAAGGGTGTAGTTAGATTAAAGCTATTTTAAGACATGGTGATCAAAAATTAGTTTTAAGGGATAAAATGATTGACTACAGGCCAGGGGACTTTAACTCAACTGCTCAGGTAATGTCAATGTTATGCCTCATTTCAGGGGAGGCAGAAATTACAATTTAAAACCAGTCAGAGCTATAGAAATCTCTCTTTATATTTACAAGTAAAGCTTCATATTATAAGCATATATTACAATGCTACTTTCTAGACCCCAAACTGAGGTGGCTTGTGCAATTAGTTGCATGCTTGTGCTTCAGAAAATGTGATGTATTTCCCAGTAAGTGCATTGTGGGATTTTTTGGGGAGTGAAAGTTCCAGAGCATTATAAGGATATTGCTATTTAAACAGCTCTTGAAATGGCCGACTCCCTGATCAGTTTCCTAGTACTCCGGCCACTGAGATGCACCCAACGGTCTTAGGGGCTGTTTACACGACCCTGCTTTCAACTAAAAACAGAAACCATTTTATGTGTTTTGGACGTTCAAAAGTTTTGATGTTTACAAGACTACTGCATTTCGTGGGCCAGAAAATGTGAACTTTTGAAAATGGGTTTCAAAGTGCAAGTTTTTGAAATTGATACCATTATTAACTCTGTGTTAAATAATTATGGATTTTTGAAAATGACCTTTCATGTAGTGTGTAACATAGCTCTAAGTGAATGAAAACATCCTGCAAAGTTTTAAATCTGAAAGTGCACCGTGTATAAAGTTATTGTTTTTCAAAAGTAAGAGTCAATGAAATGAATTGGTTTCCAAACGAGTCATAAGCCGTTTCGTTGTGATGTCAAGACGAAACATTAGCATATTGCCCGCCCACTTATTGCGCGCTCAGACACCAGGGGAAACTTGAACCTCAAACTGGCAGCTGATTCCTGTGGATACTGGATAGCATCATGTCAAGAAGACGCTGTGCTCTACAATGTGAAGGTAAAGGCAGTTTTTTTTTTTTTTCACTGCCCAAGGACGAGCATGTGAAGAATCAGTGGTTAAAATTCATCTTTACCATGATATCACAGCAATATAATCCTAAACTTTTGCTGTGTTCCCTTTATTTCACTAACGACTGCTTCTCAAATCTCGGAGTTCAATGCAGGATTCGCAAAACGCTTGCTCTCGAAAGATGGTGTTCAAAATACTTAGTTTTGAGTTTTATATTGTGTAGGTCTCCTGCTATCTGACGTTATCACTGTCTTACTTAAATACTTCTGCTAATCAGTTTGTGGACCACTATTACCTATAACTGTGTATATTAATGCAGATTGTCTGTCACTCTCACTACTTTGAGGAAAGATTAAGCATGGAGCAAGATTTGTTTTACAAACGTTTTTGTTACATCAGTCATTCACGCTAGAGCTCGGCTAATGTATACATGTATACAGTTTCCACGTGTTCACCGCAATATATTACAAAAATACTCAGTAAATAAATTAAAATAATCGGTTTGTTGATGGACATGCACTTGTTAATGCTGATGGTGAGGAATTACAGTTGCAACATCTCATAATGTACCTCAAACTGAGTAGTGTATCACTGAGAAACATTGAGTCCTGCTCGAGTCGTCCTTGCGATGGAGGTTCTGGTTGAATAACTAGTTCTTCCAGTGTTTCATCATCGGACTCGCGCTCGCATTGATATGGTAAAATCAACGTCATTGTTCGTTACTGTGTTTATTTTAAGGTGTAGGAAGCCTCAGGACACGCAATCGCAACAGACTGAGCTGTCTGGCCAATCAGAGCAGAGTAGCTCACGGGAAAGGAGGGATTTAGAGAGATTGATTCATTTGAGAATCATTGAAAAATGTGGTGATGTGCAAATGTATATTATGAGGAAATTAAAGTGTTTTTTTTACCTTTGATGCATGTAAACCTGTTATAGGAGACTCCAAAACAACATTAAGAAACTTTAAAATAGCATAATAGGGGCACTTTAACTACAAAAATGCACATTTGTGAAAACAGTGACGTCACGCGCATGCATGCGCATTATGTGTTCAGTCTATAGGCATATAGTTGTTGTTTTTTTTACAAAGTCACCTCGCCAACTACTGGCCTGGCATATATACGTGTGAACAGGGATCGTTTTGACAACGTTGTCATCTGTACACAAAAAGTTTTTAGTACATTGTTGTTGTGTAAACGTACCCTTAGAATTACTAGAAATCTAGTAATACTAGATCTACTACTGCCTAAATCTACTAAATACTATATCTAGTAATACTCTTGCAGGATTGGAGACCCCTGAGCTAAATGGTTGACTTACCATTCATGTTGTAGTTGAGGAAAGCTGAAAACTCAGTGGCAAGCTTCTCATCACTCGTGAAGGCACAAACGCAGGCATAGAAGTGCAGGCAATGTTCAGGTAAGCTGTGCTCATGGGAATTTTCTCGTTCTTTGATATTAGAATGACCCCCACTCCTTGCCCCCAAATCCCCCTTGCCATTGGGTGCGTAGCATGCACAGCGAAAGGGAGCAGTACCCTCAGTCTTCTCTTTAACACTAGATAAGCCTACCGTCAAATGCAGCAGTCCCAGAGGGTGGGCTTCACCTGGCTGGCACTTCACTATTAGGGTACCTTTGGAGACCCTCTGCACTAAGGGTCCCGGTGTCTCTGTAGCCAGCCTCCACAACTCTTCCTTGGCCTGGGAAGTGGCCACCAGGGCCTCCAGCACAGAGCTCTTGAGTGGCAGAGGAGTTGCTTGGGTCTGACACTCCATTGCTTGCTTCACATGGGTACAGGGACTTTTGGATGTTTGCTGATTGGTTCCTTCAACTGTCGACTCGCTTTCGTTCTGCTGGCAAGAGGGCATGTAACAGCGACCGAGGTTGACACGTGTCAGCAAGGTTCCATCTGCAGTAGTAATAGCTGTATCCGTGAGGACTAACTCAACAAAGCCCCGCTGTTCTGAGCCACGTCCCCGCTGACGCACAGAGAATACCTGCGGCCCTCCAGCTCTACCACCTTCGCTGTCCGTCACAACTCGAACCACTTCAGACACCCCTTTCTTCAAACGTCCCGTCTCATGGTCCCCATCCCTGAAGATTGTTCCACAGGCCTTGTTCTTGCAGCTGAGACCGCGAGTGCCGTTGTAAATACCACACTGAGGGCACTTGCGGATGCCTCTTAAGGTAGCCTTGCCCAAGTTGGACAAGAACGCAGGAGTCTTCCGTTTGTCCCGAAGTTTCCCGCTTAAGTTACTGGAGGTTTGAGCGACAGGAGAAACCACCGTTTGTGTCGCCAGCGGCATTCCAGAATTTACCAGAGGACCATCCATTGTTATCACACACACTGAAATCGAGAGTGATACAGAGAACAATTTTATTTTTCATGAACTAGGCGGGAGCCCTAAAGCAAAATACTGTTTAAGAACTGTAGTGCTATTACGGTACAGTGCAGTGGAATCATTAGACCCTTTTTACAGGAGCACAAACCCCAGTGAATCGCTGTCCCAGTAAAATATTACTGAAAAATCCTTGTCTGAGGGTGGAGATTACCATATTCAATGTAAATGTTTGCAAAAAGCTCTGACATTGTTCATGATTCAGATTGATTAATTCAAACAATTCACACACAACACTAAATCGTTTGAAGTGGTTTTTCACCTCTAAAAAGCAACAGGATACTTTAAAAGACAGTAAACAAAAAGAGCGCTGAATAAGGTGAATGTTTACCTCCAATCTATTGTTGGAAACAAAATTTGCTAAATTTTGTCTTCTATAATTTGTCAGCAATGAAGCAGCACTTCATTCGCATGCAACTTGTGAATGACTTATACTGTAAGTAAAGACAATTCACATAATTTACATAACAGTATTTTTTTATATGGGGGCAGGGCTTTTTATATGGGGCGGGGCGGGGTTGGGTGTGCAACAGTACTGATGAAAGGCTAAAAATGCTCCTGGTACTATGATAGTATCAAGTTGCCATGACACTGAATGTCTAATATTAAAATGCCATGGTATGTGCATGCTACTTCAAAGAATACCACAGAAGGCTACATGTTCAAAAAACCCTGTTGGCAATCTTGGCATATCACATAAAATAAAAAATAAATAAAAACATACTGTATTGCCACGGTGGTACTGTGGTACCATGGTACTGTATTTGGCTAATCTAAGACAATAACTCTTTAAGTATGATGAATGAGGATCAATTAAAATGATTAAAACTGATTAAATGATCGACCATAACCCTCATCATAGGTCTTAGTAAAACAATGATTTACACGCTTCATAAAGTAAATTTAAATAATAAATACAAAAAAAAACATTAAAATGTTTCTTCAAATTCTTCCACAAATTCTTTGCACAAATCGCATGAAAATGTCAGACATGTTCCTGCAATTACACAGTATAGATTGACAAAGCATTGAAATGACATCGAGTTTAACCTTAGCTGTGTGACAGTGAATGAATGCAATGAAGTAAATGATGATGGGAGACAGGCCAACCTCTACAGGGGCGCTTTCCAGACGCTCAGTGGTCAGATCCCACGGAGGATTTCACTTCAGAGACTCAGCAACCGTCGCCATTCCTCCTTACATACAGACGCTCTGCTGCGGCTGTAACGAGCTTTCCGATTGGCCATAGGGTGACCAATCAAATGCATACTGGGAACTGAAGCCAGTAGCAACTCTAAACTCATTAACATTTTGGAAATATAATTATTTTAGTTTCGCGGACTCGTTTATTTTCTTTCTGCATTTTAAGATAAAAAGTAGTTATGTAAAATAATCATGTTTTTTTTTTTACTTTTTGAATATAATTAAACTTTTTACAATTCCTTTATTTTTGCTACTTCAGATACAATTATAAACAAATTTTCTTTTACCTTCATCCTAGATATTCCATATTAAACAAATCGGTAACACTTCACATTAAGGTTTATTAGTTAACATTAGTTCATGTATTAACTAACAATGAGCAATACATTTGTTACTGTATTTGTTAATCTTTGTTAACGTTACTTAATAAAAATACAGCTGTTCATTGTTTGTTCATGTTAGTTCACAGAGCATTAACTAATGTTTACAAGATTTTAATAAAGTATTAGTAAATGTTGAAATTAACATTAACAAAGATGAATAAATGCTGTAATATACGTGCAGTTCATTATTAGTTCCTGCTCACTAATGTTAACTAATTAACCTTACTGTAAAGTGTTACCAACATATCTCGTACATTACTACATTTTTAATAAAATAGGTTAAAAATAGCGACAAACTGTATTTCTTGTGTGGTAATGATTTATCAATATTTAAGCAAATTAACTAATTTCCACCACAACCAATCATTTTGCCTAAACTAGTAACCCTAGTGTCTGAACAAGGTAGTGAAAGACAATCCAGCTCAAAGACAACAGGGCAGGCAGAAATGTTTGTTTGCATCTGCATTTTAATGGGACAAAGCAAGAATACATAATTGTAAGATGAACATTATTTTAAAAAAAAATCCTCAAAACACAAGGTCTCGATTTATTCGTAGGCACTGCCTATGTTTAATGATCATCAGTTTCTTCAAATGAAATCAACTCAAATAAGGCAACACAATTGGTCTCGTGTATTAAAACTCCAATGGGCAACAGTGCAAAATTCTGATCCATTCAGGTTTCTCGTCTTGATACTAAATACTTCATTTAAAAAAAAAAATTCAACGTTTCGATTTTATATACAGAATTAATCGCAATTCTAACAAAATGTCTGTTGCAGCGCGAGTCAGCAACTTCTTCTCCAAGAGTTCTCTGGAAGAATCCTTAAACCGTATGGACCAGCATTTAACAGCGCCACTAATGCCAAATAGTTGCAATGAAGCCCAAGCCCATTCCCCTCCCACCTATCCTCCCGCCCTCCATCCCACCTACAAAAAAAAAGCAAGCAAGCAAGCATCCATTATCAACATCTGAATTATCTTTATATAGCGTCCCAACAGTTAAACACAGTTTGGTTATTTACATACAGAATGGTATACTGTACTTGTAAGCCCTCAAAAAAAGTGGAATGCAAAACAATTTAAAATACCTAAAATTTGCGTAACATCAAATTTTTGTGAAAACGTATTAATATTGTGCAATATTCATCTGCCTTCAAGGAAAAAAATGTGGCAGTCATCCCTGCAATTGGTTTAGTTTGAGAAATTGAATGTCTAATTAAAAAAATACAACAGTTGACATCCATTTTATTCATTTTATAAACAAACAAAAAAAAAGTTGACATTTCACACGATTCGTTGGTGTCGTCGCTCCTCTCAACAAAACTATTTTGCTTTTAAAATGGCAAGTCCAAAAAAAAAGAAAAGGCAAAGCTTCATATATTACAAAATCAGCAGCTGAAATCGCTCTAAACAACCCCCCCAAAAAAAGCAAAATGGAAAAGTTGCAGTTATTGTTGATTTTATTCATTTATAGTACTTTGAGTTAAAAATGGCATAGTCCTCTCCGAATAAGTCAGTCGGACACCAGGCCGAAGACTTGTGGATTTATGTGGGTGTGTGTTAATGTGTCTGAATATGCTTGTGTATCAGGGTGTGTGGTTTAATCCCAGTGTAGGGCAACTCGAGACCCCGCAATGATGAGCAAGATCTGCCTCAAAGTCTCAAACTCAAGGAAAATTACAAGTGGAGGGTGGGGAGGATCAGGGGGGAAAAAATGGCACACCCCCTCCCCATGCCAGGCATCTTGACAGGTGTTTGAGAATGGGATGGGGGTGGTGTGTAGATCCCTGCTGCGGCCGCAGTAGAGTGCTAGAGATGTTCATCGCCCCATCAGTGTGTGTGGTATCCTGCAGTGCCCATGCTGGACTGGTTGGCTAGCACGGTTCCATTGACTCCCTGCGCAGGCTCCACCACGCCTCCGTTACTCACGGCACTCACACCAGTCCACCCAGCGCCAGCCTGTAAGTGACTACAAGACAAAGTAGCTGATAGTTGGTGGAAGAGAAGAGAGCAATTATATATATTGTATATATTGGGTTTTTATACCAGAAACATTTTCATTCTAGGCTGGTGGCCCCTCATATTGATCATATTTGGGAGTTAAAAAGCCCTGCTTTAGACAACAATTGGTTCAACCTTTTTGACTCGAAGGCCCTACGGTTTCCAACACGACATTCAAAGATAATTTGTGGTATTTCTGCTGTAATTGACAATGCTGCATGTCTTCTGACTTTATTAAACTGGGAGTATTGATATTAAAATTAACCACAATTTATTTTGATTCCAAAAGTTTAAGAACTGCATGGGGGAGGGGGGTCCAAATTAATTAAATTGAAATGCTAAAAAACATTTTAGTTGTAATAACCAAACAGAAACGGCTCTGTATAAACCTAAATGTGATCTCCATTCGTTAGAAGTATAAGAGAACTTCAAACTTAAAGGGTTAGTTTACCCAAAATGTTTAATTATCCCATAAGTTACTCACCCTCAAGTCATCCTATGTGTATCTGAATTTCTTCTTTCAGCCAAACACATTTGGAGTCATTTAAAAAAAAAAAATGAATGGTACCCTAAGGTGAATGGTACCCTAAATTTACATTTTAATAAAGGCCTTCTGAAGCGAAGTGATGTATTTTTGTAAGAAAAATTTCCATATTTATAACTTCATAAACTATAATCAATGCCTTCCGGAATCGGCGGCCTCAAAATCTAAGGTCCCATTCACTCCCATTATAAAGTTTGGAAGAGGATTTTTTTTAATTGAACTCCGATTGTGTTTGGCTAAAAGATTTGGGGCGAACTAACCTTTTAAGCAATCAAACGCAGCTGTTATAAACCTTAAATCTACATACTGTAAGGATTTGGCAACTTGAGTAGAAACCACAGTCTCTTCACACATTTTACACCACTTTATTTGGAGGAGCTTAACAGCAAACTTTTTGCACACTGATCGTAGTGTGGTAACACTGATTTCAGATTCACATGCCCCTAAACACCATGAAGAAAACAGCAATTGTAGATACAGCACACAGAGCAATTTCTACCAATTAAAACGTAATATTTGAGCTGAACTACTATGGAAAAATATGTATACATTTAGTGGTTGACCAATAAATGCCATTTTTTTAATCCGCATTGGCCACCAAGTGTCAGAAGCAGGAGCTCTATCTCGACAGCGCCAGCACTTAAGCAAAAGCTCCTGTTCCTCGATTTCATCATTTTTTTATCTTGTTTAACAGTTGTTTTAAATCATTTGACAAATGTTTGAAGCAAGTAAACAAAAAGTATATGAAATAGTATTAATAGTAATTGAAAGGCTACAGCAATAACACTTTCTCATTCTATTTGTCCAGTCATCACTGGACACGCACGACCGACAAATTTAAAATCCTTGATTTCAAACTATGCTGCGCTATTTCCAGTTGGTCACGGTCATACTCACTGTGTACTGTATGTAAAATTAGCATTACCTGGTCTATATTTGAGAAAATATGATGTCCAGAGCATAGACACTTACCAGGTAACCAAGCACACTGCTTATAATGGACTTAGTTTGTATCTTATACTTAAAAAGCAAGTAAATCTTAATTTTTTTTTTTATTCACGCTTTTTACAATTTATTTTTGAGATTACAGAATCAAGAAATTGCTCAAATGCAATCTTCTTCATTGCAAATGGAGGTATGAAGATCTGTAGACTTACTTGAAGCCCTGTTGGTTCCAAGCCTGTCCGTACACGCCGTAAGTAGGTACCTGCCAGCCGTTAGGGACATACTGACTAATTTGTTGTGCGTTGCCGTACCACTGTCCCCACTGGCCGTATGGCTGTGCGGCGAAACCAACTTTGTTCTGCTTTAAGATCAGAAAAATACAGAACATAAAATCACATGCCTATCATTTACATATGTTTATTCTCATTATGTTGGCAACAATACTTCACAAGCATGAATTCCACTATCACTTTTAATATTTTGCTGTAACATTTCTTGAATAAATCAGGGGATGCTCACCTGGGGTACCTGCACCTGCTGCATGGGGGTCACCATGTCCGTAGTCTCTTTACCCCAGTAACATTTCACTAGATGACCTTCTAAGGATGTGCCATTAACAGACACTATCGCATGAGCTGCACTTTCATGAGAGTTGAACCTACAGAGATGAAGAATGTTACATCATCCTCTGCCTTTAGGACGTGTTACCAACACGTTTCACTTAAACAACAAACATACCTCACGAATGAGTAGCCTTTGTCTGGGAACACTCTAATTTCCATTATTTGGCCAAAGGGGGAAAAGGTCTGTCTCATGAGTTGTTCTACAGCAAAAAGAGAAGAGGAGCACATTACAAAAATGACTTTCCGTTAGAATTAGCTTGCATTCAAAAGGGTTACACAGAGAGGTCCGAAACACCCTCACCTGTAAGGCCTGTAGTGACTCCACCACAATAAACTGTGCAGTTGCTGGGGCTGGACTGGTTCACTACCTCATCGAACGACAAGTGCTTTGTGTTTGCTGTGAATTTGATTAGAGAAATACTGATTAACCTTTACAGGTCTCTGTACTTTAAGTTCACACACCCTTAAAAACAAAGATACGGTTCATCTATATAATACCCTTGTATCAAACCACTGCAACAGGATCGACGTAATGGCAAACACGTTCTTGCACGTCCCATCATTAACGTCAAACATGGAGTGACATGTTTTGACATGCCATAATACAACTGAATGAGCTTTGACTTTGTGGATGACTTGAATTAAACAAAAGCTTTGTGTGAAAACATCTAATATAATGCAATAAAGTCCTGCGGACTACTTTAATGCTGCTCGTCTCATTCTTGGAGCTCAGCGGCCCAAGCGACCATAATGAAAAAAAGCAATCTAGATGTTCATACATGTTTGGAATGGAACAAAGGTTAAAGTAAATGACAATTTTCCTGTTTGGCAGAACTAACATTTTAGCATGAGTTAGGTAGGGATTTCATGATGGCAGCTAGTTTTCTCCTCATCAGTATTAGTGGAGATATCTGGCAAATGCATATGAATACTCACTTTCATAGGTGGCTTTAGGCGCTGGGGGTTTTCTTGTAGCCCAGTTAGTCCTGATCTGCCTGCCGCCCAACCACTGACCTCCCATCTGCTGAATGGCATTCTCTGCATCCTGTAAACCAGTGCAAAAACATCAGCATTGCAAAAGCTTCCGGGATATCACACACCCTGGTTCTGCTAAGTTAAAAACCTGCATTTCCTGATGTTGGAATTGTGACTCACCCATTTGTTGAAGAATGAAACAAAACCATAGCCTTTTGACTTCCCCGTCGCCATGTCTTTCACTACACGTGCATCTCTGAGAAAAAAAAGAGCAAAAGTGTAACGTTTTGAGAAAAGAGAGACCATTTAAATTATAAAGAATTACAACGAAATACTTGAGATTTAAACATCACTGAGGGTAAAGTCTTTAAATGTTATGATGTGCAAAACAAAACACCGCTGGCTATCGAAAAAACGCTTGTTACTAAATAAAACAAGTGTTAATAAGACAAAAAGAAAAAACTGACAGTGCCAGAAAACCATTTCTATGAGTTTAAATCCTACACTATTTAACAAAGCAAATAATCAGATATCTGCTTATTTAATAAAAAACTGAGTTATAAAACCAAACCGAAACTGGGGTAATGGACAAAAATGTAGACGTTGACCGTCTTTGCATTATCCGTATATGATCACATATGATCCATACATACACATATATATATATATATATAAAAAGGCAAAACAGTCAAAGGCATTTGCATAATTGTACACTAAAGCCAGTATTGTGTAAGGTCGTTTAAACAGACTCAATGACTCAAAGTAGTTGAATTCACCACTGGGGTGTGGAAAATGGGATTTTCTTTATTTAAAATGCATCGTGTCACTTACGATATCCTCCCAAAGGGTGCAAAGGCAGCTCTGATATCATCAGTGGTGATTTCTGGACTGAGGTCTCCAACAAAGACGTGGAAGTGATCTAAAAAGCACCAGACAAGAGTTACTTGGATTGAAGAATTAATTTCTAATAATTCAGACATTCAGTGGGTATAAATTAGTGACAGCCTATTAATCAGATGATATCTGGCCTTCATTAGGCATTGAGGAACATGAAAAGCAACTCACTGCTTGTGTCTTTTTTCTGGCTGCTTGGTGATGTAGCCCAGTTCACCTTTACCTCCTAGGAGAAGGGTATAGGGAGGAAAAGATTGAAAGAAATGTTAGAAATGATAAAGACATGTTCAAGTCGCTGCTCTCTACTTATCTGACAATAAATCACTCTCCTTAACAAAATGGATGTTTGAATGTACAGCAGAGAGGAGGGAGACCTGACGATACTCAATTCACACTTAGCTGTCCTAGTGAGAACTTATTTGAACAAGCAAAACAATCTTGGTAGTAAAAAGGTCCAAATAACAAGGGACTTACAAAACAAGTGAAATTACCAACTTGTATTACTCCTCAAATGGTCCTTCATTACCTGTTGAGGATAAAATATTTTGTACTGAATAGGCATAAGACGCTTAATCTGCCTCTAATGTATAATCTATTGGAAATAGACTTGTGGATTCATATTCTAGATATTTGAAAGAATAATATCGAATACACACTACTGGTCGAAAGTTTGGAGTCAATAACTTTTTTGGAAGAAATTAATACTTTATTCAGCAAGGATGCATTAAAAGTGACACCAAAAAAATTAAACTAAAATAAATTTCTCTTTGGAACTTTCTATTCAAAGAATACTGAAAAAAATTGATGGATACCACAAAAATATTGAATCGGTATTTAGGAATGATTTCTGAAGGATCATGTGACACTGAAAACTGGAGTAACAATGCTGAAAATTCAGCTTTGCCATAACAGAAATAAATTACATTTTTAAAATGTTTCAGTATAGTTTTATTTAATGCCATGTCAACTTCAGTGGCTATCATCGTGGCAAAAACTGAATTACAAAAATACAAATTACATATATAAAATAAAAATTACTGTTTTTAGTTTTTTTTTTTTAACAAAAGCAGAATTGGTAAGCATAAGATGTTTTCAGTAAAAAACATCAAAGTCTTACCAACCCCAAACTTTTGAATGGTAGTGTATATGAAAACATCTTGAAGCATAAAATTAAAAAGCTATACAGGTGATATGACTATAAGAATGTGTCTTGCGTACAATAAAAAAAAAAAGAAGTGGGCTGGTGCGTTAAGTCAGTCAATTTCACTGGATTTCTTGCCTGTGCTTAAGCATAAAATTCACATTTCAAGGAAGCGATTCATCGAACAATGAACATACAAAAGCATGGGTCAACAAGGTCAGGCCACAGAGCTGAATCTTTTCATGAATGATGTAGCATTGTCTCTAATCACTATTTTGGCAAATCTGAGTAAACTATAATGAGATTTATATGGCCTGAAACATTTAAAAAAAAAGTGAAAAACCTCTGGTCAACATGAAAAATGTCAAAATCTCTCTCTCAGTGCACATTGCACATCCAGCATACAGGCATTCTACTTCACATAAAGTTTGCAGAAGATCTGAACTGTTCCACCCTCCCGTCCCAGCCCAACTCACCCTGTAGATACGATAGCTTACCTTACCCATTATTTTACGCCCATTCATGGCTGCAAGTGAGGCCGCTGCGTGCCTATGCTCGAAGAACTCCACAAAGCAGTATGGATCGTTACCTGCCGTCTGAAGGGAAATTAGTGCGATTAGACTACATTAACTTATTTAATGAAAGCCTTGAAAATTTGTATGGCACATTTTGTCTTTAAAAAAACAAGTATCAGATAAAAGCCCCTTGACTTTTCTACTGGTTAAGTAATTGCTGCAAGAAACCTTGTAATGTGAGTGTGTGTGTGTGTATATATATATATATAACATTTTAATTGACTGAAAGCACACACACATATATATATATATATAGTGCTGTCAGCTAAAGATGCGCTATATATATATATATATATATATATATATATACACACACACGTATGAGTTGTGTAATATAATATTTTTTATAAAGCATTCAGATGCTTGTGCTTGAATGGTGAGCTACACAGAATTATTTCAAAACATCTGTCTTGGCGAGTATTCACTTAACAGTCGGTTACGTCTTAAGTGAATGCAAGCAGTCCTAGATCCATGCATTAGGTCTTAATTTAATAAACCTGCTGCTGTCTGTCATTAATGTTAATCAAACAAAATAAAAGATGGAATCACTCTCTGATCTTGACTGAATAACTTTTGTAGCTTTAATAATAATCCATTTATTTGTAATTAACACTAAAAACTACAGTGATTTATAAATCTGAAAATTCAATTTCTATATTTCTTACTATTTAACTTGTGTTAAATAGATATAAAAATGAAAAATTTAAAGTGCTGGTCAATCCATGTTTTTCTTATATTGTATATACTTTGTTATTTGCATCTTTGTTCTAATTTTTAATAACAAAGATAACATAACAAAAAAGACTATATTGTAGTTATTAATATAGTGATTATTATAAATAAATTGAAGGAAAAGATGCATAGCGATGCATAGAGAATAGTTTTAGAATTAAATCATTACCCTTGGAATCATAACCGAATCATGAGGCAAGTGAGGATTCACGCCTCTACTAGTATCGAGATGCTTATGAAAAACAAGAAAAACAAGTTACTGGTGCAAGAAATAAAAAATATCAATGCTAAATATATATATATTAAAAAAGATGCATTTATCTAAATGCTGAAAGACGGCATTAGCACACAACTTGCTGTGTAAGCAAATTATATACTCACATCCACAATCATTTTACAGCTCTTACAGGGGCCAATTTGACCAAAGAGCTGCATAATAAGGGCCTCGGTCACATCCCGTGACAGGTTTCCAACATACCTGCAAAAAAGAGGGATATGGGCATGACAATGAGTGACGGGTTGGATAGAAGACACATTTAAATTTATAATTGTATACAGTTATTACAGGGGGGTCCATGAGTGCAGTCTTTGCCATCTTCAAGCACCTGAGTTACAATGATCCAACTAATCTACATTACAAAGGAATTAGGTAGGCATGAGGACCCACGGGCCGTTACTTAACCTTAAAAAACCTCATCCAGCAATGAGCTGCTTAACATGTATACAGGTTTGAAACAAAGAGATGACAAAACAGAAGCACGCACGAGCGCACAGGCAGCGCGCGACCTGCAACAAAAGCTCTTGCGCTGTCGGATACGAGGGACGAAAAGCCAGATATGACCAAAATATGCACAATTTGTACATTTTTATCCCGTATGTACACTGGCGACGTGTCAATTGAATAAGCATGCTGCGTTTATAGAAGTAAAGCTTTACAAATACGTCAATGAATACACTAGACGGGTTCTTTGTCTAGCAATTCCCTAACGACAATGAGCTTTCAGTAAGTAACAAGGCAACTTCACACACTCAAACACAGACAGCAGTGTGTGAGAGCGGCCCTGCTGTGGCCTCAACAGGCCTGCTGCAATTATCTAAATTAACTCAATAACTAGCACATGGTGTACGAAATTCTTTGAAATCACACGACTGTCCTGTGCTTAACAGTCTTGAGCGCTAAATATACGTTAAAGTGAATCTCTTCTTCCAGCAATCAGAGCTTTTGTTTGGGACACAGAAAATGTACACGTCTGCTTTGTGGTTGCATTTCCCTTAGCATCACACTCGAGACCGTTAAGGGCTAGAAATGACTTAAGCAAAATGACAAAACGGAAAGTGCTTTTTAAACCGCTATGGTATGAATGACTTGAGCTGATATGAAGTTTTCTGTCTAACGTGTTGGCGTACAATGCCGATATACGTACAGGGTCTTGGGCTGCTCGTCGTCCATCATATTTTCCCGATCGAATTAAGACAACGAACCCTGAGAGAAAATCCTCTTGTGTATATTTGAGATGATCTCGAGTTCCAGTCTCGCTCTTTCCAGTGTTGTTACCCTCTCTGTTCTCCGCCAAACCTGTTATAATGAGAGTAAATGTGAAATGCCGCCTCGGCTGACTCCAGTTATGAACAATGGAAAGGCGACATAAGATGGCGGAGGAACCGGACCGGAAATGCAAGAGCGCATGCGCGTACGAACTACAAAGCGCACAAAAAAAGCAAGCTTTGAAAATGCGTCTGACCACCGCACTGTACATTAAATAGAAATGTATTTACAGTATGCGCAGTGTTTAGAATGGTATAGCAGTAATAGACTAGGAAAAGTCAGTGAGATATTTAGATTTACAGAGAAAAAAATTAATGCGCCGCCCGGGAATCGAACCCGGGTCGCAAGAATGGGAATCTTGCATGATACCACTACACCAGCGGCGCTCTGTGTACGTAAATGCTGTTGTACATATGTTGTGTATAGGCCATTTCCGTCACAGTAAAAAATATCATGGTTTGATAAATCATAATTATGACACACATATATGCATACATAAAAGTTCGATATTATGATATACTAAGAATTATTGAAAAATAAAAAGTAAAATATTACGGCATAAAAACTCAATTATGAAAAAAATCTACTTTTCGTGTCACAACGTTTTAACTCATCATTTACATTTATATTTAATTATTAATAATTCTGATAAATGTAATGAATAATTCCGAAATAAATGATTAACGTTACTACTTATATGTCAAAATGTCATATTTCATAAATATGACTTAGTATGTAAAGATGTTGACTTTTTTGTCTAATAATTATGACTTTTATGTCATATGATTTACCAAAGCATTTTTATTAGGTGACAAAATAGGCTTAGAATTTGGCTCCTTCAAAATATGATACGCAAAATGTTGTTGTTAACAAGGTAGCCAAGACAACACTTCAACCATGAAGAGGTACGTCACTGCCACATGCAGTGTGTGTGGACTTTTTGCGTTGTGCGAGACTTTGCTGAACCTGAACGCATCAGTATGCCTATACTCAAAATTCCTGTCAAACATTTTTTAGGAATAGTTTCTCAGTCTCAACAAAAGGATTTAAAAAAACGTTTCAGAAAAAGAGCCGAAGAAACTGATACTGCAAGAACCTCCAGTGTCAGAAGGTATTTAAACAAATTAATCGCAAATGATTTATTGTTTGCTGCAGTGCTGACGTCAAAATGAACTATTATTATTATTATTATTAAACTGAGATTGACTATGACATTTTCCTATTATAGAAATCCCTTTGAAACAACACAAGGCTTCATTGAAAAATACAATCATGCACAAGGCTCCAAGGAGCAGGAAAAGTATGAAAATCTCGCAGATGTGTTTCTTATTCGATGCAAGGTATTACACGTTTTCTTTATGGTTTAAATGCCCTAATTTGGTCTAAATCAATTCAATGCATAAACTGCTTAGACTAGTCTTAAAATTAAGTCATCTGCTTGTTATCTTCAAGTCTGTGCCTAACTTTTTAAAGTCAGTTACATAAAAAGGTAGATCGGTCTAAAAAAAAAAAAAAAAATGAAGACTGATTACCTTTTGACTAATTGCAAGTGTGCCGAATTAGTTCTTAAGAGAGAGTCTTAACATAGTGGCTAAGTTTGTGCAACTGGTCACAGAACCCTCGAAAAGGGCGCCTGACTAGTTGTAATGAAATTGGAGCATTACTCTCTCCAGCCACAAGGTGGAGACAAACCTCTATTGACGAAAACACTCGATTTTTTTGTCCTCAGCGTCGTGCTGGATTTATGTCTGTTGGTGAAGGCAAACATGTTGATCTCCCCGGGGCCTGGACACAGCTTCTTCTGCTGAGCTTGTGCAATGGAAAAGTTAGAAATGGTGTGTCAATGACTTGCAACGACAAACAGTTTTTTGTTTTTTGTTTTACAAAAAAATCATGGTACAATGTTACAGAATTCATAGTGAGAACAATAGCGTACTATTCTCTGAAACATCTAGTGGAGAGATCCACCTATAATGGGAAGGGCATCCGTACCTGACATCTGCAGAAGCATCCAATTGCACCAAGTCTGGCTAGACAGACAGAAGCGCACAGCCAATGCCAGGTAAGGCCCCACCCCCTTACCTGAGGGCATATAACGCCTGCAAGCGCTGCTTTTCTCCAGTAAGTATATTCGCTTCTCGTGCGGCAAGTGGGGCAAAGCTGGTGGATCTCTCCACTCAATGTTTCAGAGAACCGGGGTTACGATAGTAACCTGTTGTTCTCTTTCATCATCTCATGTTCGAGATCCACCTATGAGAGAGACATGGACAGCTCCCCGATTTCCCAATACACTCACAGTGAGGTTCTGTAAGCCAGAGAAGGACGGTCGCCCCAGGGAGGCGGTGGCTGACACGTCCCATAATCATGAACCTGCAATCCTGACGCACACACATAACTGCTGTGCACATGCAGGACATGAAACATGTATGTGGCACATACACACACACAATAATAACCCCAGCAACACGTGTATATTTACACCCAGGAAGGAATGTAAATGCATGCTTGGTGACAGGAATGTGCATGGCCTGCCGGCCCATTCACCCCCTATTCTTTTACTTCCAACGGGGTTGTAGGGAGGGGCTAAGAAGGCTAAGAAGAACTGAGCACTGATATGATGTGAGCCAATCGCACCACCGTTCAAACACTTGCCACTTACAACCATATAAGGACCGTGTACAAACGGCCCTGGCATTCTATATAGTAGCAATCACACGCGGCGAAAGCCCCAGTGCGCTTAGGTTCGTCCTCTCACGGGCCAGGCCCAGAGAGCCACCCTGTCCGGGTGTGGGTGATAAATCTCCCCGTTCGCTTGGAACAATAGGTCTGTACGGAGGGGGAGGCGCCACGGCTCGGCATATAACAGAGGGATTATCCGCCAGCCGTGGTGCTTTGGGCCACCTGGGTGCTATCAGAATGAGAGACAGACCCTGCTCTCTCACCCTGGTGGGAATTATCAGGCACAGGGGAGGAATAGCATACAGCAGCACTTTGGGCCATGGGTGGGCCAGTGCATCTACCCCGAGGGGCGTGTCCTCGCCCTTTTGCAAGAAGAACATAGGACAATGGTAGTTTTCGCGTGAGGCGAATAGATCTACGGTTGCCTGTCTGAATCTCATCCATAACATGTCCACTATCTGAGGGTGAAGGCGCCAATCTCCGTAAATTGGGTTTCCCCTCGATAGAAGGTCTGCGACTCTGTTCAGAATGCCTGGAACATGAGCCGCGCATAACAGGAAAACCCGTCTGCTCCACACCAAAAGCTTGTGAGCTAGAGCATGAAGTTTCAACGAGCGCACGCCGCCCTGACGGTTGATGTAAGCCACTGCCGTGGTATTGTTGCAGCGTACGAGCACATGATGTCCTTGCAGGCGAGGTAGAAAATGATTCAGAGCTTTCCATATGGTCATAAGCTCTAAATAATTTATGTGCGCTGAGCGTAATCTGCTCGGCCACAAACCGTTCACCGTTCTGCCCTCCTGGGTGGCACCCCAGCCTGTTAAGGACGCATCTGTCATCACAACTTTCCACATCATAACCGTCCCCAGAGGGGTTCCCTGTGCTCTTCCAGTGGCGCAAAGCTGCCGAACAGGCGCGCGTTACTGTTACAGAGCGGCAAAGATCGCGTATCGGGCTGAAATGTAGTGACAAAACCCATTTCATGAATGCTCTCATTCTCAGGAGTCCCAGCGGCAAAACCTGGATAGATGAAGCCATAAGACCCTGCAGTCTGAGGCATGTGCGATATTGTACTTTCGCCCCCTCTCTGAACTGCGACAGACAGTTCATTAGAGAGAGAACGCGCTCTTGAGAGAGACACGCTCGCATGGAGACTGAGTTCAACTCCAAGCCCAGGAAAATCACATTTTGACTGGGTGTAAAATTGCTCTTGTTCACATTCACCCTGAACCCGAGAGATGTGATATGTGCGAGCACATGGCGGGTGTCCTGCAACACTTTTCTCCTTCGATTCGGCTTTAATGAGCCAATCGTCTATGTATGTCAAAATCCTCAGACCTGACATTCTCATGGGGGCTAAGCCCGCCTCTGCACACTGACAGAAACTCAGAGGGCTTAACGAGAGCCCAAATGGCAGAACTGTGAATTCGTAACATGTGCCTTGGTAGGCGAAACGAAGAAACTTCCTGTGTGGCAGATAAAAGCTTATGTGGAAGAAAGCATCTTTCAGATCAACCGATGTGAACCAGTTGTTCCGTTTTATGGCGCGGTCGAGCAAGCCATGAGTTAACATTCTGAAATTGTATTTCCTCTAATATTTGTTCAACACACGGAGGTCCAAGATTGGGCGGAGAGAACCGTCCTTCTTTGGGACCAGGAAATAACGAGAATAAAATCCCTGATTCATCAGATTTGGGGGCACCACCTGAATCGCTCCCTTGTTTAGAAGGGAAGATATTTCCGCTTTAGTTGCAAAAGCTCCTTGGGCAGCACAAGGCACTGACTGCAATTCTCCGGGTTCTCCAAGGCTTTTTGAGCGTGTTTGAGGCCCAAGCAGACCACGCAGAAAGAGTGAAGGTCCTTAGCGGCGATCAGCGCACCGCACGTGGCCGGGCAGGCCCATGATAGGCTGTTCCCCGGAGAAGCGGCAGATTTAGACAGGGACATACTGGTGAAAAACTCAGAAAAATCCGTGGCGGGCAGCCGTGGAAGGGGGAGCAGGTGAGAAAAGCAAGAGCGCGGGCAGCTCCGGAGGCAGAACACAGCTAATCAGGCTGAATAAATTACTGTCACGCCTGGCGGAGGCTGATCAGGCGATATGTCCTCCTAAAGACACGCAAATGTGCAGTGTAAATCCAACCGAACTGTGTAAGTGCAGAGATCGCGAGAAGCGAATGTCAACTGGAGAATAGCAGCGCTTGCAGGCATTATATGCCCTCAGGTAAGGGGGTGGGGCCTTACCTGGCATTGGCTGCACGCTTCTGTCTGTCTAGCCAGACTTGGTGCAATTGGATGCTTCTGCAGAGGTCAGGTACGGATGCCCTTCCCATAGGTGGATTTTGAACACGAGATGATGAAAGAGAACCATCTTTTGACTCCACTACTCAGAGCGATATAGTATTAGATGTTAATGCTACTTGACACCTTGACAAATTACACTTTTAGAGGCAGGGTAGGCGATTTGTTCCAGAATTATTATTTTTTATTCTGGTTGAAAGTCTCTTCACATCCTGATAGCAATCACTAAGTTAAGTGGTCTTAATTTATTTATATGTGTATATATATTGTGTGTAGAAGGTGTTGGACCATAAAAAGTTCAGTCCAATGCAATGACACTTTTGTTTGCTCCTTGCTGTACACCTTCACGTGTTTTGGAGGAGGCGTGGCTTTGCTCTGAAGGGAGGGTTTGATCTCATGCTTTCAAAGCTAGCTGGCTATTGCTAGCCGCTCTGAAAATTACCTACCCTACCTTTCAAGACTGAATAATTGCAATATTCTCATACCATGGTTACTATGATTACTATGGTACATACATTTCCAAAAACATAACATTACCATGATAATTTGGTTCATTTTGTTAGAGAAAAAAAAAATTTTTGAAAGGTGATGCCCATGGTTTTATGGGTTTTTTTTTTCAGATTCACTGGATGTCCTGGTCGTGTCATTGGACCATGCACCCATCCATGCAGGTCAGATCCCTGTGCTGTTCCACCTGACAGAGTCAATCCAGTATTTCCTGTGCTCTGACACAACTCTGTCGGACCCTCCAAGTTCTTATAAGACGAGGATGCTGCAGGTATATGCTACACATATAAATATCATTAAACATGGGTCCTTTATTATAGTAGTTACAGAATTACCCATATATAAGTCTTTATTTATATATGTCTCTTTTTATATATAGTTCTGCTGACAGTTTTTTTTTTTTGTTTTTTTGCAGCTTGGTTATTTGGTCTCTCTGAGGCTGTTCATCTTTCAACTGACTGGTAATTTAAATGGACATCAGCTAAGCAGCATCTATCTTCACAGCTTAAAAGGTTTGAGCTTGTCTCAACTTAATCATTAGTGCAAAACAATAAAATGTTAAATTACATATTTTTGAGGGTTGTGACAAAATCATAAAATGAATCATGAATCAAAAAGTCTCTTGATCATAGCTGAAGCAAAGCAAAATAATGCTTCGCAAAAAAATAAAGCGAACATGACGAACAAATGACAAGGAAGAACAAAAAATGAACATCCAGTGCACAAGACTATATACAAGCAAGAGTTCGGTGTCATTTGCCAGCTCCACACAAATAATAGCCTAACACTCAAGCAGAAACAACGCAACCTCGGCATCTGTTTTCAGGGTCTGCTTTAGGGTGCTCCAGCACTGGAAAGCTTTTCTTATATTAACGCCATCCTTTTCTACAGTCTTTCTTCAAATCTCCCTCTTGCTCAATCTCTCTCTTCCTCCATCATGAGTGTAAACGCCCCCTACTGTTGAATGGTCGGATCCACTTTCAACAGCGTTTTTTTCAGAAATCGCTTAGCATCCTTTAACATAACATAGTATTATATAATACACTCACCTAAAGGATTATTAGGAACACCATACTAATACTGTGTTTGACCCCCTTTCGCCTTCAGAACTGCCTTAATTCTACGTTGCATTGATTCAACAAGGTGCTGAAAGCATTCTCTAGAAATGTTGGCCCATATTGATAGGATAGCATCTTGCAGTTGATGGAGATTTGTGGGATGCACATCCAGGGCACGAAGCTCCCGTTCCACCACATCCCAAAGATGCTCTATTGGGTTGAGATCTGGTGACTGTGGGGGCCATTTTAGTACAGTGAACTCATTGTCATGTTCAAGAAACCAATTTGAAATGATTCGAGCTTTGTGACATGGTGCATTATCCTGCTGGAAGTAGCCATCAGAGGATGGGTACATGGTGGTCATAAAGGGATGGACATGGTCAGAAACAATGCTCATGCCGTGGCATTTAAACGATGCTCAATTGGCACTAAGGGGCCTAAAGTGTGCCAAGAAAACATCCCCCACACCATTACACCACCACCAGCACAGTGGTAACAAAGCATGATGGATCCATGTTCTCATTCTGTTTACGCCAAATTCTGACTCTATCATCTGAATGTCTCAACAGAAATCGAGACTCATCAGACCAGGCAACATTTTTCCAGTCTTCAACTGTCCAATTTTGGTGAGCTCGTGCAAATTGTAGCCTCTTTTTCCTATTTGTAGTGGAGATGAGTGGTACCCGGTGGGGTCTTCTGCTGTTGCAGCCCATCCGCCTCAAGGTTGTGTGTGTTGTGGCTTCACAAATGCTTTGCTGCATACCTCGGTTGTAACGAGTGGTTATTTCAGTCAAAGTTGCTCTTCTATCAGCTTGAATCAGTCGGCCCATTCTCCTCTGACCTCTAGCATCAACAAGGCATTTTCGCCCACAGGACTGCCGCATACTGGATGTTTTTCCCTTTTCACACCATTCTTTGTAAACCCTAAAAATGGTTGTGCGTGAAAATCCCAGTAACTGAGCAGATTGTGAAATACTCAGACCGGCCCGTCTGGCACCAACAACCATGCCACGCTCAAAATTGCTTAAATCACCGTTCTTTCCCATTCTGACATTCAGTTTGGAGTTCAGGAGATTGTCTTGACCAGGACCACACCCCTAAATGCATTGAAGCAACTGCCATGTGATTGGTTGATTAGATAATTGCATTAATGAGAAATTGAACAGGTGTTCCTAATAATCCTTTAGGTGAGTGTATGTATACTATGGAAGCCCATTTCCACGACATAAGGGAAAAGAATCATGCTTTGGTAAATCATAATAATGACATAAAAGTTCAAATGAGATACTAAGACATTATGAGATAAAACATTTAAATAAAAACTCAAATTTATGACTTAGTCAGTCAGAAATTGACAAAAATTATGAAATTATGAGATAAAATGTTGAAATTATGATATAAAAAAAAAAACTTTTCAGTTGTCATTTTATCTAATTCATACTTAGTATTTCATCATTTTGACTGTCATAATTATGTTTAACAACCACTGATCTATAGAATGACATTATATAGATCAGTGTTAACAATGCTTTTTTTTTTTTCTTTTTTTTTTTTGGTGGCAGAAATGGGCTTCCATAATTATGTTATTATGATATATTTATATTTTATTAAAATGATGGGTAACACTTTAGTTTACGATCCAGTTCTCACTATATTAACTAGTTGCTTATTAGCATGCATCTTACTAGTATATTAGCTGTTTATTAGTACTTATAAAGCACAAATTAATGCCTTATTCTGCATGACCATATTCTACATCCCTTAATCCCACTCAATACCTAAATTTAACTACCTTACTAACTATTAATAAGCTGTAATTAGGAGTTTTTTCAATGCAAAAGACACAGTTAATAGTAAGTCAAGAGTGAGAGCTGGACCCTAAACTAAAGTGTGACCAAGTGATGCATTGGGTTATAGAGTGAGGACATGTGACTCCAAAATTTAAATGTTGCAAATGGCAGGTGAAATTGTGGGACATGTTTTGTCCAATGTCGCAAGAATCAGTGGAATGCATATAAAGTTTGCAGCTGTCTTTATCTGTTGACAGGGCTGTTGAAGTGTGAAACACGCTACCAAGAGTTCCCGAACATGTTATTTTCTGTTCACTTCATGATGTGCGTCGGGGAGGTTTTATGTGGCCTCAAACTTACCGAGGACACTTCAGTGCAGGTTTGAAGGCTAGGTCAATTATATCAGAAAAGAAGTTCTGAACTGAACGATTCACTGTATTGAAAACTCTATTTGATTGACAGGTCTCTGTGGAAGCACAGGAGCATGGTGTTAACCAGGTCCTGAGGCAGTGCCTTTTCAGCTATCACTGTGTGCAAAACAATGGCACTCAGCTCTCTCAAGTGATCAAACAGCTTATGTTGCTGAGAGATAAACTTCAACAAGACAACTGGTGCGTGAAGTGTGTTTGTGAGATACTTTCCACAGGTTTTTATGTGATATAAGCAGCTTATAGGTGGAACTGTAGGTTAAAATCCCAGAGTAACATCAGTCTTTTTTACCTCCACCGTTCTCAGGGTCGACTGTGGGTTAGGACTGATGATTCTGGGAGAGGCTGCCAAATCTAGCATGCTGTGCCTTCAGACCCTTATGAGCCTTCACATGGTCCAAACACAAGAAAGCACTCAGGTGCTTAAGAAAGTACTTATGAACTTAAAGGAATAGTTTTTAAAAAATAGTGAGAATCAGAAAGTAATATGGGTTTAGAACATCAAGATGGTGGGTCACTGACAAAGAGTGTCCAACAAAGATAAAAATGCATAGATCGGCTGTTTCTATGGGCTGCTATACATCAACACTTGAGAGCTTGTTGGCTGTGCATCTGCAACCGTAGTTAGACGCATGTATGAATATCTATATCTGCAATAGACTTCAGCAGATGATTTTGCTGAACTAACACAATACAACAAGACGAAGGTGTCAGTTAACAAGACATTAAAAAGTTATCTGTAATAAAAACAAACTGTAATATTGAGTTAATAAATAATAAAAACACGAAGCAACACATTCTTACCTGTGAAAGTTTATCCCATTTCTTTAGGAATTTAAATCTCGGCAGTTTCACAACCAGAAGCTGATGATACACTTATAGATGTATTTATGGATTTGCATTTTAATGTATTTTTGAATAAATAATTAGATTAGACAAAAAAATCAGCATCATTGATGCTGGTGACAAATAAGATGTTCTGACAGAATCTGGACAGAACAGAAACGAAATGTTCTTTTTTTGTGTGAGATATTCCTTTAAATAAATCTGTGTGTCATACTCGCAGTATAAAGAAAAGGTTCTGAATACATCTTTAATCATTTGATTAATTAATACTCATTTTGTGAAAGTTTTTTCATTTATTTATTTGTCTGTATTTTGTTTATGCAGGAAATGGCATCACAGAAAGCATCCTGGCCATGGCAGTTGGAGCACATATACTGCTCCATTTTGATTGACATTTGCCTGAACAGCTGCTGTGCTGAAATTAAGAAAACAGCCCTCTTTGGGCTGTCAAACTCTTCTCCGTGCAGCTGTTCTGGAGGACTTTTAACTTTGTTAAAACAATGTAAGTTCTTTAAACAGAAATATGCATAAAGGCTGTGTCCGAAAGATTTAAAATGCTGCCTTTGGAGGATGCATTCCAAGGTTGGAAGGCATCAAGGCACATCCAAACCCAATGTTAGCTTCACTTCCTGTCTCCTGAGATATCTTCATCTAGTGGCTGGTGGTCAGTTTGTGTGTAAATGTACATTTTTGACCAACGTTTTCCCCTTTTTATGGCATTTCTTTGCTATTGTAAATTACTATTGTAGTAATGAAATATTTGCTTAGTTATAACCAAAGCTCTCTCTATTTTGTTCACTAAACCGTAGATCAGTAAACCGTTACGCCTCAGAAGTTTGAAATCAGTTTGTTGAGGTATCTTCATGCATAAAGGCCAGCAGCCATATCACCCTGTAGCCCAAGACTGGTTGCCCACTGAAGCTAAGCAGGGCTGAGCCTGGTTAGTACCTGGATGGGAGACCTCCTGAGAAAACCAGGTTGCTGCTGGAAGAGGTGTTAGTGAGTCCAGCAGGGGGTGCTCACCCTGTGGTCTGTGTGGGTCCTAATGCCCCAGTGTAGTGACGGGGACACTACTGCCAAAAAGAGCACCGTCCTTCGGATGAGACGTTAAACCGAGGTCCTGACTCTCTGTGGTCATTAAAAATCCCAGGATGTCCTTCGAAAAAGAGTAGGGGTGTAACCCCGGCATCCTGGCCAAATTTGCCCCTTGGCCTCTGTCCATCATGGCCTCCTAATCATCCCCATATACTGATTGGCTTCATCACTGTCTCCTCTCCACCAGTAAGCTGGTGTGTGGTGGGCGTTCTGGCGCAATATGGCTGCCGTCGCATCATCCAAGTGGATGCTGCACATTGGTGGTGGTTGAGGAGATTCCCCCATCTATGTAAAGCGGTCTCAGAAAAAGCGCTATATAAATGTAACGAATTATTATTATTATTATTATAAACGCTGCAAAGTCATTGCCTGACAAGGCAGCGAGGCAACAAGTCAGCTGCCTAAGCTTTCGGACACAGCCAATGTCTGCATTAAACTAGAATCATACTCAGAACTAGAGGTAGTACTAGTGGGTAATTACATAATACAAGTCTATGGGATAAAGTTTATATACAGTGGCTTCCAAAAAGTATTGTCACATACAATTACGTTTCTTTATTACACCTGTGGTTACTTGAGGAGAACTGACTTTCATAACATACATCCACTAAAAGTATAAAGTAAGCAAAAAAAAACGCCTTTTCAAATACTTTTTGGGGCTACTAGTCATAATGTCTATTATAAAGACAAGTAAAGCAGGTATCTGTGTCTGTAGCGCATGAAGACAAATGGAGGCTGCGGTACAGTGTGGTTCAGGGTTTGGCACACATCAGCCGGAGGATCACGCTTTCAGAGAGTCTGAGGAACACTGCCTGGATAACACTTCAGAAACACCTGAACCAGGAGACAGACCCCCGCATAATCAATGCTGTGAGGATCATTGAGGTACTCCAGCTTCCTGCTACTACAAAGTAAATTTAGTCCAAATATTAACACACTACTCACAACTGAAGAAAAAAACAATTGCTCTTAAACTGGCCTGTCAATTACTCTTATTAACACTTATGTCTCTTACTCTTATGTCTTTTCACTAGGCTTTTCTTGTTTAGAATATTTCCCTCTGCTTATGTTTCTGAAGCCAGCAAACATTAGTTACGAGCAGTGTTGGGAGTAATGCGTTAAAAGTAACGTGAGTTACGTAATCAGATACATTTATTCAAGTAAATAGTATTGCATTACTATTAAATTTACATCAAAATATGTGAGTTACTTTTCAAATAATAATTTATCGACTGACACCTCTCCTGTCCCCATGTTGAGAGAATTTGGGAGTAAAGGTGGAGAGGTGTTATGTGCGCTGCAATGATTAAATATGTTAAAAATTACAAAAGTATACTTTATGTATTTAATCTCACTTTATTAACCAATATCTTTGCTGCCGTCACATTTGTCAGTTGCGGTAACCTTAAGTACCAGCAGATGGCAGCCTCGTCCCTCACTGTTTCCATAGACTCTTTTATTCCCGGACTTCATTTCTTAGTACCCTCTGCCCATTATTAGTTAACCTGTTTCAGCTGTGTCTTGTTTTATTAGTTAATTACCCTGTCTATTTAAATGCCTTTTGCCCTGCATTCATTATGAAGTCTTGTTTGTTTTGGTTTGCACTTGCTGTCAGCATTTCGAGCAGGTCCTATGTTCCTTATGTTTATCTCTGCTTGAGTTTTGGATTCCTCGTTTCTGTTAGCCCTCTGTGAATTGTATGTGTGTTTGGACTGATTACATGCGCTTGACCCTCTGCCTGGTATGGACTATGACTTTAGATTACATTTATCATTAAACTGAATGCTGTCTTACTACCACCACCACCACCAAATCATAACAGCTGCTAACTCTTGATGATCAAATTCAACCATACCAAAAATCTTAAATAACTTTAGATAAACATCACATTTGTTTAATTTTTGTTTTTGTTTTTGTTGCTGAATTAAAAGTGTTTACTTCAGCAATAAACTTACTTCTTTCTTTTCCTGCGTCCTATTCTTCTGTAATCCAGAATGTCAGCACAGCTGAAAGGTTTGAGAGCTGTACAGACATGAATTTGCATTTCCTTCAGCCTGAGGCTGTTACAGATTGTGTTGCCAGAACACACATGAATATGAAGATGAAGGAATAAGGCGGTCTTTAATAAATCCACATAAAGAGAGCATATCACACATCCAAACATAGATGAGACCTGACAACAATGAACAGAAACAAGATAACTTAAATACACAGGCAAACAAGGATAATTAAATCACACACACGACACACCTGAACTGAATGACGAACCAAATGAGTGACCATGACAACAAACTAGGCAGGGAGAAACGGTGCAAAATTAACAAAGTCCAAACTGAGTGAAACTGTGAAATTACACCCCCTCCCAGACAGGCGGGACCTCGCGCCGGCAGATGAATGGAAGAGGCTCTGGTGGAGGACTAAAGTCCAGGAGAGGGATTGAACGGAAAGTCCAGGGTGGTGTGATCCAGGGAATGGCCTTGAACAGGGACAGGCAGGTGATGACCCAGGCCACAGCCAGAACTGTGATCCATGGCGGTGGCGCTGAAGGGAGGAGCCATTGAAGTAGGCATCCAGACAGCACCATGGGGATGACTGAGCCTTAGGGGTGGAGCCGGAGAGCAGCGGACGGCCTGCAGATTCGTGGCGAGAGTGGTGCAATGTCCGACACAGGTGGAGCCAACAGTCTGAGGGAGCCCGAATGCCTGATGCTCCTTGCTGGAGAAAGGAGTGCAGGTCCAGGAGCCAGGGCAATGGGTCGAGGTGGATTGGAGCGTTCTGAGGCTGAAGGCGGAGCCACGGACTCCCCACAACCAGGAGGAGGTGGCTCACAGCAGGCACGAGGTATGGCCACACCACTGAGAGGAGGCTGGGGTGGTACTAAGGGGCTAATGGGAGACAGTGATGACTGGGTGGCAGGAGTGGCTGAGGCTTGGAGAGGAGATTGACGAGAAACACAGGGATTGACAATACACATATTAAGGCCAAGGTTGTAGTTTAGAGAGTAGGTGAGAGATGGAGGTTGGGTGGGGCCAGCGGGTCTGATGATGAAGATTCAAATTTGGGCTGGATTAAAGGAGGCAGGGGATCCAACTCTCCAAAAACAAAACAAGAGTCTATTAAAACCAGAAACTCTCACTCTCAGTGGTGGGAACATGGTCGGAGCTCACTTCCATACCCTTGTACTCCAAGAGGGACCCACAACGATGGATGGGCCAGCCAGCTCTTGCACCTAGTCAGACTTGGCTAACTCAGGCATGTCCTGCTCGATTGCTCCACTTGGCGCGGGTATCACGGCGGAGGCAGACTTTTGGTCTGCGGCGGGCTCGTGCTGTCGCTCATCACAGCGGGATGGCCTCTGGCTGGGCACTGGGTTGGGAGTGGGGCTATCCTTTATCCTTGCATCATCCTCGGTTCCGATGGTGAGCAGAGATCCACAAGATACCAGCACCCAGTCCACATAAGCAGCAAAGGTCCCTCGATGACCCTTCTTGGACAACTGCGCTTTCATGGCAATGTAAAACTGTTTCAAAGGTTGTAGTCATTTCTCTTTTGGTATGAAAGGGCCTTTACATTTGCCAAAAATAGAACATAATAGATTTCTTTTTAAAAATGTTGGGCATCTGAAGTCTTCATAAGAGGCTGGATCCAAACTGGAGCTGACGTACTCTAGTTACTAGTTAGAGATGTGTCTTTAATCTCGATTAAAACTGGGAAGTGTGTCTGAGCCCCGAACATTATCAAGAAGGCTATTCCAGAGTTTAGGAGCCAAATGCGAAAGCTGTCTTCCTCCTTTAGTGGAGTTAGAAATCCTAGGTACTGCCCGAAGCCCAGAGTTTTGTGACCTTAAAGAGCGTGATGGATTATTGGGCTATAGAAGATCTGTTAAACACACAGGAGCTAAACCGTTTAGGGCCTTGTAAGTCAGTAGCAGTATTTTATAATTGATACGGAACTTAAAGCTAGGGTAGGTAATCCTGTTCAGAAACACTTTTTTTTATACTGGGTGAAATGGTCCTTCCATCCTGAGAGTAGTCAATACATTATGTGTTCAGAAAAAGGAATGAAAACAATCAGACCTCTGTAGCAGCTGCAGGACAGTAAAAACTCTGACCAATCACTGCCACTCGGTCCGAGTGTAAAGAACCAATCAGATGCCTTCATGTCTCGTGCCCGAGCCCCACTGCGCGCGCTGCCCTGCGTGCACTCATCACATGTCACCGTTCCCGGAAATATTCAGCTAAGCACCTGCATATGCAGTCAGCGAAGGCAAACAAGGCAAAAACTACTTCCTCGGACCCTGCCCGCACTCTTGAACGACCTTCTCTGCTTCGCCCTCAACCCCGGACCTGTCCTCGAACCGACGATGCGGTATTTGTCTCCGGACTCGGAGTGTACGTTAGTCTTCATTAGAGTCAACAATGTTTTCATCATGGAAACTCTTACATGCAAAACACTGTATATGTTATGAATCTTACACGAAATTCACCTTCATCACAGTGTAACTGATGGTAATGGAAAAACGTGTATCAATGCAACCTGTTTTTAGTTTTGCCTTATAAATATAGCTCGTTACCGAATCAAACTTTACCAGTATCGATATGCTTGCTTGATAGTGAGTACTAAAAGAAATCTTATTTGTTTATATTCATAGTGATAAAGTTAGGTATTTCATTACATGTGATTCTGACATGATGTCACTGTATGTACTGCGCTCCGTCCTCTCCACTCGTCTCAGGTAATAAATGCGTCTTCCAGCTGAGCCTGAGCGTTTGGCGTCGCGCGTTCATGTGTTTTGGGGGCGTGGCTTTGGAAGGAGCTCAGAAGGGAGGGGTGGGAGTGAATGGAAATAATGAGCTGTGTTTATTGCAGATTAAAAGGTCTACAGTCACTCGATTTTTATATTCTCTTTTTCAGAGTACTTACATTTTAATTATGTATTGGTATATAAAGACAGTTTAAACAAATTTGGAATGTTTTTTTTTTTAGAAAAATCCTACCTACCCTGCCTTTAATAGATAAGCAGCGTAGAGATGATAAAATTGGTGTTATAAGATCTTATTTTCTTGACCTATGTTCCCTCGCAGATAGATCTAGCTGAGGAGCTTTGGACGGGTCTTTCCCGTCCAAAAGACCCTTGCATTATACTGTTACACATGCGTTTTCTTTCTCAACTGTTTACATTCACTTAAAACATAACTGTGCTTATGTGAATACTCACCAAGACCAGCATTTTGAAATTATTTAGTGTATTTGACTGTTTAAGCACAATCAGCAGCAAAAAAAAATAATAATAAAAAATAAATTAATGCTGAGACGAGACTTTATGTGTGCACTCTTTGAGTGTGAGCACAAAATGTTGGAATGAGTAAAATTATGCGCAATACATGCAATCCCACGCCGAAATTCAAGCCCTGTAACACCAACAATATTCATCCGGAGCAAATGAAACAAGTGAGTGAGGGGAGGCGTGTTTGTGTGTCAACTTGCTGTCGGACAGATGACAGAGTGAGAAAGCTCAGCTAGTATCATTTCTCTATTCTGTGGAAAATTAGTTTTGGAAGCATTTTAGATATTTCAGGATCGATGTATCAAATAATCAATATTTTTGATTGCACTTAGTTTATTATTTCAGATGCCTTTTTAAAAGACTACAATTGAAAAATGTATATATTATATATAAAATTCAACCCCTTGTAGGAGTGACTGCGTTACACGTCACTGCTGAAATCCACCCGCAATTTGCCAGGTTGGCGGGTGTTAATGTCCAGCCCTGATTGTATGGTTTGCTATTGCTGCTATCTCATATGAGGGCTGCGAGAGGGGGTGGAAGTTATTTTAATTTGCCTCATAAAATCTCAAATGAATACAATAACACTTATTTTGTATCACTGTATTCTTTACTGTGTTATACTATGTGTGTCTGTACATCTGGACAGATATGGATCTTACAGTGGCGTTACTAAATGTTATAAATGGCAGTTATTGACCACAGTGTGGATGTTTTTATGTGATCTGCAATGAATGAACAAAACAGACCTGCTGATGTACACCTGTATGCATTATCAGTGGTGCTTGTAAAGTCCCCCCCCCCCCCCCCCGCCCCCCGCTTTTTATTTAAAACTATCATTAACTATCTGAATGTATTTTAATTAATGATCAAATAACGTGAAATTGTTTCTTAATGTCATTAAAGTTGTTAATATATAATTTGTGAGGCACATCATTTATTGGTAAGATGCGCCAAAGTGTTTTTTCGCTGCACATGAGAGTGAAATGCTTGCACTGCAGAGCCCTGCCAAACATTACAGAATAATCACTTAATAATTTACTGCTATCATAGCTGATGTAATATTAAAGTCCCCCTGTAGTCAATAATTGTATACCTTTAAACTCATCTTTGATCACCAAAATGACATATTTAAAGGAGACATATCATGCCTTTAAATTGTTCCTTTTTACATATAAATCATACATTTGTAGTCTATATAAAGCGGAACTGCAATACTTGGGTCTGAATTCTTCATTATTATAGCTCCACAGGACCCTTTTCTACCCCTTTTCTGATGTGCGTCTGAGAGCAACTCGTTTTGGTGCGGTCTCTTTAAATACAATTGAGACACTTCATTCCCCGCCCCCTCTCCAGGTTGCAGAGTTTCAACTCCACCCCGTTCGGCCATTTTTGTAGTTTGATATCAGAGATACGATTATCTAGCGGCACAGAAACTTTTTATTCACACGTTATTAACAAAATGTCAACAACGGAAGACTTGTCCAGCCAGCCTTACATGTTCGAGCCAGAGTCGCGCGGAGCCGGAGCGAGAAGAAAATGAAGACGACGAACCTGTAGAACAACGTCTTCATATGGATGTATCGCACTGGTGTGTACTGTATTTACACATTAAACTTTGGTCTTCCGACCTTTTACCACCGTGTCGATTTATTTTGATTAATATGTGCGAGGGAGAGAGAGCAAGACAGCGTCTAGTTTGGAGACAGTGATGTCTTGTTTACACTTTCGTCTGGCTCTGAAGAGAGAGAGAGAGCGCGCGCGCGACCGGTGTTGTGCCGAATTTCGACTCCCTGCCAAATTATTACCCCCCTCGTTGAAGTCAGTACCTGATTGCCTAATCCTAACCCCACCCCTAATCCTAACCCCTCCCCCACAACTAATCTAAACCTACCAATACTAGGGGGGTAATAATTTGGCGGGGGTAGAAATTCGGCACGACACCGGGTCTCTCTCTCTGCTCGTTCTTTCAGTTAAACATGCGCCCTTGTCACAAGCGCGGCAGTTTATCTACATTATACGGTGTAATGAAGCGTGTGGGTTACTACATCCAACAACCGAACATTTTAACTTACCCTCTCGTAACTTCTGCATCCTTTAGCTTGGACTACAAAATTGCAACGAGAAATAAAAATGGCGGATTGCTCGAAGTGTTGGGCCGGAAGTCGATGTCCTTATTTGGCAGTTCCGCTGCAAATACTGTGACGTAATAGTTCAAAAAACTTCATAGATAACAGAAAAATCGGAACAGGTTGAAAAATATGACCAAAACAGAATATAAAGATATCAACGAAGCACCTGAAGAAAATAATTTCATATTTTCTGTACTTCTAAACACTCCAAATATAAAACAAAATGCATTTAAGGGCTAAAAAAGTGCATTTGGCATGATATGTCCCCTTTAAATGTTTTTTCAAAAAAAAAATTCTTCATGCCCTAAAAAAGCTTGAATGTAACTACTACACCCTTGCCTCATTTAGTATATGCAGTTCTATGAATATGCAAATCAGCCCCACCTCCACTCACTCACACCAGGGCTGCGGCCAGCCCCGACAAAAAGTTGCAGAACGTTTTTTAACGGAAACGGTGGTGCGTTGAACACCCTGTTCTGATGACGCAAGAGTTGAAACTATGGCAGCTGAGAAGGCCATTCTTTGTGTACTTTTTGAAGAATTTTCAGAGCCTGATGAAATAGGTATAAATACGTGTTTAATACTGCAAAATACGCTCAATGTTACAGTCACTGCCCTTGCCATCCAGAATAAAAGAGAATATCCCAGTCGAGTGAAGAGATTTGTGGAAACTGTGGTTCCTAATTATTGTGATCCAAAATTTGCCTCGCATTTCAGGATGAAGGATAATCCACCTCTTACCTCCAAGACTGTTTTATGATCTATATGACCTTATTATTTTTATTATGAGTATTAGGCTTATCATTATTGCTGATCACTGTTGATATGCTATATTTTTACTAAATAACTCTTACGGCAAACGTATTCGAATATCTTCAATTGTTGCGTATACCGAGCTGCAGCGGACACATTTGTAAACGACTTTACTTGGACCCATTGTGCGAGCTGTCTCTTTAATACCGTGTGGTTTATATACATGTTGCTGCTGATTGGGCTGACATTTTTGACACATCCACCAAACAAGAGAAAACGTATGAAATGTTTATCCCAAAATAAACATTTGCTTCAAAAGGTAAAACACAACACCATAAATAGCTTAATAAAGGAAAGTCATATACAATATGTAAACTACCTTTTTTAATCTCTTAAAGGGGTGGTTGATTATGATTTAGAAACGACGATGAAACCGCATTTTTTCTGACCCTCATTTTAACATGCTGTAAAAAAATATCTGTGGGGTATTTTGAGCTAAAACTTCACATACCGGTATACACACTCTGGGGACAACAGAGACTTATTTTACATATTGTAAAAAGGGGCATTATACCACCCCTTTAAGTAAAAATGTTTTAAGTGCAATGTGATTCAGAACCTGAACAATCAACCAAAGGGGCAAAAATATTTCTGAATCCTGACTCTTGTAAACTTAGCAGCTTTAGAACAAACCTTTCCCATTCTTACAACGTATATCTCCCTCTAAGAATGTAAAGTATGACTGATCAAAATCACACATTTTTAGAGGAAAACTCGTCTGTCTGGTTTGAGAGTTGCCTTTGGCACATGACGATATTGCCACCAGTGATGAAGGCTTTTTCCGAGGGAGCACTTGTTGCTGGAATGCACAAGTACTTTCTAGCAAGTTGGCTAACTCTTGGAAAGTTTGCCTCATGGACTTTCCACCATTCCAAGGGATTCAACTCACTTTCTGCATTCGGTGTGGACAAGTATCCCTCTAATTCCCCTTCTCTTGCCTCTTTTAGAGATAAGGAAGCTGATCTTGCAGCTGCAGATGCACTTACAGCAGCTGAGGTTTTCAAAAAGCTGGCAAGTGATTTCTTTGCTTTCTTGGGTGGTGTTTGTTCTGCATCAGGGCTCTGTGATGTGGTGGCAGATGTAGGCGGCTGAACCGATGCTGCTGGATACTGTACGGTCAGCAAAGACTCCAGCTCAGATACAGCTCTGGCTTGTATTCCCTCTATCTTGTCGCTGTCAATATACTGGGTTTTGAACCTGGGATCAACAAGCAAAGCCATATCCAGTAGGCCATCAGTGGTGGGATCCTGATATTTGTCAGTGAGGATATTGAGAATGGTTGTCTTCATTGTTTTTGTTAGTTCAGTGTCATTATAATTCAGGCTCACGATGTTGACTTTCAACAGGTAAAGCACTGGCTTTACGTAGAACTCACTCACATAGTCCTCAATGGAGAGTGTATCAGTAAAGTCTCTCAGTGGTCTCAGTGCCTTTTTCACAGACTCCATCATGTCAATGTCTTGCCATGATGGGAGCAAATGCCTCGTCTTACGGTCTGCCTTCAGGATCTGCAAAATGGGCTTTTCCTGGTCAACCACTTTCTCAATCATGTTGAGTCTGGAACCCCATCATGTTGGGGTCTCGGTGGTGAGTTTCTGTTGAAGTAGTTTCAGCTCAGTTTGAGCATTATTGAGAATGAACTGATGACTTTCTTACTTTCTTCATACGATATATTATGCGTTCAACACAAGGGTCTTTGGCACTTTTTTCTAAAATAAAAAAGGATAAAATGTATTAATTAGATTTAACTACATTTTAATACACACGTTTTTATTTTTCATTTGTAATATTTTATTGAAACCAAACAGATTGTGCTACAATACAATTTTTTTCATATACAAAACATTTAAATATATTAAATATAACCACATTTAAACTCTGTTCACTGTTCCTAATGTAATTAGTAAATATTTAGTATTACAAACAAACTCCTAAATGCCAGTGACAATATCTTATTTTTTAGTTTCACTCACCTATTGCTAGGTGAAGTCTGTGCCCAAAGCACAGCAGACGTGTCCAACTGTTGAGCTCCAAGGCCCTCACCATGTTAGCCCCACTGTCAGTAGTCATGCAGGTCATGTTCGCTTCTTTCAGTCCCCAACATTCAAGTGCTTCCCTAAGGTCTTGTGCTATGAGCTCTCCCGTGTGGTCTTCTGGGAAGTATGTTGTTTCTAGACACACACTGCACAACTTCCAGTCATCAATGAAATGAATGGTCAGACTTTTTTGTGTGAAAAGGCATCTGAAATAATAAATTTTGTGTCTTGCTGCGGCATTCGGAATACAGCCATGGAATGGCCGTGGCGGAAAAATATTTGCGGCAGGGTATCTCCTAACGGAGATCTACGACTTGGAGCAGTCTTTTGAAGCCCTCATTTTCCACAGTTCAGTTCAGTATCCTTGGCCAGGTGAAATGTCATTGCATCAGTTACATCTTTCCAGCGTTTACTTGTCCTGTCATATGGAGTTCCCGTCTCAAATGCCTCCTTCGTTAGAGTTGTTTGTTTAAGACTTGTAGCCTCTGTCTGCTGCATGGTTGTGCCCGATGCACTCACGCTGGGTCCCCTCCCAATTTGAGTGTCAGCATATTCTTTAGGATGTTTTCTAAAAAGATTTGTCGTGTTGCCATCCGATATGCGAATCTTATCATTGCAACACATTACAAATAACTGTTGATTGCGCCGTGTCTGTTATGGAAAATCCAAACCATTTCCATATTACCGATGTTGAATTGTTTTTTAGGGACCAACTCCTCCGTGTTTTCATCCATCGTCACTGTGTTGCTAAATCTCACAAGCAATGTATATGATCCTGTTAACACGCCGACATCTAGCGCGCCTTGCATTGCATGTTGTGACGTAGGTGAAAGCCATAGAACTGCAACTGATAGAATGTGCACTGTATCACGATACAACGATATTTCCAAAAAAGTGCATCGTGGAGAAATTGTAATCGTTCACGATCACATATCGTCATATCGCACACCCCTATTGAAGAGGATTTCATATTTAATTAATATTCGTAATGATTTTGGTTGATTGGTCATTCCTTTTTAGCTAAGATTTCCAGTGTTTTTAAAAGTCCCACTCCAACACCTCCTGGCTTTTGATGTAGATATGACAAAAGGAGAAAGAAAGGAGAAAAGAGAAGAAATGTAAAAAGAAAAGAGAATTTGGATGGTACTTTTTGGTCACAGAAGACCTAGTAAAAAGTCCTCCTCCAAGCTCCAGCCTGCATTGAGTCCGACTGGAGTGTTGACGGCCTCCAAGTTCCAGTCCGCACTGAGTCCGACAGGAGTGGGAATACCCTCCAAGCTCCAGTCCACACTGAGTCCGACTGGTGTGTTGATGCCTTCCAAGCTCCAGTCTGCTCTGAGTCTGATTAGGGTCTTTACGCCCTCCAAACTCCAGTCCGCACTGAGTCCGACTGGAGTGTTAAAATCCTCCAAGCTCCAGTCTGCTCTGAGTCCGACTGGAGTGTAAATACCCTCCAAGCTCCAGTCCGTAATGAGTCCGACTGGAGTGTGAACACCCTTCACGCTCCAGCCCTCAGTGTGTTCGACTGGAGTGTTAATGCCCTCAAAGCTCCAGTTCACACTGTCTGTTTGAAGTGTTGATGCCCTCCAAGCTCCATCCGCACTCTCTGTGACTGGAGTGTAAATGCAATCCAAGCTCCAGCCTGCAATGTGTCCGACTGGAGCGTCAATGCCCTAAAACATTCAGCCCGTAATGTATGCGGCTGGAGAGTCGACGCCCTCCAAGCTCCATCCCTCAATGTGTCTGATTGGAGAGTGGACGTTCTCCAAGCTCCAACCTGCTATGTGTTCGACTGGAGTGGCGATGCCTTCCAAGCTCCAGCTTTTTTTTTTTGGAGCGTCATGGAGGCAGAATCAATGAGAAGTTAGCCCAGGCTGTCATGCGGCAAGTAACACAAGCCGCTTACATGAGCTGCCAACAAGGAGTGCTCCACCGAGACATCAAAAAGGAAAACCTTTCAATCAACAAGAACACCCTAGAAGTCGAACTGATTGACTTTGGCTGCGGCAACCTCCTTCAAAGCTCAAACTATACTACATTCATGGGTAGGTATTGAAGCCATAGAATAGGAATAACTTAAATGGCACCTAATGATTTCTTGCATACTAATAAATACCAAGGCAAAATGCTGTGGTAATGCAATACCCATAATACAAAATCTCTTTCTTACAGGCACACACGACTGTACTGCCCACCCGAATTCATATCAAATGGCCAGTACCACGGGGAGCCAGCAACAGTATATTCATTGGGGGTGCTCTTGTTATCGCTAGTATGCAGGAAATTTACAGACTTCCACATCTTGAATTTGATCAATCTGAACCTTTGGTCCATAGCTGGCTTGTCACAAGGTGAGATCTTTATTACAACAAAGAAGGCCAATTCTAATTCTAAATCATACAAAAGAGAAATAGTTCATAAAACATGGCAGGGTAGATGATGCAGGATTTGTTTACTTTTCTAACCTCCAGTCATGTCTTACAGTTTAGAAAAGAGAAGGTATGAAGGTAATAATGTCTCTCCTATCTTTCAGCATAGAGTTCTGCCAATTGATCTGCTCATGCCTGCAGCGTGAGCCAACACAGCGACTCGATTTGGCCAAGATTATTTTCCATGAATGGATTAAGGTACTGAATTACAAATATTTTTAAGAAATATTATCCAGCAAAAAAAAAAAAAAAAAAAAAAAATATATATATATATATATATATATATATATTGTTGCAAAAATTTTTTTTTAATTAAAATGTTTTAATTTGAATTTAAAATCTTATTTTAATGTATGTCCTCTGAGGACACCTTGTGAAATGGGAGGAAGTTGTTGTTCAAAATATTACTAAATAATAAACCTGATTTTTGCTTTTGTTTCAGGTCACAGATGTGAGAAATATATCGAAAAATAGTTTTATGTAGTCTGATGTTTTCTGGTTTATTCAATATTTATACTATGCAGTAGCACTAAAAAGAAGCCCTTAAATGTGATTTATTTTAAACAAAACCTCATTCAGAGATTTTTTTGACAAAATAGTCTTATTGATTTGTCCTAACAGTATCTAGTTTAAACATTTTTAAATGTTAAATGTATTGTTCTTTCTCTTAATGATGCATGTAGAGTTTTTTTTTTAACAAAATGCACAGATCAGATTTTTTTTTTTCTAGATACAACCAAGTGTGTTTACAATAATGACCCGCCAATACACACCAGGGCTGTGCATTAGCGCCATGGATGACATCTTGTGAGGAGCATTAGTACTGAATGTTTTTTGTTTGTAATTAAAGTCACCATGAAATCAAAATGGACAATTTTTATTCTTTAAGGGATATTGCAAGGTTAATTATAAATGATGTATCCGTGCACATTATTATTATTATTTTTTTAAATCACGTGTCAAACTCTAATCAAAATAACTTCCCCTCCCTCTTGCAGCGACATATCTAACTGGTATGAGGTAATAAAGCTCTGTCTGACCCGTTTAAGCTCTGCTGCTTTTAATTGTTTTTCTGTGCAAGTATGCGCTAGACAGACGTCTGACCATTGTGCCATGTCTTGTGCTCGAGACTCTTCTTGTCCATTCTCCAGCATCACGGATCTGCAGTTACTATTGCGTAGGCTACTATAGTAACTGCAGTATTGTAGTAACTATTATGCATCTCGAGTTTTTAAGAGCAAAAACATGTTCTCTGTGATCATCCCTTTTTGCTTGTCACTCAAAAGTAAAAAAATTACAATTGTAATTTTTTTTGTCAATTTTACAGTAATTTACCGGTTTAATGTGTGAAAGGGTCTAATTGTCAAAACACTGTATTGTTTAATGGTCTTTTCGTTTTTTTCACCTTGTTTCCCCATGTTACCGTTTTATGGTCTTTTAGTTTGTTTCACCTTGTTTTCCTATTTCCTTTATTCCCCATGTCCCCACTCTTCATTTGTTTCCATAGCAACCCATTGTGTTTACCTGCGTCTCGTTTAGCTCCATCGCTTGGACGGTGTATTTAAACCCTCATTTCAGTTCAGTTCTTTGTCTGGTGTTTTCAATGTAAAGGTAGGTTTGTGTTAGTCATGTGTAGTGTTTCTGTTCCCTCTTAAGCCAGAGTGTTTTGTTTTGCTTATTTAGTTTAATAAAGACTGCTGCAAAAGGATCTTCTATTTGCTTCATTGTGGAACCAACCCGTGACAGAACACCAGACCTTAATAATATGAATCTCACAGCAGCCCACATTTGCCCTGAGTACTAACTACTAAACCTCTGCCAGAATGGTTACCCCCTGGAGAGGTGCATGGAGGATTTTTTTTGGACTTATACTATCGAATCCCCTTGAGTAGACACATGCTAAAAGCATGTTTTTGGGAGGTGCTGGATGACTATTGTATGTCTTCCTCTTGCCAGGAAGGGACAGCATGATGTTAGCTCAGTACATCAGCTATGTTTTCTGGCTGGATGGTTCTGATTTTATTGTGGAGAAGCTGTATGAGGACCACGCCAGAGATGTTCCAGTCCTCCCCAGGCCAGCACCCAGAGCCAATTCAACCTCTTGCCATACCCGCATTGGACCATCATCCAGAGCCCACCACAGTCTCAGAGAATGAATTTAATCCCCCCCCACAAAGCTAGAGCCAGAGCAACTGCCAGGGGCCAATTTCATCCTGGAGCCTGACCAGGTGGGTGAGCTGGCACCAACGTCTGTCACTGAGGCATATTAGTAGAGTTCAAGGATATGGATTGGAGCCCCGTCTACTCTCCTGTCGCTGAGGCACGTTCACTAAACTCGGTCCCCAATATATAAGTAATTGATGTTCTGGATTATGTCATGTTTCAAGGTCTCCAGTCTCAGCTGGTCCCGTCCTGTCTTTCTCCTTCATCGCCAGCTCCAAAGTCTCCTTCACCGCAGATGGTCCCACCCAGCTTTCCTCTCACTTCTCCTCTGCCAAAGCCATGCAGTTCCTCGGCCCTGCCTCCACTGGCTCCCTTCAGCCCCTCGGCTTCTCCTTAATGGTTCCCCCCAAGCTGCTTTGGGCTTCCCAGTCATCATCTCCGCCTTGGTCTGTGGATCCCTCAGCTCCACTTCAGGCCTTCGAGCCCCAGACTCCACCTCATCGGCTTCACCTTGGCTCCACACCCAATTGGCTTCACTGTGGTCTGTCGTCCATCATGCTCTGCCGGGTGTGACCGGCCCAATTCTGACCACTGTTACGCTCTAAGTTGTGTTGTTTAATTGAGAGAAGACACGGAACACTGGAACTGCTGCTGACAGAGGGTTTATTATCATGGAGCATGTAGATGGTACTGGATGGATTAAAGAGCGAAATGTTTTCTCTGTGATTTTATCACCTCTCCTCAACGTGCTCAAAGCAGTCTCAACAAACATTACAATGATAATAACATCAAAAATACAATGGATGAAAACATGTCGCAAACATTAAGTGCAAAATGAATTGTCACAACAATTTATCTAAGCATACAATATAATCTCTTGCAGCTGATTTTAAATCAATCATGAATTAGAAAAGAAAAAAAAATTATACAAAATGAATACATTGGAAAAATGAACAAATGAAGAGTTCAGATGCAAAAGCCTCTTAAGTGCCATCTGAAATTTTCTTCTAGAATGATCATTTTTATCAAGCTTGTATATTTAAGTTTAATAATTTCACTTAAATGGCAATGCAAATGACCTATCAATTGTCATTTAAGTGAAATTACTTAACTTAAATATACAAGCTTTATGATCATTCTAGAAGAAAATTTCAGATGGCACTTAGAGGCTTTTGCATCTGAACTCTTCAAATATAATTTAAACCATACCTGGATGAATTAAAGAGAGAATACAGCAATGAGAAATGTTTTCTCTGTGATTTTATCACCTGCACAGATTAAAGGCAAGTTAATTAATCAGTTAAAATCACCACGTTCTGTTGACGCACACACATATATACTCTAACTGCTGTACCCCGTAATAAAACTACCAAATCCTATCCATCCATTCATAAAACACTTCCTAGGACATTTATAACAGTCTTAACAATAATATTACTGCATATTATGTACTTCTGAGAAAGAGTTCTGAGAACTTTTATAAGCTTATATTGAAAGAGCACCTCTAACTGCTTACCTCTCCTCAACGTGTTCAAAGCAGTCTGAGGACGCAGCGTGAGCTGAACGGGAATGACGTCACGACGTCAGTACAAATACATCATAAAACTCCTTTTCCAAATTGACACTAATGATGTTTAAAACAAACTTATAGCGTTGTCTTAGACAAATTAGTATAAAGTAAATAAATCAACATCGACAGGAAGGATCATTAGTGAAATACATTCATTCACATTGTAAATATGGATATCAACATTTGTCACACGGGCTGCCTTGTCCCTCTGGCTCCACCTTGGTCAATCTTTGCTCTGGCTCTGCTTCTGGAACCTCAGCTTCGCCTTGACCCTCCACCCCTCTGCTGGGCTCCTTGCCTCCTTCCCTCTGGTTCCGCCTTCCGGTAGGGGAATTTACTGTCATGGTCATGCTCTGTTTTACGGACGTCTAGTTTGTCCTGTTTCCTTTGTTCCCGCTCTTCATTTGTTTTCATAGTAACCCATTGTGTTCATCTGCGTCTAGTTTAGTGTCAGTGTTTGGTCTGTGTATTTAAACCCTCTATTCAGTTCAGTTCTTTGTCTGGTGTCTTCAAGGTTAAGGTTGGTTTTCGTTACTCGTGTGTAGTTCTTCCATGCCTTCTTATGCCAGAATGTTTTGTTGATTTAGTTTAATAAAAACTGCTGCAAAAGGATCCTCTATTCACCTCAATGTGGAACCAACTTGTGACACTATTATCTTTATAATTTTTGTTTTGATCAATTTAATGCATCCTTGCTGAATTAAAGTATTAATTTCTTTCCAAAAAACAACAACAACAAACACTTACTGACTCCAAACATTTAAACAGTAGTGCATACTATATACACTGTAACAATTTTAAAAGTAGTATGTTATCCTGGCATTTTTTTTATCACACTCCAACTTTGTTTCAGTAGGAAACACATCAGTATGTTTGTCAGACCATTTCCTGAGGTCTTTACAGTGCTATCTCCAAACAGACGAAAGAAAGCAGTTGTGTTTTGTGTTAAATTTCACTCCAATCCAGCTGAATAATGCATAAAGCTTTTGTACATTCAGTACACATTTTAAAGTTATATTGTGCCAACACTGAAATGACATTATAATACAGAGTTCATAAGGCTAAGTAAATCTGAATGCTAAAGCACATGGTTGGCTTTAAACATGCATCTGGTGCGATACTGCATTAAACTCTGACACAATGAAATCAGATGAGTCAAGAAGAGAATCTTAATTCAAGCTTCTACATGATCAATATAACCTGCAGTTTCTCCCTGTTATTACCTCCTTTCCAGGGTGATAAAAGGCTCCTGGAGAACCACAGAGAGAGAATGAGAAGTTCACACACAGTTTATGTGTGTGGATGTGCACAGAGCGAGTGGATCACTAGGCGGCTGGCACACACTCTTTCCAAGATCTGGCCTCCAGTTAAGCTCACTACTCATTCTGCAAACCACCGACACAGAATAAAAACCACCAAACCCAGGAAAGTGGCAGTTTCCACCGCCACTGGAGAAGGATGCCCTGAACCACCTCAGACTATTACTAAAGGCGCTCACAAGACACCAAGGTTATTGGCCTCTCTCTGAAAATTGCAGCTGGTACACTTAACACTGAAGTACTGTATTTATTTTTTTGACATGGTACCAAGGTAATACCATGTTTTTGGACACATACCATTGGTTATCAGGTTTTGGGGTCTCATTTTACTGTAATTATTGTAGTTAGACAATATATTGACAGATATATTACTTTGTAAAATATTTCAAAAAATATATACATTACCGTTCAAAGTTTGGGATTAGAACGATTTTTGTTGTTGTTGTTGTAAGACAATACTTTTATTCAGCAAAGATGCTTTAAACAGAGCAAAAATGTATGTTTTAAACATTAATAATGATAAGAAATGTTTCTTGAGAAGCAAATCATTCATATTAGAATGATTTCTGAAGGATCTTGTGACACTGAAGGCCTTGGGTAATGATGCTGAAAATTCAGACTTGCCATCACAGAAAGAAAAAAAAAATCTTTTTAAAATAGAAAACATATTTTAAATTGTAATGATATTTCATAATATTACTGTTTTACTGTATTTTTGATCAAATCAATTCATAAGAGACTTCATAAAAATCTTGCAGATCCCAAAATGTAATCTAATTTGCTTTCGTTAAATTGCATTATGTATCATTATACCAGCCACTGGCTACTCCGCTCTCAATACTGTATATTATTTTTACATTGGCCATTGAAAAACTTACATGACCATGTTTCAGTTCCATGGTATATATCAAAATACCACAATATTACCATATAATACCATCACTGTGCCATGGTACCATACAATACTTCATTTCATCTCTTTCATTTCAAATATGTGCCAAATTTGATCAGACAGGGCAGACATGGACCTTCCCATCTGGACCTGAGAACCAGGACTGATATTGATCTGATGAAAGTTGTGGAAGATCAAGTGAGTATTGCATTCCCTTTGATTCAGTCATAACGCTAGGCTTTCCTAACCAAGTTTAGATTAGTATTTACATAACAAGAGGTACAGTAGTTGTTTGTTAATGGCACCCAATGAGCTCTAAACTGGAGAAAGTTTCTAAGAAATATGTGCAGAGAATGTCTAATAATCTATTCTAACACTTTTAGTGGCAAAAGGAATTGAAAATAGTGATGGAAAGAGAGGAAGAAATTGAAAAGACAGTGCTGGAAAAAAGAAAGCAAGAGGAGGAGGAGACGATCATGAAGAAACGCATGGAAAAGGTCAAAAAGCACACAAAACCTTACGAGCTGCCGTGAACCAATATATGATTTTACCGTCAAGTCTATAAATCACTGAGAAATAGTGGCAAACACATCCTTAAAATTCAAACAAATAAAAGACTGAACAATTTTTATTTTTCTGTAACATTCCTTTCAAATGACAGACAGACAGACATTCGTTGCCTAAAATTGTAATTGGCAACACTGGTAAAAAGACATTCTCTACAGATAGTCACCACACTTTTGCAAGATAAAAAATTGAGGGATATTCTCACAGGGTCAGAAAGCATTTGGCCTGCTTTCATAATCCTGATTCACTAGTCACAGACCAATTTGGTCATAAAGGTGTGAATTAAGCAGCTAGTTGGAATACAGTGATCACAGCACTTCTGACTGACCAGTCGAAATTTTCATAAAAGGAAAAAGAAAAACATGCTGAATCAACTCTAACATTCGGAAGGAAAAAAAATAATCACAGTAGCAAGTCAACAAATGATCATCGTTCACACTCAAGACAAGCAGCCTAAAAAAAGACACCCAGAGTATAAGACAGATAATGGACTCCCTTCCAGAATAAACGTCACAGAATGAAGGCCAATTCATTTGAGAAAAAAACATTCATATATATCGTAATGTGTGGCAAATCTACATATCAGAAAGAGTTTCAAGAATTTTGCCAGGTAAAATTGGGATCTCTTGGAGAATTACTGCCAGGCAATGTCTGACTAGAGGAAGTCTGTGATTTAAGGTCTAAAAAAATAGATCATTGTTGCATAAGACAAAAATGTACATTTGCATAGTTTGATTGTATAATAAATCTAGCTTTTTTTTCCGTTCATAAACTTCAACACAATCACTTTATAATCCATAATAACCATGACACCATTTCATGATCAAGCACTCCTTCCAACTCAACCATTGCGAGAATTTTTATTTCTATTGATATAAATATATGCATGTTTATAACCATATACACTGTAAATTGCTGCCTTAAATTTTTTAAGTATAATCAACTTGGATGTTTCAGTCATTTCAACTTAAATTACATTAAAATTAGTTGAATCTTGTCAAAAAAAAAAAAATGCTTAACTTATTTTGATGAGTTAAAGCAGTGTGAAAACATATGGTGTCGTAACTTATGTTTTACAGTGTAGCCTAATATATTAAATAAAACATTTTATTTCTTCTATGATAATTATCATCTCTGGGAACAATGGAATTAAATCTTCATTACACATTCTTTAGTACAAGACACCCACCAACCTTTGGTCAATTTATGTTGCTACTGAACCTATTTACAATCCTTCAGATTGAATAAAATAGACAAAAGTAAAAAAAAAAAAAAAAAAAAGCAACCAATATATACTATCTATATATTTTGAAAAAACAGAAAATGACAAAAATCACTTAAGAAAGATAGAAACAAAATCACATTAAATGGTCCATTTCAATGAATGTGATAAACACACATTGCAGTCATTTGCATTGTTAGAAATAATCAAGGGACATTTAAAGAAATAAAGACGCAACATTTAAAATGTCTGTTGTTAGTGTTTTCTATGTTATAATTTAATAAATGTGTTCAATTTTAAAATTGCTTATTTTATCACATCCATTAAGAAAGCCACCATGTGAGACTAAGGCACAATTCAGATTAAAAAAAGTTTGGGATGAAAATAAAATAATAAAAGAAAAAGGTAAATCCAATCAATTTTCCAATCCATATATTAACTTTAATCTGGGAATTGAGGATAAATTGAACAGGGCACAAGCCCTCTGATCAAAAAGAAGCTTTTCTCTTCATCAAATAACAGAAGCAAGAAAAGCGTTTCGACACTTTAAAACCGTACAACAACTTGTACGATCCCAGCAAAGAAAAACGTCAACTCTCAGCACAGTGAATCACACATGAGAAGCTTCACGTTATGTTAAAAGAACCTGAGAGAGCTGGTTGGGAATTCTTGTAGATTTCATATTGCACTTTGCAGTGAAGCGTAAGGTTTCTATTAACGATCATTGAAGTAGTCCTCGGCTGAAGGCTCTCGAGTGCGTGAGCCGGTGTGACTGCGGCTCGGCTCAGCCCAGCTGCAGGCGGTAAGTCCTGATTTCCATGGGTTTAAGGCTGATCTCCTGCGGGTTGGCTTCACTAGTGTATGTGTGCATCAGAGACAGCGAAACAGGAGTGATGCTTTTCACCTTCAGATCTGTCAGGAGCTTCTCTAAATTAATCTACACACACACACACACACACACACACACACACAGCAAACAGTATGTTGATTAGAGCATTTCCAACACAACAAGTTCAAGCAAGCATGCATTGAGTCACGGCCTTAGACTTTGATTTTTCACTTGTAAAACGTAAGATGGTTAGCATATCTGACAGTTCACAGGCTTAGCTTGTAAACCTTTCAGACTAAGTGGAAAGTAAACAACTTTTATTTACTTATGGGATTTATAGCTCATTGCATTATTTACATAAACATCATTGAGGTGAAGTTTTAAAAAGTTTGGATTTTAAAACATTTTCTCCTGTCCTATCTTAATATGTTTCTACGTAAGCCTATGTATGGCCAATTCACACCAAGGACAATAACTAAAAATATAAAGAGTCCACACCACAACTATAACAACAATGGCACAGAGAAATGATATCATATATCACTCTTGGAACAGTTTTTCCAGCTGATGAGCAATATAAACACTGACAGCCAATCAGAATCCATCCTGCTTTAAAGAGCTCGAGCATTTAAAGCGACAGGCGACATAACTGGAGTGCGTCTGCTGGTGTGGACGTTAATATAGTTATCGTTCTTGGTGTGAACAGGCCTTAACACTGTGACTCTATGGCCCTATCAAAGCATTGCTCTGTTTATTTGAGCATCTGAGCAGTGTGTTTGGCAAATATCTGCTTTGGCGATATATCAGAAGGTGAAGATTTTCAGTGAATAACTTTGAAGTAGGTTTGTTTCTTCAAAAAACCTTTATGGTGATTTTTTTTTTTGTGCCCTTACTGAAACTTGAATGCTCTAATCCCATTTCATAATTGGATAGTAAAAAAATGACCACTAAGTTCTCCCTTTTGTGTTCTATGGAATATGTGTTTTATGTTTAAAACTGATTTTCATTTTTGAAATAACTATCCCTTTGGAAACAAATGTACACATTTGTAAATATAATTCTCAAGTTCTTTCAAAAGTCAGCCCAAAATTAAGTAGCAGTGATGAGACTCTCTTTGAATTTTTGATGTGTCTGTGTGTGGGAAGCCGCGTGATCTGCTGCTTTACCTTGCCACTTGTGGTGGCACACAGTAGGCCAGTGTTCCGATTGGAGAAGCCACAGTCAAAGCCTTTTCTGTGCAGTATCAAAGCAGCTTGCTCGGATGGACCTCCCCCTTCCTCCTGCGAGAGAAACGAGATGGAGCCTCAGGCCGCATAAACACAACACTGTTTCTTCTGACTGAGCCAATAATGGAGCAGTGCTTTGCGCTCTTCAGCTGCAGCTCAGCACCACAGCGAGAGTCTCTCCCATCACAACTTGATGGGAAGAGCCTCTCCTTGAGACAGCGGAAAGCAAAGGAACTTGAAGCAATCGTCCTGGTTCAAAATAACTTAGCTTTATCAACAGCAGCCGATTTTGCTAGAATTTCAACGTCCTTCGGCTTGTAAACGAATCAAAGATTGCATTTACAGTAATGCACTTACAATGGATTGATGGGGCAAGGCATTGTGGGGGTTCAAAAGCAGAAATTAATTTTCACGTATTCTTTATGAAACACACATATTTGCTCTAAAAATGTTATTATTTGAGCTGTACAAACCTGGATTTCATAAAGTTGTTTAAAAAAATGATGCGTTACTGATGGTAACCTTTTATTTTTTTTTAAAGTGGTCATGATATGAGAAATCAAATTTGCCTTGATCTTTTGACATATAAGGGTACGTTTACACGACAACGATTATGCTTAAAACGGATTCAAGTTTTTCCTTTGAGTCTTCCGCGTACAGACGACACCATTGTTAAAACGAAACACCATAGACTGAACACGTGTGCATGACGTTATCGTCTTCAGAGATTCACGTTTTTGTTGTTTACACGGAGACCGGTTTCAAAAGTTTGCGTTTTCAGGCACTCAAAACTCTGTCGTCGTGTAAACGAACGGCCAAAACGCATAAAAAGTTTTACGCTTTTAGTTGAAAACGGTGTTGTGTAAACAGCCCCTTCAGGGTCTTTGTACCATTAAAACACCCCTAACCCAAGTTTAATAGCTTAAAAATATCCTCCTCATTATAAACAAAGCATTTATTTAATCAAGCTCGTTTTGATATCGAGCGACCCGTTGTCACGCTTTTAGTTTGTTTTTTCTCTGTTTTTCCTGTTCTGTTCATGTCTTTGTCTAGGTCAGCTTTCTAGTTTGTAAATTGGTTCAGTTCTTCTCCATTCCCTGCCTGATTGTTTCTATGGTTACAGATTGATTTGAGTCCTCAGTTCAGGTGTTTCATTAATTATCTCATTAGCTCCATTGTTTGCCCTTCAACTTAAGCCCTCACTTTCTGTTAGTTCCTTGTGTTGCAATGTTTGATGTCAGTGTGTTCGTGGCTGTGTTTCAGTTGTCTTTTGTTTTGATTCTTGGATTAAAGATTTATCTTGAGCATCTCCTTCATCGTGCACTTCATTACATGGGCAATTTAATTTGCATATTGCTGCCTCCAGAGCAAGACATCGACGAATAATTATACATCATCGCACAATAGGCCCCAATTAAATAAATAAAAAACTAAAATAATGACTTTATTCAACTATTTCTTCTCTTCCATGTCAGTCTCTTGACACTGCTCACGTTGTAAACACTGCAGCGCTTCCGGGTTCTACGTCAGAACGCCGGCTCATTATTGGCCCGCACTGACCAATACAGAGCAGTGATTGGCTGGCTCCTGCATCAGCATCACACACATGAAAAATATCTTAATTTGTGTTCCGAAGATGAGCGAAAGGTGTGAGGGTGAGTAATTAATTACAGAATTAAAATTTTTGGGAGAACTTACTCTTTAAATGATAGTATTATAACTGCTGTTGTTATTATTAGTAGTAATTCAGGCAATTTCATGACATAACTGTGATGTCAAAACTGCATCTCCCATAAAGGGGCAAACCACTTCATGAAGAATAAAACAGTTTTTTTTCTATAAGACTGACATATCACATGTGTGTTAGAGCTGCACAATATATTGTTTTAGCATCGATATCACAATGTGCGCATCCGCGATAGTCACATCACAGGATGTGCAATGTGAGGTATAGGGATCGTAGTTGATCCGTACAGACCAGGCACCACGGTTCCAAACGCACGTGATTCTTGGATTAATTGCAAAGTTTAACCATTACGGAGTCAAAGTTTATCATTTGCACATGTTTTAGGTCCTGTCAGTTTAAACATTCAAGTGATTTTATACCTTTCAAGCACAAGACGACGCGATTTCGAACACGAACTCAATTCGAACACTGAATTCCGGTCTATTTCGAGTCTATTCGTACCTGAACGGACACGTACACAGAAAATTATGTCAAAATACCAGTAACACTGTATTTTATGTCTTAAGTAAACGTAAAAAACTAATACATATTGTATATTAGATCAGTGCATTAGTTCTTAAAGTGACAGCAGCCAAAAGACAACGAGAAAATCTCTTTTGTAGCTTTAACAAAGATTCATTATATTTCATTTATACAGTGAAGACTATGCAGTGTTTATTTTACATTTTATTGTTCAATTTTTGTACCTGAATGCTGTTAGACTGACCTGAAAACCTTTTTTATTTGCTTGTAATGTGTTTATTATTTACTATGCAGATTCACTCCCCTACAGAATCACCCCAATCATTCTAGAAGGACGAATTCTTTCCAGAGCCATTCAAGTCATCTGGTAAAATTGTTTTCATATCGCACTATACAGTATATCGCAGAAAAACTAAACATCACAATGCCAGTTTTTTCCAATATTGTGTGCATCATTTTATTAATATTTCAAAAAAATCACTATTAATCTCATGAAAAAAAACCTAAAAAACATTTTAATTAGCAAAAGATTATGCACTTTTGGATCTTGTGGCTATACTTTCAAAACCATGTGTTTTAATATTTTCCCCATTACAGAGTCTTTCCCCATAAATGTCCATTGCAGGTGCATTTTTCTTTTTCAAACTGAAATGAGTGGACATTCTTTTCTATCGTATCACTTGTATTGAACCCGGAACATTCCATTAACTTCTTCTGCCGTTATTCATGATAAAATTTGCACTTGAATCTGTACTTGCCCCTTCATGACATAATGAAAACATTTATACAGACATCTCTGCCCAGCAGAATCTCTCATCACTGTAAACCTGGAGCACTAGATTAACAACAGAAACGGTAAATCACTCTGCACAGTCGATAAAGCTCTCACAACTGAGATGAATTTTTTGTTGTGCAAAAATAAATAAATAAATAAATGTAATCAATGTCTTCCATGCTTGAAAAACACTTTTCTTTTCCATTTGCATAGAGGGTGTCCTTGAGTGGATATTGCCATAACACATAACAAAGGAACTTTTCAAGCATTATTTAGCATAGACTTTTAGACTTTCTACCTAGTGCACCAAAAGCTTGTGCAGCCAACTGTCCTATTAATCGTTGTATTTAATATATACATACTGAGAGTGAATTCAGCCTCCCAAATCAGCAGTTAAGGCTTTCTGATGATCTGTCAATCATAATTCAAGCAAGAGACTCTAACTTTGATGATGTCATTCATTGATCAGTCAAACAAAAGGATAGAGGTCAGATACCTGAGACTTAGGGGCTGTTTACACGACACCATTTTCAACTAAAAACGTAAAACGTTTTGGCCGTTCGTTTACACGACAACAGCGTTTTGGGTGCCAGAAAATGCAATCTTTTGAAAACAAGTATCAAAGTGCAAGTTTTTGAAAACGGTCTCCGTGTAAACAACAAAAACGCGAATCTCTGAAGACGATGACGTCATGCACATGCGTATTACGTGTTCAGCCTATAGTGTTTCATCGCCATCTAATGGCCTGGCAGAAGAATACAGCGGTTTTAGTCGTTTTCGAGGATCCGTGTCAATGGGGATCGTTTTGACAATGGTGTCGTCTGTACGCGAATTTTTTTAAAACTTCTCCATTTTAAGCATATCTTTGTCGTGTAGATGAATGAATTCTGGCACACTCTAATGGTGACACCCAAATGAAAAATGGCCATGAATGTAGTCAATAAGTATGGTAGAAACAAAGGCCAAAGGTTTAACGGCTCTGTTCCAAACCTTTGAGAGCTGCATTTTTAGACTTCAGATCTTCTATAAGGCAAGGCAGCAATATAATTGTCACGTGTATGTTCTGTTTTTGATTCAGTTTTCATTGTGTTATGTTTCATTTTGCGAATTAGTTTTGTCATCCTAGTCCCCTGTCAGTCTGTTTCTATGGTTACATATTGATTTGAGTATTCTGTCCAGGTGTGTCTTGTTAATTATCTTGTTAGCTCAGCCCTCACTTGCATTGATGTTGTTAGTTTATATGTCAGGTTGTATGTTGTTGTTACTTTCTCCTGTATATCGCTGTGAGTTTCTGATTAAATACTGTTCCAAGGATCCCTTGTCTTCGTGAGCTATCTACCACAGCAACCCATGACAATACTGCTGTTGTATAATATTATTTTGGCCCAGTTCTAAAGCAGCAAAGGATTTACACTTTAGCATACTTTTAAAGAGTAGTTATAACAGAAATGATACTGTATACTTCAGTGATTCAGTATATTTCAGTGAATATACTTCAGTGCAAACTAAATGTAATGTTCTCGGACACTTAACGGCTTGTTAATTGCAATTAAATAAAAATGTATTATACAAATAATTTAAATTAATATTAAATGCAATTAGCGTTTTGACCCACTGAAGTAGGACTTAAGTACATCTTTATGTGTAATTTCATAATTACTTCTTTTGACTTTGAAATATGGTTGAAGTGTACAGATGAATTTCCTGATGTAAATTTGAAAATACTTTTATTTGAAGTACACTACAGGTGCACTTCTCAGTTAATATGCTACCTGAAAATGTAGACAGCGAGGCAGCTCACTAGAGTTTGGAAATTCCTGTTATAGAGCAATGCTGTTTGTGAAATATCCATTAATAGGTAATATCATTTCCTTTTATTATACATTTTTCCTGTGGGTCTCAATTTAGTCACAATTAGTTTTTTGCAGCTGTGCCTTTAAGACTCCATTGCATGTGAAATGAATTTGTTAACTCACAAACTGCGGATTTGCTCTGCAACCCTTCAATAGCATCCATGCTAAGCCTATAATATATGATAGATTCATCAGACAATCCAAGCTGAAATGTGCCACATAAACTGTTAATCAAGGATATTGTTCAAAATAAATGTCAGTCTTTCTAACATTGGGATTCTTCAGAAGAGTACTGTAGGGTGACAGTATTTCTTCTGGAGTTAATAACTATCCATATCCATTTATGACTGCTAAATAAGCATTTGACATGTTAATGTTGGCAGTCATGTGCTTATATGTAATTTCAATAAACAGTCTCTTTGAAGGAAGTACTGAGTTCTTAAAATTACAGTATGTTTTGACAGTACAATGAAGTCTTTTATCTCAAAAGATCAAGCAAAATGGGATTTTTCTGGATAAGGCCCATTTAAGCATTTAAGCCAGCATGAATCACATCCTCACATCCTCTATTAAATCTTTCCCATGAGCCCCCTTCTGAGCATTTCTACCTTTATCCTGTCATGTTTTAAAATATTACCATTCAGCCCTGAGAAATGGGACTATGATATATCAATTTGAAGGTCAATACACTTTATGGCCCTCTTAGGAACTGAGTCAGCAGTCCTGTACTCCCCAATTACAACCAAAACAGCTTTCAGCTTCCTCTTTCAAATCCTCTAGAAGATACAAACACATTTGAGCCATACCTTAGACTGGATAGCGCGCAGGTTGACCAGATGCAGGTCGCAGGGGAAGGAGGCGCTCAGAGGGCTGTAGGGAATCAAGGATGAAGCGTCCGAGTTCTGACTAACTGGCATTGAGATGAGGGGATGGTTGAGGTACATGTACGACATGTGACTCAGTATAGATGGATAACTATCTGGTGCGGTGTCCTCATTCTGGCCCTAAGAAAGAAAAGTGGTGCATTAGCAGAGAACATTAAAGACTCGAAAGGACCTATTATGCTTTTTTACATTTTTAGTGTGTAATGTTGCAGTTTTGTAATGTTAAAGTTTCTTTCCGGTAACGTACGCGTCACAATATTTCCTCATTTAAAAAATTCCTGCCAAAGGCATACACAAAAAATGGGCGAAGCCTGGTTGAGTTGCGTTGGTAGTGTTGAAACTCGTGATATTGGTAAGGGGCGTAACATTTCCGAAACTCGCTCAAAGTGGTTGACCAATCACAACACACTGGTCCAGCTGACCAATCAGAGCACATTGCGCTTTTTGGAAGGAGGGGCTTGATAGAAACCATTTAAAAACCATTTGCGCTCGCGCCACGGCGGATTCGCTATTTACATGGTGGAATTTGCAAGCGGAAAAACCGAACGCGTGTCTCCAGAGAGGAAACGAATCTACTCGTGCGCGAGGTTAAAGCGCGTGAGCAGACCATTTACGGGACAAAGTGTACGACAGTTGTTGGACCCGCCTATAGGCGCACATTACTGACACGCTCTTTAAATAACAACAAAAAAATATTGCCCCATTGACTTTAGACCAGGTTTCAGTTGGTCAATGGACCATTTCACACAGTCTATTTCAGTTATCTCAAAATAGCAACGCTGTATATATAGCTCAAAATAGCAACGCAATGTGTCCGAAAACACCTCGTTTTCAGACCAGCACGCCCATGGGCGCACAAATGGGTGCAAATGCATTTGCTATTTAAACAAAGTGGTGCAGGACATGAAAAATGATAACTGCGTCGGGCGGAAACTAGCAAAAAACACTCGCGCCACGCCTGGCGCTGCATTGCACCTGGTGTATGATAGGGCCTAAAGTTATTTAAACTGCCAACATGTTTACAGCTTAGTTAGATTATAACAATTACAAAACTACTGTGGTATTGTATTTTACAGTCACAATAATGTAAGAAAGCACAGTAAGCACAAGTTACTGTCTACTGCTCTAAGTACAATAAATAAATAAATAAAATAAAAAAGGTAGACATTTACATTTAAGCATTAGGCATTACAGCATTATGATATGAAAAATGGTTATACTTTTTTTAGATTGTTATTTTAAAGGTTATCTTTAAATGAGTGTTTAAAGGAAAACAACATTTTTAAATAGGGGATATGAGCATGTGCAATTAAATATCCAATATCAACAGATGCTGATAAATTAAAAACAATGAACGGCCAAATTTCCAAAATCCAGACTCTGAGAGTCAATGGTCAGACTGTTGTCATTAATAGATGCATGTTTTTCTTCTTTAGCTCAGTTACCTCCTCCGCAGAGCTCCTCTTCTCCAGCAGTAGGCGGAAGGAGTTGGCAGTGATCTTATTGTCCAGAACTCCCTGACCCAAACCTCGATTATCATCCTGATTGAGCCTGCGGTCCATTATCACCTCCAGCTGACCTGTGGAATCCACACCAATGAGCTTCATTAGTATGTCACACATGCTTCACCAGAACATTCACTGATGCCTTCAATGGACATGCATAAATCATGTGTGCCAAAGTCAATGAGACCATTGAGCCGTGTTTGAGCACCAAACAAATAAATCTATTTTTATAAAACAACCTGACAAAACCACACTTGACAGATTGAATTATGGACAAAAGCACTTTACATTCAATTGTGGAGTGTTTTCACCACCAATACACCTACGCTTGGACACCTGCCAGTGTTTTATTTATTTAATAGGTCATATCTATTCAAGCAAAGATCCAAGGATGACGGTCCTGATGGTCATGATGTGTCTGAATGGTAGGCTGTCAAATCATTTGCTTATGGTTTTGTAATTGTTGCAGCATTATGTTGCCATTTATAATGAACTGAGAGAGAAAGTCTCATTGTAAAGATCATTTCACTGAATAAAATATTATAAGTCCTTGACCAGATGATGTCAGCCCATTTTCCACAAGAGAAAGACTGTATATTTTAAGTGTATCTGCTAACTTTGTGTTATGACTACAATCGCATACAAAGCAAGGTCAAAATGTCTGAACCACTCTACAGAAAAAGCTTCTATTTTGCAATTTTATATGATCAGCATAACAGCTTGAGTGAAACTTAAAATAACTTTTTCAGAATGTCAAGCCCTGAACCACAACGTACAAAAATTAAAAAAATCGAAAGTTTTGAGAATAAAGTCGTAGTATTTCAAGAATAAAGTCGTAGCATTTCGAGAATAAAGTCGAAATATTTCAAGACTGTATTCTAGTAATTTTGACTTTGTTCTCGTAATGTTTCGACTTTAATCTCGAAATATTTTGTAACGTCCTAAGACGTTGACATTTTTTTTGGATGAAATTGCATAGATAGATTTTTAATATACAAACTGAAATTGCGACTACAGATGCCCTGAACCGCAACGAGAAAAAAAAAAAAAAAAAAAACGTAAGTTCCAAGAATCTAAAAATCTAAAATTACAAGAATAAAGTCTAAATATTTTGAGATTAAAGTTCTCGTAAAGTTACGTTTTTTTTTTTTTTTTTTTTACGTTGCGGTTCAGGGCTTCCGTAGTCGCCCTTTCATTTTGTATATTAAAAATCTATACAATTTCATTTAACATAAATATAAAATAAAGTGTAAATGGCATCTAACAGACATGGGGTAAAGCCAAAAAGCTTCAATAGTGATTTCATGAGGCTTTAAGAAGAAAAGAAAATGTAAAGCACTCGGAATGAAGCGAGTTTAAACTCTGACCGCTCTTGAGGCTGGCCGCTCCGAGTGACTGTGCCGTGAGTAGAGAGAGTCTGGAGCTGGAGTCCTGCAGATAGACCATGCTGGTCATGGGGTAGAAGTTTGCCTGCAGGGGGAGCTTAGCCATGGATTTCCTCGGCTGCACCTGTAAAAACAGCCCTAGGCATTTTTAGCAATGCAGAGAGAAAAAACTCCAGATTCCCCCTGTTTAGAGGCCTGAAAACAATGAGCTCAGGCATGTGGAGACACTTGCTGAAGGAAAAACACTGTCAATTGATGAGCTTCGATATGTGTTAATGTGACTTGGAGGAAAAATTGATTGGATATTCCACTGTTTTTATTCATGAGCCGTTTTTTTATGAAGTCAGTTAATTAATTTGGACCGAACAGAAGCACTTAATCCCGGCCAATGCCAGAGAGACATCATCAGCTAATTAAATGCCACGCTAATACTCCAACATGTCAAGACAACTTGACAGAGTGATTTAAATTGACACTTGTTTGTTTTGGTCAGCCATACAGCACACTCTTATCTGTTTTGATTAATTATTTGTCAGGAGAAATGAAAAATAAACTGACATTTTCATTATGCCGTCCAAAAACAACAACATTGCATTTTGACACTATCAACCAAAATCAAACAAGACTGTCAAAACAACCACTTCACGCAAATTAACTAACTTCTAATGACTTTTGTTGATTAGTTTTACTTGTCAGTAAAGAGAATTAGGCGAGCTTGCTGTCTGTATCCACACATTCAGATCATGTATTTAAATTGAACTTGTGTTACTTTCAGCAGTGTAATCTTTATTCAGAGACTAATGAAAAGTTGGCTCCATCAAATGACCAGGCCATAAGAGCAGCTTCTGTTGACATTAATGTGGTTTTGGGAATAACATTTTATAATTATTTTAAGATATCTGTTAACTGTACCCTTTTTTGTTTTGTCTTTATTCATCTTAGTCCTATATATATGAGCATACACTACCTAAAAGTTTGAGGTCGGTCATTATTTTAAATATCCGTTAATCTTCTTCTTTGCTTTTGAGACTATGGCAGCCCATGAAATCATATGGTAAAAAAAATTGAAATTTGGCACACAGACAGAAGACAGTCTGAACATGAACCACAGCCATTTTGGAGCCTCTAACTCAATCCCTCTAGCGCCACCAACTGTCCAAAGTTGCACTCACGCTTATGCTAATGACTTTACCCGTAAGGGCTAGAAACAAACAAAAAAAATTCTGCTGATTCCTTGGCACAAGACGATTGCATTCTATGGCATCATTTTCCGTCATGAAAATGTTTCCGCCATTTTGAATTTTCAGGAAAAAAACAACTTTTTCTTGACCACTCATCCGATGTTTACGATAAATGTCTTTACTCGTCTTCAGACCACGCCGACAAAAAACCATGGAACTCAAGTTGATTCGTCAAACCGCCAAACTAATTTGACGTAGACTACACCAAAATGGATGTAAGGTTGTATCTCTGCATCACTTTAGCGTATTCAGAACAAACTTGATACGTGTAATCAATGTTTCGCCACTGTGCCACCTAGTGGTCAGAAAATTTTTTATTCATATTTTTGCATATAACTGATCAGTTTGACCAAAAATCCTGAGACTTGTCTCTTCAGATTAGGGGAGGCATGCCAAGTTGGATGATATAAAATGTTCCCATGTTGGCCATTTTGGGCATCGCCCATTTTGAATTTTGTTGTAAAATGCTATATTTGCTATTAACTTCTGAACAGTTAGACCGAAAATCACAAGACTGGTCTCTTTAGATTCGGTGTAGCACTGCAGCATACCTATTACAATGAAATTGTCTTAATAGATTCCATAGATACAGAGAACATAGATACCAATTTTGCCACAGTCGGACAAACTTTCTTATGCTATTTTAACCTACTTTTTTAAACTCCTCCATGGTCTGATTTTCACCAAATTCGACTCAGATCATCTTCAGCCAATGTCGGAAAAAAATTATGGATTTAGCGTTGATAGATAAAACTGTTTTTCACACGTTTATCATGCAGGGCTGTTTCTATGATCCATGCACTCACTTTTCCAACTTTCCTCCCATACAGTAGCACTATTTCATTCTGGCTTTTGCAGCACATAAAGGCCAATTTCTGTAACAGTACCATTCTACTCTAACAAAATTTAGTGCTAGTTTAATTCAAGCACTTTCAAAGCCCTATGTTTGTTTTCATAGACTTTCCAGGCCTTGAATCCATGTGTCTGAAATTCAAGTCTCACTGACCACAATAGATCAATTTGGTGTCAGCACCACATATCGGTCAAAAGTAATAAGCAATTGTCACATTACAAGTGATTGTATTTATATGGGCTTTCAACGATTTTGCTTAAAATCGTCTCCAAATGTCTTTACTCATTTTTTGCAGTTGGTTTGATGCTCACTGCCTTGATTTTTAGCTCCTCATTCTGTCTCTGTGGTGCTTGGCCACTTAATGGCTGCTATATATTTAATGTATTTGATCAAAAACACAGAAAAAGTAATAATATTGTGTCTTCAGTGGTCGTTTAGAAATTATTCAGATATGCTGATTTGGAGCTCAAATAACATTTCTTATTATTGTCGATGTTGAAAACAGTTAATATTTTTGTAGGAACCATAGTACATTTTGAATAGAAAGTTCTTTTGTAATATTAAGTGTCTTTATTGTCACTTTATCACTGTGATTTTAGATCTATTTATGAAATCTATTTATAATTTAATGCATCCTTGATAAAAAAAAAAAAAAGTATCAATGTCTTTCTTTAATAATGGACCTGAAGGTGTTAACTAAAAAAAATGTTTATACTGAAATTAAATATTTAAATAAATTAAATGATTAAATATTTAAACTATTAATTATTAATACTTAATTAGACTGACTGCTCTATTTTTAATCACTTCTGACAATAACATCAAAACATGAATTTAGTAACAGTAATATGGAGTTACCAATTACAAAAGATTGCACATTAAAAAAGCTATTTTAATTACAAAAATGAAACAAAAAACTGATAACAAAACACTTTATAGTGCAAGTAAATCTTTTTCTTTGTGCAGTTTTCATCACGCACGCACAAATTTGCTCTCTGTTCTGCTGTCATTGTTTGCAAGTCAAAATTGTTTGCTTGCGATTACAAAAGTTTTGATTTCAAGTGAAGCTGCATTTCAGTGGGCAGTATCTAAGGACCATAATGTAAGACCCGTTTCAATTGGTCACTCTGGTTTGCCACTATAATTCGGCCGCGCCCACTACCCGGTCCCGGTGAGTCTGACTCTGACATCTAGCATTGCAGTGTGCGTTAGATATATTTGCAATCTTTTATTTTGTAATTACAATATAGATATTTTTGCTCTTAAAAACTTTTCTTTTTTTTTGATTGTATAAAAAAGACATAAAGGTAATTCCATATAGTTACACTGTTGTTCGGCTCAGTATAAAGTCAGTGGAAATATGGGCTGGTTCAGAGAGATATCCGCAGATCGCCCACCAAGCCCCGGCCCACCACACTTACATATAAACTGTGTGAACTTTAATGTGTATGTGGGAGTCAGGAAAGAGAATATAAATAAATGTACCGTTGTCCTACCTGGTAGCCATTGAGGTCAGTAAAGAATCGATCCTTGCTGTTCAGATCCGAGGTTATCCTCATTGCAATTTCACGGTTGATTTCGCCTCTTATATCTACAGTGTTACAGATCTCAACAGACTGACCCTCTACACCTATGAGAAAGAGAGAGAGAGGGGGGGTCAAAATGACTGACTGAGCACAGGCAATAGAAAAGGGATTGGACATCTGTTTCCTCCACTTCCAAATGACAGTTTCTCATTATTAAAGGAACAGTTCACCCAAAGTATCATTCTCATGTTGTTTCAAACCCATATACCGTACTGTTATTGTATCTGTGGAACACAGATTGTTTTAGGAAATTTGTAAAGTCATTGTTTGTATACTGAAGACCACTTCCTTACAGACCAAGAAGTATCATTAGGTTAATAATAGACAAAACAACTGCTCATTTACTGTTTCGCATTAAACGTGCGTAATCACATTCAAACTATCAAAATACTACAAATCGTACATTTTCCAGAGGCAAATGACTGCTTTCCCTTTTTTAACTTTAATAACTTGGTGGTCTCTACGGTGTTCCTGGCTTAAGCCGGATGACAATATGAGCAATTAGATTTACCAAGTACAATGAAAATAAGTGAACACTCCTAAAAGTACATTTTGAATTAGACTAATTAAGCCTTTGGGAATAAAACAGTGCAAGAAACAAATATGTTCATTTTCCTTTAATTAAAATAAAAACCCTTAAAGGTGGAAGAACATGCTTTATATAGCAGCACAACCACATATAGATGGTTATATAGAAACAAGGTTGTTTGTTAGGTTATGGCGTACGATAGCTCAGAATATCGTCAACATGAGTGTGTCCTCATTAGCTCATTGCGAGATGGTAACACAACACTTTTAGTGAGCAGCCCTCACTGGGCAATATTGCTTATATTGAGAGATACTGATTGGAATGCATATGTAGTAAATGTGTCTTAAACAGTGTGGCTTGCTGAGGAGGTGTGTGCTATTGATTTTCTGATTTAGGATGTTCAGCTGGTGGAAAAATCCTGGATTTACACTAAAGAAGGGATCCAAATTATCTCTAGAGATCAGAATATCATAGAGACCAGGACAGAAAACACAGGGAGAATAAAGCCTTGTTCAGACTGTCATTCCAAATCCGGTTTTAGAAACAGATTTAGAAAGTGTAAACAGCAACAACAACAAAAAATCTGTTTTGAGCCACACATGTGGTTTGAAATCCCATTTAAATCGCATTTCTGGAAATCCGTTTCAGTCTTATCACTCTGATTGGTTTTCGCGTGGTTTATGTGACTTTCTCACGTCAAGGAAAATGAAAACGTCAGACGTTGTTATAGGAAACATGCTGAAAGTCTCTGCAGAAACAAGGTTGTGTTTGGACGAGCAGAAGACAATGTAACGGACATGTTTTGAAACCGGCGGATACGACAGCATGATATAAAGCCGGCCTCCTACGGTTCTGCCGCTGCCTCATAAGACGCAGTAGACCAGTGTGGTGGCTACGTATTGTCATGTTGTAAATAAGACAAAATGGGTATTGGGTATATTGCAAACCCCTGTTTTTTTATCCGTATATCTACCAATGCAACATCTTTGCCATAGACACCAATTCAGATATTCCAGAAAACGAAAGAGCGGCATGGGACAAACAAATCGGATCTGAACAGCTGCGATACACTAAAGCCTCGTTCACACTGTCAGTCCAAATCTGATTTCTGTGCATATCCGATTGGAATCCGATCATATTCAGCAAATGTGAAGAAAAAAATAAATAATAATAATTTAAGTACGATTTTTACAAATCTACTTTGAGCTACATTCATATGTGGTTTGAAATCTGATTAATTTCCCTTTCTGGAAATCTGTTTCCGTCTGCTTTGATGGGATTAAAACGTAAACATGTCAGATGTTGATATAGGAAGCATGCTGAAAGTCGCTGAAGAAACAAGGTTGTGTTGCTGCAAAGTGCCGGTCAAGCAGAAAATGACATGTTGAATTTTAAGACCGGTGGAGACGACAGCAACAGAATCAGCCGCGCATACCAGCCTCCTACATTTCTCCTCATAAGATACAGTAGACCAGCACGGTGGCTACACATGTTGTAAATAAGACAACATCTGTATTGTAAACCCCTCCATGTTGTTGTTTTTGCCTACCAAAGCAATGTCATTGCCCTAGAGACCAATGCAGATATTCTGGAAGACGAAAGAGCGCCACGAGACACACCAATCTGATCAGAACAGATGCAATACACAGCGTGGACAGTCAATAACTTTGGTCAGATTCCAATCAGACAGACAAATAATTGGATTTGGACAGACAGTGTGAACATAGCTAATGTGGACATTCAATAATTTTGGTCAGATTCCAATCAAACACACAAATAATGGGATTTGGACTGACAGTGTTAACGTAGCCTAAATAGGAGAGGAAATGATGAGGTTAATTGGGGACAGCAGGTGGGACAAATGAACCAATAATAAGGTAACAAGAAGGGTGGTCTTAAGGGTGGGCACATAGAAACAAACATGACAAAAACAAGAGCACATGGCCAGTGAACACAATCATAAGCCATGTGCTCAAACAATAAATTAAGCTAAAAGTTATTTTAAATTGCAATAATATTTCACAATAGAACAGTTTTTACTGTATTTGTTGTGCAAAACATGACAAAACTCAGCATTAAAGTCCATACGACTTCATGAATGGATCATTCTCTTGTGTTGGATCTATTAAATGAATCAGTTGACCCCGTTCATAAAGCCAGCCTGGGGTGCGTTTCCCGTACAACGCTGCTCGCTGCTTAACTACCATTGTACGATGCATTGCTGAAAAAACAACTAACTAGTCACGACAGTGTCCCGAAACCGCATTGTCACAAAGTGGTCGTTCAACCACATTGATTTATGACGTCACGCACGTGGTGGAGTAATAATTTCTTTTAATGAATCTGTTTGAGATGGACTTAATGCTAGATGTTTTGCTATTAATTACGGACATGGCATTACGAAATAAATTTTTCTGTTATTTCGCTATATTTTCAGATTCATTCAAAGGCTCGTTCTTACGTAATAGAGCACGTTCGCACATGCACACTCTTCAAAAATGGTGCTTTAAATCTCTTGACAAACTAAAAAACGTAAATGACATTTGTATGTATTCTAAATAAAAGACACAGGTTGTACTGAATGTCAGCTTGCTTATTTTGCTCAAGATAAGGATTTATTAAGTCATGCAAACAAGAAACTATGCTTCTAACCACAGGTTGAGATCTGACGTTCCAACCACAAAACTTTGCGATGCTGTTTGCGAATGTTCGTTGGAACGATGAATTCGGGAAACACTGATTCGTTGAACTACGCTGACAACGACGGAACTTGCGACCATAGTTGGCTAACGATGCTTTTGGGAAACGCACCCCCTGAATGATTCATTCACAAATCTAACTGATCAGGTTCTCAATGAGCTGGTTATCAGTCCACAGGAAGGGAAGATTACCCAGATTAAATAAAGCTATTGTATGAACACTTGAATTATAAGTGAACAAGGTGGATGGACCACTTATATCTTTGAGTCCTTTTTGAAGCTTAATAGCTTCATCCTATTTGTTGTAACTGCATGGAAAAGAGCAGCCAGTATATTCTTCAAAATGTCGTCTGTTGTGTATTTTAGAATTATGATGACAGAATTATATTTTTATATGAGCTATTCCTTCAAAACCACAAAAGAGGGACAGCTATTTTCTGTGTGAGAAAAGGTTCCTCTTCTAAAACTTTGCAATTTAAATTCAGTTTTAACTCAAGGGAATAACCCACGAGAGGTTTCATTCTTTTCTTTTTTTGGACAAAAACAAACACCGCTGGGAGGGGAAAGGTCCCTAGGGCTACAGGGCAATGGCTCATGTGACTGCTCCGCTCTTTCAAAAACACTCACATACATTATCTCACCCACCCAGAGGGGGTCACAAACCGACCGCCCTGGTGCTCTTGATAAGAAAAGCATGAAAACTGAATGTGTTTCTTTCTTATACGAAATGATCCCACTTTCAGCACACCATTAAACTTTTGCTGGACTGTCTTTTGTCCGGTATCAAACGTCCTTGTCTGATGCTGATTAAATCTTTGTTGCTTGTTGTTGTAATGCACTGCCTCTTTTGGCATTACCGATTACACAGTTCAAATTGTTTGTTAAAGTTTGAGGAAAGTTCAAAAGCTTACCTTCAAACTTCAAAGATAAATATTGCAAAAACTGCACTAGAAAAAGCTTTGTACTGCATCCAATAAATTAAAATAAAAGACTTGTACAAAACAAGCTGCTATAGGACTGGCAAGTAAAAGGCTCTCTTAACAAAAATTACTTGGAAAAGAAAAGGACGTCATCCAGCAGCACTTCAAGGATTTCGAAATTCAAAAAAAAATTCTATCCCAGGGTTCAATCAACTTTCTGAGGTTACATTGCTGACTTCCGGCATAAACAAAAACCAGAAACCTGCTTAATTATACAGGAACTCATCAAGACGACAAGTCAAACTTGAAATGATGTCGTTTTGCAAATTCCTGGTGTAAATATTTGATTTACATAAGGTAAAGAGTGGTGACTATTTGAATAAGTGAAAGTGAGAAGTGCAGGTGTTGTTGAGTGTTTGCCGTTCTCTCTTACCCTGCGTGTTGTAGAGCCGGAGAGTGTGTTTGATGTGTGTGAAGGTAGTGGTGACTTCAGAAAACAGCGGCCCTTTAGTGACTCGAACCACCGGCGGTTGCGAGGGAGAGTAAATCTGTGTGTGAGAGAAAGAAAATCAATGTGAATCAAATCACACTCATAAAAATCCCCTCAAAGCAGAGCTACAAAAAACACTGCATGACAAAAATGTCCTGATGAAAGACTGAGGTGAGCTCTTATGAGGTTTCCCAGAGTTCTCTGTGAGCAGTGACCAAACTGCCATTATGTTTATAACTCTAATCAGCTGAATGACAAACACTGATGTTATAAGTTTCAATGAAACTTTACCAAATAATTCAGTGCTTCAGCAAACTCTCATAGCAATCATTTGTTTGCCACAAATTAACTGCAAGCCTGCTGCAAATAAACAGTTTTTATAGGAGTGGGCGATCTATAACCCAGTTTTTCCTGCAGCACTATTCAGCAGTGGAACCACGGCTAGATAAATTATACTTGTTTAAGAAAGAAAGGTGCTATGTAATACAATTTTGTTTTAATCAATACAAATATATGTGACCCTGGACCACAAAACCAGTCACACGGGTCAATTTTTTTAAATTGAGATGTATACATCATCTGAAAGCTGAATAGATAAGCTTTCCATTGATGTATGGTTTGTTAGGATAGGACAATATTTGGCCTAGATAAAACTATTTGAAAATCTGAGGGTGCAATAAAATCGAAACATTGAGAAAATCGCTTTAGAGGCTGACATTTTTTCGGGAATCCCACGGGTCACGGGATTCCCGTGGGATTCCTGCAGGATGGGAGTCATCTTTGCTATTAATCACGGGATTTGGACGGTACAGGATAAATGGTTAACGGGAGCGGGAATCAACCAATAGCAAAGATGACAAAAAAAGAAAAAAGTAAATGCACCATTTTGTAGTTTCCTTTTAATACGCCTACAATGTAACACAATTAAAAAATAACTGAAAACTGATTATAATTTAACCAACAGTAATTCTGGATTGCGTCCACCAACAAGTAAATAGGAAATAAGCGAATCAGAACACTGCGCGCCAAACCAGCAGTAGCCTATGTGCGCAAGCGTGAACCACTAGTGTTTCTGTCTCACTCTGGATATGCCACTGCATCACATTTCTCTCTGCGTGGCGTGGAGTGTCCGTTTTTATGTCGGCTCTCATGTTAACTGGTTAGAGCTTGTGTTAGAGCACAATACCTGCGTGACACACACACTTCTTGAGCCGCGCCGAAACCGCGTGCTAGAAATAGAACCGCAACCGACGCCTATTTTTCACGCGACACGCACAAGTGTTGGAAGTTTTCAGACAAAATTGAAGGCGCAAATACATATTAATAAATTACATTTTGATGCTTTAAAGTCTCTCGGTTATAATTGTAATTTAAAAAATAGGCCTAATTATCGATTTTCAAATATTGCCCCTGTCAATAGGCCTACAGAACGAAATATTCTGCCGACGTTGTCTTTGCTGTATCAGGCTATATATATTGTTTAACATCCAAATGTAGATGGTCTGTCGGCGCACAGAGCCACGCAGTCGCAGACAGCACGTGAAGTTCGTGAACACCGAATTCCCTTTTCATTCTTATCTATTTGTGTTTGAACAGACATGTGCACGAAAAAATAAGCCAGTGTCCGTCTCAACGAGTTTCCCCGTAAACGCAGTCAAAATAAAACGGATGCGTGTCATTACCGGTATTAGATACGTGCATTCGTCTTAAAGGGACAGCACCCAATATACCTGCAGCTGTTTGTGTCACCAAAGTTAATCAAACAACAAAAGAGAAAGAGAAAAATCATGTTTTGTCAAAAGATAAACTGTATTAATATTTAATACAGTTAATTTACCTGAAAAACAAAGCACTGCTTTATTTCTGTTTTATTGTGTGTACGTGTATTTGTGTTTTATTGTATTTATATTTGTATTATGTTTATTAGTTTCTATGCAGATGCACTAGGCCTACCCACACAATTACCCCAATCATCCTAGAATTATTAATTCTTTACAAAAAGAGCTATTCAAATCATCAGGTGAAATTGTTTTCAGGAAGTAGCAGTAAAGCAAGAAGAAGTGCAAGATAGTTTTTCTAAATTTCATTTGAACTAAACATTAATTGAAGAAAAAAATATATGGGAGCGGTACAGGAGCGGGAGTCAGTTTAAACAGGAGCGGGATGGGACTGGGAGTCAATTTACCAGGAGCGGGATGGGATGGGATTATTTTTTAAACTTTGGTCTGGGAGTGGGACGGGACAAGATTTCTTTCTATGGGAGTGGGACGGGACAGGAGTGAAAATCCACTCCCGTGTCATCCTCTATTTTAAAGTTGTCCATTTACGTTCGCGATTGTGCTGCATTCACTCACAAAAAGAAATGTTTTATATATTTACGGTAGGAAACTTACACAATATCTTTACTTAATATCCTAATGATTTTTGGCATAAAAGAAAAATTTATAATTTTGACCCATACAATGTATTGTTGGCTATTGCCACAAATATACCCGTGCGACATGTGACTGGTTTTGTGTTCCAGTGTCACATATATACAATAATAAAAGTTGTTGTTGTTATTAAAGGAATAGTAACACAAAATAAATAAAAATGTACCTGCACCTCTATTCAGCATAGCAAATTATATTCCTGTAAGGTGCAATGGAAATAAAATGTTGTTATAATAAAACTATTCATCATTAATAATAATTATTATTACGATTGTTGTTATTAAAGGAATAGTAACACAAAATGAATTTACTTACAAAGTGAATGAAAATGTGACCTAGTATTTCCTGCATTTCTATATTTAGTTGTAGCAAATCATATTTATGTAAGAAAGGTGCAATGGAAATAAATTATTAGAATAAAATGAATACAATAATAATGTCACATCAAAGTTTCTGTTTACTTTTCCAAACACTTTTAGTTTGTTAGTTCCTGTTTCCTGTTTTCCTATTGTTTCGTTTGTTCCCTTGGTTACCACCCAGCAAACCCCGTTTAAAGGGGTGGTATAATGCCCTTTTCACAAGATGTGAAATAAGTCTCTGATGTCCTCAGAGTGTGTATGTGAAGTTTTAGCTCAAAATACCCCACAGATATTTTTATATAGCATGTTAAAATTGACACTTTTTGAGGGTGAGCAAAAACGCACCGTTTTGTGTCTGTTCCTTTAAATGCAAATGAGCTGCTGCTCCCGGCACAGGGGGCGGAGCTTCAACAGCTTGTGTTCTTTTACCTCACACACACATGCACTGAACATTTCAAAAACTTTTAGCCTTTTATGTTCAAACTGGAGTCAGACAATGTTGGAGAGACTCAAGAAGAAGTGACAACATGTAGAAGCAACAGGACATTTCTGAATGGTTAGTTGATGAATTTATGTAGCTGATGTGTAGTTATCTTCTAGTCATTGATTAGCATATTCTGTCATGATAATCTATAAATCGTGTTCAGGGGGTGGGGTTTATGTAAATTCTAGGGTTGGTGATGTCACTAACCCGGGAGGAATGTGGTGTAGTCTCTACCAGCCGTTTGTTGTAGTCCTTAAAAAGCGATTTCTTTAAAAGCAAATATCTCCCTTTGCTTTGAGCTTTGAGCGTTGTAACTTTGCAGATGTTGTTTATGCTCAAACAGCAACATTACACACTAACTAAAGTTAGAAAAGTCAAATCATAATCAAGCACCCCTTTAAAAGACGTCTAATAGCCATCCGACACAGCCCTGACGTCTAGGCTAAAACCCGTTTAACCATAACCCAAGAATAGAAGCACAGGCTACGTATAGAACATGTCAAAGAAATGAAACCAATCACTGTTGACTTTGCTTACATGATGGAATAGCATATATCCCGCAAGTCATTTTGGCAAAAACGACATGTAACCAGATTAAAGGTTATTTTGGCTAGAAGTGGGTTACTCATAGCCAGACTAAATCGGGTCTATAGTTAACCTAGATGGTGAAATGACGGCTATTGCTTGCAGGGCGATTGTGTTCACCTTTGTCTTGTTTAGTTTCTCGTTACCCTGTGTGCATTTCAGCCCTCTGTTTGCTTCAGTTCATAGTCCTGTATTAACTTTGCTGTTATGCTTACTGTAACATTTTCTCTTGCACCAGAGCCGGCGCCAGGGCACAATAACCACATTTATATTGCTAGGAAGGGTCAACGGCTTGCGAAATCACTTTCAGGGCTGTTAACGTTGGTTCAACCTTGCATTTGTAGTGGAAAGCAACCAACCAGAGTGCATGCATTTCACGCTTTTTGTAATCACTTTCGAAAGCCGGTATTTTCTGCCCCACTATTCAGTGACTGAATAAAAAAGCATTGTAGGTAAAGTGCTTGAGCTGTGCTGCTCATGGGTTTCCAGGGTTTGGGTTTGGGCCTAATCATGATTGTAACCCAATCTCCCCTATCTTGATTTCCTGTCTCCCTCACCTACTACATCTATAAATAAAATGTAGAAAAAAGCAACCCAACAAAAATATAATACTGTTGGGCAAGATATAGAATAACCGCTTAATCGAAGAAATAATAAAAAACGTATAGTACTAACTGTTGCTTCTTTGTCAGGCATGAACAGGTAGGCGCCACTCTTGTCTTTATTGCTGGTGGTGCCGTACCAAACAAACTCCACTTTGACCTGGTGCTCAGAGTCATCGTCCTTCAACCTCATTTTCTGCAAACAAGAGAAGTTTTCTGAACGTTACACAGAGTCATTCCTAAACACATCAGCTTATGACAAATCCACAAAGCAGTCTAACCTCTAAAAGACCTGTAGCTGTAGAGATGGAGAGTTTGAGGTGAGGATTTTCAATGTGCACAGGAGCTACATCGTTTTGGTAGAACTGCTGGAAATGCTCGAGTTTATTGACTGAAATGCGACCGCCATCCTGAAGAAACATGTACTTAGCAGCTTCTGTGCTTGGCTCCTTTCCTTCCATCAGCTGGTACACGCTCAGACCCAGAGGAGCAGCGTTAGCCACGAAAGACAACTGCCGAGGAGCAAACAAACACATTTAAAGACACAATGAAATTGCTTGAAGAGCATTTAGATGACCTCAAACTAACCGACATGGAGATCTACTATCTTCACACTGATCTTTTCCATACAATACACCCCTAATGCTGTGATGGGATGCATCGATGTAGCAGACCTCACCTGGAAGACGTCGGTAGCAGCGTGAGTGGCATCATTCCACACCGCACTGACTTGAGCGTGGACCACATGACCAAGAGCATTAAGCACGCGCACGTTAGCAGTGTTCACGTACACTGTAACCATGGATGCCCTGGCCTGCTCTGTGGGGTTGGAAACTACCAGCAACCTGAGAAAAGGGAACGTCATTTTTATGTAGCATTTTCTGCCACACAAATTCTGCTGCCTCTTGTCAACTAACACATGTACAATGAAGCCATTCTCAGGAACTCAACGTCAGTCTGCTATAAAGCACTACAAAAACATTGATTTTGCTTTGTTTTTATTTTGCATTACCTTGGTTTTCCACTAACTTCAAGAACAGTTTTGCGAGGTAAGGCGTCTTGGGATGGCTGAACTTCATCCTATAATACAGAACCAGCAAAAATGTGATGTGCAGATGGCAATTTCCAAATTTAGGAGTGATGTCAGCATGTTGCGGATATGCAGTATGAACACTCACCATCTGAAGAAATGGATTTGAAGGATCATGGTAGTATGTTTGTTTGTCCTTGAGCATCAACCAATGAGCCGAGCTCACAATCACTCGCTTCAGGTTCAGAATAGAGTGAAACAACCTTCAAAATAACAAAGATCATCATGTACAGCACAGTTATATACACTCACCTAAAGGATTATTAGGAACACCATACTAATACTGTGTTTGACCCCCTTTAGCCTTCAGAACTGCCTTAATTCTACGTGGCATTGATTCAACAAGGTGCTGAAAGCATTCTTTAGAAATGTTGGCCCATATTGATAGGATAGCATCTTGCAGTTGATGGAGATTTGTGGGATGCACATCCAGGGCACGAAGCTCCCGTTCCACCACATCCCAAAGATGCTCTATTGGGTTGAGATCTGGTGACTGTGGGGGCCATTTTAGTACAGTGAACTCATTGTCATGTTCAAGAAACCAATTTGAAATGATTCGAGCTTTGTGACATGGTGCATTATCCTGCTGGAAGTAGCCATCAGAGGATGGGTACATGGTGGTCATAAAGGGATGGACATGGTCAGAAACCATGCTCAGGTAGGCCGTGGCATTTAAACGATGCCCAATTGGCACTAAGGGGCCTAAAGTGTGCCAAGAAAACATCCCCCACACCATTACACCACCACCACCAGCCTGCACAGTGGTAACAAGGCATGATGGATCCATGTTCTCATTCTGTTTACGCCAAATTCTGACTCTACCATCTGAATGTCTCAACAGAAATCGAGCCTCATCAGACCAGGCAACATTTTTCCAGTCTTCAACTGTCCAATTTTGGTGAGCTTGTGCAAATTGTAGCCTCTTTTTCCTATTTGTAGTGGAGATGAGTGGTACCCGGTGGGGTCTTCTGCTGTTGTAGCCCATCCGCCTCAAGGTTGTGCGTGTTGTGGCTTCACAAATGCTTTGCTGCATACCTCGGTTGTAACGAGTGGTTATTTCAGTCAAAGTTGCTCTTCTATCAGCTTGAATCAGTCGGCCCATTCTCCTCTGACCTCTAGCATCAACAAGGCATTTTCGCCCACAGGACTGCCGCCTACTGGATGTTTTTCCCTTTTCACACCATTCTTTGTAAACCCTAGAAATGGTTGTGTGTGAAAATCCCAGTAACTGAGCAGATTGTGAAATACTCAGACCGGCCCGTCTGGCACCAACAACCATGCCACGCTCAAAATTGCTTAAATCACCTTTCTTTCCCATTCTGACATTCAGTTTGGAGTTCAGGAGATTGTCTTGACCAGGACCACACCCCTAAATGCATTGAAGCAACTGCCATGTGATTGGTTGATTAGATAATTGCATTAATGAGAAATTGAACAGGTGTTCCTAATAATCCTTTAGGTGAGTGTATATATATATGTGTGCCAGAATTCCTGGGTAAATTAAACTATTAACAAGCAGTAATGTAATTTATTGGATGCTTGCAATAACAGCAACCATAATGGCTAATATTTTTTATTATTATTCTGGTCTTTTTTTGCCTGATAATATCAGATAAAAAGAATCAGATTTTTTTTAAACCGTTCCTGTTTTCAAGTGTTAGACAAGGTAGACAAAGTTCAAATAAAGTAATATTTTGGAAATTGTGTGGCATAATGGTTAATCTGGCTTGTCAACCAAAAGGTTCTAAATTACTGTTCAAATGTTTGGGGTCAGTGAGTTTTTTATTTTGTGGGGGGAAAATTATATTCAGCAAGAATGCATTAAATTGATAAAAAGTGTCAGTAAAGACTCAAATTGTTACAATATTTCTATTTCACATAAATGTTGTTCTTTTTAACTTCTATTCATCAAAGAATCCTGGAAAAAACTGTATCAAGGTTTCCACAAAAATGTTAAGCAGCACAACTATTTTCAACATTGATGATAAGAACAGATTTTGATCACCAAATCAGAATATTAAAATTATTTCTGAAGGATCATGTGACACTGAAGACTGGAGTAATGATGCTGAAAACTCAGTTTTGCCATTACAGGAATAAATAACAATGTAAAATATATATATATTGTAATAATATTTCACAATATTACTGTTTTTCCTGTATTTTTGATCAAATAAATGTTGTTGTTTAAAAACATTAAAAAACCCAAAGTTTTAAAGTTTTAAAAGATAAATACATATCTAATTTGCTGTAAATAAATTATTACATATCATTAAATCAGCCATTGGGCACTCTATATATTAATATTATATAGGCCACTGAAAAACCCATATGACAGTTTAATAATTAAGTACCATGGTATATATTAAATATCAATATTTTTTCCACTAAATGGTATTCTTTAAACACTATTTCTTTAAAATGGGCAGTTATGAATAATTATGTCCAAAATAATTGTTGAACAATTATTAAAGAATCATTTAGGTTGATTAGCCCTTGAAAACGTATTGTTTTTCTTGTAAAACATATTGGCAGTCTTTTGTTCTCTGTGGATATATTTATAAATTCATTATTCGTATAATTTTATCATGGTTATTTTAAGCGAAGGATAACGGCTGCTTCACAACCAATTTGAAAGTTCTGTGTGACTCCCACTTTGGGGCAAAATGTGACATTTAAACGTGAATATTGGAGACACTTAACCCCAGTTTGTTCCAGGGGAACAGTGACTGGAGCGAGTTGGTTGGATAAGAGAATGTTTCTCACATCCTCACATCTCACTTCTATGTTTCAAGAAAGATGTGCTACCTGGTTCCATAGTCCACAACCACCCAGTCTTTGCCTGTGCCTGCGATGGCATCATGGTGTTGGAAGAGACCGAGATTGCGTCTGGCTTCTGTCAGTAACTTGTAATTATCCACTGCAGGGTATTCACTGGGCCGGCCGTACTTCTGAATGTTGGCCAAGGTCAGAGAGTAGAGGACCTCAGCTGCCCTACGGAAAAAAACATGAAGTGACATATGAAACTCCCTCCCTCGCAAGATCAAAAGTTCCCTCAAATCTGCACTGTTACAGGAATCCATCTAACATGAGAATACATCCTGTATCAGGCTAATGTTCACATTACAGGAAAAACGAGACAACAGTTTGGTTTGGACCCTGTTGTGTTGGGAGTGTCGGAACGCTCCCACAATGGAGAACAACAATAAAACCAGAATCTCTCCACATTATGGTAACAATACAGGTGTCTTCTCTCTGAAGAATGACCTTCTCAAATGTTTTACAAGACATGGAAATCTATAGCTGGGCGAACCTCACAAAACCTGTTGGAAATGAGTCATATTTCACATCTGGATGAAAGAAAAGAAATGATATTTTCCTTTAAGGCAGTGGTTCTCAACCAGGAGCCTCTGCAAATTTCACAAGATGACTTAAAATGATTGGTAATCAAATTAAAATGGAAAAACACATCAGCTATCAATAACTATACCATCAATAACTACACAGCAATAGTGTTTTATTGAAGAACATGCGATTCTTGAAACATCTGGAATCACAAAATGAATCATGGTTCAGTTATTTAATACAAAACTCTCAGTTTCAGAAGTTTGAAAACATGCAGAAATACTGAAAATATTGTGTTGGACAGCGGGGAGTCTTCGTGTCAAAAAGGTTGAGAGCCACTCAGAGATTTTTTTTTTTTTTTTTTGCATTGTTTTGATTTATTTTGCATAAATATATCTAAAAAGTCTAATTCTCAGTAGTATCATGTAATATGTGTGTGTGTGTATGTATGTATGTGTATATATATATATATAATTTGTATTACAGTAATGATAATCTAATAAGAATGATTAGTGAGAATAATTAATTTACTAATTATAATGCAGTAAAATGAGGGTAACAGGCTTAATTTTCTTTATGCAAAATATTTTTTCTTAATATACAGTACCAGTCAAAAGTTTGGAAACATTACTATTTTAATGTTTTTGAAAGAAGTCTCTTATGCTCATCAAGCCTGCAGTTAAAAAAACAAAAAACAAACAAAAAAACAGTAATATTATGAAATATTATTACAATTTAAAATAATGGTTCTCTTTTTTAATATACTTTAAAATGTAATTTATTTTTGTGATGCAAAGCTGAATTTTCATCAGCAAGTACTCCAGTCTTTGGTGTCTTATGATCCTTCAGAAATCATTCTAATATGCTGATTTATGATCAATGTTGGAAACAGTTGTGCTGCTTAATATTTTTTTTATAACCTGAGATACTTTTTTCAGGATTATTTGATGAATAAAAAGTTAAAAAGAACTGTATTTATTTAGAATAGAAATCTTTTGTAACAATATACACTACCGTTCAAAAGTTTGGGAACAATAACTATTTTTTTTTAAAGAAATTAGTACTTTAATTCAACAAGGATGCGTTAAATTGATAAAAGGTGATGGTAACGATTTATATTGTTAGAAATGTTTTTATTTTGAATAAATGCTGTTTTTATGAATAAATGCCGTTAACGTTTTACTCATCAATGAATCCTGAAAAAAGTATTCCAAAAAAATATATTAAACAGCACAACTGTTTCCATCATTGATAATAACTGAGTATCAAATCATCATATTAGAATGATTTCTGAAGGATCATAAGACACCAAAGACTGGAGTACTTGCTGATGAAAATTCAGCTTTGCATCACAAAAATAAATTACATTTTAAAATATATTAAAAAAGAGAACCATTATTTTAAATTGTAATAATATTTCATAATATTACTGTTTTTTTTTTTTTTTTTAACTGCAGGCTTGATGAGCATAAGAGACTTCTTTCAAAAACATTAAAAATAGTAATGTTTCCAAACTTTTGACTGGTACTGTATATATATATATATATATATATATTTTTTTTTAATGTTAGGGTTAAATGTGACATGGACATGTTTTCTTGAGATTCACTCAAAAAGTGCCAGTTGTCTAAAAGGTTTTAGTGACATTTTATTGAAAACCAACACCTTCACGAAAACTACGACCTCTCACCAGAGTAACTTTTGCAAACTGGAGTAACATAAACTGGAGTGACATTTCACAATAATCCATAGTTAAAATTTATTTTTTTCAAATAGACCTTTGAAGTGAGATGAGCCTAAGTAGATTCAGCAGATCAAAAAATATCTTTATATGGTTCACAGACAGTAGTTATAAGATGAAAACGCAGTACATGCGACCTACATACCTCACATCAAACATACATCTGCTTTCTGCACCGGCAAGAACACTTTAATAATTAATTAAACATGAAATGACCTTGGACTGAATATCTCTAATCAATCCGCTCTGTGTCTGTGTGTGTGAAATTGAGCAGAGCTGAACAAAGTCCTATTTGCTGTGTGAAAGAAGCCATCATGTAGAACGGGGGATAGTTTAACGACTGCATACTGATGAAAACTGTCTCCTGCCTACATTTAGACGCCCATCAAAATGCAAATACTGTGTTAAATAGAGTTCTCCGCATCCGCAAGCTGAAGGTGTACCCAATCTATTCACTTGTGTGATCAAGTACAGCCGCTTTTGAGAGGACGGGGTATACAGACATGCAATACAGTCAGTAAATGAGGATAAATTCATATCCTTATCACGATCTTGCACTAAACAATGAAATGCAGGCCAGCCACTGACATACACACACACACACGGGAAATAAAAAAAAACCATGGTATATCAACAAAGATAGACAACTTCATTTTCAACTTCAGTACATTTTCACTTAAAGGGTTAGTTCACCCATTAATGACTCACCCTCATGTCGTTCCAAGCCCGTAAGACCTCCGTTCATCTTCGGAACACAGTTTAAGATATTTTAGATTTAGTCCAAGAGCTTTCTGTCCCTCCATTGAAAATGTGTGTACGGTATACTGTCCATGTCCAGAAAGGTAATAAAGACATCATCAAAGTAGTCCAAGTGACTACAGTGGCTCAATCTTAAGTTTATCAAGCGACGAGAATACTTTTTGTGCGCAAAAAGTAAACAAAAATAACGACTTTATTCCACTATTAATTTCCTTCTCTCTGGGCCTCGAGTGAGTTCACGTAGTGTAATAGCGTAGCGCTTCTGTGTTGTACGTCACACGTAGGCTCACTATTGGCCGACGCTGGTCATGTGTGTGATGCGTGTGACGAACAACACAGAAGCGCTACGCTATTACACTACGTGAACGGACATGGACAGTATACCGTACATACATTTTCAATGGAGGGACAGAAAGCTCTCGGACTAAATCTAAAATATCTTAAACTGTGTTCCGAAGATGAACGGAGGTCTTACGGGCTTGGAACGACATGAGGGTGAGTCATTAATGACATCATTTTCATTTTGGGGTGAACTAACCCTTTAAAAAAAAAAAACATGGAAGTTCCATAGTATGTTTTGTGGTTAGGGGGTTTAAATTTAGAGCTCTATTGCTGTGTTATTTTGCCATTATTTATATACTATTATAATATTTATTAATATTTTGATTTTTGAATCACACTTTTTTATATTTTTTGTGTTTGTTGTTCTATTTTAGTTTTGATTTTACATTTTTTAATTTAGATTTAATTTATTTTTAATTCAGTTTTAGCTGTAGTAATTTATAGTTTTTCTAATTTAAGCATTTCATCTAATATTTCGTTTTATTTAACTGAATCAGCTCTACTGATTTGTGTAAAAAAAAAAAAAAAAAAAAACACACATCTGTGAAGGAGAATGTAGGGAAAAATCAATGTAGAAAATCAATATGTACCACTGTAATGTCTCATTATCTAGAACCGGGCCAATTAATGAGACCTGCAAAGACGTTTTAACAATTTCCTGCTATAAAAATAAATAAACGAAGAGCTATTTCTTTCAAATGCCACATATTAGCGATAATTTAACTTTATAAAGGGTTTTTACTAAATAAGATCCATTTTAATGTTTCCAGGGCCAATATCATGTTAGAAAGGTGTCAAAGAGTAACATTAGTAAAGCACCCACACAAGATAAGGTGCCACAGTCAATGCCCACGGTCAAATAAATACTGAAGCCATTGAGCTGCTGGCTCAAAACCGGATTCTTTAGTTTGCTGTGACACGGGGCTTCAGTCTTATCGTCACAACACAGACATGTGACCTTCAGCTTTGTGTGTTAAGTTAGCAGCATACAGCCCAGGAAGAAAGAGACAGTAACGTCTGTTATCACAGAGCTCCTTTACCTATAGAAAGAGTTTGAAAGTTCGAAAAAGGTCATGATATGCCATTAAAGACCTCTCAAGAAAATCATATTAGAGTTATGGGGTTTTTAGAACATGTGTGTTAGGTCATCTGTATGCTAGTGTACTTCTAAAAGTTGACTAAACAAAAACCATAAAGACTTTAAAAAAAAATAGGTGCATATTTAGAAAGAAAGTGATTAGACTTTGAATAAGCTGAATTTCCAGGTAATGTCATTCGTTTATACAATATGAATTGCAAATTTTTTTTGCGCATATTAGTAAGCATTCTAAATGGTTCAAAATTTTAATTTTGAACTCATGGTCTCGAAAGCAAATTAAGCCCAGACATATGGAAATGGTTTCAGTTTTTGGACATTTAGACTCTGGCCAGAAATATTTATGCAGATTTATGCAGTGCATTTGGGTTGTGTTCTTCATATCTTCACTTTGGTGCAATGAATAAAAAAATTGTGTGCTACATAGAGTATTATGAAAAGAAAAAACTGTTTTTTTTTTTTCTCTATAAACTTTTACTAATCATTTTACAATGTGGTAAAATTTGTCACTGATCTTTTCTCTCGTGGGCTGATTCGGCAGTGAGAGTCTGACTTTAGTTCAGTTACACCGGTTTTATGTACTCGCTAAAGCCAAGTTTTTCCAGCATTTGGCACTTGGTGAGTGTTAATGTAATGTGATTGTAGAGATTCATGCAGTGCATTTGGATTCAGTAAAGCGTACCGAAGATGTGATTCCAGTATTCTGTCCAAGCGTTTATAGAACGGCCGTGAGGTGAAGTATCCGCTCCAGTAGTGGTCGTCTCGATCCGCATAAGTGAAAAAGTCTCCGCTTACCACAGGCAACGCCAACTGGCCAACGTTCATGCCATCCGGATCCATGCCAGTGCTTTTACGCAAGGCCTCGAAATAATCTGAAATGGTTCCAAACTGGGCCTGCAAAGAGAAACAAAAGAGGTATATAGCTAAATATTTATACAACGAATGTCTGAAAATGTAAAAAGAGTTCAAAATGTGGCCAATTTAGAGTGACTTAAGCAAACACTGAAGCTAGACCTTGACGTGGAGCTCAGGGTGAGAATTCATGTAATCAAAGAGTTTCTGGTAGTTATCAAACTGTTGGTCCCATTCGACAGCTTCAGTGTAGCGGAAATCATCTCCAAGTGGTGCTAGCAGCACCTTGGTCCGAAAAAGCTTGGATTTCTTCCTGTACTGGTCCAACAGCGTCTGAGCTCTAAACACGGAGAGACTAAACTAAGTGGAGGGAAATCTAAGTCTGATCTGATTCGAGGGAACACTAATCCACAAACAATGACATGGAAAAAGGGACAAAAATTGTTATTCATTGAATCAGACTTTTTTCAAGACAATCATTGTTATTTCTAGGTCGTCACAAGTAAATAAGGTAGCTCCTAATGTCTGTGACTGGTGTGTATAGGTGTACCTCTCCTGTACGTTGTTGCTGGTGATGACCTGAGGAGGAATTCTCCACGGACAGCTGATTCTTCCTCCTGGCAGTCTTTTAAAGTCAAACTGGCAGCAGATCTTTGGGTCAGGACCACATGTATGGGGAACATCGTAGCTGTAGAATGGCATCATGTGACACAAAATGTCTGAACTTGAGTCCTGATCTGTTGGAATAAAAAACAAACGCAATTTTAAATTGTATGGCCACATTGGCAAAATTTCACCAAAATTCACTTCACCAAAAGCACTGTCAGAGTGACTTGAACACACCTGACGTGGTAATTACGACTTCCCAAAAATACGAACTTCCCAGGAGGACTTGAACACACCAAATAGAAATTTAAAGCTAACAGTCTAAGGCTGCGTGTCCACCAAAGCGTTTTTAGTCAACTGAAAACGCCTAGCTGTGAGCGCTTGAGAGCGTTTTGGCAGAACCCTTCTCCACTGTGATTGGACGGTTGAGCAAAAAGTGACAGTGCTGAGCGCTGCGTTTTACCCAAAGTTGAACATTCTTCAACTCTCGGCGACTGGTATAAAACGCTGAGCGTTCAGCGTGAAATAGACTCTCAGCGCCACTTTACACTCCTGCCGTTTTAAAAACGACGCGCTCCAGTTGAAAACAACTGGAAAAATACGCTAGCCGCAGCCACAGTCGCTTTAGTGGAAACACGGCCTAAAGGTGCAGCCACATTGGCAAACAAAAAAGATCCATTGTCTATAATCAATAGTGTAGCAATGTATGAAGCACAGATCACACAGAAGTCACTTTCAAACCAAGCAGCTGTCTGTTGGTCAACATGGCAAATTTGCGTGATCAACTTGAACCCTTTTGCGTAATCTGAATAAGAAAATCTTGCCCTTACGTGAAATTCCCAATCGAGAATCCCAATTCCTATTGAAATGTCTGGATTTCGCCCAGTAAAAATTCACAGAACAACAGTATATCTGACAACAACTAAACACTAATACACTGCCCGGTCCAAAAAAATGTTGTGATGTTATTTCCATCAAGAGGTGCATCAATTTTTGGTCAAGATCTTGTATTGACAATGCAAGAGTCCAGCACTCTGTAAAGTCTCCTCCAGCACATCCCAAATACTTTCACTGAATTTAAGGTCTGGACTCAGAGAAGCCCATTCATGTGTGAAAATGATTCTTCATGCTCCCTCCCAACCATTCTTTCACAATTTGAGCCTGATGAATCTTGACATTGTCATCCTGAAATAAGGCCATGATGTGTCTTCCTACATGGTTGTTTAAAAAATGAAAAGCTACACACTCCATCAATTAGGGTTAGAAGAGCTGTAGCCAAACCTATAACATGCTAGAAAAATAATAATCACTGCAATAAGGATCCAATCATATCCTCTTAAGCATTTGCAAATTTAAATCCAAACGGCGACTTTTTTTTTTCTTTTCTTTTTTTGGCAGGGCAGTGTTTTTAAATGTTACATTTAAAATAAAACAACTTGGTCCACCTCTGAAATGACTTCCGTTTCCTGCTGATGTTCCCCTCTCCCTTTCGGGTCTTTTCCAAAAATAAGTACGTAACACCCACTTACTTAAGATTCAACCAATTGCTGAAGCACAGAATCAAGTCCCAATTTTTCTATTACACACTGAAAATGTTTTGTTTACACATAATTCAGAGTGCAGATATGACCAACAACAAGAGTCCATCCATTTTCAGGGCAGCAAATTATGAACTGATCCACTAATGTCAAAATCCAATCATATTTAATTTGCAATAAAAATATTCAATTACCCATTCAGCACAGCATGTGCTCCGGAGTGACCTTCCTAAAAGCTGTGTGAATTAATAATGCAAGATTTCCCTTTAAACAAGGGACCAGATGTGAAGCACAGAGTAGTCTGGCTGTCTGTTAAATGGTGATATATGGAATTACACTGAGTAGAAACTAATTCAGCCTGGCATAGAGTGCACGCTGTTGCAGCCAAATGAACTGTAATCATATTTGTTCAGCAGCGGCTACTGTCAGAGATCTAAGTTAGGAGTCCATTTTTCCAAGGGTTTTTTAACACTAGCTCTGGGAAAAAAACATCGTATCCCAAACAGATGCATGACACTGAACAGACAGACAACGGAAAACAATAGAAGCGATGTGGGAGGATATTTCCCCTGACTTCTCTTTTGTTTGATGTTCTGAGAAAAACTGGCTCCAATTCAGCCCTTGTATCGTTTTACTCATTTCCCTCAGCTCTTATTTTATATTCAAATCACTAGAGAACAAGTGCCAATGGAGCAACAAACAGCAGCTCCAAAAAAATACGAGAACACTTAAATACTTTGAGTGTGAATGTCATTGCATGAGATAACAAAATCTCAAACCTAACAAATGCTGCTAAATCTTTTATTTCTTTTACAATGATTTTACCAAGATGATTTTTAGTGAATGTATGAAGTCAGTTCTCTGCAAGTTCACACAAGAAACTTTTCCCTACATAGAGAGAGATTAGTTGAAGGTTGTAGGGCTTACACTTAACATGAATTATTTACACCTGATGTTGTCTCGCTAATAAGCACTCTCATAATGCAAACTAAAAGAAATGTTTTAAAATGCTTAGACTTTTTCAAGAAATTTAGGATACTTCATGTTTTTTTTTATTTGAATATTTAATATATAGCATATTTAGTTGAATTCATAACATTGAAAGAAGTTAGGTTGGTACTTCAGCAGTGTGGAAATAAACAAATGTACTGTGTTCAATTATTAAACAAATGAAACGTCATTAGGTAAGCTTTTGTAATACACGTTTGTTTCTTTTATCTCCTTCATCAGAATAACAGAGCAAACTAATTTACATTATAATAGCACCAAAAATAACAGGTTACAAAAAGTCTTTGAAGTTTTAACCCTTAAATCCTTTGTTTTCATAACCGGTATGTATAATTTACACATTTTTTTACGAAACTACAGACAACATAATTGAGTCATTTACAGACTTTACAGTCTGGACTGTTCGTTTGCTCAGATCTGTTCATAATCTTAGCATACTCAGCTTTGGTTTTAATAATGTTGAAATTAACAAGTATTTTTCATTGTTAGCTCATTATAAGTAATGTAGTTAACTAATGGAACCTTATTGTGAAGTGTTACTAATAATCATTTTGTGCATTTACTTCTGCTTTAAAAGAAATAAGGTTGAGGAATTAGAGATATTTTTCTCTTTCATGATACAACATTTGACATGAGGTGTTCGAGTGAACCTGAACACTATCCACATGTATCTACACTCAGGATGTTATCAAACAATAATTATCCAGCCATAAATGATGAAATGCAGAAGGAGGAGTCCAGGGTGTGATGCACGGTCACTGCTCCATTATTATCATTCATTTAACCTGGCTTCCTGTGTGATAAGAGCTTTCTGAGCTCCAGGCTTTTCTGTTTGATGAACTCAACCAACCTGAAAGCTGGGCTCAGTAGTGAGCAGAAAGTTTTCACGCATTAAAATACTCAATCAGGAGACCATCAACTGGACAAGCGATATCAACTCATCGCAGACCCACACAACACAACATCATACGATAGCTTCAAGCACGAGGTAGATCATTACGGCTCCTGTCAACATCTCAATTTGTGGTTATCTTTCAGGGCGAGGGGCTGAATGACCTCCAGTGATGGAGATGTTTCTGGAACGAGAGTTAGCTTCCACTAGGCACAGATGGTGTTGGGTCCGTTACCAACTGCTTCAGGGCCAGCAGCTGTAGATGCTTCACAGAAAACTGGATTGATCTCACTTCGACCTCTATTTCTAAATCGTGAGGCTAAATGTAACGAGCACCCCCTCCTACCCAGGTTTTAATCAACTTAATCTCTAAATAAAAGATGGATTCAATCAATGGGAAGTGTGAATGGCACCACAGAGCAGCTCATATGATTAGAACAGGCTCCTACAGAGATTTCCAATCAAACGTGTGAGGCCACTCTGACACACACGGAGACTTAAAGGGACAGTTCGTCCAAAAATGTGGTTAATTATAGTGACAATGAATGAAGAACTCACTATTTGTATATAGCCTTTTAATATATTAACAATGTAGAGACTGCAATATATTAACTATGAATAAACTATAAACTAAAAGTTTGCAAATGATTTGTAAGTACTTTATTACTGTATACTTACTAAGTGTTACCCATCCTATTTGCTATTTTACAGTAATACAGAAAAACATCACGAATATTAAAGCACTGCATAAATGGACTTAAAACACTTCGTATAACTTCATTCTCTATTTCCTACATTAAGATCAGTTGCTCACCCCAGTTCTGTCTCCAGAAGAACTCTAGGGTCTTCTGGGAGGAGAAGTGTTTCTTCACTGTGTAGTGCACTCTCTGGATCAGCATGTTGGACAGACCGGCCAGTCTGAGCAGGTATGCCTGGGTAGGAGAGTGACCGAATGGATCCACAGCCCAGCCAGTCTTGGGTTTCACTCCTAACAAAAAGAGGAGGATTACAATTTTAGGTTAAATGAACAAATGTATATAATTCAATAAATTGCCTATTTCTGATCTTTTTTTTTTCTACTTACTCTAAAGCATTACTGATGCATATAAATGAAAATTAATCAATAATATTCTTCCTTGTGCTCATTTAATGAAAAACAGAACATAGACCATGATTATTTAACTAGATTTAAACTGTGTTTTACTTGATTGTATTTTACTGCTCTGATTGAAAGCCATCCGAACAATTATAGATATATTAATATACACTACCATTCAAATGTTTGGGATCAGGGTTTTTTTTTTTGTTGTTGTTGAAAGTATTAATACTTTTATTTAGCAAGGATGAATGGGATTTAAGGATTTATAATGTTACAGAATTTCAATTTCAATTGCTGTTCCATTGAACTTCCTATTCATCAAAAAATCCCCCCCAAAAAAGTACGGTTTACACAAAAATATTAAGCGGGACAACTGATTTCATTGATACTAATAATAAATGTTTTTTGAGCACCAAATCAGTATATTAAAATTATTTCTGAAGGATCATGTGACACTCAGCTTTCAGCTTTCCATCACAGGAATAAATTACATTTTAAAATATATTAAAATAGAAAACAGTTATTTTTATTATTTTAAAATATATGTATTTTATTACATAAATGCAGCTTTAGTGACCAAAATAGAATTCTTTCAAACACACACACTCACAAAAAATCAAACTGAACCCAAACTTTTGAACGGTAGTGTACATAGCGATTTTTTTTTAGATAGATCTAGCTATATATATATATAGCTATATTTAGAAACAGCTAATACAATCATACACTTAAGTTAAAACTTGGTTAGGGTCCATTTTTAGTGTGTCTAAAAAAAAAACTGAATCAGTAGAGCATTTACAACAGCTCTGAATGTAAGGTGTGGCGATTCTCAGAAAGGACTCATGGAACAGAGTAAAACCCAGGAGATTCAGGTAATCTTGAAAGGCATGTGTACCCTGAAGAGACCTGTGTTTATATTCATGAGCACATGAGGATGAGCAAACCTTAACTCAGCAGCTCAAAGTTCTCCAGAGCGTAATACTGGGAGCATCGGCTAAACAAGTGTTGTTTGAAATCCAAAGACTCATTGTAGAATCCGTCTCTACAATCAATCTATATTTGAGAAACCGGTCTACTGACAGCTGAGATATCAGGAGAGCAGATGGTAGAGTGGATGTGTAGTAATGAGAGCCAGGGCTATGCTCCATGTTTTAATACACTAATAATGAACATTGAAAAGAAAAAATCTCCCAGAGGTCTTTGAGGCAATATGGGAAGCATACATATGTAGAGGAGCTAAAATTCCTTATAGTATTGCAGTTAAGAGGTTTAGCATTCTGGGTTTCACAACCCACATCTTGAGCTGAAGTTGATTCAGAATTTAAATAGGTCTGAAACAAGATATTGATACCCAATTCAACCTAGGACCGCCCACAGTCCCTTCGAACCGGAAAACTGGAAAGTTCTTTCTTGATATAACAGGTTATAATCTATTTGGCTGACTTTACATAACTTCTGGGTGTATCAACCAAAGTAAAAAAGCAATAAAATGTACATACCCAAATTTTTATCCAACCACTGGTGGCCTTCAATTAACTGATCTATCAATGCAGAGTAGTGAGCGTTGGCTTCATCAGGCATCACCCAGCCTCCTGTAGCCACCTCCAGCTGACCGTTCTCTACAAGCCTGTATCAGAGAAAAGAGAGTGAACGAAACAGGAGAGAAAAATCTTCTTAGCCAACATGAAACTGCATTCACAAACGCATTGTACTTCTGTAAGGATCAGATGCATCAGGAATTGATTCGACCATGAGGGGGTTTTCACACTAGCACTTTTGGTGCATGTCCTAGGTGTGTGTACGTATAGGTGTGTTCTGCACTGGGGATGTTCTATGGTCTCATGCCTTCATTAGTGTGTGTGTTTCTTCTGGATTGTGCCAGATTTTTTATATTGTTTTGACAAATAAAATAAAAAAAATCCCAATTTTCCATTCAATCTTATGGGGGTCAAAATGACCCGCGAAGGAAGGAGGTGTTACTATTTTTATTACAACCATAAACTCCTCAAATCCAGTCAATTTTTCAAGTGTGACAAAAGTCCAAAGGTCTTGGATCACTCCGATGAACACTACATTTGCACAAAGAAATTAAAGAAAATTAATTTGGGGTCAAAATGACCATAAGGGCTAGTTTTAGTCAAGACCACTTTGTACTAATTCGCTCCCTCGGTTTAGTTAAATCATGGCCCTGTTGTACTAATTCATTCCCTAGTTTTAGTCCAATCATGGCCACCTTTTACTAATTCACTCCCTCATTTTAGTTAAGGTACTATTAATACATTTCAGAATTTTTTTTTTAATATATTGTATTTAAAATTTTTACATTGTGTACCAACCTAGGAATACAAAGAAAACCAAACAATACGACCATAACAACCCTAAGGGCTGCCATATAGTTTGGAATTGGAAATGAGATTTGGACTCCAAGGAACGTATCCTCTCCAGTTGTATGACATGAAACAATTCACCCAACCAAGCTTTGAAACATGGAGAGTCTGAACATTTACAGTTTAAAAGTATTGTTTTGTTTTTTTTTCCATAAAAGTCAAGCACATCAATATGTCACGGTCACTGCGTTTCCCATCATCCTCCCTGGCCCTCACCTGCATGCTCTTCCTCTGTTCGTTGTTCAGTTTCTAGCCACTCCTTCATTAGTTAATTCGGTTCAGCTGTATCTTGTTAGTTACTATGGTTACTGTCATTGAGTTAATTTGCTCCAGCTGTGTCTCGTTCTCCGTGTATTTAAGCCCTCTTTAAGTTTTTGTTGATGTGTGGTTATGTTTCCTGGTCTAATTTCGGAATTAAAGTCTCCTATTGAATCTCCTTCGTCGTGCGCTTGATCTTAACCACCTCATCCGTAACACAATAAAGGTCGTTTCTGAGAGTTTGGAAGAGTGTTTAATGTCTCAGAAAATCTGAGAATTACAAGACCATGGTCTGGCTTAAACTCCTTTTGGAAAAAAATCTAATATGGCACTCCAAAAATTAAACAGTTTGGGACAAAACCAAAACATATGTGACAAAGAACCCTCCTCTGTTTTACGTCTGTCGCAGACTGGATAAATAGAATTGTATATTTGACTCAATTTAGCTTTGGATTAATACAGTCTATATACCACTTTAAACTGAATCAACTTGTGCCTCACATTTATTGAGCAGTCTTGCATCAGGCTTAGCCCAGGCTTCTTTTATATCGTTTGTGTTTACAGGCAGTTGGAAAGCATTTACACAGAGTAAAACCAAATGTCTAGAGCTAGGATTTACCAAAAAAACATTGCTCAAATTTATTAGACTTTGGTTTGTCAATAAATTGTGCAATAACCGTTTGAACACAATGTCTCCCTTTATAGATACCGAAAAAAGTTGGAACCTGGGAGATTAAATGCAGATTACAATTGATTCAAATATGCAAATGTGACATCTATATAAAGATCCCCAATAGACATCAGGCCTTTGCTTTTCCATTCAATAAAACCCTTGGTCTAGCTGAGAGGGTTTAAATATGTGATTGTTATCAAAGGGTGTAAGGACAGAGATGTCAGGTGACTTAAGATGTTTCCTCATTTGATTTAATATCCGTAATTAATTTTTAATTATTACTGGTCCCAATTAGTTTTGATGAGGGAGACACTTTGGAAAAATGTAAAACTTGGAGACAAGATGTTGTTAGAGACAATGTCTCTACCCTAAGCCATAGAGGATCAGCCACAGAGAAAGTTTCACCAGGAATACCCTTCTGCCAATAAAATAAAGCCCTGGCATTTGCTGCCCAATAGTAAAATTTGAACACTGGGAGACCTAGGCCTGGGTGGGTTTCTGTGAGTGCGTTTTTGCTATTTGGGGGGGTCTTGTAAGCCCAAATAAACGGTACGATAATTGACTCAACAAGCTTGAAAAAGATACAGGTATATAAATCGGCATATTTTGAAAATTGTGGTAAAGTGACCATTTTATTTGCATTAATTTTGCCAATCACAGATAGCAGAAGGAGCCTCCACCGCTCTGTTATCTTTTAATTTGTCAATCCTAGCTAAAAAAATTATTTAAATATTTGCTAGGGATCTTTGGAACCACATGCCAAGGTATGTAAAGTCGTCTTCGACTATTTTGAAAGGCAAGGGACCAACCTGGCTGGGATTTGAGTGTCTAGCAAGTGACATAAACTCGCTTTTGGACCAGTTAATAGCATACCTGGAGATTTTACCAAAGGCATTAATATAATCAAGTAAATGGTTAACTGATTTGGCTGGATCAGAAAGATATATTAAAAGATCATCAGCATATAGACTAAGCAAAGTTTTCTCATTTCCAATCTTTATTCCATGTGGGTGACCTCTGACCCCTAGCGGTTCCAACGCAATATCAAAAAGAAGAGGAGAAAGAAGATCTCCTTGCCTACCTCCTCGACAAAACTCAAATTGGTTAGATTTGTTAGAGTTCGTCAGAATAGATGAACGAGGACATAAATATAGAATTTTTACCCCCTTGATAAAACGACTCCCAACCCCAAAGTGCTCAAGCGCTTTTAGCATGAATGGCCACTCTATTTGATCAAACGCCTTTTGGCCATCTAGTGAAATGATTGATCCTGAGGCTTCCTAACCAAAAATCATTATAAAGAATATTAAGAAGGAGACGAAGAAGAATGGAAAAACGACCTGGTATACACCCAGTTCGGTCTGGGTGTACTATTGTTGAGATATGTTTTCCAAGTAATCACCTGATCCACGTTAAGAAGCAATATAGGTCTATAATTGGCCGGGTCAGTGTCGTTTTTTTCCTTTCTTTAATAGAACACAAATATTGGCCTCATATAATGAATTGGGGAGTCTGCCATTGTTAAATGAGTCATTGATCATTCTCAATAAGTAAGGGGCTAGTTTTAAAAAGATTATTATTAAATCACATCCAAAGCCATCTGGACCTGGTGCTCTGCCAGACGGAAAGGACTTGATGGCCTTTGAGATGTCTGCTTCAGAAAGTGAACGTTCTAGGTCTTCTTTTGCAGTTTCATGTAATTGAGGAAAATTAAGACTATCAGTTTGATTTTTTGAGTTGCCACTTCATGTCCAATGTAAAATCTGGGTCCTGAAGGAAAACCAGTTAAGAACCACTGATTTAAGTGTGGAAGAATCAGATGAAGACGTTAATACCATTTGATAAAAGACTATGAAGACCTTTTTTTTTACTTTAGAATAACATGCGCTATAACACCAGGAACGTATACAATATCCATTTTGATGAATTTAAAGCTTTGAAGAGTACAAAGGAGCTGAAAATGTTTCACCACTGCAACATCATCGACAGCATTTCCTCAGGGTTTTCACTACAAAGCACTTTCTTCACATATGCAGCATTACACACAGTAACCAGCATTTTTTTTATATTTTCAGATTTATTGAGCTTTGCCGCAGCAAACTAATTATTTTCTTGAACAGAGAGCAGACACCTTGGGTAATGGCATCCCTTATTAGAAGTAGACTTCTCCAGGCCTGCTTGCTAGTCAGCAGCTTTTCTCTGTAATGCTGAATATTTCAGCTGTGAATCGTATAGCGTGGCCCTCTGGAGGCCAGTAATAAGAGCGGCGCTAGCAAAACCAAGAGCACTAGCTCAGCACGTAACTGACAGAAGCTTTCAAAATTACTTTGAAATGGTCTGTTATTCTCAAATCAATCACTGGCCAAGAGAAAAATCCACTGGGCGGCAGTGATTAGATCCTTCATTAAAGTCAACATGAATTCAAAAACTACCCTATTCACTTTCTTTATACATATTCCTGGTCTTATTCATACACGTCCCTGGTCTTACTGTGCACAATGCAATGCATGTTTTTGGAAAAATGCAATGCATACCAAGTAATGGATGAAGAAGAGCATCATTTTAAGTTGACCCTACTATGACCCTTTCTCCATCATTTAAGATGTATTTGGTTCATTTCAGACTACAGCTGCAATTTAGACCACGGAATATGAGTTTCTAAATGCTTCCTGTATCAAGTTTAATGTTGCCAGGGAATAAAATTGAGGTTCAGGTGAGGTTAGACCAATTTGAAAATATGTTGACATACTCTTCGATTAGCAGCATATGAAATCTTTGAAAAGTCTCATTCCCAATACTGCAAATTATATATGCCAGCATAGATTGGAATTTATGGACTTATCTGCAGTTCCCATTTTCTGGAGCAGACTCTCAAGCACAGACAACTTGATTTATTCTGAAGATACACCTCCATGTATGTGGCAGTAAAAGAAATTGAATCATTATGCTAGACCTTGATTCGGCTGATATAAAATGAAATAAAACCTGCTCATGCCTGCCAAAAATCTTGATTTGGAGTCAGCCAAGGCCTTCTTGGAAATAAATGGGAGGGGGAATGGGGGTGGGGGGTGTTTGAGGGGGCAAATGTTCAAAAAGAATAGAGCTTGCTTGCTTCAAACTCTTTCTGTGCATCAAATCAATAATGAATAAATATTGGTGTTGGATTTTTCATTTGACTTCAGTCTTCACCTCAGGCCGTTTTGAAAGATGCTCTAATTGGAATTCAAACCCATAGCAGAATTGTTTATTACATTTCCACATGGCATTTGTGTCTTTTCCCAAGGCTAGTTCAACAATGAACACGACCAGTTTTGTATATTTGACACGCATTTATAGCCCAAAGTTTGGAAATATTACAACCTTTTAATGTCTTTGAAAGAAGTCTATTATGCTCACCAAGGCTGCATTTATTTCATCAAAAAATATAGTAAAAACAGTAATATTGCAAAATATTATTTTAAATGAATTATTTTGAATATACATTTGAATATATTTTAAAATGATTTAATTCTGTGATGGCGAAGCTGAATATACAGCATTAGTGCTCCAGATCCATCAGAAATCATTCTAATATGCTGATTTGGTGCTCAAGAAACAATTATCAATGTTGAGAACAGTTGTGCTGCTTAACATTTTTGTGGAAATGGTGATACTTTTTTCAGAATTCTTTGAGTAATAGAAAGTTCGATTCAATTCAAAGGTCAGCATTTATTTGCATTTATTTAATAGAAATCTTTTTCGAACATTATACATGTCTTCACTGCCACTTTTGATCGATTTAAAGGGACTATGTGTAGCTTTTTAGGTATTTTATTATCTAAAATCAATATTTTTATTCATAAATATGCCCTCAATTAGGGCTGTAGTCAACCAAAGAAATGCTTAGTCGACCAAAGTCCTGTCCTGCACAACGATTAGTCGACTAAAAAAAAAAATAAAAAAAAAAAGACGCGATGTTTTGCATTTTGATTGAACATTTATTAAACAATTGTCATAGAGCATTTATAAAACAACAACGAAAAAACTTTTTTTTTTCTTTTTTTTTTTGACACCTGGGATCCCCCGCGAAACGGTTCTCATTCGCGCTTGAATAAGGCCGGCGACACACTGGCTGCTGGCGTGAGAGTCTCAGCTGCGTTGGGTGTCTGTTTTTATTTCGGCTCCCATGTTAATAGGTTGGAGTTTGCACACTGCCTGCGTGAGACACGCGTCTCAGGCGCGGCTCGAGCCACGCGGAAAACGCGTGCATGCTAGAAATAGAACCGACGCCTGAGTGTTCCAGCAACGGGAGTGTTCTCTGGTTAGAGCGCAGAACAGCGGAGTTTGTATGAACCGAAGAGCATGCCTGAGCTTGTATTGCTTTGACATTGTGGAAAATAGAATAATTAATAGAAACAAAATGTATTAGACTTTTTACCCGTTATTATCAATCTAAATTAATCTCGTTTTTAATTTAGGCTAACTTAATTTCGTTTTTCTTTATTTAAATTTCGTTTTTTTCTTTATTTAAATTTAGTTTTTCTTTAGGCCTATTTAAATTTCGTTTTTCTTTATTTAAATTTCGTTTTTTTCTTTATTTAAATTTCATTTTTCTTTATTTAAATTTCGTTTTTCTTTATTTAAATCTACCCTTTACTGTGTCAGTAATTTGTTAGTCAGAAAAATATTAGACTACCTTAAAAGTATTGCTTAATTAACAGACTGTGTGCGTTTTATATCACTAGTGCAGTGTCCGTTCTCGGAGAATATAGCCGCCCTGCTCGCGTGAGGTGCGCCGCTTCCCGCTCGCGCTGTTCTGTAGTTTACTATTAATTCTGAACGTGTCGCGTCTCGCGTGTCTATCTATATTGCACCAAATGCGACACTGCACTCCCTTGTGAAGTCGATTGGATGAACGGTTCTCGAAATAATCAAAATGCAAACGGACAGACAGACACATAGAGATTACTACTGTACCTATATTCCTTACTGAGCGCGAAGCAGCAGTGCAGCCAGCCACAGGTGTGGTTCCCGAGTGTTCTACGTGGTGCGCTAAACTGTGGCGCTGTTACAAAATAGCCTAAATTAAAGCATTTAAAGTTGGGGATAAAACAGGCTAATTATATTTAGAATACAGTAATATATAACTGCTGATAAAGGAATAAATATCAAGGAGTAAATCAATGAAAATTTCTTTATTGGTGAAAAAAAAAAAAAAAAATGATGCGACTGGTCGACCAATGAGAATGTCAGTCGACCAAGACGGCATCGACCAATTAGTCGACTAAACGACTAAAGTTGACAGCCCTACCCTCAATGGTGTACAAATACCTATGCCAATGATCAGACTAATCCTCTGTTGTGGAAAAAAATTATCTTTTCTTTGTATTTTATTTTCAATAATTTAGCAAATGAATGCCATGCGTTCTTTGGATGTATTTTGAGTTTCTTTTATGATATTGATACAGCTGCAGGGTGTGTGTGTGTGAGATTTCAGAGGTAAGGAGATTCCCGTGCTGGGGAGGGGTCAAGAGGGGTCAAGGGGGGTCCCTTTTGTTCCTTGTGCTGTGAAGGGTGACAAGAGATAACACTATAAAAATGCTGGCCAACCTCTGCTCTGAGTCTCACTCCACCTGCAGCTGGACTGTGGATGGACTGGGAACATTCTTGCAAGAATAAATATCTTTTAAGGACAATTTGAATCCTGATGTCTCTTAAGCCTGATGCTATTTTGTTAGTTACTTGTTTTTGCCTCAACAAGTTGGTGTCAGAAGTGCGAACCATGAGGTTTCTTCTGGCCCTGAGAAAGCGTATTGACGGACTGATCACCCTAAAGCACAAAAGGCTTTAGTCTTACCTCGCCGAATTGAGAGAGAAGAGCCAAAACTGCTATCAGGGCCAGGAGGAACCCACTGGATTCAGAAAGAACTCGGAGGCAGTAAAAGCATCTCGGGTAAGAGACAGTTAAATTATTTTGATAATTGTGAGTGAACGTGAACCATATTGGCTGAGTTTTGCTTTTTGGTACGAGCGAAAGGTGAGTTAATCACAAATTTTATGGGGAGAAATCGATCTGACAAAGCAGACCAGTTTCTGCCTCACTTAGCTCGTTAGTGGACAGGGGATCCACTGGTGATTCAGAGAAATCACAGCTGCTGAGATGATTACGTTCTACTCGAAATTTATGTAAACCTTAGAGAAAGTTACAGGATTAAGAAGTTTCTGGGTGATTGTGCTCTACTCGAAGTTTTACCACATTGAATTGAGTCAAGCGAATAAGCGCACGTGGGGGAACTTTGAGTGGAACGTAATTACAAGACCAGGTTGAATTAATCAAGTAAAAAAGAAGTTTCTGGGTGATTGTGCTCTACTCGAAGTTTTACCACATTGAATTGAGTCAAGCGAATAAGCGCACGTGGGGGAACTTTGAGTGGAACGTAATTACAAGACCAGGTTGAATTAATCAAGTAAAAAGAATTGAGCGAGCGAATAAGCGCACGTGAGAAAACTTTGAGTGGAACGTAAACAAGCAGAGGTCCGTCCGATCTCGGAGTAAAAGATCGGGTCTGTCGAAGACGTTTGACAGATTCTGTAAGACACGTGTCGAATTGTGAAATCCAGAAAAGAGGAACTCAGCCAAAATGGGGTCATCTAACAGTAAAGTAGATCATTTTTTATACACCAATTTTCTGTCAAAGGAGAAATAATGATGGTGGTAAATGTAAATGTATTTCCCCGAGGTGGGAACCTTGAGTAAGATAAGACTCAATGTCGTAAAAGAATCAATAGAAAAGAACGAGGGAAAACAGAATGGTTGTTATGTGTGTGTTAAACATGTGTGTAAAGGACGCACACACGAATGCATACGCTGATTTACTTTCTGCTACCTGCAATGGAAAAAAAAAAAAAAAAAAAAAAAAACCGGTTGGAAATCTTTATGTGTGGCTGATGAAACTTTGAGCAAAGTTATGACTGATGATTTGAGCAGTGTTGTGAATGATGAGCATATGAGATTGTACAAAGGTAGCCTACAGGGTTTTCTGAAATGCTAACTTATCCGTTACTAGTCAGAAAGGGTTGTTGAAGTTTGTTCATGAGTGTAAAACTGTGAACGGACAGTGAATTGTTGGATGGGAATGAAGCAGATAAAAGAGAACAGAGTCGATGCAGAAGGAACTGACATGTAGGGAACGATAGAGTTCATGGAACTATTAAGTCAAATTAAGTTGAAATGGTATGAAAAGTGAGTTTTAGATAAAAATAAGGCATTGAATATGATTAACAGGGATTAACATGATATAAAGATAAGGAATGTTTCATTAAGTAAAACGATTGTCTTTTGAACCTAAAGGGTCCAGCTATGCTGGGAGTACAGCAACAGCGCTTGCTTGTTCAAACCAGCTTCTGAATGTTAAATGTATACTTGTTTTGTAATCAGTGTTGTTGATGATAATATCAAATTAGAAAATGTCCAGAGATTGGATATTTTGTTGATATTAAGCCATTTAAGGAAATATATTGTTTTATAAAGGAAATTATGGGTTGGAGATCATTTCCCCAGACACGTGTGACAGAAACTTTGTGAAACCCGTTTAGAATATTTAGATTTTCCGTGTCGCTTATGAAAATTAATGTTCTGCCAATAATGACGATGTGAATGCTTTATTGTATTAATGTTATGAAAACAAGGGTATTTAAGAATAGATTGCCATATTTTTGTAACAAGAGTTGAAGGTGCAAGCATCTAGGATAGCTGTGTGTAATTTAGAGACCGAGAACAAGATTTAGGGAATCTTGTGGTTTCTGTGGAACAGTAGAGATAAGTGGGACTGAATAATGATAATATTAAGTTGAATCTGCATACTAATCATTTGAATAAGCTATCAAACCAGTGTTAATGAAATTAATGACACGTTAAAGTTTTAATACTGTATGAAGAGTAACTGAACAGTCCTGATAAAATGTGAGATAATAGAGAGCAAATGCTATAAGCAGTTCTGCTCATGCTCTGAAGAGATTTGCAGATGATGTTTTGTAAAAGTTTGATTGTGATTGGAAAGATAAACAATAACTTAATTGGCTCCAAACAAAGAAAGTGCCAAAATAACACAAATTTAAAGAAAAGTCTGTGTTAATATGAGTTAGAAAGTAGATCAGTGTTAATATGATGAAGATTGTGATTCGGCTGTTGTAATTGAATTTGCAGCTGGGACAGTGGGGGAAAATGCAGAGAACTTATCAGTGGCTCTGTTTGCATTTCCTGAATAGGAACGCTCTGCTTCAGGGGCGTAAAGTAGGGTGGAGATGTTAGAAAGATAAAAGGCAGAATAACAGAGAGTGTTTTATTGCAGTCAGCTGGGTCATTCAGTGACTGTAAATGCCCACTGTATGACTGTAAAAGTAAATGAAGGAGAAAAGAAAGTTGATAGATGGAACTTTTGAAAGTTGTTAAGAAAGATATTAAGTGTAAGGAATTCCTTTTGAAAGGAAAAAAAACTATAAAAAGTACCGGTTGACGTAAAATTACAGATGAGCTAAATGAGTTGCAAAATATTTTAAAAGTACCGATCACTAAAAGGATGATTGTGTTTTGAATGAAACGCTTTGATAAGGTTTTAGATGATATAGAGAGACAAATCTAACGAATGATTTATAGTGATAATCATAAAATGTATGACAAGCAGAGAGCGCAGCCTCAAAAGTTAGTATGAACCATAGAAGCAGATTGATAAACTCCTAGAGAAAACATTGAAGTCGGGTATTAAATTATGGTAATTGAAAATAAAATTGAAATGAAATTTGAAACGTTATTAAGAACTAGAATAATTATTATTTCTTTAAGATAAAATAAACAGAAGCAGTGTTACAGGATTAACAGTTGCTAAATGTAAAATGTGTAAAAGGCATTTGATTAAACAAAGGCTTGTTAATGTTGATTTTAAAAGATAAGAATGTGATTTGGCCAAAACAGGTTTGCTTATCTAAATCTGGCATGTGCTGTAACTGAAACTGCCACAGTTTCAGTGCAACAGAGACTCATTCGGAGTGGATATTTGTAATGTCTAAATTACAATACATGTAATTTATGGAAAAGATGCCTTAAGATGGGCTACAGTTAAAGAAAAGATGGCAGATAAAGTCTGAAGTTAAAGGTTTATGAGAATGCAGTGTACCAGTCCTGATGCCTCAAGAGTCTCTCTCTCATTCAATGTCAGCTGAAAACTGTTGTCTGAGGCTGTGTAAAGCACAGTGTTTCAGTTGAACAGATTCATAGATGCGGAAGAGCTAAAACAAATCATGCTACAGGCAGTTCAGATTTGACAAATTTAGAGGACAATTTGTAAATGTTTTAAAAGTAAAACTGAATGATTTTAAAGAAGTCTTTAAAATAATAATGCAGACCTTAAATGATAGAAGTGACATTTTTGACTAGTTTATTTTAGGACCGCTTCTTTGTCTGATTTTAGCCTCCACCATAAAACAGGGCTGATGGCTCCGGCTACAGAAGTAACAGTACACTGAATGTACGATTGTGATCTAAATTCACTGACTATAATCTAAGCAGGTTGCTACCTTTAAGATGATTAATGAATTTAAGTGATTAAATACTGTTGTTATTAACCTGTCTCCCTGTGAACACTATTAGGTCAGAATGGCTCTGATGACTCTTGAATGCGCCTTTTCCTAAGCTCCAGAAAACAACAGATTATGTTGAAGAAAACGGTCACAGATTCTGTGATGGGAAAAAGCGGTTACCAGTGTGTACGAGTGATTACTTCAACGACGGGTACGATCTTTTAGGCCAAAAGGACAACCTAAGACAGAAGGGTCACGCAAAAACACTGGGCATTTCCTGATGGAGGTGTTTTTATGTGAGAAAGGTATTAGAGTTGAGCGGTGACTGTGAGGCCAGCAGCATCAGCAAACCATTGAGAGGCGAGATGAGCTGTAAGAAGTTACGGCCGTCTGACCCAGAAAATGTGAGTTCCTCTATATACCACTCACCAGAAACCGCGTTGATTGAATGGCTTGTTTTTCTGACAAGTGTCTGCAACTATGCCAGGGGACAACACCCTGAAGAAAAGACAATTATAGGTTAAGAGCTGATCTGAATGGGCATTCAGGAGCCAGCAGAGACCATTGAACTAGTGGTTATCTGTTGTGGAGACAGTTTAAAAAAAAAAAAAAAAAAAAAAAAAAAAAAAAAATTGTAATGTTAGTTGCCTGATGAGCAAGGAAAACACAGAGATTTGTGTTGATGCTGAACTAATGTGTCAGTTCTGACTCCTGTAGATCATTTAGACATGACAAAGGACCACTATAAGACATGGTGGTGGCTAAAGATGACTCAAGAGAATTTTCTGGAAAACAAAGGTTAGGTAAATTGAGTATTTAAACTAAAGATAACCTTAGAAAAGATCATAGAACGATTGAATATGACTATGATTATTTTAGTTACAGTCCTAGGAGGCTGTTGAAAAGATTATTTGCTTATAGTGAGAGAGAAAGAGACTGCTTGAGTGGAGGAAGAGGATGGTACTCTGTCTGTTCTTCTGTTATCAGTCAGCCAAAGAAAGCTGGAGCAAAATAAGATAATGAACCAAAACAATCCAGCTGACTTTTCTAAAATCAGATGGATAATGAACAGACATGCTTTGAAACTGGTTAAGAGGCCATAAAAACATTAGATAAAAGATACAGGAAAATGTAAGGTTAAAATGTCATTTAAAATTTGAATCCTTTTAGATAAAAAGATATTAATAAGAAATATGAGCGGTTCATAGTCAGGGAAGAGTGTGAGTGTGAATTCATGTTTGTACAGTATGTGTTAGTTTAGGACAACTATTCTGTCTGAATAGTGTGTATACATTTGTCATTAACCTCTGGAAAGAGTGTTTTAGCATTATAGATGGGTTAAGGCGAATGACAAATTTGAAAAGTAAGCTGAGGATTGTGAGTCAATCTGATGAGAAGGCAACACAGAACAGGATGAGCTTTAAGTTGATTGATCATCGAGCTCTGTCTGTTAATTATTATTTTGGTCATTCATGATGTGCAGTAGATTTGAATTACTTTCTGGACAGGTTTAAGTATTGATAAATTAGAATTGTGAAGTCGTAGATAGCCGTCAGTCATGTGTTGAGAAAAAGTTATAAATTTGACAGCAACAAACACGTACAGTAGGCTAAGTAAATATCAGATTATCCAGAGAGCCCTTAACAGTTATGTATTGTAAAAAGGGGAAGATTGTTATTCGACTGACGTTGACGAAGTGTAGTGACGTTGACAAAGTGTACACGACCTGACCTGACCAATTGATGACCTGGAGAATGTTCGTAGATGACAGCTGATTAAGAGACCAAACAATAGGGTTTAGGGGCCATTGCCTTAAAGCCACAATTTCATCTTCTTATCAAATTGTTTTAAGTAATATTTTTATTTCAGAGGCAGAGAAAGATGGGAAATTTGGCTGAAGGACAACGTTTGGGTTAGCAAACTTTATCCAAACAAATGTTACCAAATAAATATGAACAAATATTGCAGTTTTCTATAGCTCAAACAGTAGAGCGTTAGCGCTTGTAACGCCAAAGTCATGGGTTCAATTTCCGAGGGAAAGCAAGAATTGATAAGAATGTAAATGTGTACCTTGAAATGTAAGTCGCTTTGGATAAAAGCGTCTGATAAAAGTAAGAGAATTTTATTATGTTAGATTTATGCACGAGATGGGTGTTGGGCATCAAGAGGAGGATGAATATGCTCATGGCGGGAACAAGAGAACGCACAGTAAAACAAGTGGTCAGATGAGTCCTTGAACTTTTAGTATGGATAATTTGTATTCAGGCCACAAACAAAGACATTTCGGCCTCACAGGTGGGAAAAACAGTAAATCCAGGGGGGGAGGGCTAAACCCATTGTCTTCACAGCAGGCTGAGAGGTTATCTAGCTTTGACCTCATCGGTATATGAGGACAGTAAAAGTCCAGGAGGGGTTTATTTGAAGAACTTTATTTGTATTAACCAGCTAGATCTGGTTTACTAAGGGGTTCACATTTGCTGAAAGCCATCGCACAGGTGGGAAGATAAATGTTGGGAGGACATTGGGTTTAATTGTGTGCATTGTTTGTATTTTAAGTGTGCTAATAACAAGAATTGTTTTGACAGGAAACGCCGGAGCAGATGTGGCAGCACAGCAGACAAAAGAAAACTATGTGACAATAACCTCAACATTTGTTTTTCTTTACAGAAGATGCAGACTTTTGCGCATGGCATGAGCAAAGTGAAGAAACAGTGCCTAACCCTGTGTAATGCCTAACTTAAAATTTTCATTTTGCAGGATGTCAGGATGGATTGAACCAAACAGAACTGATTCTGTATTGTTTTGTTAACATGAACAACATGGGTTGAATGTTTTTTTCAGGGGAACAAGGACCCTGAGTGCTATTCAATGAGCAAGAAATTATCCGGTGATATGTTTCAGGTTGAAAATTTCACAGGTCACACCAAAGGGACGACAAGACACGCGCTCACTAACAAAATCACTTAAGGCCTCCATTCGCAGGTGACAGTAGACAGTAAATGACTCATTCCAGTGGGGGTGCGATCGTGATCTAAGGGAAAATCTTGTAAGGATTTGAAAATCTTGGAAGGATCTGGGTCCAAGCATCTCATCAGCAACCCCATACGCCACAACGAAGAATAAAGTGGAAGATCAAGGATATGCGCTAGAACATACCTCTCCTGCCAACGTTGGAAAAAGACCATTTCAACAGCACACAAAGTGTCATATTGGTGAAGATGGAACGTCCATGAGGCAACGAGATGATCAACATATCTGGAGAAAATGTTGACCAATTAATGGTTGAAGAAAAGTTTTGCGATTTTATTTGATTGAATCAAATTAGGGCTTAGTATTGATATACATGAAGGGTATAACTGTTCTTGAATTAAGACTTGAATTAATTCTATTCTTAAAGATTTAATAGTATAATGGGTTTGATTAGAAAACAAGAGTGAATTTTTTCTATGTTGTTTATCAGAGAATGATAAAGAGGAGGAATTGTTGTGGAAAAAAATTATCTTTTCTTTGTATTTTATTTTCAATAATTTAGCAAATGAATGCCATGCGTTCTTTGGATGTATTTTGAGTTTCTTTTATGATATTGATACAGCTGCAGGGTGTGTGTGTGTGAGATTTCAGAGGTAAGGAGATTCCCGTGCTGGGGAGGGGTCAAGAGGGGTCAAGGGGGGTCCCTTTTGTTCCTTGTGCTGTGAAGGGTGACAAGAGATAACACTATAAAAATGCTGGCCAACCTCTGCTCTGAGTCTCACTCCACCTGCAGCTGGACTGTGGATGGACTGGGAACATTCTTGCAAGAATAAATATCTTTTAAGGACAATTTGAATCCTGATGTCTCTTAAGCCTGATGCTATTTTGTTAGTTACTTGTTTTTGCCTCAACACCTCGTAAACGAAGAATTTATTATCTTTATATACGGGACGGGTAGGTCCACGGAGGCTTCCATGTAGTTCCGCCATCTTGAAAAACTATAATAGCAGAGAGGGACAAAAAGTACTAGGCCAACGCGTTTCCACAACGCGTTTTCGTTCAGAACCAGCGTCACGTGACTGAAGCCAGCAGAAGCGGAGGAGCCATGGGAGGAGCAGAGCAGTGAGAGGCGCTTGTCATTGCCACGGCAAGTTTAAAAGGCTGCACTGCACGGTTATTTATACACCGTTCATTCATACATATGCTGAGTCACAGGATGAGTCCTCGTCGTCGAAAAAGTCCAAAATAGACCGTAAAAGGAAACGTGACCGGAGATTACAAAAACAAGGGTTAATGTCGGGATAGCTAATGCAGGAGAAAGCTTTCAAAAGAGACCCTGAAGTTGCCTGCTTTCTTCTCGACAGGTAAGTCAATGTTACGGTCTTAATTACAAGCTTTTTTTTCATTGCTTGGTTGTGTACTTTATTATATAGACAGTAGAACATTTATAGTTAAAAGTTAAACAGGCTCTTTGATGAATAGCAGCTATTGAGTAAAGTAACGTTAGAGAAGGCGCTGATGATGATATCTAACAATGCACGTACTTCAAAAAATATAACGAGTAAAGAAGGCATTACTACTAATTACCATAGTTAATGTTTTTCACAGTCAGTAATTTATACTGTAACATTCTTTTTTTCGTTGATTCAAGTTTCAGTTTGTTTTAAATAGCAAACCTGTTCACCCGAAGAAAAACCCGAAGTGCTATTATAAGACATCCTGTCATAGCTTTTTGGTACATAACGGCTACCGTAGATGCAACGCGCATTTGAAAAAGCGAGGCGCTGGAGAGCATTATTCGTTTGAATGCAAAATACAGTTTCACCACTAGATGGGAGAAATTCCTACACATAGTCCCTTTAATGCATCCTCTATGAATAAATGTATTCATTTCCCTCTTTTTTTATCTTACCACAAAACTTTTAATGGTATCATGGTTTCCCCAAAAATGTTAACACCAAAAACACCTGTTTTCAACATAAAAAAAAAATATATATATATATATATTTCTTGAGCAGCAAATCATCATATTAGAATGATTTCTGAAGGATCATGTGACACTAAAGACTAGAATAGTGATGCTGAAAATTCAGCTTTCAATCATAGGAATAAATTAAATTTTTAAATTTATTAAAATAGAAAATTATTATTTTAAATTGTAATAATATTTCACAATATTCCTGAATTATTTAAGTAATATCACAATATTACTGAATATTTAATTTCTGATTAAATAAATGCAGATACATTTTGACAGGTACTGTATACCTTTTGAAAAGTTTACATTGAAGAAAATGGTTCTAAAAAATAAATATATACTAGAATCTATGTTTGGTATCATCATTAAAACATAATATGTTTGTATCAATGTCTGGAATTAATTTTGTTGTTGTTTCATTTTTGCGCATAAACCGTCACCTGAGATCTAGGCAATAAAGTACAAACTTTGAGCTTAATTAAAATGGGACCAAAAGCACAATGGAGTCCAAAACTCCTCAACATCTTGCTTACACCAGACCTGTGTGTGAACACTGCAATTAATGAATCCATAAATTACACCAACACATGAGGATGGAAGGATATTAAGAACAGACAACAGCCTCACCTCCTGACAGCGTCTCGTTTCTGCTCGTCGATGCTGTCCCACCATTTTGCAAAATATGAGATCTCAGACCAGATCATTTTTCGCCGAATGTCTTCGTGTAGTTTCACCACCATGTTGTTGAGAATGTGTTGCGTCTGGTCTCGATAGTAGTCATCGAATGTCTTCAACCAGCCTGAGAAAAACATCACGTAAATTTGTAACAGAGGTTGCTGAGATGGTTATAAATGACTTTTTAAATTCTGAAAAGTTTAAATTCCGTCATCATTTATTCACTCTCATTTCATTCCAATTCTTTCTTTTGTGGAACAGAAAATGAAATGTTTAGCAGAATATTCGTGCTATTAAATGACAGTGGATGGGGATCAGGAACAGCCGAAGTCACCATTCATTTACATTGTATGGAAAAGAACAGCTTGGATATTCTGCAAAATATCTCATGACAGAATATGCTAATCAGTGTCTAGAAGATAGTTAACTGACATCAGCTGCATAAATTCTGCAACTAACCATTCAGAAATGTCCTGTTGCTTTCTACATGTTGTCACTTCTTCTTGAGTCTCTCCATCTTTCTGACTCCGGTTTGAACATAAAAGGCTAAAAGTTTAGAAATTTTCAGTGCATGTCCGTGTGAGGTAAAACGACACGAGCTGTTAAAGCTCCGCCCTCTGTGACGGAAGCAGCAGCTCATTTGCATTTAAAGGGACAGACACAAAAACAGTGCGTTTTTGCTCACCCTCAAAAAGTGACAACTTTAACATGCTATATAAAAATATATGTGGGGTATTTTGAGCTAAAACTTCACATACACACTCTGGGGACATCAGAGACTTACTTTACATCTTGTGAAAAGGGCATTATACCACCCCTTGGGGTGTGAAACAAAAAAGCATTATGGTATCAGCATGTTTTAGGACATTGTTTTACCATTATAGTATTATTGTACCATGTACCATTTTATTATGAAAATGCCATGGTATATGAATATGTTACTCATTCATTGATATATTTCATGGTATAAAAACCAAAAGTTTGAGGTTGCTCGTCAAGGCTGCATTTATTTACCAAAAATACAGTAAAAACAGTAATATTGTGAATTGTTATACAAATTAAATAAACAGTTTTTCAATTTTTCTTTTTTTTTTTTTAAATGTCAGCTTTGTGCGATGGCAAAGCTGAGTTTTCAGCATCATTACTCCAGTCTTTAGTGGCACATGAATAATCCTTCAGAAATAATTCTAATATGCTGATTTGGTGCTCAAGAAACATTTCTTATTATTATCAATGTTGAAACAGTTGTGCTGCGTAATATTCAGGATCTGATTATTTTGATTTGATACACTTAAAGTTCAAAAGAACAGTATTTATTTGAAAAATATTTTTTGTAACAATGTCAAATGATCAATTTACATATTTGTGTCACTACAGACACAACATATATAATGTATAATATAACTATTGTAACTGTACCTTTTTACAGTAGAGCACGACCTCGTGTCAGTACCTCAGAATTTATCAATTTTACAAGCTCAGATTAGCGAGCAATACAAGTTTGAAGTTTTAAATAAACACTGGAAAATATTTAAAAGTGAAGTGTGTAATTTATGCACCACAATAGGAACCAAATGAAATTGCAAACAAAAGGAGATTTCACAAACACTCCCAGTCTTCAAATATTTATACAAACTTACACCCTCAAACAGACACACCCACTTTACTAATAATTACTGATATTTTTAATCCCACATGAAATGTACATGAACATGAAATGACAGTCATCATAATATTAATGATTGCAACTCAAACATTATTGAGAAAACTAATCGTAATAACTAAACAGAGATGTACTTGCAGCTGTCCAAACACCTTTTAGTGCTTTGTTTTAGGCAACGACATAAGCAACAGACCATAACTGACGGTTGCTATTCATCCTTTACCAGAAACCATCACATGACACCAAACAGGAAAAACAACATGACCTTCCAGTTTTCCCACAAAGCAGTGGTTTATGGTTTATCTTTATCTTAACTAAATTCTAATAAATACAGTATAATTACATAAATACACATTTAAAGTTGATTATGAATTAAATGCAAGTCTGTTTTTGTATGTCGACAAAAACAGGACAGACAGGTCAGGTTAGCAAACACACCAACAATGAGCATGTTTACATGCACACCAAAAATGACCTGATTTACCGGTTTACATGCAAATCAATAACTTGTTGGAAATGCAATTAAACCGTGTTTACAAGAAGAAGAAAAAAAACAGGTTATTGCCCAGTGGTGACGTTAAAATGTTAAGCATCCATGTATTTCCCTCAGAGTATTCTATTTATTTTGTGCATTTTGGTGTTAAATAAAGCGTTTAAAACCCCAGGGTATTTCAAAATTTCAAGTTTGGACCACTTGGAATAGGTTCGTGATGCTAGTCACACTTGACTGAGTAGTTAGAACTTTATTATTAATTTGAAACGTTTGTTTGTGACGGGATCTTTAATTAGCATGCCCACATTGTGTTTTAGCTGTAAGACAGTTTGCCTAGTAAAACCTTTTCTGATAAAGTGCTTCTTTGACTGTTGCGTCACATGCTGTTTTTTTACTGTAGCATCTTGCGCCATGAGAAATGCATTTTTAACACAGCGTTTCGCTTGTGACCCTGTGTTCTGTTGTGCTCCATCAAGCTGAACACATCTTATGTAAATACCACATCTGATCTGGTCTACGGGGGTTCTGTTTGCGATTTAATTTCCTATTTTATGGGTTTCCTGTAACATGACAGAATGGCTTCCAGCATAGTTTGCTTTCAATATTAATAATATGTTACACAAAACTGCTTCCCTGCTTATTTAAGAAATAATAAAGAAACGTTTTGCCCAAATAAATCGTGAAGCTTTTCTTTTCAAGAATTCCAGCCTCTTTCCAGAGGATGGTTAAATCAACCAGATTTCTTTTTTCTTTTTTTGCTCTACAAAATATCAAAACCAACCAGATATTTAAAAAAAAAAATTGCTATACAAATATCAAAATTTATTGAAATTCCGAAATGTTCATCAGAGAAGAGGTGTATAATAATTATTTTTTTCTTGATTAAACATCTGAGATCTTAAAAACAGGACTGACCTTGAAATTGAATGGCTGAAAATATTCCCTGGCTGAAGCATTCTCTAAGTTCATTCTCATTTTTGGACAGACTGCCTGTGTACCTGACAGTGATTTCTTTCTTGTCATTCCTCATGTCGAATGCAAAATATGAATTGCACACTTGGCAATTCACATGGGAGAGTCAAATAAACAACTTTCCTGCTTTTGTAGGATGCCATTTCATTGTTAACTCTTTGGCGTTGAGTAAGACAACTGTTAAGAGGAAGGTACATCAATTCTCGTCTATCACAGCTATGGAAATACCTTGGGGAAAAAACCCTCAGAATGGAAAATCTATTCAGTTAGCTGGTCTAAAGGAATATTCAGAGTTCAATATAAGTTCAGCAATCAACAACATTATCTTCCATCACCACAGGAAATACAATTCCTAGCTATTTTTAAGCTGAAAATCACAGTAAGGCACTTACAATGGACAAACATGGAACAAGCCAATAAACAAAATACAAAGTACAGCTGTGTAAACATTAGACTCATCGACCTTTCGTGCGTAAAATGATATAGTATATTTGAACTTCGTTGTCATGACAACTTTCTCACTAAAAGCACAAGGATACCAGAAACCTGGAATCAATATCTGTCTCAGGTGATCCGATCACAAGTGGTCAAACAGGGTCCATGTGTTTCCTAACACCGAGATAGTAGGAAGTGCATGTGACCGCATCACATCTGTAGTGTGAGACAGCAGTGAGGGACCGCCTACTCGTCTGTCAATCATTCACTACGCTGAAGAGAGGTTTGAAACTTTTCCCGGCTTTAATTGGCAATAACTGCCTGATCGAAGCGTGCATTTATATACATACGTAAGATTTCACTTAACTTCTTCAGTACGTCTGACATCAACATGCGGTGACATAAAAGTTACGAATAAATCAACGGAGAATTGTACTTGAAACGTCTAATTTGTGCTTAGATTAAATGTAGGCATTTGTAAATATAGTGCAATTTTTTCCAGTGCTTTGTTTTCTTTCGTTTTCAATTGTTATGCTAAATCAACACACACTAACACAGTGTGATGTATGAAGGTGATGATGAAACCAGAGACCCTCCACTTGAAATCTGATCTGACCGGCGGTCACAAGAGATTTGAGGCTTGAGACAACCAGGTGTAAATAGCAATCTGTCTCGTCTGGCTACCTGTGATCAGACCACCCGAGACTGAGCTTAATACCAGGTGCAAATCAGTTTTACACATTGTAAATTCCACCCACAGGAATTTTGTCAGCAACACCAAAACCAGACGTTCATCCGCCTGGAAAACTATTCCCACCTCAAAAAAGGACAATTTAGCAAACTATAGGATTTTTTATAAGACTATTTAAAGCTGCAGTCCGTAACTTTTTGCGCAGAGCTGCACGCATCTTGCAGAAGAAGATTGTAGCCGGAACTACTTCTTTCTGTTTATAGGGGCTTTCGCACCGGAACCTTTTCATAGTTCCTAGAACTATTAGCGGAAGTACCCGGATTTTGGCGTGTTCGGAACCGCAGGAACTAGTAATGATTTTAGTTCTAGGAACTCCTTTTGGAGGAACTAATTTAGCTCATACTTCAGAGTAGGGTCTGAACCAGCACTGTAGGAACTACGTATATGTGACGTTAGTATTCGCTGATTGGCCGAATGCACGCGAAACACCAGCACCCGCCATTTAAAAAAAGCTGTTTAAGCACACAGATTATAGCCTATATATTTGGAAAACAGTGATAGATGGGCCTCTTAACCTTTACGCTGAGGAAAAAAATCCAATGCATCTTTGAGGGGACCAAGCGAAACATGATTATGCATTTCTGCTCAGCTAGCAACACTTGACATCAACCACACGGCATATAATAACTCATTACTCATTACAATTCATTACTGTCTACTTTCTATGTATGAAAGTTCTATTGAATAACGTATTAGACAGGACTGTTAGACAGATCGTAAACTAATGAACACGGAGAATGCGAGCACTGTGTGGCTGTTTCTCAATTCCAAGAACGCAGAGAACGGACTTGTGTTCTCGTGGAGACCGGTCTTGCCAAGCTTCCTTGGAAGAACGAACTCGGAACCGGCCGCAATGACTTCTGGGACACCAGGCGAGTACTAGTGCTGCGTTCCAGTCCACTTTTAGACACGCACTTGCGAACTTCCCTAAGCACTTCCCCTTGGGGGAATCCCTGCCGCCATTTTGAAGTGCGTTCCACTTCGTGAAGTGGACGAGGGAAGTTTATATGGACAGACCCTCGTTCCCTCGATTTTGACCGAGGGAGCGAGTCTGCTTCAAATGTACACTTCAGGCACCTATATGTCCCACAATGCAGTACGATTGTGACGTCACCACATATCTCATCTAATCACCACCTTGCTCTTTGATACTAATCTTTCATTTGAAAGTCACGTGTCTAGTATCTGTAAAACCGCATTTTTCCATCTTAAAAATATATCTAAATTACGTCATATGCTCTCATTGACAAATGCGGAACAATTAGTCCATGCGTTCATGACCTCAAGGCTAGATTATTGTAATGCTCTACTGGGTGGTTGCCCTGCACGCTTAATAAACAAACTACAGCTAGTTCAAAACGCAGCAGCTCGAGTTCTTACTAGAACCAGGAAGTATGACCATATTAGCCCGGTTCTGTCAAAACTGCACTGGCTCCCTATTAAACATCGCATCAATTTTAAAATATTGCTGATTACTTACAAAGCACTAAATGGTTTAGCTCCGCAGTACTTGAGCGAGCTCTTAACGCATTATACTCCTTCACGTCTATTGCGATCTCAAAATTCCGGCCAGTTGATAATACCTAGAATATCTAAATCGACTGCTGGCGGTAGATCCTTTTCCTATTTAGCACCAAAACTTTGGAACAGCCTTCCTACCATTGTCCGGGAAGCAGACACACTCTGTCAGTTCAAATCTAGATTAAAGACACATCTCTTTGACATAGCGTTCACATAATACATTATAGACTTCTATAATTCAATATTAGGCTGCATAGATTAGGTCAGCTGGAACCGGGAACACTTCCCATAAATCCTGATGTACTTGTTACATCATGAGAAGAATGGCATCTACGCTAATTTTAGTGTCTTTGTTTATCCCAAGGTTTTCCCGCAGCCTGCCGGATCCAGGCCGTTTCCAGATCTGATGAAGGACCTTCGCCTGGACCCGATGTCAACGCAGTGCTGAAGTGCCAACTAGTCTCTCCCTATGGAGGATCCCTTTCCCACTCTACAGATAACGCGTCGTCGGGAAAACTCAATTTGCGTATCTACCCCGAATTGATAAAATAAAATAAAATTCTGAATCAAAACTATAAGGAAACACCAGTAATTTGTTTAGGCTTGGTTTGCAGGGAATTCCAAACCTGCACACATATATTCAAACGCACATAACTATAGAACCCGTTCTTAATGCGCATCTGAACGCCATCAGCGTTTCTCACAGGTTCGCGTTTAAAGTCTGTGTAGAGAGAATGGTGTCGTCTTGGCGGCCCTAATTTAAAAACAAATGATCGTTGCGACGGAAGCGAATCAATCAAAACTAACTTTAGCTGGAAAATAACTTTATTAAAGAACCGCTATAAAGCCAAAACAATCTTACGTTAAATTATACATTTATCTCTGTGAAGCTGCTTTGAGACAATCTACATTGTTAAAAGCGCTATATAAATGAAAATGACTTGACTTGACTTGACCACCACAACAGACAACTCTATGATATATTAATTATATATATTTTTTGTTTAAAACAACCCAAACACACATAAACATTTGGATGCTGCATTAAACAAATTCTTAAAGGAAAAAAAAATGTAAATAATAAATCAACTCCACAGCTGATTCCAAGTGATCAAGGGCTTAGGACGTTCCAGTTCAGCCCATTGCAGTTTCCGCCAGTAGTGGGCACTCGCAATGACGTACATCCGAGTGAACGAGACGGAGGGAAGTTTGCGAGTGAAGGGCATGACAGTTTTGGACTGGAACGCAGCATAGCTCAAGTCTGCATTCGATGCATCCTCGGTATCAAGAACACATCCGGGTTCTTTCATGCGTCCTCTGTACTTGCGTTCTTGAGAATTGGGTCTGAACTTCGACGGTTAATGATGATGTAAAACGAGAACACAAGTGCTGCGTTCCAGTCCACTTTTAGACACGCACTTGCGAACTTCCCTAAGCACTTCCCCTTGGGGGAATCCCTGCCGCCATTTTGAAGTGCGTTCCACTTCGTGAAGTGGACGAGGGAAGTTTATATGGACAGACCCTCGTTCCCTCGATTTTGACCGAGGGAGCGAGTCTGCTTCAAATGTACACTTCAGGCACCTATATGTCCCACAATGCAGTACGATTGTGACGTCACCACATATCTCATCTAATCACCACCACAACAGACAACTCTATGATATATTAATTATATATATTTTTTGTTTAAAACAACCCAAACACACATAAACATTTGGATGCTGCATTAAACAAATTCTTAAAGGAAAAAAAAATGTAAATAATAAATCAACTCCACAGCTGATTCCAAGTGATCAAGGGCTTAGGACGTTCCAGTTCAGCCCATTGCAGTTTCCGCCAGTAGTGGGCACTCGCAATGACGTACATCCGAGTGAACGAGACGGAGGGAAGTTTGCGAGTGAAGGGCATGACAGTTTTGGACTGGAACGCAGCAAAGGACGCAAGATCGCTGAAGAACGCATATTGAGAAACACCCTGTGGCTCTGGCTGGCCTTCCCAGTGCTGTCAAAATAAAGGTCCGCCGCACCATCAAAATAAAAGTCACAACGACAAGCGCGGCTTACGTCACTTCAGAGTTCCTACTAGCTGTGTTAATGCAACCAGGAAAATGTTCCTAGGGGAACCATTAGTTCTTGGGGAGAACCAAGAACTATCCGGTGCGAAAGCCCCTTACGTCTATGACGAGTCACAGAGGTACTGGGCTACTCCACAGTGCAGTGGTATGACCCGTACCAGTCTAAAATAGTAAGAATATAAACATCTTATCCTGAGTCACTACGGTACACCTATAATAACACCTACAAAAACATGGTTTGGAAAATGGATTCATGATGTAGCCTATTTGCTTATTATATATATTTTGAACACAAAAAAAGTTGAAGACTGCAGCTTTAAATTATTTACACTAACTCTTAGTGCTTTAACAAAAATTAAAGCTTCATATTTCTGCTTGAATCTGAAATACTGTTCCGCTTTATTTGCATGACTCTAACAGGAACTGAATACACTTATAATAATCAAAACGTTCCTGTATATGAAAGCACACATCAATCTCAAATCCTCAGTACCACTATGGCTGAGCGATACTGCCAAAAATATTTTCACAATATATTTCTCCATATCATTCTTTATAAATATTTATCACAATATTCATTTTATTAATGAGGAAAGGAAATGCATTCCATATGTTTATTAGACCTAATAAATGAAAAAAATTATTTGTATGTTTATTGTTTACCAATGAGTTTATTGGTCCACAGAACAAGCTACCTTTTAATTTAGAAAGTCATGAATTTGTTTAATTTTTCCCCAAATTCTGTGTTTTATGTTTTTGTTCTGGGTTCTATATTTTATGATTTAATACAAATTCATCATCACATTTCTGCCTAATGAAATGAATTTATAAAACTTTAACAATTTATTCACATTGCATTTAATAATGTAATCAAATGAAATAATTTTCAACATTGCATTTTTTTCAATTTAGTCAAATAAGGTGCTGCACAACAGAACTTGTAGACTATATAAATTAAAAAAATATTTTGGTTGTATGATATTCCTTAAAATAATAATAATAACAACAATAATAATAATAATACTTTGAGAAGTATGTTTTACTATGCAGTAAAATAATATTTCTGTCATAATTTCTTCAAGTTAAAACAAACTTTTTTTTTGATTTTTTTTTTGTTGAAATTATGAACTGAGTTTGTTTTGAATGACAAGTTTTTAAATGAAATGGTGAAATGCTCGTAAAGTGACTGTCTGAGCAGCTCTAGAAATGAAGTTTTTGTGTTCATGACCTCATATAGTGATATATCATATATCATGAGCATCCAGCATGCTTGAGTATGTGTAGACAAAACCACACTGCTCATTCACACAAAGACAGATAGAACATGCAACACGCACTTAGATATAGGCTAAATATAAAAAAATGTCTATACATTGAGGAATTATTTTTTTATTATCAGTTATCAGTTTATTGCCCAGCTCAAAGTATCACTCAATATATTCAATAGCGGTGAGAATTGGGTGAAAATTCAGCAAAAACATGCATTTTATTGCCTATACGGCAGGCAAAAGTGTTCAAGTGTTTTTACTGGTTGACTAGTTTGTGCACAGCAAATACTCGACTAGTCAGTTCCTCATCTCATGCACATCTCTGAATTTAACCCACACTCGTGTCTGCAGCCAATCGAATTTCAGCCGGTAATCACAAATATTTGTAATATTCATCACATACAACCATCAGGCCAAAGCACCTGAGATAAATACATGTCTGTTTGATTGATAAATGGTGATTCTCATTGACTACAAACACATGACAATGGTCAACAAACACTCACCAGGGTCATTATGTGAATGGGGCACAACAAAGACTTGCAGTGGCTCATTGTCCCATTCGTTAGCCTGGTAAGAGATATCAAAGCCTTGTTTCCATACTCCACCATCAGGGTTATCAAAGCTGAGCAAATCATAAACATCCAGCATCTGAAACAAAGCAGGAGAGAACATCATTTTACTGGACTGAAACAGGCATGCACTTGAGTTCATAATAATGGATATCAATATTTATTAGTTACAAAAGTGTTTCATATTTTGCGTAGTTATTTAAAGGCTGGGCAGAGGTAAGTCTTGATAAAAAATAATTTACATTTATGACAACTGTGAAGATCATGCAATTTAATTTTAATTTTACACAATTTCATTCCTGATGACACTCCTTAAAATTTGCAGTGTAATGGTGCATAGTTTATTTCAGCTCACTATTCACTGAAACCAAAAAAAAAGATTTGCTTTTTAGCAATTCCTGCACGTAAACACAAAGATTTGGACAGGAATTAAATTAAATAATTGGCAAGCGCCACAAAACTCTGGTGTTTGGAAATTCAGGTAATTCAGCAGAGATTTTTTTCCTTAGAGACAGGAGGAAAGACAATATTTTCTGTTGCACCTGAATATGCTTATATTACATCACGTCCCCATGTAAAAAAAGAAACAAAACAATGGAATTAAGAAACAAGGCAAGCCATAAACAAACTTACATGCAAAAGTATGCAAAGATTTTTCTGGTTGAGTAACAATTCAGGCATTGAGATATTTTTCAACCTTCAAAGAAAAGCCAGTGGGGTCTCTGGAAAACAAGTCTCTCTGACATTGATCGATTCATGTTTACCGAACCATCGTTTATGAAAAAATCTACATTAAGTAGGCCTATTTTGTGCATAAAAAACTTTTTAAGGTTATATCACAACATATAAAACACATGTGACAACTTGTGAACACCCTTAAATTTTCAGCTAAAGTAGTTAACCAGTATGCTTAGTGTGGTTGTGTTGTGTTCATTACAGTATCGTGCTGTGCGATAAATCGTAAATTATTTTCGATGTCGATTTTGGCTTCCAAAGAGTATGAAAACAAGATAATCGAGGTAATACGACTATTGTGCCGCTGCCAAATTTAGTGGTGCGCTTTTGTTCCTCCCTGAGCCAAACATCCAAATCAGCTGAATAAGTGAGCGTGGTAAAATGCAGTCTACTGCAGCTAAACTATGGGACGTGCCTGATATTAAACAGTGTTATTAAAAGCTCATTAAGCCGCGAAAGAGATACTGTTTCCCAGGCAGCTTTCTGTGCCCGCGCTCCCAGACAGAGAGGAACGTGCATAAGCATTATATTGTATACTGTGGGCTTCAGATACGTGCCTAAACGGTCAAATAGCCTACAAGTATCTAAGTATCCTCATACTCAAAACAAGTCTTAAGTGAATGTAAACAGCTGAGAAAGAAAACGCATGTGAAACAGCATACTGGATCCGTGCTTTCGGTCTTGAAGTGACAACAGCCCAATATTACTGCTTCAGTCTGTGTCAATAATGTTGATTAAACAACAAAAGACAGATAAAATCACTCATTGCTCTTGAATGGATAACTTTTGTATTAATCTATACTTAATGTGTACAGTGAAGACTATGCAGTGTTATTTTATATTTGATTACATTGCAGAATTCAGTTCCTGTTGTAGGCTATTACTTATCTGAATATCACTGTTAGTACATCTTCCTGTACAACTTTTTAAGCACTGTTTATTTAATTTAGTATTTTTGTTCGTGCCTGTTAACTTGTCTTCTGTAACCGTTTTGAGGACATTTAACTTGGCTACATTAGTTAACCTAGTATGAGTATTTGCTGAAGATTTTTTTTAATGTTTTTGAAAGTCTCTTATGTATGGAAGCTTGTTTCCGCCAATGAATAATAAATAAATAATAATAATTCTGGGAAATAAAGTCACAATTGCGTGATATAAAGTCGCAATTCTGAGGAATAAAGTCGCAATTGCGTGTTATAAAGTCAGAATTCTGAGATATAAACTATTCTGAGGTAAAAAAAAAAAAAAAAAAGTCCACCTTTTTTCCCTTAGAATTGGACTTTATCTCACAATTGTGACTTTATAACACGCAATTGCGACTTTATTTCTCAGAATTGCGACTTTATATCACGCAATTGCAACTTTATATCTCGCAATTGCGACTTTATTTCCAAAAGATGTCAGAATTGCGAGATATAAACTCGCAATTGCGTGTTATAAAGTCAGAATTGTGTGATATAAAGTTGCAATTGGGAGAAAAAAAGTCAGAATTCGGACTTTATAACACGCAATTCTGACTTTATATCTCGCAATTCTGACTTTATATCTCGCAATTCTGACTTTATATCTCGCAATTCTGACTTTATAACACGCAATTGCAAATTTATTTCACGCAATTCTGACTTTATAACACGCAATTCTGACTTTATTTCACGCAATTCTGACTTTATATCTCGCAATTCTGACTTTATAACACGCAATTGCGACTTTATTTCACGCAATTCTGACTTTATATCTCGCAATTCTGAGAAATAAAGTCAGAGATAAAAAGTCGCAATTATCTTTTAAAATGTTTTATTTTGTGGCGGAAACAAGCTTCCATAATACTGCTCACCAAGGCTGCATTTATATGATTACAAATACAGTAAAAACAGTAATATTGTGACACTGTATTCAAATTTTAAATAATTGTTTTCTATTTAAATATATTTTATTAAAATGTAATTTATTCCTGTGATAGTGTTACATGATCCGTCAGATATTATTTTAATAATATTTGATTTGGTGCTCAACAACATTTATTCTTATTAATCATGTTGAAAACCGCTGTGCTGCTTAATATTTTTGTGGAAATCATGAGATTTATCTTACATACACTATTATTATTTATATTATTTATTTATTTAATTATGTTTAATTAAAGTTTAGTTCTTTCTTTTTATTTTTGTGTTGGAGCCAGACAAAATATTACCAGGGCAGGTAGAAATATAAACCACTGGCCTGACTGGGCAAACAGAAGAAATCCTTAGGTTTTGAGCCCTGATAGTAATCAATTGATCTACTTAATCTTAAAGGGATAGTTCACGGAAGCTCAAGCATGTTCGCTTGATGTCCGAGAACCAATGAGGTTCATTCTCGTGTTACGCAGCACGTTTGAGTTTCTGCAAGAACCAATGAGGTTCATTCTCGTGTTACGCAGCACCGTTTGAGCTTCTGCAAGAGGTTTGTTTTTGCGTGTCAAGCAGGTTTGGTTGAGCTTCTGTTTATGTTCACTGATCAATGTTTATATGTGAATAAAAGCCTAAATTCATTCTTGTTCATCATATCGAGTCTCTTCAGAAAATTTGGACTAAACCGCTCAATTCATATGGATTAGTTTTACAATCTCTTTATGAACTTTTTGAAGTTGCAAAGTGGTATCATGTGAATCGGCATCTCTGTGATTTGGCGGGGCTCGTATATCATTTTTTCAAGGTTTTTGTTTCCTGTGTGCTTTTTTATCCATCTTTCGCGAAGAAAGTTGGAGTGTTTTGATAGTATTTTGGGTGCTGGGTCATATCGCTATACTTTATACAACTATACAATTTGCAGAAAGAGAAAGCTGAAAACCAACAAAAAATAATGATTAGATGGAGATGAATGACATGTTTAGCAGCATGCAGTAAGGAACATTCTTCTGTTTATGATATATCATACAGCTAAACCTATAATAACGACAAGACATTTCCAAGCAACAGCCTATTGACATCATATCCGGGAGATAAGTCAGTAAATTCTAGTAAAATCACAGGCTTCGCTTATCCCGTGCAAATGCGGCACACAAAATTCAGATGTGGGTGGGTAATTTCTAAATCACACGAGGTCCCCAGATAATACTAATCCAGTGCAAATAGGGCTTAAGACTCCCTTTTCCCGCTATACCTGTACTCCATCCGCTGCCTTGGAGTGCGTCCGTGCTGCAAACTGGCAGTCCTCTGAGTGGATGGGGATCAGCGCAGGAGCACGAGGCATCAATTCCAAGTCTCCCTGACTCATGTTCCCTTCAGGAAATATTTTCCCAACTTTCACAGTTTCTCTCAGGTTAATTACGGAGTCCCTGATGTTGGCAATGATCTCATTGTTCTCTGCAAGCAGTCTTTCTAAGTGGTCTATTTTGTCCTGCAGAATACCAAGCTGGCCCTGTAAAACAGAGAAAAACGGTGAGTAACACTCTTTGGACAGGATCACAAGCCCTACGGCACAAAATTCAAACAGTGACATAACTGAATATATTACTACCACATAACCTAAACTTAAATGAATAAAGTGTGTCGCAGACTTTGTTTACGGGCCTTACGGGTTTTGAAAAAAAAAACATTTACATCCAAAGTAATTTAACGCAGCATCTGGCCTGCAACTTTTCCAGATCAGGCACAAGCACCGTGTTGGTGAAAAAGGGAGGGATACAAATTTACAACATTATCCGCCGGTTTCACAGACAATGCATTAGACTAGTCCCAGGCTAAAATGCATGTTTGAGCTGTTTTAACTGAAAGCAACTTCTTAATATGTCAGTGCCATTGTTTTATCTCAAGATGCACACCAGTAATGATTTTTTTTTTTATAAGGCTCGTTCATAAAAGCTACTTAAATGCCCTAATTGAACTAAGGCCTAATCCTGGCTAAATCTAAGCCCTGTCTGTAAAACAGAGCCTAGATTCGAATTCTCTCACTTTCAGCTGTGGCTCTCAAAAGTCATTCATTCAAACTAGGTGTTTGAATATTTGTCGTGCCATTGTACATCAGTGACAAAGAACATCATTGCTAAACCTTGTAAAACTCTCAGGTGATTCGCATTTGCTGCTGCCACAGTTTTAAGGTGAGGTTTAGGGCTAGTCTACTGGATTTGAAATAAACAGCATGTGAAAAACACATGTGAATCCTACAGGACTTGTTTGTGAATTATTGTTAGCAGAAACAACCCTAAACATCACTGGTTATTGGCTGTCCTTTTTAACCCTCTGCACACAACAGAAATGTTTTCTGATATCGTAACATTGTTTCTGAAAAACACTAAACATAACCTACATTAAAAAATCCAAATGGACAATAGGTAACTACCAACTGTCTCAATGAAGATGTGTAGTGGCAACTAGCAAGAGGGAGGGGAAGTTATTTTAATTACCAGGGATAGGCAAAATTAAGAATTTAAGAATCGACTCCCTTTTTGGATGTCAAGTTTCGCTGTTGTCGTGAATGGTCAAAATGCATAAAAATGGTTATCAGTCTGCCGAAATAAAGAATTTTCCTATTTTTCAGTAATGTTGGCCTCAAATTGAACAAATGTTTTGTTTACTTAAGGAGCATGACATTTGCCAAGAGGGCGAAAGTTGCCAGTTTTTTCTTCCCTATAAGTCACTTATAATAAGTGACATATATCCAATTGAAGCAGCTTCTCAAACAAGAAAAAAAAAAAAAAAATGTAGGGTGGAACTTGATTTTGTCCATCTGGAATTAATTGGATCAATGTGATTTACTATCACTGTGATCTCACGTAACTGAGTGACAGTTTGCCCCGCCCTCGCGCCTGTAAACACGTCATCAGAGAAGAGAAGTACAGGTAGTAGCAAGAGGGAGGGGAAGTTATTTTAATTAAAGATTACAAGGGCACATGAATTTAACAAAAATAATGATAAATGAACGGATAAACCATTTATAATAAATACTGCAACATTCCATTAAAAATAAGAACTTTTGATTTCATGTTCATTTTAATTATTTTAAAAAAAAAGTTATAATAGTTTTTACATGTAGGTAGGACTAATTACGGAAGTTTGAACCTATTTGAATGCAAAAACAGAGATGAGCAGGAAACAATGTGTGCTGTCTAGATAGGCAGCTCGTTGGAATTTTGCTCGTTCAGTCTGTGAATGCTGAGGACATACTAGGAAATGAACTTTGAGCTCAGTTCAATGTCTAAAGCGAAACAGAATCTTCGCTTTCTGAAACGTTTAAAGACAGTATCGTGATCTAAATGGTTTCATTAAAATATAACACGATAAAAAATATTTGAGAAACAGGAAATGCAGGCTTGACTTAGTGATCACAGCCATCTTTGTGCCGGTGTAATACTTTAATAGTGTAATATGTCACTTGGAAAGAAGCAATCGAACAATTCATACTAAGTGTCTTTTATCCACCACATCACAATCGAGTCAATATTATAAGTTCACGGACCAGCAGCTTGAACACTGAAAACACACATCTACTGACAGTACAACACAATTTATTGACAAGCATGAAGCTGCACATGGACTAGGCTACTTACGTTTTGCGTTTTCTCTCCATTTGGGTTTTTGCTATAATCTAAGTGATCCAACATCAGGTACAAGGAAAATACCACCACACAGAATATGGCACTGCCAAAAACTGTGAACTGTCTGCTGAGCTTCATTTCTCATACGAGTTCTGTACATTCACATGAAAGGCAAACTTTTAAAGGCTTGTGCCTCGCGAGCGGTGGTCCCGTAGGTGACAGAAGGCAGAAGTCAGAAAGAAAGGTCTTTTCGCCATGAAGAGTTGCACGAAAGAGGACACCTTTTCTGTCTGACGGCGGGGAAATGTCGAGTTATGTATCCACGAATTGAAATCCACTGCGATGTGTCTTCAAAGTTTTGACGATGCGGAAGAGTTTGTGTGATTCAGCAAATTGTGATAGTCAAACAGGCAAAAGGAAAAGCGCCAACCAACCCTGCCCCCTTCCTGCGCTTACTGTGCTACAGTACACACACACACAGAGGAAAAGTGAAGTGAGTGTGTGGAGTTGCGCCGCCTAACGAGTGAACACAACATACGCACACACACGCGCACGCACAAACACTCACACACACACACACATGTGTCACGTATTCAGTATTACTTCCTCAGCCCCATTTGACAGCTTTTGATCATTCATATATGAAGATAATATGATGCCATAAAGAATGCATGCGCAGGGTAAGATTTGTGAAAGTGTAGCCTACATAAGATTGCAAGCGTAAATAAAATTTGCATGCGCAAGAGAAGATTTGTAAAAGTGTAAATCGCCTTTCAAGTGTAAGAAAAAAAAAATTGCAGCATTTTACTGTTATATTCGAAGTGTCATGCATGTATTGTAACTGCAGCTTCATGCTTACGCATAATAAATGTGATCTGTAGCCTACTCTTCTGACATCCATTTTTCCGCACTTACACTTTTGGCAGGGTTTTTTCCGCACAAATATGGCCAAAAGCATTGCAGCAATTTGCAAGCAAAAAAAAAAAAAAAAAAAAAACAGAGGCAGGAACTGCAAAACAGATTGATAGCGTAAAATCAACCTTTGTGTAAAAAAAAAAAAACTGTTGCAAATGTCTAAATTACTTGTTGTGTACATGGGGCAAAAAAAATCCCGAAATAACCCGATTTGCACAGTTGCGTCTTTCTTTTACCTGCGCTGCCAGTTTTGGTACGATTCTCTCACGAGTTCTGCAAGCGCGAAGAGGAGGGCGGGTCCACCTTCTTCATGTAGCCAATCAAATGAGCTTCTAGCTGACTCTCGTTTTACTCTTATCTGATTGGTTCAATAAACACGTCAGTCGCCAGAACACATCTTTTATCTTCGTTTGGCTCAGCATCGTTCTCGTTGCCGAAATGGTACTTTTAATGCACACATGTTAAATAAATAAATAAATCATGATTGCTTAATTAGCTGTGTATCATTAGACTGACTATGAGTTAATACTGAATTTCGAGCAGGTGTTAACGTTATTGGATTGAAATTTTATATATTATATCTGTTACACCTCTGAACTGATGTAAACTTTACAATAAAAAAAATGAATACCCCTTCTTTAATACCTATGTAATAATACCATTCTGATGCAGTGTTTTTCACATAATGTCTCTGTTCATGTTATTTAACACTCAATTATATATTTTGAAATATTGTCTTGGTCTGATTACTTCCATGTGACCGATCAAGCTATTTGTTGCTATATGAATAACAATATGCTTTCTATGGTATGAAAAAACTGATTCTTCAAGTCAACATAAACTCACCTTTGACAAAAAGTTGTCTTTAATAATGTCTGAATAAATACTCATATCCAAATGCAAAGTAACTAATTATGTCTGAATAAAAACCCAGCAACCAGGGAATACACAGCATCTACATGTGTATATATAGGGCTATACAGCCATCTAGTGGTTACACGATGGCATTGCAGGTGGTAAATGGTGCATCATTTAGAGATGCCCTTAAAATACATGCTAAAGGGGAAAATATATTGTTAATTTTCCTTCTTAACACACCAGCTTGAAATTCAGTATTAACTCATATAGTAAGTCTAATGGTGCACAGCTAATTAAGCAATCAGGATTTATTTATTTATTTAACATGTAGGCTATGTGTGCATTAAAAGTACCATTTCGGCAACGAGAACGATGCTGAGCCAAATTAAGATAAAGATGTGTTCTGGCGACTGTCGTGTTTATTGAACCAATCAGATAAGAGTAAAACGAGAGTCAGCTAGAAGCTCATTTGATTGGCTACAGGAAGAAGGTGGACCCGCCCTCCTCTTCGGGCTTGCAAAACTCAGAGAGTGAATGAGAGATTCGTGCCAAAACTGTAAGCGCAGCTTAAAGAAAGAAGTAATTTGGACATTTGCAACAGTTTATTTTTTTTATTACACATTTATTATGCGTAAGCATGAAGCTGCAGTTTCACAATACGCTTGCAATCTTAAGTACACTTTCACAAATCTTACCCTGCGCATGCGATTCTTTATGGCATTATATTACCTTCATATTAATAGGTTTAATGTAAAAATGGAGACTTTGTGATAACTAAACGTTTATTTATTGTTATGTAGCCTATTATGTTATGACAGTTAAAGTTAATTGATAGTTAAAATATGTCTCAATAAATTCTTAGATAATCCTTAGATTTCTAATGTTTCAGGGCAGCAGTGCTGCTTTGTTATTTTCTTTATATGGTTAATAGGTTTAATGTGAAAATATGGAATGCATGATAACTACATTTAATTTTTTTGTCATTGTATTATACATTTAATTCTATTAAAATAATTTTAACATATGAATGAATAAATTATTAGATAATCAGGTTAAAAATATTTATATCTTGTGTACCATGTTTCCTCCAATCATTAGATTTATTATGTTGCAGGGTATTTGGCAGTGGTGTATTTTTCTGAAAATATTCTGGCCTACACACATTTTATGAAGCACCCAGGAATAAATAAATGTTTCATTGGAAATCAATTCCTTTTCAGTTCTATACAATTAATCCACCCTGAATTTACATATCAATGTCTGTCCTCCTAACACTTCCAATTACAATCCTACTGTCCTTTAACAACAACCCATCACACCCCATTCCATTCCATCCCATTCAACGCCATCCTCATGATCCCATCCCTGACAGCTTTGTTTTCCAGGTGGGCTTTAAATTGCACACGTGGTGTTGCAGTTGGGTTACAGCTGCCTAGCTGCACCCGATTATAACACTGACAATTATACTCACAGCTGATTGGTGGACGTGTGTCACGTGACTCTTAAGTTTCGTGGTGACGTTCGCAGAGTTTAGTTGACACAGGAGGCATCCAGGAACACAGGTACAGTCCTTTAACAGACGACACATTTCATAAACCAAAACATTGTGTGAGTTTTTCTCGCGAAACTGGAGGAATAAAAGCGTTAGCAAACATTATAATCCACGCTCAAGAAGCAGCGGCGCTTGTCGACAAACATTAGTTAGCTTGTTAGCTGCTCTGAACTTGTATGAGGGCCGTAGTCGACTGAATTGATCCAGCTGATCAAATGAATCATGTGATTTGTGTGTTTCTTGAAGTAATAATCTGTTTTAGGGCGTTGGTTATTGTAATGATTGCTTTTGAGGCAATGTGCCAAGCGATAGCATATGTCAAGCTCCTTTAATGCGTAATGTTGACGGATGTGATGTGTTTGCTGCAAACTACAGACAACAATAACATGACAGTGATGCGTTTTGATCAGACTGAGCTAAGTAACCTCCGTGTTCTGTTCAGCATTAATGTGATCTGACATAGGTTAGAAAGCTTTAATTCTTTCTAATCCTGGTCCTGGAGTTGCACTGCATTTTACATTTGGGATATTTCCTGTATTTAACAAACGCCCATGGCTGTTAGAGGCCCCAAGACCTAAACTGTGTTAAGAGATTGAACCAGTAACGTTAAAAGACTTCTGCGTTTTCAGCATCGAAGATTGAGATCCTTTACTGGTCACAATTCAATCTTCTTGTAACATAAAACATAGTGTCACTTTTTACATGTTGGGATGAAGTGTGTGATTGGGTTTATCTGGTGAAAACACACTGAGGTTTTCATTTACATTGGTACATTGAATCATTTAACAAATGCTTTTATCCAAAGTGACAAATGAGGATCATCACACATGACACAGCCATATTAGTATCACAAGGCCAAGTTACAAGACTAAGTGCACATTAAGTTACAATGCATAAAAAAAAGATGTTTAGCTTACACTTTATTTTAAGGTGTCATTGATACAGTGTTGTTATATATTTAAGTACTGAGCAATATTAAGCAATAGAATATTGAACTTATTGGGTTAGGGTAGGATTTGGTTGAGGGTTAGTTGCATGTAATTATGCATAATTTACTGTGGTAAGTACATGTAACAAGGACACTGTAAAATAGTGCAACCGATTTTTATAATAGATATAGCTAAAGGAAGTGCCTTTATTTAACTTTAATTAAAAATAATAATTATATTCTATATGTATAGAATCATTTAATAATATATGTGCCTTTTGTACAGTGGCCCAAGAAAATATGTGGATGCATAAAGGATAAGAATTTCAACCAGCTTTGCATTGCTACATTGTTGGTGAATAATTAAATAATTAATAATTTAACTTTTTCTCCATTTGACCTTTACACAAATAACCTCATTTATTTGTCAGCTAAAGTCCACAGGATGTCGCAAAACACGTCATTTTACATCATCTGGTGGACTTTCGACCGCTCCAGGGATTTTGTTAAAACTACAAATTAAGTTTTTGGCTCCCAACAGCTCTTTTCTGTAGTTAATGAGTACCGATTTCAGAAAATGTTTCACTTTTCTACTGCTTATACAAGTTTTATTAAAAGCCTGTCTTTCCACCAGTGAATTGCCCCTTTAAGGCCCAAAGTTTAGTTTTTAATAATCTTTCTAATTCTGTAAGAATAGGGAAGTGCACATCACAGCTATAATGATGGTGATGACACCGGAATGATATTGTTGGAATCGCATTTAGAATATTTTGAATGACTGGATAGCCAATCAGAATCTACCAGATTTGAAAGAGCTTTAGTATTTAAAGTAGTAGACGACATGCAGTAACTGCAGCGCGCTTATAACGAACAGAACGTCGTTAACATCCGTTGTTGTGTACTCTAATATAGTCATCTTTGTTGTGAGCAGGCCTTTTATCTTCTGTTTCTCGTAGGAATGGGTCAGGAGGCAGGAAAGTCTGCGTGGCCCAGACCAGCAGGAGGATACCAGACCATCTCAGGCAGGAGATACGGCCGGAGACACGCGTACATCAGCTTCCGGCCGCTTACAGATAAACAGAGAGCCACATCTGGTGTGGACTGTCAGAACATGGAGAGGAGTCAAAAGGACCAGGCAGTGGGTACGTACCAGCTGGTGATGGAAACATTTAGTGCGTGCTGAAACTAAAGAGCTACTCAACTTTAAAGGTGAAGTGTCATTTTCTTGCTACAAACATTGAAAAAAGGGAATGCAAAAGTGATGAATGCTATTGGTTGATAAAACTGATTGTCCCACCCCACCCCGAACTCAAGCCAAGCATTTAAATATGCCTTAGTTGTCACTGATTATTGCATTAAAATATTATAATATATTAAAATTACTTATATTATTTAAAAAAACTTAACTTTCCTGAGTAAGTGGAAATCTGTGATCTGCAAAAGTGGAAAGGATTTTGAGATTTCACTGGTTCTCATGGTGAATAAACAGCTTTGTAATATTGGGAATGTAACGGGTTTTAAAGAGCTGAAATATGCGTGTGTGGGTTGTTCTGCTTTAGAGTGGCGCATTCATCACCTTTAAAAGGTGTAGACGGAAACCCTGTAGGAGACCATCTGACTTTATTATGCAAATATATATATGAGAATGATGAGGGTGGGTAGAAAGTAGTTTGAAATGTGTGTTTTTTTTATATAGAGAGAGTGATTGTCAAGAAATGCCCAGGTCATATTTCACCCCTAAAATCAAAGGAAAACTTTGTAAATAAAAAAATATTTACATGTTTTTGCATAAAGAAAAAGAAGCCCATTGTTTGGAGTATAAAACTTGTTTTTGCTTTGTGACATTTTCTTGACAATAATTAAGCAAAGTAAAGTGTTCTTTTTGTCATTCTGTAATTTGATTAAAATCAGTTCAATAAGAAAAGTAGATTTATTCAAATGTTCAATTACAAAAATAGTTTTCTTTATAAAAACATTTTTTACACTGAAATTTAATTAAGTTTATGTCACAGTATTATTATTTTTTTAATTAAGGTTATAATTGTTTTTGGAAACATTATTTTCATCAATGTATTACAATAATGAATGAGTATTTTTATTTAATTATTTTAAAATTACAGTAATTATTGTCATTTTGGAGGAAACTTAATCATCATAAATGAGACACAAAAGTATAAGTATAATAAGTGTAACCAGGACATTTTTTGTGACTTTCACTCTATAGTGCATATACGCTTGCTTACATATACAAAATAATTAAAGGAATATTTCAATTAAAAAATGAAAATTCTGTCATTATTACTCAACCTCAAGTTTCTTTCTTCTGCTGAACACAAAAGATGTTTTGAAGAATGTCGGTAACCAAACAGTTGATGAACCCCATTTTTTTTTTTTCTACAATGGAAGTCAATGGGGTCCATCGACTGTCTGGTTTCAAAATATCTTCCTTTGTGTTCATCAGAAGAAAGAAATTCATACAGGTTTGAAACCACTTGAGGGTGAGTAAATGATGACAGAATTTTAATTTTTAAGTCAACTATTCCTTTAACTTCTATCCAGTGAAGAAAAAAAATAACTGAAACATATTTTCCCCTCTAGCGTCAAAGGCCAGCATTTCTTCAGTGCTTCAGACTATCCTGCCGACATCATGCACAAATTCGGTGCGCTCGGAGTTAAACGCAGCTTCAAGTCAAGAGGGCCACAGCAGGAGGCAGTCATCATTGTGTAGAGTCCTAAAAGCACCCTCCAACCATTTCAAGAGACCAAAGACTGAACGGGTTGTGCCATACGACAGACAATATTGTTCTGGCATAGAGAAAAGTGATCGAGCTAGAGTCTGGCCCATTAATGAAGACCGCAAGCCTAACCCGGAAGCTCTGAGTTACATCAACATTGATGCATATGAGCCTGACAGCAGCGGAGCTGAGGAGGAGGACTTGAGTTTAAACCCGTCTCTGGCTGCTCAGAAGAGACTTGATGGCATTTGCGATTTGGGTGGAAATGTAGATTCGCTTGATGATTCACATCCTGATGTCTTTCCAAAAACAAGTAAACGTTCAGCGCAAACGGCACCTTCTAAAAACTCAACAGAACTTGGTTGTGAGGAACCAGATTTTCAAAGAACTGTACAAGCAAATAGGAACGTTGGTGAGTTGTTGGTTGGTGAAGACCAAGCTCCGAAATGTCACGGGGTTACGGCCAGCGCTGGAGCCGTTTCCTATACGAGCACAGGAAAAACTAACCCTGAAGAAACATTACAGTCCGAAATGGTCGTGAGGCCAAAGATCCGCAAACAGACGAGCGAGACCCACCTTGAAAGGAGGAAACGTTCAGATAAAGAGGAAGTGAGCCATTTGTCGGGCTCATCGGACAGAAACAAGTGTGGCTCGGCACCTCCGGGTTTCCTCGCACGAACAAGCCCTGAAAATGAGTTCCTCTTTGATTTTCCACCCATGACCTTGAGTGACCTCTACTCCAAGGACAGTAAAAGTGTGAACGATGATAACGCTAAAGTAGATGATGATGAGGATGATGATGACAATATCTGGGAAGATCTAGAGAATTTTGGAGAGAAATTTGAGCCGTCTACAAAGGGTGATGAAAGGTACAGTATGTTTTGCATGTATCTCAATTCACTAGATTGTACTAAAATGTTTAATTGCACAGATTTGTACAGATTAATAATCTGCATGAAAATAAATGTGCTTCATAACATTATATATACACAGAGAAGCTTCTGCATCAGTGCCAATGGTCATTAGTAACAGCTGGTGTAATGAGAGACTAGTGGCTGGTCATACCATGGCATTTTTCACAAATGGGTTACAAATTGATTTCATTACCTTTTTTAGATTCTTTTTATTTGTTTTTACATAATAATAGCAGAAAATCTTTAGAGAGAGAATATTAGATGTTATAAACTTATACACTTTTTTTTTTTTTTTTTTAAGTGTTTTTGAAAGAAGTGTCTTATGTTCGCCAAGGCTGTGTTTACTGTATTTAAAATACAGTAAAAACATTAATGAAAATATTATTACAGTGTCTTTAGTGTCATATGATTTTTCAGAAATCATTCTACCGAAGAAACTTTATTACTTATTATCAATGTGCTTTTTAATAATTTTATGAAAAACATTATTTTGTGGAAACCGAGAAAAATCCTAAAAAAAAGTTTTTAAATACAAAGTTCTAAAGAACAGAATTTATTTTATTTTGTAATATTACAGACACTCATGTCTTACCAGCAGTGTTGGGGTGTAATACATTACTAAGTTATTAATTACTGTAATTAAATTACATTTTCTTTTGTGAAAAAGTAAAATAAGGGATACTCTTAGTTTTTCTGTCATTTTAATTAGTTACTTCTGATGTTATTGCATTAAATACTGTATAGACTATAGAACAATTCTATATAAAACAATAATGGATTTGACATAAAAATGTAACATCTAATGTTAAAATGGATGTTTTTTTTTCCATAACCTCCATTTAAATACTTCGGTCAGTTCAGGAAATATTCATGCAATTTTATATTATTTATTTGAAAGAATTAAAAGAGCAGTTTCATGTCTATCCTTGCATTGTTCAACTGTTTGAGGTTGATATTGGATTTAGAAACTAATTAGTAATGCGATACTTTTTAGAGAGAGTAATTAGTAATCTAATTATACTGTTGAAGAATTAATAGGTAGTAATTAATTACTTTTTTTTTTTTTGAGTAACTTACCCAACACTGCTTACCAGTAAAGAAGGCTGTGTGTGTGTGTGTGAAAGGTGCTACTGTCACTTTTAATCAATTCAATGCGTCCTTGCTGAAGTATTAATTTCTTTTAAAAAATCGTACTGTCCCCAAGCATAATAATTTATTAGATTTCGATTCAGTTGAAGAAAAAGCATATTTTTAATTCACATTCTAACAACCAAAAGCATAATATTTAGCTCCCACATTTTGTGTGCAACCGGTACCTATTTTTCAATCTTTTAATTATATTTCTATAGCATAGTCATTTTTCTAAATTTTTTACGTCACTACTGTTGAATGCATTCGTAAAGCTCAAAAATGTAGTCCTGCTACAAAAGCTATTGAATTATTGTACATTTACTATTTGTACATGTTTGTTTGCTTGCTTATTTATTTTGTTGGAAATTACAAAATCCCCCATATCAGGGTTTTAAATTTGTCCCAAATTTTGATAGCAGAGATCCAAAAATCACAAACTCAAGTGGACGAATTTCATTTTCTCAAGGTTAAACACCTCCTTTCATGGACTCTTTGTTGAAAAGGGACAACATTTTCACTTGGTTCTTTGTGAAAAGTCGCTCTCATAATGCAAGTCAAGGATTGAGGATGAGTTGGGCATTTACTGTGAATGCTTGATGAGGTATTCACTCAGCAGGAAATGAGTGAGGTGCCAAAGGTGCTCATTCTGGATGCTAAGGCTCTTCAGCTAAGAGGATTACCTTGACTTTTACGAGGTGTGCTCACGTGTGTGTGTTTGTGTGCATGTGCGTGTATCCTGCTCTGTGTTCTAAGCAGCAGCTCAGAATTCAGCGAGGGCGAGTGGTCGGCTTCGTGGACGTCCGACTCTGGGCTGGAGAAGGAGAGATGCACAAGTGAAGAAAGCTGGGAGACTCTGCCTGGCATGGATGAGCCTCCTGTAAGCAGCAGCAGTCTGGAAGAAGTGCCTTCTCTCAACCTTGCTCTAGAGTAAGCACACAAACTCTAAACACTTTAGTAATACTTTGGACAACATCAACACGTGCTGTCATTGACACAGACAAGTGAAATATCTGTTCATAAAAAAAAAGTTTGGTAATTGTTTATTTTGGCTATAAAAATTAATATGGTAATGCATGATATTAATTTACATTAAATCATTAATTTTGACATGGTTTATAGTCAAATTATCAGGCTTTCTGCATGTTAATAATTTGGCACAATGAAAGAAAAAAAATCATTTGAACAAACATCAGTAAGAAGGTATCAGATTTAAGATTAAGTCCATAAAGTATGTGAAAGTCTTGACATTTAGCAACCTGGCTTCCGGTTTCTCTCTTGAATCCAATATGGAAGTGACTTAAACTGCAATTCATCGACTGGCCACTAGAGACAGGCTGCAAAAGAGAGTCAATACCAAATTCTCCCCATGTTAATATGCCCAATTTTACAGCCTGGTTCAAAAAGTGGTTTTGGTCTATATAGCTAATTTTGCCCTTCATGACAACTGTGAGTTTTTTATAACTCATCCATTTAAGTTAAGCCTTAAAGTTCTGCATAATTAAGGGCGTGGCCACTTGAGTGACAGGTGGATTGCCGCTGCTGTCACTACTAGCCGTTTGCCTGCTGTCTCTTTAGCTGTCACATCACCGTCGGTGTATGAATGAGTGAATGAATGGGTGGCTCCGCCCACTTTGGGCTTTACTTTGCTCTTCAGAAACCCACGGGTGACATCACGGACACTACGTCTATGATATTGACAGGCTATGTACATGTAATCTGGGTAAAAAAGGATGACATTTTGACCTTAAAAATGAAATGAACTTAATCAATTGATAGCCCTTGTATTTGTATTCTAGCTGGTAGGGGTTGAACAGACTAGTCTACTTGTCGACTTTAATGGTCTGCCATGACGCTTTAAGCTTGAAGTCGACTAGTTGCTGATCATTCATGGTCTATAGAGGGCGCAACAGGATAATAAATCTTTGAAGTCCACTTTTATGCTTCAGTTAAAATTACAAATAAATGCATACTCCGAGAGCGCTCCACAAGGTATGTTTGATTAGACCAGTGGTTCTCAATTCCAGTCCTCGGGACCCTTTGCTCTGCACATTTTGTATGTCTCCCTTATTTAACACACCTGAACCAGATCAGCTCATTAGGAGAGACTCCATGAACTGAACTGAGTGTGTCAGATAAGAGAGACATACAAAATGTGCAGAGCAAAGGGTCCCGAGGACTGGAATTGAGAACCACTGGATTAGACCATCTGGATGCTCAAAATTGATAGCGTGAATGCACGTTTTACACAGCTCATAAGCACGCATATCACGTTAAGATTGTGCACACACAGAATCATTCAGTAGCGCAGAAATGTATTATAAACTGTTAGGTGATTTATCAGTAAAAATGCTATAACTTTTCAGTTTCTAAGCTAATGTTTCTTTGTAATTAAAGCCCACAGCTTCACTATTAGTAGAGAGATGCTGCCAGGTGCAATTCACACGCAATCGCTCTCTGTCACACTAATGCATTCATATAAATGCAATCTTTAATGTGCTACTTTATCTATATCTGATTTGGAACGAGCAGAAATCTGTGAGAAATATAACAACCCAAAGACAAAAGAACTGATAACAATAAGCAGTTATGTAGAAGCGCTGTGTCGTATGTCATAGCTGTGCACAAGAGAATCTGCGTTCGAGTCTCAGCTCGAGGTTCAGGCTTTGTTCATCAGTGACGTCATCAGCAACTAGTTGTGACTTAAAATGTCGACTTTAAAAATCTGTAGTCGTTACAAGCTGGGAACTTATAAGATGGTTGATATTAGAAGAAAATGCTGCAACCGGTTGCATAAACTGCTTAGAGTAGTCTTAAGTTAATCATCTAAATTTTTTCATCAAGGCTGGCCCCAACTTTTTAAAGTCAATTACATAGAGTAAATCTGGCTTATTTGAATTGGAAAAGTAAGACTGATTGGTTCTTAAGACACAGTCTTGACATAGTGGTTAAAGTTTATGTAACTGGCCCCTGATCACAATGAGTGCCATCACGTGACTTGTGACAAACCTTTTTAATGCATAGTACAACTGATAAAAACAGTTTAGTTCTTCTAAAGCCTGGCAGAGAGTATGCTGATTGAATTTAGAAATAAACTACATATAAAGCCTTTAGAGATAAAGCCTAAACATACTCGATACATTAATTTAAAAGCATCTTGCATTTTAATATAAAGGATAATTGAACCAAAGCCCAGTGAGCTGCCTTACTAGACCACATATAAAAAAATGCTCCTATGGTTACCACAGTAAGAGTTACATATTTAAGTTTAAAGTAAGTTTTCTGTTGTAATATATTTTAAATTTATTCCTGTAATTGAAAAGCTGCATCATTACTGCAGTCTTCATTGTCACATGATCCTTCAGAAATCATTCTAATATGCTAATTTGTTGCTTAATATTATTATTATTATTTACTGCATAATATTTTTTGTGGAAACCATGATAAAATGTTTTCAGGATTGTTTGATGAATAGAAACAGCATTTATGTGAAATTATTATTTTGTTTGTAACACTATAAATGTCTTTAATGTCACCATTGATCAATTCAATGCATCCTTGCTGAATAAAACATTAATTTTAGTTTAAAATCAAATCTCACCGGCTATGTTGGCACAAACAAAATGTTGTCTGGACTTGATTAATAACTTGGCCATTAAGATTTTTCTCCACTTTCTGACACACGAGTCTGTCTATACTCTACAGCATTGATGTGTACATGTGGTACTGCTCTTTTTCCAATATCTTTAGTCACACAGAATCGAATGAAACAAGTCAAATTCATTTTAAATGCGTCTAAAATATTAAGGCATCCCTAAAAACGTTGTGTTTTTCTGCTGTGCGTGGTGTTCTTCAGAGAGCAGACCCCTCTGGAGGAGGGCGAGATCCCCTGGCTGATGTATAATGAGGACTCGGGCAGCAGCAGCGATGAAGACCCTGATGGTGTCAGTCAGTTTGTGCACCCTGGACTCTTTATCCTGGATGGAAACAATAACCTGGAGGATGATTCCAGCATGAGTGAAGATCTGGACACAGAGTGGAGGTCAACAAACCTAATATACAACATCAAATATGACAAGATAAAGATGTAATGTCATCCTTTAACTCTTAAACCCCCGATATACTCGCAGCAAAGTTCTTTTTTGTTCTTCACTCAGGGTGTAACAAGTTGGAAATACCTTTTGCAGCGGTATACTGTTAGCGAACATCCTGACGCCGCCCACGCTCCTGGGAGCGAAGTTTAGATGGATGACAAAATAAACAAACAATAAAAATGAAAACAGCAGCCAAGAAAGCATCTGATTATAGTGAAGTGGTTATGTTTGCGCAAGATCTGCAATTCGGCATTCCAGTCAAGTCACGTTTATGTAAATAGCACTTTATGCGATAGGTTGCTTTAAAGCAGGGGCGCGGGAGCATGTCAGGGGAGGCGTGGAGTAGGGCTGCGCGATATGACGATATCAATCGATAGAGATTTATCTGTATCTAAATATATCCGTGTACTGCTTTAAACACAGTAGAGCAGCAGAGAAACTTGGATGAATGAGGAGGAACAGGATGTGCTTGATTATGAGTTATTAAAAGCACGATAAACTATGACAGAGAATTCGGCAGATTTCTGTGGCTCACATCCAAAGCACACGGGTGCTGAATTCAGCTCACTTTCGTGGCTTATTGCGCTTGAACGGTTAAATACACACATTTATGTGTCAAAATGGGGTGCCACCATGAATGTTGTTAGAAGGGAGGTCCACTGTCTTTGACTTTTAAAACCCCTGCTTTAAAGCAAGCAACTTTACAGTATTAAACATGAAAAACAGTGTCAATGTCTCTTTCGATTAGAAATTCAACTTCTACTAAAAACTACTTCTACTTTTCGTGTTTTCTAAGTTAATAACTAATGATCGTTGCTACGGAAGTGAATCAATCAAAACCAACTTTAGCTGGACAATAACTTCATTCTAGAGCTGCTTTAAAGCCAAAACAATCACTGTAAAAATGTTTTTACTCGTCACATCAGTTCGTTCTTAGTATATCGGGGTCTTTACAGAGTGAATCTCACGAAACATGTGAATAACATGTTTCAAACCTTTAAATTAAAAGAAAAAAAATATTTTACTTTCTGAAAATGACATTTGTATTTTTACTGTTGTGACATTTCATTTTTCATTCTCATTACCGTAATGCAAGAAACTCATTCTCAATCTCATTCATGGTAGTATTTGTTGTACTGTCTTGTTTTTATGCTGATTTAAATAATCAAACTTTTTTACTTTAATACAATAATTTCACTTAAAAAAAATTAACTTTTATGAATAATGGGAATTTGAGAGGAAAATATGCTTTAATTTCATGAAAATAATGTCATGGCCCTAACAATAGGCTTAATTTTCTTTATGCAAAATCTTTTTCTTTTTTTTCTGATTCTGGGTTGAAACATGACCTGAAAATGTTTTCATGAGATTTAACCCACCAAGCATGTCTAAAATATGAAAATCGTTGATGATTATAAGAACATTTTGCTTAACCGTTTTGCTGCAACAGGAAACGAGAGAGGATGTATTTTAAAGTCCTTTGTTGTTCAGGTTCCTTGATGAATTTGGTGATGGTTTTGGGATGGCTCAAGCAATCTCTTACGTGGATCATTCCCAGCTCCTCACTTACATGGCATTAGAGGAGCGTCTCGCACAGGCTATGGAGGTGAGGGACTTTATTTTGCTTAATCTTGCTGTCTGTGTTGTGATATCGCTGTTTGAATCACTGCAGTCTGACTGCATAAGGTTTTGAGGGCAGTAAGAGTCTGATTAATTTTTTTTCAAGGAAGAGTAGCTTCTTTTGTACATCATCAGGGCCAATTTTTATTAATGGTCAGATTGAAATGGAGCCTCAAGACCTGTTTTAATTTATTATTGTGAAAGCATAGTAGTCCATGAACAAATAAACATGAACAAATAAATATTGTATTTGCATGAACAGCTAAGTTGTACAAATAAATGATCCATCTTAATTATACCCAAAAAGACAATATTGAGAAATTGGACTCAGTTGCTGAGTGATGTTCTGAAAGCCCAGCAAACTTAATTGATTTCAGCCAATGAGAGCGCACACTAGAAATGTAAGGCTTAACGTATAATTAACTCTCTTCTATCTTTATCCAGAGTAAATTAAATATGCTAATGTGTTTTGCTGTGTTGCAGGCAGCACTGGCTCATCTGGAGTCTTTAGCTATAGATGTGGAGCAGGCTCATCCCCCTGCCACTGAACAGATCATCGACTGCCTACCACAGATCACCGTGCATGCCGAAAACATTGGTACTACTGCCATTACTTGTAGATACATAAAGTGCACATAATACAATTCTGAAGTCAGCATCAGTAGAGTTTTTAAGTAATATTTAAAGAACAGGCTGTGCCTTATTTTATTGTTACACCATATTCAGAATATTCAGCCTCAAATGTTTTAATCCCCGTGTCCAGACTATATACTAAGGTGGGTAGAGTATCCAAAAACTCTACTCTAAAGTAATAATCTTAAAAGTTACTTCAGTAACCATACAATAACATATTATTTAGATAGATAAACAACAAACACAGAAGAAGCATTATTTCTGGCATTTCATCTGTAGCCCCAATACCCCAATGTCCTTTACTTTGTATAATAATGTACAGTATACAGCTACATTTGGATTATTAGACAATGTCAACATAAAGTGAACCTGCAGAGTTTTGCGTTTAAAGGCATGTAAAGGGAACCACTGAGAGAGAGGAGTTAAATCTCTTCACATTTTGACCGCGCTTATGACCGCTACTGAACATCTGAACACAATGATCAAATGCACATTGACGGATCTTCTTCCGTCTGTTCTCCAAAATGTAATCAGATGTGTATTTCTGCAGGCGCGTGTAAACTGGTTAACTTTGTCTAAGCAAAGCCATTCCTTTTCAAGACGAACAGGTCACAATACCAAAGACTATAGAATAACACAAGACGCGTCACTCATATTGTTTTGAGTGGGGGAAAGTGTAATGCTGAATAAGTCCCGCCTTCTAAATAAGAGCCAATCACCGTTTGGTAAAGTCATCACGTCACTGCAGCTGCTGTTAGAAGCTCCGGTTCCTATCATAGATTCCTATACAGTCAGTCAGACGCGCATGCGCATTAACTTGATCCAGCCTAAAAAAAAAACGTTTTCTGTCATTATTCGAGTGTTTAGGAACAACATTTATGAGACAGTTGTTGTCAGATTTCATTGGTGATTTCAAATATGAAATTTAATTGTAAGCTTGGCGAACAGTTTTGGAGAATTTGATGTTTCCCCATTCAAAAAGATAGGAGCTGCACTTGCATGCCCGAGAGGCGTTTCAAAGATGGCCGCCGTGAAATGACTTGTCTTAAAGGGACTTTGGCATTACCCACAAATTACTGCGAATTAGTGGTGTTTATTTCATACTCTGTCAACAATGGTAGCTTATTTAATGTATAAATTAAAGTATTTGTCCATTTCATACTTCTGTAGTAGTGGTATCGTGTACTTTTAGCGTAATAATCTGTTTGGTTGTAAAATGTATTACATGTATGAAATTAAATTGAACGTAGCTATACCTGTGGAATCGTTCAGACCGCACACGCGGATGTTCAACTAATAAAGATCATCGCTTCATCGCTGGCAAACAATAGGATGCATTTGCAGATTTGCTTTCAATTGACTCTAGGTTCACGTCATCCAACGCTCTTGATGTTCTTATATTTCCTGTTATGAGAAACCGTTTCCGACGATTCAGTGTGCTGAACTGAACAAATAATTCAAACTAATTCATGAACCAATTTAGACAGTTTTGCCAACTTGTTTGACCAAGTCTTTGAACAGAATCAACTCGAGTGATTCATTCGCGAATGGGGCATCGCTCATGCCCCAGAAAAAAAAGAGTTTAAATAAACTACACATTTCTTACCAATATTAAAATAAAGTAACTAGAGGAATGTCGCCTGGCGTAAGTAAAAGTATTTAGTTTTTTCGTTTTAAATGTTTTTGACTATTGACAAAATTATCCACAAATAATGCTTTTTTTTCTCTCAAAAACTGAGGTACATAAGCTCAGATCAATGAGGCCTACAAGCATCGGTTCCAAAAAATAAATACAAAACCTGTCCTAATTGAAAGAAAACAGGCTGACAAAAAAGATTGAATTCAATATTTGGTGGTGATAAAACATACTGAATGATTTACAAGCAATGTTTAGAATGCCAGTCTTTTTTGACCATGAACACCAAAGGTGTTACAGGGTTTTCAACACAGCGTAAGGGTTAAAGTTTCAATGAAATGCATTGGACACAACACAGCATTAGATTACAAGTGTTCGTAACTGGTTCTAACAGACATTAAAACTTGGGGATAGATAGATAGATAGATAGATAGATAGATAGATAGATAGATAGATAGATAGATAGATAGATAGATAGATAGATAGATAGATAGATAGATAGATAGATAGATAGATAGATAGATAGATAGATAGATAGATAGATAGATAGATAGATAGATAGATAGATAGATAGATAGATAGATAGATAGATAGATAGATAGATAGAAAGAAAGCAAGCAGTTGTGCACAGTGACAGACTCTGTGCTTCTATTTTGTGCTGCATTATAGTTCTGGACAGGGTGTGCAGGTTACATGATTATGAGTGACATGACATGAGGACTGTATATATAATTTGTCTTCCTGTTTCTCACTGCTACCCATGTGAAGTGTTTTGCTGATGGAAAATTGTAAGAACGTCTTAGTCTTGAGTGTGTATGAGACCCACTAAGATCCGAACTCATTAAGGGATTGACTTGAAGTACTTTGTGTACTCCTTTTTTTGTGCAATACGAACACCAGAAGAGAAATGTTTTTCACAAAACTCAATACACAGATTGAATGCTGGCAAAAGTAATGCTCGCACACTAATGTCCCACTTCAACTTTATAGCCTGAGAGCATTTGGGATGATAAATCTGCTTTGGAAAGCATAAAATGACTTCAGTTTCACCCCTAATGACTGAAATGATTAATTTGATGTGTGCGTGACTGGATCGAGACGTTTAAATATTTGGTTTGGTGTCAAAGGTTTACGATGGAAGGCAGAGTTGTGTTTTACATACATTGACATGCCCACTCTCTTTGGTTCTGCAGAGCAGGAGCAGTGCTGTGCCATCTGCTGTTGTGAATACGTCAAAGATGAGATTGCAACCCTGCTTCCGTGCCGCCACATGTTCCATAAACTCTGTGTCACTCTCTGGCTCAGAAAGGTATTGCTGTTTTTCTTGGAGCTTGTGAAAGAGCCAAAAAAAACAGGCTAGTTCAACCGAAAATGAAAATTCAGTCATCATTTGCATTCCCTCGTGCTGTTTCAAACCTGTAAGACTTTCGTTCATCTTTGGGACACGATTAAATATGTTTAATATTCCCTCGTCCTTTTTGTCTGTCCATTGAAAGTCAATGCAGCCAAAATTTTCATGCATTGAAGTACAAAAGGACAAGCTATCCATATGCGTCAAATGGTTTAATCCAAGTCTTCTGAAGTGACATGACTACTTTATATGATGAACATATTTTTATTATTTATAATGGTTAGTGCACCTACATTTAGCTCATCAAATATGGAAAACGGAAGCTTGATGAGCGAGAACTAACCTCGTTGGTTCTCATGCCTCAAGCAAGCACCTTTGAACTTTCATTGCCCGTATTTGATTTTCTGGGTTTTTTTTTCTTGTTTTGTTTTTTTATGTTTGTCGTATGAAAATTTTAAAGCATAAAAATGTTGGTTATGTTGACTTCAATGGAGGGACATAAAACTCTCAGGTTTCATTCAAAATATCTTCACTTGTGTTTTGAAGATGAACAAAAGGTTAATAGGTTTGAAACGACATGAGGGTGAGTAAATGATGACAGAATTCATTTTTGGGTGAACTATCCCTTTAAGCTTATATTGACATAACTTTATTGTATTTACCGAATGTTGTCTCCTCATGATTTTCAGTCTGGCACGTGTCCAGTGTGTCGCCACGTTCTGACCCCAGAAGTGACCGATCCCTCGTCTTTAAGCTCCGAACAAGAAACGCCACCATCCGGTCACAGTGCGTCTGAGGGAGCGTGTTGAACGGCAGTCACACACCCATCTAAACATCCCGCAGCAGAGAAGTATTTAAATAATAAATAACCAGTCCCATCTGATGTTTCTTTGCTGGAATGCAGCGGCCAGATTCCATTTAACCTAGCGACTCGTGCTGCAATTCATGCTCCAAACGTGGCGAACTAAGACTTATTTTCTGAGAAAATATGAATACGTATATATTCATAGGAAGCATATTTATTCATGTTTCAATTAAAATGTTTTTGTACATCAAGGCTAAACATAATAATTAATTACTTGTATTTAACTTTTCACATGTCGTGTCAAGTAAAACGTTCAAATGCAATCCCTCAATAAAAGCTCACATTTGGTTCAAATAGTCATTTCTTTTATCCATTCAGCGTCAAAATGATGAGTTTTCCGGCAAAATGCCTTCCAAAGGTGTTTGCTACACTGAACTCTCTTCAGATATCTATTCAGAGAACATTCAGCTGCATTGTTACATCCAGACTTAAGCGCACATAGCTGGATATGAATGATAATGGCTGTGCGATTGTATTTCACTGTGGTTCATAAACATATTTGTATAAATCATCCAAATGATGGGCCGCTGAATAGGTAGTTTTCACAAAAGCACCTTTGGGAGCAAAACCGTTTCTAGAAGGCTGACAGTCTGAACTGGAAAATATGATGGTGGGGGACTATAAGTACGAGATGGCTTTGTGCCGTTAACTGCGAAAGCAATTGGCATGTATTCAATGTCCTGTTATTTAGAGGCGGCAGCTCGTATCTTTGGAGAAAACCATCACAGAATAATACACAGAGAAAGGCAGAGGTGTGTGTGGCCCACTAAAATCACTTTAAAGATTTAAGCAAACCAGATACACTGTCAAAATGACTATAACATGATTTACTGTATACTCTTCCAGCAGAATTCGTTGGCAGAATAATCAGCTGTAGGCACTTTTCACAAATAGGTGTAAATTGTCCCATTTTAACTAAACTCAGTAGATCTTATTCACTAATAATTGCATGGATTATTCATAAATGTATACGCACAGGGGAACTTATAACAACATCTGCCTATTTTGTAATGTGCGCATTTGCACATGAATTGAGGTTCGAAATTTGCATAAAACATCCTCACCCTCTCCCTATAAGGGCGTTCCCTTACACATGTATAATAATTAATCTTAACACATTCATAAGGTTGCCCAGAGTATGTGCAAGTTTAATTTCACAAATCATTTGTGAAAACGTTCTTATGCAAATGAGACCCAATGTTCTTTAGAGAGAAAACTATTAGACAAACTTTGTTATATTATCATGTGTATATATTACCACCATATTCACTTATTTGTAGAAAAAATATCACATTTTGCATGCAACCCTGTAATTGCACGATTTCAACCCTGATAAGATAATGCAACATTCCATAAAATTGAGATACAAAAAAAGTGACATCGTTTGGGCCCTACAGCACAGTGGGAAGTAATCTAATGAAAATTAGTGCAGTCTGCATTCACCAAGCTCAACCATTCAACCATGTTATCAAAGTTATAAGGAAAATAATCAAACAAATGTTAACTATATTTAAAGACCCCCTGTGGTGAAAATGGAGTTTTTAATATTGTTTATATGTCTATGTGGTGTTTTTAATATGCTTTCAGACAAACCATGTGCAAATTCTTGAGTCAGTACCATTGCTGAGTATTTTCTCCTTGATTCCTTCTAAAGATGATTTCGGCAAATCCGTAAGATCATTACAAATCACACAGTACAACATGGATCTAATAAACTTGGCAGGGATGTGGTTTTTCCGGATTAATCCGGAATTCCGGATTTTCCGTCCTGAAAATGTGACCTACGTGAATCATGCAGATCTGTAAAAAAAAAAAAAAAATCATCATCTCACAGTAACCCGGGACGGTACCACAATTGCCGTCCCCGCGCAACAGGGCCACACGTCACCATGGTTACAGATGGCAAAGAGATGCATTTTTCCTTCCTTTCCAAGTAGATCCGCCACCAGTTTGATCGGCGTGTGTGGGGGGGGGGGGGTCTCAGTATATTTTCCTGCTTTTTTGTCCTTAGCCAATCACATGCCTGCTTGGGTACATGTGTGTAGACTACGATGATGACACCTATTGAATCGAAGGCTACGACCCAATATGCATAGATGAATAAAATATACAAATAGAGCAAGATGAATCGCACTTTGCCAATTGTCGCTGGAAAGCGCAAGAGGAGAATATGGACGCAGTGATGGCTAGGCAAAAGAGGCCAACTTGCCATGCCGATTTTGTAACATGAAGCTTGTCAGAAAACTTTTTTGATTATCATTAATCATCCAAATTATCCATTGACTTTCTATGATGTTCAAAGCGTTAAGGATGCTGATTTTTAGAAGGCAGCTGCCTGACTCTGAGATAGCGAACGGGAACGTAGTTTGTGTAACATAAGCAACACATTATTATCTGTTTGATAACGTAGTCAAGCCAAAGGCTGATGATATCAATTACCGTTATGTCTGATTTTAGTCCAATTCACACTGCATCAACAGACGGCAACGTCGGGCTTTGGCAGATCAGTGTATTACACCTGTCAGAGTCGTTCTGAGCTTGTTTGAGAAGTGGCGTGCTGTAATCTGGTGACTGTCGCCATTGGTTTGCGTCTGTCAGTGCAGTGAATTGGCTTGTAGAGAACGATACATAAAACACATTACCATTCTGATACATCGACTTGTAGTCGACCCTGTATAATTCGCTCATCCTCTTCTTCTGAATCATTTTTGGTTTCAAACATATATGGCTGAATAAAACCAATATTTCTGCTTGCCATTGTGTAGCATTTACTACAGTTAATGGCAAGATAGGTGTTTTGTTCCAGAACAATTTTTTTGTTTGTCAGAATATTATGATACAGTGTCCTACCTGCCTGTTAGCATGTGTATTTTCATACCTCTGTGCACCTGTTTGCGCAGAAATCACACGTCATCAGTGCGTTTCATGCTATTGCAGAGTTAGACAGACGTCAGTCACCGAGCACCGCAGCCGAAACTTTTACAGTTCCTCCTGAACCAAAACAACCAGCTTATGCTGCATTCACACCATAACTACTGTCATTTGAAAGAGATGGAAACCCGTGACGTTATGCTGCGTTTTTATGGTAACACTATAAATGCCGAAATGAATCTGCAGCAGTCAGGTGGTACAGGTCAACGCTCTTTAAGTTGTTTATGTTCATTATTATTGTAATGTTATGTGCTTTGAGCCATGAGGTAGTTTAACGCCGTCTCTCGTGATTCTTTTGTTTGCTCTCTGCTAAACATGTTCATGTGTTTTGAAGGAGGCGTGGTTTTGGAGACTCTCTGAAGGGAGGGTGGGACCTTATGCTTTCAAAGCTAGCTCGCTATTGCTAGCCTCTCTGAAAATTGCCTACCCTGCCTTTAACCGAAGTAGATCAGGTAGTCCGAGCTGGTGTTATTGAGTGGAGGCGGGGATTACATTTCATATTCATGAGTCTGGATTTTACAAGAAAAAAAGTTGAAATATGTCATTTTGATTTATCAAAGATGAGTTCAAGGGATAAAATTGACTGCAGGGGGAAGGCAAGTTGTTTGACCATTCTATTGTATTTCAGTTATTGTCTTTGTTTCAGATTTTTATAGTGTTAATTATTAGTTAAGTTAAACACTTCCTTTTAAGCATTGTATCCTTTTCATTAAACGTCCCTGTGCACACATTAATAATCAATCATTGTTATAACACACTTTTAATAATTCATTTCAAGCAGCAAGTTCAAAGACTCAAAACAAAACTTTATTGCAAGTGTACAATATAAACAATGAGGAGACATCGTTACAGTTGAATGTCCATCAGAGAAGGTGTTCTGAGCAAACAGAGACAGATGAAAGAAAACTACACGGGAAAAAAAGCATTTTAAATGTCAACCATTTATCTTGTCATATTTCCTCTTTCAGCGGGTAGGGGTGAAAATCACTATAAGCATTAGTTTGAAAATCAAACGTCCAGTGTTGCTTTTCTACTTTTGTTCAAGGATCAATTCAAGACAGTTTGGAGTTGATCATTACCTGAAACAACAATTTGCTGTTTTATATTATAGGGGATCGTTTTAAAGCATAAAAAGGCCAAAAGTGCAATCAATATATAACATGTTCCATCACAGAATAAATAGTTCAGCACAGAGCAGATGATGCCAATCTGACTGACAACAGAAACTTTTGCTTTAAGTACTTTAAAAAAAAAAAAAGAATATCGCTGACAAGCCATTTTTTCTGATGGAAGTTTACATGATCACTATGTGCAAGTCAGACACGGGAAAGAGGAATCATCTAATGTCTCTGAATAACACAAATTTCAATATAATGTGAGAGACAATACTGGCGTTTGCTTTAATACGCTGACATAATTCTAGTGAATGGTACAAAATAGCAAAAGATTAAAATGCTAGAATAATATTACAGTATTTCAAATAAATAAAAAGAATTAAAAAAAACACACTATAGGGATAATTGCTTTGACGTAAAAAAAAAAAAAAGACAAGAAAAAATCAAGAGCTCACTCACCAGTAGTTTAATTGATGTAAGCTCAGCTTCACACACCAAAAAAAATAAATTCTAATTGATCTGAACCCACTGGTAAATCATGCAAGGATATGAATCCAAAACTGTGTTATACAGTAGATTTATGGTTAAATTGTCACCGGTTCTGCATGATTGGCACATGCATTTTATTCCACTTTAAAACAACAACTTGAAGAGGGAAACAAAAGAAACAGTCGATGCTATGGGACCCTCTTTACATATTCCAAATGTGCAAATATTAGAGCAGTATTGATTCTGAATCTTCATCGCTACTATTACAGCTGAACGTTGAGGCATATTCCTGACAGACATCCACATTCTAATAAACATCAGTTTTGCAGTAAAAAAAAAAAAAAAAACACCTACAAAATTACATTACTGAATCTACAAAAAAGTATTTACAAAATACAAAAGGAATGATTTGATAAGAGTAAACCTTGAATAAACCACTATTCCATTTTTGTGGAAATGGAAACACAAATTTATGTGACTCGGGAACAAGAAGTTGCTGGTAAGACGCACTGAATCGGTCCGCGCAGATGCTCGCTTGTGTGCATTGGCAGACAAAAAAACAAAAAAAACTGGGAAAGTCTTAATACAAAACACACCATTGTCTAACCAAACCTGTAATACTTGTGGAGGTAAATGCATATCTGTTAGAACTCAAGGGATGTTTGCATGAGGAAACCTGATCGTAAAATAGCACAGAACAAGAACATCACAATCCAAGACAATGGCATAGATACAAATAAACATGCTTGTGACTGGCTTTGGTTGCTGGTTACCCACCAAAAAAAAAAAACCACTGTTCCATGAACAGAGATCCCAACAGGACAAACCACAGTCGGATTTGGACAGGGCTTTTGGTGACTTCTAATGTGCCACATGGCAACACTGTAAATGTTAAAGGGATAGTTCACTGAACAATTTAAATTGTCATCTACTAACTTCCATGTGTCTAAAACCATATCATATTTTTGTTCCAAGAATGTCCAAGGCAAGCTGCTTTTTTCCCATACAGTGAAAGTGAATGGGAAGCACCATAAAAGTATCTGAAAAATGGTCTATTTGACTTGTTCCCTATATTCTGTGTGGCAGAACAGACTAAAGATGCAAGATGTTATTTGCTAAAAAAACACACAAAAAAACATCTTCCCTCTGCTGTGGCGCTCAAATGTGATTGGTGCTTCCACACATTTAGACTTGTTGTATCATAATCGCTCTTGTAACGTGACAATGAATAGCATTTTGGCAACACTTAAATCAAAGTGCTGTCGCGCACCTTTAAATGCCGTATTTGAATATGCACAAACCGTGAATAAGATTTGAGAGCTACAATGGAGTGAGCTTTTTTGGTCAATAGCAATTTACAAATTCAGAAGACTTAGATTCTACCACAAAAGTTATATAGACCGCTTTTATGGTGCTTTTTGAAGCTTGACAGCCTCTGGCCACCATTTGCTTTCACTATCTGGAAAAGAGCAGCGTGAACATTGTATTAAATTTCTCCTTTTGTATTCTACGGAAGAAACGAAAATCATACAGGTTTGGAATGACATGAGGGTGAGTAAATGATGACAATTTAAATGTTGTTTCGCAGAATTACCCCTATAAACATCAAATGGCATGAACCACGAAGAGGTGACTGGTTGAAGTATTTGGAAGAATTCTGAAGGCTTGTAAACTGTAGATTGGCACTGTGCCCATGTCATTTAACAGCTCTCAAGCAGCCTAGCACGTTAAGGCCACCTGATTGTAGTATGACGTTTTTGTGACGTTATGTGATCATAAATTGCACTTAGGTAAAGATATGCATTTGGTCTCGCTGCTTGATGAGTTCTGAAACGTTGGAATGTAACTCAATGAAAGTCTTAAGGATGTGACACGTTATTTTGTGTGACTGACGAACATCTGTATGTATTTTTTTTTTTTTTTGTCCAAAAAGGTCCTATTGCTCTAGGAATATAAAAAAGACATTAAAATGGCTTGACTATAAAACTGTCCAAACCATCAAACAGGTTTAGGACTTTAAAAAACAAAAAGTGATATTGTGTTATCGGGTGGACAAACAGTCCTTTATCACACATTCGTCTCCATATTTTAAAGGGATAGCTCCCCAAATATGAAAAATCTGTCATCATTTGCTCACCCTCATGTCGTTCCAAACCTGTATGACTTTATTTCCTCTTTGGAACGTGAAAGAAGATATTTTGACAAATGTTTTACCTGTTTTGTACATATAATGAAAGTGAATGGGGTCCAAAACAACAATGGACCGCACCAACCTTCACTGTTTGGACACAAAAACACTCAAAATATCTTCTTTTGCGTTCCACAGAAAAAAGAAAGACATAAGGGTAAGAAAATGATAACAAAATGTTCATTTTCGGGTGAACCACCCCCCCTTTTTCACTGGTGCGTACACAGGAATACTCAATGGCATACTGAACACACCTCATATATCTTACGTTCTGTCTGTCGTAGCTTAACTGTTGCTCAGTTACAAAAACCAAAACAAAAAAACAGGACAATCTGCATAATTTTGACATCAGAGCAAAGCTGAGACCTCTCTCCATGCTAATGGCTCAAAACAGCTGGTGCATAGGCAGTTCACACAGTGATTATGTGACGGAGTACTCTTTAGTACAATAATAGCATGTCATTTGGTGGGCGAAACATTTGTTGTGTTTCTCTCTGCAGATTAGGGATCACCTGGATGTGAAGTATGAGTTTGGCCTTCCAGCCATTTCCTCATTAAAGGCTATTTTTTCTTGACCGCGGCCAGTTCTTTCTGAATGTCAGCGAATTTGGGGCGATTCTCAGGTTTGTACTCCCAACATCGCTGCATGATCCTGTACACCTCATCTGGACACTTCTGCGGGCAGGACATCCTGTAACCTACATTATACACAAACAAACTTTCTGTGTCAGTGCTGATTATAAATCAATAATTGATAGTGGATATGAAAGATTATTAAAAGGCAGTTACACTTTATTTTAAGGTGTTACAGCGTAATTATACATTTAAGTACTGAGTAATAATAATACAATAATAACTGCATGTACTTACTATAGGGTTTGGTTTAGGGTTAGTTGCATGTAATTATGCATAATTTTTAGTTATTAGTACAGTTGAATCAACATGTTACATTATGTAACAAGGACACTGAAAATAAAGTGTTACCTAAAAGGCTAACAGTGATTTTGTTACAGGTTTTGTTCAGAACATAATACAAGCGTACTGTACTACATACTTTATAGTGTATACTGCAGTGCCTACACAGTGTATGAAATAACATTATGCAACATATAACAATACACATTTCAAACTGTCCAGCTATTTCAGAAACATTTTTATATAATTTAAGTTTTAACAATTATTAGTTAAAATATAATTTAATTAAAGGTGAAGTACGTAAAAAAAAAAAGGTTAAAATACATTCTCTTGAAGGGGCTATGTGTAGTTTTTCTACTAAAATTAATCCTTTTTTTATTGCCTGTGTGTGAAGGGGTTGTAATTTCACATTAAAATGATCCACTTTGCGGGTTTTGCTCTGAAAGCAAGTATTCCTATTTCTATGTGAAGGCTCCGGGTCGGATTTACCGCGAAATCCAGTGACGTGACTGAGACCTCTCGCCTCGTCTACTGACTTTGCACTCAACAGCGACGACACTGCAACTTATGACATGGAGTCTGCTAACACTAAGAAACGACCTGCTCCCAGCACAACACAGACTCCAACACAAACTCCACATAATGATAAAAAACAAAAAAAAAGTTTTATCTGCTGAAGGCCAAACGAAAATCGGATCAACTTCGGACGAAAACACGGATCAACATCGGCAGGGCTTTTGAATCATGGAGAAACCTCCGCTTTGTTTTGTACCTGAGTTTCCAGCATGTTGTGTGATGCCAGAGCCCGTCTACGGAGAGCCTGCCCACTCCCTATTAAGTCCTATTGTACTGAATTTTGGTTGTAGTTCCACCAGAGCTCCACTGGGGGCGATCGCCATGAGTGCAAAATGATTGGGAGTCTATGGGGCTAGACGGCTAAATGTGTCTCTTTCACCCGATTGCCGTTGAGAAATCTCAGATTTGAGTGTAGGTTTTGCAAGTTCAACATGGGTTATAGGTCGAAAGTTGAATGAACGAGTACTTATGTCTTTTCGATTTCTTACAGGTTGAGTTGTTGTTGCCCATAACATTCTGCTAATGATCGCTGATTGGTCAGTGAAGGACTGATTACGACCAGAGATACCGCTTGATGGCATCGTGGCATCCGAAGCGGGACCAGAAACAAACAAAACAAAAACTCTTCTAGCACGTGTATTTACCTGTGTCAGCTGTGTTGTCGATGCCTCGAGTGAAAACAAAGTGCAGAGCGCGAAAGCACCAAAGCTAAATATAGATAAAGCAGTATCTCTGGTCGTACGATGTGTATGACGTCATTGACACTTTAAAAAAATGTTTTAAGCAAATAAGTGACTCTAAAAAATCTAACACCCAGCAATGTGTAATTTCTTTGCATCTCCTTTCGAATACAACATTCAAATTACTAGACAAAAAATGATATCCTGAGAGAAGTGGATTTTGGTTGGTATAGCGCCATAGACCTCCATTCATTCTGCACTCGTCCTGTGAGCGCCCTCATATGGAATCAGAGTGGAACTGCAACCAGTTCAGAAGCCGGAAGTGTACTGAGAGTGAAACTTCTCGCCTTATTAGACATTCTCTAGTGATGCTTTCTCCGGTGTGTTGCGTCTCAGTCTGGCCGGTACCCAGAGTGCTCGCTCATGAGTTCGCGCATGCGCACGAGCACTCGCTTGTAAACTTATTGGTTGCAATCTGAAACATCCGCTAGAGGCCGCTGAAAACTACATATAGTCCCTTTAACCCAGTTTATTGTTCATTGACTACTATTAGAATGCCATTCATGGGTTCATCTTCCACAAACATGTAAACACTGCGCCTCCATCAGAACATTGAGGGCGCTCCAATCAGATCCAGCTCAACCTATAGAGTGCAACAGTCGGGTTCCAGAAGTCAGCGTTATTTCAGCTTATTTTTTTAAATAATTGTTTAACAACAGAATTCCTGGTTAAAAACTACATTACCCATGATGCTGTACAGAAAATGACACTTGTCATGGCTTGTTCATGGTTTATAACTCTTTAGAAAACATGTTAGCAATGTGCTAATTGATGCCAGAAACATGCTAGCAACATGTTAAAAAAAATGTTAGCAATGTGCTAAATCATGATAGCAACATAAAACATGTTAGCAAAGTGTTATATCATGTTAGAATCATGTTAGCAACGTTAAATCATGCTAGCAACATACACGCTAGCAAATATGTTAAATCATGCTACAGACATCCTAAAACATGTTAGCATTGTGACTGTATTGCCTTCAAAACCTTTAAGCTTTAAAACTACTTCAAAATTCAAGCTTTTAAAAATTTTCAAACTTTCTGGTCAGGCTTTCTCAAAATAAAGTATGTTGTGACAAAATGAATGAAAAAAAAAAAAAAAAACACTTCCGCTGTAGTGAAGTGCTGAGTGATGGGGTCCCAGCTTAGGACCCCAGGAGTATGCCTGATCTAAAGCTGTTCTCGTGATTTTTAATGTAATCAAACCCCTTAATTCATGTAATCATCTTTTATTTTTATCCTGATTATTTAGTTAGTTAAAGTGAAAGAAATTGCATTTTTAGGTATGTTTTGCGACATTGTTAATTGTTATTAAGCAACAAGGCATCGTCGTAATTAATTCTTAAACAGAATTATGCTTGTATCATATTTGTTATGATCATGATTGGAGAACGAAATTGCATATGTTCTGCTTGTGAACTTGTGATTTAAATCTCAATCTGGATTAAATCATCCAGATGCTGTGAAAATGGCCTTTTCGAAAATCGTAGATGGTGACCGTTATCTCTAATCATTTCGGATAGCTGTATGCTAAGCTACTATGTAAGCGAACTAAAAAAAACACTAAGAACGAGAAATGTTTAATTTCACAATCACATTGTTTATATACCGGTATATCAAACATAAGTTAAAAGACATTATTGGTCGTTATAACGTAGTTCGACGTATATAATAAAGTGATTTTGTCTGATTTGTAACCAGGCATTAAAGCGACTACCCATAAAACGTGCTTTGAACCAATCAGATTGCTTGAGTCCTTACTGTTTCCGGGTCCAAGCCTCGATTTGTTTGAAATGAGAATACTTTTACCTGTTGAGACATGCCTTCACAAACCCCTCAAGAGCTGTGGTTGTGATGTTTGATTTGGGGGAGGCGCAAGGTTGTTTGAAAATATGATTTATTTTTCTAATTCCATTAGTGTCGCAGAAACTACATACTTCACCTTTAATCAAATATGAAAGAAAAATGTACTATTTTAATAAATGTAAAAACATTTAAAATAAATGAAAATGTAAAAAATAAATATGGAATCCATTTAGTACCTTTTTCAACCTGTTCTCGAGCCTGCTGGTTGGTCATGCCCGGGTAAGGACACACTCCTAGGCTAAACGTTTCCCACAGGAGGATCCCATAACTCCACACATCACTCTCTGAGCTGTATCTCCCTGTGATTTAAACAACATGTCAAACATCAATCTGGATCCATACAAATTCATAGCAACCAATTCACTCTTATTATGTTTGTAAAGAGAATCATTTTAGAGGCAGAATTAGCTTTAACCAACGGCAGCACAGACACCATGGGTGCTCTACCATAGTTCAGTGCTTCCGGTGCAGTCCACTTGATCGGGATCTGTTTCAGTCCTGATGAGGAGTAGATGCCATCGTCCTCCTGTCGGGACATCCCAAAATCGCTGATCTTCAGCACATTGTTCTCTCCCACAAGGCAGTTGCGAGCAGCCAGGTCTCTGCAAGATTTAGAGAAACTGTAATATCACATAATGAATTGCATGCAATGCATGCACTGTCAGCTCACAATCATGACCCTGATTGGCCAATTCACATCTGCCAACAAAATAATCTACGGGAAAATTGGTCTCAACTGGTTTCAAATTCAAGTCAACTTCTGCCAAAAAAAAAACCCAGTTGTCGGGGACTGGAGTAAACAGTCTAGACAATTATACTGTGATTGCAGTTATGAACACCACCAGTCTAGAAAAAGTGCCCAATGAGACCGTCCGCGGCCAAGTCAGGATCATTAGCCTTCTGCTGTCAAGACAGCTGGTGAGAATATCCACAGATTCTCATCTGTTTCACAAAACCTCAGTAACAAAGTGACTTTGTTTGACTGCAGAACATGCAGCACTGTATGTGATATTGATTTCCACATCGCTCTTTCTAAAAACTTCAAAACCTTGAAAATGATTGCAGAATTTAAAGTTTGAGGGACAGACATGGATACAGTACTACAATACTACAAACAAGACGAGGGACAACCGATTTTATACTTGCACTCTTAATGTAATAAAAAAAAACATTGAGGGAAACATGTTTTTAACTACATTCTTGCTCTATTTTACTTAAATGCTTTAATAAGCCACTGTTGCCAAGTACATTCGTGTGTAGTCAAAATGATAAGTAATAAAAAAAAGTCAAATAAACTAAATAAAAATAATAATAAAAAATGATTTATGTAAAAAAAGAAAAGAAAAGTACATTAATATACATAATACATATATAAACATTTATATTGGCCCGGTATCACAGACAGGGCTTAGATTAAGCCAGGATTAGGCCTTAGTTCAATTAGGACATTTAAGTAGATTTGTATAAACGTGCAGCTTGAGACAAAACAATGGCACTGACTTATTTTAAGATATTCCAGCGCAAGTTGCTTTCAGTTAAAACAGCTCAAAGATGCATTTTAGTCTGGGACTAGCTTAAGCCTTGTCTGTTAAACCGGGGGATTAAGTATCATCAAAAGGCCTAACATATCTATAGCTACACTACCATTTAAACATTTGGGGTCAGTAAGATTTAGTTTTTTAAGAAATACATTTTTTTTTTTTTTTTTACAAGAATGCATTAAATTGATCAAAGACTGCATGGTCTGTCTGAATACTCAATTCTGATTGGCGGGAAGGTGTGCATTAAAACCGTTTAATGCACAGGTAGTTTCAGTCAGTTTAATCACAATTTATATTAGTGCGCTGTTTTCATTTAAGCGCTCGCACACACACACAGAGATCGGAGATTGCGCTGCGCACATTGAAACATTCAGAAGCACAGAAACTCATCAGTGCTGCTAAAAATAGCTTCGCTACAGAATCGCTACATAATAATTTGCTGTTTTTAAAGCTTTTGAAACTCGCAGCTTCACTGTTAGGAGAGAAACAGGTAATTCACACATGAATCTTTCTTTTTTTCGCTCTGTCTCTTTCTCTCGCTCTAATTAATTCAAATAAATGTAATCTTACGTACTACTTTATCTCTGTGTCTGATTCAAAGCGGGCAGAATGCTAGATCTAAGGAGCCATAACTGACGAAAATAACCGGTCAAATATTGCGCTGCAAACATGCTGTCAAATGACCATGGTTATAAGTGGCATAATCCATGGCTAGCTGTGCATTAATCTATTTGAATTTGGGTGGTTCTTTGCCTCTGCGTCGTGCATTAAAATAATTTAACTCACAGCTAGTCATCCCTTGCTTATTTTACAAAGTTTTCTATTTCTATTACTTTCTATTCTTCATAGAATCCTGAAAATATTTATCATGGTTTCCACAAAAATATTAAGCAGCACAACCGTTTTCAACCGTGATCATGTTTCTTGAGCAGCTAACCAGCATATTAGAAGGATTTCTGAAGGATCATGTGACACTGAAGACTGGAGTAATGATGCTGAAAATTCAGCTTTGACATAACAGGAATAAATTATATTTGAAAATATATTAAAATAGAAAACAGTAATAATATTATTTCACAATATTTCTATTTTTACAGTATTTTTTATCAAATAAATGCAGCCTTGCTGAGCATAAGAGACCTCTTTCAAACACATAAAAAAATATTACAGACCCCAAACTTTTGATCGATAGTGTACATCACCTACAAATACAGATACGCGTTATAATAAAAATAATAACTGTTTGACTGCTGCTTGAAACTAAATTTAGCAAGCTAACATCATTTTAGGACATAATGAGAGACTTTTTAGGGTATATTTACACGACAAGGATGCACTAAAAACGGAAAAGCTTTTACTTTACTTTTTTCGCATACAGACAACAACATTGTCAAAAGCGTTCCCAGTTAGTTAGAAAGAAAGAAAGACTAACTAACAAAAAAAGACTAACAAAAACAACTAAAAACACTGTATTATGCTGTGTTACGCCAACTACCAGGGCCAGTAGTTGGCGATGTCACTTTGTAAAGAAACACTATACGTTTTTGTAGTTTACACGGAGGTGATTTCCATAAACTTGCACTTTGAAACCATTTTCAGGCCCTAATATACCACTATCTACACGAACAGCCATAATAACGCATTAAACGCATTGTGTTTTTAGATGAAAACGGTGTTGAGTAAACAGCCTCTTAAAGTCACTCTCCAGTCCAGACATTAAATAACTGCTATTGAGTGTTGGGTATGGCACTGATTGAACATTGGCTGAGTAGACCAAAAAAATAAGTGATGAGTTTTCATATCACAACATTCAAAATCTTAAAGGAATAGGCCCTTTTTTTTTTTTTTTTTTTGTCTACAAAAGCCGATCATTAGTTTTGTAACCTCTCTCATACAAGGAAGATGATTCTATCTATTCTCTTCATCCCCAACCAGTGATTTAAGATTCCAGTCCACAGCCACATCTGTGCCTCTCGCTGGCATTTATGCTGAGCAGACATCCTCAGCTACAGAACCATATTAGGTTGTCACATCCCAAAAATTGCCTTGCTGACATGAGATGGAGAAAGACAGTGGGGGGTAGCGGAAGAGAGAGGGCTGATCTGACAGAAAGGTGCTCAAACCACCGTCGCCCCTAACATGATCATGTCTGATAGTAAATGGATTTTAGCAGGGTGCTGATAGAGCGCCCAGAGCTCATTTCTGAGCGACATGTATTCAGCCGGCTGGCTTCAGCCTCAAACAGCACAATGCACCAAAGCCCATTTCACAGTTTAAAAATCACCACCAGAAAGAAGCAAGACGAATTGGACAGGAAGGTGCCGCTAGGTCCTGATGTTTTAATGGGTGGCTGAGTTGTTCAGATAAAGAAAAAGTAAGGCACTCTTGGGTTACTGCTAGTTGGATGGTTTAAGAAGATATTACTAAATATAAATCATTAAATACCAAACTCACATTAGCTGACATATATTTAGATATTTATAGCCTTCATGGAATGATGTTAATAAAACACAGTGAGCTGCTTTGCTGCTGGCATTCTAGGTAGTTTCTTTCTAAAGTTGCGTTCACACTGCTAGCAACACGCAGCTACAACGTGACATGATCCCATTCGTTTCAATGGAGAGCTGGCGATTTCCGGAGTCACGAGCGACAGTGACCATTGGTGACAGGATGTAAGCGTGTCCTAGCCTGGTCCTACCAGACTCTCGTACATTTCATTTGTACAGAGAGTCTGGCCACTCTCCATTGACAAGCGTTAACATCCTTGAAGGCGGGTACTCTGTTGAAGTTTAAAACTATTGGATCAGCCCAGAGCCACTCTGGATCTGCCATAACATATCGCTAACGTTTGGTTGTGACGTAACCCTACAACTCAAACTAGCGCAACACCTCAACGTCATCGTTCTCAGCCACTCCCTCTGTTCGCTGATTGGACTGGTAACATTTTGGCTGGAGAAAACCCACGAATATACCGCAAACCCAGAAGGTACTTAAGGAAAAAGTATGTAGGAGGGCGGAGCCAGGCTAGGTGTGTCCAGCGACGCAACAAAGTTAAGATATGTTTAACTTTATGCAAATGAATAGCGACTTTTGGGAGCAACAACCAATAGGAGTGAAGTCAGTGGAGCGCACGTGATCCGTCACTACATCCTCTAGTGGAGAGTGTCGCGGCAAGATGGAGTGATTATTTTCCTATAATTTGTGATATGTCTCCGTGTACATACGGGGGTACTCCCTGTGCTGAACCTGAATGGTTTCATGAACCCAGATTGACCGGTGCTTGCGCTTTCGCTGCAGATAAATAGCCGCGATAGCAAAGAGCACTCGCTGTTTCTCGTATATTCTTTAAAAATAAGCATTTTATGCACTGATTCCATTTATATTTAGTCTTTTCCCATACAAAATTTGTTTTTGTCGGCAAGAAAACTGATTTGGTGTCTACAACATGGAATAACATCCGTGAACATGGCTGCCAACTCATTAATGCTTGTTATTTAACCACTGTAACACCATAAAATATTACTGAAGTCGGAACCACCGCTGCTCTTCGTTTGGAAAACTGTGCTAAGGCGAGTCTGAGTGCAAAGTGAAGGGGAGGGAGAGGCAAAATCCATAGCTGGAGACTTTTGCCTCAGTTGGTAAAAATATTAACCGATCACCATTGAGTATTTCACTAGGTCATATCAACCAATCACGAAAGAGATCAAATTATGTAATATCAGTTTGAACTGCTACCACTGATAATGTACCAACTACCTTTATTATGGAGAGTAGATATATTGAATATTTGATCACCAACAAGTTTAGCAAGGTTACCATTCAAACATCAGCTACAAATTAAAAATGAAGGAAGACCCCATGCCTAAGTTGGATACAGGCTAAAGCAGGGCTTCCCTATTCTAGTCCTCGCGCCACCCCGCTCTGCACAGCTTGTATGTCCCTCTTATCTAATCATCAGCTTGTTAGAAGAGAGCTCCATGAACTCGGGTGTGTACCGATTGACAGGGTCCCTATGAAGTGTTCACTGCTCCCTACTCCCTGAGCATGGTATGTTGGAAGTTCACGTAATTTAACAAAGTGTGTTTATTCGCAACACCCTGCAATTTCAAACTCAGACAAAACTCAAGTTGCTCATAGTAGAGGAGTTTTGATGCAATAATATAGCTACTTCTGTACATAAATATGATATAAATTACCGGTACCATACTTTCATTTAATATACATGTGTATAATATATCCATATGAATATTAATTAATTATAAATGTCACTTAATCTAATCTGTCCAATTCAAAAGCCCTAAACTGAATGATAAATGTAGAGTATGTTGCGATGATGAATATGAAAATAAACATAATTTGGTAATATGTATTTTTATCTTATTTAACCTGTAATCATGATAGTTGACTTGTAACTGTTGCGTTTAACACACTACACACCCGCGAACAGATGCATACAAACACACCTGGCTTTGGATTGGAATCTGTCTTTAAGATGATTGTAAGTCCACTTCTTAGTGCACGTACGGTCGAATGGAACCCATCCCTCAACTGAGCGTGTCAGATTAGAGAGACATTAAAAATGTATAGAGCGGGGAGGCGCGAGGACTAGAAATGGAAACCCCTGGGCTAAAGCAATCAGCTTCACTAAATGGTCGAATGTGCTCGTTTAACACAGATATTATCTCTTTATTGAGACTTTTGCTTCAAGTGATAGGCTAAGTGAGTGAAATCATATTTATATTTTATTGCTGTATATAAGTGTCATTTTCTTTTAATTGTCTCACTAAAAGTGACCAAAAAAGCCATTTTAAAGCGGTTAACCAAAAAATAATAATTCTTGGTAGGGGATCCCCAGTCAATAATGAGTTCATATAATAAAGTTGTCTTAATGACTAGTAGTAAAAGTAGTCATTCAGAACATAGAGAGCGTACCCAAAATGTAGAACGGCAAAGAGGTTCCGACAAAATACATAGATACAACAATAGATGTTTTTCTCAAAAAAAATAAAAAATTAAATAAAGCCTAAATCTGAAGATCAGGAAGAAGGATATGACAACAAAGAGGTGAGCAACAGGGAGGAAGATGAGGATAGAAAGCTGAAGGAGACAAGTAGTGTATATAATGAATTGCATTTGTGCACAATTCATAACACCCAACTCCAAGATTCCCAACTCCACCCAACTCACTAATTTTCAAACCCTGGTTACAGCCATGTTGTGCGTCCTCTATTTTAAAACCCACCAGACGCCACTGCTGCTAATACCTCTAGATACATAAAAAGTAAAACATCCAGATACGGTAATGAGAAACAGGAGCAATTGTTCATGAAAAATGCTCAAAAATTGTCCTAAATATCGTCTATAATATTGTTTACGTTCTTTTAATTTTAACCGGACAAGTTTTTGTTAGGATAAGGTGTATCATTATTAAATCTGAAGCTTTTCAGTTTTTCTTACCTGTGTATGCAGTTCTTTAGCTCCAGGTACGCCATTCCTCCAGCAGCGTCTAAAGCAAACTTTACCAGTTGCTTTGTCTTAAGGTCCTCCTTTTTCTTTCTTAAGAATGATAAAAAGTCCCCACCTATTGAAAAATGGCAAAGTAAATGAGCTACAGATGTGCAATAAATTAAAAGAGACACCAACATCCCAAACAAGTATTCGACAACTTTTAACGAGAATGGGTTTCAGTGGCTAATGGCTGAGACGAAGATCCAGTTTACTGACCTGTTACAAGTTCCATTACTATGTAAATGGGCTGCCGTTGGGTACAGACGCCTATTAACTTCACAATGTTCGGGTGATCATACTGCTTCAGGATCCTAGAGGTGGAGAAAGCATAAATGAATATGGACCACATTATTTCATCACTCAGTATTATTTTTTGGAGAATGTGAACGAAGTGAAGTTTGAAGAATGAGGAAGTATGACGTAAAGCATACAGCGGTGAATGTGTCTTCACCTGGCTTCTGAGAGGAACTTTATCTTGAGGTCTTGTGGTAGATCTTCCTTACAAGTTTTCACGGCCACTGGGGTTTTATCTCGCAGCGTTCCTTTAAAAACCTCACCAAAATTTCCCTAAAAACAACATTCGTCCAAAAGCACTTAGCATCTTATTTCATATAAAATAAAATAAAAATACCAAAAAGAACAATTCTAGTTTTTCTAGACATGCACCGTAACACGACGGGTAACTTTAGACGGCTAATTATCCAACACACTACTTGGTCGACTAGTTTTGTGTTTGTTTTCCTGTCATTTTTTTAACAGACCTGTCAACCTAATTAATTGTGAAAATATGTCATTTTGCACTAGGTCCTACCCTAAAGATCCTGGCTTCATAAAAGGGTTAGTTCACCAAAAAATGAAAATGCTGTCATCAATTACTCACCCTCACGTTGTTTAAAACTCGTAAGACTTTCGTTAATCTTTGGAACACAAATGAAGATATTTTTGATGAAATCTAAGAGCTTTTTGGCCCTCCATTGACAGCTATGCAACCACTACTTTGACGCTTCAAAAAGTTCCATATGAATCCATATGAATTGAGCGGTTTAGTCCAAATTAAGAAAAGATTGAATTTAGACTTTTATTCACCTAAACATTCATCAACGCACATCATGTTCGCTTGACGTGCAAGAACCAATGAGGTTCATTCTCGTGTGTCAAGCAAGTTTGGCTGAGCTTCTGTTTGTTCATTGATCAATGTTTATATGTAAAAAAAATCCTAAATTTTACAATCTCTTAATGAACTTTTTGAAGCGTCAAAGTGGTAGTTGTGTGTAGCTGTCAATGAAGGGATAGAAAGCTCTGATTTCATCAAAAATATCTTCATTTGTGTTCCGAAGATGAACGAAAGTCTTCCGGGTTTAGAACAACATGAGGGTGAGTAATTAACGACATAATTTTTATTTCTGGGTGAACTAACCCTTTCATTTCTTTCAAAATAACTACTGACCCCAAACTTTTGAATGGTAGCATATGTATAGTCCCATGGTATTACCATCTGATCACTGTACCATGGTACGACCACAGTATTCTATATATAACAGTATTCAGTTTTCTGCAACAGTCTCAAACACAAGCACAATGGATGTGGACTTACTTTGCCAAGGAGTTCTCCAAGAATGACGTCCTCATGATTGAGAATCCATTTCTTATCCTGAGCAAACAAACAACAATAGCAAATTATCTTTCTGACACATGTTCATTAATGAACTAATGACTCGTGCAGAGACAAACAGAAGAGAGATGCTGAGCGTCCTGTGGGTCAGTCACTGTGCTACTCCTCTGATGAATGATAATGATGCAATTATCACCTCATTCTCCAAAAGCACTCGCCTAGACAGAGACATACTGGGATATCTTTTGAAGAGCTCCAAAAACCTATTTTTCTTGTGAAACCTCTACTTTTACAACTTTCTTTGACACTATTGTGATAACAGCAAAACACAGAGATATTTGTACACAATACCTTTATCTGTACAAACTCAAGGTAATCACACAAGGTAAATAAACCAAAATATTCCTTAAAAGTGCCCCTATTATGCTATTTTCAAGGTTCCTAATTTTGTTTTGGAGCAAAAATTATTTTTTGTATTTTTTGTAACCTATTGTAGGTTTAGGTTTCACACTTTAGTTTTCGCATAATCTACATTGCACACCATATAATTTCTGGGTTAATCGGGCCGATTTTGGTCCCAATTCTCCCCTTCCGACAATCCTAGGTAAAGTCACGATTATCTTGATGGTTCTACAGATTATCTTATCAGATTTTCCTGTGGTGGGATGCGTGTTAAGAGTGACTGAATCGACTCGGAAGAACGTCGGAGCCACACCATTCTCAAGTCGTAAATATCCAGCATGTTGAATATTTACAATCAGAATTCCTGTTGTGTGGCCAAACAGAAAGCAAGCTGATGAAAGACCTGTCTCCACAACCTTTTTCTTTTTTCGCCCCACAAATTTTCTGTAAAAAGCAGTCCATACACTAATATTGCCATTTCTTCTTGCCCGTCGTCCGCCATGTTTGTTTAATCTAAAGTCACATTTGACCGCGAGAGATTTTGCGAGATTTCCCCGTGTTCACAGTCAGGACTCTGCTTGTTTGTGGATGGAACCTGTTAAGCGTGTGGTGTGCTGTCTTGGTCACATCACGGCACTCCACACACTAGAGGAACCAAACATTTATTTGTTATTTTTATCATCATGTTTATTTTAAAAATCTTTTAATGTGGGCCAGGCTTGAGCTGTAATGCTGTAATTTCTGTAATAACAGCCCAGTTTTCACTCATTTGCACTTTTTTGGACCAATAAAGTCAAATAATAATAATAACAACATGATCAACAACATTATTATTATCTAATATTAAAATGTTATAGAATTTTTTTTATAATTTCCAGAATGTTCCTCACTCAAAATCTGATAAACTGAAACTGTGTCAGGCTATTACATTTGTATAATAACCTAGTATGGTTAGAAATGCTTGGAATTATGCAAATGTGTGGAAAAATAATTGCATAAAGCAAGCCAAACTCAGAGAACCTCAAGATATGTTGAGTTTGTGAGGACATATTTCAGTCCACTCTGGCCCAACTAAAAACACCACATTATGAGCCTCATGTTAGTTTGGAGTATATGAAGTAGGTACACTCATGATTAAATCTTTGGGGCTAATAAGATTTTGGTTATGATGTTAATGAAAGAAGTCTTTTATGCTCATCAAGACTTCATCAGTTTCACATGATCCTTCAGAAATCATCCTAATATGCTGATGTGATGCTCAACAATGTTTTTTTTTTTATTGTTGTCAAATTTGAAAACAATAGACAGTCCAACAGAGCAGCATATATTTGAAATATAAATCACTTTTAACATTATAAATCTCTTTTTTTTCCCTTTTAATTGAACATTTAATGCTAAATAAAAATACTAATATCTTTTAATAAAAAACTCTTACTGGCCCCAAACTTTTAAACAGTAGTGCACATGCTTCATATGTAATTAAATTACAGTTTAATAATCACACATGACCATATTACAATTTCGATTTTGTCAATTAAATGTGCAGCTCTACACAGTCTGAACATATCCCAACATTCACAGGGGTGTGAGAGTGTTTCTTGCATGCTGCAGCAGAAACATCACCACTATGATTTCAGTCAACATGTTCGGATGGAGAGCTTTACCCCGTCATCAAAAACCCATCAGAGGAACAGCATGGCAGGTAATCATCCGACCTGACTGATACACACACACACACACACACACACACACACACACACACACACACACACACACACACACACACACACACACACACACACTTCCCGGGGGGAATCCAGCCAGTGTGGACCACTATCAAGAAAGGAGTCTAAAGCGAAATTTTCTAACCCACTACGATCTTTTTTCAAAGCCAAAGAGAAATCAAAGCACACACAGGACTTTACATCAGCAGGACAGGTTGATTTGAGAACTGCACTGCACGACATCAATTTAATATCAAATGTAGTTGCACACGTTAGGGGAAATGAGCAATGTACCCTCTGAATTTCTGTAATAAGGAACTTTATGGCTTCATATTGGAAATACAGTGATAGCCTCAGAAGTGGCACAGCAAATGACAACTGAGAGCAGAACAGCTTGCTAAAATGAAAAGAGACTCAATGTTTCACCTTTATGACGGGGTTCAAGAGCACGACCCCAGATTTCTTGGTGATGACTTGTTTAGTCGTGTAATGATGCTCTATGAGCTGTGGGATGGTGGGGAAGCCAGTGCCTTCAAATCTGTACTGATTCTGCAGACAAAAAGAGGCAAATGAAATCAGACAGTTGAGTAAACTCAAAATAAAATAAAAAAATTACTTGGTGTATTTTAAAACAAAACTTTTTTTTTTATGATTACTTCTTCACTTGACACAAATTTGAAAAATGTATTCTTTGAATGAGACAACTTTTTTGATAATGTACTCACATCAGCAAACTGAATGATGAAATGTCTGCGCTGTCCGTCTGAAAACACAGACAGCACATATTCTCCAGGTTTGCCGTGGCTCTCGCGCACCAGGAAGTCTCCCTGCTGCTTCAGCAGCTCCTGGGCCTCTGTCCTGGGAATGGCACCATGATACCACTCCTGCTCGCTCAGCGGTTTCTCACTAGTGGGTATCACATCGAAAAACTGAAGAGGGACAAAACCCAGGAGGTCAAGCAGAGAATATGACAGGTCAGGACAGAAATGAGGAAGTGTTGATGGAAAAAGCAGCAGACTCGCTTCTGAAACTTACTGATGAAGAGCCCAGTACAGACTTGGGCGAGCGGATGATTCCAGCGATGGAGTGTCTGAGGGTGTCAAACTTTGATACCTTGTCTTTGCTTTTATCCTGAAATAAAATGTACATGTCCAAGACTAAGTTGTAATGAAACAGTAAATCAAATACTTGTCCAAGTCTAGCAGAAAAGTATTAAAAAGGTTTTTTTGGACATGGTACAGTGATAAAACTATCTCTTTATAGACCATTACTCACATTCCATAATAATAAAACATTGTACCATGTTAACCCCACAGATTTTTACTGTAATATGGTACAGCCAAAGCACTGTTTTGTAAGACAAAAATCATACACTTTGTGTTCAAGCATATTTGGATGGATATATTTGAATACAAAAGTAAAAGAATTTAACAGACAAATTTTTTGAAAAATAAATGAAATCTCATTTACAATCCCTGCAGTACAAGTTTTCATTTTTAAAAGTCTTAATAAATCATACAGTGCAGCAATAATAAAAAAAAGCAGCAATAAAACTGAGAACACACTGCCCTCTTCAGACAGCTTCAACACCAGCAGCGTGTCAAATCAAACTATACCTTGATATTACACAAAAAAATAAAATATCTTGAAATAAAATCACAGCACACAAGTAATATTGTGTTGTGGTGCAGCTGGGAACAATCGGTTTAAGAAGTCAAAATTACTGTTAGTAATAGCAATTGTTGTTGTATGTAATTGATATTCTCTGATCTGATTCATGTGTTCAATCAGGGTTTCTGCAGGTCAAAATATCAGGAATAAACAACATGTCAATATGTAAATGTAAATGTCTTGGGGAGAAACACAATGAGTTAGCAACACTAAAAAATATATATACTGCAAAATAGTTTTTCTTGATGTTCTCAGTACTTTTATATTGTTTCACAGAGCACATTTCTAAAGATTCTTAAATCCAGATACATTTACCTGAGAAGCAGAATTAGATAAGAAGTGTTACATTCCGGTCTTGTTTCCCTGCTTTTGTGTTGTAGGACTTTTATTTTGAAGTGTATTTTCTCCTCCCCTTGTTTCCGCGTTTTACACCTGTGATTGGTTCCTTGCTACCTTGTTAGTTCCCATAGTTATCCTTGTTTGTTTCCATGACGATTAATCACCTCCATCTGTCTCTTGTTAGCTCCTTTTTATCTGGTGTATTTAAACTCCAGTATGTTCCCATGTCAAGTCTTGTCGTACATGGCTGTTTTGTCTGTGTCCTTTATTCTTGTTTTTCTGGTACTAGATAGTGATGGGAAGTTCGGATCATTTTACTGACTCTCTTGTTCGATCTCGTTCATCAAATTGAGTAATTTCGTTCATTTACGTGGCTTTAAATTGGCTTTTAACAGCCAAATTCCCCAAACACATCCATTTACGCAATCTTGATCATATTCTGAATTAAGAAATCATTATAATGCAATCAAAAATAATTTACAGGAAACAAACAATTACTTTACCTTTCCTAGTCTTTCGTTCATTTGTCACGTGACAGATACAATGAACGATCCTGTTCATGAATGACCCATCGCTAGTACTACTAGATGTTCTGCTCTTTGTGTTTTTGGTTCTTTTGTTAACAAATATTATTACTGCAGTCCCTCCAGCATTATAAAAAGTCTTGTTTTCTATGGCCCCGTTTACACTGCCAGTGAAATGTGACCCAATTCCGATTTTTTGCTCACATGTGACACAGATCGGATGTGTTCTATGACAGTGTAAACAGGAAAAAAACGCATGCATTCGGATATTTCCAGATCGGTTTCAGGCCTCATTCATATGTGGAAATAAATCGGATATGTGCCAATGCGACTGTCATGTAAACAGGCAGATCGGATTTTCTGAGGCATTAGGCAACATCTCCGCGGTTTAATGACGAGAGAAACCCCGACGCACATCTACAAAGGGACGGATGGCCCGACGAAACGTTGTGTCATTGTAGGAGAGGAATGTGGAGAGGGGCACGGGAAGTGTTTTCACATGATTGTAAATTTAACGAAAATTTTTGTTCATTTACATTTATTCATTTTAAGCAATTAATAATTTATTTGTAATAAACACTTTAAGTGGGCTATTTAAATTTCAAAAGTGCTAGGACTATTTACATGTTCAATTATATTTTTAAAACATGCGCGCAGATTGTGATGTAATATTGTGTGTGCATAGAAAGAATTTGTCCGCAGCCGCTCAAAAAAGAAAAAGAAAATTGTCCATAGCTGCTCTACTCCTGAGCGCAACTCCACTGTCAGTGTTGTGTAAGTAAAGGCTCTAGACAGTTTTTTTGTGTTAATTTCTATTTCTTGTCGCTGTGCAGGCTCTTTATTGTATAACAGTGAACAGCCCTTAATTTATGTGCCGTAGATCGGTCCGTTGCATTACGAATGAAAGCAGTATCAGTAATCTCAAATATGTGATGTGCAGTCAAGTTCGGGTGTGTGTATGTTGTTTTAACGAGTGTTCTCACCGATACGCTTGTGATTCGTGGATAACGAGTTTTATAGACATTGTTTCTTATTCAAAAGTGGTGTTTGGCAACTTTGCATATCGCAGAGCATGAAACATATTTTGTGTTCGTCCATTTGTGCAAGAGAATTTAACCCTTTAAGCATGCGCGATATGTTTCAGATAGTAGGCTACTAGCCATGGCAAGTGTAAACATATGAATCGGATATGGGTCACAATTTAAAGAACGTGTAAACAGACAGTCAAAAAAATCGGATTTAGGCAACAAATCAGAATTGGGCATCAAGACCTGCAGTGTAAACGAGGCCATATATGAAACTGATCAAAATGAAGTGAGTTTCTGATTAAAACCAGGACAAATACCTGCCAATGGGGTCAGAAAAATCCTCTTAATTCAAAGGGAAAACAAGTTTTCTTTCCTCATTGACAGATATTTGTTTTTGTTTCAAGTGTCAACTCACTTAATTTTGTTCAATTTCTCAGAAAACCAGACTTCATATCTTCATTTTGGATCTCTGGTAAATGTAGATAGTTGTATTGGAACGTTTAGATATTTGAATTGGAAAACAAGAAAGACAAAAATTCAGATGAGGATACATTTTTTGCTGTGCATGCAACATTTATTGCTATGACTTTAGGAATTAAAGACTTTCTGCTCTGATTCAAGACCTTTTTAAGGCCTTAATTTGTGGAAGGGCGAATTAAAGTGTGATGAAAATCTAGTTTTTAATGTTGTTTATATGTCTATGTGGTGTTTTTAATGTGCTTTCAGACAAACCATGTACAAATTCATAACTCAACACCATAGCTGAGTATTTTCTCCTAAAAAGTCCAGTGAAACAAAGACAGTATCGAAAACGCGGTTTGAAATCGCTATTTTTTCTTTGTAACCAACGTGCCAGCGGGCTTTAGCATATCATTAACTACTCTCTGAAGCAGGGGACCAGGAAAAAAAACAGTTGTGAAAAAACAGTTGTTACTCAAGTACAGTTGTCATTTACCACTGGGGCTTTTCCCCGACAATTTTTGCCATGGCCAATTTTGTCCTGAGAACTTCATGAAAGTCTGAAGCAAAAAGGTTACCTCCAGACCCAGGAAGTCATTATTTATAACTAGTAATGACCCCTTCAACTTTTAGGTTTATACATTGCAAAGCCGCTGTGCAAGCAGCTTTAACCTCGACCATTCTCCAACTGAAATGAATTTACCGTCACAAAAAACTCGTCTTCCATTGGGGGGATGTGGCTCATAAGAGCTCAAATGAGCATGAGTTTGGACACACGTCAAAAATCCACCAGAAATAGTACATCATCTGGGCACCTCTTGCATACCATTTTTAATGTGCTCTAATTTGAGAGGCACAAATTCTAATCTCTGTACTCTTTAATAAGGAGATAGTGTGCGAATTGGGACGCAGCTCCAAGCGATGCCTTACCATTGAGTTGACGGAGCGGGCGTCCTCTTCGTAATTGACGACAGGCGGTGGTTCTTTGCCCTCGTTCTCCTGCATCTTCTGCTCCAGTAGTTCTCTCTGTGCCGTGAGTTTGGCCTCCGAGCAGCGCAGCAGCTGGACCGTCTGTCTCAACTCCTCCAGAGACTGCTTCTGACAGAGTAACAACACCACACTGAAAAGAGAGAGAGAGAGAGAGATCACAGTGTTCAATCCACAATGAATGCATCTTTTTAATCTCTTTTTAAGGATTTTTTCTGGATGTTATGTCAGAGGCAAACGCACTGTCAAGTTCATTTCTGTAATCAATTTGACTACAAAACCTCCAAAATGTTACCAAATTGCAACCACTGAAAAACTACAAAACATAGCAAAGACATGTTTAATCCTATAAAGCTTACTGTATCATTTTTCATATGCAAATTTAAAAGGCCTCTAAATTATTAACAATCAAAACTTTGCTGAATAACCTGTTGCATACAATCTTCTACATGCCTTCTGTCATCTGACTGATATTTTCATAGTTTTTAGGAAGTAAAAGGCCTTTTAGTATAATTCTAAAAATGGCTCGTGTCTTTTTTTGTAAAATGTTTCCCTATTTTTATTTATTTTATAAAATAAACATAGGAATACTTTTTATATTGTTAGTTATATTTCAAGATGAACAATACATAATGGACCGAAGAAACTTGATTATCCATTTTGTTTTAGGAAAACTCATAAATATGAGTATCAAATATGATACATCAAGCTTTTAAAGTACATGTATTTGTACTCAATCATCATTGGATTGCATTGCATTCTCTTTGATTACTTTTCAAATGATCAGAATTTCAGCAAAAACTGCACCAAATTGCATATTTTTGTTTAGTTTGGGCCTCTCAATAAAATTAAGGTGTTTTTTTCCTCTTCAAGTGCGAGGTCCATATTTTTACTATATGAGCCATAAAAGCCTGACGTATCAAATATGACACTAAATTTTTTTTTTTTTTTAATGCAACCGTTTTAGATTTTCGATTTTTTTTTCGATTTTGTCCAGAGGTTCAATAAACTGTATTTCATATCAGGCTATACAGGGTTAATAAATGAATGCAACTAATTAGCGAAGTTCATTTTTTTAACCGTTAAGCCATTTATTCAATTTGACAAGTCCCGTTTCACATGCAGACTACACACTTGATTGTCATGAACAATGACACAATTAAATTGTACGTAAGATTTTACGTTAACATATGTTATGATTAAATATAAATATAAATGATTGCAGACAATTCAGCCAGCTGAACTCAATGCTGAAGTAGTTCAGGTGTAGAGCTGAGCAGCAGTGCTTCTCATTTCAGCAGAGGTGATTATATCAGCATCTTTTGTACTGGATTACCCAGCAGACCTTAAAGAATGTGCTGAAGCTGGACAAATCCTCATCCATCCAGTTCACTGAGCTCCATTAGTCCGAGCCCTTTCATCTTCACAGAGGTGCTGAGGTCAACACAGAGCGCTCTGCTCAGCCTAATGAATCTCTATGGAAACACTTGAGTTCTCCACACTTCACTACTGCATCCATTGTTATGGCTGACATGAAGAGAATGACCATGAATGGACATTCATTCAAATAATGGGTTCAGTGAAAAACTGCTGCTTCATACTGTATAACTCCTGAATTAAAAAGTCACAACTAGTGTAAACTAACACCGACATTGACGACGAAAAATATGATTTCAGATTCTGAATTTCTATCTTGATTTTTTAGCATTGCTTTTTAAATATAATTATCTTGTGGCCTCCTTGGAAGTCTGCCTGGTTGAGAACCACAGGTCTAAGAGACGACATCCCGAGCTCATATCATTTTTGTGGTAGTTAAGTACTTAATTTTTCTTACTCAGATTTCTTCTCATAGGTTTTGGTAGATTCCTCTATTTTGTTCTCCAGGTCCAGCATGAGTTCCTCTTTGCTGCGCAGACTTTGCTGGGTCACGAGCAGCTCCTCTGAGGTTGACTTCAGCCTGAGATCAGTCAAACACACACCTTTACCATTTTAACTGGCGTATCATGTCTACCACTCATGACTGGTAGCATAGAAAATAGCTGTTGTTACAGAACATAGAGACTGTGGAAATAGCTAAAACTCATCAATGTTCAACTAACGCTACCAAGCAATTATGCAAATTTTTATTAATATGTGATCTATCTAATGTGACAGACAAATTTGCAACTCACATGGCTTGTAAACTGTCTGCCGTCAAATTATTCCACAGAATCTCATTTGCTTGAAGATTCTCTGTTTCGTCTAACAGCGTTGCATCAAATTCTACATTTGGTTCTTTGTCTTCTGGTGATCTGTTGAAATAGAAATTGAGGTGATGTCAGAGTTATTGGACACATTTTTGACAAACAAACAAAAAATTAGAAAATATAGTCTATTATTTACATTATTACTAATTAAAAAATGTAAAGTACATATTAAATGTTTAGTTGTTTTTAGCAGTTTTAATAAAATTATTGATAGCTCTTGACAATAATTTTTCTCATAGTTCATAAACAAACAAACTAACAACGAGTAATATATTGGTTACAGTATTTGTTAATGTAGTTTGATTAATGTATTAATAAAAATATATATATTAATGTAACTAATGTACTAACTAATGTTAACAAATGGAACCTTATTGTAAAGTGTTAACAAATTATTTGATTTTTTTCCCTGCAAGTGCCTTACTTATAAACTTCGATGAAGTTGTCATACTCTGACAGTGGATCGATTTGGTCGATGGAAGTGTGTATTTCTTTGTGGACCTTCACTATTTCATCTGTTAACAGGCTGGTGATTTCACTGTACTCCTCCAGAATCCCCTTACTAGAATATAAAAAAAATTAACAGTAAAAATGAAAATCATAGTTTGAACATTTATGAATGTGCCATTTCATTAAGATGTTGAGCATATTAAAGCCATACTTAAATTCATACCTGAACGAAATTTCTTTCTTCTGCTGAACACAAAATAAGATATTTTGAAAAATGTCGGTAACCAAACTTGATGGACCCCATTGACTTCCACTGTATTCATTTCCATTCTATGGAAGTCATTGGGGCCCATCAACTGTTCGGTTACCCGTATTCTTCAAAATATCTTCTGTTGTGTTCAGCAGAAGAAAGAAATTCATACAGGTTTGAAACAACTTGAGGGCAAGTAAATGATGAAATGATCTCTAATCCCTTTAAGGTTAGAGATTTGAACAAATCCATTACATTTCTGATTAGGTAAACTAAAATCTACTATTTATAATTTTTAAAATGAACTAACAGTAACACTAGTCAGTGGTTCTGAACATAAAACTTTTTCCCTGGCTTGTTTGACCCACACTGAATGGTCATGTATAAATCAGTGGTGCTTTCTAAATCAATCCCAGAAGGCTCTTGCAATTGTTTCCTTCATGTGGATTAACTTCCACATCAGATTACTGCAAACTCTGTGATTAAAAAACAGCTTAGGGAAGGAAAAAACCCAAAGAGACTTCTGTTCTCTGCTAATCCTCTGACAGCTATGAGATATTGGATTGAGGCTACAGCATGCAGTAATGGTTCTGGTGGAGCTGAACTGGTTGCGCAAGGTCTATAACAAAAGATTTAAATACACGTGGCAGTCCAAGCATTCACAACAACCAGGCACAGTACAGTGGGAGGACTGCACTGCCCTCCACAGTTAAACGGGAAGCGATATTCTCACTTCAATGGTGAAAATGTCATTTCTACATATGAACCAAAAACACATTAAACTGATTAAACACAGCAAATCATTTATGTTACCAATAATCTCCATAAAAAAAAATGCTGTTCTTTTAATCTTTCAATTCATCAAAGAATCCTGAAAAAAGCGCATCAGTTTCCACAAATAAAGCATCAGAACGTTTTTTAACATTGATAATAATAAGAAATCTTTCTTGAGCTCTAAATCAGCATATTAGAATGATTTATGAAGGATCATGTGACTCTGAAGACTGGAGTAGGCTATTAAGTAGTAATTCAGCTTTGTCGTCACAGGAATAAATTACATTTTAAAATCTAATAAAATAGAAAACAATATTACCGTTTTTACTGTATTCTGATCAAATAAACAAAGACTTTCAAAAAGATAAAAAAAAAATAGGGGTGTAACAATATCTTCATGTCACAATATATCACAATACAAAAAAGCATCAATATGTATCATGGATAATGACATCATGTATTGTGTATAATTCATCCAAAATGAAAATTTCTGTGTGAGACAAAAATTCACGTTTACAGAGTTTTAGTGTCAGAACTACATTAAACTACTATATATATAATGTTGAATAATGTATAATAATGCAATGGGGGAATATTTGTGGGTCCTGATAATGCCAAATGTCATTAATTTAAATATATCTAGCCAGTGACACCCCTATTAAAAAGTCTTACCGACTCCAAACTTTTTAATTGTGTTGTAAATTATATAGTTTTTTAACTGTGTATCTTCAAATACACACTGCCATATGAACAACTGTTAAGTAATTACACTGTTTCACAAACCTTAACTAGACACAATTTTTTTTCAATTCTAGATGGAAATTACTAAAATGTAAGTTTCTTCCTTCACCTAGAAAAGTAGTTCCACCTCAAAAGGACCATTTAGACAAACCCACAGTTCAGTGACAATATAATGTGCTTTGGCGTTTTACTTTTGAATCCTCTGGTATTTATAGGCTTCAATTTTAAGAAGCATTATTAGGGGCCAAGCACCGAAGGTGTGAAGGCACTTATTGTGATCGTTAGTAGTGTTCTTCTGTCCCTCTATGGCAGCCCATAGAATCATGGTAAAAGTTGTGAAATTTGGCACACAGATAGAGGACAGTTTAAACATTAACCACAGCGATAGAAAAAAAAAAAAAATGTCCCTCTTATTTCTTGACTCAAGATGAACAAAATGAAAAATGTCCCCGCCATTTTGAATTCTCCTAAAAACTTACTTTTTCTAACTCCTCCTAGACCGTTCCTCAGATTTTCACAAAAATCTACCAGATCTTCAGACCATGCCAACAAAAACACATGGGAAAAAACAAAGTTCTCAGAATAACTTGCAAATAGATTCTACAAAGATTACGCAAAAGTGGATGTGAGGCTATATCTCTGAAACGCTTAACTGTAGTCAGACCAAACTTGAGCTGAATCCGAAATCATCCCCTTAAACCCTCAACTCAAAAATGTCCACTATGGTTTCAGACACCACAACAAATGGTGTTGTGGTGTCTGAAACCATAGTGGATGTTATTGAGTGCACTCACAGGGGCAATTTCGGAATCAGCCTTGGTGTGTGTTATAACAACCATGACCTGAGGATACCCGCACATTTTGGCACAGTGCCACTAACAACTAGTTAGGAGATATGAAAAATTGCTATTTTTGCTTACAACTTTTGAACAATGTGGCCAAAAATCACAAGACTGGTCCCTTTAGATTCGGAGCGGCATACCAAGGTGAAAGATACCCAATTTTCCCATGTCGGCTTTTTAATATTTTGTTATGAAATGTAATATTTTACAAACTCATTGGCATATTGTTTCAAAACTCGCTATTTGTCTTCGACACAATGCCTTGGAGGTACTCAAAAAGTTTCAGGGCAGTGTCATCTTGTGGTCAAAAATTATAATGAAATTTATTATGAAATTAAAAAAACACTAATAGCTTTTGATTAGTTTAGCCTATTGTCAGGAGACTGGTCTTGATAGATCCCTTGGATCATACAAAAAAAAATCAATACCAATTCCAAAAACATTATGTTTTTGTTTTTTTTATCTACTTTTTCTAATTGTTCCTAGACTGCTGATCCAATTTTCAACAAATTCAACTATGCTGGCAAAAAGTTATGGATTTCATATCAATAGGCAAAACCGTTTTCGTTTACCACCACCAACAAATTTGATGGCATGAAGCCAAACTGCGTCTGAGGAAGATCAAATTGGTGTCGGCACCATTTATTGGTCAAACGTAATAAGTAATAAACAGAGCAATTACAAGAGGGTCCTTGCACCATTGGTGCTCGGGCCCTAATTATGTCACATTGAAAGTGATTCAATTTATAGGTTTTCAACCATTTTGCTTAAAATTGTCTTTAAATGCCTTTTAATCATTTATTCAGTTGGTACACCATAGGCGTAATTTGCGGGTGGGACATGTTCCCACCACTTTTTGCCAGGGTCGATATTGTCCCCACCACTTTTGAAACATCTCGCGGCACGGATGTACATACAAATAAATAAAACATCTCCAGTTAACTAGCAGAGCTTTCATTTCATTTGTTTGTTAAATAAGAGGCGATCTAGCGCTGAAATGTGTTGTTTTTGAAATGAAGTGATCAAAGTGCTCGTTGCCGCTGCGATCAGTGGCGCGGACAGCGGCGGTTTCTTCATTAGGGCGATTGGGCGACGCACCACCAAAGTGTGAAAGGGACTTTTTCAATCACAATCTCATTCAACCACAGAGTTACGCTAGCAGTCACTCACTGTTGTTCTGCCTCTGGATATAGTCCAATCAGCGCCAAGTCACGTTCTGTGGAGTACCGCCTCTTTTTGGGCGATTTCACTATGGCCGAAAATCGCCCAGAGTGTTCCCATAGACTTACATTCAAAGATTTTTTTTTTTCGAACTGCAGGCACTGCAATGCATTCTCTATGGGTTCCGGGAGGCGATATTTTTTTTCCCAGGATGGTAGGGGAAGACTCATGAATATTCATTAGGGTAGTCATCCCTGATTGGTCTTAACCCCAGTGATGGGTAGGTTTAGGGCGGGGTTAGGAGTAGGTCATCAGACCCCCAGTGGCGGGTAGGTTTAGGGGTGGGGTTAGGGGTAGGTCATCAGACCAATCAGGGATGACTTCCCTAATGAATATTCATGAGTCTTCCCCTACCATCCTGGGGAAAAAAATATCGCTTCCGGGAGGGCTCGCACTAACGTGCTTTCGTCATCACACGTAAACTTCACTTGTGCAGCGATTGGTTGAAACAAATATACCTCTAATAATATTTAGCCATAAGCTGAAGTGACATCCAATAATTTCCTCAGTGCATAACTTACATTTCACGGACATATTCTCCATCTGTAAATGTTCGAAAGTCTATATTTCCAGCTTGCTGTCATGAGCTAAACGTCCGTGAACGAGCGCCCCCGCGTGCATGCGCGCCGAACAGACGGAGCGCAATAGAATAGGAGCGCAATTATTCTGACTAAAATATACATTAGCACTAAATTATAAATATATTTAGCTAAAATATTTGTTGTTGAATATTTGTTGTTGTTGGTGAACATAAATGTGCTAGAGAATTTCAAACCTACATGTGTATTTTTATGATATTAGCTTTGTTTTTTTTTTTTGTTTTTTTTTTTTAAGTTTAGTAAATTTACTTCTTTAAAAAGCATTATTTTGTTTTAGATTGTAATGTTGCAATGTTAGAATGTAATGTGATTTGACCCCTTTTTTGGATAGACTGCAGACAGCAAGGGTTCACTATGCTTGTTTTTATAACCTTCAATATGAACATTGTTTGTAGGACAATACTGATCAGGATATTAAAAAAAAAAAAAAAAAAAAAAAAAAATTTTTATTCAAATAGAAAAATAATAATTAAATACTCAGATTATACCATACATCGCCATTTAGCCCAAAAATTCAAATTTATTTGGCAATTGGCTATTTCCCAACCCTACCGGCTGAAGTTTTAGCTAAACTTTAGGCTAATGATAGCTACATTATCACTGTTAAATTGTTATTTAACAATTAGCCTACATTCAGTCCTGGATTAATAATTCAGTTTGTTGCGGATACTGTGTTCTCTTGTGGCTCGCGCACAGCCTTCACTCGGACGCGCGCTTCAATCCGTTGCGGAGACTCTCTATTCGTTCCGGTGAAATCACAAAATAAAAAGCACACAAACGTGTCCCTGCCTGATATACAACCACTGATAAACATAATCGGTTTTGATGAGAAAAACAAAACAAAAAAACAATATGGGTGCGGATTAGAACCCAGAACCTCTGACACGCTTGGCAAAAGTTCTGCCACTGGACTATTTAAAATACATCAGTAAAACAGTCGGACCTATGTATTTGTTCACGTGAAAATTCTCGGCACTAACAACATATTAGATCTCATTAAACAACAAATTAAACCCAATGTACTATTTAAATCGATTGCTGGACATCGTAATGTTACTGTACATACATTTGATTTATGATTTAGCTTTGTATTAGCAACCCACACACACACACACACACACACACACACGTCCCACCCACTTTTTAAAACAAAGTTACGCCACTGGTTTGTTCATTCTCTGGGAATTTAACCCATGACCTGGTCCTTGTTATTCCTAGCACCATGCTCTACTGTTTGAGCTACAGGAATCCCTAGAAGAGGAAATAAACCAGAAGTGTAATCTGGTCCACTCACAGTGCATTGATCATCTCCTCCTGCATCTTCTGCAGGGAGTCCAGCAGCAGAGGCAGTGCAGTCTCATGGTGGTGCTCCTGATGTAGCTGCGCGCTTTTCACTGCCAGCACATACTGGTTGTGCAGGTTATGCAGCTTCATGGTGGCTTTGTCATAGCGTTCACGGGCTTTCTCTGTCTCTTTGCCTGCAGGGTAGATGAAAGCAATTGTGGCGGTGAGATGAAAGTCAAAGGAGAACTCCTCTGAAGGCTAATGTTGTGTTGTGTAAGCCTTTGAAAATTGCAGATTTGTTATATGAGCAGTTGTAAGTAGTGGTCAACCGATACTGGTATTTACTGTTTGTTTATTGTTTATACTAAGATCCTTTTTTTTTTAACTCTTCACATTGTTCTCCTATCCAACATTCTTTGTTTTTTTAAATGCATTTTTTTCTAGTTATGTCAAACCACTTTAACCACTGCAAGGTCAATCTTTGTTCTCAAGCTCTAAAATTATGTTGGGCAGACATAAAGTCATCACAAATGACTACTACAGTCAAGTAAATTAATTGTTGTAAAAATGTAAACCCTGAATAACATTCAGATATTGAATCTTCAGTAATTATAGAATTTAATTATTCAAAATATATATATTTTTTTAATTACTATTTTCATATATTGCCAGTCATAGTTTCCGTAAATAAAGTTTAAAAATGACCATTTCAGCAGAAGTACCAGATATATATTGGGTAATCATTACATATTGTACAGAAGAAAGTCTAAAATTAGACAGACAAACCTACATTGCACATCACAGTAATAGTTCTCCGTTCATCAGACAAACCTGATAAATTACTCAAGATTCAGTAAGGGAGTTATTGGAGAATAACTGAGTGAGCGAGTATATTGTATATTGTATTCAAATGGCTATGAAATCCACAAGCATGTGTAGACCTTTTGACTGGCCGATGGGACACTGTTACGTTATGTGTATTTTTCCTTGTGTCTTTATAATATCTCTGTATCATTTTTGATGTTTTCTTTGAGTTTCAGATCATCGCTGATTTGCTAACAGTGCTGCCGCCTGCCAGCGGTAAATGGATGATCAGCTGGCGGTCCTTTTAAAAACTCCTCTTCCGCTTGACAGAGGGAACTGTTGCGGCTTCGGTTCGGTCGCAATGGCTCAGACTTCCTGCCAGCCGCCAGATCAAAATACTCTTTTCGTGTTTCTTTTGATTGTGTGTTTTATTTAGAATGTGGTAATGTAGGAGAGACCTGCTCTTTTGTTTGGAACTTATTTATTCTATGTTTTTGATGAGTGTAGTTAGGTAAGCTTTATTGTAGTTCATTTTCTTTTCTTTGTGTAAGGTTAATTACGTTACTGTTTCATTTCGTTAGATTGGGTTTTGTTTGTTATTCTTGGCCTTGGGTGTCTCTGACGAGAATACCACTCTATTGATTTATTTCTCTATTCATTTTTGTAATTGAATTCTACTTTATTGTTATAGAATTTTCGTTTGGGCCATGGGTCCTTCTAACGAATCCTAACTGATTTATAAATTTATATCATAATTTACTGTATCCGCCTTCTTTGGAATTCGCCATTCGGTTCTTTTGATCTGACGGCCTGCTGGAAGCCTGTCGTACCTTTTTCTTTAATTTATTGCGTCTTACCCCTAGCGGACGTAATAGACACACTTACAACATAAAAGTGTAAAGTTGAAAGTAATGTTTTTTTACAGAGCTTTATTTACACATTTTAATTTTCAGTACTTTGAAATAAACCTTTAAATGTCTTTTCAGTAGTCCATATGGAACAGATGATACAATTTCGTAATTGCGGAGCTTCTAAAAAGCAGATGCAAATGTTTTGCAAAATATAAACATTTCTTTAACTTACACTAGAAAGTTTTTCTTGATATTTTGCAATTTTGGGCCACGTGAGTTCCAGGTCCAGGTGATGAATGATGGGATATGCTCAAATACTGCTCCAATATGGATTTAGTGTGCGTTAAAGGGGTCATGACATGGATTTTTTAAATTATTTTAATAGGTTCCTTGAGGATCACTTACAATGTTAATAAAATGTATATTTATATGTGTGTGTGCGCAAAATTTTAAACCTCATTCTGGCCCTCTTTTGAAAACATTATCCATGTAAAACCATCATTTACAGACAAAGCATTATGAAATATGTTTACTTGCACTTTGCTGTCAGATCCAATAAGGTCGCCAGCTTAATTAAAAAAAAAAAGCTTTTTTGAAAAATCTCCATAACACTGTGCTTTGATTATAAAGCAATCTGCAGTCAAATGCTCCAAACAAACATATAATTACTCAGACTTAATCTTGAGCTTCATTAAAAGTAAACCATTCACTTGTTCCTGATGCTGGGATCCTTCTCGCAAACGAGCTGTTTAAACAGGACGTGTCAAAGCCAACGTTCTTTTACTCTTCCATTTGTCCTCTTGTCAGTAGATTCAAGCGTGTGGAGTATGGCAGAAACAGACAGCGTTAGTGATTACAATGGGTTCTTATTTGCTTTTGAAGAGACAGCTGTCAGATGTCAAGCGTCTGTACGCCAGTGGGCGGGGCCTATGGTGTGATGTATAACGATTCGTCTTGCTCAAGAGGCAGTCATTTGCTGATGTATTCACATCTTGCGTGCTACATCAGATCCCACCACATCCCAAAAGAGACATTTTTGGAGCTTGGTTTTATAAATGTTTATAATGAGGAGGATGCTTTAAGATATGAAACTTGCAGGATGTTTTAATGGTACAAAGATCTCTTACATGTCAAAAGATCAAGGAAAATTGGATTTCTCAAGTCATGACCCATTTGAGGGCACTGAGCTTTGGCATTTATCACACTTGGGACAGTCTAACACATTTACTGCCGTGTGTACGCACTCTCAAGTGGCCAAGACTGCAAGTGTGGGTATTGGGACAGGCCCTCACTTAAACTGTTCATGCACTTGACAGACTCATTAAAACAGGTTCATAAGAGTAATTTTGGTGTGAATTGGACATAATCGGTTTATTATTTGAGAGAACAGAGAATAAACAAACACCTTACCTTTTACAATGGCCTCCTTATATTTGTCTCTTGCTAAAACAGCATCCTTAGTTAACTGCCTGTAGGTGCATTTCAACTTCTCAAGATCACATTTGGTTACCTGTGGGGGACAGAAGCCAAGTCAAAACTGATCCATCAAACTGATGCTCCCTGAAACGGCAGTGGTGATCTATACAAAGGCTCACCTTGTTCATTTCAGACTCGATCTGCTGGTGGAGGCTTTGGTAACTCTTCTTCACCTGCTGCTTGTCTTTGATCATCATGGTGAGGCGGTGGAGAGGCCCCGAGTTGAGCTCCTCAGCGTGACACTTCATAATCTTGCTCAACTGCTCTGTCTGCTGCACCATGTGAGTCCATGACTGATAACAACAACCACATGATGATACAAAGCGATAGAATTAGAAAGTGTGTGTGTGTGGGTGAACGAATGTGAGAAACAAACAAAGAGATAAAGAGATTGAGATGACAAGACAAAAAACACAGAGAGAGAATGTTGCAGGTACTGAGCATATAAAAATCACAAGCATCAGCTACCCATAATGCAGCGGAGAGGACCAGAAGGCCGTTACCTTGGAGACACTGCTGACATAGTTGATCTGAGTAGAGTTGTCATGCTTGTCCACCTGCTGGCTGATGTTGAGCAGGAGCGATGCATATTCCTTGTCGCTCTTCACCCGTAAGGTCATGAAGCGCTTCACCGTCTCCAGCAGCTTCAGCTCCCAGTCCTGCAGCTTCATCAGACCCTCGTGGGAGTTGCGCAGGTCCTGGCCAAACCCCATCTTACTCGCAAAGCACGCTGTCTCTCTCTCACTCAATGAGGTGTGCCGCTCAGGTCTGCATTGTCACTGCTGCTGCTGAGAGAGGGTATTGGAAGAAATAATGACTGGTTAGTTGAAGGGCATGAACACATGTGCCAAGCTGTACCCTTTGTATTCATGCTTGTTTCAAATGGTTTTGCTAAACCTTTATACCATTTTTAATAAAAGTTTAAATGTAATGAGGCTAAAACGTAATGTGACAAGCAGGGCGGGGCTGAGAGCCGCGGGAATGGAGCGAGGACGGTGGCGCAGATGCTAAAGATCGTCACCTGCGCGCCAACCCGGTCTCGAGTCTCACGGAAGGAGGTCCGGAAGGATAAAAGGAGGAGTGACGAAAGTGCAAGATGAGAGAAGACCAGGCCTGGCCTTTACATTGTGTTTTGTTTATGTTTGTGCGGCAGTCGTCTAGTGAGGGGCTGCCGCTTTACTTTCTTTTTGCTGTTGGTTTCTTTTGTGATTAAAGTTGTGTTGAACGTTTCACAAATTCCCCCTCCTTCTTCCCTGAACCTTTAACATTGTTACAGAGGCTTGTAACCATCAAGCAAAAAGCAATAGCATATTTTTCTTAAATGATGAATACATGTGCATCAAAAACAGTTTAAAATGTATTTTTCAAAGTGAAAAGTTTTCTTATACATGATGAATGATTGATTAATTCATAAATATCATTACAATTTTGGAGAGTCATACTACATTATATTTTACAGCCTTAACTAACCTTGTGTTGTCATAAAAAAGGTCAAATTATCTGATATTTTTAGTGAACCCAGCAGGGGTCTTCTCTATAATATCCTTTCCTGTTTTCATTCTGCATGTTGGTCACACCACATGGCTTTGATATGGCAGACATTTTGTGCCAAAATAAATAAATAAATAAATATATACATAATGCAATACAAATGATAATGTCAAACTTCTTAAATAAATATAATTATAATATTTATATAATAAATATAATTACTATAGTAAATAAATAAATTGGTAATGCAATAATGCTTTTTAAAATAAATAAATAAAGCAAGCCAAACAACTTTTCTTCTCTTTTCAAAAGAGGCTTTTATCCATAATGATATTAGGCCCGTTGTTTCACCATATTTACATGATATATTATATATCTGGGTCAATTACATGAGTCATGACTCTCACATTTGTTCAGATGTATTAATTTATTCATAAATAGGCCTACATTAAAGGTATAGCGGAGGATTTTCTTTTTCCGGGTGGATCATCAAGACTATTGGTCCTCCTAAGTGTCAATCATTCTGGTGATATGTTTACATAAGGCCGTCGTACGTGCTCGTGCACACGATTCACACGATGGCGTGCGCTCAAAACACAGGTTGGGCTTCCCACTGATGCCTCAGTCGCGAAGTTTCTACTTGACAGGTAAAGTTTGGCATGCTATTTGGAGAAATCCGTTTAAAATCACTGCTAGTAAAAGTTAATGTATAAGCTATGATTAGCTCGTGCATGCTCTCTTGTGCACACGTTTAATAGGCGTTCCCTTTCGGGAGCAGGTAGAGTGATGCGCATGTGCATTTTTTCAAAAAGTGGAGAGGGCGGTTCTTTTCTAAAATTCTGGAAAATCCTCCGCTATACCTTTAAAATGCTATTCATGTTCATTTTTTTTTTTTATTGTCGGGGTAAACAACTGTTACGCAAGTGAGACTGGAATTAGTTCAGAAGCGGTTCTTTCTTTTGGGGGACAATAACTTTATTTGTCGTGCACTTTGATCTTTAAAACTTTGCAGACATTTTACATTCACAAACAGCTATATAACACACTGAATTAAAGGTAATATCCGAAAAAGCACAATAGGGGCACTTTAAAGGGGAAATTCACCACTGATAAAATAGGCTTTCAATGAAACGTGGCTGCCAATGCAGTAGAAAGACAAAAAAAAGTTGCAATCTTGCTACCTGACTAAAGAAAAAAGGCTGTTGTCTTCCTTTTTCCAAATAGGTAGAAAAACAACACCCATAATGCACCGGGCATGTTGCTGTGCAAGGCCACTCTCAGTCTGCTCCTACTGATAGGCTTGAAATATACCACCTTCAAATACCGCCCTTACTTGACTAGGAAATACTCCTTACCAAGCTTTTAGTCCCAATGGTGTCAACTTGTATTGTTCCTGGATACACGAATTTAAAGAGTAAACGTTTATCGGGAGAGAGTTACTTTTGGTTTCCAGTGAAGGATCCAGTTCGTTGTAGGCAGTGGCTAAAGGAAGAATCGTAAATGGGAGAACACTATGACTAACTCTACTGTGACTAATCATCTTTCATTCACTCTAAATCTTTGCATGCCAATAAAGAGACATTACAAGGAAGTTCAATATCTTATTATCGAGAGAAGGTGAGACTGATTTCTGGCAGATAAAATGGTAACGCTTTAAAATAATCTTCCGTAATTTGTGAAATACAACCGAGAACCGAGTGTAACAGATTATCAAAAAAAATAAAATAATTGTGACTTGGCTAAATGCATCGGTTGTTCACTGGATTTTGAGATATGGCCATTGCCCTAAAAAGTAGAGGCGTGAGCTTGTAGGGGCGGAGTTTAAATGGTCTTAATGATTGGAGAAGACCATGTGTCACCAGAGAGAAGTCTGACGGTTTCACTGGAAGGTCCAGTTATAGGCAGTGGCTAAAGGCTGCAAAGAATCATAAAAATGGAGAGAATGCAGAGAAAATTCTGAAGAACCTCCACGTTTGTAGTTGCCATTTCAAACTGGATGACTACAAACACAGTGTTTTATACCAAACCGAGACGAAGAAACCTTAAAGTTAATTAGGAAGAAGAGGAACGGGGAGCACCTTCTGCCCAACCAAACCCCCAAAGCAAAATGCCATTGCGTGCCAGTAAGAAGGGAGTTGCCATAGTATTTTTACCAAAATGCTATTAAAAGAGTAGACAAAGAAAGTGCAATACAATTTTCTGTGATAAACCTACTCATAAAATAACAGTTTTTTTAATAACCCTCTGTCGATCAGACTGTCTCTGGGCAGGAATACATAAAATGTGGAAATACAATCTGTAGTTTTCACAAAAGCCCTAGAGCTAACAAAACACGTTTGGCTCTCGTGAAAACTACAGATTGCCCTTCCACAGTGCGTCGGAAGTTTGTCAGTTTAGGTAACACATAGAAAGAGTATACATTGTTAATTTACATACTACTGACATTATAACTACCAATAATACAAAGCAGGTTAAAATTTGGCGAACTTACACTTTACTTAATCGGAAGTTTTACTCTCCAAATAAACACAAAATGTAGGCTAAGAGGATGTTTCTGTTAAACATATAAACCACAAGTGATTTTTTTTTTTTTTAAAGAAATTTCTATTTTACCTAATAGTCCACTTCCATTGCCTCCCAGTAGAAAACCACAGGCAGCTTTAACACCAAACAATAGTTTGTGTTATCCAGTGAGAAAAACAGATTTGTCTAGAAAAAAATATAGGCTATGCAGAAGACCTAGCCGACTGACGTGTCATACTCAGGACGTGTTCCTCCAAGAATCACACCAAAACATGATCTGTTTACACCTCAAAGTCCAGTCTTAAATAACCACGTAAGAAAAAGCTTCACAAAGAATTCTTACCTTGTTATCAATACGTCTCCATTTCTCTAAATAACCTCACCCAACCAGTGTGTGCAAGAGAAACCGAGGAATGTGGCTTAAACCAGTGAACATTCATTCCGGGTTTCATAATACAGGTTAATTGAAAGAGAATGTAGTTTATCAATTGCAAATCAAGCGAAAACAGACTTCCTGTATGACAACCGTCTAAAACCCACATGAGTGGCCTGTCAAGAACACAGCCAGATCTACTAAAAGTCAATGACTGTTGAAACGAAAGTATAACACCACCACATTTTACATCTCTCAGGTCCCTTCTTAGCAACTAAAATAAGTATGAGAACAACTTCAGCTATTTGTGCCTTGACACTGAGACATAACAGTACTGAACTGTGTGCTACAATTAAATCAAAATGCTTCTAATATCAAAAATGGTGACCGTGTTGGACTGGTTTACCGTCGGGGACTAAAGCAGAAGGTTGTTTAATTACTCAGATTAGTAATGTAGTTTAATTCTTCACAAAGCCCTTAATAACCTCCTTATCTAAGAGTACAAACCTTCTGCTCCCCTTCTTCCACCAAAGGGAATAGCCTAACACTGGGTCACATTTGGCTTATAGAACCACCGATTCATTAAGAAGCTTACAGGAAGGCAGTTTCTTTTGAGGATGTTTGCCACTAAAAGTGATGAAGACAATTGAGTTGTATTGAAAGACTTACGGAAATCATAAAACTGTTTTTATTAAATGAGGCATACTCTTTGTCATGAGATATCTTTGTTTGTGAGAGTTAAAAGTAGTGTTCTGGCAATATACTTTTAAAATGACATTATTGCCATCATAAAAAGTGAGCAAATTAAACTTGATTGGGATATTTTTATTCTGTTTAACTACCAAAGTTCACAGTAAACGTAGAGTTTGTTTAAATAGTCAACCGTTAAACTATAGGAGGGGGGTAAGTTGTGTCAGTAAGCCACAAGAAGAGACCGAAGCAGACAATGTTAATTGAATGCGACTTCCTGTGAAGTGTGGTTTCCTGTGAAGATTTCTATTCTGTACTTGGCAAGTTCATGATCAAATTAGGGCGGTCAAAAATAATGTGTTCGTTTCTGCAATTAATATTTTCTCTTTAACACATAAAAAATATTTAACGCAATTAATGCAGCATCCATTTTTTCCCCCTTCCTGAAGTAGCTATGCTGATGTCTACCAAATAGGTAGGAAAACGTATAATGCCCTGGGAATGTTGCCGTCCTAGGCCACTTCCACCTGGCTGTCTGCTTGAACAGAGTAAAATACTGCCTTGCTTTAGTAGGAAATACTTCTTAGCAAACTTTTAGTTAATATTGTTGTAGACTTGTATTGTTCCCGGGTGCAAGAAATCAAAGAGTAAACGTTTAGCGGGATAGAGGATCCAGCGCGTTTGTAGGCAGTGGCTAAAATTTGCAAAGAAATGTAAATATGGAGAACGGCGCGACTGAAAATCTGACAAAAACCTTTGTGTTTGTAGTCAGCATTTCAAATTGGATGACTACGAACAGTGTTCTAGGTTAAATGGAGGGGGAAAACTGAAAAAAATGCCGTTCCGTCAGCTCCTCCCGAAGCAAAACGCCATAGCGTGCAGGTATGAAAGCTGTTGCCGTAGTGTTCCATTTTTAACATAATGCTGTTTAAAAAGTGAACATCTTACGATACTGTTTTCAGTGATAAACAGGGTTCCCACACCTTAGTTAACTTCAAATTCAAGGACCTTTCAAGGACTTTCCAGGTCCAATACCCTCAATTTCAAGGACTTAATGTGGACGTTGAGGTACCATCGTAGTTTCATGCGCGCGTGAACGTCATGGCAACGTGCAACACAGTACCTTATGCGGGAAATTAGTATTTTTTGTAGATCATCATATAGCCTAATGTGTTTCTCACATTATTTTTGTGGGTGGAGCTTGGTTCCTCTAGGGGGTGTCCGGGGCCTTGCCCCCCCGGAAGAAATTTTTGTACATTTTAAAGATAAATTCAGTCATCTGGTGCACTTTGAGTCACCCGAATCCACTGTTCAAAATAAATAATCCACCCGCAAACCGCCCTTAGATATCTGCATCTGATCATCACATTACAATTATTCAAATTCTTAGTGTTAAGCATGATAATATGGTAACATATCACACTGAAGCAGGCTGATTTAAAATGAACATTCATTTAAAATAAAAGTTCTTCTATTGGCAAAATTACATTTCCTTAATAGCCTAAACTGAGGCTTTACTCCCTTCAAAATTAAATTGTCAATGTTTCATTACATCACTGTTCGAAAACACTAATTTTTTGTACCTTTTATAAAGGGCATTTTTCCCTTAATTTTATTAAATGTATGCTCCATCTTTCATTTCAAATTCTTAAATTTGATCAATATATTCAATAAAAAATAAAAACACACGTGTCCCGGCCAGTCCATAGACAGTATAAGAAGGGCCAGTCTATGGTCCCTGGCAAGCTACTCGAGCCCTGATATGTTCCCCTTGATGGGTTTTCCCTGAAGAGAATAACGTTGTTGAAAATGAAAGTAAAAGAGTCACGCACATTCATTGTGTTTTACCGTGATGAGAGTTCCATGTCTTTATTAAACTCAACACATTATAATGATTTATTTGTCATCCACCCTCGATTAATTGGAATGGAATGTTTGTATTACTTGGCCCGCCCGACCCGCGGATTATCCGCGATCCCCGCAGCACTATCGGCAAACTATACAGTTTGAGAATGGACACAAGCGGTAACAGCAACAGAACCGTCACGGTGGGAATTGGGAAAAGTGTATCTGACCATGTGACTGTCTGTCCGAGTTTTGTCGCGAGCCGGAGGCAGCACGGAATTTGACGGAGGCGGCCGCCTCATAATTCTCTATGCAGGAATAACCCTGAATGTAACGCGTAAATGCACTTAACTAGTGTAAATCAAGCAAGCTAGTATAGGCCATGAAGTGTTGGCGAAATAACACATTAGGGGACCAGAGTGAATATGGAATTTTTTCCAGAAAACTTATTGCACAAAATAAATTCAAGCACTTTCAAGGGCATACTATGTATGTTTATTTTCAAAAACTTTCCAGGGCCTTGAAAACATTTTTTCAGATTCACAAACTTTCAAGGATTTCAAGGACCCGTGGGAACCCTGGATAAACCTACCTTTACAATAACTCTATAAGACATTTTGGTCCGAACTAGTGGTCGACCAATATATATCGCCCAGTATTTGGCTTAGTTACTATTAGTTTACTGTCTTTGTTTAGGCTAACAGTTCAGAAAAAGGTTGAATAAAGAAAGCAATAAATGAAAAGTATTACAGCACTTGCATTCCATTATTCATAATAGAAAGGCCACCGCTATAATACTTTCTCATATTCATCCCTGTGAATTGGATTTGGACAGGAGATTTCTGCTGTCACTGGACAAACATGAGCAACAATCTTTAAATTCTTGATTTTAAACCATGCTGCTCTATATCCAGTTGGCCACTGTCATATTCACTGTGTAGGCTACCTGTTCTTTATTTGAGAAAATATGATTTCCAGTGGACAGACTTACAAGATTTACTTCCTTTTTGTCCATGCTTTTTAAAATGTCTTTATTTGAGAAAAATCCTATAGTACTACAGAATCAAGAAGATGCTCCTTCAATCTTTTATTTCACAGGTTTCAATTTTTCTGCATATTGATTCATTCACAAATGATGCAGTTCTAATTTAGTAAATATTATTTAAAATAAATATAAATGACTCTGCAGCATGTGCTATGTACTATCTTAAAAAAAAAAAAAAAAAAACTAAATAGTGTAATATTATAACAGCTTTCTATCCCTGCTCTCTAATATATCGTCAGTCATTGGCAATCAAAAAATTGTAAGTCTATTGGTTGACCATTGTGCAATATACACACAATGTGAAATATTTAACAATGTGAAACCTGCAGAGGCAGAAGGAGGGGGTTCGACCAAGCAATCGAACCAAGTCTGAAACCAGCTTAATAAAACCAATAATGAAATCAATACCAAAAAACATAGCAATTCCAATTTCAATGACAGCTCAAAAGCAAAAGCCAGGTCCATCTGTGAAAACACATCATAGAGCTGTAAAATAACCACTGTGCTGTATAATCCTCTCTCACCCATAACACAATTAGGCTGGTTAATGCACATCAGTGGGAGTTTAGCTCAACAAGGATTTGCTGTGTGCAACAGAACAGCTCTGTGGGGGCACAACTGCTTGAATAGCACTTCAGAGCAAACTAGCAGAGGAATGTGATGTGAGTCCTTTATTTGAGCGTCTGAAGAACAGGACACCAAACATAACATGTAAACAAAGTCAGCTTCTTCTCGTGACCGCGATTGCTTTATGCTAACAATAACATAATGGCGATCAAAGACCCATACAAGTGTGTACTTCAATTGCAATTCAGGTTAAATGTGCTCTGGATGTTTCTTACCACATGTTTTAATAATTGCTGCCATCTCATCCCAGTGGTTGTGACAGTTCTCCCACAGGAAATGAGTAGCATGTTGCTCAAAATCCAAAACACTGTTCAAATCCAAAACATTAGCATAGACTCCCAGTTGTCAATGGCAGAAATGAACTAAAACATAGTGAGAATAAGCAAAAGGACTGTGAGTACATTTTCATTCTAGGCATATAGTGGCCACAAAATATATTTGCACACTTGGTTCGTGTCATACATAACTGGATGAATTGCATTATACTGCATATTATGCATTGTATTATAACAAATATCAAACCAAGTGGAATTTATTTTAAATAAAGCCAGCACAAGGACACTTTTTTGTTGGACTTTAAATTAAGAATGATGGACATGAACGTTTGACAACCAGAAGATGGTTGAATAATATTTGTATTTATACACAAAACACTGAATATAAAATTCAGCGCTACTATACATCAGATCTGATGCCATAACTGTACCATGGTGCAACTACAGTAATGTTTAGTAAGGGTAATTCAAATAGTTTATGATAATTAAATAAAAGAGGAAATTCAAAGGATCTTTCCCAAATCCCAATCATTGTTCAATGGGATGACCAATTTCCTTATGCACAAAGCCCTTCTCAGCATTCCTCCACAATGCACATGTGACACAATCTGACAGAATAACATTACATACTAATAATATGCGATTGTTCGAACTGGTCAATGTGAATAAACCGCAGTTTATCTGGTCCCTTATCGTACCGCTGTTGTCAAAAGTTTAAGAAGAGTGACGGGCGACTCTTTCTTTGATTTCAGATATAACACAAACTCACACATCCATAATCACCACAAATAACATTTACTGACAGTTGACAAACTGCAGAACACATTTTATAGGCTTACTGAACATGTTCATTGGCTTTCCTGTGCTTGTGGGACGTTAGCCGCTGCTAGCGCTGCACTGCTAATGCTGCCTGGCCTTTTCCTTTGGAAAAACAGCAAAGGAATTGAATACAAACGCGCATAACCGAGACTCGCGGCACACTAGACGTCATTTACGTGAGAAAAAAATTGCGTATGAGATAGAATAGTTCATTGGCTTACTGTAATGGTGTATTGTGGTATTTGTCCTTGTTTCCTGATTCCTCGGTATTCCTCTTTTCTTTGACTGGGGTTGGAGGAGTTGAGTTGGGATTCGGGAGGGGTTTCCGCTCACTCCAGTGCTACCACAGGCTTATGACGTTTACCGCACGACCCTCCGAGCCCTGCAACAATGTGTATGTGTCTGTGCGTGTGTGTGGTCAAGAATGAGTATTACTGCATTTACTGTATATATTTCAAAGTAGAAGACAGACAGGTGTTCATTTTGGTCATTGACACGAGGGGTGTGGAGGAGTAGGAGGCTGCTGCAGAACGGTTCTTGTCGAGATACACGACTGCTGAAGTGATTGAACATCCTAGTTTTATACACTTTCGAAACACTTAACTTTAAGAGAGAACCAGTCACTCCCTCATACTCAGTGAGTTGAGATTAAATGGATGCTCAGCAGATGTCTGTCTGTCTGGGACACCAAATATCCGTAGTCTGTTTTCAGAGTAATTATAAAAATGTCCATTAGATGGTGCTGTTTCGCCTAGATGAACACATTCGTGGACTTTTTACCCTTACGAAAATTAACCAGTTAACCAAGTTAAACCATGGTTATTGTGGTTAAACTAATAGCCACAAATTAGCAATGGTATTTGTAGAACTGTGGTTATACTACAGATGGTAATCAGTCCGCCAAAAAACATGGTTCCCTTTTGATTTTGGTCACTTCGACATTGTGCCGGAATCTGACGCTTTGGGGAAATATCTTTCAAAAAGAAATACAGAAACCTCCTTGAATAACGCTGTTGTTCTACAACGGCCAATGGCACTCAAGCGTGCGAAATAGGGATGGGCTTGCTCCCTATATAAGGCAGCACTGAGCGACATTGCCTCATAATCTTACTCTTTCAAGAGAATGCATACAAGAAGCCTCTTTCAGTGTTTAGTCAGCCCCTATAGTAGACGACGCTTCTGCACCTATCCTCTTCAGCGTTCCGGTGAGTTCTTCGAGAACTTCCTAGATAACATTAAGCAAGTCTAGCAGCGCATGTGCGGGTTCCATGATCTCCCATCGAGCTCCCGATGGGGCATGACACTTGCATCTTCACGATATAGACAGCGCCCCGTCTCAGAGTGCCATTCTGTCTTGTACAGAGCCTAAATAGCTCCAATAGCTTGCTTACTTTACATAATCAGCCCTGCGCCCTAGCGGCGAGCTGTCATAAACAAAGTAGCCCTGAAATTATGGCTTATTACTGTATAAACACCGGCTAAGGCCTAGGACACACTAGACGATTTTCAAATCTTAACAGATTTTAAAACTGTTGTGAGACCGCAGTTCTCAAGGGTAGGGCAGTTTGAACCGATTTTCAGCATTATAATCCTCCGAATGCACACTCTAAAAGAGTCATTCGGACCGCGAGACCACACACCTGTCGATTGTAGTAACATTTCCACAGTGAGACGAGATCTCACGGAGACTCGCAAGATCAAACGTGACTTGAGAAGAAAAACAAATGGAGGACGATCAACGTCATCAGCTGGTTCTCCTGGTGGGAAGGAAAACAAAGGAGAAAAAAATAATATGAGTGATCTTCTTTCTTAATACTCCACTTTCGTGGCATGTTTGTGCCTGTCAAGTTTCAGCTATACAGACACGCAACATCTGGTTGGTGAAGCTTGCCTGCTCTCATTGGCTATCGTGGGTATCACGTCAGAGGCAGCTTGATCAAGAGTCGGTGCTGCTGTTTTCATTAGGACATGTAGTGTTGCTTACACTAACCTCTACATACATCTGTGCTGCCGCCGTTCATAGCCTTTTCATGATATAGCAACGGCTGTTGATGCTGTTCTCTTGAGGGAGTGTATAGTGCTACTTGCGCTTTTTGCTGTATACCAGCATTGTCGCCGTTCATAGCTTTTTCATGATAAACCACAGCTGTATTGCTGCTTCCGTAAGGGTGTGTACTGCTGCTTTCGTTAAAGCCAGCTGTAAAATCCATACATCTGTTCAGACTGTCTCACGTTTCCCTGCATGTTGGGCAACGGAGCCGATAGTCTTTTGCCATGACTATGCCTTTCCAATTAAGAAATGCAATAAAGTCAAAACACAGTGTGCCACTCGCTTACATAGTAAAGCAGCACCTTGCTTCAAGCAGCAGACTGTTCTGTACTGAGCAAAAGTTGCTTCAGCTTCTGTCCAGACGCTGCCAGTTCATGGCAGGCTCTGCCGGGCATCTAGACTATGTAAAAATTACAGTGATAAGTGGATGTGCGCTACAGTTTATTCGCAGACCTCCACGTTCCAACAGCGTTATTTCTGTTGTATCAGCTCAAAGCACCCCATGAGCAGAATTTCACACTTCTCACGAAATGCAAGATAAAGGTAGTGCCTCTCTAGGATCTGTGCTTCTAAGTGTTCGACCAGGTCCGGTACCTAGCAATACCATGACGAGGGTGACTCAGCAAGGTCCACTTGCAATGACTGTGTGTGTGTGTGTGTGTGTGTGTGTGTGTGTGTGTGTGTGTGTGTGTGTGTGTGTGTGTGTTTCAGAGAAGCTGGTTCTCTGACAGAGTTAGCTGTCTTACTGTACACTGCATAATCAGAAAGCCTCCCATCACAGGCACTTCCTGAGTTTTGCCTTCGAACTGACAAAGTATATTAATTTGCAGTTCTGTCCTTCAGCGTGTCACACACATCCACAAAGTGTGTAGATACATCACAACCTCTGCAGAGCGCAAAACAGGGTTTTACAGTCGTTATTTTCTGTTTCCTAAGAAGGATGGCGGACTCCGCCCCATTCTAGACCTAAGGCGGCTAAACCGCGCTTTATCAAAACGTTCATTCAAATTGATCACACTGAAACAGATCCTTTGGCATTTTCGCCCTGGGGACTGTTTTGAAAGATGCATATTAACATATTCAGATAGCCCCTTGACACAGACGCTCTCTGAGATTTGCATTCAAAGGCATATCATGCACATTCACAAGATACATGAACGCTCTTTGATTCTCTCCCCTCTTTGATTGATTGTGTGTTCTGAACTACCTCGGCGATTGGGTGGTTCTTGTTCATTCACCGAATGCGTTGAACAGCCACAAGCGTGTGATCATCAAGCACCTTCATTGCTTGGGTCTTACGGTAAACATTTGCACAAAAAAAAACATGCACTCACAATGTTTGAATTACGGAAAACCATCCCTTTGAAATGCTTCAAGGAATACTATGGGTGATAGCTGCAGCTGTGACAGTTAATAGACTGGCTGAAAGACTGTGTTCTGTTTCATGCTTGGCACACTGGTCTGCTGCGCATCCTGGTAAGCTGCAAATAGATGCAATGGCCCCTTGGTAAAGTACAACTATGTAAGAACGAGGCGTAACAGTGTGACTGTTTCATCAGACTATGGTGGCATGCATAAATCATCAAGGAGGTATCAACTCGCATCCCCTGCTGAAGCTCGCAACAAGTCTTCTGTTGTGGGCAGATCAACATATCCTGTCTATTCAAGCTGTCCACGTCCCTGGCTGTTTGAAGTGCGGGCTCAGACATGCTGTCGAGAGGAGGAGGAGTCCTAGTAGAATGGAGACTACACCCTCTGACATTGAAAATGGTTTGGAACATTTTCGGCCCAGCAGAAGTGGATCAGTTTGCGTCAACAGAGAACACTCACTGTGCTGTTCTTTTCTCTAACAGGTTGCCCCTCACTGAAGCCCTTTATTGTGAAGCCCACTGCTGGCCAAAAACATGGCCAAAAACTTCACTTGCTGAACTACTGCTATGCCTGGAGCAGGAGCAAAAAAGCCTTGAGGCCGACACAAGTGGTTTCCTCTATCTGGTGAGCTTCACACATTATCCCTGTGCGCAACAAAGGCTCGCCTGCCCGGTGTGGGTCCTCAGGAATCTTTTGCTGAGCTCGTTGAGTGAGTGCTGGTGTGCAACGATTCCCCGTTCACCGTCTGCCCCGCCAAGAACTCACCAGGCCCGCTCCGACTCCAGCACCGCCAGAGACCACCCATTCACCACCAGCAAACAACCCAACAGAGATGGTTTTAGAGCCCACCGCAGACCAGGTAGACCGGCCTGCCATGATCGATGAGCCTGATCCACGAGCCTGATCCACCGTGCGTCGCAGAAGGAGTGATAGTGGAGTTCGAATGTATATGCACTGTGGATGGCATGGTTAAAACCTCTGGAGGTTCATTTGAGGAACTGATGGACATTTTCGAGGAGGATATAAAAGACTAGTTTCGGGAGGTATCTCCAGCACCCCCTGTATCTCCAGAATGCCCACCCAGCCTCCCTCTCCCACCTCCTCTAACAGCCAGTTCCTCGACCCCACCCCTGCTGGTATCCTTCAGCCCCTCTACATCTCCTACATCATGTGTGGATTTGCCTCAGTGCTTCAGGCAACCAGCCTGGCTCAATCCCCTGGCTCCGCCTCCAGCCTCTGTGCCCTTCGCTCCATCGTGGCCTGTTTCACACTCAGCTCCACTGGAAACCATCAGCCATACGGCTCCACCAGACTCCCTTGTTTTTCCAGCTCTGCCTTGGTCAGGCGTCAACCTGCCTGCGCCTTCGGCTCTGTCTGGCTCCACCTTCAAACTCGGTCCCACCGGCTCTGCCTCTGTCCTCTGGTTCCCTGGTTACTCCTCCGATGCTCGTCACCGCGCTCCACCTCGGTCTCCAGTACCATCGGTTTCGTGTGGGCTCATCGGCCTGTCATCTCCACCAGTGTCTCCATCTTCGGCAGCTCCATCTCCCCAGGGTGCCTTCCATCAAGTTGCCACCATGGCTCCTCCCGCCTTCGACTCCGCCCTGGGGCCTCGTCTTGGCTGGTCTCTGGAGCATCATCTGGCTCCTCCTGCTCCTGGCTCATCCCACCATCCACTCCCTCATGGACTGTCATTTTTGCCCTGGACTCTTTTTCTTTTTCCTTTGCTCTATGCCCTCTTCCAGAGCCTCCGCCCTCCCTCCTCAGTTGGACTGCTTACTGCACGAGGACACGCCTTCCCGGGAGGGGGCAAACTGTTACATGTATGGTCCGTCTCCTGTGTTTCATTGTGTTTTTGGTTCTGCCCTGTGACCTAGTGTTCCTCAGTCTGGTTAATTAGTCACCTACTAATCATCTCATTAGTTTCTTTTGTTTTCTCTGTGCATCCTCATTTATATTAGTGTTTGGTTGTGCTTTCCTGTATTCTCCTGCTATTTTTTGTTATTAAAACCTGTTCCCTTTGGATTCTTCTTCTTCGTGCACTTATTACAACCAACTCGTAACAGTAATATAAATACACTTTAGAATCAATAGATAAAATAAAAAAATGACTACATGTGAGCATACATGTTCAAATCTCTGTATACCTATATTATCAACTATATTTAACTTCATAACTTTCACTTGCACTGATATAGTAAGATAGAAGAGAGAAGTGAATCGCGCTAACTATCTTGTGAGAAGTGAATTGCAGTTTTGCTTGTTTCAAGGCATGTGATTGGCTATTTGCTAATGATGTAATGTCACACATTCATGTGCATGTGCTCCATGAACTCAGGGTCAAAGCCTGAGTTTGATTGATTGATTGATTTTATTTGACCACTTAAATATAAAAAAAAATATATGAAAACAGTACTCTGTATCATACATTAAAATACATAAATAGCCAGGGATAACACAATAAAGCCCAAAGACTTATTTCCATTGTGGTCCCTATAAGGGCAAGGGGAAAGGACAAGTTACAGCAATTCACACATCAATCATTTTTCATACATTAAACAAATTCATTCATATTATACAGAAAAATATACAATAATAATAGACTATAATATAATAAAAATTATGATTGGCATCTAAGCCATACTTTCAAACCCTGTTTAAAACTGCCTATGCTTCGAACTGTCTTTAGTGTACCAGGTAACCGGTTCCAAAGGATAGTTCCAGCATAAAGAAAAGACTGTTTGCCCAGATTAGTATTAAATCTGGGGGGTACAAAATCTGTTGAGCTACCCCTAGTGGAGTAACTATGACCTTCACTTACTCTTTTAAAATAATTTCTAAAATATTTGGGAACATCTCCATTAACAATTTTATGTACCATACCCAGCTGCATCTGAGACACGCGATCCTCAACTTCCAACCATCCCACTCTTTCAAAGTGGGAAGATTCCAGATGAGTTCTTATGGGAAGGTCTAAAATTAGCCTTATTAATTTATTTTGAGACGTCTGAAGCCTATGTTTCAGGTTCCCTGTGACACCATTGTACCATGATCCACATGCGTAATCAAAAAATGGCTGAATTAAAGCTCCTGCCAGAATAAGCTTTGTTTTTTCATCCAAAAACTTTGATATTCTGGCCAAAAAACGGACTCTCTGATTTACTTTAGTAATTACCTTACGGGCCTGATCTACTCCAGATAAATTGCAATCTAACATACATCCAAGATAACTGATTGATTCCTTGGCAGTAATTACAATATCTCCAGCTAAGACCTTAAAACTGGAGGCTTTCTTTAACTTTATCTTTGTTCCGAACAATATGGATTCAGTTTTCCCTAAGTTAAGTGATAATCTGTTATCAGCCATCCACATGCTAATATTTAGAAGTGCTGAGCTAAGTTTGTTTTCAATCATATTTTTATCCTTGTGAGAAACAACCATCGCAGAATCATCTGCATATAAAAAAAGACTGCATGAACAAGCAGACTTTAGATCATTTATATACAGTAAAAAGAATGGCAGTGAAAGTTAATTATCAGTGGGTGCTTCTCAATATCCCTCCTCGTTTCCTCGCTAATCCGTCCTCCATCCTATGACCCGGAAACCGATTGAGCTCAGCCATATTGAAGGACATCTCAGTTCTCTAATTGCACCGCAAGGAGGCGAGGAACAAGGAGTGAGGAAGCTTCCAGAGGAGTTATGAGCGAGGATGCACAGGTGTATCCTATGCGGAAGTCTTTCTTGTCGAGAAACCTGACGCATGTATAAATTCTCCTCCCCCTTCACATCTGTCACAATAATATTAATTTATGCGTTATCTTTGCAGTTTAAATAAATCATATATCACACATATATCAAAAGGGCATCTTGCTTTATCTTTATTATTTATTAATTTCTTAAATAACAAAACTTTAAGATTTTAGATCCTTTGAGTGCAGCTAATGAAGCAGTGAAGTGATGCTCGAGTAATCAAGAATTTTCCAATATACAAATAAGCTTTCCTTTGATTCCTCCGTCCTCAATTTGTTTCCTTGCAGCCTTCCCTCACATCCTACAGGGGGTGGAGCTGAGAAGCGAGGAAAGGAAATGAGGATGCACAAATAAGAATTGAGAAGCACCCAGTGTCATGGTACCCACAAACCTGATTGGATTGGTTTGGTTTTGTCAATTCAAAACTAATCCCATAACCCTGAGTTTGTTCAACAACAATCATGGAACGAGCACCAGGGAACATGAAGGTCAGATATACAAGAATACAGAAAACAAACTAACATAGCAAACACTGGGGCTTACAGAGCTAACAAGACACGGGTGAGTGTCTTTGGGAGTATTGAAGGGGAACTAAAAGAACTACAAATCAGAAACAGGAAACTAAATCAAGCCTAAAAATCCAGACAATAAACAAGTAACAAATTTAATAATTTAATCATTTGGTTAATTTTTGTTAAAGGTTTAGTAATTGTGTTGTGTTTTCCATTTTTCTTAAATATCTCTATATAGTTTTGATTACGCTTTATTTAACTTGAGCTACTTTAGTACTTAAATTAAAAGGAATAGTTCACTTAAAAATAAAAATTCTATCATCATTTACTCACCCACAATTTGTTTATGACATGCTAAAGCTCGCCCGCCTGTTTACATTATTGATTAAGGTAGTTTGTGACGTAAGAAACAACAGCGATTTCAAACAGCGTTTTTGAGACTGTCTAGTTCACTGCAGTTACTAAGTTACAGAAAATACTCAGCAATGGTGTTTACTTATGAATTTGCACATGGTTTAAGCATATTAAAAACACCACATAGACATATAAACAACATTAAAAACTTGAAGTTAATAACAAATTACTATATAAGGACTACAACTGTTTTCATTAGCCAAGTATGTAAACTCACATCATTAGGCTATAGCGAAAATAAAATAAAAAATCCTAACAGTTACAATAGGTCTTGAACCCCTATTATGTTTTCATTAGGCTATTTAAAAACAGTGAGTGCAAAGTTTTATCGACATCCTGTGGACATCCTGTGTCCCCTAACGGTAGAGTGAAATTATGACACGCTACTAGTCTCGTGCAGTCACGTGATTGTCATCAGCGGTCCAGTGTGACGCTAGTCAGCTGACGTTCAGTCGACCTTCCACTGCAGGAGATACGGACAACCAAACATCTCCATCCGCAGTGTTTCAAATATTCCCCTTACTGAAGTATGGCGAGCCAGTCTCAGGGCATCCAGCAGCTGCTGCAGGCTGAGAAACGAGCCGCAGAAAAGGTCGCTGAAGCCCGTAAAAGTAAGTAACGTTAGTCGTTTTGCTTGTCAACGCTACAGACAGACGCTTAGCTAACATGCTAACTGCCCAGCAAATCATTAGCCTGTAAAATAACATCGGGGTATATGAACGAATTAGGTGTATGAAATAAAATGACATATCTCTTATTATTATATCATATTATTTCCATTGTCGACCAAATGGAAATGTTTACCGTTTTTTTCTTCTTCTCTGTCGTGTGACAGGCTGCTCGATAGAAAAGCCTGTATAATGGATTTTACACCATTGGTTGACATTTACCTTAAGTATTCATTATGGCTCATTCAATTTACACCGATGATGTTTGTAAAGGTTTAAAACACAAAGTAAATACGGCATCACCACATTTTAGCCTTTGAAATCAGATGTGACCTCTTCACTCTGTTGAGGAATTTTGCACATTTCTGTTGTTATTCATGTTAGAGATTTCAGGATGGTTCTTTATTATAGTGAAGGAAATAATGACTGTAGGTGTACTAAATATCTTTACCGGAGTGTGACATTGACTCACTGGACATTCACTCAGTTCCTGTTTTTATAGAGATTTTCTGCTGGTGGCTCTTATTTCCCATATACAAGAGAGGAATTTCCCTGTTAGAGCAATATTTGACTGCATTATAATTTTTTTCCTCTCTGTGTAGTCTATACAGTTATGGCACTGATATGAATGTATTATTATGAGCATTGTGTATGTTTTTTCAATAGGGAAGAATCGGCGTCTGAAGCAGGCCAAAGAGGAGGCGCAGGCCGAGATTGAGCAGTACCGTCTGCAAAGGGAGAAAGAGTTTAAGACAAAGGAGGCTGCGGTGAGAATTATACATTTTATGATTCAAGGATCCATCTGTTTTCTTATCAGTATTTCTGTATTTACCTGGGTGAAATCTTGTCAAAAGATATTTCAGTGTTGTGCTTTGAGCAATGCTTCAAGACCCTGACCAATTTTCTGCCCTAGGCAAGATTTTACCTGATGCCCCATGTATCACAGCCTATTTCACACCGTCATTGTGTTCATGATTATTTAGCTTATTAGATTATTTATATATAAATATACACACACACATATATATATACACACATACACACACACACATTACAGCCTAAACACAAATAGCAAGAGCATTACATCTAGCATTCAAGTCAAGTCCCAATTATCTTTATAGTGCTTTAATAGATTTAATGTGAAATTTACATAAAACTTTGCTATTTTTAATAAACCTGTATATAAATATCATTACTAATTTTGGCAAATAAATAAAAAAAATGCCATATATCCCCCCCAAAACTTCACAACTGTAGAGTAAAACATTAATTAAAAAAATGCGTCTAAAAACTGACATGATTGTTACAAAATCACACAGTCTGCGGTCTCTGGAGAACTCAGAACAACTGCATAAAGTTTAAGGTAAAAATAACTGCCATTAAATTATAGTATCTTACTACTATGCAATTAGATAAACTGTTCATCACTTTACCTCTGTCTTTATCCCCTTTTATCCACTTCTCTTCTTTTTGCCACTGTATCTATCGCAGACTATATTGCTAATTTATAATGTGTCATGTAAATTCGGCCATCCGTTACAATCAGGAACTTTCACCGCGTCTAGACCTGGCGCGAGCTGCCAGGCGGGGGAGCCTGAGTGTGTTAAGCGCCCTCAAACAAAAGCAATGCTGTCTACATTGGATGCGGCGAGAGGCGACGCTACACAACAAATTACTAACAACTGATCGCGCGCTCTCTGTTTCTGACGCACTTCAAGCACTCGCTAGGCGGGGGAAGATTGATGTGCCGGACCGAGTCGGGGGGTTTAGGAAAGGTTTTGTGGAGGGTTTTTTTGTTTAGTTTTTTGCTTTATTTGGTAGTATTCATTCATAATTAATTTCAAATTAATGGTTTTAAAATAGTATTATTAAAAACATATAAATAAATAAAATTCACTCGCATTTGCCTATGCCGCGGGCCGGCCCTGCTTCAAGTGTCTGGTTATTGGCAGTTATAATGTCTTGCTGTTATAATTTCAAAACTTCCACCGTTTTATTGACGTCCATATTGTCCAATAGTTGGGTTCCGGGAGTCAAATCCTACTCGTTTTCTCCATAAGGGAATAGATTTTTTTTAATGATAACTTTTAAACCTTTAAAGACAGATCTATGAGCTATGAGAATGTTAACAGATGGCATATGCTTTTGTTGAAGCCATCAGTACAAATTATTCAAAAAATATTTTGTTTAACATTGTAATTCCTGGTGAAAAACTCCCATCTTAAAATAAAGCAATGAGCTAATGTGTTTTACTTGGCCACCTTACACCTGGTAAAATCAGTGTGATACACACCTTTAAGTTATTGCTTTTACAACATTGTTCAATAAATAAGTACATTAAACAAATCCTCTGCAGTTCCATCATGGACCCCTAGGGGTCACACATCTTCTTGCGAAACCCTTACAGATCCAAATACCACCATACTGTAATTGAAAGAAACATACTTGTGCATTAGTATCAGTTCTGAATACAACTGTTGCATAAAGTTAATGTCCCATCGTATGGTCCTGCAGGCACTAGGGTCCCATGGAAACTCTGCTGTAGAGGTGGATAAGGAGACCATTGATAAGATGAAACACATCCAGGGCAGTTTTCAGCAGAACAAGGAGGCTGTGGTTGGCAACCTGCTGAAGATGGTGTGCGACATTAAGCCAGAGATCCACGCCAATTACCGCGTCGCTGGATAAAGCGCTCTGTCCAACCACCACATCCGTTACAATCTCTAAAGGCCCACAGAGCACTGAGACAAAGACCGCTACTGGACATATCACATGTTACAATCATAATAATAGCAATCGCTGGACTACACTGCTTAATGAAACACTTCTTATCTGTTTTGCAACACATTTCCTGCGATTTTAAAAAGATATTCATTGATACATATACCAATCAAGGGTCTTGTACTTCACACACACATTCCTGCAGTGTTTTTCATTTATTTATCTTTGATATAATCCAATGCAAGTCTTTGTCTCAGCTCTCTTGGTTAACTGTAGTATTGTCTGGTTTATCAGAGTGAGCTTCTTTCTTTGTGAATTATGATACCTTTAAATGTTTGTATGATTGTCTGTATCTTGATGCTATGTTCTTAATTTATAAGTAATCAGATGTTATTGTTTTATCTAATTGATGTATACACAGTTTAAATTTTTTTCAACAGCTTTTTTTGTGACAAAGCTCATTGTCTCATACCATTATCTTAATGTAGTAATAGTAATTAAATTAGCTCCACAATTCCTCCCTGCGCTCTTGTTCTGTAAATGTAGGTGGCATTCCTGTATTTGAACCTGCTGTGAAAATGTAATAAATGTGTACAAATGGATCCAGACTATGTTTTCCATGTGAATTTGTTCCACTTGTTTTTCTAGAACAATGCGGATAGATCACATTTAGTGAATGTTGCTTAATCTACTCTGGATCTAAGTTACGTTTTTAATAAATTCAGATGGCAAGAGTGATGGTTAAACGCTTTTGACTGCCAGATGCCGCTCATTCTTCACAATTTATTTATTCTCGAGAACCAATTTACTATTTGAAGACTTCAGATGCAAAAACATCCAAGTTCGTCAGACATTTTTCTTTTAAATTAGAATTTTTATCAGGCTCCTATGCTTAGGTTCAGTAATTTCACTTTGATGGCAATGAAAAGGTTACTATTTATTTAAATGCCTTATTTTCTAAAAATGGCACTGATAAAAACAAAAATGCTCAAAAGTAAAATGGCAGACGGACTTAGGGGATTTTGCATGTTAAGTCTTCATTTATAAAATAATAACGTGTTCATAAACTTAATACTTTAGATGGCTTCACAACACGATATTATATTGATTCTTTACGGAGAAAGATCAGGCACACTTTTCCCGAAGAGCTTTAATAAAAAGCTAAATTCTGTTTCCAAATCTATATTTTATAATCTAAACAAATTAATAAATCGCTACATTTCTTCTTTTTTTAGCTTAATTTTTTTCAGTGATGTTAAATTATTTTGACTCCATGACACATTTAGAGTAATGAAATTATGAATTATTCATTATTAGTAAACGCACAGGCTATATGTACATATTCACCCCAAAAAAACACTTGAAAACGTAAATAAAGACCCTCATAAATCTTCGTCAACATCATGAAACATCATGCATAAATTTGCCATGTGGCAACGGAAGTACGGAAAGCCATAGTACTGTAGTGAATATGCCACAAAAGGCCCCGGAAGCTTGTATTTCTATTGAATGCGGTTGAAATCTTTTCAAAATACTTGGTTTTTAAATTCTCTTTATTTTTCATTCTCAAACCAATGGTCAATCCATTCTTGTGAATCAGTGTTTGAATATATGGATGGAAACGTTTTTTTTTTCTTCTGAATTATTCTTTTCATTTTATTGTATTATTAAGTTTCTTTACCAAGGTAGCAACTGAGAACAAGCTTTGATGTTTTTGTGTGTTTTAAAATAATACGAATTGATTAAAACATGTTAAAAAAAAATACCAAGAAGAATAACAAATTGAATTGTGTGTGTCTGTGTTTTTATTTTATTTTATTTGACCTACTAGTAAAGAACATGCTAATAAACAAAATGTTCACTCGGAGAAGAAGGGACTTTTATTGTGGATTAGATTCAGTTTTATAGCTGACTTCACTGGAATCTCTCCTCCACTCGTCAGAAGAAACAGAGCAAAGATTAGTTCATTTAATCTTGTACCAAAACTGATGATCAACAGTGAATATCAAAGTCACTAAAGGAACCCGTGGACAGATTCGTCGCATGTTGTCGAGGTGAGGTTTACGTGACTCTGCAGCTCTGTGGGGTAGTTTAGCCTGTAATCTCTGTTGCTGTGACCTCTGAGAAGACATAATTCAGCTCTTTTAGTATCTACATCAGGTAATAAAGCATCGAGGCAGCTGGGTTATACTATACTTTCAAAAGAGTTGTGTTTGCGGGTCATGCAGGTCATTCGTGATTATCATGCTCACTAATTTCACTTTCACAGAGTCATAAACTGATATGAAACTGCTATCCTGAAGCATAATTAACTGTGATCACTTTAGTTTTAGAGTGCCCTTGAACACCATTTAAAGCTAAAAATTAAAGGATTACCTCACCCAAAAATTAAAACAGTCATAATGTGCTGTCCATCATGTTCTTCAAATCCGTACGACTTTCTATCTCAGCATGTCCTGCTGTTCATTAAAATTACTTTTTTTTTTAATATATATATATATATATATATATATGTAACGTTACTAATATAGTATTTATTAATATTTTGAATTGTTTTGTTTCATTATTATTATTTAATTTATTTTAAAATAATTTATTCCGTTTTCTTTCTAATTTTAGTTTATTTTGCTATATGGATTTTTTTTATTATTTAGATTTTTATTTAGATTTTTTTATAGCAGTTTTAGTAATTTTAGTACTTATTTAATTTTTATTTAATTATTTTTAATATTATTTATTTTACTTTATTTTAGCCTTAGTTAAGTTTATGAAACCTGTTTTTAATAGTTTTAGTTCATAATAACAACAACACTGTTTCAGGGTTTTTTGCAGAAAGCAGTAAATCCAAATGCAGCTTATGGTTATGTAAATGCATACACAACATTCTTAAATTTTGAGTGTGCATGTGTGTGTGAAAAAGCCTGGATAAATAATGTAACAAGAAGGTAGGGGGAAAAGCTGTTTACTGAGCTGAGGTTAGGGGTTAGGAGCCCACTGCGAACACAATGCAATGTAAACATGAATGCTGCTTTTGCTTAAGCAGCTTTCGTGCAATAACTGTTTCCTGGTGTTCATGTAAACCAGTGGTTCTCAATCTTTTTTTACTTCAAGGCCCCCCGTTGTCCACAACAATATTCAAAAGCCCCATGACTTTTCCAGTTGTTTGTGATTTACTGGATGAGGATTAAAGACAAGGATTTATGAAAATATTTGTACACACAATTAGAGCTGCACGATTCTGGATAAATTGAGAATCACAATTTTATTTAGTTTAAAATAGAGATCACGACTCTCCCATGATTCTGAACAGACTACTAAACAAAATAACGATGTTATGACAACATTGTAATTGCTGCAGTCTATAAAAAAAAAAAAAAAATCAATTTAAAAGCTATTTAGTTACTATGAATTATTATTTTTTTAAATAACCAATTCATATTCAGTTGTGTCATTACTCAATGGATCAGCATTTCTGAACAAATATCTTTAATGAATGATTCAATGCCATGCTCATGAAGACTTCACTTGTTTCATTACTGGATTTATCAGTGTTTTTGAACGAATCTCTTGAATACATATTTTAACAGTCACTTGTCGCCACCTACTGGTTTAACAATGTCATTTATACGGTCTTTATTTGAAGCGTCAGGTTAGTTTAAAAATAGTGATTTCCTCTATTTTGATCGTTACCGCAGACATCAGTGCTTATAACTTAGCTATAAACTTTTATCCTAGTACTTTTGTAATAACTGGAATTATTTTAACAGAAATCTGATATTTGAAAGGTTTAATAGACATAGTCGAATCATTGTCATTGATGAATAAGTTCACAAGGGGGTTTGAATCGAGATTGCGATCTTTTAACGATTAATCATGCAGTTCTACTCACAATTTCTCCCCGATAAAATATTTTAGAGCTTGGCATTACTAAAATATATATATATATATATATATATATATATATATATATATATATTTATAACATAAAATGCTAGCGAAGCTTGTTTCCGTCACTGAATACAAAAATAAAAAATGAAATTGCGACTTTTTATCTTTTTCAAAAAAGTCACAATTGCGAAAAAAATAAAGTCAGATTTATTTTTAGAAAGTCAGATTTGTAAGATATAAACTCCCAATTGCGAATTTATATCTCATAATTCTGACATAATAACTGTCATTTGCGAGTTTATATTTTGCAATAGTGAGGAAAAAAGGTAGAATTGTGTGAGAGATTTTTTTTTTTTTTTTTTTTTATTCTGTGGCGGAAACAAGCTTCCATAAAATGCCCAGGGGGTCATAAGATTTTATTAATGTACATTACCTTTTTCAGGTCTAGAAATATATCTCATATATAGATATATAAGACTGTGGGAACCCTGAATCTTCAAAGTAAAAACAGTTGTTGAGGGGTGAATTAAAATAAAAAATATTTTTAGCTTATTCGAATGCTTGTCTTGATTTAAATGATTTAAAAAGTGAATGGGGACTGAAACTGTGAATTTCCAAAATGCGCCATATAAGCATCGTAAAAGTAGGTCATATGACATACACAGTATTCGGTATTGTAGCTTTTTGATAGCTTTGTGCGAGGAACAGAGCGAAATTTAATCTTGACATCCAAATAGCAGCTTGCACATTCCTCTAAACTTCTCTTGTTTTCACTGGAAGGAAAAATTGTCCTTTGACATCATTGTTAGATATTCATTCTGTATATTCAATGGCTTGAGTAATGATGATAAACGAACAGAGAGCTGCACAACTATATAAGACTACAGTGGGGAAATAATCAACTTACTTTCGCATGACTTGAAACAACTTTTTTTTTTTTTTTTCTTCTTCTTCTAAGAGGAAGCTAGTATCAAAAGTAAGGGAAGGAAGGCCACTGGATTCAATGTGTGTGTTTATTTATAGGTTGATTGTTTTGCTGAACCAGAAAACCCAGGTATTGAAACCCGGCACCCTGGTCGGATGAGGTCCCATGCCATATTTGCTCTGCAGTTTTTTAAAGCTTTAGTAATACCACACATCTATTGGGTGATATATTAATTTTAAAAAAATTGTGTAATATGACTTGTGTTTGTTTGCTTGGTTTTATTGTATTTATATGATATTTGTATTTTTGCCGTGAAAATAGCCTTAGATGCTGACATGGCATTAAATAAAACTATCATCTATTGGGCAAAATATATTACTCTTGTGTAAACAGGTGTAAAGTACTTTGATTTGGATCTGTATGCAAGTGCACTAGCAGGTCAGGGTAACACAACACCTCGTTGTCTGTGTGACTTTGACTCTCTCAGATTAAAGCATCTAAAATGTCTCTCTTTAGACTGTCTGTGTTTCACAAACTCACTCTAGGGTGACTCCCCCAGTGTAAAGTGACTCATTTCATTGATAAAGACAGACCTAATTGTGCGACTTTATAGTCAGCTGGCTAAAGTTGGTAATAATTTGGATATAGTATATAAGATTCAATAAGCTTCAAAAACACCTAGAGCTTGACATTTAAACAAATATATAGATGATTTCACTCTTGTGTGATTATGATACTTATCAGGCCTATTAAAAATTCAAGCTTAAAATATGATGTTTTTTGGTTTACAAATGACCTAGCCATATTGCAATATGGTTTGAGTATTTCATCATACTGGTGTCCACGTTGGTTCCCTAAATAAACACTAGGGCTTTTATAAAACTGAAATGTGTTAGTTTCACTCACAACTTGGTTATTCTCAAATGAATGTCTGCCAGTGAAGTTTTGTTTCATTTTGATTTTAATCTCTGGCATTAATGCTCAAACCAGTTTTCACTCTTTTCTGATGCATTTAGTTCCTCTTTAGTCAGGTCTGAATCCTCTTAGGGTAAATCTCACAAAGAAATGTCCAGGTCACGTTCCACACAAAAAAACGAAAGAAGATTTTTTTTTTTTTTGGCATTTAAATTATATTTCCCCTTCTTTCTCATTACTGTAATATAAAAAATTTGAGATACAACATTATTGATATCTTGATGCATTTTTAAATTAAAATCATAAATCAAATGCACAAAAAAAATGAATATAAATACTGTGAAATCATTTTTTAAACAATACAATAAGTTTAGCTATTACAGTAGTTGTAATGAAAATGTCACAATGCAAAAAAAATTCATAATAGTCCTAAAAATAGGCTCTATTTTATCAGTATCAAGTCGGGATGAAATGTACGGAGGCCCTTAAGGGACATGGTGGTGAAATATAGAGCAAAAACAGACAGTTGAGAGGGTATTCATTGATGTCGGCTGGACTGAGTGGCAAAACGTCCTGCGACATGACTGGGTTTAATAGTGGAAACTAGATGAAAGTGAACGATTATCTTCTTAAATTAAAGGCAGCTGGACTCAACATTGTTCCTTAAGGTGATGATACACATGCAGAGCAACTTTTCGAGCAATGTTGCCGTCAACAGGCAACCAGATGAGACACAGGGCCCACGACCGATCTAAATGATCCAGATAGAAATGTATTGCCCATTTTCAATGGGAAAGTGCCCAAGCAACAATCGCTCGGCAAGATTGCCCAGCAACATTGCTCAAAAAGCTGCCGTGTATCGTCACCTTTAGAACATGCTAAAGAACAAGGGGGACTTAAATATATTTTGTAGAAACTTTTAAAGTTATCTGGATAACTGTCAGCTGTTGCCGTCAGACAAAACAAACTTACTTTGTGAGGAAAACTGTGCTTGTCTAACATTATCCAAATGAATGTTCTATCTTAATGAATGTTTTTAATAAACGTTGACAAAAACTACAGTTTGACTATACAGAATATAAGATGGTAAATATTTAAGTGAGTTGTCAGCACAGTATATAACCTAGGGTGTAACCTAAGTTTACCCCAAAATCCAACATGTCTGAACTCTGAACTCCAAATCCACATTTCTCTACCTGGATTCCAGTTGAACAAATCTATTTGAACATAGTCAACCGTGAAGCTCTTTCCCATTCTAGATGCGTTATGTTTTGATATTGCTTAACTGTATCATGTGTAATATTAAAATTAAGAACTCAATCAGGGGATTTTTTTGCCCCCATCCCTTGAATTTTTGACCCTGCTTATGATAATACAAATGTACAAAATACAAAAAGAAACCGCAGCAGCACATGTTAACCTGTTTCACCTTGCAAACGATCTCTGAAGTGTAGTCCACCACACACAACTTTTTCACGCTTGATCTGTTGACCGATGCATTTTGTGAAACGCGACTGAAATGGTTGCTCTGGTTAAACTGTCTCTTACAGTCGAGTTCAGATCTGCCTAGATCCAGTCAACGACTGGTGGACGTACGGTTTTTCTTTTCGATCTACTTCGAACATGTTTATCATTGCAGGGTTTTCTCTTTTGCAACTGCTGTGATTTGTTTGATCAACTGTGTAATTCACAACTTCTGGTAAACCAAACAAAACCAACATTCAACATTAGAGCTGTTTGCTGTTGTGAAATTTTGAAATACACTATGAGTCAACGTCTGTTGAGTTGCTCTTTGTACCTCATCTTTACCTCTGCACTGAAGTTGGTATATTCTAGTACTAACGCTGTCGAACACTAGTTCATGTTGCCCCCTTCACATTCATTTGCGTACTTTCCTGTTTTATGACCTGCCAATAAGAAGGTAACGGGGTTTAAACATCATAACGATCAGTAATGATTGACCAAATCTTCGTCCTTTATTCATGCACTTAGCGTTGAAAAGGTCTTGGATATAATCACTTTTTACATAATGACTAAGGCATAAACAAGTTAGTATAATTACCATTGAAAGGAACATATTTAACACTCATTCTCATCTCTTTCTCTCACCCCTCCCTTTCCCCCCCCATAATTTGTCTGCTATTTATATTTATGGGAACGAGCACATATCACTTAATTGAAGTCGTTACAGTTCAACATTGTAAAAAGCTGTTCTTTGAACATCAATAAAGTTAAATCACTCATGTACTGTCCATAACTCAAGCACAGGTTTGCATTGCGTTGTCATTCTGACTGTTGAGGTCTTATCCTCATTGATTGTGCAAAGAAATCCAAACCTATTAGGACCATTCAAAATGTTTGCGTTGTGAGTTTTGACAAATTGTAATTATTTTCTGCTGTTATGTTATCAAGAGAAAATGTGCAAAAAAAAGAAAGAAAAAAGTTTGCCAAATTTGCTGTCTTTAACCTGTTTGCATTCATTTGGCGTTTTCCCATTAAAATTGTGTAATTACGTCATCCTTAAAAAAAAAGAAAGAAGTAATTGTCGATTTCGTCAGGCAGTTTCATTGTGTATACAGTCCAAATAGATTTATCGCGAACGTAACTATACCAAGAAACTGATAGCAGTAACATATACGTAATTGTTTAAACCCTTTTTCTTGACAAAGTTTTTCCAAACTAGAAGTAGCCTATCGACATAGAATTGATGTTTAACATAAAAAGATCTACGCGTGTCTATGCATGCAAAACTGTATCAGTAATTATCATTTCCATCAGCTATAAGTAAATATATATGATGCATAACCATTTTTTTGTGCAAAAATCCAATATAGTTTTGATTTGACATTTGTCTCTACATAATTCCCATTCTTCATTCTAAAAGGTAATCCAGGGGACCTGTTACCACAACTTAAATAAATGCATTGTCGCAAGTAAAAGCAAGTAAAGTTTCAATGATCGTTACATTAACTTATTGTGTGTAATTTAAACTTACATTTCTGCGTTATTTATTAATTTTTTTAAGTTGTTGTAACTTTAAGTAGCTTTGGAAATTTGGCAGTAGATTTTTAGTTCCCAGCATGCTTTGCATAGGACTGGATAAGGAAAATAAATGTTGAAATTAAGTGTCATTTTATTTGTATTTAGTGAAGGGAAAGACCTGTTAGTATTTGTTGCTGTTATGTTTGACATTGACATGTAAAAGAGTTTCTTTTATATTGAAGTTACCATTGTGCTAAAGAGCAGACTAAATATAAACACTATTTTGACTATACAAATTTACTTGCTGAACAAGTTACATTTATGTACGTTAGAGGTCGACCGATATGGTTTTTTTCAGGCCGATGCCGATGCCGATCTTTTGAAATCCGGGTCGGCCGATGGCCGATAAATGCTGCCGATTTATTTTGGCCGATTATGTGCTTGTTTTTAACCTCTATTTGAAAGATAAAATGTAACACATATAATTACTTAAGATAGACAAAATTTCTCAACAAAAACATTTATTGAACACTTTACCAATCTGCACTTGTACAAAAGACAAAAAGAACTTGAGATATGTTTGGTAATTGTACCTGAATGAATTGAAAATTAATTTGCTACTAATTTCAGATTAATATATTTGTTTTCCTTAACATTTTAATTAACAGTAACTTAAACACTTTGCAGTTTGAATGATGTCCTGATAAACAAAATGACGGAGTATGTTTTTATGTTTCCACTGTTCGATCGCGCCCGCGCCTCACACACACACACACACGCGCGCGTTTGCACACAAATATAAGTCAACACGTTGCGACTTTAAACACACGCGACTTTTCGATCTCGATCGCGCCCGCGCCTCTCTCTCCCTCTCTCTCTCTCTCACACACACACAACATATTCCAGCATTGCAATCTTTACATCGCAGCCGGAGCTTAAGCGGAGCTACAGATTAGGTGTCCCTAAAGAACTTGCGTATCTAACAGTAGTTCCGCATTACTTTGCACGCGACTTTTATTTATTTTTATAGCGTGTATTCTCCGTGGAAATTTATACACCGAACCATGACGCCTGTACCGTTTCGGTTCAATACGAATACATGTACCGTTCCACCCCTAGTCTACAGTGAAATACAGTCACACATTACACTACTGTTTGGCCAGCATTTTAACCGTGTTTAATCCAGCTACTAGCTAACGGAATGCTAAAGTTAACTGCTGACTAGTGTCAAGTGCAGCGAAGCGATGTTTCTGTTATTCTAACGTCCGTTTTCAGAGCATCCAAGAGAAGCACAGACATAACAGTAGCACTGATATGAAGCACAGAAATGCGCGTTGATATTCGGTCCGGTAAATAACGGTCGTTAAGGCACCAGTGGCGTATTAGCTCCGGGTCTATCTGTAGCTACCCAACCCTAGCGACAACGACGCTAGCAAAGCAAAGCCAGTCCTTCACTAGCATATAGTTGGTCTCTTTTTTATTACTTATTTCTCTGCATTGAGTGACAACCCTCTCAAATATAAGACACACAAACAGAACAAATAAAAGTCTCAGATTCACTGTCTGTAAATTCTTGCTTACTTATTGTGACATGATAGCAACCCTTCTGCTGTGCTAATGCAACCTCAACTACACTATCAATTTCAAAGTAGCCGAACGTCATGTCGCCTATTCATGTTTTTTCTCTAAGTTGGCAGTAACATATCAAAAGTTTTTAATTAAATATAAAAGAGTGTTCTCCAAGGAACTTAGCTCCTTCCTTAAGCACTGGATGAGGTCTGCTCACTCTGCTGGAGAATGACTCTAGGCGCAGCGTGCGTCGAACGCGTGTTCCACAACAACAACACTAGGCTGCCCACAGATGCGCCTGCCTAATAATCGGCTTGATACACTTGGATATTGGCCGATGCCGATTATGTTAAAAATGCAAAAAATCGGCCGATTAATCGGCCGACCGATGAATCGGTCGACCTCTAATGTACGTTACATGCGCTGTGGCTATCTGTGACATTTAACCAAAAGATAAGATGTGATAAGATCAATTGGTTCCAGGGCTGCAACTCAATTTTTTTTGATTATTCAAATTTCACAAATTATTAATTTCCTCTAACTCAGTGTAGTTTGTTGGTCTAATGTAATTTTATTTTAAGTTGTTATAACTCAAAAAGATTGATGCAAAGTGTTGAATTTGTTTTGTCAACTTTAAAAAAAATTTTTTTTTAGTGTTCTTATTGTATATTGTATTGTGTATTAAAATAGTTTTTGATGATTGTTGTTCAAAAATGTGGAAAATAGTCATAATACAGAATGAGTAGGTTGTGCAAACTTTGTACTGGCACTATAGTGAGCAAGAGTGGATTAAGACAAAAGTTTTTTTTCAGGCACCAGGCTTTAAGGGTGTGGATAAAACCTTGTGATTGGATTAATGGCAGAAGAGGGAAATGAAAGGCAGATGAGAGGTCACATGACAAGTGTGACCATGCACACACTATACTCCTGCTGTTCCTGAACACTATCACTGTCGGGCTGCACTTCACATGCACACTGCACCTGTATGTCAGAGGATAGTAAGGACTGACAGGAATTACTTGCACATTTTTGTGGTTGCCACACAAAAAGATACTTCGATAAGGAACAAAGGAAGCCAACTGAGAGAGTTGACAGATTTAGCTTGGGTGAGTCGTTTCTTTGAAAATCCACTATTGGACATCATTTAATTTTTTTTATTGGTTTTGTCAGTTAAATTATTTGTACCAAAAAAATGTAATTGCAGAAACAAATGAATGCAATATTTAGTTAATATTTTGTCGTGTTTACAAGCTATCCATGCTGTCTCTAACGGTAATACCATGGTACTAAATAATTTTCTATATAATATACCATGCTGTTTATTCACATAATAATTTAAAGAATATAAAAAATAGTACTACCAAGATACATGTCCAGAAAACTGGTTGTAGTAGTACCATGTACTACCAAAAAATGAATACCATCTGTATAAGCCGGTCACATGATGTGTTTTACTTCTTGACAACAGTGCACTTTGTCTGGCCTCTCAGCTCTGCGATTATGAAGACAGGATTCAAGCAGACATTTATTTTTTGACTGTACTTTGGGACTTGTTTTCTCAGCTGACCTCGTTTGGTCTGTGAATCTGAGCTGAATCTGAGGGGAAATTACATTCCAGACTTGTAAAAGACTAGCCAAGTGTCTGTTTAGGCAAACAGGAACACGCTGACGAATGGTTAGTGCAGATCGTGTAGATAATCATCTTCATTAGTCTGATGTGCGTCTTTGTACAGCCATCTCGGATGTGTGTTTGATCCCTGAGGCTGTCCCAAACCTTTAGGAAAGCATGTTTGCTGCTCAAATGGGGAAAAAGTAATTGTTTTATAGAGGCATGTATTAGATTATCTGGACGATGTTGTCTAAGTGAATAGCCTGGGGTTGTTGGGACATTCGATTAGTGAAGGTCTTTCTGTATCTGTTATTCCTTTCTCAGCATTTGATCACTTTTCAGGAATTGAAAATAACCAGGGGCTTCACTTAATACACAGTAAGAGAAGTATCTTGGCGTATATACATACATTATATTCATGCATATATAATATATATATATATATATATATATATATATATATATATATATATATATATATATATATATATATATATAATGTATGTGTATGTATATGTGGTTATAGTTTCTGAGTGTCAAATGTCAGTGGATCATGTTCATAGTTATTGTAATGAACTATACCTGTGGTTACACTGTTGGAGAACTGACTTTTCATGGGTTAGTTCAACCAAAAAAGTTAGTTCATCATCTTTGAAAACACAAATGAAGATATTTTTAATGAAACTTTTGAGATTTCTGACTCTAAATATACAGATTTATGTCCCTCGTATAAAATGATTGTGCCTCCTCAGAAAACCACTCGATCGGTATGGATTACTTTTAAGACGTCTTTCTGAACTTTTTGAGGCGTAAAGGTTTTAGTGGAATGGACTTTCAGTGGAGGGACCGAAATCTCTCAGGTTTCATTAAAAAAATCGTAATATGTGTTTCAAAGAAGAATGAAAGTCTTACGGGTTTGAACGACACAGTAAATGGTGACGGAATTTCCATTTTTGGGTGAACTATCCCTTTAACATATCCACTCAATTTCACTGATGCACTAGTTAAGTCTTTACAAAAATGGCTCAGAAAATTTAAGTTAGGCATTTTTTTGCAGATTCAGTTCGGCATTATATACATGATATTTACAAGTGTCTAAATACTTTTTACTGCCTCTGCTACTGTAGGTTATTTTTGGCTGTTTATTTGAACCTGTTGATCAGGATCCTATAGATTATCCTTACGACTGATTTCATAGTATCAAGCTTTCATATATCCCTAAACGTACCAGCTGGAAAGCTACTTTCATGATCCTGGAACACTTGAAATGTTTGTTTAACGCGTTTAACTTGTTTAACGGTATGTTCTGCTCCTTGCTTTTTCATTTAGCAGAATAGTCATTTCATATACTTAACTGTTTTATTGTATTATACTTGAGAGCTGTCAGACACATAACTTGAATCTGTAAGAATTGTTTGTGCTCTGATCTCTCCCCAGCACCTCTGTGCAGTAAGAGAAGTATGTCACATCCACACGTTCATCATGAGGACCACACCATGGCACCTGACAGCACACACTCTCATGGGGACCATATGACGCCCGACGCAGGTCATGGGCAACACATGATGATGGTGAGACTACCTGCAATTCATTAAGCCTGAGTTCACTTGATAAAAATCCATCTTAGCTTTAAACGAAGATGTGATCATGTTATCATCATTTGAAGCAATGGAAGTAAGACTGCTTCTGCATGTTATTAGAATTGCTTTATTAATTATGGGCAAAGATAGGTTGAAAACTGATTCTTTGATTCATTATACTTTCAGCAAATGACCTTCTACTTTGGATACAAAAATGTGGAGCTGCTATTCGCTGGGCTGGTCATCAACACCCCAGGAGGTAAGGTTTTTTAATTGGTGAAATTTTGAAATGACCATTATTAAACTAACATATGAATTGTTAACTACCTGTGAATATAAATTGGAATGAATATACATATGAATTGACCCTATATTGGTCTTTCTGTTGTAATGGATTAACAAAACAAACAAAAAATCTGGATTCTGTGTTTTATGATTTAATACAAATGTATTATCAATAAACAGTGATAATCAAACCTTTAACAATTTATTGAATCTTTTAAAATCAATAAATTCCAATCAAATGAAATTTGAAGGATTCCTTTAATTTTTTGGCAAACAAAGTGCACTTTTCATTCAAAGAGGATGAAAAATTGTGGTATTCCTTCAAAAATAATGTTTGAGTATGTGTAGTAGACAAAACTGCACACAAAGACGCAGGACAGGTAGACTTCATATTTAAATAGCAGTCTTTCTGCTCATTAATATTCAGACACAATCTGAGACAGTCTCTCGGACTGGATTCTGTGATTCCGTCCACGTTTTCCGCATCACAGAATTCAAAGGGGGCCCTACTAACAGGAGTAGCTTTTTAAGAAATAGTTCACATGAAAAATAAAACTTCTGTCATCATTTACTCACCCTCACGTTGTTCCAAACCTGTTTGACTTGCGTTCTTCTGTGGATATGTCAAAATAACATATATTTTGAGAAATGTGTCATTGTTTTTTAGTTTTTTTCATTCAATGTAAGTAAGTGGGCTCCAATGTTGTTTAACGTTCCTCAATATATCTATTTTTGTTTCTCAGCAACATAAGGGTGAGTAAATGATGACAGATTTTTATTTTTGTGTGGACTATCTTTTTCAGGGCTGTTTCAGTGCAGCAATTTGCGGTGACAAAACAATAACAGTGTTATCCAGTTAGCATTTTCTTTTTAAGCATTTTATGCAAATGAGCATTTAAAGTTTAAATCAACAGTACAGTGATTTGCTGACCTCCAATGAATCACTTTCACTGTAGAGGTGACCTGAAACTAGATGCTGAAACAAAAACAAAACCCGTCACTGGATATTCCTTCAGAATACTTGTGAACAAATGACATTAGATCCCCTTTTACTGGTAAGGGCAAGTGTAATGGTTGTACAGGTTTTACTAGATTGTACTAGTTTTATTAAGCTGATTCATCTTAATTATGAGAACAAAACAAGATGTTGTAACCAGGAAGTCTAGATTACACTGGGATAGTAAGATGGAAGTAATAAACAATGTAAGGTTTCTTATATGTTAAAGGGGTCATGAACTGCATTTTTATTTTTATTTTATAATGTTGTCTTATAATAAAACAACTTATGTTATCAAGAATTTTACACCAAAAACATCCTAATTTAGAAGTAAAAAGCTATTTTCTATCCTGTATTGAACCCTCTCTTTCAAACACTCCATTTTGATGAGCGTTCCATAGTAAAATGAAACGAACTGTGTCTTACTGACGTGATCTGACTGGAACTTCATTAAAAATAAAGTTCATCCACGCTTTCTTAATGTTAGGATTAGGATAGCAATGCAATGTGTTTTTTCACAACTTGGCACTTCAAAACGTCTTGTAATCAGACGCATCTCCATCGTTTTGTTGCTTGATCTTGCGTTTGTGTCTCATATTTTCTTTGAGATGATGTGCATGAAATGATGGGCGGGGCTAAAGAGGCAATGATGTAGAATTAGGTGTCGATCATCTTCCGCAGAGGCGGTTTTTCATCGCACTCTGACGTAATAATGTGACAAATTACAAAACTAATCATTTTCTGAGCTTGGTTTCAAAACTAACAATGAAGTTTAGAGTTCTGTAACTTACAGGATTTTTTTAATAGTACAATGACCTCTTATATGTCAAGATCAATGACAATTTGATTTCTCAATTCCTGACCACTTCAACCTTTCTCCATCCTCGTCTTTAGAGATGGTAGGTGCTTGCATCGGTGTGTTATTGCTGGCTATGCTCTACGAGGGTCTGAAGATCGGCCGCGAGGTCCTGTTGAGAAGGAATCAGGTGAACGTGCGCTACAACTCCATGCCTGTCCCAGGAGCTGATGGCACCGTTCTCATGGAGACACATAAAACAGTCGGGTCAGTGAAATGAGTACTCATGTTTTCAGGAGGTCAATGCGTAATCAGAGCCTACTTTCACACTTGCAAGCCTTAGTGCTCAATTATCATTATTCCTCAGATCCGATTTTTTTTGTATAGCTGTTCACATCGTTGTTTTAAATAAGGCAAATATCAGGGGCCGTATTCACAAAGAATTTTAAGGCTAAAAGTAGCTCCTAACTGGCGAATTTAGGAGCAACTCCTAAAAATAATGGGCGTGTCTCTCGTAACTTTAGGACTCCTAATTTTTTTGACTAAGAGTAATTCACAAAGCATTTTAGCCCTAAAAGTAGCACCTAAGCCTGGGACAGCTTAAAAGAAGTCGAGAGGACTCCTAACTCACTAAGACCTATTCACAAACCGCTTTTTGTGGCATTTCACGTTGCGATGTTTTGAAATGCGTATGCGGCGGCTACAGGAGCTTCCAATCGCGAGGGAACAATTTTGCATTGTAGGCATAACTAGGGATGCAATAACGCCACCAACAACAACCAAAACTAGGCTACTCATTGCATGTAAACTAATTGTAACGTTTGATTGTGAATCAAATTAAAATGTTCTTCTCTTTGCAAACGTAGGCAGAGGCATATAGTGACAGATTAATTCAATAATGTTGCAAAGATATTGCATCAATCCATATGTTTCATTAGGCTACTAGGCTATTTGTTTTTCCTTACTCTTTATTCATTTAGGCTATTTATTCAGTTATTCATCATCTTCCGTCCTTCGCACTACTTGTGTAGCGCACGCATTCTCAGACCTGTCACCTGTCAATCATCATAGTAGGGGAGCTGTTTGGAATCATTCCCGCGTTACAATCATCAGCCAATCAAGGTGGTCACTTCAGTAAAGCTCGTGCATGAGTAATGACGTCATCCATAGCAACGAAGACTCACTCTTAGTTTAGGAGTTGTCATTTTTCTTTACTAAGAGTAGGTCTGAAAGGCGTTGTGAATAACTTTTAAGAGAAAACTCCTAGCTAAAATCTTTTAGTGCGATTTAGGAGTACTCCTAGTGGTAAGATAAAATGCTTTGTGAATACGGCCCCAGATCTTAGTGTGAAAAGAAGTCACGCAGAAGTAAACGCAGATGACATTAAAGTAAGCGATTGCACATTTATTTATAGTGTGTTCTGCTGCTGAATCCAGCGAATTTATGCGCAAGCAATATACAAAAACAAAGACGAGGATACGAAAAATTGAGAGCAGAGTTGTTAAACGTTTATGATACGAGCCCTCATGTTTTGCTTATGTATAGAGCTATCACTGTAATACTTCTGAGCTCTAACATCACTGTCCTTCCACTGACTTCCAGCCTTTCGCAACTGCCTTGATAAGTTTGGGTATGTACAATCTTTGAAGCGACTCCCATGAGCGCAGAATAGTGACGAATGTTGATCTAGAGTTCTGATATGACTGTTCAGACTGAGCTCGCATTGCAAAACATCTGACCTGAATCAGATTTAGCACCACATATTGAAGTGACAAAAATCGGAATTGACCTTTCCATGTGGTTTGTGCCGTTCACACTGTCATCGGATTTGGAGCACATTTACCTGCAGTCTGAACATAGCCAGAATGACAGTTAACTATCTTATTATTATACCTTTATTTAACCAGGAGGTCACATTGAGATTCAGAATCTCTTTTACAAGAGAGACCTGGCCAAGGTAGCAGCCAAATCACAACAAATACATGCATAACAAACACCAAATTACATTTTCATGATAAAAGAAGTGCAAAATGTTAAAAATGAAAATATAAAACACAATGAGACTCTTATGAGAAACAAGAACATGTCTCCATCACAACACTCTTTACAGTAGTTTTAAATTCATTTTTGGACATAAGGGTTTCTAACTTTAGCACTTTTTGTAGATTATTCCACCCCCAAGGTGCTAAATAAGAAAAAGCAGTTATTGAACCTTCCTGGTCTTATTCTGAATGATTCATCAGTGCACAATAATGTTTGTCTTCACAATCTCTCGTAAAATTACAGCAGTTATCAGATGTGCCCTTTTTTAATCTTCATTCTGATATGGAACGGCCACTTTGCACATTCTACACGTTTCACTTGAATTACATATGACATATGAAATTGCATTTGCGACCCATTTAAAATTCATTGTTTATTAGCCAGTGCTATTGAGTTTTCTGAGGACAGGCTAGCACCTCCTTGCGCCACTGTTTGAAAAGCCCTGGTTTGCAGACCCCTATCTCTGAGTGAAAACACTGGTTTTAGAAGTATTTTTCTTTCATCATCGTTGTTTGAATGGCGAGGTCAGTAAAAATCAGCCTTTAGCCTGTTTGCACTGATTTAATCATCCCTTGTATGTATTCATTACCACATGAGTGACCTCTAAGAGGTAAACATGCATTTTCTTGGGTTTCTTCACACTGATGACCTGACATTTGTAATCCCATAATAAGGTCAACACCTGATCCTGTTCTCTTCTCCAGCCAGAAAATGATGAGTCTCGCACACTTCATCCAGACGCTTCTTCACATCATCCAAGTGGTGGTCAGTTACTTCCTCATGCTGGTGTTCATGACGTACAACGGTTACCTGTGCATAGCGGTGGCGTTGGGCGCCGGCCTCGGCTACTTCCTGTTCAGCTGGAAGAAGGCAGTAGTGGTGGATATTACAGAACACTGTCATTAAAATCTTGGATTGAACCTCAAAAAACACCCACTGTACAATCCCAGCATGCATCACAGCAACTCTATGTGTTTAGAGAACTGTATGATTTAATAGTTCTTGGTAAATATTGGCCAAGTAGCTCTGTTCATTTTAAAGCTCTATTTTGATTTGATTTTGATACAAATTTAGCCCCATATTTTCATATCCCGAATGCCCATCGCCACCAATCCCGGTCATTTCCTCTGCAATGTTGAGATATGTGTGCACAGCCTAAAGGTCGCAGTCACGTTCATAAACATAAAGGGCAAAAAGGTCCGTTGTCAATAGTGTAGCCATGTATGAAGCTCAGCTCACACAGAAGTCACTTTCAAACCGAACATCTCTTTATTGGGCAATGCTGCAAATTCCTGTGACCAGTGTGAACCCTTATCTTTTGCCCATATGAACAATTTTCCAATCATTGAAATGGATTGATTTTGAATGCAAAAATTACCTGAAAAATGGTAAAGGAGTTGTAAAATTTACCGTTGCTCAGTGAATTTTTTCAGTCATTTTAATAGGAATCCATTTGATCTGGAATTTTGCACAAGGGCAAAAGATTTCCATACAGGTTTCTCAATGGATTCCAAGATTTTCACCTGCGAGTGGTGCTTCATGCATCACTATTCTATTGACCTTAGACTTTTGCCAGTGAAATTTTACTAATGTGACTGTGCCTTAAATGTGAGCACACCTTAACAGTCTACCTCCACATAGTACTGAGATCCACGGGTTACCTTGTTCATTATAATCACATCTGTTATCCACATCTCTTGATGTATTTCATGTTTATGAAGGTGCTTCTGGGTGCGATAGAGCCTTATTAAACCCTTTGCCTTAAACGAGGGAACACACACACACACACACCCCAAGAGGGTGACCGTAGACTCTAAAATCCAAACTGGATCTGGACCCAATATACAAGCACCAGTGGTTGGAGGGTGTTTTTGTTTTTTTGTTTTTCGGAGGTTGTTATGGCCAAGTGTTTCACATCAATGAAACTACCATTAATAATCAGTGACCATGGTTTAGACATAAACACTGGACTGAATGATGTTTGCACAAGAAAGAGAGGTTTTGGGACTCTGAGTTTGAAGTCGAACTTTGCTCCCTTTGGAGTGCTTTTAAGTAAATAATGGGGAGATTGGTGAAAAATTAATTATATCTGATGCCAGTGTCACCGATTTCATTTTATAATTTATATTTGTAACACTCAACTATGACCGTGTCCTTGATATCAATGTTTTCTAGCGATCTTTATGTAGAACCTTTTACGTTGACATCTTTTAAATAAAAACTTGTGGCACATTTGTGACGTTGAGCTAATCATGAGCTGTTAAACATATTAAGGTCATCGCTCTGATAGTTACTGGGTCCCAGAATGTGAATCTTATGTCAAAATTGATGATAGTTATGCTCCTTAACTGAGAGGGGTGTGCCTTTACATGCGGGACCCAGTTAAAGTGCCCAGACATTTAAAGTGTCTGAATTGCTTGTGAAGACAAAAGGCTGGAACCGAAGGCTTTCTTACTGACAACCACATATTCTTTAGAAGAAAGCCTGTTGAAAAATTGTGGGGTTTTGTTTGTTTGTTTGTATTTTAGTTAAAAGCAGAAAAAAGAAAATATTCACATCATATTTTTGCAGCAGGAGCCACTCTGTAGATTTGACTATCTGGGCTTAGTCCTATTGCAAATTTATTTTAATAAAATAAGTTTGCATTGTCTTAGATGGGAAACACTACAAGCTTAAGGGTAGAAGGATTAAACTGTGTTTCAGTGCTGTGACGGTGTTAACATTTCTTAGGCTGTTTACAGTTCAGTCACGTCTGTAGAGTTTGAAATATACACAGTACTGTAATCATGAAGTAAATGATGAATAAATATATGATTTTAAAGATAATTCTTGTGACCACCTCATTTATAAACCAACCTGTTTTTATTTTCGGCTCACTCGTGAAACGTTTGTCCTTGTACTAATAAAAGACGTGAAAAGTTACCAATTTCTCCATTCAACTAGCAGACTTTATTTACTCAGAAAAATAGTCCTTTGAAATCAGTTCAATCAATGTGCTTTCAGTCCATTTCAGGTCAGGCGAGATCAAAACAATGTGTGTGAGTGTGTTGCAGATTCTCAAGACCTTCTAGTCCATTTTTCAGGTTTGCAAATTGTCAAAACTGAAGGTTTCCAAAAAGTGATGGTAATGTGTTGGGCTTTGGGTGGGGTTTGTATCCGATTCGCTCTTGGATCATCTGCTCCCTGGTTTTCCCGTCCGTGCCGCCACCTGATGCACCGCTCATCTCACTGGATGTGGCTACACCAACTACATCCACCTCATCCCTCTGTTTCTTCCGGCTCTGGACAGACATGGAAAAGTAATGTGGTGATCATAAAAGCAAGATTAATCCTTACTTACACTTGACCAATGCTGGTATAACCTGTTTGTTCCAGCAAGGATGGTTGGGATACGATTAAGGATCTGATGAGTTAAATTAGGCGATAGGACCGTAAAATGTTCGACCAATCATTGTATTCGGTCTGAATGCAATGATACAATGTCCTTCCTGCCTATCACCGTATGTATTTCCATACCTCCGCGCACCGTTCTAACGCTGTTTCATGCTGTGCAGAGTTAGACGGACGTCAGTCACCGAGCACCACAACCGAAACAGCAGCCGACTTTTACAGTTCCTCCTGAACCAAAATAACAATCTTTTTTTGACGCTTCTGTTTGCTCCCTGCTGTACGCGTTCATGTGTTTTGGAGACGCTCTGAACGGAGGGTGGGATAAAGGTATCACAAGGTAATAAACACCATTTGAATGCTACGTCCTATGTAGAATAAACCAGATTTTTCTAGTTCATGATTTTAAACATTTGTCTAAAGAAGCATTCACTTCATTTAGGCCAGAGGGGAACTGGCTCCCTTACTGAGCCTGGTTTCTCCTAATATTTTTTTATCACCACTGTCACCTTTGGCTTGGTCAGGTGAGGTTTAAAAGACAATTCCTCGGTTTTACAGACAAGGCTTAAGCCTAGTCCCAGACTAAAATGCATGTTTGAGTTGTTTTAAATGAAAGCAACTTGCACTGTTTCGTCTCAAAATGAACACCAGTAATGTTTTTTTTTTCAAAGGCACGTTTATATAAGCTACTTAAATGCTGTAATAAATATAAATATAAATATTTTTTTTTTCTTTAATCCTCCCTTGTCTGGTTTATGCTACTCTGAGCAATGCCTGAACTTTGTATTTTGAGCACTTCTTGCATTGTTTTTGCCTCTTCACGATTGACTCACTTAATTTAGTCCTCATTTGTAAGTCACTTTGGACAAAGGTATCTGCTAAATGACTAAATGTAATGTAATGTAAATGTAATTGAACTAAAGCCTAATCCTGGCTTAATCTGAGCCCTGTTTGTGAAACCAGGCCACTATTCAGCAATACCTCTGATTTAACTACTGACATCAGATAAGAAGAACATTTCTACTGAATTGAGCCAGATAATGATGAATACTTTGCAACATCTACACCATTTTTGAACTGAACTGAATCAATATCGAACTGACTTCTGCTGAATAATAACACTATTGTCTTCTGTAGAGCTTCTTTACAGCTGAAATTGATGAACGTTCACAGTTATTTAACAAAATTGAGCTGAATGAGAACACTATTGTGTTCTGTGGAGCTGAAATCGAATTTGTTTCAATTCATGAATTACATAAATACTGTTATTTTGCTGTTTATTAATGTGAAGCTGCTCTGAAACAGCTGGTGTTGTACAGAGGGCTATATAAATAATTGTTGCTTGACTTTTATGTAAAACGAATTTATCTCTTGGTTGTTTTAATGTACAGTAATTTGTATAGAAAGCATACGGATACAGACAAGTCCTAATTTAAGTTACTGGATGATCATTAAGATTTTACCTCCAGCTCTTTCTTTACACTTTCAAACTCCTCCGTGTCATCCAGCTTGAGCTCAAGGCGAGTGGGTTTCCTGCGCAGCATCTTCACATCACCGGTTTGTCGTTGCCTGGAAACATACACTGATATTGAGTTATTGTGGATAAAATGTTGTGTGTTTTGAGTCCTGAAAACAACACACACACACAAACACACACCCCCATATATATATATATATATATATATATATATATATATATATATATATATATATATATATATATATATATATATATAGTTTAGCTATGTGCTCAATTCTTGTTGACATGTTTTGAGGAAATTACTATCACTAAGCCGATGTGTGCAAGATTGACATGTGTATACATAATACATACTTGAATAAATATTATTATTTGATGTTTAACATCGCTGAAATTGCATATAATGTCAATTCAGTGAATCGACTTCTGCTGCAGACACATAACCATCTTGTTTAGCAGCTACATGCTAATTAGACCAATAGCTGTAAACTCTGTGTCTTATACAGCCACAAACAGCAGGATAATGAACCATGCGGACTGTTGTTAACTTTAGTGAACATGACAGATCAACTACAAACAATTCAAACTGAATGATAGGACTTTTTCACATCACACCACTAACGTTACTTACCGCAAACACACTCGCTTGATATCATAGAATGTTCAGAAGGGGATCATGGGAAATGTAGTAAAGGAGGGGGAAAAGGATAGACTTCCGTGGAACGATGGTGTGGGTGGGATGGGGTATTGATCTACTAGTGTTTTATTTATTTTTAACTGTTTACATTTAGTTGAAAAGCCCATAATAAGGAATATAATGGCAGGTTCTGTGACAACTTACACCATATAGTAATATACACGGTTATGTACGCTCATTTAATCGTCATGTGTTCACTGTGTTTCACTAAAAAAGCATGAAAACTAGCCCTACAGAAAACACATCAGCGTAATTATGTCAAACTAGCGTTTCCACCATAGACTGAATAAAACTCGTTTTCCCACTCGTGCGGACTGACATATATATCGGTCGCTAGATGTCACTATTTATTCATGGTAAAAAGTAAAACAGGCGGATATGACGGAAATACTGTGCGCCGGATAGCCCGCGTCGTGTGGTCGTGTTTGAAGACAGTACACATTAGATTTCATAAAAACAAACTGTTTCTAAAGGACCATATTTGTGCGTTTGTGAAAGCATAGAGGGTGAGTGAAGAGCTGGATGTGTTTATTTGTCATTAATTGCTCATGTTTTAGATAAAGTTTGTTTAGTTCTCTGAACACCCTGCAAAAAAGTTCTGTGTTACAGTGATGTATCATATGGCTTATGTTACTTAATGATTGCCGTATTCAAATACGATGGTGTTTACACGGTACTTTAAAGTAATTCAAAGAATATCACGGTAATACCACAGTGCTTTTTTGCTAGTTCAGGAGTATAAGTTATTCAGCCGTCTGACTTTAAATAATACCTAATATTTCCTATCTTTTGTTGAATGTGTGTATTCCATGTATTTTATTATAATATTTTGATGATATTGAATTTGTCAGCAACCAAAGTAAAGGTTAGGTTGGTTGGTATGACGTGGTATTGTCCATATTATTTGTAATACAAGATATGGTGTCTCAGTAATTATGCCTCTGTTTCAGATCAGATATTCTGTGATTGCCTGACAAATATTTGAAACAATGTCGGATGAAGACGAAGTTCCAGTTGTGAAAAGGGCCAGAATCTTCTATGGGAGCCTTGAAGAAAAGGAGAAGGAGCGTCTTAGTCGTCTTAGTCGTGATGGAACGTCTACCAAAGATGCTGTTAAAGCTGGCATTGAGTCTGGACATATTAATCTCTCCAGTGGTAAGATTGATATTTCAAAGCAGCTCGGTTCTGGATAGCGAATGTTAGTGTTTGGACAATAGGAGTCGAACTCAACCCTCAAACCACTAAAATCTTGAAATATAATTTTGCCCAAGTGTTTTAACCCTGTAAAGCCGACTGTATCATATTTGATGCATACATTTCCATGGCCTCTAATTAATCAACATGATCAAAACAGCTGTACACCTTTCCCTGTGATTGATAGTTCATACTTTTTTAGCATGTAAAAGGGTCTTTAGTGTAATTCTAAAATGTCCACTTTCAAGTCTTGGTACATGTCTTTATATTATAATTTCAAAATGAACATTTACTGGACTAAAGCACCTTAAGTTACCTTGATTATTCATACATCATGTTTTAGAAAAATCATGTTTAAATGTGAGTATCAAATCTGATATCTGAATCAGAATTTTTGAGGTATGTTTATTTGTTCATCTCTCCATCAACATGGTCTTGGGTTGCATTATGTTTTGTCCCCCACAAATAAAACTAAACACTTAAATTTCATCTTACTAAGACATATTATTGGGAGATATAGTGTGACGACTGATATTTATATGCAGGTTATGTAAGTAGTCTGCTGTACTTTTATAAAGATCTCTTTGATTTACAATACAAGCTATCATTTGACTTTTTGGCCATTATATAAATATCAACAATTGCACCAAATTGCATATTTTTCCTCAGTTTGGGCCTATAAACGAATGTTTTTATTAGTTTTTTTCCTCCTCAGGTGTGAGCTCTATGTTTTCATTATATCATAGGATTATGAGCCTTAAAAGCATGATCTATCAAACATGATACAGAACATAAAACGCATATGCAAAAAAAGGTTCCTCTGACTTTTATGTCAAGCTTTACAGGGTTATTATGTGACTGTTTGTGATTGGAAGTGAAGTTTGTTTGCTCTTTATTAGTGTGATTTATTTATTTATTTCTCTCCTCAGGTGAGTCCATGGAGATGGAGGAGCGCGTGAGTGAGCGTCAGGCTGAAGTGCTGGCAGAGTTTGAGCGCAGAAAAAGAGCCAGACAAATCACAGTCTCCACTGATGATGTGGAGGTCAAGGCCTGCCTCCGAGCTCTTGGCGAGCCAATCACGCTGTTCGGGGAGGGGCCTGCGGACAGACGAGAGAGGTGGGTGACTTTTGTATAAAGCTCTGCTGCTTATTCTTGCTAAGAACTTCCCTCTTAGACAGAAAGACCAGACATTAGATCATCTGACAAACAATAAAAAAAAAAGTGGTTATTAGCCATTTTACATGTTGTTTGCATAATAGAACATTAAGTATAAGTAGTGGTCAGTCACACTTCACTTTTCATTCTATTGACTTCCATTCATACGTATGTGAATGTGTCAGACCGCAAACACAAGCTCATGTGAAAAGTTCTGCTTTTTGCTGCATTCCAAAGTTAAAGTTTGGTCAACTCTGACCTGCGAATTCGCATCACTTGAAGGTATGACCAGTAGAAAATCAGTACGTCACGACGTGAGCTCTTGGCTAAATAAAAAAAAAAAAACGATATTTTTGCATTAAAGTCGAGTAGATTGTATATTTTTACATTTTGATTGTATTACTATTTGTTAAATGTTGAATTCATGTTTATTAAAAAAGACGCTTCAGAGCGTGATGTCATTTCAGGACCAAAATAAATTTTGCATGCTCAAAGTCTATTGTGACCGCGGATTAATGGGGAATGTTTGCTATTTGGAGAAATTAATTATGTCATTAATATGTCACTTATGTTATACTGTATAATAATACTGCGTTTATTTGATCAAAATATGGTAAAAACAATAATATTGTGAAATATGATTACAATTTAAGTAAAATTATATTTTAAGATGCCATTTATTCATGTGATGAATTTTCAGCAACATTACTCCAGTCTTCAGTGTCACATGAACATGATTTTGTTTATCATCATCATCACTCTTGAAAACAGTTGTGCTGCTTAATATTTTTGTGGAAACCATGATACATTTCTTGTAACATTATAAATGTCTTTACTGTCACTTTTGATCAATTTAATTCATCCTTGCTGAATAAAATTATTTTATGAAAATCATACTGACCTCAAACTTTTGAACGTTAGTGTGCTACTCCTGCGCTTTGTTTTTGACATTACATACATACACCATGTCCAAAATGACAGAAGAAACTACTTGAAATCACTTTTAACATTCACACTGACAGGCATGTCTGAAAATCCAGTTTCATTTGGAGTTCAGGTTTTTTTATGTTTCCACTGTTTATTTTCCTCAGATTGAGGAACGTTCTTTCAGTAGTTGGTCCTGATGCCTTGAAGAAATCAAAGAAAGAGGATGAAAAATCAAAACGCACTCAAGATGAGGTAGGAACATTCCAACTTCAAAAAGTTATCATAGACTATAAAATATTTGAATGTCAAATGAATGGTGATTATCTATGCATGTGTTTTGCGCAGTATCAGCAGACATGGTACCATGAAGGACCTTCATCTCTGAAGGAGGCACGTCTTTGGTTAGCCAAGTATTCACTGCCCAGGTAACAGTAACATCTAACAATATAAATAAAATGCAACCGAATGTCATTAATTGTGTATTTTAAACGTTTTAAATTGATTTTGTTTGGTTCTCCAGAGCAGTGCAAAGGTTAGATGCCGCAAGGGCCCAAAAAGAGATTCCAGAGTCTACAAGAACAGTTAAACAGCAAGAGCTTCACAAGAACCTACGGGTATGACAGCATACCAAGTGGAAAAAGACACAGGGTTTATGATGTGTTGTAATTTTCTGTCTCTTTTAATGCTGTATGTAATTATTAAAATGGTTTTGTTTTATTTAGAATGTGAATAACTTCTGCAGTCAAATTGGTGATGACCGTCCAATATCTCACTGCCAGTTTAGCCCCAACTCTAAGCTGCTTGTGACTGCTTCATGGTATGTGTTTTTTTACTATTATTTATTATTTCATTTTTTTATGCATTCTTCACAAAAACATTTTTTAGAAGGTTATTTAGATGTTTTATCAATTTTAGACTTTCTCAAATATTGTATATAATTCAATGAGATTATAGTATGAGCAAGGAGTCCTACAACAGGAAGGTGTAGCACATACACAACTCCTATCATAGAGTCTTAAATTACAGGAAGAGACTGAGAAATCCATAGAAGAACTGTGGCAACTTTTCAAGATGCTTAGAACAACCTACCTTTACCTCACCTAATCTAAGTTCAGGCACTTCCTGAATTTTTGATGTTTTACTAAATAAACATGAATCGTTTTTTGTCAGCTTTTTTCTATTGTTTATCAGCTAACTTCTGTTAACTAAATCAAATAAATATTTGATGTAATGATCCCCCCCCCCCCCTTTAAAACAGAAACAATTCCATTTGGCACACTTGCACACAGTTATTAGTTTATTATGCAGGCAGATTGTGGGCCATATCATCTTTTGTAGGAATAGTTTAAAAAAAAAAATTCTCTCAGAATTAATAAATTATTTACAAATGGAAAATTTGGAAATGTAAAATGAATGTTTTTTGGAGCGTGTAATGTTTAAAAGATTTTAAACCAAGTACCAAGTATGTATTTGTCTTTGTTGCAGGAGTGGCTTGTGTAAATTATGGAAAGTCCCAGATTGTACGCTAATTCGCACATTAAGAGGTAAATATAACAAATATGGTTTGTAGTGTATATTCTGTTGTTGTCATAATTTTTTTTTTCCTCTTGCAGTGCAACATTGGATTAATTGATAGTGAACTTTTCTTTCTTAGGTCACATTACCAACGTGGGAGCGATTAGCTTTCACCCTCAAGCCACACTCACACTTGAGGAGTCGGATGTCAATATGGCCTCCTGTGCTGTCGATGGATCTGTTAAGCTGTGGAGTTTAGACAGGTGTGTATTATTAGTATTACTTGCATTTTCTGTCTCAGTGTCTGGAGTAAATCTTTGTAACATTCCACCTGTACATGTATCTGTAGTGATGAGCCAATAGCAGACATTGAGGGGCACTCTATGAGGGTGGCTCGGGTGGCGTGGCATCCCTCTGGCCGGTTTTTGGGCACAACATGGTATGAATTTATTTTATTTATTTTTTTTATATAGTTTTTTATTAGGTAAAAGCAAGCTAAAGGTGTGAATATTGGTGTTGGGCATCTTTTGTCATATATTTAACAGAATTGGCATATTTTTGTTTTTCTTAAAGCTATGATAACTCATGGCGACTTTGGGATCTTGAGGTCCAAGAAGAAATTCTGCATCAGGAGGGTCACAGTAAAGGTGTCCATGACCTGCACTTCCATCCAGACGGCTCTCTGGCAGGAACTGGGTAAGGGCCTCGCACTGAACCCTGAGGCACTCCACTGTTTTTGTAAAGGAACGGGCGCAGCCCTCTATCTTTACAGCTACTTTGATGCTCATGATTTTGAGTCCAAGCATGGATGTTTTAAGGCAAAATAAAAAAAATCTTTAATCCATTGTGTGTGGTTCCTCACGCTTGCAATATTTGCTTTACCAGAGCCCGAACCAATTAGGCTTCCACTTCATGTTGTGATTATCAAACCTGTGTTTTATTGATTTAATAGGATATGTTATATTTGGCTGTGGAGCTCATTGTTGAATTCATTTCATTTGTCATTGCTACAGTGGTTTGGATTCATTTGCCCGTGTCTGGGACCTGCGGACTGGTCGTTGCATCATGTTCCTGGAGGGCCACCTCAAAGAGATCTACAGCCTCAATTTCTCACCAAATGGGTGAGAAAAAGAAAGGGCATATTTGGAAGATTTACTAAAGCTGTTTACTGTTATTAGATCTTACTTTGATAATTAACCCTGAAACATTCCTTGTGTAGCTTTCATGTGGCAACAGGAAGTGGCGATAACACCTGTAAAGTGTGGGATCTTCGTCAGAGAAGGTGTATATACACAATCCCTGCCCATCAGAACCTCGTGTCCTCAGTCAAGTTCCAACGTAAGTATTCAAGTCAAAAGGAGATTTTCAGTCATTTAGGGATGATTCACTCTCAAATAAAAATTGTCAATATTTACTCACCCCTGAACCAAAAGCACTGAACTTTTAGCAAAATATCTTTGCGTTTCACATGGTTTACAGGTTTTGGTATAGGTCTACCTTCTGTGTAATGAACGAGTCTTAATTCACCTAGATTGAATTAGTGACATTTTCAGAGTTTTAATATTAACAGGGTCTCTTTCCTTTTTTAGCTAACGATGGCCATTATTTGCTGACTGGTGCATATGACAACACAGCAAAAGTGTGGACCCATCCTGGCTGGTCACCTCTGAAGACTCTGGCGGGGCATGAGGGGAAGGTCATGGGACTGGACCTTTCACCTGACGGACAGCTCATTGCAACCTGCTCTTATGACCGAACCTTCAAACTCTGGATGTCAGAATGAGATTCTCTTCCTCTTGATATATTTTCATGTTTAAATTTTGTTATACTGGCTTTTATTTTTATTTTTATTTTTTAAGTTTAGTTGTTAAAGAGCTGGAAAACAACACAGGAGATATTTAAACTGGAAGCTGATTGACAGTTTGGTTCAATCAAATCATGAATACAAACAAATGATTCCCATAGTTTGAGTTGTGTTGTAACAATCATCTGTTATTCTATTGGATTGTCTAAGATCTGAAATCCAGTCTGTACATTCTTCCATCTTTATCATATTAAAAGTATGTCCATACATCCCGTTCCATTTTGAGCACAAGTCCACACTGAGAATTTGTTATATTAATGATCCATTTGGTACCTGAATAAATTGCATTTTATTGTCCAAGGCAATTTTGTAAAGGAATCTGTAAATTCTGGACAGTGGGATATCCATTGTAAAAAAAACATAATAATAATTCTACTCGGGACATTTTGTAATCTCACGGTCATGGAGTTCAGTCTATTCACCATCCATAAGCAGAAAGAGATTGATAGGAGTGTGAAGATGAATCTAGCACCACCAGCAGCAGAGCACGCAGTGCCTACAGCAACTTCTGCGGAAACCACGCTCTGTCAGAGCTATGTTGGCCCAGGCTGAAGGGGGTTGATCTGTGATTGGCTGCTTTACAAAGGAAGGTTTGGTCTCCAGCGGAGATTTCTGGCTGTAGGCTCGCTGGTTTTCCACTTCAGCTTTAACACCCAGAAACGCTGCCAGGTCTAGGTCTAGTCCAGTGGCGCCCCCGCGAGGTAGAGGAGTGTTCTGCCTGCACTGTGGACAGGGGATCCACGTCTATGAGGAAGAGAGACAAAAACACACAGGTGAGGTGTAAAACAGTACATCAACACATTAGGAAAGGTCAAAATTACTTTGTGAATGCATGGACTTCATTCACAAGTACTTTTGTCAATATTCACATTTTTCACGTTAATTAGCTGCGAACGAAAATCTTAATGTAGCATGTCAATTATGCAATATTAATAAACACCTATGTAAAAACCTTCAGAATATAGATAGGAATAAAACTGAAAACTGCTTGATGTATTTGCTACTCAAGTGGAGATGTTTGTGCATGAGGGAAAAACTCAATTTGAGAAAATTGCCTTGATAGATGTAAATAGATTGTGTAATAAACACTTAAAAGTATAATAAAATAGACCTCTTCCTGAAAAACAGTGGGTTTTACCTATATTGTCTTGCCTTAATACATTTCACAAAGTGTAAAAGATGTTTCACCGCTAATCATTTTATTTTTTGGAGGACACAAACAATTTCTGGATGTAATCTGAGCATAATGTTTGGAGCTAGAAGGTCCAACCACACCCTATCCATAACCATATCCCTTCCCTCCAACCATTAGATTCACAGAGGTGGACCTGGACGCAATATTTTTTTTCCCAGGATGGTAGGGGAAGACTCATGAATATTAATTAGGGAAGTCATCCCTGATTGGTCTTAACCCCAGTGACGGTAGGTTTAGGGCGGGGTTAGGGGTAGGTCATCAGACCCCCAGTGGTGGGTAGGTTTAGGGGTGGGGTTAGGGGTAGGTCATCAGACCAATCAGGGATGACTTCCCTAATGAATATTCATGAGTCTTCCCCTACCATCCTGGGAAAAAAAATATTGCGACCTGGACTAGGTCAAGCTCCACCCATGACGTCTAGAGAGGAACTTGATGTCATTTGGTTTTGCAGTGAGCACCATGTGGCAGCACAAAAAGTTTCCAAAAGGTGTGTTTGACTTAAATTGGCGCTGCACAGACCGATCGGTGTATGACTTAATCGAAAGCATATGGAGCTGTCTGCTCTCTAATCACTCTCGTGGTACTTTGATGACTGCTGACCTTTCCTTGCAAGGGAATAAATAATCTTTAAAGACAATTGGCACATGTTTGTCTCTAATTCATTGATGTAAAATTGTTTGCCATTACATACACCGATCAGTTTGCACAGCGCCGCTTCAAGTCGAACACACCTAAAGTCTGTTGAGCGCAAACCCAGTCCCGCATCCGATTCTAAAGATTTCATTGGGTGTGTCAATCCCAGTGCTGACTGTCTACACGACATTAAAACAAAAGGTGCCATGTTGTAAGGTGCCATTTCAACTTGTAAAAAGCGTTCACTTCCTCATAGAGCTCGTAATATGAGAATTCATATCCGAAGATGTGAACAGCTCTGAATAGAACGTCAGGTGTCATCTCAAAACTATGGTAATTACAAGCAAAGGCATTTAGTTCATAAAGTGAGATTAAATACATAAAGTATTTTTGTGATATTAACCAATTCATTATTGCAGGTTTGCATAATATTCTGAGTTTATATTTCACTGTTTTACTGAATCTATTTTTGTGGGATGAGTAAATGCATTCTCACATACAATCATGTTCTCACAGCGCACACAACGCCTCTGCACATTTACTCCCGATTTCTCTGAACACAGGAACGGGAGAGCTGTCAGTCAATAAATGGAAAAAAAAAAAGTAACTTGCCTTACTTGTTTGAAAAAGTATTTCCGATATTTTGTTATAAATGTAAAAGTAAAAAGTAGTTACTTTAAAAAAGTAATCTGATTACATAACTCGTTACTTGTAATGCATTACTCCCAACACTGTTTATAGGTGTCTGTACAATACATAAAAATGGGATAGGAGAAAGTATTTTAAATAAAATAGCATTTACTCTTCACCTTTAATGGAAGCATTTTCATTATTTTTCCAGGTTCTTTATGAGCATATACTTGGATGAATATATTGTTGAAAATGTGTACAACAAAAAAACACACATTTGACATTTTACCCAGATAACACTTTACATCACTCGTGTTATGAGTGTTACCTGACAACAAGAATCAAGCAAATATTCATGAAAATTGTAATGAAGCATATTCAGCTCGCTTGAGTCCTACCTGCTCATTGATGACGGTGTCCAGCCGCTTCAGACAGGCCTGGCAGAACGTGTGACCGCAGTAGAGTTTCCGAGGGAGTCTCTCTCCCAGGTTATACGCACTGTAGCAGATGATGCAGTCCAGTTTACGGCTGTCTCTGGAGTTCTGTGCCGCAGCGTCCACATCAATCTCGACAGGAGCCTCGGACACGGGCCCATCCTTATCCGAGATCCTACAGAATGAGCTCAATATGATACAAACATCTCTTTGTGTTTGCCTGAGATGTTTAGTGCTGCCTTTGTAATGGTTTTACGTACAGAGGCCCCAAAAACGTATTTGGACAATTTAACTTAAATAATGTTCCCCGAAATATAAAACCAACTTCATATAAACACTAAAATGACACTAGATGATTAAAAATAATTGCAATAAATACCTTTTGAGGCCATTAAATCACCCTCACACAATATTTTACTCTTTCAGATACACAAGGTCAGCTGGTAAAGAGTGTGTAAGCTGAGCTGCATGTATCTGTTTACTATTAGTGGCTTGCAGCAATGAAATTTGTATACACATGAGGTTATGCTAAAATATCTGTATATTGTATGGTTTTATCCTCTTACAAATGATCTTTTATTTCCAACCAGCTGTCCCAACAAATACAAAACATAACCATCATCATACAACATGCTCAATAACCTTATGAGAAATATTGAATGGAAAAAAAGCTGTATTTGCATGACTTGTCAAAGTGATTTCATTGTTTAGACTATACATTTACATTTAAACCATTTGTTTATTTAATGGAAATCCTAATTTTATGTATAATATATGTAATTAAATTGTATTAAAGTTTCATTTAAGAAACACATGCACAATCTGAGAAAAGAAATGACAAAAATAAGATAAAAATTGACATTTTTGCGAATAACTTTTTTTTCATTTTATTTTAAGCATAAATTCAAATATGTCTTATTTTAATTCATAAGCAATTTCCTGTGAAAATTTCTATGCGGAAGTTCTACCTGTCCTCTTCTTTCTCAGGTCTATTCTGTACGTCGTTGGTCTCTTGAGGTTCTTCCGTACCGTTCGCAGCTCCATCCATGTTTAATGTACGAAAAGTCCAACTTCTGTTAACATTTTACAGCCGACTCTGTCTTGGTTTCTTCATGCTTCACATCCTTTGTCAGGTAGTTTAACACTTGAGTGCACCTTCTCTTGCTTTCGCTGAAGTTCCCAGCAGCACTGGCACTGTCTTTGTTGTAGTTGCTCTCTCTCTCTCTCTCTCTCTCAACCAACCAACCAACAACAACTGCCTCTCTGAAATGGAGGGCAAACAATGGAGTGCTTCCCTAGAGCCTTTAATATTTAAGTACCGCCTGACGCTGTGAACCTATGCCTTTACAAACACACACACACACACACATACACAGTTGCACGTTCAACCTTCTGAAAAAAGAAAAACCACCGGTGATTGTGGGAGGAGGGTTGAATGTTGTTGAGCAGGTATTTTATTAATTAGCCCAGAGTTGCACTTCTTTGTATCTTCTCTTCTTGGTATTATATTGTTATTTCCTCGTACTAATTTTCCTACTACACACTTAATGTTTCCATTCTGCCTTGAATTTGCTAAGGAACAAGTTAATCAATGATCTAAAGAGCAAAGGAATATGCCTTAAATACAGTAGCCTATGAAAAGATTTGGGTTTAGTTCTGAGGAAAAACATGAAATTAAATACATCAGGCACGTTTAGGGTGCAAGAAAGTAGAATGGGAGGAGGGAGTATTGCTTTACAGTCACAAAACAGGCCTGAAATTCAAGCCTAGTCACACACAGACAGTCTGTCATCAATGTGTGCCTGCCAAATTAGTTCTGAGACCTTCATCGCCCCCACACCGCAGTTACGGTATTTTCCTATTGGCTGATATCTATTATTATTGACCAGGAGGAAGTGAAGTAGAAGGGGGTGCAGCTAAAATAGTGTCAAGCGACACATAAGATTTAATGAGAGTAACTGAGGTCTAATGACCTGAGTTCCCGATGTTGGGGGTCTTTAGGACTTATGAATCAATCTGGAGCCTCAGGAAAATAATAAAATAACAGCAGCGTCGCAGGGAAGAGAGCTGTGGGAATGGAGAGAGGGCGGTGGCGCGAGGGTTAATGAGCGGGGCGGCCTATTTTCTCGTTCGTACAAAAATCAAAAATGCCATTTTCAGCCGATAATTTTTGCTGGACGAAATTTCGGTGCATCCCTAGTGACAAAAGAGAAGGACCAGGCCTAAAACATTTACACTCACCTAAAGGATTATTAGGAACACCATACTAATACTGTGTTTGACCCCCTTTCGCCTTCAGAACTGCCTTAATTCTACGTGGCATTGATTCAACAAGGTGCTGAAAGCATTCTTTAGAAATGTTGGCCCATATTGATAGGATAGCATCTTGCAGTTGATGGAGATTTGTGGGATGTACATCCAGGGCACGAAGCTCCCGTTCCACCACATCCCAAAGATGCTCTATTGGGTTGAGGTCTGGTGACTGTGGGGGCCATTTTAGTACAGTGAACTCATTGTCATGTTCAAGAAACCAATTTGAAATGATTCGAGCTTTGTGACATGGTGCATTATCCTGCTGGAAGTAGCCATCAGAGGATGGGTACATGGTGGTCATAAAGGGATGGACATGGTCAGAAACAATGCTCAGGTAGGCCGTGGCATTTAAACGATGCCCAATTGGCACTAAGGGGCCTAAAGTGTGCCAAGAAAACATCCCCCACACCATTACACCACCACCACCAGCCTGCACAGTGGTAACAAGGCATGATGGATCCATGTTCTCATTCTGTTTACGCCAAATTCTGACTCTACCATCTGAATGTCTCAACAGAAATCGAGACTCATCAGACCAGGCAACATTTTTCCAGTCTTCAACTGTCTAATTTTGGTGAGCTCGTGCAAATTGTAGCCTCTTTTTCCTATTTGTAGTGGAGATGAGTGGTACCCGGTGGGGTCTTCTGCTGTTGTAGCCCATCCGCCTCAAGGTTGTGCGTGTTGTGGCTTCACAAATGCTTTGCTGCATACCTCGGTTGTAACGAGTGGTTATTTCAGTCAAAGTTGCTCTTCTATCAGCTTGAATCAGTCGGCCCATTCTCCTCTGACCTCTAGCATCAACAAGGCATTTTCGCCCACAGGACTGCCGCATACTGGATGTTTTTCCCTTTTCACACCATTCTTTGTAAACTCTAGAAATGGTTGTGCGTGAAAATCCCAGTAACTGAGCAGATTGTGAAATACTCAGACCGGCCCGTCTGGCACCAACAACCATGCCACGCTCAAAATTGCTTAAATCACCTTTCTTTCCCATTCTGACATTCAGTTTGGAGTTCAGGAGATTGTCTTGACCAGGACCACACCCCTAAATGCATTGAAGCAACTGCCATGTGATTGGTTGATTAGATAATTGCATTAATGAGAAATTGAACAGGTGTTCCTAATAATCCTTTAGGTGAGTGTATGTTGTGTTTTAATATGTTTAAATGCGGTGGCCATCTGTGAGGGGCTGCCACTTTCGTTTTGATCTTTAAGTTTATTTTGCGATTAAAATTATGTTTAACGTTCGCCGGTTCCCTGAGCCCCAAACTTTCTTACATTAGTGCTGAAACCCAGGAGGATGGAGGGGAATGCTGTCGAAGAGCCCTCGCTGCTGAGGGGAATCGCTGTGTTGAGGAGATCGGACGGCACGAAGGAGCGGTGACTGCCAGTGCCTGCACGAGATGGTGGTACTGTAGTGAAGGACGCGGGACAGATGCTCGCTGCCGTCCTCGGAGGCGCCCTGGGTGTATCCTCTGTGGGTCTTGAGTCCTACAGAGGAGCTCCAGAAGGATAAAAGGAGTAACGAGAGTGAAAGACGAGAGAGGACCAGGCCTGAGGCATTATGTTGCTGTTTTATTATGCTTATATGTGGCAGTCGTCCGTGAGGGCCAGCTGCTTTATGTTTGTTTTGTTTATTTTATTATTAAAGTTACGTTGATCCCTTGCCGGATCCGCCTCCTTCTTTCCTGAGCCTTTACCTTTGGTGCAATAACATAGCTATTTGGCTGATGACAACCATAAGAACACACACAGTCCCAAAGACTGGGAAAACTATGACAGTAAATTGAACAAAACAAAACTGGTTACTGGCACACACACACACACACACACAAAAAAAACTCTGTTATAATGAAATATTAGCAATACTATTAGCAATATACACAGTATCATTGGGGTCAGTAAGAATTTTTTAATTTTTTTTAAGAAATGAATACTTTTGTTCAGCAAGGATGCAGTAAATTAATCAAATCAAATGAATAAGTAACTAAAGGATTTCGCATTGTTATAAAAAGTTATTTTCAAATAAATGCTGTTCTTTTAAAAGTCCCATATTGTACACCTTTCTGAAGTTTTATTTTAGGTTTTGATGTCCTTAAGAATATATATTTGCGGTATAAGTACCAAAAACCATCCCAATGAATTTTTACAGCTCCTTTCTCAGGAGCTCTGCTAAGAACAGGTCGATTTTGGCCTAATTAATATTCATGAACCTCTCTTCTGATTGGCCTGTTGTTTTCTGGTGTTTTCAGAAAGGTGTTTTCACCTCCTTACTTTCGCCGTTATTGTAAGAGTAGTATAATTCCCATTTACATCAATTCTGCACGCAGATTTAACGTTAACGCTAATTTAAACTGTCTGTAAATAAACTTTTTTTTTGTCAAATTCGATTTAAATCTCCAAAATATGTACGTTAATAGCTAGTTATACACTGATTTTGAAACACTTAACTGCTTTATAATGTAACGTTAGCAGACAGACACCGAATGCAGTAAGCTATGTAACTATTGCTTTCCTACTGATAAAGTTGACGTGCTACAATTTCTTTTACAATGTTACTTTTTTCTGTAAAAGGTGTACTTGTGGTAAATGTGCAAGGATGCCCACAGAACGCGAGAACATGCTGCAAATGACGCCCATGGTAAACTTGTAAAACTGAACAATAGGGACTGCAGCATCTTTGAGGGAAAAACCGGCATTGAACTGTGCCTGATTGCCGAAGCAGTCACTTGTGAAATATGCAGAACAGACGGTTAAGGTCGAACTAAGTTGCTGTGGCGTTTCTGAATAAATAAACATTAGCCACTGGTCTCTTAATGTTGTTCGGAAGCCTGTGCAATGATGTCCTAACGGTGGGCAGTGCTCGGGGTGGGACTGAAGGCGGTGACTGAGTAGTTCTGACATCAAATTTATACGGAAGTCACAACGGCTCGTGAAAAGGCACAGCTACTTTATGCAGGCTGTGTGCATTTGTCTGTGGATTGACTGTTTTGAAACTTATATGGTAGTTTCAAAGCCCCTAGACCTCTGTTATCATGAAAAAAGCCAGGAAATTTCAGTTTGGACAATATGGGACCTTTAAACTTTCTATTCATAAAAGAACCATGAAAACATGTAGCACGTTTTCTACAAAAATATTAAGCAGCACAACCATTTTCAACATTGATAATTATAAGGAAGAATGGTGTTTCTTGAGCAGCAAATCAGCATATTAGAATGATTTCTGAAGGATCATGTCTGACTGGAGAAATGATGCGCAAAATTCAGCTTTCCATCACAGGAATAGATGACATTTTAAAATATATTAAAATAGAAAACAGTCTTTTTAAATTAAAATAATATTTCACACCATTATTGTTTATTATTGTCACTGTATTTTGATAAATGTAACCTTGGTGAGCATAAGAGACTACTTTCGAAAATATTTTAAAAATCTTACCAAGCCCAAAATTGTATGTTGTTTTCAAAAATAGCCTACTTTTGAATGTTCACCAGTCAAGAAAAATATATTTTTTTAGCAGCAGAATGGTTATGGCATACCAGCAGGTGCTAAGCTAACTATCAACCATTGGATTGGCCAATACAGCATTCCAGCTGTACTAATAAAGCAAAGCAACAGGTAGGATGGGAGCATTACTTACTTAAAGGGATAGTTCACCCAAAAATGAAAATTCTGTCAACCCTTTTGTCATTCCAAACCTGTAAAATATTTTGAAGAACCCAGGGAACCAAACAACACTGGAGTCCACTGGCTTCCAATGTATAAAAACAACAACAAAACACTGAGACTTTAAAAAAATATATATCTTCTTTTATGTTCCACAGATGAAAAAGGTTTCAGAACAAAATAGTTGTAAATGATTTTTTTTTTGGGTGAACTATACCTTGTAAGCAATAAGAAACAAGAGTTTTTGCCATATTTCAAGTATAATTGCAATTTATCACAACATCAAAAATTTCATTTTTCATTGTTCAATAAGAAGATCTGAATTGTAAATGTAAAGTTGTAAATGTAAATGCAAAGATGACATTTATAGATCTATATAAAAATGGGTGCATCACATAAAGCTGTTACTTTAAAGAGTGCAAAAGTCGGAATCCATGTTAAAATTCCATTCATTTTGTCCATAGGTTTTTTTTTATATATATATAACATAGACTCACCTGTTGTGAGCTCTGAGGTATATGCTTTTGTCGAAGCCGTCAGTTTGCATTATACATTTTTTATTTTTTTTTAAGAAACCTGTTATATGTCTATGTTTACGTTCATATATTTTTACATATGTAGCACTGTAGTCCTGTAAGGCATGAAATTTCATTCCTTATGTCTCCACATATAGCAGAGTGACAGTAAAGCTTAACAGTGGAATGCCTGGTGAAAAACTACATTACCCATGGTGCAATAAAGAAAATTTCACCAATCAGAGAGCTACAGTGAACAAACCGTGCCAAAAGAGCTGTCCAGAGAACACCCTCTCCTATGAAGAAGCTTGAATGACGTAGAGTTGGTCTCGCTGCACTCTCAAAATACTTTAATGTTTGTCTATACACTATTTGGACACAAGTATTAGGACACCTGACCAATACACCAACAGGGACTGTAATGTCATCGCATTCTAAATACATACACATTACAAGACTTTGCAACTATACAGCTTCCACTTTTGGGAGATTTGGGCATGTTTTGAGGGAATTTTAGCTTATTCATCTAGTAGAGCATTTATGTGTTCAGGCACTGACGTTGGATAAGAAGGCCTGGCTCGCAATCTCCGTTCCAGTTCATCCCAAAGGTGTTTAATGGGGTTAAGGTCAGGGCTCTGTGCGGGTCAGTCAAGTTCTTCCGCACCAAACTCATTCAACCATGTATTTATTGGCCTTGCTTTTTATTGATCATGCTGCAACAGAAAAGGGCCTTCCTCTTTCCCCCAAATGGTTCCCACGAAGTTGGAAGCATTGTCCAAAATGTCTTGGAATGCCAAAGCATTAAAATTTCCCTTCCCCAGAAGAAAGGAGCCTAACCCAACCCCTGAAAAACAGCCGAATACCATTATCTCTCCTCCAGCAAAATGTACAGTTGGCAGTTGGCACAATGCAGTCAGACAGGTAACGTTCTCCTGGCATCCGCCAAACTCAGACTCACCCATCAGACCAAAAAAAAACCCACGTGATTTATCAGACTAGGCAACCTTCTTCCATTGAATCATACTCCAGTTCTGACACTCGCGCGTCAATTTATAGGCACTTTCTGCAGTGGATAAGGGTCATCATGGGAACTTTGACCAGTCTGTGGCTACACAACCTCAGCTACAGTAGCTCTTCTGTGTGATTGAGCCAGACGGACAAGCCTTTGTTCCCCATGGACATTAATGTGCCTTGCATGCACATGACCCTGATGCCGGTTGTCCTTCCTTGCGCCACTTTTGGTAGCTACTAACCACTGCATACCAGAAACACACAAGGCCTGCCATTTTGGAGATGCTCTGACCCAGTCGTCTAGCCATCACTATTTGAAAAATCACTCGCCCATTTTTCCAGCTTTCAACATGTCAAGAACTGACGGTTCACTTACTGCCTAATATATCCCACCCCTTGACAGGTGCCATTTTAATGATATAATCATTCACTTCACCTGTCAGTGGTTTTATTGTTGTGGTTGATCAGTGTATGATCAACCATTTTAAATGAAATAATTTCATATTTCTACATCAGTTTAATTTTATCATGTCATTTGCAATGATTTATGGAATTATAGTACTTTACCTCATTAAAGCTGTTGCGTCTTGTACCTTTATCTTTTTGTCCGACTTCAAATTAATTTTGTAATGTTGTGAATCACATCGTAGCTGGTTGGTTTGGTTCATGGCTTATAATGTTTTAAAGGGGTCATATAATGCCATTTTTGTACAAGCTAATATGATTCTTTAGGGTCTAAATTAAAAGTTTGTAATATACTTTAATTAAAAATTCTCATTAGTATTGTAAGAAAACACTCATTTTACCTGGTCAAAAGCAGCTGTTTTCAGCACGCCGTTTAAGTGCATGTGCCTTTAAATGATAATGAGCTTTGCTCACCCCGCCCCTCTGTTCTGTGCCTACACCGTTTGAAATTATAACACAATAACCATAACGCGTTGTTCATTATAAACGTGGGATTATGAATTATATTGAGAACGTCGTACATAGAAAACATGCCGTAATGTACCCTGAGTGTAAACCTTCACTCCGCATTCATCGTGAAGCGTGCAGCAAGCGATTTGCAAAGATTAATATAAATATGAATATAAAGGTTAATAAAACGTTACACTAGCTTCTTCTGGAGGTGCAGCAGGAACACAAATAGTTGGTACCGATCCTTTTTTCAGGAGCAACTTCTTAGCAAAACCAGCTTTATACTGACCCTCGTAAAGCAGTCTGGTGTGTGAAATGATTCGCGCAAACATGAAAACATTGATGTTGATCGTGGGGAATATTCCCTTCGAAAACAAAACTCAGCCACTGCGTCTTCAGCGGTTCGGATTTAGGAACATCAAAATGATGCTGTGTTCGTTATTATACCCAAGAACAGAACACTACAACCGCTTAGACGCCATTCTGCTCATAGACAGTGCTCCAGCGTATCAACAATGACGCGCACTAGAGTCTATGAGTCACGGACTATGATGACAGACAGCTCGCTCACGAGCGAGGGCGGGTCTGTGTTGAAACGCTGCTGTCAATCAACAATCGTGGGAGGGGCGTCCGACCGTGTGACGTCACTAGGTCGAACGGCTTGATTTGAGACAGGGGAAAACATATAAGGACATTTAAAAAAAAAACACTGGATGGATTTTTATCATTATATGATGGTTGTGTACAGGCACTGTCAACACACATTTCAGTACAATCAACTTGTAAAAGTGCATGTACCATTATATGACCCCTTTAAACAAAGACTTTTTAAAAATCCCTATGGGAAATATGTATGGAAAAAATACGTGAAAAATATTTACTTCATGGGCCAATGCCATGAAAAAAGTGGGCGGGCAATGTTGCACTCTATTGTGTATTTTAGCATAATTGTTGCTGTATTGACCAATCAGAAGCCAGGAGCAGAATCATCAGTTTTGTAATCGAGCAATTTATTAAGCTATTAAAGTTACTTAACATTACTTACATTTTGTTTAATTTCAAATATTTTAGATGAACACCCATTAGTCGAAGTAATCGATGCATTGTACATTGGGTGAAAAAGTTCTCATGTGCTGCATCATACAATTTGCACCAACAGATGGAAGCCTAGAGCAAACCTTCTTGCAGTGATCAAACTAGCAGTTTGTATCTGTGAATTGTTACTCACCAAACATATAGAAGAATTTTCTTTTGCTTTGCCATTCATTTTGAAGCTATATTGTTATGCAATGATATAAAAGTAGGATTTGACAGAATATTTTCTTCAGAATAGCAGTTTTGTTTGCTGCAGCATATTTGTATATCTCTGATTTCACATGCAGAAGTAATTCTAGTTCACAATGTTCTTCTGCTGGCAAAATGAGGGCATCAGACGTCAGCGTTTCTATCAATCCTCTATTTAGTGTGCGCATGTATTTGCGTGTTTTGTATAGTTTGTCCCTGCATGGGAACTCACATTGATGGACACCACACATCTCAACTTTCCCATGTACTCCTGATTCTTATCTCAAGTGCAGGGTTGTGCTGCGTAGGAAATAATGACATGTGCAAATCCCATGAAAATGTAAACACAGAAAAAGGCGAGGACCTGATTTTTGAAATTGAAATATACTTTATTGTCCCTGTTAGGGAAATTCACTTAGCCAGCATAGCTCCATATGCTGTATTTCATATGGAGCTCCATAGCCCTCCATAGGCAGCTAGCCAGCTGACTCCATAGCCAGCATTTCGCCAATACCTGATACATAAAGAAATTACACAAAATATTCATACACATCATACACATAAAAATAAATAGACTTCACTAATTCATGTTCAACAGTCTAATTGATACCGGTGGCACAAAAGAGTTTTTGAACCTGTTCCGTTTATAACGGAGAGTTCTACCTTCTTCCAGAAGGTACGGTAAGAGTTCATAAGAGTGGTAGAGTACATGAGATGGGTCGCTTAAAATCCCTTTTGCCTCTTTTAATGTGCATTGCTCATACAGAGTCTGAATACTAGTCTTTCAGTCCAATCATTTTCATCGAAGTTCGAACAATATATAGTTCGAACAGTATCTTTGATTTTGATTTTACAGAAAGATCACCGTACCAAGTGGACAGACCATATCTGATCACACTTTCTACAGACTGATAAAAAAGGAACATCATTTTCCTATCAACTCCATAAAACCACAGTCTTCGTAAAAAATACAATCTATGGTGGAGTCTTTCACACACCCAATTAACATGCTTGCCCCACGTAAGAGATTTGTCTATATGCACTCCTAAGTACTTGTATGATTGCACCTGTGTGATTTCTTGATTATGAACATCTATGGGCATCTATTTTTAAAATGAGATCTCTTCATTTTGACATGTAGTAGTCCTACTATGTGTTAAACTGTTCCTGAATTATCTACCCTGAATAAGACAAGGCAAAGGAATTTAATCAGAAGCACTCTGAAACTGAATCCAGTATGCTGACGTCACCAGTAGCGACTCATAATGTAATAATTGCACATAATTTAATAAGTATTACATTATTATTGTATTAACATTTTCATAATGTAATCATTTTCTCAAAATGTAATAAAATCCTGAGCTCATAATGTAATCATTTTTACATTATGAGAAATTTAAGTAATTTTCATAATTGTAACAGCTTTAAAAACATAAAAAATATTAGTATTCCCTTACCGTACATTTTACAAAATCTAAATCCAGATTTAAACTACCTGCGAAATACAACAGAATTAAATCTTATTTGTGTTATTAAACAATGCATTGCTATTCCTCCACAGTACATTCAATACGATTCAATTACAATACAAATTTAAATAAACACCAATACGGTGTAAAAATGTTGTGAAGAAAACCCCACAGTATCAATATAGCAATGAGGTGTGTGTGTGTGTGTGTGTGTGTGTGTGTATGTGCGTGCTAGATCATGTAATCTACTTTAGCCAACGACAGCACAGAGCGCAAGTTAAGCAAACATTTCTTCACTTTAATAGAAGTTACAATAAAACAAAGCCTGATTGTACATCAGAGGGCATGTTGAAAAATACAGTACTGTATTAATTTGGACCAAACACCATATAGATCAATAACAACTGAACTTGATTTGTCTTTGTTCTCAAAGTATAACCTTGACTATTAGCGCCCTCCACTGGTAAGACACCACACATTCTTTTCACAGTTAAGAGTAACAAAACATGACAGTAAACAATCATTAATAACAGTTAAAGTAAATTAAAGTAAACGTTAATTTAATGTGCATCCTAAAGAGTCTCAGTTCATAAGTCAAATCTTATCGGTGGTTTGCATACTCTTTTTGGATATCTCGCTTCTGTGATGCTGGGCTGAGTAACACTGGACTGGACATTGACAATGGGCTCTGTAACCCTGGACTGGGCTTCGATTCCATGACTTCCTCTTCCTCCTGTGGGTGGCAAATGGGAAATGCACTCTTGTTCTGAATCATGGGTGATGCTTTTCTGTTGTTGTTCTCTGGTCTGTATGAGATGCCTTCTATATTGTCTGAGTTGTTGACCGTCACTTTCCACGATGTAAGAACGTGGTGCCTCACATACTTCAACCACCTTTGCTGGCTTCCACTGTGCATCCTCGCAATGTCTGTGCAGTGGGTAGCTGTGTCTGAGTCCTACACCACATGAACATTTGCGCCGGAGATGGGAGGTTTTCGGTTGTCTAGGAGCACAATGTATGGGTCTTTTCTGTCTGCCTTTGCTTTTTTGAAGAGTGACTTAGTTTTTTAACAGGGACAGTTTTTTCTGTTTTGCCGTTACTTTGTGGGTACCTTGGTAATGATGTAATGTGCTTGAATCCATTTAAATATGACCGTCTGAAAGAAGCAAACTAAAAGAAGTGGAATAGTAGTCCACAAGTACAATGTACTGTTCAGAATCAAATTCAAAGAGATCGGAGCCCACCTTTTGCCACGGCTTGTCTGGAATGTCCTATCATGGGCTCCTTGCAGTTTCTTCTCTAGAATGTATTGCACAGTGGGCACTTGGAAATTAGGTCAGTAATTTGCATCGACATGCCTGTCCAGAACATTATGTCTCTCGCTAGTCGTTTAGTTTTTTCAATGCCTTGGTGACTGGTATGTAGTTTGTGTAACATGAATCTTTGTTTGCTTTGGGGAATGACAATGTGGTTACCTTTTAGGAGCATGTCATCTTCGACAGTCAATTCATCACGATAATCCCAGTAAGGTTTTGCTTGGTCAGGCAAATCACGTTTTTCTACCGGCCAGCCATTTAGGACAAAACTTTTGACGATGGGGAAAACAGAGTTCTTGTTTCTGTTTTTAGGCTCATGGTCAATTTCTACTGTGAAGTGTCTGCCAAATGTGTACTGATCACCTACCCTACAGCTGGATGCATCCACACTGAGTGTCACACTCACTGGCATTGCTGGATCATAATATTTGAGACGTGGTTGTTTCTGAGACCATCCTCTGTAATTCCTCAAAACTCTTTGTCATGAGCTTCTTCCCAGCACCATTCTGCAGTCTTTTCCAAGAGGAGTCATAGAGGGGCTGTGACATCAGATAGTTGTGGGAGGAATATTCCTAAGTATGTGACCATGCCAAGGTACTGTTGCAGCTCTGTTCTGTGGTCTATGCATGTTCCTGACAGCAGCCACCTTTTCCGGGTCTGGTTTAAGTCTATCTGCAGTCAGCAAGCGACCCGCGTAGCTCACTTTTTTAGCTTTGAATGTACATTTCTCTGGATTTAGTTTTATGTTCCTTTCTCTGATGCGCTGCATTACTTTTTCCAGTCTCTTGTCATGTTCTTGCTCATTCTCTCCCCAGATCAATATATCATCCACAATCACTTCAACGACTTCCAAGTCTTCAAATGTTTGTGACATAATTCTGTTAAACATCTCTCAGCACAGCTGATTCTGAATGGCAGTCACTTGTAGGCAAATCTTCCAAAGGTACTGTTGAAAGTGCATAATTTGGAACTCTCTTTGTCCAATTTTATTTGCACAGTAACCAGGGTGTGGTGAATATTTTAGCGCCAGTAATTCTTGTCACCATCTCCTCAGTTGTTGTCATTGGGTAATGCTCTCTTTCAATTGCGGCATTCAAATCTTTTGGGTCAATGCATATTCTGACTTTCTTCTTTTCCGGCTTCCATATAGTTACCATACTGTTGACCAAAGCTCTGTGCTCCACCACCCTTTCAATGACATCAAAATTGTCCATCCGTTCCATAAGTTTGTTCCTGAGGGCCACCAGAACTCGTCCAGGTGGATGTATGGCAGGCTGAGCATCTGGTTTGAGTTTGATGTGTTGCCCCCCTTCAATACAGCCTAGTCCTGTGAAAACATCTGTATATCGGACTTTAATGTCGTTGTGTTGTGATGTAACTGCCGCTACACGTTTAATGAGTCACAAATACAACATATTTTTAGTCCCAATAGGGGCTACATCATCCTCCAAAATCTGGCATTCAGTGTCATAATATTTGCCTTTGTATTCACCCAACAACAGACAATTTGCCTTTGGGTTTCAAACACTGCCCAACTTATGTTACCAACAGGGATTGAAATTAACTTTTTCACCCATTGGCAATTTGGCTACAAAATGTTTAAGTTACCGGCCATTCAGAGCTTCTACTAGGTAAAAGGAAATAAAAAGAAATAAACCAGGTTAACTAGACCAAAGTTTTATATATATATATGAAGGCACTGGCATTATTGGAGATTGAGTGTGTGTATATGTGTGGAAAATTACTATGTTTATCAATTTCTTAGCCAATAAGAATCATTCACCTGAAGCAAGGACGTAGCTTAGACCTTGGTGAAGGGTATAACTGCTGTGATCTTTGTAACTGTAAATGGGGCGGCCTACAAATTCCATTGAGTCTTGAAGCTGACTTCTGCTGATGAAACTGCAAACTATCTTCAGTAAAACTTTTCTTAAATTTATTATAATTTTGACTCCAGGTCTTCATTCATCATATCTGGTTCTGGGTCTTTGACTGTAAATCCTCTTACACTATATATTACAACTGTAGTCAGCCGGATCCAAGCCGTGTCCAGACCAGATGGAGGACCTGCGCCTAGACACGACCACAACGCATCCCTGAAGTGTCAGCAGAGATTGTGTCAACAAGACTCTCCCCTGCGAAGGCCTCATCGGCACGACAGCCATCGACACTGATCCTCAACAAACCCGTCTCCATACCGGCGTGACTCCGATCTTCAACCAGATGGAACTGGATAATATTCTGATTGTTCCAAACCAATCTGACTTCTGACCTATAATGCTGCCTGACTCATAATCATACACTGTTCGTTCATTGGCCAGAGGAGACCTGGGTTCTCCCAAGGTTTTTTTCTCCATTCTGCCACCTGATGGAGTTTTGGTTCCTTGCCACTGTCGCCTTTTTTCCACCTTTGTAGCGATTGGCTTGGCTTGCTTAGTTGGGGACATCAAATTTAAATGTAAGTAAGTAAGTAAGTAAGTAAAATTTATTTATATAGCACATTTATCACAGCAAAGCTGACCAAAGTGCTGAACAAAGTCAAAGAATAACATGAAATAAACAAAACATACGATACAATAAAACAAATGGAAACATAGATAAAATCACAAATTTAAAATGCCTGGGAATAAAAATATGTTTTCAACTTCATTTTAAAGGTTGTGATAGACGTTACAAGGCGAATGTCCAGTGGAAGTTGGTTCCAGAGACGGGGGGCCGCAATAGAAAAAGCCCTATCACCCTTTGTCTTTAGGCGTGAACGAGGGACAACTAAGAGAGCTCTATCAGAAGATCTTAATGATCTGGGGGATGAAAACGGAATAAGATGATCTGAGAGATAAGATGGAGCTTGACCATTGAGAGCTTTAAAAACAAATAACAAAATTTTAAATTGAATTCTGAAATAAACAGGAAGCCAATGAAGAGAGTCCAAAACTGGTGTAATGTGATCTGTTTTCTTTGCCCCAGTCAACAGCCTTGCAGCAGCATTTTGTACCATCTGTAAGCGTGCAATGGATGACTGTGGAAGACCCAAATATAATGAATTGCAGTAGTCGAGGCGGGAGGTAATAAAAGCATGAATGACTTTCTCCAGATCATTAAAAGTTAAAAATGATTTCAGTCTCGAAATTATCCGTAACTGATAAAAACTGTTCTTGACAACTGTATTAATTTGTTTAGTTAAGCAAAGTTCAGAGTCCAAAATGATACCAAGATTCCTGACCTGGGATGAGACTGAGGGGAAGTGCTTGCCGAGCTCATTTATGAGACAACTTCTCAACTTAGAGGGGCCAAAGACGATTACTTCCGTTTTATTTTCATTAAGTCTAAGAAAGTTGTTGGAAAGCCAATTTTTAATGTCCCCTAGGCAGGCCAATAAAGGTTGAATGGTATCACCAGCTTTCAATGGTATGTACAGCTGGGTATCATCCGCATATAAATGAAATGAAACTTTGTGTCTCCTAATAATGTCTCCCAAAGGTTGCATATATAAATTAAAAAGGAGTGGCCCTAAAATGGATCCTTGAGGCACTCCACAGATAATAGGAGCAACAGACGAAGAAAACTTACCCAACTCAACAGAAAAAAACCTGTCTCTAAGATATGAATTAAACCACTGCAAAGCAATACCCCCAATACCAAACAAATTTTCTAACCGGCAGAGAAGAATATCATGATCAACTGTATCAAAAGCTGCTGTAAGATCAAGAAGCAGCAGAACTGATTTTTTTTTAAAAAAATGTAAAAAAAACATTTTTTTGTAACATTTGGATGTAACATTTAATATAATATTCAACAATAATATTGATCTGCCTGCATTGACACTATTATACAAGAACTGAACTGAGGTCAGCCTCAGGACATCAAGGTTTACTCCAGAGCACCTATATATATATATATTAACTTTTTTTTAAACTTAGCCTACTTACTTAAGCTGAACTGTGACGCTATTTTTTTATTTTTAAGAGTGCTCAGCAGCCGCAAAGGGGCACTTGTGAGTTTCTGAATCATACAATGGTGGACACCCGGACCATAGGAACTTCACGGTCACGGACAAGCACAAGTGAAGACCACAAGTCCGCAAGTCCACAACAAGCGTGCCATTTGGGAAAATTAGGTTGAGCAGAGTTCAACTTTATACAAATGAGTAGTGATGCAATGACTAGTACCAATGGGCGTGAAGACAATGGAGCTTGTGATCTCCTGATACAGTTGGATTCTACAGTGACTCAGTGACCCCCAGCGAGTCTAACTTGTAGTGCTGGGAGTAATATTTGATTCTCTCAGGAGATACCAGCCTCTACCAGTTGGGTGTGTCATTTGATTAAAATAGATCATGTTTAATGTTAAATATTCTAAGATCTGCATTAAGGCTAATTCCAGGAGCAAGTCACTACAGATTCATATCCTGGGAAACAATAAAAATTACGCAAGATAGCATGTTGAGGAACTTGTTTTTGCATCTGTGAGAAAAGATTTGACTCAGTTTCGGTAACAGTTTCCTTGTTGATTTGTTTAATTGCTTGTTTTGGGAGTTCATGAATTGCATGTTGTTCTTTGTACTGTGTGTTCCTAGTGCTGTCACATTCTTATAGTAGCCTACCATCAGCAAAGTAAAAATGTTACACCTACAGTAAGTGACTGAAACCCACTAAATAAGAGAGAAAGAGAGAAAGAGAATGACATACAGAAAGCCGGCAATGAATCACTTAATGTGGAATGTGATTCATCCACTTGCGTGTTTGGCTATAGGTAGAAGTCTCTGATAAGTTCCTGTCGGCTCTTTTAGGTCACCACCACAGTATTTGAATCTATTCATAATACTATGACAGCTTCCACACTGGCTCACATGAATAAATGACCCACCTGAGAATGTGTTTGAAATTATGAGCCATTTAGAGCATATCATTTTGAGAGGATTTTTTCGTTCATTCTTATATTCAATTTCAGGACATAACTCATCCTATCATCTCTGCTATAAACATGAATAATACCTCAAATCATGTGACTTGTTGAGGAGAGGTGCATGCGCTTCCACTTTTGTAAGCGATAAGACTTACGATTTTTGCCTGGTGAACGATTGGAAGACTAGTCGTACACTGAATGAGGGACCCAAGCCATGTAGAGACCAGGGGCCTCATTTATAAAACGTTTGTGCGAACGCACAGATTTGAACTTAGAGTATGTGTACGGTAAAATCCATGCCAACGTTCGTATAAAAACGGTCTTTGACGTGGAAAAGTGCTTAGTGCGACGTCAGGGGTCTGAGCAGGTGTACGCACTTTTCCTTGTGGCAGAGTCATAGTACAGCAGGTTTTTGGAAATCTAAGCAATTCTTGCTGCTCGCCATTCTCGAGTATAAAATACAGCATTTTTGTATCATGAAAATACACATAAAAATTGGTCATTCAATAAAGTATTACTAATGGGCTGAAATGTATCTGATAAATAACTGCTTAAAAACAATTGTTTTCAATTCACCTGCCTCTTCCTTTCCCCTGCCTAGTAGGGGGAAAAGTTTTTTAACAAAAGCTAGTGAACAGACTACTGTAGCTCAAAGCTAGCAGATGAATAGTTTTGATTTCCACACTATATGCATTGCATTTACTGGCAATAAGTATCCTAGCTTAATATTTCAATTAACTTAATATTTGAATGGAAATTAAACAACATTTGACAGTTTGTTTGTTTGTTTCTTTGCAAAAATTTGAATCACATCCTCACTTTATCTTACTTCCAGAAATTTTGAAGTCAACTTGATTCCAGGTTCAATTCAATGAATTCCAAGAATGGATTCCGAACTAATATTTTCAAAAACAGTTTTAAAAAATCAGAGATCATGTGTACCTCAGCAGTGTTAACAAGTAGCTTTGCTACAAATACTGAACCATAAACTGACAATGAACCGTTGAAATGTGAAAATGACTAAACAAATTCAAAACAAAGGCTTAAATTCATTCCATGCATTCTGCTAAATTTAGTACAAAAAGATACAAAAATTAATTATAGTATCAATGTTAAAATTAATCAATATAATATAATATAATAAAATTTTTTAAAAATAAGTCAGATCATTTTAAGCAAGACAATACAAATATGTAACCCTAACTAATAAAATATTAGTTAAGTTACTACTATTGTGTGAACCATTGATGTCTGGATTAACTTTTTGTGATAGTGAATTAGCTGCTGTTGAATTGAATAAGGCTCTTCTGAAGACTCTGAAGGTACGTTTGCACCAACTGGACGTACACCCGGAAGACAAGACTGTATAAGACTGTATATTTGTATTGAGGAATAAAATAATACCTGTTTCACCAGGTGTAGCGTACGCATTGAGACTTGTTACACTTAGTCAATGGTAGGTGTAAATTGAAAAGTCTTGACTTGTTTCCATGGTGAAAATAAGAACATTGATACAATGACGGTTCTAATATAGACCCTAGTCAGGATTTAGGCCTACACACCATATTGAATTTTACGCAGATGAAAACAAGGCTGTGAGGTACAAACTATTTAAAGGTCTTAGATCACATGTAATTGTAACTTTCACAACTGTTTTATGGGTGTTTTGTCTACTGACAGCTTTTTGGAAAGATGCCTCTTTGGTTAAGGTTTATACAAGAAAAAGTAATGAGAGACCGCACCAATCCTCTGGATATATACGGAGACAGAGAACTTATTGAAAAATGTCAGCAGGGCGGAACCGTAAGAATTAACTGACGAATTATCACTGCAGCTGCAACATGTAACGGATAGGAACAGATCACTGGTTGTTTCACAATCTGTGCAATTTCATTTTCATTTTTTGTCTCAGCAGTCTTTTTTAATATGTTTGATTGGAACCAGAAAATGTAAGATTGTAACTATTGTAATGTGAATGGCGTTTAATTTATCACTGCGGTGAAATGTGACAGTGTGGATGCTGGGCTAAGCTGCACCAAGTCATCGTTTAGATCAGGGGTGTCCAAACTCAGTCCTGGAGGGCCACTGTCCTGCAGAGTTTAGCTCCAACCCCAATTAAACACACCTGAACCAGATAATCAAGGTCTGATTATCTGGTTCAGGTGTGTTTAATTGGGGTTGGAGCTAAACTCTGCAGGACAGTGGCCCTCCAGGACTGAGTTTGGACACCCCTGGTTTAGATGGTGGAGTGCAATTGACTCCAACCTCTAGAGTTGTCTCTCAAATTTCTATTTTGGAGAATAAAAAAACTGCAATGTAAGACTTTAACCATAAAATACAAAATAGTATTTTTGCACGATTCTGGATAAATTGAGAATCATGATTTCTTTTTTAATTTTTTTCAAACAGAGATCATGATTCTTCCATGATTCTCAACACACAACTAAACAAAATAACGTGATTTACTAGAGGTTCTGACAAAATGTTAATTGCTACAGTCTATTTAAAAAAAATGTATTAATCTGAATGTATTATTTTTAGACAGACTTTTAGCTGTTTGCAACGAACAAATCAAACAAAAGTAATTAAAATAGCTCAACAGAACACATGTTTCAAGTAGTTTCCCCAAATTCAACTTAAAATGCAACTTTTAATGACTTCTGCAGTCTCAAAATTGTTCAACTCCTTCATGGTAAGCATCTTTAGTACTTAGTAGAACATCCTTTTGCTGTTATGACCTGCTGCAAACAAGATATATAACCAGACATCAGCTTCTGGCAGCGTTTCTGAGGAATCTTAGCCAATTCCTCATGAGCAATGGCCTCCAGTTCAGTAATATTCTTGGGATTGCGTGCTGAAACGGCCTTCTTCATATCACACCAGAGATTTTCTGTGGGGTTCAAGTCAGGTGACCGTAATGGCCACTGTAGAATCTTTCAGGAATTCTTTTGTAACCAAGCCTTGGTGGAATTTGAGGTATGCTTTGTCCTGTTGGAAGGTTGAATGACGCCCAAGCTTCAGCTTCCTCACTGACGGCATGACGTTTTCTAGGATTTCCTGTTACTTCAATGAATCCATATTGCCTTTCACACGCTGCAGATTTCCATTGCCAGAGGATGCAAAGCAGCCTCCGAGCATCACCGAACACCGCCATGATGAACTGTAGACAGAGTGTTCTTTTCAGCGTTGCTTCATTCTTCTTCCTCCGGACATACCGCTGATCCATAGGGCCGAAAAGTTCCAGGTTTTTTTTTCCATCGCTCCACAGAACAGAATCCCCAAACCTCTTTGGCTTATATATATGACTTCTGTGATAATATGAATATTTGAACACAGAAATAATGAAACAGTGTGGTTGAAAAGCCTGTTTGTGAAGCTGTTTCATACCTATTTATGACAACTGCTCTCTCTGGATCAGCAGCAGAGCCAAAGCAAATTTTAATGTTCCGGTATGATTTTGTCAAAGGTTTAATAGACAAAGGCGAATCATGTTCATCAGGGTCCGACCGAGAACCAATGGCGTGAGGACCCTCTTGGAATGGCTCTGTTTATTTAGGAATGAGATTGCGTGGGTGTTCGAATCGCGATCGCGATCTTTTAACGATTAACCGTGCGGCTCTATTTCAAATACATGTATCTGAAATACTTCCCATCTCTACCCATAACAACATAGAAACCACGCAGCAATGTATTAAAAACAACTCAGAACACCTTAGCAACTGCATAGCAATGACTGAGAACCCCCTAGCAACCACATAGCAACACTCAACGCTCTGCATAGCACAACATTCACATCACAGCAAAAACGGTAAAAAAAACCCCTGCATAGCAACCCCCTGGCAACCACCCACAACATTCTAGCAAAAACACAGCAACGTGTTAAAACAATTCAGAACACCTTAGCAACTGCATAGCAACCACCCAGAACCCAGAACCTTTTAACGATTAACCGTGCGGCTCTATTTCAAATACATGTATCTGAAATACTTCCCATCTCTACCCATAACAACATAGAAACCACGCAGCAATGTATTAAAAACAACTCAGAACACCTTAGCAACTGCATAGCAATGACCGAGAACCCCCTAGCAACCACATAGCAACACTCAACGCTCTGCATAGCACAACATTCACATCACAGCAAACACGGTAAAAACAACCCCTGCATAGCAACCCCCTGGCAACCACCCACAACATTCTAGCAAAAACACAGCAACGTGTTAAAAACAATTCAGAACACCTTAGCAACTGCATAGCAACCACCCAGAACCCATTTGCAAACACACTAAAAAAACACTCAGAAAAACTGTATAGCAACTCCCTGGCAACATCTTAGCAGTTGTTTTCTTCAGAAATGCAACTTTTTATTTTTAATTGTTTTCAGGCCATGTTGTTAGCTGCACTAGGTGGCTTAAATACACGCGCAAACACAGTCATCGAGGATGCTTTTGATCATTTATTTTGTTTGGGTCGGCATAACCACTCTAGTCCTTTTGTTGCTGATGTTTGCGTGTGCTGTTACTAGGGCTACCCTTGATTGAAGTAGTCTGAAGTGCCTCTTGAGCTCTTTTTTCAAGCCCCTTTAACCTCTGAAAACAGAGCATGGTCACACAGAGGCTTGTTTATTATTCTTTTAAGGTCAATCATCGCATTAGATAAAAATGTGGGTGGGGTGGATTTTATGTAACATTGAGCTGATTCAGTCCAGTTGGACCTGTCATCCCCTCAAAAATGCATTTCAGATTAACCTTAAAACTTCCAGCTGTGAAATTTTTAATTCGCTAGTCAACAACGTCCACATTTTCGGGCCTGAAAAAAATGTGTTGGAACCAGTATGTGTGCATTGATATTGTGTTCTGTCATTGAACGCCCTATGACGACATTCCATCAGGACAATCTAGGGTTGCAAAGCACAACCTGGTCAAAGAATAACTGCAAGCATTTGCATTGTGATCAAACAGGTAATCATGGCTAAAGAGAAACTACAGACAAAATGAATTAATTGAAGCTATGCAAGTGTTTGTAGTTGACAAATACATTTTTGTTTTTCAGCATTAAGATTTCAGATTAAAATTAAAACATCAAGTAGATTCGTACAATTTTGGACACTTCAGAGAAACTTAGAGAGAAATATCTTACAGACATTGCATTAGATATCACATCAAACCAAGTAGCATCTGCAACCAAACGACACTGGACGTTCTCACAGACCTAACATCAGAGCCATTTTTCACAATGTTTTTTTTTCAACGGCTGTGTCAGTGATTTCACACAGGTGTCCTAGCAGAGTAACCACAGGTGTAGTTTATCTCATTAACTATGAACATGATCCACTGATTTTTGACAACCACAGGGTAACTTAGGCTACATTGGTCTTGACTTCATTTTGAACAGTATGTCCATTTTGAAACCTAACAAATTTATTTTTGTGAACAAAGCTTCATAAAATAAATACCATTTGATTTGACATTTTGTTATCTAATGTAATGACACTGAGATATTTTTTACATGACAATGACATACTTATATTTCATATACAGCAGAGTTGTCAAAAAGTACTGACTTTGGTACCAAGTCGGTACTGAAATTTAAAACAATGTGACGCTTTGAGCGCAATTGCTTTTTTTCAATTTAAAAATGTCAGTACTGACTTGGTATTGATACCGAAGTTGGTACTTTTGACAACACTAATATACAGTATATGGGCAATGGAACGTTTATATTTGTACGTTATTAGTACTATAATTACTATACTATATAACCGGTAAGTTGTTTTGCAGTTAATTTAAGTGTGTGGTGTGACTAACTAATTTCTAAAGGTAAAAATATTTCTAAACAAATATTTCTCTTAAAACAAAGTAAAAATAATTTAAAAAAGCACAATGCACCAAAAGCCAATGACCTTCAAAGAAAATATCTTCAAAAATATTTATCCAGAGGTCATTCGGTCAGTGCCAAACATTTCAATATCACACCATCATCAGTGTCTTAGTAGAGATTGCACACCTGATCTTATTTATAGTTTACCATAATTTGTCTTATTTACATAAAACATTTACCATAGCAAATACATTTATGTTGAAATCTATATATATATACATATTGCATACTTATAATCTCTAATAATATAGGCTAAAATCCTAGGCAAAAAAAAAAAAAAGAAACAGTACTTAAAATGTCAATTCTGTTAATATTTAACAGAGTTAAAACAAGGTTGTGGACAAGAGGTGTACTCTGGTGCCTAGCAATGTAATGTTTGCAGAAAGGATAACCAACCATCTTACACAACAGCATACAGACTTATCAGAATATATTAGCTTCAGGACAATTGGGTTTCATTACATCAAAAGTATAGGCTATTTCATTATTATGATCATTTCTTAAAACAAATGGTCTAACTATAACAATAGTGAATTCAATATTAACATTCCTGAACTGACTTTCAGCCTCCTCCCCCATCAAACACACGCACCTACACCTGGTGGTTTCAGCTGAGCTTTAATACCCACGGGTGGGGTTACATACACACTGCCATGTTTAAACAAGACTCACGGTCAGCTGGATAGCCTCCTCCTCCTTTTCTCTCCAACCTGGTGGTTCAGGTTTGTCTCACCTTATTTCGGAAGCACGGAAGATCAGAAGTCAGCAGGAACAGCGTGCAGCTGTGAAAACTGATTCCCACCAAACAAATCCCCCCTCAGGCCTCTGCCGGTAAGCAGTTTATCCGTATTGCATAGGACAAGTTCATTGTGATTCGTTTTTTTTACAAGTAAGAGAGAGGTTTTTGAATCTAGGAATGATTTGGTGAAAAATAAATAGCTAAAAGAGTCTTGTGATGTCTTAACCAAACAAAGAGCTTATGATATAATTTTATAACTAAGCAATACAATGTAACTTACATAATGTTACAAAACTTTTTTAAACAAACATATCACAGTCACAATATCGTGTTTTTTTTTCCGAGTATCACCACGGCAGTTTTAAACCAACAGCATGACTGCAATGTGATATGATTTTATACAACAGTTCAATAAACGATAAGTTGAAGCCAATAACTTACATTTTTGTCACAATTGTGCCAGTAGCTTAACATTTTCCGAAGTCCAAACCAAGCCGACCGCACGATCAACCGTTATACTACGTCTAAAGTCAGAGCAAAACACAGAGGCGGCGTAACGTTCGTGATGGTATCCGTGTGTTTGAATGAATCGGTTGAGTTAATGATTCAATGAATTGAATGATTCTGAGAGGCTGAATTCAGAATAATATAATACCATAGTACTAAATCCTCTTAATCCTCTTTTCGTTCATCTTTGGAACACATATGAAGATTTTTTTTTAATATATATATATATATAAAATCTGAGCAATTTCTATCCCTCCATTGACTGCTACGCAAGTTTGACTCTTCAAAAACTTCATGAAGAGATTGTAAAACTTAATACCTATGGATTGAGCGGTTTAGTCCAAATATTCTGAAGAGACTTGATCGCTTTATGATGAACGGTTTGAATTTAGGCTTTTATTTACATATAAACATTCATCAACGCACACATCAGATCTGGTTAATGGAAGCTAAAGGTGTATTGGACGCTAATATAGTTAGCGGGAATAGGTCTTGTTGTATAATGTGTGTTTTAAAATGTCTTGTCAGGCAGTCTCCTATTTGCAATGCATAAGCCTTGATTATTAATTTTTGCCCTTCTTCTCCAGCCTGACACCATGAATATCTCACTTGAGAACCCCTATGGTGATGTCACCATCCCTCGTGCCAAGTTGCGGGATCAGGATGACTCCAGCACCATCATCATGAACCCAATGGCTTTAGAGAGCGCCTATAACAACCGTAATTCCGCCTCAAACCCCTACAGCAGCTTCAAAACTCCAGGGGAGATCAACACCTCAGGCGTTCCGGTTTACGGACAGGCCAGGAACGGCAGCCAGAACCCCCCTCCTTACAACAACCAGCCAGGATACACGGTGAAGGAAAGCGACGAGCAGGTGGGACGCTGCTACGCCTGTTGCTGCCGCTGCCGGAGGAGGAAGTAAGACCAGATGAGATACCCTGTGGGTCAACAGTTTGGAACCATCATTCAGCCTCCCAAATTTTGAAAGTCAAATGCCATATAGCTCTAAAATGACTGGATTTTAGGGTGCCTTAGCTATTACACAACCCTGGAGATCATACTATGGTTTGGACAAAACAAGAGCTGACCTTCTGTGACTGCACTGAAACCTGTTATGTTAAATATTTACTTTTGGATTACCATGTCAAACAGTGCTTTGTTCAATTGGCACAGTTAAGTTTGGCTGGATTACTCTTTTTGGACCACTTTGAAGAAGCCTTACCTATGTGTGCCTCGTACAATGGCATGCTGAGATACTTCCCTTCGTTCTTGTCACCCAATTGTTCTCGTACATTTACTTACTTAAACTAAGTTTTTTGAATAATGTTGTTGTTAATGGAGTGTTTCTTTAAATTATAATGACACTGAACTGGTGTACACAGAGGTGAGGCTCTCTTCACAGTATGTCCCGGTGGGCTTCTCCAATTTTTCATTTGGTTTTTGAGCCACACCCTGACGTTCCGCCAGACACCGGTCAGTGAAACTTGAGGAAGAACTCTCGTTCTTTTTCTAAAGAATATACAAAAGGACAGTGTCATCTCTTCCTGCACAAGGAGTGTTGTGGCATCCGAGTTTCTATTGAACAAGCTTTTCTGGTTGCTGTAGACATACTGCTGACGCATTGTGTCTATTGGTAAAGCAGCCAAAGAGACTGTTGAGTGTAAGATAAAACATTTATAGTATATTATTTTATCATAAGCAATATTATAGTTACTTTTAATTTAACACAATGGGGGCATGGACAGTTTTTTTTGGGCCATAAGACTGTGAGCCTGACTACCAAAATATGCCAACCAAAATGTTTTGGATGTCTGTATTATGTGTTAGGCACAATGATCAATATATTTTTTGATACATAAAATCACTTTTGTCTCCATAAACAATTGTCTTTTTACTTAAGAACCTACTCGCTGCTTCCAACAAGGTGACTCAGTCAGTCTTTGTGACGACAAATTCTTTCTAGCTCAGTAAAGGCCGTGTATACGCAGATGAACCGGTTTGGGATGCTGTGGCCTCAGAGCAAGTTCCTGGAACAACAGATGTATAGTCACGTGGCGTCTAGAACGGCCGGTTTACAGGTGTGATTTAAAGATACTTTAGATGTTACCTGGAATCTGCAGCGCAGCACACTGTGCATTGGGTTATTATTACTGTCCACTATTGATATACACCATTGTTCATTTCGATTTCTTTAGGTTTATTTTCAGCATAGTGCCAGAGTTCACAGAAAGTCAACCGAAATGATGGATTCAGAGGGAAACACTCACTGTAAAAGTTAAAAACAGTTAACATGCTGGTTAATTGGTTCTGGTGACTTTATATATATTTTTTCTTTTAGATATTTGCTTGCTATCAAAATGTTCCCCTAAAAAAACACAGACACACAGAGCATTGGGTGTAATTAATGTAATTGCATTAAAGGGATAGTTCACCCCAAAATGAAAATTCATTTACTTACCCTTAAGTTGTTTCAAACCTGTATGAGTTCATTCTGTTTGAACACAAAATAAGATATTTTGAAGAATGTTGGTAAATCACCCATTGACCATGGTAGGAAAAAATACTATGGAAGTCAATGGCAACCGTTAACTGTCTGGTAACCAACATTCTTTCAAATATCTTGTGTTCAACAAACTCCTACAAGTTTGGAACAACTTGACGGGAAGTAAATGACATTTTTTATTTTTGGGGGAACTATACCTTTAAATACTGCATAGACTATACAATTCTATATAAAACAATAGTGGATTTAACATCAAAATTAAATGTCTAATGTTAAAATCTATGTTTTAATGTTAACCTTCTCCCTTTAAATACTTTGCTCATTTTAAGAATAATTTATGCAATTTTATATTATTTATTTGAAAGAATTAAAGTGGCAGTTTCATGCCTATGCTTGTAACTGGTTGATGTTGATATGGGATTTAGAAAGCAATTAGTAATAATAAGTTATGCAATACTTTTTAGAGAGAATAATTACAACGGTAATCTTATTAAACTGTTGAAGATGTGATTAGTAGCTAGTCATTAATCATATTTTTAGAGTAGCTTAACCAACACTGTACACGCATGATTAATCCCTTTGTAAAACTCATGGAAATACTTACAGTGCAATTTCATAAATTAAGTCGGGATCTCATTCAGACAGCTTGCAGAAGCTTTGTTGAATTTTTGTCTTTTTTTGTTGTTGACAGTGGTGGTTACTATCAAGTTAAGTCAATTTTATTGAAAGAGCAGTTGGTTAACTGTAGTAGCCTACTAAATATGGTATTTTGGCTGAAATTATGGTTATGGTGATTTTTCGTAAGGCTAGTCACTTTATACCGTCACTTGTTAATAGTGACAGGTTAGAATTACGGTAAATATAACGCAGCAGTTATGATAGCGTGTGTGTATATCTATATGCTTAGTTCGACGAATGGAAATAAATAATTATTTGGTTCTCACATAAATAAACTTTAGTTGCAGACTTCAATTAGCGCCAGTAGGGGGAGTGCGCTTATTTAAAATACAACCCTCAGAAACACATGCGGAAAGGCAAGTTAAAAGAAGGCAGTTTTCTCTGCTGAAACTAACGTTACACATGAAATGCGTGCAGAAAACCGCATGGTTGCCAGCCATGACGCCACTGCGGCATATATGTTGTTCTCATTATAAATCTATTTTTATTTGCATAATTATTATACACATAACCCTGTTACCCTATATAACTTGAGAGATAACATGTAGGCCTAATGTAGCCTACTTTTCCCCCACAGTGGAACAGCTCAATTATTAAAGCATGATTTTTTTTTTTTTTTTTTTAACCATACCCATTTTGATGTTGGGAAGAAATAAAGATAATATAATATAAAACATGTTTGTCAATTACTGTATTTACTTGAGAAGGTTGCTAAGGATGCAAGTTGTGTCACAGCAGTGGAATGGGCAGCTGCTGGTCAAATTAATAGTAAAATGATAGTAGCCTAACTAAATGTTTGCTTACTCGGTTTATTTTTTTCTGAAGGTCATAGTAACGTTCAAGGCTTATTGAAACAGGCGTGTCATCGTCCGCGTGAGTGTGTTGCTCTGACTGTGATTGGAGGATGGAGAAGAAACGAGAAGCTTCTAGAAGTGAACAGGCGGGCGCGCCGGGAGGGGTCGCGCGGGCGGCGGGCCGTCCTGCTGTACTGCACTTACTGTAGGGGTGCTCGATTCCGATTCCTGACTCCCATCGTAGGAGGAGTCGATGGAATTAATTCCCAGAATCGACAAGGGTCGGCAATACCTTTGTTAAAACAATTTAGAGACAACATTACCTTGAAATGATGTCACCATAGTTTCCTAGTGGTTTCCAGTAATGCCTAATTTTAAAGAGGCAAAACTGTAAAAGTCACGAGGAAAAGCCTTGACCGAACTCTTTTTGAAGTCACTACTGCACTGGGGCGCTTTGTGTGCTTGTAGGTTGTAAGATGTCCTGACTAGGTAGTTGACAAATAACGTAGACATTTTGTTTGACCACTATTAGGTTAAAATCTGCATGAATCGTGCAATTCATTACATTAGTCATGTGGGTAACAACTTAATTTTTAAGAGTACGAATATTCCATGCAGTCTTTCAATTGATCAATTGACAATCAGTCTCTTTAATGAATAATTCTAAAAATGCCCTTTAAATAATTTAATGAACTAAACGTTACACTGCTTGATAGAGCTCCTGTACATCTCTGACATTTTAATCCATATTCCACTTAGACTTTGTTCATTATTAATCAGCATTACGTAATGATGAATGACTTTCCTCAAATACCATGGTCAGATATAAATATACAACTTTCCTGAGAAGCTTATTGTACTAATCCACCATTAACGGTGTATATTAACATTCCACTTCTTGTTTTGCCTTCAACAGTTATGAAAACTGCCAAATACTTCACAAATTATTGAAGGGGTAAAAAAATATCAGTGAAGCCAGCACTCATAAGTTCCTGATCAAGAAGCAGCAACTCTTATGAAAAAGCATTGTGGTCGAAACGTGACCCAATGATGATGATATCAAATGATTATTCCAGTATCACAACAACAAACTTTTTATATAATCTTCAAAATTTATTATTGACATGTTTCTTGCACTTGGAACTAGTTTGGAACTAGTTTGTAGTTAATGTCTATGTTACATGAATTGTATTAATAAGACTTTTCTTTAAAAGAATCTCCACAACAAGCTGTGCTTGGTGCACAGAAAAGCCCAGTGTTTGGTTTTCAAAACATTCAAAGCAAAATTTCCAGAGTCCTCTCCCTAATCTTCATACAGGCGTGGTCTAGAAGATTAAGGGAGTCTGGAGGGTCTTTATCCTTAGTTTAGGGTGTAGAGTCTGTTGAACTTGCTAGGTGCTGGTTAATCAAACAAAGAAAAGTCCAAGAACACAAGCCATAAGATCACAAGAACTCGGATTCATATCAAAAGGGCAAAAAAACGTGTGTTAGTAAAAAATATATCTTGCGTTTTGGCACTAATCAAGTTGAGACAGCAAAATACTTTACATTAATCTCCCAACTAATCGCTAGACCAACCAGCAAAGGCATAATTCAACGCCAGAGAACAACGGCAGTGATTATTGTCACATGTCCTTTCCAAAACTCTTTCTTAGCGAGTAAATGTGGCCATGATTTTACTGTCAAAATGGCTTGCACCTTGGTGAAGAGCAAAAGTTGGACGGTTTTAAAGATGAGTGTCTGATAAAAACGAAGGAACCAAATAACGATGGTCTCTCATACATTCCCAAGGCTCGCAAAGTTAGCTGTGGAAATCTTCAAACCCCTTCACACAGGTCGACTCCAGCCGAAGGCAATATGGGCGAACACGGAAAAACAAAACGACTATTTTACTAAAAACAAAATAGAAAAATAATTTAGAGCCCAAAAAAAACTGGATGGCATTTCATGGTAAACAAATATTTTACAACATGATGGTCTAAGCATTGCCTTAAAAGTATTTTACAACAACAACAAAAAAATCCTAACAAAATGACTGGGAGAACCCAATGGCAATAATGCAACAGTGGTGGTTGTGTGAGTACATATGAACACACATGTATCTCAGTTTAAACAGAGTACATCTCTGCAAATGTGAGTGTATTAGTTTTTGAGACCCTGAATGCATCTACACGCAGATTAGCGTGTCCATCAGCAGATTCTGAACCCCTCTCGTCTGCGTTACATCGTCCCGAGAGGTTCTCCAAAACGGATCTTCTGGCCTGCTTGCAAATTAAAGGTAAAATCCCGTGGAGCTTCGAATAACAGTACAATGGTGGAGCCCAAGTTGAACTCGCCCAGGTGCTCTCCTTTTCTCATGCTCACGCCTTCCTGGTTGTTGTTTGTTACGTAGCTGAAATCGTTGTAAGTTCCTTTGTTGTACCGAGGGTTGTTGGTACGGAGCTCCTAAAGAGAAAAAGCAGCTTGTTAATGTCGATGGATGCACTAAAACGGAATTGGCACAAGCCTTTTAAAACCCCAACTTATAACAGATGGGAAACCTCCCTTTTCATTTTAATATGAATAAAATCCAAATCCATTAGATTTAGCAAAAACATGCAATTTAAGAAATGCATCAGGGTCACAGCTCAATCCTGCTAGTGAAATACCACTTATCAAGTCAGGATACAACAAACAGGTGCCATCTACTCATCTCACCCATTAACCCACATTTTTACCGTCTAGTGGTCTGAATGCGGCCCATTACGAATGAGGCCAAATCCACTCTTAGCAGTGTAGCTCGATATTCTGCTAATGCTGAAAAACCACAAGAGGTTTCACAGAAAATACATCATACGCCAACAAGAGTGATTCTTCGGCTATACAGCAATTAAACAATACAGGTCCCGAAATAAATGAACTGGTGACAATTTCAAACAATATCATCTCGAACGGTTTTGTACTCGTTTAAGGTGTCTCTTAACCCACTAACCCAAGCACTTGTCAACACAGTTATCTTTTAAAAAATATGTATTTTCAATTTAGCTTCAATTTATTTTTACTTCACTCGTAGTAATTTTAGTTCTTTAACTTTTTTTATATAAGTTAGTTGCCAAAGCAACATTTCAAATGTTCATTTATGTTTTTCCATCTAATATTTAGGCTATATTTTACTTTAGCTTTATGACAAAACAAAAAATGTGTGTTAATTGAATTAGTGAACCATAACACTGCTACGGTGTTAGCAGCATCGTAAAAGCCTGTCCAAGAAGTTTCATTTAAAGCATCGCTGCTACAGCTTTCAAAGCAGCAAATATTTGGTGAACAACATCTCAGCGCTGCTGGACTAATCACCAGCTGTGAGCAATGTTCCTGAATTTATGCAAAATCCACAGGTTCATCTGTAAGGTGTTGTGGAGAGGGCTGAAGAACCATCTTTTGGTGAATTTTTTTTTTTTATGGTGTGCTACTTACTCCTGGGAGCCTGCCAGACCCGACAGATGACTGCTTTAAAAATAGTTGCAGTACAAAAATGGCTCAACAAGCAGCTGGATGCCATGAACTAGATGTTGCACAACCACAATACTTCTAATCTAACAGCTATGACCTTATGAACCAAGATGAATTATGAACTTAGCCCATGCACTCTGGATATACTGAAGCGCAACTTTCAGCCTTTGTTCTCTCTTCAATCTGTATTGGTGTCTTTCTTAGTAGGACTTAACATGCCTTTTATTATAGGAAACTATTTGTTAAAAATCAGCGCCAGTAGTCTCTAGGTGTTAAATTTTAGTATCAGTTTCACTTGTCTGCTATGATACGCTTGACCAGTCAAATACCATCTTGCTTCAGTAGGAAATGCTCCTAAGCAAACTTTTAGATATAACGGTGTCGACTGCAAAGAATCGTTAACATGGACGTTTGTCCGTCGCAGCGTTCTCTCCATGTTTGTAGTCAACATTTCAAACTGGATGACTATGATGACTATATTGTTCATTTACTAGGGGTGTAACGGAACATGTATACATCCCAAACCATACGGTACGGACGTCACGGTTCGGTGCATGCAGTAACAAGACTGAATATAATAATTTATGCTCTGTTGTTAATTGCAACCTTTAATACTATAGTAATGTGTAACGGCTCCCTACATAGTTACTGGATTTTTTTTTATCCTTAAGAAAATTAATAATTTAATTTATTTAAACAGACAAATTTGTAAAAAAGCTATTAAAAATAAGCTATTTTATGTTTAGTTTTCTCCCCGCTGCTGTACCGAACCTTGACTTCAAAACAGTTACGTATTGAACCGTCATGTTTGTGTCCTGTTACACCTTTATCATTTATATATACTACCACCATTGTAACAATACAAAGCGAGTTGAAAATTGGCGAGGGTACACTTTGACATTGACAAGTCGTTCAGATCACCCACGACTAGTTATTAATGAGAATGTCATTTTGCACATCCTCTGTCGTAACACTCAAATCTTATTTTCACTGCTGCATATTTAAACTTAGACATCAAATTTATGTTCTATTAAAAAAGACATAAATGTTTCACAAAACAAAGGGTAAGCAAATAATGAAAGATGTTTCACCCTATAGCCTGCTGTATCATACTTGTGTATATTTGATACAGAAATTTCTCTAAAAGGACTTTAAATTATCAACATGATCAAAACTTCACTGAAAAACATCTTTTAATCTACTACATCCCTTTTTTCCTTGTGTATGAGCATATTCTCCTATACCATACTATATGATAAGATTTTGTATTTTTTTTAGATCTTTCATATGTCAGGCTTTTTAGGGTTCATTTTCAGGTGGCACTATTGCTTTAAACTCTCATTCTTCTAAAGGAGCTAAATAAGAGCAATATGGGTATTTTAATCTGAGCTATGAACTTGTTACCAATAGTTCTAACCTTGTCAAAATAGATGCGTATAGATCCCACATTTGTCGCTCCTACAGCTGTGAGTGAAAAGAAGCCGTGCGTCCACTCCCCACTCAAGACCACCCGCTCATTATGGCAGAAAAGTTCCTTGATCCATCGTGCAACTCCTGGGTTCACCGACATCAGAGAACCTATGGTACAAACATGCATATCAGACCACAAGCCATGCGACCAGGCACTGATGGTATTGCACTGCTCAGTCGCCATCAGATTAGAAAAGACGATTATAACTTAAGCAGTTAAGACCTAAAGTCCATGTTGATTAATTTTAACAACAAATCATATTTTCACAAAGCAAAGAATAATAACAGAGACAGCGACAGAGACAGACAGAGACAGAGACAGAGACGGAGAGAGAGAGAGAGAGAGACAGAGAGAGAGACAGAGAGAGAGAGAGAGAGAGAGAGAGAGAGAGAGAGAGAGAGAGAGAGAGAGAGAGAGAGAGAGAGAGAGAGAGAGAGAGAGAGATAAAGCCGCTGACCTGGGAAGTGCCGTCTGTGTGCCACCCTCCAGTCTGTAGGCGAGTGGAAGCAATGGTAGTCACCTGGAGCCAGATAAACTACACAGTGAAACAACTCATTCCCCTCCGTGGTGACCAGGGCATCCTGGAATGTGCCAGGGTCGTCCTCATCTGAACAGGACAAGAAAAATAAAACTGAAATGTTTCAATTGTTCAATAGTTGTCAGGAAATAAAATATATTAGTGTGTTTAGATCACATGGTCTATAAGCTTTGCATGATGTTCTTTGTTGGTTGGATCAGATTTTAGGCTTAGTGCTTTCAATATTCATTTCGATCTATAATTTTCCTCAGATTTTAGAGATGCACTACAGAACAAAAGATTGGGGTCAGTTGTATATATGTACACACATATACATACTTTTATTATGCAAGGGCACATTAAATTGATCAAAGGTGACAGTAAAGAAATTTAAAATCCATTTCAAATAAATGTAATTCTTTTAAAATTTCTATTCATCCTGAAAAACCATATTAAAATGATTTCTGAAGGATCATGTGACACTGAAGACTGGAGTAATTCGTCACAGGAATAAATTATATTTCAAAATATATTAAAATAGAAAACGGGTATTTTAAATTGTAATATTTCACAATATTACTGTTTTACTGTCTTTTTGATCAAATAAATGACTTGGTGAGCAGAAAAGACTTGTGTCAAAAACATAAAAAAATATTAATAAAAAACAAAAAATCTTACCAACCCCACACTTTTGAACCATACAGTAGTGTGGATTATGACTAGTTAGAAGGCTCAACAAGCTTTTTTTTAACAAGGTTTTGATATTTTATTAAATTACTAGCAAAATTTTATGAGGCATCAGACAACCATACAGCGATCCAGAAATTCACAATACGGACTGTGGAGCAAACCATCTCAAAACGTATACCAAATTTTAAATGACGAAAAAAACGCTTTCCATTCAAACTGCTGTTGTCTTACGGCACAATAATGTACAATTCAGTCCTTCTTCAATGCCATCTCTGTTATATGAGCTTTCACTAATAAGGGAACTAAACCGGATCCCGGACTGAAAGCGGATGGGATCAGAGCTGCTTTGCCACTGTTGCGGTAATCAGCACACGTCTTATTTTCTGCTGAAGGTGCATGTAAATGGATTTTGAGCGAGTGACACTCTACTTGCTGCAATTGTGATTCTTTCCTTATGCCTGCTACAGACTGTGCAATTTCGGCAATCCTATAAGATCATTACAAAACATACTGTACGACATGGATCTAATAAATTTGGTATGACATGTATGTAGATTGTACGATGATGACACCCATTGAATCATAGGCTACAACGCAAATTAGCATAGAAGAAATAAACGTCATCAGCATGCGCTAGTGGTAAACAAATAGAGCAAGATGAATCACACTTTCGCAATTGTGGTTTTTATGTGCACTGAAAAAAAGACGAAGCAAAAGAGAGAAATATGGATGTGGCCATGGCTAGGGAAAAGAGGCCAACTTGGCATGCCAATTTTGCAAATGGAGCTCGAGGCAAGTAGTTTTAAGTTTTAGCGCCACGTCACATTGATCAATGTGCCATTTCATGCTGCATTTTAACTGGCTAGTCAGTAGACGTAGGTTGTAGCAGCAAACACACTGTGAGATGATCATGCCAAATTTCTGACACTGTCAGAAAATTATCGCAAGCTATCTTTGGTCGCAAGAGCGTGACAACGGGCGTCTTTGAACCTCTATCACTGTATGACGTAGGACCACCGTTTAGGAGCCAAGACCACAGAAATCACCACGATTGGTCACTTTTCGTCTGGGACAGCACAAAATCATACAATGTGTACTGGGCATAAGCCATGTTTACAATCTAAAAATTTTGTTGCTCAGAAAACCTTGTATCCAGATTTTCTAGTGTTAACCAGATCCAAAATCAAAGGACTTTTGACCTAGTAGGATATGTTTCTGGATCAATGACAAATTTATTGAGACTTACTTCTAGCTGTTAAACTCTCTGTCCAGGTGCGCGGCCCGAGGAACGTTTCCAGGGAGTAGGTCACTCCCTTCACCTGCTCTACCTCACAGTTCTTTACACGCCCAAAATGAAGGATCTTGCCATCAGCCGGACTGATCTGTGGAGCGAATGGTCATTCATTGTGTTAATATGTTGTATGTTTAATATTTATTCATACTGCATTAAAAACTGATATGATTAGCTGGAAATAAACTTTAGATTAAGCATGCAATTGTTTCAGACCCCGTAACAAACATAGGCAACAGGAAATGATGTAACATTCCAGGGATACCGTAATAAAAAAAGTTTTTATTTCAGTAAAATATTTCAATCTACTCAGGTTTCCTGCTATACTGCCAGCAATGTAGCTCATTTTTTAAATTAAATTTCATAATCTTTAAAAACTTGTAAAAACTATACAGAAACATACAATGTTTAGATCCTTTATTGGTTAAAGCCAATATTAACTTGCAGATAACCGAACCTAAACTATCACACAGAGCGTGAAATGAAAATTCAATGCGCATGCGTATCTCTTCTCCTGGGTTTGCATTTGAATGAAAGTGAATGGAAATTCAAAGAATGCTTCTTTTTCTACAGTTACAAACCCAGACTTACCACGCAGTGCGAGTCGCACACAGGCCGGACCTGAGGTTTGAGTTTGCGCCTAAAAAACTCGCCCAGGTTTCTGTAGTGCTGTAAATCCTCCACGGCCGCTTCCTTCATGTTGACTCCAAAAGTCCATATATACAATCTGAAGACAGGTTTCCGTAACCAATTGGGCAGGTCCACCTGGTTCAAGCGACCCCAGGCTCTGGAGAGCAGTCGTGTGGGTATGGACTTGTAGATTGTAACCTACACCCAAGAGACACAAGGGTTTGAAGACATGCTCAAGTATCTTTATAAAACACAACAGCTAACGTTCACAGAGAGGAACGCAAGCACACTTTAAGTGCCCCTATTATGCTTTTTAAAGTATTACCGTTCATGCAGTGTGTAATATAGGTGTTTGTGAATGATCTTTAAAACTTTGCAGACCTTTAACAAAGTGCACGACAAATAAAGTTATTGTATTCTAAAAGAAAGAATTGATTCTGAACTGCTGAAACGAGTCATAATATGACAAACCTACATTGGTTTGTAACAAATTTGCATAATTCCAGCCTATGGTCCTCATTGGCTGCCCGCAAAGACATCGACTTTGACCCGCCCTCAAACACTATAGTTGTATTTGAGGCCTGAAAGAGTTTAGTTTGCGTTGTCGTCATGACAAGACGCTGTTTTCTGCGCTGTGAAAGCAAATCCTTTTTTTTTTTTTTTTTTTTACGAGGACTCTGGCTCAAACTAGTACGGTAAAACTAACACCATCATTATGGTTCATATCACTGTGTATGCAAGTGCTGAGGAAGCCTCCGGAGCTGAAATACAGATGTAATGTGCGTTTCGTTTCAGACCAATTTGGTTAAACCAATCACAACAGACTAAGCCATCTGACCAATCAGAGCAGACTAAGCTCTTGTAAAGGAGGGGTTTAAAGAGACTGGATCCTTGATTTAACCATTTTAGACACTGAGAAAATAGGTGATGCTGCAATGTATATTATGAGAAAATTAAAGTGTTTTTTGACCTTGAATGCATGTAAACCTGTTGTAGGAGACCTCTAAAACAAAATTAGAAACCTTTAAAATAGCATAATAGGAGCACTTTAATGATCGCCACTGTGTTTCTTCATACATCATTTGACATCAGAATGCTTTATTATCAGAAGTCAAATATCAAGTAGGAATATCCCATATCTGATTTTGAATGGAAAATATTTGTAATGAACCAAAATTTTGGCAACTGAAAATACTCCTGTCACATAATTGGACCTTTTCATGACAAGGCAAGGTTAGTTCAGAAAGCAAAATGGTGAGACTCCCCACAAATAATGATATTTATGAATAATAAAAATGCTTTTTACCTTATTATTTTGACGATAATGATACGAATGTGTACACTCAATTTTAATGCAGGTGAGCATCTAAAGTGTTTTAAAACCTGTTGTATAAAGTCGAGCAGCTGCATGTGGCAGTGCACCACGTGCTCCAGTGTTTGGATTCGTAGAGTGTTTAGATCAGTGTATCTCACTGATCATTATTGATGTGGGCAAGAAGTGATCCTAGATCAGTGCTACAGATAGTACAGAGGCTGATGTATGACAGGAGCTGGCCTGGGTGTTCAGTGTAAGTGGATTACTGTAGTTAGCTTCAATCCAGGCTGACAGACAGGAAGCTAAATGCGGACTCTTGGAGTCTTTCAGGGTGTTGGGTAGATGATAGTTATAGGTTTAACAAGCAGGAAGTTAAGGATGAGCAATGTTGCCTGACCTAGAAAAGGCTCTTGATCCACAAATAGTGTCATTTTACTTTCTCACATTTTGAAACAGAAAATAAATATTATGCCAAGATTGATACGTTTATAGTAAGCTCTTCCAAAAATTAACAATCAATTACTTTTTTAAATAAAAAGAATTCAAATTAAGAACTCATGGTGTGTTCAAGTCCTCCTGGGAAGTTCATATTTACGAGTTGGGAAGTGGTGTTTATTGCGTCAGATGCGTTTAAGTCACTTTCGACAGAGCAAGGTCATGGCGGTGTACATTCTCTTAATTAACTACACAAAACTATGAACAAAGAATGTGCATCAGGTGTGTTTGCTTAATGCATTTAATTAATTTAGGAAGCCAATGTAAACTTTATTGGTACATAATATATTATATTGTATATTACAATGCTATCATATTTTGTGCAGGCACTTTAGCGTATTTTGTTGTAAATAAAAATGCCTGACAATGTCACTGCTAAATAACTAAGTATTGTGGAGTACAGATCGGGACTCAAACGAAATCCCGAGCTTCCCACTGGTTTTTACAACTTTGTGGATGCGTTCATGTACATTCAACTCATAAATATGATCAAGTCAAGTCATCTTCATTTATATAGTATTTTAACAATGTAGATTGTTTCAAATCGGCTTTACATTGATAATAGGAAATTAAAGTAACAGAGATTGTTTTGGCTTTATAGCAGCTCTAGAATAAAGTTATTGTCCAGCTAAAGTTAGTTTTGATTGATTCACTTCCGTCGCAACGATCATTAGTTATTAACTTAGGGGCCGCTAACACGACACCGTTTTAACAGAAAACTCTTTCTGCGCAAACTTTAAAAAAATGCAAACCCGTGAGAACACTGATGGCGTGCACATGTGTATTACGAGTTCAGTCTATAGTTGGAATATATGCACGCAGGCGTGTAGTCCTTCCCTACAAACCAACCCTCAACAAACTACTTGTCTGGCCTTAAAATATATAATACAGAATTTTTAATCGCTTCCGCATAGCCACACGAACCAGAATTATCCCGACAACGCTTTATCTGTAGAGAGGTAAAGGGAGGGGAGGGAGGCCTTCACAGGGGAGAGACTAGTTGACACTTCAGGACTGCGTTGTCGTCGCCTCCAGGCGCAGGTCCTTCATCATGATCTTACCAACATGACGTAAACGCACCATTATATCCTAGAATATAAAATTGTATATATATGGACTGGGCTATAAAACGGTATCGGTATTTATCGACGGTACACCATTGTCGGTAACGATGTCAAATTTTTCGATATAGCACTCAATATTTTCATAAAAATGTGCGCGCCCCACCCGTAGCGCGCATCGCTGGCACGACCACCACAACGTTGCCCAGCATGAAATGACAAACGTAATGAAAGTGGAACGAAACCGCGCAACTCATTTTGTGCTTTCACGGTCACGGACCGTTTATCAGTTTGGAGCATCAGTCAGTGCAGCGCGAGGCGATTTTGATCAAGCGACACTAGGTGCGTTTCCATTACAGATTTGCGCAAAACGTTTGCTTTTGTTTTCTAAATGTCGACAAAAAACTCTTGCGAAATGACGGCGTTTCCATTAACCGATGTTATGCGACTAAAACTTCATTTTTTCCTCTCGCGATAAGTCATTCCAAAAATCATGGCAACGGACGTTGGTAGGTTTATGTATATCCCAGTCACTGCACTGGCCATTATTATTAATCGAAGGAGACGTATGCGTGTTATCCAATCATTAATGGCAAGGAAAGACCCTTATACTTAAGAGCGGCACACATGAGGTGTTTCTGGTTGTTTCTCCCTCATATCTGCTTCAAGGTCTTGATCGTGGCATTTCTTTGAGGTTTAGAATCCAGTATTCCTGTAATTCTTTTGTCTTTTATGAATTTAATAAAGAACTCTCTCGTATTTTGTCCAAACACACCGCGTCATCTACATCAGGTGACCTATAAATGCGCAAAAACGGTTTCCATTGCAGTTTTGTGAAATATTTATTTTTCGAATTGCCTGAAAAACCACCTCATGCGAGCGTAAAAACTTTTTTCCGATAAATGGGACATAAAGAGGATATTTTTGTTTACATCTTATTTTTGTTTTTGACTGCTATATATATATATATATATATAAAAAATGGGCTGGGCCATAAAACGGTATTGGTATTTATTGACGGTACACCATTGTCGGTAACAATATAACAATTATTTTCATTAAAATGCGCGTGTCTCGCCTGTATTTCTCTGTAACTTCTTGTCTGCCACTGGAGATATGGTATATGGTATGGTGCTTTTGAGCATCAGCATGGGCTGACTGGCAATTTTCTCGTGGGAACTGAACAATAGTGGTGTCAGAACCACCGTGGCACGGTGCCCTCGACCGGGTCTAGAGACAAAGTGTTCCTCAGTTCAGAGCTGCACCATGGGACAATGGCTCTTTTCACATTCAGTCCCAATGGAGCTCAGCGGGTCCATATGCAAGTAGCCATCTGCTGATAGCAGCAGCTCTTTCTGCTGACCTTGCATCAGTTTTGAGGTTTCATTTCTTTGTGTTAAAAAACAGAGAGAACTGATCCCAGATCTAGGCCGTTATTCCGTAATGTTTCCAGTAATGCTTCCCATAATTACAGACATGATTACTACCACAGCATCATCAATAAGGGAATACCTGTTTTGCATAACAAAATCCCCAAAACCCATAATACATTGATTACACACTGATGGATGTCATTTATGTCTCTGGATAGTGAGATTTTGCACACTCAAACACACACAACATCAGTCTGTGGGCTCTTTTTGATGTTTCCACCTGTACTTACTCTGCTTGTGGGCCTCCAGCCTACTTTGGCGAGAGGTTTGAGCGCTCCAAAGGGAAGGATGTAGTAGAGGAAGGACAGAGGCCATGAGCGAAGGCGGACAGTAGGCCGGGACATGCAGCTCAGCTGGCCTAGTCGCCGCCGCAGGGCCAACTGTGGGAACTGCAACCTGCACAACACATTCATGATGCCAAAGTGTACAAAATACTCAAGACACATAAAGAATAAAGGTGGAAATTAAAGACTTATGTCCAGATGATCTAAATGCTGTAGAGAAGGGGTGCCCAATGCTGGAGAACTACCTTTCCTGCAGAGTTCAGTTCCAACTTGTTTGTAATTATCAAGTGTATCCTGAAGATCTTGATTAATTGGTTCAGGTGTAATTGAATAGACTTAGAGCTAGAGGAACAGGATTGAGCACCCCTTGTTATACAGTGAATCTCATGAAACCTGTAATAGACATGTCTGGATAATATTCCACCCTAAAAAAATCTCGAGAAAGAAATAAGAATTGTGTAAATTTGGAAGGCTGATTCCAAATTTGGAAGTTCTATCTGATGACACTGATGACAGACAATTAAGGATATTATATATTATATATATATTATATATATATATATATATATATTTTAGTGTCATTAATAATAATGATTTTATTTTGCATTGAGGTAAAGTAAATATAAATATTACATAAATATTATTATGGAAATGACAATTGTATTTTTCAACAACATCCATTACCGTAACAATATAATATTATTATTAAAATTCAATTTAATATTAATTAAATACTGTTATTAAAATATAATATACAAGTGCATCATTAAAGTAATACAATATAAAATTACTATTATTAAACTAAATATTATATAAATATATGCTTAATTTTCATTAAAATGTTGGTGCGTACTTGTATAATTAATGAAATAATTAATTTTACTGCAGTAAAATTAATACTTTTTTGATAATGTTACTATGACATTGGTAAAATAATGAGAATAACCACTGAGAACAACAGGAATTACAAAAAAACTCGAAAGTAAAAAGTCGAATTGTATGGCAATGGGAAATTGACAGATGTGCAGATTTTTCATGAAAATGTCACACACACATCTATTCCATTTTTGATGTTAGGGTAAAAATGTTACCTGAACATGTTTTCTTGAGATTCACTCTATAAAAACAGAACTGGGCTGCTCTATCAAGATGGCAGAAAGAAGGAAAGAAATATTTATATAACATGCAGAAACATACACACAGCCCACTCACACATACCAAAACGACTAAACACAAAGACTCCCATACAGAAGACAATAAACAGCAGAAAGTAAATGCTAGAAAGATACTTGAGATATGAAAGAGACAGAAATAGCAAATCTCCACTGTAAACGCAACCTCATGGTGGTGAACGCTGCCTCTCAACTACACAGGCCATATATGCCTTTCAGCTCAATTCCACTTACATCAGTCTAAGCAAAGGCTGCTTTCACCTGCTTATCACCTTTAGTCTCATTTAGGGTTTACAGTCACCTTCCTGTTACACTTGCTCTAGAAATGTTAAATGAGGAGATATACTTGACCGAAGGTCTAGGCCAGTCTACATAATATTCTTAAAGGGATAATGAATATTCCCCAAAATAAATATTCTGTCATCACTTACCTCACCCTCATCATGTAATTCCAAATCTTTATGATCTTCTTCCTTCAGCAGAACATAGAGTTATTTTGAAGAATGTTTCCACTGTTTGAAAGTCAATGGGGTCCAATGTGATTTATGACCACATTGACTTTAATTGTGTGGACATCTATTTAATCTTTTATGTTTTGCACAAGAAAAAGTCATACATGTTTGGAACGCCATGAGGATGAGATGATAATTTTCATCATTAAAAAGGGCCACATTTTAATCAACATAAACCTACTTAACCAGCACGAACATGCATGGATTTTGTGGGTCACGCCGCCGAGTGGGACATTTGCACAGAACTACTGAAGCCGTGCGGGATATCCGCCAATAATCTTTTTTGCGCTATTTTTAGGACTTATGCAGGCGGAAAACATTCCAGATCAACACAACTGTTGCCGACTGGAACAGCACATGCAAAAATGTTGCACCTCTATTCTGGTCCGGTTGATGCAACTCATCGTCTAGTTTGGCTGTAAAGCTGCTTGCTTTTCTTGAAAATGACCATAAGAGCTACTGCTTCAGTTCTGGCTAAAGTGATTAGCTTTAGTGTGTCAGTGAAGTGGGTCATATTTGGCCCTGAAAGTGATGACACAGCACCAGCGGGGTTGACAGGGACTGACAGGGACTGACCAGGGCTGCAGCTACAAGGGCTATCTATAGAATATAATACTGTGTCCACCCTAATCAGGATGAAAACTTGTTCTGACCTGTGGACAGAGAAGACTTAGCCATAGATGGCCTAACACAAACACTCAATGAGTCACCCGACTTTGGCAGCTATACTCGCAATTCAGCAAACAAGAACATCTTTACTTTGACCCTTTCAAAATTTACTATCTCTGTTTGAGAGATCAACATTTGCATCGTGGTCAGGGTGAGTAATCAAGCAGTACAAACAAAACTACTAGACTACTCAGTGTATTGATGAAAAGAACTATGGCAACACCAGCTCTTGCCAGGTTAGTACAGGTTCAGGAGGCAAAATTTTGTGTGCCTGGGCTACACAATCTGCCTTTACAATCATCAAGTACGTTGACCTGTCGTGCGTCATCATAACAGCATCTGACGTGTGGGCCTTTCCTACAGAGAGGTGTAAATTTTTATTGCTCTTACTATAAATAGACAAACTGCAACAGGCCATAACATCGGACCATACTCTGCAGACCAGTCTAGTCATGACTGGTATGAGCGAATGTAAATGGTAAAGCTCAAAGTCCCTTTTAAAAGTCAGTCAGACCACTTGGCGGCCATCTTGGTACTGGTGGCAAACAGCAACTTCAAGTCAATTGAAGTTTCAAAAAATAAATAAAAATGATAACGTACTAATCAACATACTAAAAAACAACAACAAAAAAAAACAATCGTGCCTCTACCTATACTTTCACAAAACTCCAAAAACGTACCTATAGATACAATAGGTATCTATAGATATACTATTAGGTAATCGATAATCAAGCCGTTCAGGCTCACTAGGGTGCAGCGCACACTTTGGCATATTGCAAAACTGAGCAAAAAAAATTAACTGAGCAAAAACATGTCATTAATAATCGATAATCTGCCCCGTAAATGCTCACTGCAGGTTCCAGCTGTGGCAGTAAAAAACCAACAACTTTTTTTTACTGTTCAGACAAATTATGATTACAGGGGTAGATCATCGATTATTAAAGACATGTTTTTGCTCAGTCCCTTGCACAATGCTATGTTATGACCTCAAAACACGAAAAGGCAGCGTGTCCACAAAAGCGTTTTTAGCCAGCTGAAAACGCTAGGCACTCTGAGCGCATGAGAGCGTTTTGGCAGTGCAGCATTTTTGTCAGTTGAGACGCTTTGCTTGCTATGATACGGATTATCCGCGGAAGTGTTACTAGTATCTCATTTCACAGATAAATAGTTTCTGTATTGTTTCTACTAAAAATGTCAATACAATTAAAGTATTTGCTCTGGCTCGTTTTAAATTATTTTGTTCCATTATTATGCTTATTATTATGCTGTTATTATGTCATCTGTTGACGTTGTACAAGCAGAATGTGGCGGTTGGTCAGTGTGGTATTTGTTCCGCCCCTTCTCCACTGTGATTGGACAGATGGGTAAAAAGTGACAGTGATGAGTGCTGCGTTTTACCCAAAGTTGAACATTCTTCAACTCTGTGACCGGTATAAAACGCCAAGCGCTCCGTGCCTCAGCGTGAAATAGACACTCAGCGCCTCGTTACGCCAGCCATGTGAAAAAAACGCTTTGGTGGACACATAACCAACCTCATATGGCAATTCTGATGTAGTAAACTTGCAACGTGGAACACTCCGGTACTTAAAAAAAAAAAAAAATTCATGTTCATCTGTTTCAGATCAAACTAAACATGCTCTTACTGTAGCACCACTCATTAGATATTTAAAATAACTTTTGCAGAAATGCCGTCACTGGCATGTTTCTCAATGGGTCTGGTAATATTGATATCGTATGTTGCACTTCTTTAGCTCCAGTAATGCAAATAAAATGGTATTTTTTCCAGTTGATCAATTAAAGCTAATGCGCATTCTAATGTAAACAAACATGCAATTCCTCTATGATAAAGGCGATTGGCCCTTTCAGCTGTGAGGCGTAGACTACAGCGCACATATGGAATGCTATGAAGGGACTGTCTCAATTTTAGGGGTTTGTTTAAATCAGTAGTTTAGTATAAGTATTAAGTATAAAACGTTAGCCTAACTCGTCCTGCACCTTTCAGGAATACATTTTTGCCTTAAAAAAAAAAAAAAAAAAAAAAAAAAAAAATCTATAGCCTTGTACAGGAGGAACCCAAGCCAAAAATTTTCATAACACAATACAACAACAAACCTGATAACATTAGTTTAACAGCTCCTCTGTGCAAATGTTGTTTCAATCATATAACTACATTTGTTTAAGAACTGCGCAAGTGCGTGGTATAACCTTTTATGGCACAACACTAACCACATTTAGCACTGTGCATTATGCAACCTCATTCTAGCGGATGGCAAATCCAGTTAATATGCCAAAGTGTGCGCTGCACCCTAGTGCGCCTGACCGACTTGAAACAATGATTGTTGGTTTTTACGAGAGCTCTCTCAGTCATCAGGTTATCATTCAATTGAATTTAGAGCGTTTCTACCCCTCCCCCAAGCTGTCCAGTGCAGATGAATATGCATCAAAGAACCTTGCACTTCACAGCTATTCACAGCGCATTACTCAAACTGCGGAGGACGTTTGAGAGGTGATGGCAGCCTGTAAAAAGACAACAAAGTCTTTGGATTCAGTCTCACACACACACACTGTCTGTTCAACACAGCCCCCCTTGTTTTTTCATTGCAGGCACACATTGGCCAATCACTGGCTGAATATGAGCCTCCCTCTGCTCTACGCATCTTCGCTCACTCAAAGGGAACAGCATCTGCTCCAAGTAGAGCTCTGCAAACTATGCAGTTTGAATCGGACAGAGAGTGCTACCAACAGCCTAACGTTACGCCACAATTAGGCCAAACGCATTCGCATAGCTGGGATGGTGAAAGAGGGTCCCTTAAAGAGTCCTGTCACAATAACTCCCACTGCACACCGATCGTCCCTCCGCAGGGTGGCCGAGTTCGTGCGAGGTCTCCATAATCCCCTCTCGCTCGCCCACTTTCCAGCCTCGCATGATCCTTCAATTGTCCTCTCTCACTTCGAGTGCACTGTCAACAACCGCTCTAGATCTGACTGAATTCACCCATCATCCACACACATTACATTCTCAGCCTACACTATGTCCTAGCTTCTCACACACTCCTTGCCGGTACCTGAATCGGCTTCGGTTGCTGAGCTGAGACGGGCCCCCCGGGGGTCCAGGGCCTCCCGTGCCGTTGCCGTGTGCGGGCTCCCCTGTCGCTCCCGCCGAGGAGCCCGACAGGCGGAAACGCCGCACATCAACCCTGACTCTGTGGAGATTGTAGCAAGAGGGAGAGCTGTGCAAAGACCTGCAGCATCTCACCATTTCCCCGCAGTGCTCCGCACCGGCCCCTTTTGCTGCTGCTTCAGACTCCGCTGACACATGATCACTGTGGAGGGATTAGTACGTATGGCAGGCTTTAGCCCTCTCTCGCGCTCCCTCCGTTCGTTTGGCCCGGTGGTTTTCCGCTGCAAAGCTCAAAGACCGGCCCTCCCTGCTTGTCACGTGTAGGATGCTGGGCTGCGATTGGTCGGCCAGTGGATAGGTCCACCTTTTCCTCTAAGCTGCTGCTGAATTCAAGGCCTGGCTGCTGGGAAGGCGGCGATATGAAAAGGACAGGGAGAGGGAGGGGTTTGTAAACAGACAATCCTGTCAGCATGTTCTCAGTAGATCCTGAATTCTATCTCTGACCCCATCCCCCCCTTTTCTCTCCCTCTTGCTCCCCCTCTACCCCTCTCTCATCTTTTTCCTCAACTGAAGGATAAAGAGCAACAAGCTTTTATGATAAACGGTTTCTCGGAAACACTTTCTCTACAAACTCTACCGCATCAACACACCCTCAAAATACACATCATTAATTTAAATTCACACTCATAAGATAATTAATTTATGAATGTTCTATACAACATTTCAGTACAGTGACAGTAACAGTGGGTCTGAAACAGTAATTGCTACCATGAACCAATTTATATGAATTATATTATTCTTATGCATACACAAACACATTTATAATTAAAATATATGTTATGCAAGTAACACATTATTTATTTAATATTATTATCATCATCATCATCATCATCATCATCATCATCATCACCACCAATATGAATAATATTTAGTTTTAGGACATTAGACCCTACACACAGTATGCCTCATTTTCACATGTATTGAGATACTGTGGAATATCTTTTTTTTTGTCTTTAGTATTTCATACATTCTGTAATGTTTCTGTAATAATTTCAGTCTATTTAAATATAAGTATTTTTGTTCCTTGACTAAATTAAAAATGTTATCAAATAAACAATAGGCTTCTGTTGCTGAATTACAGCATTAACATTCTTTTAAAGTAAACCAGAAGTAAGCGCAATTGACCGCCTGCAAATCACATGAACATGGGACTTCCTATAAAACAGGAAGTAAACCTTCCTGTCTCAACTGGTCTTTTGATCTGTACAAATGAAAATTTGTGTATAAAAACCCTGAATGATCTCCCACTAGAAATAATTGCTGTATTTCTTTGCTTATTCGACATAACATAATCTACCTGAGGATGAAAGAGTTCAAATTCAAGCCCACAATTCAAAACACAAAACCACTTAAATTAAAATGACTTACAAAAGGAAATCTTCACACTCACTTGTACAAAGTGACACAATAGGAAGTCTGTCGTTCTTCTCAAAGGACTATACTCCTCTCATTGTCTCGGTACTGGGATCCACACAGATATGGCATGTGTGTGCTTTGATGTCATCACTAAATATTAACCAGACCAATGAGTGAAAGGGCTTACTTCCTATTTGATGACTGTCAAAGTGCCCATCCCACTCCATAAACACACAAATTACAAGCTGACAGCAAACTGCAGACAGCTAAAGGGTACGTATTCAGTAGACAGAGAGAAATAAACATAAGACAACAACAAGTGCTCATGATTAAAGTCGTTTTGGTATTACAGCCATGAAATGGTTGCTCTTTGTAAGCAAGATAAACCCTTTTGGGTTTGTAAGGATATACCACATGCTGGAGTGGATGAAAAGCTTAAAATGGTAAAATAATAATGAAAATATTTATGTAAGACATTAAATATATAATAAAAGTCTTCCATACTGTTTTTGGTCCCCAAAAAATTATAGTGTTAGTGCATCAAATTAGTATGATTAAAGAGCATCAGAAATATATGATTTTATATATATATAAAAAATAAAAAAATATTCAATTTAGTATTCTTATTTCCAATAAATAAATAAATAAATAAATAAATAAATAAATAAAATGTGTATACACACACACACATACATATACATATATATACAGTGCAATGCATAAGTTAATACACCCATGCTAAAGTTGACTAAAAAGAGGAATAAAAAATCATATTTTGGAAATTGAACTTAATGCCTTAATTTAAAAAATTAGGAAAAATCCAACCTTTAAGGACACCAATTTTCTTTGAATGAATAATGTATCGTAAATAAATAAATGTTCTTCCTTAAAATACATGGTGCAGAAGTTAGTTTTTGCTCTCAATGCAAATCAAACGAGCTTTTAGGCTAACTGAAATAAAATCATGCCAATCTCTAGGTATGGTGAAGGCTATGTGATGATGTGGGGCTATTTTAATTCCAAAGGCCAAGGGAACTTTATCAGGATGCATAGTATCCTGGATCCATGAAGTAACTGGCCTTTAAAAATAAAAATCTGCCTGCCTCTATGGGAATTTAACATAGGGGTGTACTAACTTATGCACCATGTATTTTAAGGAAGAACATTTATTTATTTACGATACATTATTCATTCAAAGAAAATTGGTGTCCTTAAAGGTTGGATTTTTCCTAATTTTTTAAATTAAGGCATTAAGTTCAATTTCCAAAATATGATTTTTTTATTCCTCTTTTTAGTCAACTTTAGCATGGGTGTATTAACTTATGCATTGCACTGTATGTATATATATATATATATATATATATATATACACACACACACACACAATTATAAAATACACTAGCGTTCGTAAGTTTAGGGTTCGCAAGATTTATTTATTTAATTTTAAGAAAAATTAATACGTTTATTCAGCAAGAACATAAATTGATCAAAAATGAAAGACTTTTACATTGTTAAAAAAAAAATCTCATTTCAAATAAATTAAAATAGATTGTATTAATACTTCACAATATTACTGTTTTTCTTTTATATCAAATAAATGCAGCATAAAAGACTTAAATTCTTGTCAACCCGAAACCTTTGAACGCTTTAGTTCATAGTGAGTATCATTATCAGAAAACTGTGCTTTATTGATTTATTTTCCTACACCTCAAGGCAGAAAATATAACCAAGCAATTGTGTGTGTCTGAGAAGGTTCTTGAAAATGGGCACACCCACACAAAGAGCGCTGGTATCTCAAGCAGCGAGGCTTTCTGCTGCACTGTGCCTTATCTGTAAATCTGCAAATACAACAAACCCGCTAAACTGAAATCTGTCCACATCTATAAGGCGCAAGATAAGCGAAGAGTCCTTGACTGAGCCTGTGAACATCGATCATTCAGTGATCATTCAAGCCTTGAGCGTTTCAATGGTCTAAGCCAAATACATAAGCATGATATAGATACACACCGAGTTAAATATGTCTGAAAATGTCAAAAGCACTGGCTATTTTTAAATAGCTAGAACACAATGAAATCACTCATAAGGGTTAAAAATGGCATTTTAGAACTTTTTGTTGTTGTTGCTTGTTTTAGACACTGTATAAATAGTCCTGTCCTTCACAGCTTTGTTGCCCAACCCCCTTCCTTACAAGAATAAATCTCACTATTGTTTGTGAGGTACAAGTCTGCCATGGTGCTGAATACCCTTAGAAAACCAGTGCTTGGTCAATGCCAGGGCTAAATCTGCTGTGAATCGTTTTAATAAACATATATATTGTGTTGGTCCTGCATTCTACTTTTGCCTGTGCGTGTAACTCTTTTTACAGTCTATGGTGTAACTGATGCAAAAATGTCCTCATGTCATGTTTAAAGTAAAAAAAAAGAATCAAGCTTTTAGAGGTTGAGACAACTGACTTTATACCATTATAAGAGTTGTGTGTGCATTATGCAAACAGCACTGTCCGGTGCCCGCAGAGACAGGTCATTAACAGGTCAGGCCAAACAGAAGCTCCACGTTGGAGGCTGATGCTTATCTGTTGTATAGGGCAGATAAAACGCTACATCACTCTAGGGAAAGCCTTCAAACAAAACCGGCCAATCAGACGCTAGTGACACTACTAGTAAGTTTCAACAGACGCTCAGGTGATGTGGACACTCAAACAATCACATCAGCTGGCTGGTATTAAAGGCCACACAACAAATGAACACAACACTGTACCCGTCACGGATTGTCATTACATCAGAGAATATTTAAGTATTAATTTAATGTGATCAAAAGTATGATCATCTTTAAATTAGTTTGATTAGCACCGGATAAAAAAAAAAAAAAAAAAAAAAGACAACTTTTTTCAAATTAATGCTTTTTGTTAAGGACATTTAAATAAATTAACCATAACCCTATACCGCCTACTGTATGTTTATATTATACATTTCTAAGGTCTCTAAATTATCAACATGATCAAAACTTTACAAAAAAAAAAAAGTTTACAATCTAGGCTACTACCTGCCTTTTGTTGTCTGATTGATAGTTTATACTTTTTTAGCAAGTAAAAGGCCTTTTAGTATAATTGTATAGGTCGTGGTACATGACATGTCTTGTGAAAACTAGCAACTTAGGTTGACTTTCATAAAATACATATAAATATTAGTTGCCACTTTATTTAAAGTAGTCTGCTTTACTGTTATATAAACTTCTCACTGATTTACATTACAAGCTATCAAAATTGCATATTACTTTTTTGGCCATATAAATATCAGCAACTGCACTAATATGAATTTTCTCAGTTTGGGCCTCTGAATAAAATAGAACCGTTTTTGACAAACTCCTTTATTATACTATACGAGCCGTTTAAGCCTGATGATGCTCAACAAAAAACTTTTTTTATAATTTAGACTAAAGGTTCAATAAACAGTTCCATTTTATCAGGCTTAAATAACCTCACACAAGCAACAGATTTCTGGCTTGCCAAATGAAACGCACTGCCAAACTCTTGATCACCATAACAGCTTGACATCTTCAGCGGTGTCACACTGACACTTTGAGCCAGGTTTGAATGTTCGCACACTGTGTATTTAATCAAAGTAACACCACAATCAAAACAGAGCGGTGGAAAAACATTTTGTCTGCATCTTAGTTTACACTTGGCCACTTTTTCCTTGATCCAATAGCAGTCCTATTATGAAAAGACTGGATGTTCAAGCAAAATGCTGTATGTAAAATGAACTCCTCCTAAATAAACAAACAAACTTTTTTGATTTTGAGAAAGTTACATCAGCTTTTGTGAAGTGAACTCTGTTGAATTAAAGATTGGATTTATATATACACATTGCAGAAAGAAACATTTATGCGACTGAAATACCAATCAAAACCAGTCATGCTTGCTGACTAAGGTGGACACCCAGCTTAATACATGATTATTTACCATTTGAATCTAACCATGTCATGTCAAAAAAAATTGAAAAGTCAGCCAGTTAACTTCATTAACAGATGGCTCTTATGAACCAGTTATTTTTGGTGAGTCAGAAACACAGCACAAGCCCAATTCACAAACAAATGGACTGTTTTTCCATTGTTTATGTATTTGCATAGTATTATTTTACACAACACTTCTCATTTTTGAGAAAGAGCTTGAGTTTGTCACCCAGCCCTGTTTGTTTGAACCGCGAGAGGAGTCAAAGCTTACGCTACTCCTACATCCTACGTCATACATTGTCAAGTGTTACTCTTTGGCGCAAGTCGACTTGCGTAGGCCGTCTGCCGGAAGCTAGGTATTTTAGTTGATAAAGTTTTAAATATGGATATTTTTCTTATACGAACGCATCGCTTCACTTCAGAAGGCCTTTATTAATCCCCCGGAGCCGTGTGGAGAACTTTTATGATGGATAGATGCGCTTTTATAGACTTCAAAACATAAACGGCCATTCACTGCCATTATAAAGCTTGGAAGAGCCAGGACATTTTTTAATATAAAACATTGTATTCGTCTGAAAGAAGAATGTCATATACACCTAGGATGACTTGAGGGTGAGTAAATCATGGGGTAATTTTCACTTTTGGTTGAACTAACCCTTTAATATGATATTCTAATACTGATCTAGCTAACTGCAGTGCAACAAGTGTCCCATAGCATCCAAGCAAACGCACAGAGTAACGTTAACATAACTGTCAACACACTCAAATGTATTTTGATATGATTGTTTTGACCAAGTAAAACAGCGCAGCCACAATTTTAATTTGTCAAATAAAGTGACCTTTACGAGTAGTTATTCAGGACTTGTGGCTGTTTTATTAGAATGAAATAAAATAATGTGATTTTAAGTGATCAAACGTAACTAACAAAGTTCATGTTCAAGGAAGGAGGCGGATGATTAATGTAACTAATCATAAAATAAACAAAATAAACAAAATGAAAGGAGCGGCAGTGGTCGACTGTGGCATTTGAGCATAATAAAAGCTCCGTAGCTCCTCAGCTTTGACTCGGTGTGTCGCGCATGTGTCTGTCATTAGCATTCACTCCCAAGGCTCTCGGCCCCGCCCTGCTTCATATTACAGTAACAGTAGTAAAACATTATCTCATCCATGAACATGATTTCTGCCTGAGTCCCGTCGGATTGCTTTCCATCGGCTGTGGAGATGAAGACGACAATTCCCATGATTCCACGCTCATTCACAGCGTCATCAAGCTACACCTTTGTTATTGTTTTGAAAAAGTGACATCTAGCATACTGTGCATTTGGGTCTCAGTGCATTGATATTTTGACCGTTCTTTCTAGTAATTTCAAAAGTTTTGTCAATAAACTCTTCTATAAAGAGCTCAGACACATTTACAATGTGTTGTTGATGTATTTAATTATAGTATATGCAGTATAGATGATATGGGCTACGTAGTATATATGATTGAATGCTCATTTTGTTTGGTGTTGCCACCCCTCACAGTCCTCACGCCACCCCATTAATAGTTTTCTAGATCCACACCGGCTTTTACATATTCTTCCGTTATTGAAAAACTGTTGATTTAATTACCTTGAACAAAACTGAAAAACCTTTGTCTCAAAATAGTCAATTTTATCGATTCTCATTCGCTCCCTAAATCTACAACATTTTAAAAACATTAAATATTCACAGAATCAACTTTGCGTTGCTGTCTGCAATCAAGGATCAGCCAAATTTCCATGTGCAATTGTGCATATCAAACGCGGTTGTTAAGAAAAGTGATGAGGTGAATTGTGCCATCTTGTGGTTTAAAAGGAAAATAAAGTCAAATGCGCGCGCACACACACACACTTTTGAACATGGGCTCCACAGAGTTTCTCAGTATCCAGAGACATTGAAGACATTTAACACAGGTTATTCCATCAGTGCCCCAACTTAACTAAACACAGGACAAAAACTGAGAAAAATGGCTTTAGGGTTGAAATCATTTTGAATGATTAGGTATCAATTTTCAGTTTCAGTAAACTTGAAAGATTTGCATACTATAGTTCATGGCACACAACCTCTTGTGCCGAAATTAGAGTGTGGGAAAGAGGTTATGGAAATGGCAGACAACAAATTTTCAATGGCAACAGTTTTTATTTGGGAATTTTACACTTAATGAATAATGTGCACTGAGTTTGACCTTACCTGAACTCCATTGGCAATCCGTGGTGGCACTTCAATGCCAAGCTTTTCCAACTGCCGATCTTTGTATCGCCCATATTGGTCGTATCCTGCATAGCCCCCGCCTGTAGCTATAAGAAGAGGAAGAGGTCGTACACGGGCCTGTAGTCCAGGAAAACCTAAAAAGGGAAATTAATACTTTTATTCAGCAAAGAAACATTAAATTGATCAAAAGTGAAAGTAAAGACTTTTACAATGTTACACAAAAGTATATTTCAACTAAATGCTGTTCTTTTGAACTTTTTTATTTGTAAAAGACCCCTTAAAATATGTATCACAGATTCAACAAAAATATTAAGCAGCAGCACAACTGTTTTTAACATGGATAATTGGACATTATAAAATAAAAATGGACATTTTTCTTGAGCAGCAAAATAGCATAGTAGAATGATTTCTAAAGAACTATTTGATGCTGAAAATTCTGCTTTGCCATCACAGGAATAAGTTTCATTTTAAAATATATAAAAATAGAAGTTATTTTAAACCGTAATAATATTTTACAATATTACGTTTGTTTTACAGTATTCCTACCAAATGAATGAAGCATCAGAGACTTAAAAAGAATTGCCAACCCCAAAACTTTGAACATTAGAGAATAATTCAAAAACAAAAATCCATCATTAAAATGTATTCATTAGGTTCATTTAGAGATCAGTTGTAAATATTCAGAAGAAAGACATTGTTCAAACAAAACCATGCCTGGGGGTTTGCCAAAGCATTGTCTAACTGGACAGGTTCCATATATTGCGTTTTACACGCAAACACACTTTGGCTTGCTGCCAAAGTACAATTTCTCATTTTCATTTAGCCTAACTTGATAAACTTCAATAATTCAACAAAAACAAAAAAACAATAATGACAAATAAACAAAAACCCTTTTTCATACTTCCAGAAGTATTGTTCCATTCATTTTCCAATATGGATTTGAAAATAGTCTTTGTTAAAGTGTTATAAGCCATGAACCAAGCCAATCAGCTACAAGGTGAAATATAAAACTACTCGTTTATAAATGTTGATACAGGGTTCCCACACCTTAGTTAACTTCAAATTCAAGGACCTTTCAAGGACTTTCCAGGTCCAATACCCTCAATTTCAAGGACTTAATGTGGACGTTGAGGTACCATCGTAGTTTCATGCGCGCGTGAACGTCATGGCAACGTGCAACACAGTACCTTATGCGGGAAATTAGTATTTTTTGTAGATCATCATATAGCCTAATGTGTTTCTCACATTATTTTTGTGGGTGGAGCTTGGTTCCTCTAGGGGGGGTCCGGGGCCTTGCCCCCCCGGAAGAATTTTTTGTACATTTTAAAGATAAATTCAGTCATCTGGTGCACTTTGAGTCACCCGAATCCACTGTTCAAAATAAATAATCCACCCGCAAACCGCCCTTAGATATCTGCATCTGATCATCACATTACAATTATTCAAATTCTTAGTGTTAAGCATGATAATATGGTAACATATCACACTGAAGTAGGCTGATTTAAAATGAACATTCATTTAAAATAAAAGTTCTTCTATTGGCAAAATTACATTTCCTTAATAGCCTAAACTGAGGCTTTACTCCCTTCAAAATTAAATTGTCAATGTTTCATTACATCACTGTTCGAAAACACTAATTTTTTGTACCTTTTATAAAGGGCATTTTTCCCTTAATTTTATTAAATGTATGCTCCATCTTTCATTTCAAATTCTTAAATTTGATCAATATATTCAATAAAAAATAAAAATAAAAACACACGTGTCCCGGCCAGTCCATAGACAGTATAAGAAGGGCCAGTCTATGGTCCCTGGCAAGCTACTCGAGCCCTGATATGTTCCCCTTGATGGGTTTTCCCTGAAGAGAATAACGTTGTTGAAAATGAAAGTAAAAGAGTCACGCACGTTCATTGTGTTTTACCGTGATGAGAGTTCCATGTCTTTATTAAACTCAACACATTATAATGATTTATTTGTCATCCACCCTCGATTAATTGGAATGGAATGTTTGTATTACTTGGCCCGCCCGACCCGCGGATTATCCGCGATCCCCGCAGCACTATCGGCAAACTATACAGTTTGAGAATGGACACAAGCGGTAACAGCAACAGAACCGTCACGGTGGGAATTGGGAAAAGTGTATCTGACCATGTGACTGTCTGTCCGAGTTTTGTCGCGAGCCGGAGGCAGCACGGAATTTGACGGAGGCGGCCGCCTCATAATTCTCTATGCAGGAATAACCCTGAATGTAACGCGTAAATGCACTTAACTAGTGTAAATCAAGCAAGCTAGTATAGGCCATGAAGTGTTGGCGAAATAACACATTAGGGGACCAGAGTGAATATGGAATTTTTTCCAGAAAACTAATTGCACAAAATAAATTCAAGCACTTTCAAGGACATACTATGTATGTTTATTTTCAAAAACTTTCCAGGGCCTTGAAAACATTTTTTCAGATTCACAAACTTTCAAGGATTTCAAGGACCCGTGGGAACCCTGTTGATATGTGTAAAACCATATATTTTAAGTCAAATGTACAAACATTTCAGTATTTTGAGAGCATCACCATTACATCATTCGCAGTGCTTCATGGGAGTAGCGCGTTGCTTTTTTGACTCTCGGATTAGTGTAACTTTCTGTACAACATCATGGGTATTGGGTAATGCAGTTTTCCACCAGGAATTCCACTGTAAACATGATTATTTTAAAAAATAAGCTGAAATAATGCAGGCTGACGGCTTCAGCGGAAGCAAATACCATGGATTAACAACCTTGTAGCTCACAGTAGGTCTGTCTTTAAAGATTTAATTTGAACAGAAAAGCAAGCATACTGTGTGTGGGATTTGGTATGGAAGAAAGCACGCAAAGAGCACTCCATTTATAATCACTAAAAAGCGGTCACTCATTTTAGCTCATTGCTCTCTCACAAAGTTCTGTTACAATAAATGAAGCTGACTGCACAATCTTTTATTTACACAATGTTTGTTTGTTATAATGAACAGAATCCACTCAGTCACCGCTCAAAACATGACAAATAGAGTCCTCCCTCGAAATCGGGTCTCTTTCAACTATCAGGTAATGATTATACTTACGAACAATATTAATGTAGAATATGCACAGCTTACTATATAGTGCATAATAAAACAAATTGAAAATTTATTTCACTTGATAAACTGTCTTAATAATAATAACAATAATAATAATAATAATAATAATAATAGCCTATTAAGTGAATAATTAATTGCATTTTTTTATAACTGAAATTATTTAGACATTTAATCACTTAATTTAACAATTACATTAAAGATAATCGTGAATACAAGTGCAAAACGAGTCTATAAGCTAAGCTATCGGGATAATCGGGTATCTGTAAGCTATGCTAGTACATAAGCTAACTAATACAGACATTAATGGTCATTATAACAGTGCAAAAACAGCATTCATCATAATGTGATTTTGTAGGAATTGATTCAGGCGCTAAAGAGAGTACCTATTAATAGTAATTTGAGCCAATGGGATTGCTTGGGGTCCTGACAGAGACCAGATTTTGAGGCAGGACCTGATTTGCTAACTTTAATACCTCTGATTGGCTATTGCGTTCAAGAAATCAACATGTTTATGGTTGGCTACACTGTTTAATGCTGCAAAAGTTGTACATTTCTTTCTTTCTTTCTTTTTTAATGGCAGGTGGCATACTAGAAAGTACATTACTGCCACCTACTGGGAACTGAATCAAAGACTTTTCCTCTATACTTGCGCTGCATGTTCAGTTCCCCTAGTGAAGCTCAGATCCTAAATTATTTTATACAGATTAGTTTTTATTAGATATTCTATCAATATTGATACTTTACTACCATTATCAGGACTTACAGTAGTCAACATTTGAAGTGGATCAAAAAAGTTCAAAGTTGTCCTAAGACAAGAACGGGTATTGTTCAAAAATTATGTATAACTTTGATGAAAGGTTTTGATCCACTTCAAATGTTGACTACTGTATAATACTCTTCAGAATTGATACTTCTTTCTTAATTCCCCAGATAATTTATTTCTTGCAATGCATAATTAGGCTACATGTTCTACTGTTTCTCTAATCCCACAACCATCGCAAAAACCTGTTGGGTGTTTTAATATTATATACATAGTATTATTCAGCCCTGTGTGGCCTATGCTGGAAATAGCACATTATTCTTTCCTTTCCCCTCCTGATTAAATGGAGCTAGCATTATGTCCTGTCTTGTATCTGAATGTTGAGCATCAATACTAAGTCTTGAGTCCGAAGAAATAATTGTATGTTTTAGTCTCATATCATATATTTTCTATAATGCAATCATTATAGCAAGTAGCTGCCCTGTGAACATCCCCTGTGAACACTGATACATAGACTTGATATTCTTTCCCCTTCTGTTTTCAGTTTTGGAATAGTGTGTAGGCAATTCCTACTTGTCCTTTCTCTGGATCCTTTGATGCATCCGTATTAACCTGGGAATACAGTCCATATTTATTCTTAAAGCGATAGTTCACCCAAAAATATATATTTTTTTTAATTAAAAAGTTACAAACCTGTATGAATTTCTTTCTTCTGCTGAGCACAAAAGAAAATATTTTGAAGAATGTCGGTAGCCAAATAGTTGATGGACCCCAATGACGTCCATAGTATGAAAAAATAAATTAAAAATAAATAAATACTATGCAAAATCAATGGGGTCCATCAACTGTTTGGTTACCGACATTCGGCATTCTAAATCCACTCTGATACTCAGCAAAAAATAAATTAAAAAAATAATCTCCAAGTAATACTTTAGTTGATTAACCATCATACTTTTAATTAATTTGCATAAATTATCTGTCAAAGCTATAGGTCTATAAATCAAAGGACTGCTTGGATCCTTTCCTGGTTCCTTTATTGGAATTATTAACACCTCTTTGCAGCTATTCTTCTGATAAATCATACTGAAACATTTTAGAGTCACTTCAAAGGATTTTACACTAAGATGTTTTAAAGTTCCCCTGTAGTGAAAATTCAAGTTTTTAATGTTTATATGTCTATGTGGTGTTTTTAATATGCTTTAAGACAAACCTTGCACAAATGCATAAGTCAACACTATTGCAGAGTCAAAAACACAGTTTAATATCGCTGGTGTTTCTGACGTCACAAACTACCTTGTAACCAATGTGATGGATTTTTTTTATAAAATAGTAAACTGTATTTTAAACGAAATAATAATTCTAACATCCAACATTACTTAACATTACATTCTAACACTTGAACAAAATGTACTCTGAGGATGTGTAACCAGTGGAAAATTTGAGATGCTGGCTAGACAATATCAAAAATATAAAGTCTATAACAGTCTCATAACATATTGAGTAATCAAATGAACTTCTAACCTCTTCCATTTTTTTTTAATGATTTTGAGATCTAAATCTGCTCTGCCAGTAACAGAGGGTGAAGTAGGGGCTTGTTTTGCACAGATTGAACCAATCATATTGAAGGAAAATTATCATGAGTAATAGGTCACATTAATCTTACTGTTGTATATGTCTCTTCCATATAAAAACCTGATGCATTCTTTTTGGGAGAGATTCTCTGAGAAATGCTCGAGAACTCTTCCGGGCCGTGATTAAATCATTTAAAGGGCATTTGCTGAAGTCTGTCTGGTTATTATTGCTGCACAGCAAGTTAGTTTGTGGAGCAAGTTAACAGATTAGTGAGACACTAAAGATCTTATTCCCGAGTGATAGTTTCAAAAGGGGCAAGAAGTCGTTCGACTCATGAGACTCTTAGGCGTCAACCAACAGAGGTGAAGTAACCGGAGTTTTGCAGGTGTCAGGTTCAACCTAAGTCAGGTGCGTAGGAAAAAAATAAAAATTCGACCACACCAATCACATCAACGAGTGTATCTGTTTTTATTTTTATTTATTCCTTCGCCCTTTACTTTCATTTGTTAGATTATCTGAGCTATTAATACTAATGAAAGCCCTTCGAAACATTTCTTTTTTCTTTTCTTTTTTATCACTTATTGCCATTTCTTCACCCATTCTTAATACTGGAGCTCTTTCCTTATTCCACTCATCTTTTTAATCATGTTCCGGACATCTTGAATTGGAGTCATTTTATTACAGAAATTTATAAAAAAATTCCTTTTATGACACTCCTAATTTTCCTTCTAACTTCAGCTTGTGCTCTCTTATAATGCATCAAATGCTACCAGTTATGGCTCCAGTATTTTAAAAGCTTTCAATTCTCTTTCGTCACTATATAACATTCCTCAAACCACCAAGGAACCATCTACTCCTCCCTCTTCTCTTTACTTCTTGGAACACATTTTGATGACACATTTTGTATTACTGACACAATCTGTGAATTTATTATTTCAATGTTACTTCTTCCTTCATTAATCTCTAGATGACTCAATCCTATATTACTCATCTCTAGAAATTCTCCCCAGTTCGCCTTCTCATTTGCCAGTACTTCCTTGGTACAACTTTCTTATTCTACTTGCACTTATTATTGAAATAGCCATTGGGAAATGATCACTTCCAGTCGAACACTCCTTTAGTACTTCCCAATTAGTTACTCCACTTAGTGTGCTTGAGACAAGGGTTAGATCAAGTACCTATTTCATGCCTGTGTAATCACCATCATTAATACACACCAAATTCTTTAGATCCATTAGGGTTTCAATAACCATCCCATTAGCATCATTCATTGTTCCTCCCCATACAGTGTTATGTGCATTAAAATCACCACACCAAATTACTCTTTCTTCATTTAAGCCCTCAATAAGTCACTCAACACCAGTCTTTTACATGGATTGTAGAAATTCATTATTACATAACTATCGATTCCTGCTCATACTTCGACTACTACATATTTCGACTACTGCCTTTACCCACCGCTTTATAAGGCAATTCTGCTTTAACAAACGTACACTTTCCACCTTTGCTACTGTTTCAATCTCTTCTCACATTTATGTAACCATTTAAAACAAAATCAATTTTGGTTTAGCTAACCATGATCCTTGGATGCATATTACTTCAGGGTTTTCTTTCCCCCATATGATCTATATATCCTTTAAATTCCTGACCATTAGGTACCAAACTCCTAGCATACCACTGAAGGATAGTTAGCAGCATAATTATCCACAACATGCTTGTGGCTATTTAGAATATATGCCATAATTCTTCTCTAATTATTTCCCAGGTCAGCCCAATTTACATCCAAGAACCTCTATTCAGTGCTTACTATAATTTGAATTTTGTCCATTCTCCTTTCAGTCTATGCTGAACAATTTATTACTTCATCTATAAAGATAAGACATTTGTCTTACTAACAATCAGCATATCTTCTTTTATTCTTTTATCGCTTGTATATAAATAGATATGACTTATCTGTCACTACAGGTTCTACTCTCCCTTTTATATTTTTATTTGTTCTTTATCTACTGCCTTGGCAGCATCTGCATAGGATAACTTACATTTTGTCATCTCCTGTTGTATTTCTACAGCCACACTATGATCTCCTCCACGATTGCAGAATTTTACCTCTATACCTTCTCCACATTTCCCATGTTCATGCTCTCCCCCGCAACAAGCACATCTCTTCTCTGATCTACATACTGTAGCAGTGTGTCAGTATCTCTGACAATAGTAACATCGCAACAGAGGTTCTACATAAGATCTAACTGGATAACTAATGAATCCTAATTTGACTGGTTCTGGCAGAACTCCTCCTTCAAATTTCAGTAGAACTGAAACTATTCTACTTCCATCTCTAATCTTTTCAAACGTCTTGCTTCCACCATTTTACCTCCTTCCAAATGTATTGTTACCTTGTCCATTGTTATTCCAAAAAGAACTCCCCTAATCACTCCTCTTATCCACAACCTTTGTCCCACCATTCTGTTTGCATATCATCTTTATACTCATTGCTATCTTTTGCTTATTACTACGCAGGACGCGAGCGGTGTGATGCGACAAAAGACAATGGAACCCATTTTAATCAGTGATGTTGTCTACATTGGATGCAGCGCGATGCGACACGACAAATCCCTGACAGTAAACACATGCCTTGTTTTATTGATGACTTACTGACACGAACGACAACTGCGTTGCAATTGGCGCTTTGTCGCGACCGGTGTAGACACAGTGTTAGAGCTCCATCCTGAAGAATTTTTGCAAATTTGACCTCCCCTATTAATTCCTTCAACTCTTTTGTTAGAGCAACTGGATTTACTTCTAACATACCTTCTCCACCAAACTATCATTCTTTATTCATCCCGACACTTAATCGCATCCTCTCTTTCACCATCCATAATACTACTTTTGGACTCCTCTTGATTTTCCTTTTTCCTCTGGTTATAGAATAGAATAGAATAGAATAGAATCGGGCATTTATATAGCGCTTTCATATGTACTCCTGTACACCCAAAGCGCTTTACAATCATGTCAGGGGATCTCTCCTCAACCACCACCAGTGTGCAGCATCCACTTGGATGATGCGACGGCAGCCACAGTACAACGGCGCCAGTGCGCTCACCACACACCAGATATAGGTGGAGAGAGGAGAGAGAGTGATAGAGCCAATTCAATGTAAGGGGATTATTAGGAGGCCATGATTGGTAAGGGCCAATGGTGTGTGGCCATGACACCGGGGTTACACCCCTACTCTTTACGAGAAATGCCATGGGATTTTTAATGACCACAGAGAGTCAGGACCTCGGTTTAACGTCTCATCCGAAGGATGGGTTATGTCACTACAGGTTCTACTCTCCCTTTCTCGACCACATTGCAGCCCTGAATGTCAGCAGAGATCGTGTCTACTAGACAATCCCCTGTGAAGACCTTGTCGACATGACAGCCATTTACACAGGTCTTCAGCAAAGACCCAAGAACCAGACAGGTCCTCTACACAGACCCCTATGACCAGCAAAAGGAACTGGAACTATTTGAATGCTACTGAATTCGGTCTTGTGATGCAGCCTGAATCATAATCACACTGTTCGTTCATTGGCAAGAGGAGAACTGGCCCCACTGACAGGGCCTGGTTTCCCAAAGTTTTTTTTTGTCCATTCTGTCACCTGATGGAGTTTGGGTTCCTTCTCACTGTCGCCTCTGGCTTGCTAAGTTGGGGACACTTAATATTCAACAATATGATTGATCTGAATGTACTGAAGCTGTTGTATGAGAACTGAACTGAGCTGGACAATGACATCATTTTTTGCAGAACTGCTTTATATATGAAATGAACTAATTTAATAATTGATGTTCTTTACAACGGAACTGAATCAGCACTGAACTGACTTCAGCCGAAATGTACAATTTTCCTGTTATCACTGTAAAGCAGCTTTGAAACAATCTAAGCATAATATAAATGAAGGTGACTTGACTTGTTAGAACTCTTATCTTTCCCCCTCACTTTCCCTACTTGTGACCATGCTACCTCAATCTCATCCTCATCTTCTCCTGTGCCATCTGTCCTCTTTTTTGCCTCTGATCCAGTCCCCTTTCGGATTCTTCAAGATCTGAATCTCTTTAGATTTTTTTTTGGAACTTCCAAAACACCCGCCTGCAGTAGCTTGTACACCTCCACTCCGCCCCCACATCTTGTAAATAGAAACATTTGTCACTTTTAGAACGCAAACAAAGATACGCACCAGAGTCCTGCACGCGGGTGGATGAACAGCTAATATATGATGTAACGGATGGAATAATATTTATGTTGTCATTTGCGGTGCAGGTTTGGAATCAATAGGCACAGATGGACCGTGGGTCCAATAGCCAAGACTATTTCTACTCAATTCGCTACCCACTGACAAGCAGCTGCTTTCAAACGATCCAGCGCTTATTTGTGTTCACGCCCTGTAATCTGAAAACAATCAAAGGTTTCTAATCACAACGCGTTTTGTCAGCCAACTGAGCTGACACTGAAGTGATTGACAGCTTCAGTTATTAAGGGAGCGCTCTTTGCTAGCTTTCTGTAAATAATTCGTTCACAATTTGAGTAAGTTTTATTTTTCATGCTGCTAAGAGGACCAATGGCCACATATACACTGCAGAGTTTCAGGAGAGACAACCGCATTTAAATGCAGAGTGAATCCACTAAAATATATCCCTGATATTATATGGCAGTAAAGGCTCATACTTGGCAAGATGTTATTTTAATTTATAGAGACCTCTAAGAGTCTGTATAGCATATGGTGTGATTTCTTCACACTTGATCATTTGCCAAATATATTACGCCAATACGCTATTATTATAGAGAAAACTGATCCTAGACCAGAAGTTATGGGCAGATAGTAAGTCTAATCCATATGAATTGAGCAGTTTAGTCCAAATTTTCTCTAGAGACACGATCGCTTTATATGATGAACAGATTTAATTCACATATAAACATTGATCAGCAAACATAAACAGAAGCTCAACCAAACCTGCTTGACACACGAAAACCACTTATTTTTCTTGCTCAAACTTGCTTCGTAACACACGAGAATGACGTGTTTCTCCGCCCACCCCCAATTTCATTGGTTTATAATACAGCAATCTTATGGGCTTAGACGCATGCGCATTCCTTTTCCCATGTACGAGTTTATGAATGATCTACTACGCTGTTTGGGGCCGTACTACAGAAATATTAAGTGATAATCATGGGAATTTCAGGAACGATCAATTGGATAATGTTTTGATTAACTTAATACAAGTTAAACAGTTAATACGACTTAAGTTAGAAGAAGTTACTGTACAACAAACAATCCCTTCAGGCAGATTGCCGTGTAATATAGCCTATGTGCTGCTAAATCTGGGGAACGAATTCTGCATTCGTGGCCACGATATACAGGCTATATAGCCTATATAAATAATGCTATATAGCCTATATATACCTAGTTCTACATCAAGTGAAGAGAAGTCAAAATTATTCGTATAGCGCTCAATTCACATCGTTTTAAAGCAGCTTTACAAAAAGTCTAAAAAGTAGTCCTGTAAGCTTTAATATTGAGCAGTTTTAGGGCTGGGCAATATAAAGAAATATGTTGCTGATATAAATGATACAATGTTTGAGATTTATCTATATTACATTTATTAATTTACCCAGCAGATAAGTCAGTGCCACTTTAAGTGAGCAATGAGCATGACTGCATTAAATTACGAGCATTGCAAGGAGAGATAGCCTATTAGGCTGATAGTAGACAATATTTTCCGAATGTCATGCTGGGCTCCGTAATTTTACATCATAAATTTATGCTTCTTAATTTTTCTATTAGGACAAGTGAATAAAAACAAACTCAGGATTTCAAACACGTGATAATTCACTGTATTTCAGTAAGACACAGTTCCAAAAGTGTGTTTTATTTTATTTTAAATCACGTGGGCAAATAAGGCAATAATAGGCTACAAAATAATACAAGCCTTGGCCATTGTTTTTTTTTCCCTACAATGGGAATTAAAAACCCTTAAGTGCTGAAAAGTGGGGGGAAAATTAGACTAAAACAGATATTATTATGTCGATCTATAGCAAATATTATTATTTATGTGCTCAAGAGCGTATTTAAGTAATAAATATTCATATCACTTCTCTGCTTTGAGTATTTTAATAAATTTTTGAAGTAGGCTACAGTTATATTGCACAGATTTACAGCAGTGATTTTTTTAATAGTTAGGCTACAGCTATATTAATATTTGAAACTATTTTTATCCCGTACACGCAGATTATAACAGGAACACACAATGCAGGGGGGGGGGGGGTGGACAAATAATTAATTAGATTTTTAATACCTGATGTCACAGCCACAGATAGATGGATGGCAGGCATAACCGTAGAAAAAGTTATGCGTTTTAAAATGAAAATGCACTAGTGTAAACGTAGGTATCCCACAGTCTGCTCGGGAACCGATGCTCTCGAGCCAAAGATGGTTCTTTCAGTGAGTATATATATATATATATGGCTTGACGGCAGGAAAAAAATAAACCACACTTTTTTTCTTTTCTTTTTTTGCAATAATAAAAGGTAGTGTGTCGATTCAATTAAAAATCCACATATTTTCAAATATTACATAATTCATTGAAGCCTGTTTGTCATGTATAATACACCGACCAGTCGTCATCTGGCACAACAAGTTCAAATTTCATTGGACAATGAGAAGTGGAGAGGTAATTTTCCGGTCATTTATAAATAAATTGTTTGAAAATTACATGGACAGACGAATTTACATTTATGAAGCGATCTGAATCTGCGTCGTTGAACTAATGGATGTTAATTGACTACAAAGCACTGCACAAAACCAGCACCAAAAGTAGCATTAATGGTAAGTATAGTATTCAAGTCACTTGTATTTAGTCTATATTGATACAACGTTTACCACTTGATGAAACTATTATAGTTTGTTAAATGTAAATATTATGTGAAGTGTAGGCTGACAACAACACGTGAAATGGTGACTTTATCATTTTAACAGTTTTGATAATTTTGCAGCAATGGTATAATAGTACAGTACTACTGGTCAAATATTTGCACACAGATTACTTTGTTATTTTTAAGAAGTCCCTTATGTGCATCAAGCCTGCATTCATTTGATCAAAAAATACAGAAAACAATTATTACAATTTAAAAGAATGGTTTTCTATTTTAATATACTTTTTTTTATATCATTTATTTCTGTGATGCAAAGCATATGTGTGTGTATATGTGTGTATATGTGTGTATATATATATATATATATATATATATATATATATATGAGGCCTATATATGCCCTCTTTTTACATTTCTGCACGTCCCTGATGTGGAGTAAGACTGACCTTTGGAGAATAACCTCTGATGACCCCATCTCAGACCAAAGCCACCGTTCTGCAGAAAACTGAACAAAACAAATGACACAATTGGTAGGAAACACTCGAAAACTACACAACCAATATGCACATTTATGAGGGTCTCAGTACGAACAACTTTAAAGAATGACGCCATGTAGAAATAGGCAGTATTGGTACAGCAGTAGTTAAGAAAATTGATTAATAAATATCTTGAAATTCGTCCAGTTAGCATAGACATAATGTAGCAGTCAGCAGCTATTGTATTAATTATAGTAAATGGGCCTAGAAGTAAAAGCCAAGTAATTCAACTTTATAGAAAGGTTATTCTAAGGCAAGAAAAACATGTCCCCGCTCTTGCGTTAACGCTGCCCTGCTGAAGTTGGCACAACCTCGAGATCAGCTGGGTCTCAGGGTCTGTCACTTTAACCGTCTCGACCGGGTTTGCCAATCAGCGACTTTTGGGGATATTGAAACCAGCACGTGTCTGTATTTACCGAATAAGGTGTGGTGTAATTGACATTCTTTCACAAACACTCAAAATAACATAATACACTTACCCGCTCTTTCTCGCGCCTACCAGGTGGGCTACAAACACTCTCCGTACGAGCGCTGCCATGACAGAGATGGTCTTATTATTGGGAGATACGAAGGTCCGTGGCTCTACCATTGGAGAATGCGTAACGGCCAACGTGGATCACGTGTGCCTTGATTACCAATCACATTACAGCCTTGGCCTCGTGCGACAGTCAGTCACTGTTTACGGATCCCATAGAAATGAATGAGAAGTGCCGTAAACTGATTTCTACCTGTCGCGCAATTGCCCGTGATTTCTCTTAAAAATCAGCATTTTTTACGGTGTAAACTATACAAATAGATCAATCCAAAACGAATGTTTAAGAGCAAACATGTTGAAGATTAGCCGATAGCCCGTCGATTCGTTAAATGATAAGCCGTTTTCCCATAAAAGCAGTTTATTCAGCGTAGTGAAGCCTCTCCTCCATAGACATCCATTCGAAAAAAACGGTCCCTGGTTTTCTTCCCTGCGTAGCTCTGCGTTAGCAAGCTTTTTGCTAACCCTGGCAGCTTGCCTTAAAGTGGCTTTGGCCATGATGCTTGTATGCAGTTACAATTTCTACTGTGTTCTCGTCCTTCACGAGACGCACTGACGCCATCTACAGGAATTGAGCGTTAGTTACGACAACCCTTGACAGACTGTACTTTACGAATACGAAAAATTATTAAAATAAATAAATAATCGATTTAAAACAAAGTACAGTCATACTACCAGGTACAAAAATAAATAAATCCAGATTTTTTTTTTTTTGGGTGATATCAGCATGGAGGATCGGAAAAAGAATATAAATGTATTTTGTTTAATGAAAGTTAAAATACATTTCTAAATATATTTCATATTTATTTTTCAACATCACAAAAAAAAGATAATTAAGAAAGTCTTAGTTAACACTATTTTATTCATAAAATATATATAAAATCACACTGATTGACAGCACTCAAGCAATACTTAGTGTCGGTCTGTTGGTGGGCTCAACGAGAAGCACAACAGTAACAGTATCTGTAACACAGGAAGTGTGATATGGAAATAAAATTTCAATACAAATTTAAAAAAAAAAATTCATCTTGAACAAAAAAAAATTCTAACAGCCGGTTCCACTGCATAACTGAACAAAACACACATCAGCCCTATTATTAATTTTAATTGGGCCTGTAAGTAAAATACTAAAATTTCAAAGACCAGGGTTCCCACACCTTGGTTATCTTCAAATTCAAGGACCTTTCAAGGACTTTCCAGGTCCCTCAAATTCAAGGACTTTAATGCGGGGACACATTTCAAGTGAGAGCAAGGTTGTAAGATACATTGTTACAGTTTTCATCTGTCAAACAACTATGCAAAAAAAGTTTATCATTTATTTTTGGCCATATGACAGAAATCTGATATTCTATTTGTCGTATTTATGTTTAGCACAAAACTGAAGAATATTCGGTACGTCCTATAAAAATAAAATAAAATAAAATAAAAATGTGTCAAGGTCTTGGAACTGATTATTTCAACATGACAGCTCAACAATAAACCATGAGAAAACATGAGATCAAGTATGTGAACTTGCAACAGAACACATTATTATTTTAACATTTGATTATTTTATTTATTTCTACATAACTCTTCAGTATATGTTGGTGTGCCTCAAGCATTTATTTACTACAAGCACTTTCAATGACCTGTATCTATGTATGTTTATTTTCAAGAACTTTCCAGGGCCTTAAAAAAAAAAAAAATAAATTTGATTCACAAACTTTCAAGGATTTCAAGGAACCGTGGGAACCCTGAAAGACATAAAAGATAATAAAATTCTATAGGTTGATTTAGAAATGCGGTTACATCACAAACTGGCACAGAGATGCTCATCAGGCAAAGGCGCAGATTCTTTGGGGGTGAAGTGCAGATAAAGTCCAAAGCTACATTACAATTGATTGCAAAAGCTTTTCATAAAAAATATATATAAAATAAAAATCACTACAAATATGACAACACACCACACCAAAACAAAGTATGTTGCCTTGCTTTCATCCTCAAAAAAAAAAAAAAAGAATAAAGTTGTGGCAGTATATCACACAATGGAATGATAAAACTAAAAATCGGTCCAATCTAGCCAAATCACCACTTTATTAAATGCATATAACATCCAGTAAATGAACGATGGGTTTCACCAAATGCTTCACTAATGTCAACCTGATATTAAGTCTGCAAATAAGCATCATATATTCACGACAAACAAGTACAATCCAAAAGTTTGAGACAAATAAAAGTGTTTTCACAGTTAACATTAGAGCAATGGGGTTTTTGTCACAAACCAAAGGCTTGTCTACCCAGTTCTTGAGGTGACAGCATGTTCTCTTGGCTATAATATATCGCATAAATGAAAAAGGGACTAAAATGTTCTCAGAAATGAAATCCTCGCCCTCATGTCGTTCCAAACCTGCATGACTTTCTTCTGTTGGAACACAGAATGTTGAAGAATTCTGCTAATAGAGGTTCAAAACAACATTGAACTCAATTAACTTTCATTTTATGGGCAAAAAAAAAGAAAGTTAAAACAAAAAACGTTTCAAAGAAAGAATTCAGTTGAACAGGTTTGGGATATCGTGAAGGGTGAGTAAATGGATTTCCTCAGATAGTCCTTTCAAACCAACGTCAAACAGCCGAAGAACTGGCGGAAAAGTTTATTTAAACGGTCTAGCAGCTAAAGGTGAGAAGGCCGAGGGAAAGCCGTGGCTTATTCATGACAGCCCAGCAAGAACACCAAATGCAGAAACACAAAGTTTAATATTTCTATGGTGAAATACATTAAAACATCTCACAAGATTATAGTTATCACAGCACTGTGCCTGGTAAATAGTTTGTAGTCTTCATTTTTGGCAGCAAATCCCTCAGAATTTCCAGATGGAAAAATGTAATACAATTAAATCTAAGCTGCCAATTTCATGGGCCCCAAGTAGTCTAGGCAGGTGAGCACCCCCTTGTTTCTGAGACCATGAAGGGCATAAACCATTCCCACACATTTTTTTGCAAGAAAATGACAGTAAGGAACATGTTGGTTAGCCACATGTCGCAAATGCAAGAGAAGTTGCAGCAGTCACATTGTGAGGAAACGGAAAGTGCTGAAGTGAAGGTTTACTATAATGTGCTTGTATTTATATACACACACACACACACACACACACACTCACTCACTCATTATTCAAATATCTTTTGGGTCAGTGCACTTAATACCTTTGAAGTCTCAACTGTAAATGCTACAAGAAAATTCCCATCTATTGCTAATCGTTCCGTGTACAACACCGTGTGAAGCTCCAATTCTTTCCATGCCCTGGCAATAATATTAAAACCAACATTATTTGGTAACTTATTGGGAATAGATTTGTGAAAATCTGAATTTAAACCTCCAGGCCTTGGCGAGAAAAATAGTCTTCCAGTTCCGTGAGTCTCTCGATTAGCATTACGTCAAGATCAGCGTCGTCCTGTCTGCCCCTACGTGCCCTTCCTCGCGGCCCCTTCGCACGCAGCGGACCCAGGTTAGTTTTAGCCTTGCGTTTCCGAGGCAGTGTGAAATCTGGGAAGTCTAGAACTCGCTTTCGTTTCTGATGACCAATGCAGATCAGAGAGCCGTTCTTCTCTTTCGGTTCTTCAAATATCGTCTCCAGACTTCTGTGTAAATGAATAGAACAATCAGAAATCGATTTCCAGAAAAACACAAAAGAGTAAAAAAAAAAAAAAAAAAAATTGCGAGAACAAACCTGTTGGGTAATGGAGACTTGTAATTCTTATTGGTATAAATCTCCTCCAAACTGAATTCCTTTTTCTTCAGCCTTATGGGACACAAACACAGCAATCAGCTGGTCCATTGAAACAAATATTAATGATATATAATCAATGTTCTATTAACACTTTGAATTAGTGTTGTAATACTCAAGACCGGTCTTAAGTCTTGGTCTGGTCTCGGTCTCGACCGCATTTGTACTCGGTCTTGTCTCTGTATCAAATGAAATCACTAACAACTTAGTCTGAGACAGTGTCTTATTATTCTAATTGTATTTACGTATTAAATATAAGACATTTCTCAGGCAGATAATGTAGATCTTTTAGATGAATTTGAAGAGTGCTGGTCTGGTCTTGGTCTTGTCTGGTCTCAACACACACTGGTCTTCATCTCAACTCAAAGTCTTGGTCTCAACACACACTGGTCTTGGTCTCAACTCTCAACCCATCAAAGTTTTGGTTTTGTCTTGAGCTGTGTTGGAAATCACCCCCTACACCCTTAAATGAGGCGCTATTTGAGGGGACGTTCATTTGTAGTGGTGTCCAAAACCATAGTGGATGTTATCGAGTGCACTCATTCAATCCCACAATGCACCGCAATAACGAGTGTACAATTGATGTCCCCTCAACGGCTAGAGAATACCCATAATGCACTGTGAGAGTCGCACCGCACGCCGAATTAATACCCGAATCTGGCCAGACGATGGTTCTCGCAGCGTAATCAATCATCCATCCATTTTCCAAACCGCTGGGCCAATGTGGCTACAGCCTCATACAAGTACAAATTCTTTTTTAATTAATTATTCAATTGTTTAATTAAGGTTTATACATGAGAGAGTTCAAGAGTGATATTTTCATTACTACTGGAGCTGCCAGTTTGCCAAGTTTCAAATAATTATTAAACAGCAAGCACAAACTATGCGGCGTACTGAGCGTCTGAATTTACTCACTCGTTTTCATTTACTCCCTCAAGTGAACTATATTAGTGGACTAATTTAGGGAATAGTGAATGAGGGTTTAGGGAGCGATTTCACAGCCTTAAGCCTGTTTTATACTTCTGCGTCGAACTGCCGCCGTAGCTACGTCGTAGGCTGTGTGTAGCGCGCGTACCCTTCGGCGTACCCTGACGTGCACCTCTCCAAAAATGTAACAACGCGTCAATTCTACGCGGACACAAGCGCTGTGATTGGTCTGCCAGAACCCCTCCCTCGGGGTTTCATGCTCCCCAGGTGCGCGTCAACGCAGACAACGACACAGAAGTATAAATTAAAACCAACACGTTGCCTACGGCGTATAGGCTCCGGCGTATGTCCGACGCAGAAGTATAATGAGGCCTTTAGTCTTAACACAAAATGGTCTTGGTCTCAACCCCTCAAAGTCTATGGTCTCAACACACACAGATCTTGACTTGGTCTCGATTTAGGTGGTCTTCACTACTATACTACTATGAATATCACAATGATATTTAAGCACTTTTAATTTGTCCATTAAAGGGATAGTTCACTTTGAAATTAATTTTTGATATGTTTTAGCTTACCTCAAGGGCATCCAAGATGTAGGTGTCTTTGTTTCCGCAGTAGTTTCAATTGTGATATTTTTAGGTCAAACCGTTCTTGTCTGTCAGTCATATAATGCAGGTCTATGGTCACTGGCTCAAAACACAAGCACAGAGTCCAAATTAAAACAATTCCCCATCGTCCAAATGAAACAATTCCCCATCATAAGTACACATTGATGGCCTAAGACACGAAACGAGCGGTTAGTGTGAGAAAACGAACAGCATTTATATCGTTGTTATCTCTTGAAAACAGCACACGTCCAAATGATCTGACGGCGCGGGCGGGTATAGATATATACATAGATGTCGCCTTGGCTACTGCAGTTCATTGGAACGAAACCGTAGCCAAGGCGACATCTATGTATATATCTATACCCGCCCGTGCCGTCAGATCATTTGGACGTGTGCTGTTTTCAAGAGATAACAACGATATAAATACTGTTCGTTTTCTCACACAAACCGCTCGTTTCGTGTCTTAGGCCATCAATGTGTACTTATGATGGGGAATTGTTTCATTTGGACGTGGGGAATTGTTTTAATTTGGACTCTGTGCTTGTGTTTTGAGCCAGTGACCATAGACCTGCATTATATGACTGACAGACAAGAACGGTTTGACCTAAAAATATCAAAATTGAAACTACTGCGGAAACAAAGACACCTACATCTTGGATGCCCTTGAGGTAAGCTAAAACATATCAAAAATTAATTTCAAAGTGAACTATCCCTTTAAGGCAACATTCACACGGTCAGCTTTTGGGATTGACAACCACATTTACTTACAGCTGTGGGTCTCGAAATATCCCATTCAAACAGTAACTTACAGTAGCATCAAGAACGTGCAATGGGAGTCAAGCCCGTATTCTCTTACCAGTAACAATAGTGACAGTGACCAAAGTAATATCAAAGAAGGCGACATCCATAAAACTGAAAAGCCAGGTCACTTTTGATACAACAATAGTCCAATCGATCTGCGAGTTCAGTCAAATCTTTATTAACCGACAACAGCTTTTATATCTGTGTGGAAATCTGAGATTTTGAGTCGCGCGTAGAACACAAAACTGCACCAGAGAACAGTGACTGGATGTAAAACCTTAATATGAAAGTGGTTTCGCATGTAAGTTACAAAAACCACACACGAAAACCAGCAACACACAGAAGACACGCAATTGTGCAGCACTGCTCTCTCAGCTCTCTCGCACTATATGACATGATGACAGACAACTAGTTGTCCAGTCCTGTTCCAAGAATGCAGTTGTGAGTCCTGAAAATCTGCGAGTTCGGTTATAGAATGTGTTTGTCACTCTCGTAAATAACTGAACTGCGTGTGAACAAAACCATATTAAGGACTGACAAAGTTTCAAAAAGACCAATTTTGCATATGCTTCTTGTGTTGTGGCGCAATTATGAAAGCACAAAAAAAAAAAGAAAAAAAAAAAAGAGAGATTTAGGTAGCAACACTGCTGATAAAATTTGGCAAGTTGGATTCATTTTCAAGATTTCAGATTCGTTTGTCATCACACAAAAATGTTCATTGAAGCCTGTGTTTAAAATTGTATATGCCTTAAAATGTTCTAGTAGAAATATAAGTACGCACAATTGCTACATTATTACTGTCATCACATTATTATTATTTAACAGGCTTTACGTATTTTTTTACTGCATTTTACTTGCATGCTTTTTGCAAAGGCTGAGCTGAAAAATGAGTTCCTCTGAATAAAATACTAAAATTATTTTTTTTTAAACACATATTTCAAAGCTAATACACCGATTACAAGATATGAAGAAAATAGTCGAAATGCTGATAAACATTTACATATTGGACAGTTCCATTTAGATTCCACATCATCATATTATAAAGACCAAACGAGTTGAATGCTCACCTCTTTGGTTTGGGGAGTCCCATTGGAGTAAGGTTGTTATCTGGTTTGGGAACTGTCTTACGAATACGAATTTGGGAGACCCTTTTGGAACGTTGACCTGCTTGAGATTCAGCATTAGTATCATAGAGTCCCACCTACAAGAGAAAAGAATGTCAAGCCTTGAGGAAACAAAACCTAACTCTTTCAGTTCAGCAATGTCTGTATCCAAAAATACACTCACGTGCCACTTTATTAGGTACACCTATTCAACTGCTCGTTAACACAAATATCTACTCAGCCAATCATATGGCAGCAACTCAATGCATTTAGGCATGTAGACATGGTCAAGACGATCTGCTTAAGTTCAAACTGAGCATCAGAATTGAGAAGAAAGGTGATTTAAATGACTTTGAACGAGGCATGGTTGTTGGTGCCAGTATTTGATTAATTCAGAAACTGCAGATCTAGTTTCGCATCATGGATGTGCAGCAACTGCGATATGCTATCATGTCAATCGACCCTTTTCACATTTCCGGGTTTCTCAGAAGCGGAAGACATCATAGTTGGGTAAACTTTTATAGTGGTGAATGAGAGACTACATTAAATATATTTTTCGTATTCCCATTTGGTCAAATAGCAAAAGAAAATCTCTGCAAAAGAGGGGAAAAAATAGAGAGATTAATAACGGCAGTCAGAAGAGAGAAAGATGTCAATTTGACCGTCATTCCCATAGAGGCTGTTATATGAGAAAATATTAGAAACACCCTCACAGCAGCGTTAACTAGTTTTTGTAATTAAAGGGAAAGGTAATATAATACAAAGTATAGTGTTATAAATGTACGTACATAAAAAATAAAAAACTTTGCAGAATTTACGATGCTGATGACCGTTACAAGCGTCATCAGTCTGTGAAAAGGGTCCATATGGACCAAATCTCTGAGTAATGTTTCCAGCATCTACGCCACGAAGAATTAAGGCAGTTCTGAAGGCAAAAGGGGTTTAAAACCTGGTACTAGCAAGGTGTACCTAATAAAGTGGCCGGTGAATGTATTTGCCAACTTGCATTTTTACTTTTTTAAATAATTTGTTCAAATTCCAGAAGAGATAATATAATACCTGTTTGATTTCTCTAGATGCTCCCCGACTATGCAAACCAGGGTATTTGACATTTGCACTGACAATAGCAAAACTAGGCACAGATTCAGTAGCGGATCCATCCAATCGCACCGACTTGGGGCTGATGTTGTGCCATGAGGGGTGATCCAGACTCCTTTCTGGTGTGAGACGAATTTTTGACAGATGACACACTGATGAAGATGAGATGGCCTTCCTACACACAGTCAAAGAAGCAAGCATTTCAGAGAATACCAGGTGATTGCTAATATAACATCAGTCAACATCTACATGATTAAATGATCAGCTTAGCTGTGGTTTGTAAAATTGGTCTGGCTTCATGCTTTAAATATGATAATAGAATGAACTATTTTATCGATATAATTCTTTTTTACTATGCATATTGCTTTATAGACACAATACTTAAGGTGAAGTGAGTCATTTCTGCACTACTAGCAGCACTGAACCAAATAGAAAAACGTAACTAGATTCCAGCTGTCATAATGCTAGGGTGTTCTGGGTGGTTGCCAGGGCGTTGCTATGCATCTGCTGTGTCCTAACCAGATGTGACAAATGTTTTGAAGATGTTTCCTTCAGCTGAGACACTTCAGATGTGCGCTATTCCCTATGATGGTTTTAAATTGCTTGAAATATGATTGAAATCACTTCAAAAAGGAAAATACAGTTAAGTGCAACATGTGCAGCGCAAGTTTGTCATATATGCTACATAAAATTATAATTAGAACATTATAATTGTGTGCTTGGGACATGGATTTTAATGGTGAGACCATTATTTGAAATCAGGCTCTCAAAATATAATTTTTTTATTTATCAGATACATCACTATAGACTTCTACAGGTTTGGAAAGCTTTTCTGCTATTCGTGTTGCTAGTTGTGCACAAATTATGCACTTCACCGTAAACCTGAACCATAACTGGCAAGCAAAGACTGATTAAAAGATTTCAATGATTAGGTCAGCTAAATGGCAAGAGATGCAGGGGGGATATGCCCACCGTGCTGAAGCTCTTTTCCTGCTGGGTGTAGCTTCTTGACTGGATCGTCGTGTATAGCTATCAACGACAACAAAAAATGAGATAAAAACTGGTAAAATTGTAAGTGCAAGCAGCATGCAGGTCAAAACTGACAATCATTTCTGATTATGTAAATCAAACTTCCTTGCCAATCAAAACATGCAAAAAAAAACGTTTAACTTCAATAGCTTTAACTTACTGGTGATCGTTGTCTACGCCTGGTGGGGCTGTGAAGTCAACCAGAGGTCGAAAAGGATGAAACTTGCACCGCCCCAAAATCCGACACACAACCGCATGGGTACTAGGACGTGACAACTGCATAAGAGGAAAGTTGAGCCTTCTGTGTCGAAACCACAGTCTAAAGGATGTTGGAGAAGATAAAGCCAGGATGGTACTAACACCTGCCCCAGAGAAACTCCCCTTGCTTAAAGTAGACAAAGGCGGAGTAGTAGGCCGAAAAAGTTGAGATAAGCCAGGACAACATGCAGAGTCTTTATCCAGGTTAATCGGTAAAGCATTTGAAGGACAAGCTGGTGTACCAGATAACCAAGGAGAGAAAGGAGGTTTCGGGTCCTCAAGTATCGGCTGCCAATTGTTGGATGTCTCTCCTCCCTGCTCGAGAAAGGACAAAGAACGGGTTTCTCCAACTTTAAGAGAGGGAAATCCAGGAAGGTCATGTTTCTTTCCACCACAGAGTTTGAGCTTGGATCCATTTCTGCTGTAACCAGTCCATCTGTCCAAGTCGTTTGAGGAACAGCTGCTGGATACCAAGCGGTGGGCGGTGTTCGAGAGCTGATCCAACAGTTTGTTAGTGTCACTGTCTACTAATGGTTTGGAGGACCCATTTCTTGGGCCTGAGAGATGGGAACTGTGTGCTTGATGAAATGTCAAAAGCGAACCTAGTGGCTTTTGGTCACCTACATTTTTTACCAATTGGTTTGGTAAAGCAAGTTTACAGTATGGCAGGATTGATGACCCTTGAAAAGAGATATTTAAAGGGCTATCCTTTGAGTATGATAACTGACAATCAATGCTTTGTTCTTTACTACTTATCTTTGTGCTCTCTACAGAATCTCCAGCATTTGTCCCTGTCAGTCCATCTACATCCCTTGACGTTGGGATGTGATCCAAGACTGAAGTACTATTACTCAATGAGGTAGTGGTAGAGTGAAAAACACCATTCATTTCAATCTTGTGCAAGATTTCATTTTCTTTCTTGTTAGAAGTCTGAAAGAGAACTGAACAGCCCTTGGGTTTATCAGGGTTGGGTAGCGCTCCAAGCGGCTTACTGGAGAAAGGGAAGGTAATCTGACTAAAGGACCGCTGCTGACTATTTCCACTCTCGTCATTACTGGAATTTGTCAATGCTGCTGGTTTCCCAGGGGGCTTTGGATTTATTTCTTTTGCAAGCGAAAAAAGAAGATCTGTATTTGAGTATGACTTTGCGCCACTAGGAGTTGAAGATTTGAAAAACTGAACGGAAGGCACCCGGGGCTTTTCAGGAACATGTAAACGCTGATTTTTCAAGATGTCTTCCTCCTTCTGACCAGATTCATTATTCCCCACACTATCAGAGGACAGGGCTTCCTGTTTACGAGAAAGTCCTCGGCTGTCATTGTCATCTGAGCAGCTGAGCACAGAATCGACCAATAAGCTTAAGGCGACTCTGTCCTTCTCAGCTTCCAGCTCCATTTCCAGGTCTTCAAAATCTGAAATGGGTGAATAGTTACCCTGCAAACAACTGTCAGTTTGTCCAGAAGAACACGTTTTTAGGTTTCCACATGACGAACTGGAGCCACTGAAATTCCTACCTAGACCCTGACAGCTTAGGTCCTCAGGCTTATGAGCGAGAGTTGACATTGCCCATGAACACACAGGGTCCTTTTTTGATTCAGGTGATCTATAAAGAGACTGTGGCCCAGAAGAGGAGACATTTGGGATGATTCCTTTGTTGTCTTTTGGCACTTCTGCATCTACTCCTGCAAACACACAATAATTTAAGTCAAATCAAGATGTTATCGATATCTTTGCATAGCTTTGAGGTCATAAACATTCTAGAGTACTAAAATTTGATATTTTAGCATACACTTCCTGGAAAAATGTTCAGAAAAACTAATGATGCACTCAGTGGCATATCCAATTTTTCCCCAATAAAAAGCTCTCCAGTACGAGAATCTAACCCCACTTGGCCATGACTAGAAATAGCAAATCATGGCCTGAGGATGTAACAAACTAAATGCTATTGGCCATTTTAAAAAAAAAGGTACAAACCCTTTAATATGTCCCATCCCAATTTCGTTACAACAGAAAATATGTCAACACAGGAAAGAAAACATTCCAGTATTTCTTGGGTTATGTATGAAGAAAACAAAAATTATAGCCAAATTACATAATTATTAATTTAAGCATATCAGTATGCAAACATAAACAAACATTTACCAAAACTGTAATTTGATGAAATTGTATTTGGACAGCAAAAGGACAAGTCTCTTCCCAGCTGGCCAACTTTACTGTGCAGCTGAGCTAAACTGCATGTATGTGCACCGCTTTGTGAACACAACTGGTCCATCCTCCTCTCCACTGCCTCGAGACGTTGGGTCAGAGATCCGAAGGTATCAGTCAGCAGACGTTTCATCTCAGTTTGATGGGACACAAGAATTCGTTCCAGAACTCCAAGCTGCTCTCCTGATGGTCCTGATGGTCGTGGATCCCTGAACTTGCCCTCTGCAAAAGAGATGTTGATCAAAAGCAGTGCTTTGTAAAAGCAATAACTTCACACATACCAAAACATTGTAGTGATTCCTTTGGAACCAAGTCTTTCACATTACACATCTGCAATGTTACGACTAAGACAAATGTGTGCACACTTCTGAAGTTACTCCTGTACAGCACCAAAAAAAACAGGACAAAATCAAAGTTAGCAAGAGATTTCATGAAAAAAAAAAAGCCAAATGACTAGGCAGCAAACTATGAAGACTTGTTATTCTGTTAATATTGTATTCTTATTTGTTATATTCTGATATTACATTATTGTAAGTATTTCTATTAGTCTAAGTGATTTATTTAGCTATAACAGGATTAATATAACAAAAAATAACATAAATCTTGACAAAAGTTGCTTAAAAACAACGTGTAGCCTCGAATCCTACTATTCAATAACTATAATTCTGGCATATTACCAAAATATTTACTTTATGCACTAAAATTTAAAGTTTGGGGTAAGTACAATTTTTTTTAAAGAAATGAATACTTTGATTCAGAACAAATGCATTAAATTGATAAAAAGTGACAATAAAGACATTTACGCACTTCATCAATGAATTGTGAAAAAAAAAAAAAGCATCAGTTTCCACAGAAATATTAAGCAGCACCACTGTTTTCAAAAATCTAAATCAGCATATTAGAATGATTTCTAAAGGATCATGTGACACTGAAGACTGGAGTAACAGCTGAAAATTCAGCTTTGCCATCACAGAATTATTTTTTTTTTTTTTATTGTAATATTTCACAATTACCCTTTTTACTGTATTTTTTATCAAATAAACCCAACCTTGGTGAGCATTAAAGACTTTTTAAACTTTATAGAATTTAAAAACAAAAATGACACAGTGTTTCTGCTCAGTACAAAGGGGTTTCTGTAGAAATAGAATTTGCTCAGTAGAAACTAAACTTAGAGGGAACATTGCAAATTTTACCACATATATTCTACATTACCTTGCTGAGTACACATGTGTATGCAAATCGCACTAGGATTGACTCCAAAGTTACTACTTTTCGGATCAAACGTCATCTGTCTCAAAGCTCCTTCATTCATTCCTTTCTCAAAGTCTGAGGGCTGTGGTCTGTCACCAGATTCACTCTCCTCCCTGCTGGTTTCTCTGCATCCTTTGGCCAGCTGCTCCTGATACAGCAAAGACTGAGGAGCACGATGACACGGACCAGCCGCAGACGCAGGCGCCTGCTCTGCCCCTTTCTGCTCAGCCAGAAGATTGGACAACATCTTTCAAGGAACTGATGGGATAAGATGAGGTAACAGATTAAGTCATTAGACATTTAATGAATTAAATATGGTAGAATTAGTATTACTAGTGTGTCCATTCTTTGGTCTTACCAATATTATACCTACCATATTTACAGTACCAGTCAAAAGTTTGGTAACATTACTGTTTTTGAAAGTATGCTCATCAGGCCTGCATTTATTTGATCAAAAATGCAGGAAAAAACTGAGATATTTAGAAATATTATTACAATTTATAATAATGGTTTTCTATTTTAATATACTTTGAAATATAGTTTATTTCTGTGATGCAAAGCTGAATTTTCTCCAGTTTTCAGTGTCACATGATCCTTTCATTTCATTTTCATTTTCATTTTATTGTCCACGATGTGGAAATTTGCCTTCGGTCTCATAAAAACAACAATCAAACCAACAACAACAAAAACAACAAGAACAACAAGACTAACACACAGACATCTTCAGGGCAAAATACAGCACAGAAGAAAGAATCTTTAAATAAAAAAAACAGCACAACTGTTTCCAGCATTGATAATAAATCAACATGTTAGAATTGTTTCTAAAAGATCATGTGACACTGAAGACTGGAGTAATGGCTGATGAAAATTGAGCTTTGCATCACAGAAACAAATTATATTTTAAAGTATATTAAAATAGAAAACCATTATTTTAAATTGTAATAATATTTCACAATATTACAGTTTTTTAAATCAAATAAATGCAGGCTTGATGAGCATAAGAGACTTCTTTCAAAAACATTAAAAATAGTAATGTTTCCAAACTTTTGACCGTTACTGTACATAACCATGGTATTTACTTAATTTCTCAATGTAAGATCTCAAACAGTGATACTATGGCACAGAATAATAAGCATATTTATATACCATGATGTTTACATGATACATGAGGTGACAATACTACCACAACCTACATTGTACCATACACCACTACCGTTAAACATATAGCCTAATGCAAACAATATACATGGTACTAGCAGTTTTCTAAACTTTCTAAAATGGTTCCCCTGTGTTGTGTTATCTTATCTCCAATTATTTTATTTTGTACATGCTTCTATCATGATACATTTTGTGGTCAATAAATACAGGAACCTATCAGACGCCACTTTCAGCTGTTCTAGTAATAGCAATTTCTTCGTCCGAAACTATACGAGTAACCGCACATTTATGAACACTGAACTGTCTATACGTGCACATAACTTACATTTCACTTCATACACATTAAAGTGTGTTATTAAACCACCAGCTGAAACATTTTTTTTGCGGAATAATTAAATGAAACAGAGATGGTGTCATCGAAAATATCATCACACTAATTAAACACGTCACTAGATCGCATTTTACACATAATTCAAAAGAAACTATTCATAATCTGAATAATAAATAATTTGTAGGTGCTATGCATAATGACGTCAACGAACAGGCTACTCGTGCACATCAGGCATTTAAAGGCCCCCGAAACGTATACAAAGGAGTCAAGAGCAAGGCAGACATGTTTAACAAAGCAGTACCTGTATTGCGTCCCTCCTCACAAAGGTCAGTCTCCGGCGGCGAGAGTGTGCTGTTAAATCACTAATACTCGCCGATTCATCTCCATGATGCACGGGTCGGATGTGATCTCTTTAAACCAGTAAAAGTCATTTCCGGCGCGGCGACACTCCAGACTGATGAGCGGATTACCAGTGCAAACTGGCTACCCACTAAACCAGCTTATTATTAAAGTCAATTTAATTAAACTATGTCATACATTTAACGGAGAGAGCTAAAAAAAATAAAAATAAAAATACAAAATACCTAATCGTCAGAATATTTGCTATTGACAAACAGTGACGACTTCCGTCATTCGTGAGGCTGTAAAGCGTGTTGCCATTGGCTATTGCATGGACTTAGGCTCATATCTATTGGACTATTTTAATGGCAATACTTGTTTTTTGAAAAACACATTTTATTACGCCAAATCTACAGTGTTCCATTTTGACTGATACTAACAATGGTATAGCCTATATAAATAATATAGTCAGAATAACTATTATTTCCTTTTATTAAGAATTAATAAAAACTAAACTTCACAATTTAATTTGATTAATTAATTCCTTAATGAAGCTTAATTAAAAAGGACAGAAAATGAAAATCCCCACAGGTTGTTTGTTATATGTTTATGTTAATCAGTTAACGTTGTTATAGCTAGATGGGGCCCTTATATGACCCTTAGCTGTTAGATAACGCAATATATTGATGATAAGCTAATTAAGAACCTTTAGCTCACTGATTCATTCTTTATTAGTTGTAGATTATGTGACAGAGTGAGTAAAGATTTTCCTCAAAGGTTCTCATTCTATAACAAAATCAGTTTAGTTTAGTTTAGTTTAGTTTAGTTTAGTTCCTTTATTGTCCACAAGTGGAAATTTGTCTTTGACTTCACTATACACCACACACAATGACACCAACACAACATGAACATAACAACATAAAAAATAAAAGTAAAACAATAACATTCCCATGTACATATGCATAGACTACATATCCACCTCTACTCATATTCATATCTTCTCAACATTTAAAGCTCGAATGGCAGTTGGCACAAAATAGAACTAAACTCAGTTGTCAAGAAAATCAGTGTTCTGTTATCTTTGACCAACAGAGGGCATAACTTCCTATTTAATGAGCCATCATTTTACTCACTGTTTGGAGTCCAATAGGAAACATAACATACAGATTCAATCAGTATTGAATATTGTGACTGAATATTAAATACTGAATATTGAATTCCCCATGTTACCGCAAGAATTACCTGTTTTGATTGCAATCCCTTATGAAAATCAACCATGGTTTTATTATACACTCTAAAAACTGCTGGGTTGTGTTAACCCAATTTTGGGTCAAATATGGTCTCACCCAACGTTGGGTTAAAATTTCAATTTAAAAATGGACAAACCTAGCCGTTGGTTTACATTTTTAATGTAACCAATGCAATTTGTCCATTTTTAAATTGCATTTTTGTCCATTTTTGATTTTGTCCAAAATGCAATTTGTCCATTTTTAAATTGCATTTTTTAACCCAACGTTGGGTGAAACCATATTTGACCCAAAATTGGGTTAACACAACCCAGCAGTTTTTAGAGTGTAGTAAAAGTGTAGTAACCATAGTTTTTGGCAGATTGAGTACCATTTGTATAAGCACAGTGTTACAACAAATACCATGGTTAAACTGGTTGTAAAATATACCATATATATATACCATATATACAAATATACCATATGGTTAGTGTAGCAAAACCATGGTTCATTTGTAGTTACCATGGTTTAACTATAATAACCATGGTTTTTTGGTTTTACTTGTAGTAAAACCATGGTTAATTTTCGTAAGGGATGAATGCAATCAGCTTACAACCTTACTTGAAGAGATTTATATAGTTTTACAACATAAATTACATACAGTCATACCAGAACCAACCATTTAATAGAGGCTACCCAATGGCTCTGATTTTTGTTCCAGGTTTTTGAACTACAATCTGAGCAGCTCTATATGCCATTTGAGTGAGTGACATGTATTCTAAGACACAGCAATAAAATGCTATATAATACGTTATAGCCTAACTGAAGGCATGGCGTGTTCATACAGTGGGTACGGAAAGTATTCAGACCCCCTTAAATTTTTCACTCTTTGTTATATTGCAGCCATTTGCTAAAATCATTTAAGGTCATTTTTTTCCCCTCATTATTGTACACACAGCACCCCATATTGACAGAAAAACACAGAATTGTTGACATTTTTGCACATTTATTAAAAAAGAAAAACTGAAATATCACATGGTCCTAAGTATTCAGACCCTTTGCTCAGTATTTAGTAGAAGCACCCTTTTGATCTAATACAGCCATGAGTCTTTTTGGGAAAGATGCAACAAGTTTTTCACACCTGGATTTGGGTATCCTCTGCCATTCCTCCTTGCAGATCCGCTCCAGTTCTGTCAGGTTGGATGGTAAACGTTGGTGGACAGCCATTTTCAGGTCTCTCCAGAGATGCTCAATTGGGTTGAAGTCAGGGCTCTGGCTGGGCCATTCAAGAACAGTCACAGAGTTGTTGTGAAGCCACTCCTTCGTTATTTTAGCTGTGTGCTTAGGGTCATTGTCTTGTTGGAAGGTGAACCTTCGGCCCAGTCTGAGGTCCAGAGCACTCTGGAGAAGGTTTTCGTCCAGGATATCCCTGTACTTGGCCGCATTCATCTTTCCCTCGATTGCAACCAGTCGTCCTGTCCCTGCAGTTGAAAAACACCCCCACAGCATGATGCTGCCACCACCATGCTTCACTGTTGAGACTGTATTGGACAGGTGATGAGCAGTGCCTGGTTTTCTCCACACATACCGCTTAGAATTAAGGCCAAAAATTTCTATCTTGGTCTCATCAGACCAGAGAATCTTATTTATCACCATCTTGGAGTCCTTCAGGTGTGCTTTCATGTGTCTTGCACTGAGGAGAGGCTTCCGTCGGGCCACTCTGCCATAAAGCCCCGACTGGTGGATGGCTGCAGTGATGGTTGACTTACTACAACTTTCTCCCATCTCCCGACTGCATCTCTGGAGCTCAGCCACAGTGATCTTTGGGTTCTTCTTTACCTCTCTCACCAAGGCTCTTCTCCCCCGATAGCTCAGTTTGGCCGGACGGCCAGCTCTAGGAAGGGTTCTGGTCGTCCCAAACGTCTTCCATTTAAGGATTATGGAGGCCACTGTGCTCTTAGGAACCTTAAGTGCAGCAGAATTTTTTTTGTAACCTTGGCCAGATCTGTGCCTTGCCACAATTCTGTCTCTGAGCTCTTCAGGCAGTTCCTTTGACCTCATGATTCTCATTTGCTCTGACATGCACTGTGAGCTGTAAGGTCTTATATAGACAGGTGTGTGGCTTTCCTAATCAAGTCCAATCAGTATAATCAAACACAGCTGGACTCAAATGAAGGTGTAGAACCATCTCAAGGATGATCAGAAGAAATGGACAGCACCTGAGTTAAATATATGAGTGTCACAGCAAAGGGTCTGAATACTTAGGACCATGTGATATTTCAGTTTTTCTTTTTTAATAAATGTGCAAAAATGTCAACAATTCTGTGTTTTTCTGTCAATGTGGGGTGCTGTGTGTACAATAATGAGGAAAAAAAATTAACATAAATGATCAAATGGCTGCAATATAACAAAGAGTGAAAAATTGAAGGGGGTCTGAATACCCTGTACCCACTGTATTCTATGGGAAATAGATATTTTACAGAGACGTAATGTGTACAAAGAACTTGGAATGTCATTCATTAGCATGATCCAATTAGCCCTTGCTGGTGGTAGACACTGTAATGCTGTGTTTTTGACAACTTGAAAATCAAAATTTCCACCCCCTATTTGAAAATACCTGCGCTGAAGGTTGGACATTTCAACTTATAAAGTTGGAACAGACTGATAAACACCACCTTCAATGGGGCCATGATGTCATTTCCAAGATGGCAACATCTTGCTGAAACCACAGATATTTATACGTAGATGCCACAATCGACAGCTCCAGACACGTTGACAGGCCCGCCATCTTGGAATGGTCAACGTGTCGTCACTCACAGTAAGCCTGCATTCGAAATTGCATACTTCCCTACTAGATAGTAGCCGAAAAACAGTAGCCTATCTATGTGACAAAAGAAGTATGTCTGAACACACAGTACTTATAAAAAAATAGACAAAAAGAACCCGGATGACCTACTACTTCCGGCGTAATTCTGAAGTGTGTATACGCTGGACACTTTATTATCCCCAGAAGCCACAGGAGATGATTTATGAATGGCATGCAGTGAAGTGACACAACTGACACTGGTCACATGATAATGACAGCAAAGCGAATGTAGTATGTCTAGATTACATTTATACTATACACACACTCATACTATATAGATCATACTTTTAAGCGGTCATGAAGTAATTACTTCAAAAAATGAAAGAATTCAGAAAATGCGATTTCGGATACAGCCTAAGAATCAATAAAGCCACAAAAGCTTCTGGTTGTAAAAACCACAGAGATTTAAATTCCCAAAGACGGCTTATGTGTAGCGGCACATTGACACAGACACTAATGAGGAATCTATGTACAGTATGGCTATATATGACTGAAACTGTCTTGGTGAGTCATGGCACAATGTTGTTTTGTTTCCATTTAACCCTGACATGTGATTGACTACAATGCTTTGAGGTAAGAAGTAGGAAATTAAAGGGAACTTTGTCTGGAACAAAACATCTATACATCATACAACCCCTTCCAGACAAAGTATAGGCAGGTCATAGTCAGAATAAACTGTATGGACAAGACTTTAGCCGAAAAATATGGTAAACCAGGAAGACACTATTAATAATGGAATAAAACTGTCTATTTATACACCAATTTGATGTACATGTATAATGAATGTTAGACATACATTTTGATTTGTAGAAACAATAAAATAGGCTATACATTTTAAGCAAACAACCACGTGCTTTTATCCATCATGACGTAGAGAATATGAATTGCACACTTAAATGCCTTGCTCAATGGCACAATAATACAGCAGGATAAAATGTACAAAAATTAAAGAGAAGAATTTTTTTTTTTTTTTACTTTTTTGTTCACGCCATAATTGCTCGCTTTGAGTGTACGTTTTTCTTATGGGAAACCCTTGTATATGGTCTCTGTAGTTCTCCAGGTGGGATGAATATATCTGCAGGTTTAGCTGAGGTCGGTGTATTTGCAGTAGTTGTTGTGAAGTCTATTGTTGCATACTCTGTGTTGTGGCAGTTTGGAGTCTGTCTCAGTTTTCCCCTGCTGGTCGCATTTTCAGACTGTAGGACTTGAACGTCTGCGTAGTGTAAACCATCCTCATTCTGCTTGCGTTTCTTATTCACCTGGGCATACTGTGGTTCAGCGGACACACAGTCATACACATGAACATCAACACGGGCCTGCTTTGAAAAAAAAAAAAGTTGTCACAAAACATTTACATATACTCGGATAAAAGTAACATTTTGTAGTGTCCAGTTTAACCAACACACCTCATGGGGAGGAACCACAGGTGGACCTGTTGTAAAGATGTACATGGCAATCAACATCACAACAACTGGATAATCAAAGTTTCCTTTTAATCTACAAACCCAAATCCAGAAAAGTTGGGACATTTTGTAATACAAAATGCAATACAATCAAGAATCTGTGATTTGCTCATTCTCATTAACCTTTATTTAACTGAATAAAAGTACAAAGAAAAGATTTTCAAAGGTTTTACTGACCAACTTATTTTGTGAATAGGGCCTATAAGCAAATTTTGATTTTGATGACTGCAACACACTCCAAAAAAGTTATGACAGAGCAGAGGCATGTTTACCACTGTGCAGAGGTCGCTTTAACCGAAAATTTTCATTGATGGAATTTTTTTTGCAGTGATGAAAAATTCTGAAAGCTGTCCATAATTTTGACAGATGACACCGAGGGTGGTCTATTGTAAATTGTAACTGTAATTCTCAATCCTGACCACTTTGTAGCGAGTGCGGCAGTGCACTCTTGCTGACTATTAAGTTAACGGTCAACGAATGGCTTTTCTGAGGTAAGTGACATTGTTTACAAGCTGTTTTATTGACGTCTTTCTGTGTTTGAAACACTGATTGCGTGATTCCATGAGATGCATGATACGTGCATGATATGCATGAAAAATGGACGGTATCTTTCAATATATTTTTTTGGTGTTCATTGATGTTTATTTCGTTCTGTAACGTAGTAAAGAGGAGGGGATGATCGCGTTCACTCGCGCACAGCTTCACTTGAACTGAGGAGCTTGATCTCTCGCGTTACATTAAAGAGGACCAAAACGGCATTTATTGTTTGAATTTTGTGATAAAGTGGACAGAATTTGAAAAATGAGACTTTGTTTCACATCAAAAGTCACAAAGCACAAAGCTTATTGCTATTTATTGGACAAACATTCATGATGAAACCTGAAAAGTTCAGCTTTCTCTTCATAAATAAATAAATAAATGCATAGCCTAATCTAGCCTATAATGACGGACATTGCGGAAGCAGGGTTGCCATGGTCTATGCAACAAAAGTAGCCAAATGGCCAGTCAAAAGTAGCCCAAAAATAGCTCAATGCGATTTTCTCCATCGGGCGGCCCAATTCTACACTGAATTTGTACATCTGGGGGGTGTTTTGGGGGTGTTGGAGAGCCGAACCACGGACTTGGCAACACTGTGCGGAAGTCTAAATCGACTGTACCACTATGTCACATCACCTTTTCTTTTAATTACACTTTTTAATAGTTTGGGAATTGAGGATACTAATTGTTGCAGTTTTGCAAGTGGAATTTTTGCCCAATCTCGCCTGATACAAGACATCTGCTCAACAGTCTGTGGTCTTCGTTGTCTGATTCTCCTTTTCATGAGGGGCCATATTTTCAACAAGAGACAGATCTGGGGTCTCATTTATAAAACTGTGCGTAGGAACCTTACTAAAAGTGTACGTGCGCCCGAAAGCCAAAAATGGCGTACGCAAAATAATATTCGGATTTATAAAACCGTTCGTACGCCAGAACCTGCGCAGAATACACTTTATAAATCCCAGTCAGCGGAAGATTGTGCGCACATGCGTCTCCTCCCCGAAATAACCATATATGGAGCTTACAACGCCTAGTTTTACTATGCAGATCCTCATCTGCATATCATTTGCATATGATTATTCATCCACGTGATAACGTTTAACGGTATAAGACACATTACATTAATAAAAATCAAGCAGTTGCCTATCCTTGCCTTGTTTTTGAATACATAAATCAAATAGTGTAAAATACATTTCAGAGAAAGTTTTTCTCAATCTTTTCCACTGGCCGAATTGTATTTTTAATTGATACTTTTAATGGAAACAGATCGGCCTTGGGCATTATTTGCACGAAACTATTTTCTCAGACAATCTGGTATTATCATGATAAGCAATTATCTCTGTGGTTAAAACATTAAAACAAAGCATGCCAGAGGAAAAGTGTTCAAAAACACTGCATTAACAACAAATATTTCTATTGACTGAATTTGAATATAAAAATGTTGTAACTTCTCAGTAATGACTTCATGTTTAAGTGCTTAACTCCATTAGTTTAAATCATTATTTTATTTATTTAAACTGTTATTTGCGTCAGTTTCACTAAACGGCCCAACGCGCTCGCTGGCGCGGACATTTAAGAAGGAATGGATATTTGCTTCAAGTGTCAGGCTTGGTGAGTGAAATTATATTTGTATTATCTTTCTGTATATGTTAAATTTTCTTTAGATTTTCTGTCTAAAAGTGACCAAAAAGACACTTAACTCCAGCTCACCATCGGTGTCGCCAATTCCCTTCTGCTCCAGAATGTGCGTACGCACGGCTCAAAGTTTGCTTAAAGGTGCGCACATTCTCCCGTCAAGTTTGTTTTTTATAGATCACAACCTTTGCGTGGGAACTGGCGTACGTACGTTTCCAGCCCCGTTTTGTGCGTACGCACGCTTTATAAATGAGACCCCTGGACTGCAGGCTGGCAGCCAAGCACATTCCTTCTACTGTAGAGTTTCTAGAAACCACTCTGGATTAGCATGTGTAGAATGAGGCCTGGCATTGTCTTGCTTCACAAGAAAGATGTCATCTTGATGCCATTAAATGTTTCTGTACAATCCCATGCCATTTGCACTGTTGCACCCACATACTATGTTTGCTTTTTCACCTGTTGCTGATGAAAGTCTGGATGGTCCCTTTTATCTTTGGGACTGACAACTTGATGTCTGTTTTTCCCAAAAACAAGCTGAAATGTGGACTCATCTGACCACAGCACAGATTTCAACTGTTTTGGATCCTCTGAGATGAGCTTGGGCCCCAGAGAACTCGCCGGCATCTCCGCCTAGAACTGATGCATAGATTTAGTTGCGTAACAGAGATTCAAGTGGCATTCCTTTGTAGGGGAATTTACAGTTAAGACCTGGACCAGATTTGATGAATGAAGACCAGAAGTCAGAGATGCAATCAACTGAAGAAAATCTTCCTGAAGTATAGATCGCAGTTTCATCAGCAGAAGTCAGCTTCAACACTCACGAGTTCTTAGGCCGCTCTCTTACATTCTCAAAACAACAGCAATTACACTCTAACACGTCACTAACTACGTCATCACGTCAGGTCGAATGATTCTGATTGGTTAAGGCACAGATAAACGTAGAAAATTGTCCATATATGGGCTGTTAGCCAGAAGCAAATCTCCATTGATTATCAGAATGATGACTTATCAGATTTAGGCACAAAGTGACCCACTGAGGTCACAAATCTGAGTTCCTATGTTCCAGTTTGTCTCCCCTGCGTGTCAGTTGCTCACCTCACAACGTCCTGTAACAAAGGATACTGACACACACACCCACAGATACACAGCTTATTCAAGGTTAGTTGGCCAAGCTCTAGCTCGGATCAGGAACCTTTTCCAAAAACATACTGATAAGATGTACTTTCTCTCAATAAGAGGTTCAGACAATATTTGTCAATTGTTCTGTAGTGATTAAAGATGGAATGTAAAGTAAATTCTTTAACTAACAGCCCCTTTCACACAGCGTGTTGATCCCGGGAAATTGCCCTAAAATTGCTAGAGTGCCTTCTGTGTGAACGCAAACACGTCCCAGGATTGATGCCGGGATCGATGCCGGGATGGGGACCTGGTAACATTGCTGGGATCAGTCCCGGAACGCGCCCTGTGTGAACAAAAGCCAGGACCAATGCCGTAAGGGGTGTGTCGTAGTGATGACGCACGTGCCATTGCACAGGCCTTTCTACAACCTATGCTACAGCATATGAGGAACGAGCCACTCTGCAAACCCAGTGGCGCTACTGGGGAGTACGGACTTGTCTTCGAGTAGAAATGACGAATAGGAGTTATCAGCAGAACTGACATCTGACAGGAGTAATCACATCCTGACGTCTCGTGTCTTTACGGGATCTTTACGGGATGTGTGTGAACGTACTCACAGATTCCGGAAAATCACTGGCAGTGTGAATGAACCAAAATCAAACGATCCCGGGACAAATCCCGGGACACATTATCCGTGTATTTTCCCGAATCTCTGTGTGAAAGGGGCTTAAGAATTGTCACGTAGGCAACAGGCCTGAGTTACTCAAGTGACCTATAGGCTGTCAGGGTCAGCTAGAAGTGTAAATATAACTTTTAACAGGTGTTGGGTGCTTTTCTCATGTAATTTAACTTTATAAGTTTAATTTTATAAATAAATCTCATAAGCTTGAAGAAGTCATTCAAATCATTTGATATTTAGAAGAACATATATTGATTAATAACTTGATAACAACCACTCAAACGACATTGAAGCGGCAGTGGATTCAAGATAGAGGGTGACACAGGAGTGGATTTTCAAACCTCTCCTGTCCCACTCCCACAAAAAATAAATAAAAATCCTATCACATCCCAATCCCACGAAAAATCTGGGGGAAAATCCCGTCCCGATCCCAGAAGAATGACTCCCATTCCATCCATCCATTCCACCCATTCGGGTTTTTTTGGCCGGAATCAGTCAATTACAGTAAAAAAATACAGTACAGATCACAGCATGCCTACCTTAGTTGAATAAATATCCTAAATGTAGTTTTTTATGTTATTTTATTGAACTGAAATCAAGCTTAAACAATACACACACATTAAATTTCATGTAAAATCATCCATGCAAACACACACACACACACACACACACACACACACACACACACGAGCACACATTATGCCGTCTTTCTCAACTCGTATAAATGTTTGTGTTACTTCAGAAATGTCGGTGAGTACAACTGAGGTATCAACTGACAGTAGTCGTTGCAGCGTGACTTTCATGTCTTACTCCATTTTGATTATGAATTTCGCAGCTACAAAGTGCATGGGGAAGCCTTCTTCTTTTATATTATTGGTTGGCATTGGCATACCAACTTGGTGCATTACCGCCACCAGCTGTTACGGGTGGAGCATATAAACGGTATATTTGTGTATAAAGTTGGGTATCATGGTGTTATTACGATTCCCGGTCCTGCCCACTCCTGTCCCAATCACGTGATTAATTGTGATTTTGTTTCTCATTCTGTGGGATTCCCCCCAAAAAGCCTCTAATTCAAGAATACATCCTTTCACCTTGATGCAGCAGCAGACTGGTTTAAGAGACAATGGGTTTTACGCCCGCCCTACACAGATTGAGATTTCTCTGGATTCCATGAATCTTTTCACAATATTATGTATGGTAGAAGGTGAAAGACCTAAATTCTTTGCAATCTTGCATTTGGAAATGTGATTTTTGAATTGTTTGACAATTCTCACATGCTATTTGGTACCAAGTGATGGGCCATGATGACCTAAGACTGAGATCACGATACCCTCACCTACCAATTCACCTACTTATTGTGGACTGTTTCAAAAGAGTTTAACTTTGGAAATGCTATAAGCTTTTCACTTTTATTTAGCCTCTGTCCCAACTTTTTTGGAGTGTGTTGCAGCCATCAAAATCAAAATTTGTTCATATTTACTAAATAAGTTGGTCAGTGAAAACTTTGTAAGATTAAAGAGAATTAACAAATCACAGATTCTTGATTTTATTAAAAAATGTACAAAATGTCCCAACTTTTCTGGATTTGGGGTTGTATTATCTCATAAATGTAGCTGAGATTTTTTATTGTTACCTTTTCCTTTTGCCCGTTTTTGTGAAAGTTTTCTTGGATTTATTCCCCATCTAAGGAACGAAAAACATACAACATTAAAAAACAGAAGTTGGTTTATTTGTTCTGTTGTGTATTTCCCTAAATGAAAAAATGTATCATTGATTGACTTATCTCTTGTGTGCACTTAATTGTATTGAATGTGTTCTTAGAGTACCTCAAATCTTATTTTAATATAATATTAATGAAATAAATGCAAGTTAAAGAGAGTACACATTAATGACTATGTTTCTAATACCTAAATATAATGTCAAGTAAAAGTAGTTTGTTATTTGATATTATAATTTAGCTATAAGTATAATTGCAACTTCATCATTACAAATGTGTAATTATTACAAATATTTAACTACGTGACATAAAATTTTCAGTAAAAAATAACATTTTAGTATATTTAAGTACACTCTTGTCAGTACATGTAAATCATATTTCAAAGACAAAAGAAGTAATTATGAAATTACATATTAAGTGTATTAATTCATTTATTTGCAAATAACATGCAATGAAGTGACAGAAAACATTAATTTAGCACTTAAGTACATTATTTCTAAATATATAATTTCTGTAGTAAGTACTCTTTTTTTAAATCATTATGCTAAAGTGTACGTTTTCACAATGTATATGAGGTAGAATAGTCAACTTTGTACTCTTTTGTTCCGTTAAATCCTAATGCAATGTGCTTTCCTCTTTTCTGAACAATGCAAAAATGTATCATATCTGGTTTGGCTTTTCTGGTGTCAAATAATTTCAACAGCATTTGTGTTAAAACTTCATATCAATAATGAACAGACAAAGGGGATTAAAGTTTCTCAAAGTATGACCAATGTAAAAGTTAGCATTATGGTAAATAGTGGTCAAAACACTCTTTAGTTATACAAATGAATCTAGTTTGAAGTAGTTTCCTCCCCATCAAGATCCCACTGCTATAAAACAATCACATGTCATAGAACCCTGTAGCTTTTAAATATAGATAAATACTGTAAATCATGCCCAGTACATTTAAAACAATTCAAAGATACAAATTTTTAGCTACTTACTTTTCCACTGTTTTGGTTATATTGCTCCCCATGGCAGAGATCGTGGTCAGAGCACAGTTAGCCTAGTGTTGATCATTTGCTCATATTCCATTTCCTGGTTCCTCTGTAACTTGAGTCCTGCAGGTGTTCCTCATAAAGAAAGCTACCTTTGTACTTTCAACTGCAATGCCCCAATCGTAGAGGCTGACCTTGAGGTCATGAATGTTTGACAATATCTTTAATGTTGTATATTTTAATATCTTTGCAGTCCTTCATTCACGAACTGGATGAAAGTATAGGTAACTAGATCTCCTTGTGTTTACAGAGATCTTCCTTAGTTTATAGCATTGTATGCTATTGTAATATCCACAATCATGTGAATGTAAACAAGTAAAAATGATTGTATTTTTTCATCTTTTTTTTTTATGCTATAATCTTTCTGTTTGAGCATCCCAACAAGCTAGGCATGAAACTGAAATTCACCCTATTTTCGTAATTTTTTTAATCACAATGTCATAACTACACCTTCCAGTGAAATGACAGACTTTTTTCTGGTGACGTATGCCAGACTTCTCAAAGCATTAAATTCGGCTAAACTCTGCCTTTCTTACATTAGATTGCAAACTCAAAGTCAGATCTGCTTCCATCCAATCAAAAACCTAGAACCAAGTCTACCGCATTGTTTTCATTTTCCACAATCCATTTTACTCAGATATGTCACGATACGGTAGAAAATATCTGTCACGCACCGTTACAACTTTAACATAGCAACATTGGCTCAACCAATGTTACGAGTTTGTGGCGAGACTATCTTTTTATCCAACCTAAAGCAGACGAACTGTGGAAACCGGTTTCAAAATGACATCATTTTTTACAATACCTGGATGTCATAAAACTGAGGCAAGACCATTATAAATACTTGCTAGCTAAGCAGAAAAGTTTATTACAAAACAATATTTATCTAGCAAAAATACACATGGCCACACATCCAGCAAGTTTATCAGGAGGGAACTTAACGTGCATCATAAAATTACAGTTTGTACAGTGTTTTTTTATTTATTTTTTAAATGAAGTCTTTTATGCTATTTAAAATAACAGTTTTACATTTTAATATATTTTAAAATCTAGTTTATTCCTGTGATGACAAAGCTAAGTTTTCAGCATCATTTCTGCAGTCTTCAGTGTCACATGATCCTTCAGAAACCATTCTTATATTCTGTACCCTTAAAATTACAACTTTGTACCTTATTTACCCATAAAAAGGTACTAAAATGCTAGCCTGACTACGTCAGACTTCTTACTTCCGCTCAATTTCATTTCGCTTCTGTACTCAGTCTGAGACAGCGTAATAGCTTTCCGTTTTCCTCCGGCCTGAAAACAGCCGGCCAATCAACGAACAGAGGGCGGGCTGAGAGCCGTGACATAGACGCTGATTGTACCGTGGATGCGTAGATTTACTTCACATAATCTGCAAAAGTCGTTCACAGCCATGTTCACTCCGGTATTTCGCTCGATGGTTTTGTTTTCGCATCATACATGCGTTTACAGTGGAAGTTAGATGCGGCTGAGCATGCGCATAACACACGCCATAACCAAACGTTATGTGATTGGCTTACGGGAACCAATGATTTTAAACTTCAGACAAGCGCCTCCCCGCGAGAAAGAAAACGCTTTTCAATTATGCCATGCCAGACTCTGTCTACGAAGCAAAGCGAAGTAGCAGAGTTTGGTATTACCAGGCTACTAAAATGCACCTTGTGTCTGACAGTGAAAGTCTAAAGTCTATTCAAAAGTCTGGGGTAAGTAAAAAAATTATTTTAAAAAGGGGGGAAAAATAAGAAAAAGTGTCAGTAAAGATATTTATAACGTTACAAAAGATTTCTAATTAAATTATCGCTGTTCTTTTGAACCTTAAATACATCAAAATATCCTGAAGAAGATCCACAAAAATATTAAGCAGCAAAACATTTTCAGTATTGATAATAATAAACCATTATTAATGATTGAGCACCATTAATAATTTATTAAATTAAGCACCAAATCAGCATATTAGAATGATTTCTGAAGGCTCAATGGAAACAGAAGACTGGAGTAATGATGCTGAAAATTCAGCTTTGCATCACAGGAACAAATGACATTTCAAAAATGTGTAATATTATTACAAATTGTAATACAAAATTGTAAATCAATTTTAATATATTTCACAATATTACTGTTTCTTCTGCAATGCAGCCTTATTGACCACAAAAACATTAAACGATGTTAATTATTCCAAACTTTTCACCAGTATTGTATTTACAGACTAATCTGCAGACTTTATCTGCACTAATTTCGCTGGAAATCTGTGGAATGCAAACTGTGAGAGAACAGAACTGAGAGAACTTCTAATGACTCAAAATATCTTTTTTTTTTTTTAAATAAACAAACATGCAAAATGTTGGGCATTCCAACACCATAGACTTTTCTATGGTGTCTTTCCATGTGGGCCTGCTTCTATCAGTCTACTTCATTAACTTTTGCTTTCCTTGTTGTCCACTTTAATCTTGAGCTGGTTGATTTTAGGCTCCAGGTCCTCAGTTTTTCGTGGTGCCTGGATACACATTATCCCGTCATGTGAGATGGACACCTGCACCAGCAGCGGATCCACTCCCATTGGCAAGATATACGTGCGGGTAAACTCACGACTCACGAAGCCATGCTGGTCCATGCGCTGAGCGTGACGTCCAGTCACCTCCAACAGGTTGTCCACAGTTCGCACACTGATCTCATCTGGTGTGAACTGGCACACGTCCAGCAAAACTCGATACCAGTCATCTTCACTGTCTACCTGAGAGAAGCCCCTCTCCAGCTGCTTGTTGATGCGGGGACGAATGTAGTAACCATGGTATAGGACAGGGGCCAACAGGTCCTTGGGACACAGTGCTGAGAGGGTGAGAAAAATAAAATAAAATCATAACCATAATAATACTCTCACAATGCTTCCACTGACATGTACAGTAAATGACACATCACAATCACAGCCAATCTGAAGTGAATGCCAATTAAAGTCGGACTTTGAACCTTTGAAAGGTCACGCAGGCATATGATGATACAAAAATGTACTACATTCTTTTTTAAGTTTTTAAGTCCAAAAAAAGAAGTTTTTCACAAGTACAAATTATTACTGCATAAATCATAATGAATTATTAAATCATAAAAGTTCTGGGGAAGTTCCACCTGCATGACATTAGATACAACCTAAACTAACCATGCCTTGTCATTAAATGTGAAATTATCTGACATTTTAAGAAGATTATTGACCTCTCTCTTATATAATTTACTGTATTATATTTTTTTCTGCATGAAAAGATATCATTTCCTGTGGGCTGCAAACTAAATATATATAAAATAATTCATATTTTAATGATCATTTTTTTAATTGAGTCATTTCCAGTGTTGGGCTTAACGTGAATTATGTAATCAGATTACTTTTTTTCAAGTAACTAGAAAAAGTAATGCATTACTTTTAAATTTACAACAAAATATCAAAGTTACTTTTTCAAATAAGTAACGCAAGTTACTTTGTTCTCCCATTTATTCACTGACAGCTCTCCCGTCCCCATGTTCAGAGAAATCGGGAGTAAATGAGCAGAGGTTGTGTGCGCTGTGTGAACATGACCATACGAATAAGAAAAAATTACCATCATTGGTTCATTTTTAGAGAGTAACGCAATATTATAACGCATAACTTTTAAGTTTTAAGTAACTTTCCCCAACACAGATCATTTCATTTTGACAGATTTAGTCTGTGAAAACAGTTTTGAGGTCAACTGAAATAATGTTGTGTCTCTGGAAAATAGTGATCTATGACATTGTATTATGAATATAAAAGTTTTTGGCACAGCAGGCCCCAGTGGCATGTTGTTACTAGTGTTATAACTTTTAAATTGAATAATTATTGTAATTAAATGGGTTATTATTCAGTATTTCCATGAATTAGGTATATTTCATGAATTAGATATCTTTACTTTCATTAAAATCTACAGGTTAGTTGTGTGAAATGATTACATTTGCATTCATAGTGTTGCTATTAAAACATATCTTCAATTAAAATATGGGGAATTAAATGAGAAAGTATTAATATGCCTGTATACAAGTCATAGAATAATTTTACCTTTCAGATAAATGTTCTTTCTGCTTTGTCAATTGCCAAATAAAAATGTAAATACAATATAGTTGATTTACTATTTTACATAAATTACACTTTAAATACTATATACAGTATATATATATATATATATATATATATATATATATATATATATATATTAGGGCTGTCAAAAGATTAATTGCGATTAATCGCATCCAAAATAAAAGTTTGTGTTTACATAATATATGTGTGTGTACTGTGTATAATTATTTTGTAGGCTATATATCAATACACACACATGCTTGTATATATTTAAGAAAAATGTGTAATTTATATATAAAAAATTATATTTATATATAATATAAATTATATATAAATATATACAGTATATGCATGCAAATATTTCTTAAATATATACATGCAAAATAATTATACACAGTACACACACATATATTATGTAAACACAAACTTTTATTTTGGATGCGATTAATCACGATTAATCTTTTGACAGCCCTAATATATATATATAGTCATGATTGGGTGGCTGTAACAAAGTGCACGACCAAGGAGATACTCAAAATAGTCTTTAATTGTAGATTCAAACAAGGAAACACGCAGGAGATAACTTGGAGAAACTGAATTGCACACCACTTCGACATAAACGTTTAACAAGCCAAGACCAAGAACTGTCAGAAACTGAGGGCTTAAGTACAAGGGCAAACAAAGGAGCTGATGAGTTAATTAACACTGGACAGGTGAATTAGATGAACCAATGAAACACATGGGAAGACTGGGTCAAAGGAAAACAGGCAAACAGAAACTGAACAAAGTTCAGAAAACAAAGACAAAACCGAACATAACCCTAACAGTACTCCCCCATACAGGAAGGTGCAACCTCACTCCAAAAAGAGTCCAACCGGGGAGGTGACCAAGGTGATGAGGGCAGGCGAGGTAGCCTCCAGGATGGTACCGGTAATACAGGATACCAAGTCAGTACCGGTAGTTCAGGGAACCAAGGAGGCGCTGGCAGTTCAGAGAGCCAGGGAGGATCGGCCTCCGTTGCCTTGACCCAGGAGCTTGGCCACTATGGCCGGGGACGCATAGCAAAATCAACCTACCACCCAGATACATTATGGACAGTGAAACGCTCTCTGGGCTGAGCCCTGGAATTTCCCTCTCGAGAGCAGACTCTGGGACTTAACTCACTGTAACAGGCTCGGAAATTTCTCTCACTGGAACAGACTCAGGAATTTCTCTCACTGGAACGGATTTGGGAATTTCACATTCAGGAATGGACGCAGGAAATTCTCTCACTAGAACGGACTCTGGAATTTCACACTCAGGAACGGACTCAGGAATTTAACACTCTGGAACAGACTCTAGAGTTTCAGTCTCTGGAACAGACTCTGGAATTTCAGTCTCTGGAACAGACTCTGGAGTTTCAGTCTCTGGAACAGACTCTGGAGTTTCAGTCTCTGGAACAGACTCTGGAGTTTCAGTCTCTGGAACAGACTCTGGAGTTTCAGTGTCTGGAACAGACTCTGGAATTTCAGTCTCTGGAACAGACTCTGGAATTTCAGTCTCTGGAACAGACTCTGGAATTTCAGTCTCTGGAACAGACTCTGGAGTTTCAGTCTCTGGAACAGACTCTGGAATTTCAGTCTCTGGAACAGACTCTGGAGTTTCAGTCTCTGGAACAGACTCTGGAGTTTCAGTCTCTGGAACAGACTCAGGAGTTTCAGTGTTTGGAACAGACTCTGGAATTTCAGTCTCTGGAACAGACTCTGGAGTTTCAGTCTCTGGAACAGACTCTGGAGTTTCAGTCTCTGGAACAGACTCTGGAATTTCAGTCTCTGGAACAGACTCTGGAGTTTCAGTCTCTGGAACAGACTCTGGAATTTCAGTCTCTGGAACAGACTCTGGAATTTCAGTCTCTGGAACAGACTCTGGAACAGACTCAGGAATTTCAGTCTCTGGAACAGACTCTGGAATTTCAGTCTCTGGAACAGACTCTGGAATTTCAGTCTCTGGAACAGACTCTGGAACAGACTCAGGAATTTCAGTCTCTGGAACAGACTCAGGAATTTCAGTCTCTGGAACAGACTCTGGAACAGACTCTGGAACAGACTCTGGAATTTCAGTCTCTGGAACAGACTCTGGAATTTCAGTCTCTGGAACAGACTCTGGAATTTCAGTCTCTGGAACAGACTCTGGAATTTCAGTCTCTGGAACAGACTCTGGAACAGACTCTGGAATTTCAGTCTCTGGAACAGACTCAGGAATTTCAGTCTCTGGAACAGACTCTGGAGTTTCAGTCTCTGGAACAGACTCTGGAATTTCAGTCTCTGGAACAGACTCAGGAATTTCAGTCTCTAGAGCAGATTCTGAGATTTCCTTCACTTTCCAGTCTCTGACTCCAGACTCTGTGATATTTCACACATTGGAACGGACTTTGGAATAAAGGTGGTAAGGTCCATGGAAGGCTCGGGCACAGGCTTGGAATGAGCTGGAGAGCCCAAATGCTTTTTGGATGTAACTGGATGATGGTTTATATTGTCCTCTTTAATTTCCTCAACAAGAAAATCAAAACCGCTTAGCCAGAGGACATGATTAATCAACTAAGGGTATATAACAATCCCCAGGAGATAGGAATTGAAATAAATCATCATCCAGTCCCATCCAAAAGCATGCATTGAGCATTGAATTGCTCCAGCTCACCAAATGAGACAGCTCCAGGAATTCCTCCACGAATTGTTCCAGAGATCGGCCTCATTGTCGGAGGGAGAAGAGGAGATGATCTTCAGCCTGCTTTCTTGCCCCAGCCAGATCCATCTCTTTCTTTCTTGTTTCTTGAGGTCCTGGATTCTGTCACGGTTGGGTGGCTGTAACAAAGCGCATGACAAAGGAGATACTCAAAACAATCTTTAATTGTAGATTCAAACAAGGAAACACGCAGGAGATAACTTGGAGAAACTGAATAGCACATAAACGCATAAACGTTAAACAATCCAGGACCAAGAACTGACAGAAACTGAGGGCTTAAGGGCAAACAAATGAGCTGACAAGTTAATTAATGAGTGACAGGTGAAATAGATGAACCAATGAAACAGATGGGAAGACTGGGTCAAAGGAAAACAGGCAAACATAAACTGAACACAATGAAAACCCTGACATTATTCCCCTCTCCCGGAAGGCGCGACCTCATGCCATAAATTCGGTTATAGAGGTTGTCACTCCCGTAAACTAAACAGCGTGTGAATGTAACCGTATTAAGGACAAAAAAAGTAGCATCATGTAATTTACCCTGAATCAATTTACTACTGTTCAAGTACCTAAGAACTGCATTAAAATATAAAGCTCTGCCTTATAGATTCTAAGTGTAAATAGTGTTCTAGAAGACACAGGAAATGTGCATGTCAAGTTTATTTAAAATTTGTGATACCAGCTACAGATCAAGACAAGGTTCTACTTACAGTGTCTATTTTTATCCTACAAGACACGTGACACCCTTACGCTGTTCTGTTCTAGCCTAACAGAGACAGGAGTCTTCACATTTTACTTCCAAATCTGCTGCTGAATTGTTTAATAAGAAGATCAGTTCATAATCAGTTATGATGGGGACAACAAGTTAAATTAGTCATGTCATGAGTGGAATTCTAAATATAAGTTGTTGCTGAGGCACCACATTTCGTTGTAAGAGGAATACAGTCATAGTATGACAGCATTATATATTATTTGGCTATAGATCCACCCTTAATTCTGACAATCAAAATGTTTTGCTTATTATAACTGTTAAAATCAAATATGACCTACTGTATGAGACCTGCTGAAGTTAGAAGTTATTTTAAAGTCATCAAGACATTCAAAGCATGCAAACCAATATCAGAATACAAGCAACGTAGACACATATACAGGCCTACATACACAATATACAAGATATTTTGCCTGAAATTTAAAATCAAACACTCTGATTTTTTACTTACCCTCTGCAAAGTTCTGATCATAGATTCGAGGAGGAGTACACATCTCATAATCCATACTCATTGGGTATGCATGAGGAACGGTGCGATCGGCCATTTTGATCTCTGTAGCAGGTTGCCAAGATAACTGGATAATTTACTGGATTGACAGACTTCAATTACTCAGATGTTTGCCGTGTGATAGAAGCAGGAAGTATAGAAAGGGAGAGGGGTGGAAAGAACAACAGGGGAACGGAGAAGAGAGACTGCGCACTTGAGACAGGAGGGTGATAAATCTTGCTACAAATAGCTTGTAGTAAACTCTGTGGAGCTGCATAGCCAACATATATACACAAATAGATATACACAAACACAGGGTGAATAAATGTAGACTCACAAAGCCAAACAGTTTAACAGCTGATCATAAGTTATAAAAAAGAAGACTAATGAAAAACACTACTTAAATTTGCATATCAATGGAAACATGCAAATTGATTAATATTCTACTTAAAAATAATAATTTATAATAATTTAATTTTAAAATTGCTTTTGCATTACACTAAAGAGTTAAAGAGTTACACAATCATTCAAATGTTACACTGTCATTTATTTTTGGAAAGAAAATAATACTTTTGAATGCATTAAATTTCTATTTCAAATAAATGCTGTTCTTTTCAACTTTCTGTTCATTAACCTTTTTATGTATTCATTTTGACAGACTCAGACAGGATTCCTACCCCCCATGTTTTTATTGCACCTAGGGAATGAAAAACAAGATTTTAACTTTTCAGAGAGAGATTATCAGATGTCCGCTTGAGTGGACAGTGTGCGTTTTTGTTTGTAACCGAAGAAGATACTAAAAATAATATTGTTATAACATAGTAATCCTGTGTGTATTTATCAAAAATCAAAAATATAATACAGATTCAATTATTGCAAACTCAATTGAATTTGTTCTCATTTGTCCAGCAGATGTATTTATAAATAACTTAATATAAGTTGAACTTTGCGTGTCTTTGGACATGATTCCATCAAAGATCTATACAACCGGTGAAGGTACAACTCTGTGGAAACCCAACTCAGACTATGTAGAAAATGCTCACGGTCCCTCCAGTCAACCAGAGTATTTTGATTTACCCTCATTAGCTGATAATTCTGATTATGTTCATAAATTACAAATTTATACCGTAGTTCTCCTCTCTGAGAAAACCTCAGACTGAAATCTACATTGATTGATTGATGTTTTCAGACTGTGGAAAAACTAGCGATCAGGTGTTTTTCATTCTCATCTGAAAGGAACAGTGTTGGGAGTAACGCATTACAAGTAACATTCATTACGTAATCAGATTACTTTTTTGATGTAACTAGTAAAGTAACATTACAAGTAACATGCATTTTATAATCAGATTACTTTTTTGATGTAACAAGTGAAGTAACATTACAAGTAACGTACATTACGTAATCAGATTACTTTTTTGATGTAAGGAGTAAAGTAATGCATTACAAGTAACATACAGTCATATTGTCAGTCTGTTTTGATTTCTGTCTTTGTCTGATTTCTGTCAATTAGTTCAGTTCTGTCTTTCTCCGGCCCCTGCCTGTTTGTTTCTATGGTGTTTGACTGATTGTAGTTCAGTTCAGGTGTGTCTTGTTAATTTGCTCTTCAGTTCTGTCTATTTAAACCCTGTGTTCTGTCTTGTTCTTTGTCAGTTCTAAATGTTACATGTAGTTGGTTGTCCTGTTCCTGTAACCATGATCTTGTTTTTTTGGAAGTTTTGAGTTAATCTTTAATTATTGCTGCACGTAGATCCTGTTTCATCCTTGCTGCAACCCATTGTAACACATACATTATGTAATCACATTACTTTTTGATGTAACTGAATATTACATTCTAATTACACCAATACATTTATTTGCAGCCAAACAAGTTACTGCAGATGAAGTATTTTCAAGAACAACAGGCACAGTAATAGTATGAATGGGAGCTGAAATTTAGCTAGTGATGCATGATTAATCAGAATTTCCTCCCAATCTAAAATCAATATTTGGAAAATGAAACAAAGATATGACTCCTTAGATATTACTTGATGTTACAACATTTTTTTTAACCTGCAAGAGTCTCCTAGAATAGAAGGAATGGATGGGTACAACTTGGCATCTCTGACTGACCGTCGGCCATCTTTGTTTGTAGAAAACAAATTCCCCATACCTTGGCTTGCCACTTGGTGGTAGTGTATAGGATGATGCATTAGTGTCCACTGTAGTGGTTGATGTGCAGCTAAGCCATCAAAACCCATGCATATGCAAGAAAATGGCTTTTTTAATATAGCTGTCCACTCTAGTGACCTCTTAGCATGAAAGGGTTAAAGAATCATTAAAAAAGCAGCACAACGGTTTTCAAAACTGTTAATAAGAAGAAATGTGGAGGACCATAGAGCAGCGGACGGTCCACAAGTCCACAGTGGAGGTGAAGCGATGTCTGACCTCGGTGGAGTCGACGTGCCGAGGGAGTCCGGCAAGATGGAATGGCCGATGGTCCACGCCGAGGTTGAGGATGGAAGGATCGCAGGTGCGGGAGCAGGGCGACAGGTCGAGGCAGAGCGTAGCGCACCGAGGCTGCAGGCGGAGCCTCGGGCTCCTCATGCCCAGGAGAAGATGGCTCCTGACAAGTCTGAGGTGGTACCACGCTACTGAGAGGCAGAGGTGGTGCCGAGGGACTGAAGGGTGACAGAGATGACTGGGTGGCACAGATGGCTGGAGACTGGGGGGATAGACTGAAGTTATATGCAGAACCCAGAAAAAAAGTGTTCATAATAGTTTGGAGAGGTGGTTGGAGAGGTGGTGGGAGAGGTGGTTGGAGAGGTGGTTGGAGAGGTGGTTGGAGAGGTGGTGGCAGAGGTGGTTGGAGAGGTGGTGGGAGAGGTGGTTGGAGAGGTGGTGGGAGAGGTGGTTGGAGAGGTGCTGGGAGAGGTGGTGGGAGAGGTGGTGGGAGAGGGAGGCTGGGCGGGGCTAGTGAGACAGATAGAGGACTGACAGGTTCAGGAGTGACAGGTTCGGGCAACAGTACAGGGGCTAGACAAATCTCCTCTCCAAACTCAAAATCAAAAAGAGTCCTTGCCAAAAATGCACTCTCAGTAGCAGGGGGGTGCACGGGGCTCACTTCCAAACCCTCAACGTCTACCAGCACTCCCTCAGCGATGGATAGCTCGGCCGGCTCACACACCTGGTCAGGCGCACGCTGCTCGGGCTCCGTGACGATGTGGTCCTTGGTCACTCTTGTGGGCGCAGGCTCCTTTATCACGCTACCTGCGGTGGGCTCAGGTCGCCGATCCTCTTCGTCCTGCTGGTTCTGGCAGGCCACTGGATGGGGAGTGGGGCTGGCGGCATCCTCGACGGTGAACGCAGATCCGCAGGACGCCAGCACACACCCCACATATGTTAGCTCCCTCAACATACGAAGCTCCCTCGAGGAACCTCCCCGGATAACTGTGCACGTGTGGCGGCGTTGAGTCCGTCATCCAGGAATGTGCACTGACAGTTATCCGGGAAGGTGGTCTGATGGGCGAGATCCAAAAATTCGTCCAAGTGTTTCTCGAGGGAGCATTCTCCCTGCTCAAGGCACATGAGTTTAACTGCTGGAAAGTCCATGGTGCAAGCAGGGGTGAAAAATTTAACAAAAACACTGAACACGAAAATGAGGGAGAAAAAATATACAAACGCGTTCAAATTTGTTTGGTCCAGTATTCTGGCACGGGTGGTTGCTGGCAGACAGATGAGGAAGATGTATACGATTCAATTCAAAGGTTTATTCTCCAAAGATCCAACAGAAAGGCAAACAGAGAGCAACACACACTTAACATAGAGTAGATAATACAGGACACTGAACTGAAACAGAACTGAACATACTGTATACAGGTGTTAATGATGGTGACTGATGAGTGCACAGCTGAACGTGATTAGTGTCCGTGACAACAAATGAGTGACAAAGGCAGGTGATGACAAAACAAAAAGAGTCCAAACTAACATTTAAATTGAAATAATATTTCACAAGATTACCATTTTACTGTACTTTTGATCAAATAAATGCAGCCTTGGTGAGAATGAGAGACTTCTTTCTAAAACTTCTAAACCCCATAAAATATAAAAAAATCTTACCAACCCCAAACTTTTGAATCTTGTGAATCAAATAGTCACCAAGTTCAGCATCCCCCCCCCCCCCCCCACCCGTTTATTATATTAACAGTAAGTCCAAGGAACTAAAAAAGGGCACCACATCCGCAAAATGGGCAGAAAATGTATAACCACAATCCTTTGCCTTTATTTAGAGAATATTCACTTACAGCAGTAGCTGAAACTGCTTACACCTTCAAAATGATTGTCCAATCAGTGTGCCAGCTCAAGTAACGTTGTCCCCGTACGTTGTCCAGGAAAGCGGTTGTTCATGGGGATTGACTTTGTATGGTGTTTAGCCTGGCACAGTTATCTCAGCCGCATTCACTGTCAGATTCTGTAAAGACCAAACCTCCAATGGGGCTCAGAACCTAAATATGCATGGGCACATCACCTCTTGGGCATCCTAATCTTTGCTGGCATTAAACAGACCAGCGGAATGCTGAGCGACCAGAGACTTCTCTTGATATTGGCAGGGTTGCTGGACCAGACAGTGCAGTTTCCAGAGCTCTGAACACAGGGTACCATCAGCACTATTGAGGGCTTGCACTGTAATCCAGTTGGTATCTGAGTGAATTGAAATCTGATAAGCTCTTTAGATAACTACAGTGAGAGATAGTTGGAAGAGGGGACGGGGTAGCAAGCAGAGGACAGTGGGAGGGCCGAAGTGAAAGAGGCAAAGGCAGACAAACAGTTTACATCATTATTCCAGAAAGATCCGCAGCTGGCTCGTCTGCCAGGGGCTGTCGGTGTTGCTCTATTTAAGTGCGCAGGCATAAGAGCCAGCAGTTTTCTGAGTGCTGCTAAGGCCCAGACACAAAATGGACATCACCATCCAGCATCCATGGTCCCGTCGCTCCTTCTGGCCATCCTTCTTATCCAGCCGAGTCTTTGACCAGCACTTTGGGGAGCCCATCTCTGAGACCGACGTGATTCCCTCACTGTACTACCCACGGCCTTTCTTTCAGCGCTGGCCAAGCTGGGTGGAGAGTGGCCTTTCTGAGGTGAGCTGGAAACCTTTGCGGTCCTTTTTTGTGTGACTTTTTTAACTTTTAAAGTTAAAAGGAACTTTTTTCCTCTGACTTTTTTTGTGGTTAATTAAGTTTGTAACATTAGAATGACTGTAGTTGAAAGAATGTCTAATTTGTTAAGTCACTATTGCAAAAAAAATAACTGGGTGACCAGGACCCTGACGCAAAGTGGAGGGGCTTGTATGTATCAACCTGAAGGGTTTTAATCTGTGATAACGGCTGACTGTACATTCTTCTGGCTCAATAACGACTAATAAATAATTTATGGATCATTTTTATGGTAACGCTTTACAATAAGGTTCATTAGTTAACATTAGTTAACTACCTTAGTTAACATGAGCTATAAGAATGAACAATACATCTTCAGTATTTATTCTTCTTAGTTAATATTAATTTCAACATTTACTAATACGTCATTAAAATCAAAGGTTGTATTTGTTAACATTAGTTAATGCACCATGAACTAACATGAACACACAATGAACAGCTGTATTTTTATTAACTAACATTAAAAAAGATTAATAAATACTGTAACAAATGTATTGCTCATTGTCAGTTCATGTTAGTAAATACATTAACTAATGTTAACTAATGAACCTTATTGTAAAATGTAACCATTTTTATTGTGTTATTTTAAGACATGAAGTTCCTTTAAATTTGTTATTCTCTGTGTCCATATCTGTTTTATACAGACAGAGAGGAGCATTATTTAGAAATATAGCTTTTAATATAGTTTCTTTTTTTTTTTAAGCATAAGCTGCGCTAGCTATTGTTTTCTAAACTATGTTATAAACATTTTAAACATTTCTTCCATGATGATAGTCTGGCACTGTATCTTTAAAAAGCCACACTGAAGCATAGCTGTTATATTTTGCTGATTAAAAACAAAACAAAATAAAATTGAAATTTAATTGGGCTATTTAGTTATCTCACAAAAACTGACAAGAATTTTTCAGGTCATATTTCACCCTAAATGCAAATTTCTGCATAAAGAAAGTGAAGCCTGTCTGTGGAGCTATTAAGATTTTTACATTGGTGATACTGTAATATTGTAATGTGGAAAATAAAACATCTGAAAAATATACAGTATATATATTATATATTTAATTTGAGGTGCTTTTTTTAAATAATTGGGAACATTAGATTAGCCAAGACAAATGATTAAATTTGTGTCTTTAATTGTTTCCTTAGATGAAAATGGAAAAAGATCGTTTCGTACTAAATCTGGATGTCAAACACTTTTCACCAGAGGAGCTGTCAGTGAAAATGAATGGAGATTTCATTGAAATTCACGCTAAACATGAGGATCGTCAGGTAGAAACTTACTATAGAACATAAACACTGAGCTGCGACACTATACCTAAACCTGTGCCATGTGACTGGCTTTTTTGTTCAAATCCACATGTCATCACCAAGATCACTGGCCTTGTGCCACAAGTAAACATTGAGTTAAACATAGTGAAAGATGGACCATTGGTTATCACCTGCTCATAACGATGTTGTGCTTTCCTTTCAGGACGATCACGGTTTTGTCTCCCGAGAGTTTACAAGAAAATACCGTGTCCCTGCTGGTGTGGATCCAGCCTCTGTCACTTCTTCCCTGTCTTCAGAGGGTGTTCTGATAGTGACAGCCCCACGCAAGCACTCGGACGGCCTGGAGCGCACCATTCCTATCACCCGTGATGACAAGCCCACCCTGACTGGGCCTCAGAAGAAGTAAAGCTGCTAGACTTCCATGTTTCAACTTTATGTCCCTTGTCTTCCCCTGTCCCTATGTGCTCCTGCTAAATTACAAGGGAATAACTTATTAGCCCAACATTAATGACAGGCCAAATGGTTATGATGTCTTTGCTAAGGCAGCCAGAGAAAAACACAAAAACAAACAGATATTAGGCTGAAGCTCCATCAACAGCAAAACTGTAAACTCAGTCTCAAAATGATGAATGCTACTTAAACGATTTTCATAGAAATACAGTTTTACAATAAAGTATTGTCTGCTGCTGATGCCACCAAACAAAGAGGCTTTTGTATATCTTGCAGGCTTGACTGCAAGACAAAGTATTTGAGAGTAGGAGGAGTTTTTGTCCTTGGATTTCTTTTTTACAACAAAGACAAACAGGCAATAATAGGTCATTGTGTTAAACTGAGATGACAAAAACAAAACAAAAATCATTATGTGTGATTCACTGCACACTGTCATTGTCCTATTTAAAAGGGTGAGCAAAATATTTATTCTGTTAATCAATGTACGTTCAAATTATTTGTTACATCCAGATATCATAATGGGGTTTTTGTTGTTGTTGTTTGAAGTAAAGTTTATTTTTGATTTAATGATGGATTCAGGACCAGAGTATACATACTGTATAAAGGCCAATTCACACCGCACAGACAGACACCAACAAACAAGATTGCTGGGTTTAGTCTGATCAGTGTGTTAACCTTGAATTGGCCTTAAGGGGATGTGGAAAAGTTCTTGAAAAGTGACAGTATTTAATTGTTTTGACCTGATTTGTGAGTGTTGAGGCAGTTTATGAATGGTTGATGGCACATCCGTGGCCATTGCTTCACATTTTAAAGGTACACTATGTAACTTTTGGTCCTCTAGCTGTTAAAAAAACAAAACTCGCATGCATTTTGCGGAAGAAACATTGTTTTGATTGTGCTTCGGCTCTGCGTGACTGTGCGGATTAATATGACCCTTCACAATAGATAAAGCTTTACAACTCTGTTAGAGAGCAGTTTATCTGTTCAATAAAATACCTTAATAAAAACGCCATATCCGCGTCGCTTTTACAGCATTTCAAATCCCTTAGTTCTCGCCATCTCCAACAAATCCCAATGTTGATTCTGGTTTTATTATGAGCTTTGTTGCGTTCTCTTTTTGCCAACAGACTCTCCTCTGTTCTGCGTTTTTTTGTTTTTTTTAGGAGTGATTCTCCAGAGGTTGGAGATTCAGCTGCTCCATGTCAACCTTTCTCGCTCAGTGACAACTAACCTATGCCACTCCCACACCATACATGCGTCAAAGAAGCCAGAGGAACTTTTCTCTATTTACAGATATGGCGAGACACGCATGGGCGAGTGGCGTATGTACGCAATTTCCCGCACAAACCATCTTGAGAGGTCTAAAACAATAGGCTTACCATAGTGAATCGGGGTAAGACAAAAAAAAAAAAAAAGTGTTTTGGAAGAAGGATTGATGATATATTATTTAAATGTTCAACAAAAAATAATTACATAGTGTACCCTTAAACTTTCTCATGACAATATAGCAGGAGCAGAGCTTTAAGACCTAGGCTCAAATGGGGTTCTAAACCTCTTTCAAATAAAAATAAATAAATAAAGATAAAATAATGGTATATAATGTTAAACAGCATGAATAGCAGGTACGTGGTGACATATTGCCAAGAACAGGTGTTAAACTGCAAAAAAATTATAGTCCTATGTGCTGGGAATGAAAGCATATTAATGTTTTGAAAGCATGGTGTCTATAAGGTCAAATGTCTCTTGATTTCCCAAAAAATATTTGACAATGAGATGTGAGCTGGGTGTTTGTGCATGTGAATAAGTGCCAAGAATTTACATTGTTTGCAGTCACTGAGGCTATTTGGTTTCTTAGCAATGGCTCACTTATTCAACAACGGTAAAGCTGCTAATACCAAACTATATCAGTCATTTTTTGATATGGAAAACTAATATAAGCAGGCTCTGACGAGGATGTAGAAAAACATTATTTTTTCCTCATATATATCCTCTTCAATAAAGCAAATGCCTAAACTACTGTATTATCCCCAATATGAGGTATAATTGAGAAGGAGCTTTTAAAAACATGGCTTTGCACTGTTTACTGCTTACATTCCTTATTAATCACAGCTAACACACTGAATTAACTTATTAACATCATGAATTATTAATTAATAAAAATCATGGACTTTGGTCAAAACCAGTGTGACTGCACTTATTTTTTATTTTCAACAAACTATATGACAAAATATTAGTCATCAGGGGTTTCAACCCCCAATCCAGATAATAATGATATCTAGAGAGCACAGCTGATGTATGCAATATACAATTCAGTGGAAGCAAATGATATCCAAATTGCTGAATTAAACACTTGAGATTTAAATGAATTCACTCAAATATTTTAAAAATAGAAAAGAAAAGAAAATCATTGATAAGAATAATCTTGGTAGACTTTGGAACTGATATGAGAAAGAAACAAAAATTCTCATGACTGGTCATCTTTTTTTACACAGTAACACAGTTATAGGTCAATGTCAATAACCTCAAAATGATCAAATATTGGATAATTTATCAGTCTGGTAGTTATTTGATATGCCACTAAAAATACAGTATGTGTTGAAATTTTAAACTCATTTTAAACTCAAGTATAGGTGCTTGTTGAAATTATTGACTTTTCACCAGATGAATTGAGGTGAATAAGCAAGTGCAATATAATTAAGAAGCAAAAAAATCTAACCTCAAAATTATTGAACATTAATCATCATGGGTTATGTATAACATGATAATACATGAAAATAATGGATCACTCACAGAAGTCAGTGATATTGAAGCTGATTTAATTTTGTAAGCAGGATTCCTCTGCCAAAGGCTTCAGTGTGTCTCTGTTATCCGCGCTGAGGCTCAGAAGTCTCCTCTGTCTTTTCTTTTCTATGTTGAGGGCCTGTGAAGTCCAGTCTGTAGCAGGAGTTTGGCACACACTTAGTGTGTGGAGGGTTCAGTTCTGGTTGGTGGCCAGGGAAGCTTCTTGACTCTCTCTTTGGTGCTGATAAAGTGGAAATACCAAGGTCTTTACATAAGCATTATTATTTAATATAAATTTAAATAAATAAATAAATAATAAAATATATTTAAGAAAACCTACTTGTGTAAATCGGCTGAACATCAGGTTTCTTATAGCTGGAATAATATGTGGTTTCAAAATAGTGAGAGAACTGTGAGGGGGAATAAATTCAGGGTTATTTCACTGTTGAGCACAAAACTCGTATTTGGACAATTACAGGGTTAGTTCACCCAAAAATGAAAATTCTGTCATTAATTACTCACCCTTATGTTGTTCCAAACCCGTAAGACTTTTGTTCATCTTTGGAACACAATTGAAGATCTTTTTGATGAAATCCATTGACAGCTACACAACTACCACTTTGACACATCAAAAAGTTCATAAATAGATTGTAAAATTAATCCATATGATTTGAGCGGTTTAGTCCAAATTATCTGAAGAGACTTGATCGCTTTATATGATGAACAGATTTAATTTAGGCTTCGATTCACATGTAAACATTTGTCAGTGAACATAAACAGAAGCTCAATCGAACCTGCTTGACCCACGAGAATGAACCTCATTGGTTCTTGCTGAAGCTCAAACGGTGCTGCGTAACACATGAGAATGAACCTCATTGGTTCTTGCAGAAGCTCAAACGTGCTGCGTAACACGAGAATGAACCTCATTGGTTCTTGCATGTCAAGCGAACATGCTTGAGCTTGTAGCAAAGCCTCATAAGGGGTTGATTATTTATATTGTGATTGACCTATGTATTGGTAGTCATTATAATGTCTTCATGCGATGTTGTTTTTACGTGCATAGGTCTTAAACTCTGTAACGAACTCTCGCGAGATTCAGAGGGTGACCTCGCATAGCTCAACAACACGTCATCCTATAGAGTATATGGGGAGCGAACAGACCGCCATGGGGCGGCGATTGTTTGCAAGTTTATATCAAACCCCGGGATTTTTGAGTGGACTAGAGTTTGGGACCGAAATATGTTAGTGGATTTTTTATCTGTCTCATTGTGGAGCTTGCCGTTTTTTGGATTGGATGGCTCACCTTTGAGGATTTAAAACAGACACGGTCTTCACAAAGCTGCTCACGGACTTTATCTGCCTTATCGGTGAGACTGATTCAAACTTTGCATCAACATGCTGGACTGAAAAACTATTTGCCCTCACGTCTGCACTCATGTGAAAACACACACATGCTGGGTTTATTTTGTCTTTGTAAGTTTTATAAATCTGTTATGTACACTTCAGAACTATTTTGCCTCCTTTATTTACTTCCTTAAAAAGATCTATTATTTCTCTTGATATAAAATTCTCAGTATATGGGAAGTACTACATAGTGCTGGCCCGTACGGGGAAGTTCTATTGTTTTACTTTAATGGATTTGTTCGTTAAATTGTCATAAAGGAGGAAATAGAGAGTAACACACAAATGTCAATTGTTCAAGATGCTACTTGTATCAACAACCAAGTTGCATCGACTCCCAGTAATAATGCTGACAAAGTGGTGGATACTGCTGGGTTAACACCTAATATAGATTTCTCGACTGGTCCATTTGTTACAAGACACAATCCTACTGCTGAAGTAACATCCATGTTGAGTTCTCTTTACATTTCTGATGTTGATGAAGTTGATGATGTAGAGAAAGATGAATGTGATGTTAATGACATGCAAATTATGAAAGCAGATTTAGACAAAATTAAGGTGGATTTATTGGCTCTTGGTAATAGAGAACAGGCGGGGGAACATGATTTCAAACAATCTGTGGAGACTGCACTAAATAGAGAAACAAGTTTTCGTGATGCCGTGGACGCCAGCTTGGCAGAGTTGGATGAATATTTCCAGAAATCTCTGTAGAAGTGGGAAAGAGTGGTGGTTGACTGTTTTCTGAGGAGAGATGAGAGGTTTTTACACTCCAGTTTCTTCCCTGTCATCTGTTGATGCTCCTAAAACCCCAATTCCAGCCACTAGAGTCAAACAACCCCCCAGAAAATCTATCAATGTTACGTATGATGTTTCATCTGTTGATACGCAACTTAATACTGTGTATAACCCTACAGCTGTTTCTTCATTTTGTGCCCAGCCATCGATTCGTCTGGAATTTCCCACCTTGTAAGACTGCTGATGTACTCACCTTCATTGAACAGTGTGAAAACTACTTGGAAATCTGACCGCTTCCTAGTTTAGAGCTCATTGGGACCCTGAGCACAGTGTTGTGTGGTCCTGCTCTGAGCTGGTGGAAAGCTGAGAAAAGGAAGGTCTCCGATTGGCAATCCTTTAAAAAACCATTCAGGACAGCATTTCTACCTGAGGATTACATCAATGATGTGGAAGATAAGCTGAGATCGATGGTTCAACAACCTGGACAACATTTGAGGGATTTTGCTTATGATTTTCGGGCCCTTTGTCTGAATGACACGAGATGCACACAAAAAGGTAAGATCCATGTGCAGTTTAATGGGGTAATCCATAATCATAAACCAGCCAGGCAAAGGGTCAAAAAAATCTATACAAAGACAGTCCAAAAACAAGAGACAAAACAGGAATGTAACTCAGATGTGCAATCAGACATCAAACAAGGACTCCATGACAATAACTGAAACAGACAGGGTATAAATAGACAGATACAAAAAATGTGAGTGGGAACAGCTGTGTGCAATGATCAGTGATGAGTTCAGACAAAGGATTATGGGAAATGCAGTTCATGAAGTGGTGGTGACGGTATTGGGAAGAGACCTCTAGTGGACACCCAGGGTACACCAACCAGACACTGTGACACTGAAGTGGAAATCAGATATCTCAGAGGATGAAATAGTGAGTCGTGTCCTGAATAACATTAACCCCAGGGTGGCAGGATGTCTCAGAGGCACAGTGAGGATGATTGAACAGTTGGTGGGTTCCATGGTGGAAAAGAACTGCATGGGGGCTTAAGACTACTGGAAAAAGGTTGACAGTTATAACAGCAAAGAAAAGACTGATAAGAAACAACCTGAACGTAGTACTTCAAAACATCTGGCTGGACTGAACATAGTACAACCTCACCCAGTGTCATCAGTCTTGTTGATCCCTGTGACGGTAAAGAATAAAGTTGCTGACACAGGAAGTACATTTACTTTGATGCAAGAAAGTCTGTGGAGATCATTAGGAGGAGACGTGTTGTGGTGTTCGGCTGGACATCCACAACGTTTCATATTGGTTGATGGACAAGTGCATCAAGTGACTGATCAAAAGCATCAGTTATAAGTGGCATAATCAGGTATGTCGATTGAACAGGTATATGAAAGTATAATACGTATAATATTCACCTGGCCAAAACAGATATGGCCTGAAAACTGATGAAGGTTATTATACCTTCTTACCAGATCAGGGAGTGCTCCAGGGACTTCTAACATTGCTGCTGATGAAACCGTCATCCAAACTGTCACTACAAACCCTACCTATGCCCTACCTCCTTCCTGGGAACCTCCATTCAAACCACTGATATCTGAAGATGCACTAGTACTGGATTTAGATAAACCTGAGGAGCTGCAGAAGCTGATGGCTTCGTGTTATCTGACACAATGGCAATTAAATCCAGAGCCTGTTGGGTATCTCTCTTCAAGAAACATATAATTGAAAATCATGTAGACCAAATGCTCAAAGACAATTTCATTGAGCCCTCCTTCTCGCCTTGGACCTCCCCTGTCGTCCTGGTCCCCAAAACTGATAGTTCGTACCGGTTCTTTGTGGACTACAGGAAAATAAACAGTAAAACAGTACCGGATACTTATCCAATGAAATCATTCACGACATCCTTGGGTCCTTGGAAGGCGCAACCTTGTTTACTGCCTTAGATCTGCAGTCTGGCTATTGGCAGGTAGAGATGGAGGAAGAGAGTAAAGCCAAAACAGCTTTTATTACAACCAAAGGGCTATTTCAATTTCGGGTTATGCCTTATGGTCTCTGAAATGCAGCCGCCACTTTCCAGAGACTCATGGAAAAGTTTTTGGCAGAGCTGAGAGGACAGTTCTGTTTCGTGTACATCAACGATATAATAATTTACTCCAAATCATTGGAATAACACATCAGTCTTAATAAAATTCTCCAAAGAAAGGCCAACCTTACCCTCAACATGAAGAAATGCCATTTCTTCAAAAGACAACTCAAATTCCTGTAAAATTCTCAGTATACTACGGGAAGTGTTACAAGCTTCCATTTACCACAACTGATGTGTGAGTTGATGAATGTTAATGTGAATAAAAGCCTCAATTCAATCTGTTCATCATATAAAGTGATTGTGTCTCTTCAGAAAATTTGGACTAAATCGCTTAATTCATTTGGATTAGTTTTACGATCTCTTCATGAACTTTTTGAAGCGTCAAAGTGGTAGTTTGCTTAGCTGTCAACAGAGGAGCAGAAAACTCTCAGATTTCATCAAAAAGATCTTAATTTGTGTTCCAAAGATGAACGAAAGGCTCATGGGTTTGGAACGACATGAGGATGAATAATTCATGACAAAATATAAAAAGATAGTACAAGCAGACTTTCACATCCAAAAACATTCGTTTTAAAATGATTAAACAATCGATGTTCAATGTTCAAAATGAAGGCGAAAATGATGTGGCCTTTTTGTGATTAAAAAATGTTAGTGGAACATCTTCATATCTTTTATGATTAACCACACCTGTGGTAACAACTCATTTCTGAGAAATGCTCTTGGTTTTATATTTATCTAAAGCAATGAAATCCAAACATTTTAAATGTGACTTAGGTGAATATGTTGGTTTCACAGACAGGACAGGATTATGCCTTAGTTCTATTAGGACATTGAAGTAGCTTTTATAAATATGTGCCTTAAAGACACATTACTGATGTGCATCTTGATACAAAACAATAACACTGACTTATTTTTTGATATGTCAGTGCAAGTTGCTTTAAGTTAAATCAGCTCAAACATTAATTTTAGTCTGGGACTAGGCACCTTGTCTGTGAAACCGGGGGTACGTGTTTTTACCCAACAAAACCAACCTGGTGAGGAAGGGGGCGTCGTAACGCCCCAGTACGGCGAGTGTCAAACCTCTCTTCAGACCAGTTACCAATGAGGGTGGCATTTGAATAAGAGTCTTCTTTCGTTGAGCATCGCCAACCGTACTGGTTGAATTTGGCCTCATCAGTGAAATCACACCAGACCTCAGATTGTCCAGAAGCCCGAAGCATGTGATGAAAAGCAGGGCTGTTTTTTATCCATGGAAACTCCATGTTTATATTGGACAATGTTATATCTTAGAATAGAGCCGCTTAATTTTGAGAAATAAAAAAGGTAAACGTTGTTTTTAACAAACTGCAACCACAACAATATAAAAAATGCCCAATAAATAGTCAACTGTTTTGTTAACATTAATCAAAACGAAATATTTTTCTGCTAAGTGATTTTGTAGGCTACATAGTAAGTTAGCTACATACTTTTACGGAAAGCAACATTTTTCGCCATTTTTAAACTCATTTGAAGTCTAATAATGTTCACTAATAATGTTCTTTCTTGTCATAGACTACTTTTTATAATAAGTAACTTAGCCTAATACATTTCTAATACAACTTTTAAAGGAATGATACAATAATTCTTATCAGTAGGCTAACTTCACCCTAGAACACCCACATTGCATATTTGTGGAAGTCGTTCATTAACGTACCAGTACGGCGCATTACATTTTATTTACTAAGTTTGAAGTGAAATCATTTGAATTATTTGTGAAGATGCACTCACCTTGCTAAGAACGCCAAGCTGTCATTGGTCTCCGTGGAAACGCACATGACGCAACCAGAGCCGTTACGACACTCGCATAGACTTCCATATGAATTGAGGAATGCGGAAGGAAGGAACCCGTGTCGTGGAGCACGGCGCAACCAAATAGTTCCAAACAATCCATTAAACTCCATTCATTTCATTTATTGTTTCTCAAGTGCGCTGGTTGGTAAATTTATGAAATTACTGCTTTTTTAACGCATTAGTTGACCTCCCAGGAATATAGTCATTAATTATATTCTATGTAGCGCGTTATAGGTAATGTTTATCGTTTGATAATAGTTAGCTAACGTGAGCAACACTTAAATAGCTAACGTTACTGTACCATAACCAGATGCTAGGTGTCATGTTTTTAAGTTTTATTGAGTCTTTCTGCAATCTTTCTCTCCCTGTAGGAGGTCGCATGAGTTTCTCTGAAGACTGCATCAACGAATAACTTATCTAGCCCCTCACTGGATATATTATATCGTTGAATGCAATTGGCAACCTCGTTGTTTTTTAACACAATGTTTTTTGTTTCTTTTGCAGGGGTAAAAATTAATATTTGCTTGCATTCATTAGTATTCACTTATCGTGTGCACTTTATGTGAGTATCATAAAATAACATTAGGGTGTGAGTAATTTAAAAGTAACATTTAACATGTTTTGTGACAGCTCTGGATGCAACTATGCTAGTAACCAAATACTGTACCTGCTGCTAAAGACTATCAAGATCATTAAAGGCAGATGCAATCATTTCCTGGTTGAGTAATAATTGATTTTCTCTTTAGGCCTATTTCTCATTCAGAACTTTCCTTACCAAAACATCAGGTGATACTAAGAAACACTGATCACATGCAAGAGAAGCAGCCAAGTAGCAGCAGCTCAGTTTTATTCAAACTATTGCATCAATAAGCATTTACAGTCTACAGTCACTGTTCTGTATGTTTTCCTCATCTGAATAGTTGAGTAGCGTAGAGATAACAAATGTGCAGAGTGGAATCAAGAATCATGTTTATATTCCAGACGAAGCATCGCACAATCCTAATAGCAGTAGAAGTCCCATTTCTGAAAAGAAAAAAAGAATATAAATGAATCTTACAGGTCCCTTCATGTATTTGTTTGTGCGACAATTTTGTTTTTGTTGATCATAAACAAATTCAGATACGCACATCAGTCTTGACCTCAACCTCAGCAGGTATTAAAACATGCGTCTCTTCAACAACACTGCTGGGGAAGAATCCCAGACGAGCCTCCTGCTCTCCATAATACGACCCTTGGACCTTCACAAACAGTTATCTTCTGTTACACTTTGTGTCTTCTTTTTCAGAGGGGAAAGCATTTGTTTTTGCACACATTACAAGACAATCGTGGATTTGAATACTGTGATTAAAATATTGCGATGGTTGCAATTCAGATCGGCCTTGTTATAGGCTATACTGTACTTACACTACCAGCCCAGAAGAGGTTCCCACGGTCTTTCAGCATGGCATACACATAGACAGACTGGCCTTGCTGGATGGGAATGAAGCGACAGTCTTGCGGGTAATAATCCTGCAGAGCTCTAGCGATGAGAATGGGATCTGTGAATACACAACCAGATGTGCAGTTGACACAATGTCCTACAGTCAGTGTGACATGCTCTTTTTAAAACTATTCACTGTAAAAAAAAATTATGATCAAATCATGGCAACTGGTGGTTTTCTGTTACTGGTTTTCTGGTGGTAAAATGTTCTATTATGTTAACTCATCAAAATAATTTAAGCAATTTCATCTTTTTTTCTATAAGTTAAACAAGATTCAACTCAATTTTTCAGGTCAGTTTAATATATTTTAAGTTAATTATACTTAATAAAAATTTAAGGCAACAACTGAACTTACATTTTTAAGTTGAAATAGTTTAAAAATAATAATACATTTTGGAATACTTATTGTTTTATCATTTAACTATTAATTATTGTTCTGCATGTAGTTTCTTGGACCTCATATTAACTGGGAGATTAAATACTTGTTCTTTGAAAATTCATTTTTAGAATTATTTAAGTAAACATGAAAAGAAGAAAAACTGAAAAAAAAATATATATACATATTTACACATATAAATAACACATAAACTATAACAAAATGCAAAGGAAATAAATATGTCCATATTATTTGTCAACTATAAAATTAGAGAATAAACCAAATCGTTTTTTTAAGTCTTTTTCTTTTTTCTTGTGCACAACTGGCCTACATAAAAATGTAACGGAATATATTCAAAGTTACGGTAACAATTTATTGATTATTTTTAGGCAATATAATAGTTATTATCTTATTATTTATAACAGTATTTATTCATCTTTTTAACATTAGTTAATAAATGTTCATTGTTAGTTCATGATAGCAGGTCCATTATGTATTAAAAAACTCTTGATTGTATTAATGTACTGGTAAATGTTGAAATGAACATTTAACTATAGGATTAGTAAAGTATTTTTCATTGTCAGTTCATGTTAACTAATAAGTGCAACCCTAATGTAAAGTGTTACCAAAGTTACTTATGCTGAAATGCAACATACATTTATTTATTTTTTTATCTAAAATTTGCTGGTTAGCATTACTCACGGCTACACTCTGAATCGGCGCATAGCTTCTTGTCCGAGAGATTTGGCATCTGCCTGCCGGCCTGAGAAGCCAATGGCAGGAGGCCACACAGCACCAGGAGAAGAGTCCAGTTAGTACGTTTCTCCATCTCTGTGTGTCTGATTCTTAGTTTGTCTGAACAGGACTAAAGTTCAAGTGGGAGGGGCCCAGTTGAGGCCAAGCCCCTCCCCTTTTCAGAAGGTAGACTATAAAAATGCAGTAACACTCAGATTAACTGTATTTACTTACATAGTACACAAGTGATTTAACTTATTTTTTACTGAACAATTTAAGGACAAAATGACTCACTGCAAACATAATTATCTAGTTAACAAGGTTTTCTTGTCTTACATAAGTCAAGATTCGGAGCAGGGCCCATTGCTGTAACTAGCTTCATTCAGGCTCTGCAAGAGAAAAATATGAAGTATAGAAAACAGGAAGCATTGCTGCAAGTTTCACAGGCTCTCGCTTGTGTAAATATTACTAATCCTATCTGACTCCACACTCAGTTCATTGTTACTATAGTGAGGGACACAGCCAGGCCACAGGTCCCATAGCGCCAAGTTTCAGAGACTGAGGCCTTCGCCAGGGTTTGAACAACCCATCCTTTCACAGTGGCAAAAATCAACACTCACTTTGATTCAAAACATTCCTTATGGTCTCTCTGAGCCATTTCTTTATGTGGATCACCTTAGAATATCATAATCAATCCAACAAAGCTCAATTTAAATTAGCTTTATGTGATTCTTGATCATCTCCATTCATTAATAACTGGCAGCTGGTTTGCCTGCAACAGTATGAAGTTGTGTAACGAAGTGGGTGACTTTAACCACAAAGTGGCAGCACTGAGCAGATTACCTAACAGCCCCTGAATGGCTTCTTTTATGCTGAGAATTTCTACATCTGACACTGGAAATTACGAATACTTAACTTTCATATACAACGTTTTAGATAGAGGACGGTTTCGTAACATTATTATAAAATTATCTTTGAAGACTAAAGCATTTTATATTTCTACTTTTTTTAGTTTAGAGATTAATTGCAAGTCATTAAAGTTTTAAAACTGAATTCTTATTTGATAATAATTTTTTAATGGTTCATATAAAGAGATATAGAAAATATTTAATAAAACAATTGTAAATCTATACACATTTAGATCAAAAACTGAAATAAGTGACGTTCACACAGTGCTGGCAGGGACAGGACATTATCCGTTACGTTTGCAGACATTTCCTTTACCCTAAAAATCAACACAATGCAATGCGTAATTCGAAATACGGGTAAAACACCTGTGTAAAAATCAATATGGAAAATTCCTTCTTATTAATACACTGTGCCCTATTTATTTTTTATTTTTTTACAAACGTGTGTGTTCTACAGGGGGTAGAATAAACAGGGACAAAATAATAGAATGAGATAATTGAAATAAACCTAAAGAAGATAAAGTATATAAAAACATTAAAATACAGCTTTTCTATTTTTCTAAATGAATGCTGTTTTTTATTTTATTTAGGTAATATAAACTATAGTTTATTTTTCCCATATTATTTGCATTCATGGATAAAGTGTAGTATGTGTGTGAGTGGGTTTTTTATTTTTAGTTCCAAACTATCTCACCTGAACGCCTGACGTCAGTGACACCTTTCCTGTTTGTTGGTACTAGGCTCCTCCTATTTATCTGATGACGCAATGAGAAGGTGTGCCTAAATTAACTTTACAACAGCGAGCGCTTCCAAGGCGACTAGTAGAACCTCCCTGTCACCTTTCGAGCCAAGTTTGGAGCAGGAACTTCCCAGGTAGGAAAAACAAAGCATTACTTGTTCTAAATTGTTAATAGGGACATTTATACTATAAGCAGACGCTTTCTCACTTTAAAATAAAACGATTTTGAATATAACACATTCTGAAGTCTTTTAAATAAGCCTTTACTTGCAGTGAATTTGATACGAACTCTTTGGGTTGTTTTAATAACACGACACGACAGTTGACTAATGTTGTAGTTGATTCAACAATTTCAATATCATAAAATTGGCTAAGATATTATGTTAATAATAACCACTTTAACCAGAGGTTCTGGTTTACATTACATCTATTTATGTCATCATTTTTATGCATCCTCCATTAGAGAAGAAGCCTGTTTTTTTTTCCTTCTTCCAGGAAAACACTTTTCAGCCATTCTACATATAATGGTGGTGAAATATCGGTATTTTAGATTTAAGGAGGTCAGAGTCACCTGTGTCTCAGACACCTGTGCTCTCTAAAACCTGTTTAGCCAATTGTAAGGGGTGTAGTCACTGGGCCACTGAGGAGTCTTGAATGACTACTGGAATGTGAGAGAAACACTGGCACTTTGTTATGTTGGTCATGTCTACAAAAGAAGCTCCTAGACAACAATAGACATGCTCCAAGGTAGTTCTGGATAATGTGTTGTTTATAAGGAAGGACTCACATGTAGGGAAGAAATCCAAGCTTTTTACAGTCCAGGAGGATTAGACATTGTAAATGAATACACCTATCTACATTGTGTCATAAATTTCAAGGTGAGTTCCAACACAATTGTCACCTGTTCCAACATGTTTTTGTCCATAGGGAGAATTATTATACAGACAATTCAAGATAAAGCAAACAATAAATTAACTGATGATTCCATTCTTGGCTGAACATTCAGCCTCAGTACACCCTACATGTGACACACACTAGGGTTGATCCGTTTTTGAAGGATATACAAAATCAACTTCAGGTTCACAGAGTAACACATTGTTTTTTTTACTTTAAGGAAAATCCAGGCATTTAGACTGGGAAAGATGCAGATAAACAACGTTTGACTATCAGGACGGTCACTAGGAGTCCTGCTCAGCCGTGAACTCAAGGGACGAACCAATGTTCACATCCAAGAGAGAGAACCTGCCCTCTCCCATCCTGGAGGATTCTTTCTTCCCCTTCTCTTCTTCACTCTCTTCCTCCAGTCACCGGATCATGGCTCCTACAATAGGACCAGATGATCTTCTCGCCTCACCTCAGGATGACAGCAGCCCTACTCTGCTGGAAAAAGACCTGATTTTGGCGGCTGAGATGGGCCAAGCTTTGCTGGAGAAAAACGTGGAGCTGGCTGCTCAGATAGAGCAGATGGAAAGAGAGATGGAGGTAAGAATGAGGATGACTTTGGTCAAAAGAGATGGAGACTATAAAGGCCCCTATAACAATAACTATAAGTTTTAATAATCATTCTAATTCTATGAATAAGTCCACATCACAGCTAAAACAATCACGACAGAGAGGAATGATGTTGGAATCACTTTCAGAATAATTTTTTCCAGTAGAAAAAAAAAAAAAAAAAAAAAAACATTGACAAGCCAATCAGAATCCACCGACTTTACCAAGTTCGAGCATTTAAAGCAGGAGACAACACAGTAACTGGACGCTCACTTATAAAAACAGAACGTTATCGTCCACCGGTGTGGACGCTAAAATAAATATAGTTATTGATATATTTATCTTTAGTTATCGTTCTTGGTGTGAACAGACCTTAAGCCCTACAGTTACCTTGTTTATGTTTATATAATGTGTTAACAGTTTACACCATTTAAGTCTGATTTCTTATTTGATAAACAGTCTAAACAGTTATTTTTTTTAGCTAACTGAATTTTCAGAATTTAATTGAAATATACTTGTTATACTGTATTGAAATTTGTCTCTATGGTGCTGTACACATACACAATACATTATATAAATAGGAAGAGTAAATAACGGCATATAATCACAAGAAAAATAAAGAATAACCAAATTATATGCATTGTAAAACATTACAAAACATTTAAACCTAAATCATTATAACCCATCATATCTAAAATGATAAACAGTTTCCTGGTTTTATATCCCAAAATGTGTCAATTTTACTTTTACGCCTAATTATTTATTATTGTAATGGAAGAATTATATAAACTAGATATACACTACCGTTTAAAAATTGTGGTGTCAGTACTTAAAAAAAGAAGAAGAAATTAATACTTTTAGTCAGCAAGGACCCAAACATTTGAACAGTAGCTTAAAGAATGTTTTAACACACACTGGCTAGTAGTGTCTACAATAGTCTACTAGAGGACTTGCCTGATAAGAAGTACAAGAAATAAAGATATTTGAGGAAAATACTGAAACACTATTGATTTTGAGTGTTTATATTTCCTGCATATCGAAATTATGACATATGAAGCGACAAGAGTTATAGTTTATGGTGGCTCATTCAGAAGGAGTTTGTGTGGGGTCCCAAATAGTGTTTTGGCTTGTTACAACAGCAGAACCCTTTTTTGGTACTTAAAGTCCCCCTGTAGTCAATCATTTTATCCCTTAAAACTCATCTTTGATCACCAAAATTACATCTATATTTTTTTTTTTTCTTGAAAAATTTCATCATGCCTTAAAATAGCTTGAATGTAACTCTACACCCTTGCCTCATTTAGTATACGCGTTTCTATTAATATGCAAATTAGTCCCGCCTCCACTCACTCACACCAGCTCAGATATCCACTCGTTGACGATGACACGTTGACGTGATTTCAGCGATTTCAAACCGCGTTTTTGAGACTGTCTTTGGTTTACTGCAGTTTTAAAGGGGTGATGAACTGAGAAATCAAAATTTACTTGAGCTTTTGACATATAAGAGATCATCATACTATAATAATATCCTGTAAGTTTCAGAACTGAAAACTACCTTGTTAGTCCAATAAAAGCTTTTATAGACATCAGGCTCAGCAAACGACTCGTTTTTCAAAGTGGGGAACTATGACGTCAAAGAGGATAAAACACCGCCTCCACAAAAGAAGATCAACGCCTACTTCAACACGGCCTGTTTAGCCCCGCCCACTGATTCGCCCAAACATGCTAAATAACATAGGACGACATGAAGATTGCTTACCGGATCGAGCTACTTCCAAGCAATAAACCAATAAACATGCTGTTTACTAAATATTGTGCAGTGCCTGGTTGTGGAAGAAGACAGTCTGCATAAGCTTCCTTCGGATTCCAGCATGGTTAAACTTTATTAAATCAGTCAATCACAATTTCCCGACACGGATCTGCCAGCAACATGTAAGTAACCATGTGTACTCTAATGCCTGATCTGCGATCAGTGGTTTCTGTGTAATTATTCAAGTTCAGATTCTCTTAAAATCGTTCAATACTGTTTATGCATCAGTGACTAAATGATCAACTTCACATAATTTCTCGTAGTATTATGAAAATAATCCTTTTTAAACTGTTATTAAATTAGATTAAATCAGAAAGCGATCAAAGAACGATCCCTTTCCATTCGCCCAAGCTGTCAATCAAACAGCACAGCGCGAGTCGCGAGAGCTTATCTGGACACTTACCAAACGAAATAATGACACTGTTACACTACACAACGAAGCTCTTACTGTGTATTCACATCGTGTTTGCATTGTGATTTGGTGTAAGCATTTGTGAGAGTGCAAAAATTGCGTTGCAATGATAAGATCTTTATTCACGCGATCAACAGACTGTCTGTCATCTGCTCAGTCAAAGCTCATCATGCTGCAACCTTTCATGTGATGGAATAGATTTAAATATAATGCTTTAAACGATACTTTTCACGATTTGTTAATCTCGATAGCTGTAATAGTAAAAACGTAGTAACAGTTTTCGAGAGAGTTCATGTAATACTAGCTATTTCATATGCAAGCATGTCAGCCAATCACAGCAGTGGGCGATTGCACTGCAGTCTCACAGCAGACACGCCCCTTAAAACGGAGCGTTCAAATCTGAGCCTGAAATCAGGCTTGGAAAAATGGCTTTTATTTATAAATTATGACAATTTTTGATGTAAAAATCATACTAACATTATAAGGGCACCCCAGGAAACATTATAAAATAATAAAACAATCCAGTTCATGACCCCTTTAAGGAGAAAATACTCAGCAATGGTGTTGACTTATGAATTTGCACATGGTTTGTCTTAAAGCATATCAAAAACACCACATAGACATATAAACAACATTAAACATGTGATTTTCACCACAGGGGAACTTTAATAGAACCTATTTTATTGTAACGTTATACACCTTTACACCTTATACACCTTCAAGAACCTCAAAATAAACATTTCAGCATACAAGTCCATTTAGGTAGATATGATCATTAAATACCTCTTTTAAAGTGTGTGAATTACTAAGTTTGATGTGCAACAGGCTACGCAGCAGGAGAAACACATGCTGCAGCGACGTCTGGAGGTGCGGGACCTCGAGGCAAGTCAGCGGGAAGCAGAACTACAGGCTGACATCACATCCTTGCGTGCGCAGCTGGAACAAAAACACGTTCAGAGTCGTGACCGGCGACGCGAGGAGAGCGAGCAGCTCACTCAGCTGTCCAACCACAACCAAAAACTTGTGGAACAGCTGGCAGAGGTGACCAATCCGAAGCTTTAATTCCCTATTTTCCTGGTTTAAAGATCTTCTCGCAAATCTTTTCAGAGGCATTCAGCTATAGTGGGTAAATGTGTCTAGTGACGTAGAAACACTGATACAGTTAAATGCAGGGCTGGAATGTAGATTAGTAGGTTTAGCTATATGTCATGTTGTTAACCCTTTCCATCCTCTATCATTCTTCCAGGCGGTGACTTTAGAGCATACTTTGCGCACAGAGCTTCGTGCTTTGAGAGAAGAAATGGAGGATTCAAGTTTCAACAAATCTATAAGCTCTGCTAGACTGGACAGCCTGCAAGCAGAGGTAAAGATATGTATAGACACAAAAGTTGAATTAATCGGCTGATATTTTGATATTATCAACTTTGATTTATGGCAAAATAATCAAAGACAGTATGTTGATTCACTGTTTTTGTCTATTATTTTTCACTGATCTTGTACCATAGAACAGGGTCCTGAAAGAGCGATGTATTCGTATTGATGAACGATTGAATTCAACTCAAGAAGACAATGACCGGCTGAGATCTGAGAGGGATGGATTGAGAGAGAGGGTGATTGAGCTACAGACCAGCCTGAAAGATCAAAAAACTGAGGTGAGGAGGATGTACCTGATGATGACAGGAGAGTAAAGAGCAGAAGAAGAGAGGGAATCTCTGTGTAATTGACATATAAATGACACATATAATCATAATTTACACCCTACATTCAACATAAGATCTAAAATATAGCATTTTGTGAAACTGCACCAGGTCCTTATCTACATACACCCACTACCAGTACTTTTGGGAAGTACATTTCACGAGTCTTCCAAAAAGAATGAAGCACAAGTAAAACATCTAGTTTAATATGATGAAATATCAGCCATGTATATTCACTGACGTTCAAAAATTTGGGATCAGTATGATTTTTAAAAAAAAGAAAGAAATTTGGGTAACACTTTACAATAACGTCTCATTTGTTAAGTAATGGATAATGTACTTGATCAGTGTCTTGCATCACTCTGAAGGGGTTTATTCTGAAATAACTCGCCACATAAATAAATAATTAGACACGAAATATTGACATGAGTTGAAATATTTTATTAGATCTTAAAATGCAAAGCTTCTGCGGAGAAAGCAGCAAGTTCAAACTAGAAGGACATTTAAGGGATACGGTACAGTCATACCACTTATTACACGACATTTTTCCACATAAATAATTATGAGGATAAGAGATAATGATTTGAGATAAAACTGTTTTAAAATCGCACCTGTTTGTTATCTTAAAATACATAACTGTACAAGCAATCGTTGCAAAATTGCAGCAGCTGCGTTTGTGTGAAACTAGAGAGCAGGTCCTCGATACACAGATGGCATGATTAAATAATTGTTCACAAAATAATATTGATTTGAATTTAAATATTTTATTAGCTCACCAAACGCAAAACTTCCTAGAAGAAAAAAACGTTCCTAGCAAGCGTATAACGCTGACGTCAGTTACCCGGATGAGCCTGTGTTATCAGTTTTTACCATAGACTGTAAAAAGGGTTTTACCGGTTTACCGGGGAATAAAATACCACTGGAAGGTGCGATTGAACAATCAGAATCAAGTATTCCACAGAGACGTGTAATAACATTAGTCAATGCAATAACTAACATGAACTAACAATGAACAATATATTCTTACAACATTTCTTTGTTAATGGTAGTTAATAAAAATGTTCATGTTCATGTTAGTTCACAGACTAGTGCATTAAATAATGTTAAGATACAACTTTTGATCTTAATGTATTAGTAAAGGTTGAAATTAACATTTACTCAGAATAATAATTGCTTTAAAAGTATTGTTCACTCTTAGTTAATGTTAATTTAATGTAGGTAACTAATGTTAACAAATGAAACCTTATTATAAAGCTTTTTAATACATTAGATAGATTAGATTGCTTTCTATTCATCCAAAAATCATGAAAAATATTAAGCAGCACAACTGCCAAATGTTAATAATAATAATAATAAAAAAATAACCAAATAACCCAATAAAATTCATGGTAAAATATCACAAAACAAAAAAAACTAATAAAAATAAATTAAAAAAAGTATACATTTTAAAACATTTTAACCAATCACGTCTAAAATAAAAAAACTAAGATTAAAAACTAAGATTAAAAACTAGAAAATGGATGTATCTCCTAAAATGTGTAATGTTTTATTTTGCACCTTATTTTTGCATCCCTGCTCAGCACAAGACATTTTCAAAAAACATAAAAAAAAAAAAAACTTATTCCAACCCCAAACTTTTGAACCATAGTGTATTTTACTTGCAGAAGTTTTTATTTAGTCTGAATATATGGACATTTTTAAATAGATGTCAATGGAAAAAGATGTTGCAGCAAGGGCTAACTGGACTATGCTAACCAGCCAAACCTTGACCCTTTAACCTTGACAATTATTGGGATGGAAAAAAACCTGCTGGTCAGGTTTTTCTGGTCAGAGTCCATCCACCCTTAGAGAGTTTCAGCCTGGCTGTCTCTGGCTCTTTCACAGCTGGAACAGGAGCACAGCACAGTGTTTCAGCTGCGAACGGTCAACCGTACCCTACAGCAAAGGGTTCAAGCCTTGGGAGAAGAGGCCAGTCTGGGGGAGGCTACCTGCTTCCCTTTGTCACTTCAGAGTGAGATCCAACAGTGCCAGGTAGCTCTCAACCCCTGCTTAGTGAAAAGATAGGTGTGCATGCTTCAACTTAGCTTGTAGCAAATGTTTAGAGCACAGTTATGTGAATTGACTGGGTTTTAATCATGTAAGTGCTTATTTCTCTCTTGACCCAGCTCTCTTTTTAGATTAGGCTGACCATTTTCTATTTCTGCTGACTGATTGTGATTTTTATCTCCAACAGGCTAAAGAAAGCATTTTAGCCCATTCAGCCATTCTGCAAGAAAAAGAAGAAGAGATTCATAGGTTACAGACAGAGGTTAGCTACAATGACATTTACATTTATGCATTTAGCAGACGCTTTTATCCAAAGCGACTTATAAAAGAGGACATCAATGCATGCTTATAGACTGAGTTTTCATCTAAGGTGATATGTGATGTTTTGTTCTTTCATCAGCTACAGTCCAGAGAAACTGAATTAGAAGGGCTGAGGGAGGAGGTAAAGCCGTATCGTAACAGTACTGGTAAACCTACTTATAGGTGAGAACTGGATCAAAGTGCTTTTTAATCTATATCTATATGGTTTCGTCCTCTGTATGCCACTCCAGAGATAAAGTGATAAGCTAATGATCTGTTATGAATGGGGTACATTTTTGATAATAGTCTGTGGTCAGCTAGAAACAGACTCAAAGTTTTCCTTCCCTCTCACCCATTAGTGCCTTGGAAGAGGAGATAATTTTGGCCCGACAAGAACGTGATGCACTCAACCAGCAGCTTCTGAACACCATCAGACACAAGGTGGCACTGTCACAGGAAGTTGAGTCTTGGCAGGTCGGTAACAGGCAATTGATTTCTAATTTGGTTTTGATATGTCTACTGGATATTGTTAGTAAAGAGTTACACCCTTGAAACCACCCAGAACATTTAGAAAATGTATATCTACTATGCACTGCACAGAGAGCCGTCCTTGACATTTTTTCTCGAATGCAGACACATTCGTCTGTGTTCAATGCATTTGTTTGGAGTTCCTCAGGGGTTAGTATTAGGACCCTTTTAGTTCCTGAAATACCAAGGACACTCAAACACTGTATTATTGTAAATCAGTGGTTTTCAATCCTGGTCCCACCGCTCTGCGCATTTTGTATGTTCCTTCCTTCCTTATTTAACACACCTGATTCAGATCATGAGCTCATCAAAAAAACTTCATCAACTGAACTGAAGTGAGTCAGGTAAGAGAAACATATAAAATATGCAGAGTGGTGGGTCCCCAGGACCAGGATTAAAAACCACTGTTGTAAAATAATAGTTTACCTTTGCTATGCATTGCATGTATTTATTAATTATTTATTATACTGTACAGTCTGTAAAATGTAGTTTTGCTCTGTTCCAGGAGGACATGCGTATGGTGATCTATCATCAGGTTGAACTCCAACAACAAGAGAAGGAAAAGGAAAACAAAAAGGAACAGACAGGCTTTCAAAGAGGCACGCGCAGCACCAAGTCACTGCGTGTACGTGGGGAAGATGGGAGGAAAGGGTTTTTCTCTACTCTGTTTGGGGGAGACTGACTGGAGGACAAAAAAAATTGGAAAGAGAGATGGAAAAAGAAGGGAACAGAAGACATTAATGAGATATTTCTCACTTTTGTCTACAAATGGCAATTGGTAAATCATCTTTAAAATCACCCAAATGTGTAAATAGAAAGAAATCAATTATATTTACTCCGAAGTAGCACTATTGCATATTTATGTTTTCAATATTTATTTGCAACTTCATAAACAAAAATAAATGTATAGCATTTATCAGTGTTTTTCTTGACTCTTTTATATGAGGGGTTAATTATTCTTCAACCATAAAATAAATGGCCTCCTTAGCACCATTAAAGGCAGCGTTCAGTAAGGATTATGCAGCATTACAGTCAGTATTATTTCATGTAAACAAAACTTTCACACTCTCAAACTGTCAAATTTTTGCATAATGCAAATTATGCATAATGACCAATGATAATAATACCTTTTACATAAACACATTCACATACTTATAGAAGGAGATGACATGAAAAAAAACTGGCACAATAACATTGAATGGTTATCTTTTGTGTTAGTGTACCAGAAGCCGATATCAATTTTCAATTTACAAACATTACTTTTACAAATACTGTGAAAAATTCAGTGACATTTTTGTTTGAACAAAGAATCTTACATCAGAAGGTATAGCCCAAACACAAATCTGATCTCAGTATTATCGAGTCGAGACATAAGAAACTAAGAATGCCATAGAACTACACCATTTTTAAGAGCTTGTGAGGATGTTTTAAAAAATAATGAAATTAAAAGTTTCGGCAACACTTTACAATAAGGTCTTATTACCTAACGTCAGTTAATGCGTTAACTAACATTAACTAAGCAATACATTTGTTAGTATTTCTTAATCTTTGTAAACGTTAGTTAATAAAAATACAACTGTTCATTGTTCGGTTATTTTAGCTCAGGTCCATTAAATAATGTTAACAGATACAACTTTTGATTTTACAAATGTATTAGTAAATATTACAATTATTTTGAACTAAGATTAATAATTGCTTTAGAAGTGTTTTTCATTGTTAGTTCATGTAAGCCAATGTAGTTAACTATGAAACCTTGTTGTAAAGTGTTACCAAAGTTTCTTATTTCCCAGTTAACTTTGGTTATTTAAATCAAATCAATATTTGGTGTGACCACCAACTTTGTTTCTAGTAATTTAGATTTTGGAGAAGATTGGAATTAAAAGACCTTATATACCCAGTTTCACAGACTAGGCTTAAACTAGTCCCAGCCTAAAATGCATGTTTGAGCTGTTTTGACTGAAAGGTACTTCTGCTGACAAATCGTAAAATTTGTCTCAAGAAGCAAAATTATGTTTTACTCAACATCAGTAATTTTTTTAACTATTTTTGTTAATTTTTAACAAAATATTTAATTTTTGTTTAACTTACTTAAAGGTTGTTTCAGCGATTTCAGGCCCAAACATAAATGATCACATACATCTAATCTTTCCTAACGATCCGCTAGCTCCCCGCCCCATAAGCATGCCGTCAAAAAAACGCATCTCTGTAGGCAGCCTAGGCTCTGAGATCTGCACACAAAAACAGTTGGTTTCACCAACCACTCAAAACCAAAATATATAGTGTTCCAACCAATCACCGACAGGGGTGGGTGTTGTGAGGTTTTGCGCTTGTGCACGGCTGCCTATGACGGCATATGCCTATGCCTATGCCATAGTTAGCAGATCGTTAGGAAAGATTAGATGAATGTGATCATTTATGTTTGGGCCTGAAATCGCTGATACAACCTTTAAATGTCCTAATCCTGGCTTAATCTAAGCCCTGTCTGTGAAACCAGGCCTCAATGTCCTAATCCTGGCTTAATCTAAGCCTTGTCTGTAAAAACCAGGCCATAGTGTTTCAAAGGTCTAAGACCACATTCAAATACAATATTTGTCCATTTAAAAGCTGGAACAAAAACATTTTCACCGTAGTGGTCTCAAACTTCTGAAAGCCACTTTGTGTAAATATATACACACACACAATAATTTTTAATTATGGTATGCGTTTTGTATGATTTTCAACACAGAATACACAATAGATATACTTGTCCAATGGTTCAGGTCAATCAGGTATTGCACTGCATCATAAATTGCTTCATGTAGCACCTGGAGTCCGTCAACAATGTGTTTGCAGACGGCAATTTATTAACAAAATGGTTAGTCACGTAACGAGTTGCATCACTGTGACGTGCTGCAGAATGTGCAGCTCCATCTATTTCTAAAGTAGGCATGCTTTCCTTAGTCCAAAATCTGTTCAACATCACCCACTCTTTAAAATAAATGTTCCAAAAGGGGATTTTTGCAGTGGTGCCACAGAATGGTAATGTAGTACCTCAACTCAAAGCTGGGCAATAAGCGACAAAGTGGCCATTAACCAGCAAGGGCCAAATGTCAAATATTCCTTCTACTCTACCATACAGAATTTAGCTTAAGCGTCTAAACACGTCTTCATGTACAGAGCATGATATATGGAAGTTCCAAGAGCTCCTGATGCAGAAGAGAGTTCTGAACTCTGAACTGCCATTGAGAGAAAAGGGAATGTTAACGCATAGTTCTCTCCAGGTATAACAGACCCCAGATTTAGTTTCTATGCCAGTGTCAGCTCAAGTGTTATTCCCTGATGTTCTGAATATGCCGTCACCAAGTTTTGCATGTCTACTTGGGTTGCTCAGGTGGAAGGAGGATACTTTTTTGCTTGAATTTGGTTGCAGACTTCACCTGGGAAGTAGGGTTAAAATATCCTCTGAGGGCCATCACATACTCCGTGGAGATTTGGAAGTCTTTTCATTATTCCAAAGGTCACCTCCAGTTCATTAATTATTTATATCATGCCTTGGTTCGTACTCGTTGACTTTCTCCTCCTCCTCCTCCTCCTCCTCCTCCTCCTCCTCCTCCTCCTCCTCCTTCTCCTTCTCCTCCTCTTCAGCAGGCACTTCAGTTTCACAATCACTGTCAGAAGAACAGGGAGTTTCCGCTGCACAATATATATCCATCTTGGAGTTCACAAAAGTGTTCACAGTAGTTGCTTGTAGAAATTTGGATGATTCTGAAGTACAATTACATAAAGATGCAGGGGTAACTGGATGCATATCATCATCATCATCATCCTTCTTAGATTTTTCACTTTCTTCACTAAGTTCCAAACAAGTAGCTTTTGTGTAACACTGATTTGACGTCTCAGCCTCCTCAGCTGGCTCTAGGAGGTTTTCCCTCTGATGGTAGAACTGAGCGCCTCTGGAATCCTCCTCTGGGACAGGAACACCGTCCTCTTCGTCCGTTAGTGGGTTTTTACAGGTCTGTATCATTTTTGGGAATTCCTCAGGGATTAGTTTAAGGACACAATCATTTCCTGGAAAAATGATCTGTAAAGGACATATAAACACTCTTATTGTAAATGATAATTATCCTCTACCATGCATTGGATTTATTTATTATACACATTGTTTGTTCATGTAAGTTTAGTTAACTTAATGTTAACTAATAGAACCTTATTAGAGTTACAGTTTATTCATAAATATTCATCATATATAGTGTCCCCAAAAAGTATTTCGAATCTTAAGGTGTGGTCACAAAATTTTGGACAAATTTCATGGGCAAAAAAGTTCATTTCCATTTCCATGTCTATTGTCAATAGCAATGTATGAAGCATATCTTACAAAGAAGTCACTTTCACTTGTCACTTATTGGGTTCCCCGGAAACATTTCCGTTGTGTTCTGTCCTATTTGCAGCGCGTTTTTGTATTTGGTTGTGTTGTGAACTTTTGCAGCGCGTTTCTGTATTTGGTTGTGTTGTGAACTTTTGCAGCGCGTTTCTGTATTTGGTTGTGTTGTGAACTTTTGCAGAGCATTTCTGTATTTGGTTGTGTTGTGAGTATTTGGAGCACACGTGTGTTGTGAAACTGATGAAGATGTTTTCTTAATTTGCGGGTGTTTTTTCTATTTGCATGTGTTTTCTTCAGTTGCAGCGCGTTGAGCTCTCTCGGCCACCGTAGAATTAACTGTTTAAATACTTTTGGGGCCAATATATTCATTAGAAATGTGCATATATATAAATATTAAACATGTTTGAAGGTGCATGTTCAAAAAACTCAATCAAATAATGTTAAGTGAATTACTTTCATATAACTAATGATCAATGCAGCTTAAATTCTCAAGTCAAAATAATACATATACGAAGTTTAAGGAGCTTCAGAATTATTCCAATACATACCAAGGCATCTGGAATGCTGCGTTTCCTGATTATAAGCCTTGTGTTGTAAAAACAACCAAAAATCACAACAATCCCAGTTGAAAAGGTAATCAGCAGAATGGCCGCAATGCACACCATTAGCACAGAGCTTCTAGAAGAATCTTTAAAAACATAAAAGACACATTAGCATATATACAGCAGAAATATGCATACATAACACCAAGGTTGCATTTATTTGATCAAAAATAGTATTGTTAAATATTATTACAAATTAAAATAACTCTTTTCTATTTTAACATATTTTGTAAATAAATGTAATTTATTTCTGTAATAGCAAAGATGTATAATTTATATTCAGCAGCCATTTATTTGGTCTTCAGTGTCAAACGATTCTTTAGAAATCATTCTAATATGCTGATTTGCTGCTCAAGAAACATTTCTTATTTTTGTTGAAAACTGTTTTTGCAGCTTCATATTTTTGTGGAAAGCATGATAAAAAAAATTCAGTATTCTTTGATGAATAGAAAGTTGAAAAGAACAGCATTTATTTGAAATAGAAATATTTTGTAACATTATACCTTCACTGTCGCTTTTGATCAATTTAATGCATCCTTGCTGAATAAAAGTATTAATTTCTATCTAAAACAAATCTTACACTGTTAACAATTAAATGATCAATACGTGATGACAACATATGCTTTTTCATTGCTTTAACTCATCATAATAAGTTAAGCAATTAACTTTTTTTATAAGTTCTACAATATTCAAAAATGTTTAAGTAAAAAAATCTAACTTACGTTTTGTATGACAAATTCAGTTTTTAAAGTTTATTCAACTATTTAACATGAAAAAAGTTGAGAAAAGTTGAGATAACTCAAACACGTAAGTTGAGAAAACTCAAAAATGTCCTGCAGCTGGTTGCCTTAAACTTTTTTTTTTTACAGTGTAGTTTAATGTAATTTAAGTTGAAATTACTTATACATCAGAGTTGATTGTACGTACAAATTTAAGGCAGCACCTTTTTTTTTTTACCAACCCCAGTAAATAAAAATGATCTTATGCTGTATTTGTAAAAAGAAATATATATAAAAATATATCCACTACCTGATAGAAAGATACATTTGGTGGTGTTGAAGTTGTTGTTCTTTGAGGCGGATTGATGACTGGCAGAAACACTAACACAGTAGTTCTTGCCAGATGGCACATCATCGAAAATGTAAGGAGATTTTGAGGTTGATATCGGACCTACACACTTACCAAAAAAATAAAAATAATAAGGAAATATGGACTCATTTCAATTAAGTAATGCATTCTAAATTGCGAACATTCTGAAATTTCATTATAATAAGCGGTGATGGTACATTGAAACAAATATTCTAGCTGATTACCTTTGATTCCCCTGTGGGACTTTTCCCGCAAAGGTATAGCAGGAATTCCAATGGTCTGATCCCTGGTTTTGATTCCAGCCAATGACTAAAAGTAATATTAATGGACTTTTGGTCAGCTGAGATAGTTAAATTCGGAGAACTCAGACGAGCTACAGAAAGATCCAACAGAGAGTCAAGCACAATCACTTCAGAAGAGCATTATTTGAACTTTTTTGACAAAAACAATTTATGACATTCGTTTTAAAAGCAACTTATAATATAATTGAACTTACTGTCTCCATATGGCTGGAAAGACTTCGATGCTGTACTCCATTTGGAGCTCGTATTTCTAAATGTGGTCTTGACCCTCACAAAATAATTCCAAAAGAGCTCATCAGGTTGCGGGTCAAAGGTCAGCTCGCATTTCAGTACGGTAATATTAGTGCAGTGTGGAGACTGAATCCACTTTCCTGTTGACCTGCTTGAAAAACACCTTCATGAGTACAATAAAGCATTATCAAAAATCGGTAGCACTTTATTTTACAGTCCTGTTCCCCATGTACATACGATTTACTTATTACAGTAATTACAATAACTGGGTAATAACTAAGTACTAAACCTGAACCTACTCCTAAACTTAACCTTAACCCCTGTACTTACCTTATATTACCCAGTATTTTCTAAGTTTTCTAAGTACACTATAAGTACACATACTGTAAAACAACAAAAAAAAGGTTACATTTTATTTTAAGGTGTCATTGTTACAGTGTAATTATATATTAAGTACTGAGTAATATTAAACAACTACATGTACACTGTAAAAAATTAAACCGTGATTTTTACGGTAAAAAACCGGCAGCTGTGGTTGCCAGAACTTTTACCGTCAAAAATACGGTAGCAACGTTATTGGTTTTACAGACTTAACTTAAAATTTACAGTAATATACCGTATTTTATTATCTGATATAATGTGAATTTACCATCCTATTAACTATTAATATCTGTTTTATACCATTGTAATACACTCATAACCACCAATCACAGCAGTGATGAGAGTCACATGATCAATCAAAGCTCATCACAAGCAGCTCTTCCACAAGAAAGTTAATACTAATTTATAAAAGCTGCATAGTGTCATTCACACAAACATTAAACACCATCATGGTAACACATGAAATTTAAAAAATGCAATAAACATTAATTTACCAATATTAAATGTAACATAAAACCCTAATGTACATAACTGATTAGAAAAATTGAAAAAAAAAAAACTATGAAGAAACAGTTATTTCAACAAAAATACATCAAATGTGAAGTGTCACACAGGGAATTGTGGGAATGCCAATTTACGGTTTTTCACTGTAAATTATACAATGAGTTGTTCTTTTTCACTTTCAAAATCTGTAAATTTAACGGTATTTTACAGCAAAATTACATTAAATGTACCGTTAGATCTATCACAGTTATTTACCGTATATAGTACGGAAACTTTCTGTTAACCAATTAACAGTTTTTTACTGTAGCATTTTTACAGTCTTTTACCGTTAAAATTACGATAATTTTTTACAGTGTACTTACTATAGGGGATTTGGTTGAGGGTTAGTTGCATGCAATTATGCATTATTTACTGTTATTACTATGGTGTAACATATGTAACAAGGACACTGTAAAATAAAGTGTTACAAAAAAAAAAAAAAAGCAACCCAAAAATCTATTTGACAATAGGTTGAAAAGCATTTATCTGAAAATAGATTAAAAGAGTAAAAGTCAGTTATGAAAGGTATGTACATTTTTTGTGCATTTATAAACTCCAAGGTGTATTTGGTGCCAGGAGGGTTTCCTTGTCCAGGAAGCCATTCAGCTGTAGCCTTAAAATCCAATAATCCTACAGTTAGGTTCTCTGGAGGAAAAAGCATTGCTGTAAATAAGAGGGGGAAAAAAAGGAATTGTAGCATTACAAAACATACAAATGGATGCCTATACAAGGCAACATGTATCGACAATTCCAGGGTGCGTGCAACAAAATATATTTCTATATTTATATTGTGAGATTAAGAAGGGAGGTTACCATTTGCGACTTTCAAGTCACAATTCAGATGCATAAAAAATGTATGCTACCTTTAGATGGCACCAGACATATCTGGAGCAATGTGAACATGCAGGCCAGGAAGCAGGTCATTGTGTCATTAAATCATGTTTAAAAAGGGCTGAAAGTTTATCCTCAACCTTCCCTGCAAAAACATTATACAGTACAAGACATTACAACTGATCACTGATATATAAGGTCTCATTTGTTAATGTATTAACAAACACAAACTAACAATGAGCAATACATTTGTTACAGTATTTATTAATCTTTGTTAATGTTAGTTAAAAAGACAGCCGATCATTGTTTGTTCATGTTAGTCCACATTGCGCATTATTTAAGTAGTTATATTAACTAATGAAACCTTATTATAAAGTTTTACCATATTTAACATGAGGTTATACAACATTACATAAATAGAAAAATGCAAATTGGCATGATTAGTCAAGTGCTATCCATATTTGACTTAAAGGGCCAGAACAACTTTATTTAATTTTTTAGATATTACAATAACAACAGGAGGAATATAATAATACTAAAAACAATATGTGTTCAGTAAAAGCCTCAGTTACTAATTAAAGACAATAAGAGTCATACTCACCACATTTGATTAATCTCTGTTTCTATAAATAAAACACCAGCCGCAAAGACAGCAGATCCATCTTAAGCTCCCGCAGAGATTGGGTTTAAACAAATGATCAAAACCAAATACAACTGCTATGAAAGTGTCACTCTTTCACTACAGGAAATCTCTTGAGTGTATGTCACGTTTATGATATGCCTCCAAGAAATTTTAAAAAGACAAGACGTTTCTCTGTCGAAACATTATACAACACTCAAAATGGTAGAACTATCTTCAGGTTTAAATTAAACCGACCGCATAGGAAACAAGTCCAGACCTCTCTACAGATCTAAAGGTGTATTTTGGACTTAAGCCCCTCCCCTGTTACCTGGAACATGCAAACAGGTTGTTCCAGTCTCCAGTGTGGAATCTCACCTGTCTTCTTCATCAATCTCCACCCAGCATGCTTCTGTTACAATCACAATAACAGTAATAAGTGATTCGAGTGCAAGTCCAATGTAAATAAAATAAAATAGTAATTAAACAAAAAATGTTGGGGGGTCTTATGCATTTGGATAACATGATTAGTAAAAAATGTTAATGGAATAGATTAACATTAAATTACAGATTCATAAAACTCTTAATAAAAAGGAACAGCAGTCAATAACAAATAAATAAAAATAAAGGGTACTTATTTGATCCTTAGAATATTCAAATTATTTAAATATTCTAATTTGCCATAGCCAGGAACTTCTTATTACTACTTATTTCTATGTTTATTGGACAGTATCTCACAAAAGTGAGTACACCCCTCACATTTTAGCAAACATTTTAGTATATCTTCTAAAGGGACAATACTATAATACTTTATCCTCTACAGTAAAAGACCTGGGTGTTATACTAGATTGCAACCTGTCTTTTGAAAATCATATTTCATATGTTACAAAAACAGCCTTTTTCCACCTTAGAAACATTGCTAAGCTACGTAATATGCTATCAGTTTCTGATGCAGAAAAGTTAGTTCATGCATTCATGACCTCGAGACTAGATTACTGTAATGCTTTATTAGCTGGTTGTCCTGCATCCTCAATTAACAAGCTACAGTTAGTCCAGAATGCCGCCGCTAGAGTTCTTACTAGATCAAGAAAATATGATCATATAACACCGATTTTAACATCACTGCATTGGTTACCTATAAAGTCCCGTATTAATTACAAGGTATTGCTACTGACTTATAAAGCCCTAAACGGCCTAGCTCCAGTCTATTTAACGGATCTTCTATCGCCCTATAATCCATTGTGCTCTTTAAGATCATTAAATTCGAGGCTTTTGGTCATACCTAGGATATCCAGATCCACCAAAGGAGGGAGAGCATTTTCACATTTAGCTCCAAAACTCTGGAATAGCATTCCTGATACTGTTCGTTGCTCAGACTCGCTCTCCCAGTTTAAAACTAGATTAAAGTCACATCTCTTCAGCCAGGCATTCATATAATATTTTTAATCATACAGTTAAATCCTGTCTCTAGTTCATAAACGCCAGAGGAGGACTGGCCCCCGACTGAGCCTGGGTTCTCCCAAGGTTTTTTTCTCTCCATTAGGTCACCTGATGGAGTTTTAGGTCACCATTAGGTCACTTGATGGAGTTTTTCGGTTCCTTGCCACTGTTGCCTTTGGCTTGCTCAGTTGGGGATATTTTGGGGATATTTAATTTTATCAATCAATAAATTCCACTAGAAACAAACCTTGTTGTATTATTTTAATTTAATACTGTGAAGCTGCTTTGATACAATCTGTATTGTGAAAAGCGCTATACAAATATACTTGACTTGACTTGACTATAGAAATTAAACTTGGATATATTTTAGAGTAGTCACTGTGCTGCTTAAATAGCAGTATATATTACATGTCCTCTGAAAATAACTCAACATACAGCCATTATTGTCAAAATAGCTGGCAACAAAAGTGAGTACACCTTAAGTAATAATAGCTGTACATCGTTTAACCATGCAAAGTCACTATTCATCATTTTCATGTTTTCGTCTGCTTGACGGGACCATACAAATTTGTATGTATCTTGTAAAAAATGTTGTATCTTGTATTAGAGCAGTTCAAATTTGTGATGTCATTATGGAGGAGTGGAAGAGGATCCCAGCAATAACCTGTGCAGCTCTGGTGAACTCCATGGCCAGGAAGATTAAGGCAGTGCAAGATAACAATGGTGCTCACATTAAATATTGACACTTTGGACACAGTTTTGACATGTTCACTTAGGGTGTCCGCACCTTTGTTCACAGCTATTTTGACAATAATGGCTGTATGTTGAGTTATTTTTAGAGGACATGTATACTGATATACAAGCAGCACAGTGACTACTCTAAAATATATCCAAGTTTCATTTCTATAGTATTGTCCCTTGAGAAAATATACTCAAATGTTTGCTGAAATGCGAGGGGTGTACTCCATTTTGTGAGATACTGTATATTGTCATGATTCCTGTCTTGTGTTCCCCTTGTCTTGTGTGGACTTATTTCCTGTTCTGTGCCATGTTTTGTAGTCCTTTGTGTTTTTTCTTGTTGATTTGTTCCTGATTGTTCCCAGGTGTGTCTTGTTTGCAAATCTCCCATTGAGTTTATATATATATATATATATATACCCAAGTGTTTCTCATGTTCTTTGTCTGGTGTTGTCCTTAGTGAATGTTTTATGTGAGTTGGTTTCAGTTCTGTTCCCTGTTTGGATTTACTCTGGTTTTTGCCTGTCCCCTGTTGCCTGGTTTTGTTATTTTGTTAATAAACTGCCATACTGCACTTGGATCCTCCTCTTCCTTGTTTCTGAAACACTCTGCATTACATATATACATGCAAATACTTTATAATGCCATGAAGTGGAATAATTCCACCCAGGTAAATCAGGACAAACAAGATACATCCACATTTTACAGTGAGTTTTTACATTTTTCTGTTGCAGTAAAAAAAAAAAAAAAAAAGTAGTAATGTGCATACCTATGATCCACAAACATTCTGTTTCTTCTTTTCCACAATTTTCTGCAATATTACACAAGCAAAAGTGTAAACTGCATGTGTAAGTCTATTGTAAACTAATATCAGCACAGCTGTTATTTGTCCATATAGTCACGAGTGTGCTATTGTTTTTAGACAAGAGTTTGGAGATACTACAAAGTAACTAACATTTCTGGAAAAATTTGCCAGTTAGGTTGTATATTTTTGTCAGCCAACAGAATTTTCTCCAAAAGAAGCCAGTTTTAGGTGTTCTATTTTTTTAAATAAACCATGTACTCTTAAAATAAAGGTTCTTTATTGGAATTTAAGGTTCCATGAAGAACCTTTAACATCCATGGAACCTTTTCACTCCACAAAAGGTTCTGTGGATTATTAAAATAATCTTCACACTAAGAAAAAAATATTATTTTAAGAACGGTTCACTGATAGGTTCTTTGTAGAACCCAAAATGGCATCACTGTGAAACAAACCTCTTTAGAACCTTTATTTTTAAGAGTCATTCAAAAAAATACATTTGAAAATATATATATTTTTTAATTATATAATTAGAATTTAAAATCAAAATGACAGTAATTACGTCCTTGTCATATTTGCATACTGTATTGGTCTACTTTCTTCCATTTATTTGTGATCGGACTTCCGTCCATTTATTTGTGATTGGTCTTCTTTCTTCCATTTATTTCCAGGAACACTGAGATTTTGAAACGTCTTTTGTTGGGACTTTATTTCTTGGAAACACTTTATCATTATAATATGTAAGATACAACAAATTTGCATTCACCCATATAGTTACCCTTTAAGGAACCCACATGGTGATGACCATTACCATATCCTTTTTCAGTCACTATGTCAACTATCTCAATTTCTTTTGGATAATTTGACAAAATTTGTTTTAATATGATCACAATAAAACCTATATGAATAAAAAGCATATTTTGCAACACGTTTTGTAACTCTGTGTTTTTCGAAGGGAAAGATAACTGGAAAAGCATATCATGATTGGGAAGACTGAGGGTACAAGGTGCAGAGAAATGAAATGGATCGTATGCTGGAGAATCTCATCAGACTAGCACAAAACTGAATTATTTTTAATTCTGTAGTCTATCAAGTCACATGCATCCGAAATCTAATACTCCCCTACTATATAGTATGTGAAAAACAGTACCCCAAAAGAGGATTGAGAAACGGCCCACATTTGGAAGATGCTAAAATGATCTGTACTTTGTACCTGCCGAAATGACTGATTATCCATATGCCTATAAGTACAAGTGTTTCTTTATTCTAAGTTAGTTTGAGGCTGGATCCTCTAACTCATTTCTATGAACTTTGGAAGTGTGTCGAATTTTGTCTTCAGTAAACTTGAGCATATTGGTGTCTTTGTGGAGTCAAGGTGTGTTTTTTTCCCAACATTGGTGGAAAAGCGGGCAAGTTTGTTAGGCATCCCCTGGAAAGATGAATTGTTCAGATGAGCACAGATCCTAACAACTTCCTTTCTGTGAGATAAGTTTTTATCAATAAGAATGCATTCTTTTTTGTATTGTTTTTTTCATGTATTTTAGAGGTCTTCAATCCTGCTCCATGGGGACTCACTGTCCTGCAGAGTTTAGTTCCAACCTCAATAGCAGCTATTCAAGCTCTTCAGGGTTGCTTGTAAACGCACAGGCAGGCAGAGTCAAGTCAAGTCATCTTCATTTATATAGCGCTTTTAACAATGTAGATTGTTTCAAAGCAGCATTACAGAGATAAGCGTATAATTTAAAGTAACAGAGATTGTTTTGGCTTTATAGCGGTTCTTTAATAAAGTTATTTTCCAGCTAAAGTTAGTTTTGATTGATTCGCTTCCGTCGCAACGATCATTTGTTATAAATTAGAGGCCGCTAAGACGACACCATTCTCTTGAAGGGAGTGGATTGGAATCCACTGCTGCTTCAATGTATATGTAATGAGTGATTATAATCAAGGTATTAATCAATATTTTTCCTTCTAAATATCAAATGAGTTGAATGACTTCTCTGGAGATTTTTCTTTGTTATAGAAGTTACCAGTGTGATTACTGAAATGTTCTTTTCATGTATTGTTTTTAATGTCAGTATTTGATATTTGAATGTAGCAACAGTGCTTGCTCATTTATCCCGGCTTCCAGAAATTAAATAGGGACTGGTTTTGTGTTTGTGTTTGTCTTCAACGTGTTCAAACAAATAGGGGTCATTGAAGTCTATAGTTTAAGGGACCATTTGTAAGTTAAAGCCTATATTTTCCATTTAGACTAAAGTGTCCTATCCTGAGAGAAAGAACTTGTTATCTTGATGTTTTGAGAGGACTCTCCTGTTTATAGTTAGAGCCTGGCCAAATCCAACCTTGGAAAAGATGTGTGTCGGTGTGTGTGTTAGTCTTCTTGCTTACAGGTTAAGGAACCACTGGCATTGTTGGAGATTGACTGAGTTGTTGTTCTGGACATGCTGGCACCCAGCAACCCAAATCTGCGACCTGGAAGGTCACGACGTGCCTAACTTTAGTGTCAGCTGCATAATCTATGGAGATATGCTTCTGTCTATCTGTATATGTGTGGAAAATTACTATGTTTATCAATTTCTTAGCCAATCAGAATCATTCAACCTGTAAGCAATGACGTAGCTTAGGCCTTGGAAATGGTATAACTGCTGTGATCTTTGTAACTGTAAGTGGGGCGGCCTACAAACTCCTGTGTGAGTCTTGAAGCTGACTTCTGCTCATGAAACTGCAAACTATCTTCAGTAAAACTTTTCTTAATTTTTTTTATAATTCTGACTCCGGGTCTTCTTTCAAACATCTGGTCCTTGGGTCCTAAACTGTTAACCCCTAACACTCTCTACACAGACTTTAAACGCGAACCTGTGATAAACGCTGATGGCGTTCACATGCGCATTAAGAATTGGTTCTATAGTTATGTGCGTTTGAATATATGTGCGCAGGTTTGTAATTCTCTACAAACCAAGCCTAAACAAAGTACTGGTCTTTCCTTATCAATTTTGATACAGAATTTTATTTTGTCACTTCGGGGTAGGTACGCGAAACGAATTTTCCCGACAACGCTTTATCTGGAGTGGTAAAGGGATCCTCCATAGGGAGAGACTAGTTGGCACTTCAGCACTGCGTTGTCATCGGGTCCAGGCGAAGGTCCTTCGTCAGATCTGGATACGGCCTGGATCCGGCAGGCTGCGGGAAAACCTCGGGATAAACAAAGACACTAAAATTAGCGTAGATGCCATTCTTCTTATGATGTAACGAGTACATCAGGATTTATGGGAAGTGTTCCCGGTTCTCCCGGCTGACCTAATCTATGCAGCCTAACAGTGAATTATAGAAGTCTATAATGTATTATGTGAATGCTAGGTCAAAGAGATGTGTCTTTAATCTAGCTTTAGATTAAAGGTGTGCTGAAGCAGGTTGGAAATAAACTTTGCAGGACAGTGAGCCCTCAGCAGTATAGGTTGAAGACCTCTGTTTTAGGGACTGTTTACACAACACTGTTTAATGCATTTTGGGGGTTCATTTACATGACAAAGTTTTGGGGGCCTGAAAACGCAAGCTTTTAAAAATGGTTTTTAAAGTGCAAATTTTTGAATACGATACTGTTATCTTCCCCATGTAAACGACAAAAATGCAAATTTGTGAAAACTATTAAGTCATGCGCATGTGTATTACATGTTCAGTCTATAGGCGCATGTTTTTTACACAGTGACAACGCCAACTACTGGCCTGGCAGCATAACACAGTGTTTTTTAGACGTTTTCACGGATTTGTGTGAACGGGGATCATTACAACGTTGTTGTCTGGAATTATTTTTCCATTTTTAGTATATAGTTGTGTAAATGTACCCTTAGATCGTGCAGTTAACTTGCAATGATCTTGCACCTTTATTTTTTGTCATGTCTCTTCACAGTTTTTTCACATTTTGTGAATGCAATGTACAACACTTCTTTCATTAAAATGATCCTGTATCTGTGACTCATGGAACTGACCTGTGGTTTGACAGACTTTCTCGTGACCACTCAGTTTACAGAATTCCTCACAAAAATAATTAATACTGACAGAATACATTCTCTCAGTTCTTTATTTCCAGCAGTTTTTTACTATGATATTAAGATTTGACATCTGAAGCCAAGGTGTCTACAATACTTCTGACAATAGGCTACAGAAGTGACATTTATTTTAGCAAAAGTAAATGATGAGGGCATGGTAAAAGTCTCCAAGATCGTTTGAATGTGTCCTTCATATATCAAAAATTAAAAAGTTGAAATCTCTTAGTTTTAATAAAAATTAACCCCTACCAGAAGTAGACAAAGCACCCCAAACAGACCTACATTCATCACATTGCAGCTAAATTGCAAAGCTTGGTTGTCACTTCACCTTTTAGTGCTTAATCCTGTTCTGTACACACAGACACACACACACAGTTATTTATGGGAGTGACGACAAACAAAATTCAAGTAGTAACAGCTGCATTTACAAATTTGAATGCAGTGTGTGCACAGAACCAAACTGAATAACTATTTCTTTATGATGTATATAAACATGTATATCAGAGATGTGTCTATCTTCTCTGTGTGCACTGGAAAGAGGCAAGAGCCTTGACTCATTCGCACATTTTGACAAAGGTCTTTCCACACCAGCCTTGCGTCGAGGGTCTAAGAGATTGTGTTGCCAGATATTTCTATGAAAAAAAAAAAGCAAATGATCACATAATAAATTAAATTCAAACGCTGTTTTTTGAAAATAAAACCAAAGTATCACATCCGGCAACTGCCTTTATTTACTCTGTTTACATTATTAACGCCATAAAGCGCCACATTTTATGAGGCAAGCCCAAACAACGAGCCCAAAGACGCTTAGAAGTCGAGATGACAAGACTGCAAGAGAGCACACAGCAAAGCAGCCTTCTGAGCATAAACAAAACACCGCCATTTTGTTTATGGGGGTTTAGTTAAAATTGCCAGACATAATGGTGCATTCAAGTCGAGTCGGAAAGATTGTGGTATTCACAAGTTGAACGCACAAGAACACCATCATGAACGCAAGTTATAAATACTGGGAAGCTTGGGATTTTCTTTACGAGTTTCAGTGAGAAACGTGGCGTAATACAACGATATTAAGAGGTATTTAGCAGTGACATTGTCAGGCTTTTGTATTTACAACAAAATAAGCTAATTTCCTGCACAAAATATGATAGCATTATAATATGACAATATAATGTGTAAACATAAAGTTTACATTGCCTTCATAAATTGATTACATGAAATTTAAATTGATTAAATTAATTAAATTAATTAATTAAAAACGTTAAAAAGCGAAATACACCTGTTGCACATTTTTTGTTCTTCATTTTCTAGAAGTAGTGTTTCAAAACCTTGTGTAGTTAATTAAGAGAAGGTTAACCGCCATCTTAAACTCACCTGACATCGTAAACTCGACTTCTCAACTGGTAAATACGAACTTCCCAGGAGGACTTGAACGCACCATAACAAGCCTTTGGTATTTAATATTACTATAGTTAAAGGTGCTGAATGTATTTTTTTTTACTGTACTAAAGCATTAAAATACCATAATATGTTTGCAGATATTTAGGAAACATGCTAAATTCACATACTCGTTTCTCTGAAAAACAACGCTGAATGCTACAGCCAGTGTCTGCTTTTGTTTTGGTCTGTGTGATTACACCCACTGCCAATTTACCAAATAGTAATTTGACTCCACGGGTTGCCAGTTGGCAAAAAACACAACGTATTGCAGCCATTGAAGCCAGCAAACGAACTGGGTCAGAGATCGCAGATCTCTGCGGGGCAAACAACTCTCTCCAATCATTTTGAATTTGGACTGCAGTACCCATTTCAACCACTAGCTGTCAATATTACATACTGCACCTTTAAAAAAGCGAATACCAAACGGCTGCAAGATGCAAAAACGTTGCTATTGTTAAAGGTGCAATAAGCGATTACTGAGAAACGCTGTTGATCAAGAACAGAACAAACACACCCCGACCTAAAAAGAATCACACTCGTATCTTGATAGCTTCACCCCCAAATTCACAAACACGCTATGCAACACAGGCACCTCCCCCCTAATGAGTGTAAACTGATTGGCTACAAGTGTGTTTTGGAGCTCGGTCCGATCCACTTTCAACGGCGTTTCTCAGAAATCGCTTACTGCACCTTTAACACTGTCAATCATCGCAATTTTGGAAGTAAATGCCTTTTCATACCAGGTATGATAACTAATGATAGCTAAATAAGTGTATACACTCACAGACAATAATGTTCTGTTTATTATAAGCACAAGCTGCAGTTGTCATCTGTCGTTTTAAATCAGGGTTTCTCAAACTCGGTCCTAGAGGGCCGCTGTCCTGCAGAGTTTAGCTCCAACACTGATCAAACACACCTGAGCAAGCTAATCAATGTCTTCAGGATCACTAGAAACTCACAGCTAAGTGTGTTTGATCAGGGTTGGAGCTAAACTGTGCAGGACAGTGGCCCTTCAGGACCGAGTTTGAGAAACCCTGTTTTAAATGCTCAAGCTCTTTAAAGCTAAGCATTTTTTTAACATGATTCTCAAATGTTTTTTTATAGTTGATCAGCTGGAAAAATCATTCTGAAAGTGATTCCAATGATATCGCTCCTCTTTGTCATTTTTGTTATAGCAGTAGTGTGGAATATCACTATTCTCAAAGAATTATAAGAAATATTAAAACTTTACAGTTACAGATATCATCCTCCATGTGAACGGGCCTTACGTCATGTTAATTTAAGGGATATACTCCCGCATTTACATGCGGGTGACACTCCTGACACAATGTGGCCAATATGATGCAGGCCGGATTCACACGATGGCTCTTATGCTTCATACGAAAATGCACTACCACTCCACAGCTCTGACTCTAGTCTGATTTTAGTCAAATCAGAAAAAAAGTCCTGTAATAGCTCATGTATAATGCATCCTTGTGCAGTTCACATTGTCACTTTGTTTCCTTCCATTGTCATACTAGCTGTAGGGGAGTCCGTCCCCTAAGAAGATACGTAAAAGTTAGTTTAAGAAGGAGAGTAAATGGTGTTTTATTTGAATGGAAGTCAATTGAGGGGATAACATGAAAAAACGTTGGACCTCTTTGCTAATCTTCAGTATGTTTGGCTTGACACATTTATATTAGAGTCTAAACTATAACTGGAGTTTGCTACAAAAAATAGATCTTTAATAGAGAAGTCACAGGAAATTTTGCGACACTTGTTTACGTCACTGCATTTGCATGGTATTTGCCAACAGATGCTGAGGCTGCCACCTTGTTCTTAAATAAAGAAAATCTGTGAACATACCTCAGTTATTTACCTCAGGTTACTTAGGGGCATACATAAGACCAAAACAGCTAAACCTTTGAAACAGGATGGAACAAACATAGAGGGATTTGAGTTCCTGGTCTTTTTTAGCCCTCATTCCTGCTGGCCATGAACGGCATGATTGTCCAGTATGGCAAACAGGGCTTTGGTTGGATTTCCTGTTCTGTCCGTAGTCTGTGGTGGACCAGTGTCTTTGGGCAGACGTGAAGGTGGTTTTCTGGGGTCCCCAAAGTCTTAAGCGGTGCCTATATTGTGTTAGGATTCGTATCTAACCAACATTGACCCCAAGGCCGACCTGCAACTTGTCCGCTCTGTGGTTGACAAAGGCACCCATGATCAAGGTGGCAGGCAGAGGGTAGAGACGCTTTTCCAGAACCCCACCAATGATACAGCGGCTGTCCAACATTCCTAAAAAAAAATCAAAATGATTAACAAAATTATGAGTTACATGTTAATCATAAGTTTAATCATTTTGCATTTAAAATACTACTGACTCAACAATGGCTGCAAGTGTTATATTCTGCAATATATACATAGACTACCATTCAAAGTTTTTTTCTAAAGAAATTAATACTTTTTTAATGATTGATTTTAATTTCAAATCAATGCTTCAAATAAATGCTATTCAAAGAATAGAAAATAAATGTATTATGGTTTCACAAAAATATTAAGCAGCAAAACAGTTTTTGATAATGTTTCTTGAGCACTAAAACAGCATATTAGAATGATTTCTGAAGGATCATGTGACACTGATACTGCTAAGAAATCAGCTTTTTCATCACAGGAATAAATTACATTTTCAAATATATTCAAATAGAAACAGTTATTTTAAATTGCACAAACGTCTCTCAATTTTACTGTCTTTACTGTATTTTTCTGCAGTGTGAACTTTTTGTGTAATTCTCTGGATTTAACGGACGGGAGATGACAGGGTTTCCAACTGAAAGCAAGTATTTTGTGTCTGTAGATTTTGAATAGGATTTTTACTTCCTGAACCCTACGGTTGCCATCTAGAATGAGGAGTATGAAAAGCAAAACTCAAATTTGAGTAAGAGTCAATGTTTAAAACAGGTTTAAAAAGAGAAAGGGTTCACATTTTGTCAGAATTCAGACTGGACTGAAATTGGGTCTTTTATGATCGGTTTTGTGGCAAAAGGCTCAACTATGCTAAGATTCAATAAAACAGAGTGACAATTGAATTTTTTTTAAAGCCAGTTACCACACGCTTTGATATTTATATAGTGCACAGTCAGTATATTTGCCATTCTTACCTCTGAAGACCATTTTAGCTTCAGGAAGTTCCATTTGATAACCAAAAGAGAAGGTTGTCTCCTGGGTCCTAGTACTTGCCTCAAACTCCACTCCCACCTGAATCTGCAGAGATGAATTAACAGTCTGCAGCTTTACGAAACTATTGATGTGTCTTGTCACTGAAACAATAACATATCCATCAACACAACCATACCTGTTTGTTTGCCCTGTGGTAGTAGCTAGCATGTGCACCTCCTTTACCAGCATTCAGAGTTGCAACCCAATTTGGCCCTAAGGCACAACATGATATGACATTTGAGCTTTAAGTACCTTTGAGAAACAGAACATTGTACATACAAATAGGATGAGTTTTACTCAAGAAGTAACTGCTTAGGATTACTTACACTGGTGTATAACAAATGGATGACCATTGAACTAAAGCAGAAGACCAATCTAACCTGAGTACTGGCCTGCCAGCGTAAGTATGCCCCCTTCTTCTGCTCGACCTCGATGGTACACCAGTTCTCCCCCCAGTACCAGCTGCGGGGATACGCTTTGAAGAAAGTGTGCAACCATGATAACTGGCACAAAAAAGGCACAAACAGATAACAGCATTAACTAGAGTTTTAATTTTTTTTAAATGTGAGCAGGGCTGCCAATTCACACGCATTTAGCGTGAGACTAATGCAATTGTCGCTATGCAGAAGGTCGGTTATCTTGGCGTTTTGCAATATCCTTGCAGCACCAAAGTAGAATTAATATTAGGAAATTATTTCACAACTTTAATTATATACACCTCAGAAATATACTGAGGTCTGGGCCTCGGGGACCTCAATGGAGAGTATGGCCCTGGGTGTGACAGATCACTGTGGTGGCCTCAGTTTAAGCAGCATGCAAACCGATCATCTCTTCCTTTTTACAACTAGTTATAGCATGAAATAAACATGAATGGACTCCCGAAAATTTTATTGAGATTGGAATCGAGTCATGTGAACTTATGAAGATTGAATCGAGATTGGAATTAAATCGTGTGAAGATACGAAGATTGAATCCAGATTGGAATTGAATTGTGTGAGCATACGAAGTCCTGAAGATTGAATCAAGATTGGAATCAAATCGTGTGAACTCACCAAGACCTGAAGATTGAATCAAGATTGGAATCGAATCGTGTGAAGATACGAAGAGACGAAGGTTGAATCAAGATTGGAATCGAGTCGTGTGAACTCACCAAGACCTGAAGATTGAATCAAGATTGGAATCGAATCGTGTGAAGATACGAAGTCCTGAAGATTGAATCAAGATTGGAATCAAATCGTGCGAACTCACCAAGACCTGAAAATTGAATCAAGATTGGAATCGAATCGTGTGAAGATACGACGAGACGAAGATTGAATCAAGATTGTAATCGATTTGTATGAACATACAAAGACCCGAAGATTGAATCGAGATTGGAATTAAATCGTGTGAACACACGAAGACACAAGGATTTAATCCAGATTGGAATTGAATTGTGTGAGCACACGAAGACCAAAAGACTGAATCCAGATTGGAATAAAATCGTGTGAACATTCAAAGACCCGAAGGTTGAATCGAGATTGAAATCAAATCGTGTGAACGTACGAAGATCCGAAGATTGAATCCAGATTGGAATAAAATCGTGTGAACTCACCAAGACCTGAAGATTGAATCAAGATTGTAATCGAATCGTGTGAAGATACGAAGAGACGAAGATTGAATCAAGATTGTAATCGATTTGTATGAACATACAAAGACCCGAAGATTGAATCGAGATTGGAATTAAATCGTGTGAACACACGAAGACACGAGGATTTAATCCAGATTGGAATTGAATTGTGTGAGCACACGAAGACCAAAAGACTGAATCCAGATTGGAATCAAATCGTGTGAACATTCAAAGACCCGAAGGTTGAATCGAGATTGAAATCAAATCGTGTGAACGTACGAAGATCCGAAGATTGAATCCAGATTGGAACTGAATTGTGTGAGCACACGAAGCCCTGAAAATTGAATCAAGATTGGAATCAAATCGTGTGAACTCACCAAGACCTGAAGATTGAATCAAGATTGGAATCGAATCGTGTGAAGATACGAAGAGACGAAGATTGAATCAAGATTGTAATCGATTTGTATGAACATACAAAGACCCGAAGATTGAATTGAGATCGGAATTAAATCGTGTGAACACACGAAGACACGAGGATTGAATCCAGATTGGAATTGAATTGTGTGAGCACACGAAGACCAAAAGATTGAATCCAGATTGGAATAAAATCGCGTGAACATTCAAAGACCCGAAGGTTGAATCGAGATTGAAATCAAATCGTGTGAACGTACGAAGATCTGAAGATTGAATCGATAATAGAATCAAATCGTGTGAACACACAAATACCTGAAGATTGAATCGAGGTTCTAAGCTTGCTAAGGTTGCTAAGCTGTTCTGAGTGGTTTTAGTTAGTTGCTATGTCATTGTTAGGGTGTCTGAGGAGTTGTCAGAGTGTTGCTATTTAGCTGTTAAGGTGTTTTGAGTGCTTCAGTGTGGTGTTAAGGCCCCGATATACTTCAAGCGAAATCAAAGAACGAACTGATGTGACATTTCGAAAAGGCCAAATCAAAGTCTATTTGGAGTTCCTTTGGGAGTTCGAAACAGCATTTCAAAGCGAATTTTATGGAAAAGTTTGCTATGGCTGGTAAACAACTTCGTACTACCATTGGTCCGTGGCAATTATGTAATAGGTAGCTGTCCGCCTTCTTGCAGCGTATATTTACATATTCAACTAAAAGCAGCTCTCAGTAGTGTGGGTGGTGTCGGATGTTCGCTAACAGCATATCGCTGCTCATGTATTTCAAACTTTGATTTACTCTTAAGCAAAGAACGAAAAATAACTTCACCGTGAGTACATCGGGGCCTTTATGAACTGAACCAGTTTGACCTAAAATATTCACTTGAAGTACACCCTAAATGTTTAAGGTAATATTTCAATATTTTAACACATTCATATGTTCACAGTTCTTTTATGTCGGTTAATGGTCAGATGGCATGCAGGTAAACAAACAAAATAATCACTTTTAGTAAGTGTTATTATTTCAGCAGGTTCTATTTTAAAATGATTTATTCATTATAATCTTTAATTTTAATGATTTTTTCATTTTAATTAATTATTTGGTTTTCTTCAACTCACAAACCGCCTGCGGTTCTCTCCGGAAATCACAGATTTGTAAACCATGCCTTACATACTATTAAAGACAGACCCACTAATGACAAGAAACAACTGATAAAAAAGGTTTATTTTTTTTTTGTTTGTTTTTTTTTACAGAAGGTGACACTTATGGAGTTTAAAATGAATGCAGTGCTACTCAAAAATCTTTGCAAATAATAAATTTTTTTTTTTAAACAATTCAGTAAAATGACGTACAAGGGCAACCGCAGAAGAACCTGTTTTGCATGTTCTGCATTGTGTTGTTCTAACCAAAGCACATTCCTGTGACATATATAAATCAGTCTATCGTCTGTTGTACTGAGGAACACACGCGATCATACCTGATTCCCTGAGAATGTCAGGGTTGGCCAAAGTAATCGCTGCTGTGAAGTCACTGCCTCTATACTCCGTCTCAAACTGCCATGTGACAAATTGTGCCTGTTGAGTCTATATAAAAGAATATGAAGTCAGTCCACATTGTTAAAAAGTGTTTAATAAACTAGAGCAATATTACATACTGCTACTAACCTGAAATACTGCTTTAGCTCTTATTTTCTCACTCAGATGAAACAAAGAGTGTGCATTTAAGCTGCCAGAGGAGTCCATTTCCCCAATAAGCATAGGTGAGTCCTTTATACACAGAAGATCGTTGGATTGTAAATTCATCATATATTATCTAATGCATATATACCCAACACACTTCAGGCAATTAGTCCATTATTATTTAAACCTGTTTATGAAATGTGTTCAAACAAACCTAGTAACTTGTACTGCAGGTTTTTTATTTATTCAATCATTGCATAATATGCAGTATGAGTCATAAGCTAAAGATAACTAACTTTTAATGTTAAATAAGTTACCTAAATCAAAGCCTACTCTAATTTTGGTAAGAAAAGGCATTCAAGTTATCCAACAATGTCAAAAGTCAGCATCAGTCCATATTCATGTCTTTATGAAGTAGCGAATGTTCCCAGAACAAAACATTCCTATCAAGTAATCTTTGGCAGAATATTGACATACTTTTAAAAGGTATGCGTCTCTTGTTTTTAACCGCAAAAATGCATTCTGTGTGAAGGGCCATTAATTAATGAGCATAAGAAACTTACCGACCCCAAAATTTGGAATGGTATATAATGTATGTGAGTGTAAGCACCTTTAGAAGCACTAGGCCTATATAAAAATGAAGTTTCTTATTATTGACTTTATTACTATACTCCTAATTCAACAAAAATCACAAGTCCAATTTTTCCTGCTGAAAAGTGCTGAATTTCTCAGTGTTTAATATGTGACAGCATAGTTGCTTAACTAATATACACAACCTTGTAATGTCATTTGCAGGATAACCCAATCAAATTGTCATGCAGAAGAATAATAATACAACAAATATCGACACCCCTGTCCAAACATACTGTACCTCTTGCCAAGGATTTTTGATAAGGATGTTGTTAAATCCCCTAACCTCAGCTGTAATGCTACAGAAAACCACTTGAACAGGAACAGATGCAAGAAAAAAGAACTGAACATGATCCAGATCTGTCAGATTCTTACCGTTTCTTTGCTGTCAGTGTCTGACTGTAGGTGCTCAGCGTGAAAGCGATAACTGGACGGAGCAACAGCACTGAGGTGAAACGTGTGACTGACCTGAGGAGAGAAGAAACACAAATATTTAGTGCTACATTGTGTTGAAAACGTTCATTAAAATGAGTGAAACTGTCCTGAATAGTGTCATAATTGAACCACATGTATGAACAAACCTTGAAAAAACTGCTTAGGGTCTTATTTATCACCAGTTTTACACCTTCAATCTGCTGTGGAAATACATCTAGAAGCACAAGCAATTAAAATGACTTCTAATAGACCACTTTTTACTTAAAATGTATGTATTTTAACTGAATTTATGAAAAATGCATAAAAAAATCAACAGAGATAGAAAAGAGTATCAGACCTTTACAGTTGCGGTGCAGACCATCAAAGCTTCCCGGGTTAGGCAGCCGTCCATCTCTCCTATCCCACCGTGACAAGGGTCTATCTTGTGGAAATGGGAAGTTTTGGCGCCCTGGCCGGTTTGACAAGGCCAGCACACTGCCCATGGGAACCCAGAGCCAAATGAGAGGACCACACACTTTCAACCTGATCTTCTGAACTGTGAGAGACAAAATTATAATATTATAATAATAATTAATATTTAATAATACAAAACATTGGATCATGCATTCTTCATTCTCTAAGAAATTACACTATCGGCCACATTTCACAAAAAGGATATAAGAAAAGATAATGGGGGGGAGTAAATAATTTTCAACTCTGCAAGTACTCGAAGCAACATGATAATAACGAATGACCTGCACATTTGAGCTCGTCAATAATCATGCATTTTCTGCCATTACTTACGCTGAATAAATGTGGGTTGTGCCGTTACAGTATGCAAAAATGATATCCTGGAATCATACTGAAATATAGCTTTTACATGCAGTGACCGCTGGAAGAGAGTAAGGTGAAAGGATGCTGAGGGATGTAGAGACAACTCAACTACAGACTCTAGCGGCGGAACCAGCTGATCAGTGCAGTCATTTAAAGAGGAGCAGCTATGAAACACCTCCGTGCAGAAACATGCTGCTGTTCACTCTGCACACCGCTGAAAACAAGACATTTGAAGAATTAATGAAGCGTAATGCAAAGCTGTATTACTAGCATCATATCTTGTTGTGATATAATACAATGTATGCTCTTATAATAATAAACTTCACTTTAAATAACAGATTCTGACGTCACGGGGCACGTACATTGGGTTCTCCTGCGTGGTATGACCAGAGCCAGACATTCTCTGGTATGACTCATTTATGCGACTCGGTTCTTTTGAACAGTACATTTCAATGAATCGATTCAGTCGTTCTTTAACTTAATCACGTGGTCCCTCTTTTACTGTCTATGCGTGGTCCCTTGCGTGCCATGTTCCAATAAAGCCATCTGTAAGCGCATGTAGCACTTGTGTAGTGCGATACACCGAAAAGATCCGACTCAAAAGAACGATTCGTTTACGAATCGGACATCGCAACTGTCAACATGGCAGATGAAGCCACTAGAAAGGCAGTTTCTGATATACCGCTTTTAAAAACAAATTCAGGACCAAGAGACAAAGAACTATGGGTTCAGAGACTTCGAGAAGAATATTTAGCTCTCATAAAGGTGAGTTATTTTATTGTAGCGAAAGCATATTAGGGAGTTACGATGCTAGCTGTACGAAAGAATAACCATACGTGTCATTACGCTAAAAGTGTTCAGTCTTATTGACTTATACAGTTCATTATCATTTATGATTAACAGTTTGCATACAAACCATATATAAACTTCATGTTACAAAATATGTGCGCTTCATATAATAATTGCGTTGCCTTGCAGTATGTTGAAAATAACAAAGCAGCTGACAATGATTGGTTCCGTTTAGAGTCCAACAAAGAGGGCACAAGGTCAGTTTTATTACCATTTAACTAGTATCTTCTTTTTAGGAGCTATTATATTTTCATTAACATCTTGCTACCTTTTCTGTGTAGGTGGTTTGGAAAATGCTGGTATATTCACGAGCTTCTAAAATATGAATTTGACTTGGAGTTTGATGTAAGACATTTTGAACTCACTTACTGTACATTTAACTTAATTTCCTGAAAGATAACCTATTTAACTCCATCCCGATTTCCAGATTCCAGTTACATATCCTGCCACAGCTCCTGAAGTGGCCATTCCTGAACTGGATGGGAAGACAGCGAAGATGTACAGGTTCGCTTCATGTGTTTTATAGTTTTTTAATTTCATCACAATTATGTAATATTGTGTTAAAATGTACCTTTATTGTGAAATGATCTTTCAAAACCATCTTTTGTCACAGAGGTGGAAAAATCTGCCTAACAGACCACTTCAAGCCACTGTGGGCAAGAAATGTCCCAAAGTTTGGTCTGGCTCATCTAATGGCTTTGGGAGTAAGTAAGGTTACATGTCTAAAATGATATGTATTATGCCATTCATTTCCTAAACTAATGTGTTGCTTTGAAGTTATTGCATCTCATATTAATAACTAATCTCTGTTCTTTCCAAAGCTTGGACCATGGCTTGCTGTTGAGATTCCAGACCTCATTGCAAAAGGCATAATTGAACATAAAGAACAGCAAAACAGCTGAAAGTAGCTGTAGCATCCCTTGCATTTCATGTCTTAATGATGCAAACACAAATGAGGTTTTAACACGTTTTTTTCTTTTCTTTTTCAAAATCATGGCTACCTACCACCCTGTGGTTTCAAATGTTTGTTTGCAACCTCATAGCAACTGTGTATGTCACATTCACATTTGTACATCTGTTTGTTTTTTTACCTTTCAGGTTTATAATACCTGTTCAATGGAATGTGTATGTATTCATCAGTAAAGCCTGGTATGTAAATAAATGTGTGGGAGTCGGGACCATTTTAAATTGTGGTCTTGGGGAAACCTCAATAGGATTTAAAATGTTAAACTTTTAATTGAAGTTTTATAGCTTACAAAAAAATAAATAAATCATAGTATGCCAAATTATTCACTTGCTCATCTGGAAGTTTTTCTGTTTCCAGCTTTCTAAATAAGAAAAAAATGTAAAAAAAGAAGTTGTGTAGTAGGTTACTGTTCATCCTATAAGTTACTAGGTATTTAGTAATCCGACGTGTCTTTTAGATGACAAGGTACAGTGACAGGAGGTTCCCAGTTCCTTCAGGGCGTAATGGTGAATAAAGCAAGATTTAATGATTTCTATAATCTCAAATAAATCAAATAAAAGAACAGATATTCTAAAGATATCATTGAGGCCCATGAAATATGGCTATAACAAACATTCCTACAGGTTTTGCAATTGAAATTCTCATTACTTTTGAATGTGTAATAAGAACAGGAATAGCTCTGATCATCTATTGTCAAACATTTAATATACTATTCTGATTGCACAAAATGGATGTTTTTTTGTATACATTTTTAACAGGGAAAACAAAATCTTCATTTAGTCATAGGCATTGTTCATAACATCAAATATGGTGCCACATAACAGCAGAAAAAAAGTGATTGTCAGAGGATGAATGTCAAAGATGATTGTGTGTCCCTGAGAACTGTGAGGAAAGTCAAATCTTATATACACAGATAAAGTGGATTTCAGTTCAACTGTAAACATTAATTGCAATATGTCAACAAACCAGCCTAAAACAAGCCTCTGGATGAAGCATCCTTTATAATCAGTTCTGATTAATAGCGATCACACTTGTGTTTGATCATGAGAGCGCAGATAGTCTCTCCACATCCCCAGCATACCTGTACAGCATGAGCAGGACCTACTTTTAACTTGCACACTGTACAAGTACCTGAGGTGTTCAGATTTGTTGGAGCCTTTTGGTTTTGAGCAATGAGCTGTTTGAGTTCAGTTAAGATGGTCATGTTGGGTGCAAGAGCAATATCTGTGACCTCGATACGCGCTGGGTCAAAGACACAGTCCTCTTCTAGACCGCTAGGCACAGCTTTCATGCCACAGTTAGGAGGTACCCAGGCAGTGTCATAGCCATGACTATTCCAGGTCTTCTGCATGGGATGGTTGTCCTTATCAATTTTTTTGATCTTTCCACAGTCGACGCTTAATTTAAGCACTATTCTGTCAGTAGGTTGTGATTTCAGAGGATAGCGCTCTGCTTTCTTCTGGTCACGGCTCACATAAACTCCAGGTCCTAGCATTCCATCTGGTGATTGCTTGAACCCACTTCTTATGATCTGACGAGCTTGTTGCACAGATGTGCCGTGATACATTGTATAGTGTCTGCCTGATTTGGCTTCCTGGTTCGCCTGAAGATGACGATCTTCATCATAGAACGCCTCCCAGCCAAAGAATTGGATGGATGACATTTTTATTTCTCCTGTGGATTAAATGGAATAATAATAATAAATTGATTGTCAGTTTGACGCTACCAGTAAAATGTTTGGACACATCTGCTTAGTCTTTTTTTACTAGTTTCTATCATTTTGAATACTAATAAAGTCAAGAAAACTATAACATAACAAATAAAAGTAAGGAAATGTATGTTAGTTAGAAATGTTAAACAAATCAATGTTTCAATATAAATCAATATTATAGTTTCTTCAAAGTAACCACCTTGTGCCTCGCTTATATAATAAATGGAATTTTACTTTTGTAAAGAAATGAATTGTACGTTTATTAGAAAAAAACAAACATTTAGAATCGCAATGATACCAAACATCACAAACATATTTAAAATGAAACATAAATTCAGTTTGTCCAAATCCAAATATTTCTCTCCTAACGTAGCCTAGGCCTACTGTCAGTTCTTTAGGCGACTTTAGTGTCAGCTTTTTAAAATTAATTATGTGTAAACATTTGCAATAGGCCTATGTAAGCAGTTCCGCAATATAGTTCGTGTAAAACATTACATTTTATTTTCTCGACATATACATTGATCAAGATAGTCCTATATTATTCTAAAAGGAAACAAACCTACCTTAAAATACTTCACGCAAGTGAACAAGAAATTACATGAAACTCCGAGTCTTAACTTTCTTGGGTTATTCTCAGGACTGGAAGCTTTCACTTTCAATTCTTCTTCAACACGTCTTCCTGTTTTGCTGGGGGACAGGGGGAGTAAAAATCTCTTTAAAAAATAAAATAAAATAAAGATTAAAATTGTGTTTCACTTGCTCATCAGGGGAAGTCAAACAATGTGGTTCACCATGCATTTGTTTAAAACTTGAAGTGAAGCTAAATTAATGTGATACGTCAATCAAATAGTGTATAGACCCGCCTTCTTTTTATAAAAAAGTATTTCATTGACCAGAAGCGCTCTTACCCATAAACGGAGAAACGTGGGGACCAGCGATGTTGCCGTGTCCGCTTATTGTAAGCGACTTTTTTCTCAAAGTTGGTCAATAATAGCAGTTAGTGGAAACAACTCTACATAATGTCATTAATCACCATAGTTTCTTTCGTCACGTGTTTCTGCGTTTCCCAACTCTCTTCTAACCCCGCGAGAATTAAAAAAAAAGTACTCACGATTTAAATGACAAATATTTGTAGGATATACATATCGTATTACAAATAGGGTTGAATTCAGGTTTATTGGGATACTTTTACCATTGCCATTGAGATGACTGGGGAGAAGTGTCCCAATCAACCTGAATTCTTCGACGACGTGGCCTCTACAAAATAATACTATTATTTAAATTCCACTCAATATTTTGATCGTGTCCACGTATTTGGTAAGAGGCGATTAAATAAGATTGTATTTGCGATGGTTGAAATCGCCTTCGATTCGATTTCAATTTCGATACTGCTGCTGGTTTATTTTTCTAGTAAGATCTGGCAACACAGCCAACGCATGGTAACGGGAAACTGGAACGTGGACGGTGCATTCATATTTTAATATATGTTTTTTCGTGTTTTTGTTTTGTTTTTTTACCGGACTGTTTACTTTCTCTGTCTCAGGACACATAAAATAGTTATTTACTTTACTACATTCGAAGTGGCCATCGAGATCGCAGCGTATCTCATAGTAACCGGTGTTCTTGTTTACGGTGGCAGAAGCACGGGTTGTTTTCCACTATGCGACATTCCACGGGGAACGAAACTTCACTGCTGCTGCTGCACCCTAGCTTATGACATTGCACCTCTATCTTTCTCAAATACACTGTCTTACGTAAACGTTCCTAAAAAACATCTCTGGTCTTTAGGTCTTGCGCTAGCTCCGAAACAACGTCATTAAAAGCTTTGGTATTTTAATTAGATTTCAAGCTGTATCGCGAGAGATTCCAGAGCGTCATGGTGACATGCAGTCTAATGTTAATGCCGCATTGTGTCCTGCCAGGCTCCCAACGCTCAGACCAAGCTCGACAGTCAACGGGACGCAGTAACGCCTGCTCAAAATGTATCGAAAAGTTTGGTTCTCCAACTAATGTGACAGCTTGCTGAATTGTCCACTTGGCATTTTCTGGAAATGTCCAAGACACGCGAAGTGCTACTTGTTGGGGAAGGCAACTTCTCTTTCTCAGCAGCTTTGAGCGAGAAGGCAGGCGATGAGGTCGGCGTGACCGCCACTTGCTTTCAAAGCGAGGATCAAACATTTAAACACGAGGGAGCCGTATTGAACATACAGCGACTCCGTGAGAGAGGTAGGTTATGTGGTTCTTCTTCATGATAGTTGTCAAGATTGTCTTGTGTACATACTCTTGCAGTGCTTTCTTGCGTCTTTGTTGTCCCGTCTGCATGATTTCTGAAATATATTTGTTACATTTTAGTAAACCCAGAGTTTACAATCTGCTGATGTAAACATTCAAGTATACCTATTCTTCCCACATAAGTATCTTAGCCCTGAATTTGCATGCCTGCAGCCAAGTCCATAAATTTATACAGCCGGTTGCTATGAAACGACCGAGGAGGGTTTAAAAAGCCTCCTTGAATTCTGTATGATAATTCTGCAGAGGACATAATTCAGTATAATCTTTCCCAACAATTCCCATTGCAGGAAATGTTGTTCTGTTTGAAGTGGACTGCACATGTCTAAAGGAGCACGAAGCCATCCAGCATCATCTTTTTGACTGTGTTATTTTCAATTTCCCTCACTGTGGGCGTAAAAGTGGCGTAAAGAAGAACCGCATCCTGTTGGTGAAATTTTTCCAAAGGTAAGTGTGACACACTTGTGGCTACAACTAAGATCTTTATTAGGGTGTTACGTAAGCTTGACTTCCAGCGTTATATAATGTTAATACTGAGGGGATCAAGAGTTTCGAGGTCTTCATATTTCATGTATAATGGATGGATGTTTTGTATGTTTTTTTTCTAGTGCCGTTGCAGTCCTGAAGGACAATGGGGAAGTGCACGTCACCTTGTGCAATGGGCAGGGCGGCACTCCGTGTGACAGTCCAATGAGAGAATGGCACAATAGTTGGCAGGTGGTTGCCATGGCAGCAGAAGCAGGGCTAATTCTCAGTGAAATCCGTCCCTTTGACTGTGAAACGTATCAAGGTTACAGATGTACTGGTTACAGGTAAATAGCTTTGCACTTGGACAAGTGGACATAGTCCACTAAAATGTGATTTGACATGGTGTAGCCTTTATTGATATAGCGCTTTATACAATACTGATGATTTCAACGCAGTTTTACAGTGATAACAGGAAAATTATGCATTTCGGCTGTTGTTGGATTCAGTTCTGTTGAAAAGATCATTACTTAGCCTATTAAATTGGTTCGTTTCATATATAAAGCAGTTCTGCAAAAAATGATGTCATCGTCCAGTTCAGTTCAGTTCTAGAATAAAGAACTTTTAATGTTCCTGTTACAATTATGTAATGGCATTCAGTTTTACATTTAATAAATGAAATTATTTTGCTAAGGAGTCAAGACAAAGGTTTTCATGTAGAGGGAGGTCTGACCCACATCTTCACTCGAAGTCTCCCGCACACCATGCCCGAGAAACTGAAAATGGAGAAACGCATTGGGAAGGAGACCGTTTGTTTTGAGCTTCCGGCAGAGCTGAGTAATTATATGAACAGGTGAGTGGTAACTTGTTGCTTATTGAATAATAGCGATTGAATAATGTAATTGAATATTGAATAATAATTGTGTTTTTCGTGTGCAGACGATAATGTTGTCAAAACAATCCCGCACTAAAAACACTGTATTATGCATGCCAGGCCAGTAGTTGGCGATGTCACTTTGTAAAGAAACACTATGCGCCTATAGACTGAACAAATAATATGCATGTGCATGACGTCACCTTTTCACAAATTCACGTTTTTGCAGTTAACACGGAGACTATAACGGTATCACATTCAACAACTTGCACTTTGAAACCTTTTTTCAAAAGTTTGCATTTTCAGGCCCCAAAACGCCATTGTCCTATAAATGAACGCTTTTTTTTAGTTACAGAGAAGTCACATTCTTTTTAATAATCTGTAACATTCAGTTACTTATTTTCAGAAGTGACTTATATAATGTTATTAACGTCAAACAGGCACGAATGCGCATAGGTGGCAATAATGTCGCAGATAAGACATACTTCACCTTTAACTCATTACCCACCATTGAAGCAATTATCCATAATTTTTGATACAACGCTTTCCTGCCATTGACACAATTTTCCAGCAATCCGTGTTTTCACTTATATGGTAGGGGGAGCTATTCCACATCTTCTGAAAGAATACAGAATCTCTGGATCAAAGCACTGGCGAAGAAGCAGAAACAAGCGATAGAAGCATTGCTTATGCACATGCCTATGTAAAATAACGTGATCATAAAACATTGAACATCATATACAGTAGTCAACATTTGAAGTGGATTAAAACCTTTCATCAAAGTTATACATGAATTTTGAACAACAACTTTGATTAACTTTTTTGATCCACTTTTTGAATGAAATTTACCCACATTCAAGTTTTGATAAAAAAAAAGGAATGCATGAAGCTAGAATAAAATGTTTCTTTTAAGTTTTTGTTGTTTAAAAGCAGAGGGTCTGTTCTTTCTTTTGATATATTACATGTTCAGATATTCATACAACAAAATATTCGGAGGGCAATGAAATCTTAATGAAAATAATAATAAAATGCTGATGGTGGCTGGCAACTTTTTTAAACGCAATTAACATAGCATCTGTTTTTTTCTGTCATCCTTTGGCTGCGCTACAGTATATGATCACGCTATCATTTATTCAAGTGCTATTAAACCATTCATGCGCGATGAGACTCAAAAATAAGAAATTAAATTAAATCTGTACTGGTGCACAATCTGTGAATCTCCTCTCTGTGTGACAGACAAAGAGGACTCATGCTCACAGAAATCCGTTTCAGACAGCGCATGGCCGCTTTGAGTTCTCTTTCATCCTTGAACGGACAAAAACACATAAAAGTATGCCAAAATGTCTGCTTTGTCAAATATCCTCATAAGCACAGTCTTAAATGAGTTAAATGAAGTCTTAAATGTACGTAAAGAGTTGTGAGGATATCGGATATATGTCAGATCCACGTCATGTGGGACAAATCTTAAAGTGACAGCAGCCTAATAAACCTGCTTCTGTTATGCTAATCAAAGAACAAAAGAAAAAGAGAAAATCACTCACTGCCCTTGACTGAACTTTTGTAGCTTTAATAAGGATTAATCCATGTTTAATTTATCATTTATGCAGTGAAGACTGTGAAGATTGATAACTTTACTCAATTTCTCTATATTTCCAACCCTTTAGATCAAAATTAAAAATATATTGTCTTTATGTTGTTTCTACATTAATTATAGAATAATTAATAATTACAGTGAACTTCCGCGAATAATTACAGAAAAATTTGCGGTTTATTAGTAAATTTGTCACATGGACTACAGAAATACCATACCAACACCATTGGTTCTCACATGTCTCATGACCAGATGTCAAGAGCATCATATAAGCTTTACAGCAGAGGGGAAGATTATTAGTGAATAATGACTTGCATTTTGGTCTGTTCCTCACACAGCCATCATGGCCTCAAATGACTAGCAATATAGCAGACAAGTCATATGAACCACTTTTATGTTGCTTTATGCGAGGGATGTATGAAATAGCTGTACCATGTTGTCCGATATTAGAGATTTTTATTTATTTATCAGTCTTTATATCGAATATTTAATGTTCATTTATCATATTTTCATATTTTGATTGCCTTTCCCATCGTTTACAGGCAGTGTTGGGTGTAACTTATTACTAAGTAATTAATTACTGTAATTACTTTTTCCTAGAAAAAGTATGGGATTCATTTAAAATTTTCTGTAATTTAATTAGTTACTTCTGATTTAATTTGCATACAATTTTATATAGATTATGGAACAATTCTATATACAACAATAGTGGAATTAACATCAAAATTTGTACATCTAATGTTAAAATGTATGTTTTTAATGTAACCTTCTCCCTTTAAATACTTTATTCAGTTCAAGAATTTATGCAACTGAATATTATTTATTTGTAAGAATTAAAAGAGCAATGTCATGTCTATCATTGCATTGTTCAACTGGTCGAGGTTGATGTGGGATTTAGAAAGTAATTAGCAATAAGTATTGTAATACTTTTTAGAGAGAGTAATCTAATTACACTTTTGAAGATGTGATTAGTAGCTAGTAATTAATTACTTTTTAGAGTAGCTTACCCAACAATGCAGGTTACAGGTCATAGTTAATCTTTAAAATGTGTACTATTTCATACAATTTTAACTTAGAATTTTATAAATGTAATCTTTAGCAAATATTAAAACATTTTTCATACCGTACATTACAGTGTTGTGATGCTTAAATTGACTAATTTCAAATTTTTTATGGAATATTGCAGTATTTATAATAAATGATTTATATGTGCACATCATTTTTTTTTTATCTCGTGTCTTTGTAATCTTTAATAAAAAATTTCAATAACATTGGCAAACGACAACAATCCAATCAATTAGGAAAAATCAAGTCCTTAGATTTTTTTCTTATCATAATATGGAAGAATAGACTATCGCAACTCCCATTTCATGGCAACTTTAATCTTTAAAACAATTGTTTTATGTCGACAAAATAGGATAGGATTAATTTTTGTCATTTATTTTTTTTGCCATTTAATGGTTGTCAATAACATGAAAATGTTAGTGGCCTGGATACTTTTTTATAGAAGTCATACTGGTTTGGAACAGCATGAGTGTGAGTAAATAATGACAGAATTTCCTGTTTTGCATGACCTATTCCTTTAATGTAATGAGCATTCAAAACCTAGAAATGACGGCGTGATCATGGCATTTATCATTTATATGCAAACTCATCTGTAAATGGTGACATTGTCAAGCTAAGATCACAAATTATAATCTGTTATCAGTCTTACACTATATTATACAAAAGAGATGGGCTGTTCACTTTAAAAACAATAATTGCAATATTTTTGTCAGTATGCTTATGCCTTAAGAATTAAGTGTTAAGTGTTAATGCATTTAAGTGTTTTCATTAATTTACTTGATTCTTGTGTCTCCTGTCAGGAATTTCCTTGGTCAGCAATCCCATCATCCAGTGAAAACTGTCCAGGAACAGTTACTCCGAGAGCTAAAGTCAGTCTGGCCTGTTTGCAGTATAAATGAGGACTTCCCAGAACTGGTAAACTGCCTACCAGAAACACCTGAGGCTTGTGACTCCACTCTGACCCAGTCAGAGGTCTACTGGATTAAACCTACTGACACCTATATATTTGACCAAAGCGAAAATGAGCAAAAGGACTGTGAGTCTATGGATGACCAACAAAGCTTCACTGGCAGCTATGCACTTCGACCGTCTCTGTTGCTGCATGTCCAAGAGATCACCCAGAACGAGGACTTCAGCCCTGGTACGCTTCATGCGGTCAGTGGCCTGGTCTTTCAGAGAGTGCCCATCTCCCTGAGCCGTTCTCCTGCATTCCACCAGCTTCTATTGGTGGGAATGTTCCCTACAGAATCCCATCCTCTCCAGTGCTTCCAAGATTGTTTGGAGTCGCTCCTCGCTTCTTACAGCGTCTCCTTTGAAGAGGCGCAAATAGGCCTAGAGCAGCAAGTGTGGATGAATTCAAAGATGCTTCCCAAGTTTGGGCGGATCGCATCACTACCCTCTTTGTCTTCAGCCCTCGATGACGGTTTACAGTTAATTGGCGTCTCAATAAACTTGGATCATTTAGCCACTGTGATTTTCGGCATTTCTGACTGGCGCTTGCTTTGGAGTGCCGATCCTCGCTTTCTTAAGCATTTCGAGGCCAATCCACTTGGCCCTTTCAGTCCCTTCTCCCTTTACCCACCAAGCTACTCGCATGATGTCAGTTTCTGGATGGACCCAGAAATCTATGAGGAACTGGACTTTCATGCAGTCGTGCGAGAGGCTTCTTGCGGTTCTGTTAAAAACGTGGCGTTAGTAGATCGCTTCAGACACCCACACATGGGTCATGCTAGCCTCTGCTATAGGCTGACGTATCAGTCGTCAGATCGCGCCCTCTCACACAGCCAGGTCTTGGGACTACAGAATCAGCTACGGAGACTGTTACCCCTGCGCCTGCAGGTCACGCTGAGGTGAAGAGGTTTAACTGGATGTATAATCTCAGATTGTAATTTTTAAACATGAAATTTAGCTTCGTAGATGGGAAGAGTGAGTCTTTATTTTTATTTTTTTATACTCAAAAGTGAGTGGTTAATTTTTTTTTTTTTGTAATTAAAATGGGGTATTATTTCCATTTATTTAAAACTGACATATCAAACTATTTGAGCTGAAGGGATTCTTTTGTTGCTGTGTTTGAAATCCTATCATGTTTAAATATTTCTTATGCTAATAAATCAAAGTTTTACATTATTCATATGGATATCCAAGAAATGTTTACAAATTTCAGTGGTACTGTTAATTTTCCTTGTTGTTTAATATGAATTAATTTAGCATGTTGTTTAGGGATCTCGTTTAATTAGGAAACTTGGAGACATAATTATTAATGCACAACTGCAAATCATTTAATCTGATGCATTTTTAAAAAATGTTCTTAAATATTTTTCTAGGTTCTTTGTAGGGCACGTGTATGTTTACAATATATCTGAAGCTGCATTTGATACTGTGATATTTATGGAATGTCTATGTTTATGATCATTTGTGACTAAATTGTATTGTTGCTTATAAGTGTGTCATTTCTATTCCTTTGGCAGTAGCATCAACTAAACAGGATCTAAAAAATAATGGCTTGTTGTCAGATTACTCGAACTAACCCGCTTGGGCAAACAGTGTTGGACTGGTTGGGATGCTTAAACTGCTCCTTAAGCGAAAAGAGGTAAATGTTTTGTTCCGGGTCTTTTCTGAACCTGAAAAGACTGGCCTGAATTCCAGCCATATTGATATATGATATAAATACTGTTTGCAAAATGTGTATTATCTTAGACTCCTATATTATGGCACATATCTAAAAATAAACGCACACCAGAGTAATATTTTGTTACAAACATTTCTAAATGGTCCACCATATGGTCTATCATTGAAGAATTTTTTGAAAAAATTAAAGTGTGTAGCAGTTTTTAAAAAATTATTATTCCATATATCATGACACAATTATCAAACTATTTATCATGAGAATATGCTCCTGTTCGAGAATACTGAGGGCTCATTAGTGTAACATCTTTACACTAACAAATTAAAACAAAACAGGAAAGTGTTTTTTTCTTAATTGGTAAAAAACTATCTAATACTAAAAATGTGGAAGAAATGTCATAATTCCACATGTAGTTGTTTAAATGTAAATTTAGGGCTATTTACTTATAGATATTGCAGATCTATACAAAGCCACACTAACAAACATTATCATGGTGTTATGAAACAATTTATCTAAATGAACTGGTTCTATTCAAGTCAATAATATTGTTTTAAATGACTAAGCCAATCTAACTCATTTTTATGGGGTAAATACCCTTTTAATGTTACAGTTGCCGGTTATGGCTTTTTACAGTGAAACATGGTGTATGAATATCAAGTTGCATGTTATTACCACTGTTGGGTCACGCATTACTATGTAATTAATTACTGTAATTTAATTACTTTTCCCTTGAAAGAGTAAAGTAATGGATTTCTTTGACTTTTTGTGATATAATTACAGTTACTTCTGATGTAATTGTATAGACTACATCGAACAATTCTATATAAGGCAATAGTGGATTTAACATAAAAAAAAAATAACATCTAATTTTAAAATGTAGGTTTTAATGTAACCTTCCACCTTTAAATATTTTGGTCAGTCCAAGAATAATTACATGCAACTAACCCTCAACCAAATCCTAATCCTATACCCTAACTAACCCTATAGTAAGTACATGATGTAGTTGCTTAATATTACTCAGTACTTAAATATATAATTACACTGTAACAATGACACCTTAAAATAAAGTGTAACCGAACAGAATACTTTACAAATAATTTAGTAATCTAATTACACTGTTTAAAATGTAATTAATAACTTATGGTTTATTACCATCATTGTACCATAATACAATGGTACTACTAAGTAATGGCCTAATACTGATATTAATCTAATTAATTGTTCAGCTTGCTTAGATGATAGCCAAATGTATTAAATGAGAATAGATGAGAAAATGTTTATATTAAATGTGTCATGAAATGTTTGTATACATCGAAAAGTACTTTGGTCAAGTCAATGAAAGCATGCTAAATTGGTGTTTGCAGTAAGGTTATTAATTATAGTTATTAATTTAAACTTATTTTAAATTAAAATGAAAACGGAAAACACAAAAATAAAAACTAATTCAAAATACCAAAACAACTACAAAAACATAATAGTATCTCAATTATACTACTGATGTAATAATGTTTGCCATCCGCGTGCTAATGGCTCTCCGTCGAACTGCGCTGTGTAATGATGACGTCACGCACGGCCAGTAGAAACATGGCGACGAAGAGTCTCCGTCAACGCAACAGACGGGGAAGCAAACAAGATGCCAACAACGTGAACAACACACCTACCACTGACAGCCGAGCAACAAAAGAAGACAAGTGTGTTGAGGACAATAAGTCTAGTGACCCCCGTAATGAGTAAGTAACCATAAGCCAGTCCAGCTGACGCGCGGTGTAACATTGTGTAGTGTTGACAGGTCGCTAGCTCGCTAACGTCAGGCTGTCTGGATATAACGTTACGATTAATACAGATGGCAAACACATGAAATATCCACAGACTGTCTAAATAACACGAAGAGACAGAAATACTAAAATGTATATAGGCGACACGAATACAAGCTCGCTTTAATGTAACATGACGACTTTCATTCAATCATTCATTCGTTCAAAGGCAGCTCTTCTACCGGTGTGTAAACGCTGATCAGTTCTCCATAGAACTAACATTAACAAACAATGAAAAAGAAGTTGTGTATATAATGGTCGTTCTTTTAAAATGAATGCTTGTTATTATTGAGCTGGAATACTTTAGTGACACATTTTCAGATTTGACCATTAGCATGTCTGATGCTGTGTAACGCAACTCTCAGGTGCACATTAGCGCATGTCCAATTTCATAATCTTCTTACATTGTCATTAACGTTAGATGAACAGCGCAGGAGGAATAAAATCACACTCCCATTGACATTGTTGTCTATTTTGTTTATGCGAAAAGCTGGAATTTCTCATGCTCTCTATATTAATATGCTTGTGAATGAGTCTAATTCTATGTAGATTGACGCTGTTTTAAATACTAAATAAATTAATTACAACCTTGTGTTACCATGTGCTCTGTTCCCATATTGCTTATTAGTTTGCTCCCAGATAAGCACATTAGTTCCTATCCCCTGGCTCTCCATTACAGGTCATCCAGTAAGGCAGGACAGGTGTGGGCTCCTGAGGGCTCCACAGCCTTCAAGTGCCTGGTTTCAGCCCGCTTCTGTGCTGCGCTGCTCAGTAACATCTCTGACTGTGACGAAACCTACAATTACTGGGAGCCAGTGAGTTACATATTTTCCTGGTTCACAATTCTTTGCTAAGCTCTCAGGGTACAGTAATAAAAATGGGCGGGACCATTTTGGGCTAGTTGATGGTCCTGTTGGCCCGGCACTGCATTCTCATTACGTCTTATGTTGTTATGCTTAGCACACTTTTTTTTTTTTTGGTGTGATTTATTCATTATTGTTGTTTCAATTCTGTTGATTCTGATGTCACCACATTAATATTATTTATCTGACTAACAAAGATTTAGTAAAAATTGCGACTTGTGATTGAATAGTAAAAATAGGTCGAAAATTGTTATTATTATTAAAGGTCATATATATATATATATATATATATATATATATATATATATATATATATATATATATATATACACTCACCTAAAGGATTATTAGGAACACCTGTTCAATTTCTCATTAATGCAATTATCTAATCAACCAATCACATGGCAGTTGCTTCAATGCATTTAGGGGTGTGGTCCTGGTCAAGACAATCTCCTGAACTCCAAACTGAATGTCAGAATGCGTGGCATGGTTGTTGGTGCCAGACGGGCCGGTCTGAGTATTTCAAAATCTGCTCAGTTACTGGGATTTTCACGCACAACCATTTCTGGGGTTTACAAAGAATGGTGTGAAAAGGGAAAAACATCCAGTATGCGGCAGTCCTGTGGGCGAAAATGCCTTGTTGATGCTAGAGATCAGAGGAGAATGGGCCGACTGATTCAAGCTGATAGAAGAGCAACTTTGACTGAAATAACCTCTCGTTACAACCGAGGTATGCAGCAAAGCATTTGTGAAGCCACAACACGCACAACCTTGAGGCGGATGGGCTACAACAGCAGAAAACCCCACCGGGTACCACTCATCTCCCCTACAAATAGGAAAAAGAGGCTACAATTTGCACAAGCTCACCAAAATTGGACAGTTGAAGACTGGAAAAATGTTGCCTGGTCTGATGAGTCTTGATTTCTGTTGAGACATTCAGATGGTAGAGTCAGAATTTGGCATAAACAGAATGAGAACATGGATCCATCATGCCTTGTTACCACTGTGCAGGCTGGTGGTGGTGGTGTAATGGTGTGGGGGATGTTTTCTTGGCACACTTTAGGCCCCTTAGTGCCAATTGGGCATCGTTTAAATGCCACGGCCTACCTGAGCATTGTTTCTGACCATGTCCATCCCTTTATGACCACCATGTACCCATCCTCTGATGGCTACTTCCAGCAGGATAATGCACCATGTCACAAAGCTCGAATCATTTCAAATTGGTTTCTTGAACATGACAATGAGTTCACTGTACTAAAATGGCCCCCACAGTCACCAGATCTCAACCCAATAGAGCATCTTTGGGATGTGGTGGAACGGGAGCTTCGTGCCCTGGATGTGCATCCCACAAATCTCCATCAACTGCAAGATGCTATCCTATCAATATGGGACAACATTTCTAAAGAATGCTTTCAGCACCTTGTTGAATCAATGCCACGTAGAATTAAGGCAGTTCTGAAGGCGAAAGGGGGTCAAACACAGTATTAGTATGGTGTTCCTAATAATCCTTTAGGTGAGTGTATATATATATATATATATATATATATATGTATGTATATGTGTATATATATATATGTGTATATATATATGTGTATATATATGTGTATATATATGTGTGTATATATATATATATATATATATGTGTGTGTGTAAAACAAATTTCTACAGCTTACAATCATCTTTGAATTCAACACCCAATAATGAAATGATGGTGCAATTTGTTTTATTTTTTTTAACCCATTTAACATGTATATATTATAACATGTTTTAGCATATATTATATTGTATGTTTGTGTGTGTGTGTGTATATATATATATATATATATATATATATATATATATATATATATATATATATATATATATATATTTATATAATATATATATATATATATATATATATATATATATAATATATATATATATATATATATATGAAGCTAGCAAAAAGTGGGTCAGAGATTCCATATGTATTATATACATATATATTATATTGTACGTTTGTGCGTATATGTGTGTGTGTGTGTGTGTGTGTGTGTGTGTGTGTATATATATATTTTATACTGTGTGTGTATATATATTATTTTTATGGTGGGACAAGTTAAATAACTCCAGCTTTTAGTTCAACACTTGTTTGTGTGTGAAAATTATGACATAATGGTGCAAAATGTTTTTTGTTTATAATTTTGAACCTATTAGAAATTATAACATATTTACATATTTATTTTTAAATATATTAAATTGTATTATTTTTATGATGTAACAAGAAAATATTTACAGGGCAAGTAAAAAGCTAAAATACTGGTCTAACTGGGACAGCAGAAAGTGAATCCTTATTGTTGAGCCCTGTGTCACTGTTGTGTCCCGTGATGCCCTGGAGTATGTAATAACCCAACCCATTAGCGGCTGTCCTGGTGTAGTTCAGATTCAAGAACTTTTTATTTGTCTTCACTAGAAGGTTGTCATGTCTGTTCCTGATCACAGACAGACTATAGAGTGGTCTAAAAACCTTATGAATGTGCCATTTTGCTCAATTTCAACCTTTTTCTGAGAGCTACTTACTTTAGTATACAAAAGGAAAGTACCAAACATTCTTAAAACATTCTTTTTATCTCTCTGTTTGCTGGCCAGACTCACTACCTGCTATATGGAACAGGGATGCAGACATGGGAATATTCCCCGGCCTACGCAATTCGTTCCTATGCGTATCTTTGGCTCCATGCCCTTCCTGCCTGCTTTCATGCCAAAATATTACAAACCAACAAGGTAAACTAGTCACCAGCCCCAAACTAGGTTCTAGATTGGTGACCAGTTTTGATTTTGTACTTGTAAGCATTTGTAAAGGTGAAGGATAGGCCTATATTTTTTTTATTGTAAAGCTACCGTAATGAGAATCATTTAAATTGTAAAGTGCTACTGTGGGCACATCATGGTAGTATGTGAAGATGTAAACTAATTTGCTGATGTTCCTATTCAGGTCCTTGTATTTTATTTCCTGCGCTGCATGTTAGCATTTACCTGTTGTGTGTGTGAGCTCTACTTCTACAAGTAAGTGCAGAATACTACAAATGGCACCTCAGTATTGAGCTAAAATAGGTGAATTTTACAGTGTGTGACGAAATAAAAGTGGCTCAAAGATCTGATGTCATGGGTCTCACACAGGGCCGTGTGTAAGAAGTTTGGCCTGCATGTGGGACGGCTTCTGCTGGCGTTCCTCGTCCTGAGTGCAGGGATGTTCTGCTCCTCTGCAGGTGAGTCAAATCAAATGGGTCATTTGTGGCTTATCTGCTTGATCACATGGAATTTAGATGATAATTGTAACTGCTTGTTACTATTTTTCTTTTTTTGACATATTTTGTATACACTGCATGTTAATGTTTGTGTATGTGTTCTATACAGCTTTCCTCCCCAGTACGTTTTGTATGTACAGTACTGTGGTAGCTATGACTGGCTGGTTCCAGGGACACCCGAGTCTGGCTGTGCTGGGTATTGCAGCGGGGGCCATAGTGGGCTGGCCCTTCTGTGCCCTTCTGGGGTAAGAAATGGCCAACAGTTTATATTTTTGTATATTGATAAGCAGGGTCAAAAACCCGCCAATGGCAAACAAAAAAAAAAATCTGCCATAAAGATTTATTATCAGCCATGAAACTTTATTTTGCATTTAGCAGATTTATTTTAAGAATTATTTTCCTGATTTTTGTTCTCCACATTTTAGTTTTTGGGGGCTTAAAGTGTCCCTATTATGCTTTTTTAAAATAGTACCCTTCATGCAGTGTGTAATATAGCGGTTTGTAAATGTAAAAGGTCTGCAAAGGACAGGGGTTTAGATCTTTCTCTTTGAGAAAGGAGGTGATGCTGCAATGTATTTTACGAAAAAAATAGTGTTTTTGTCCTTTGATGCATGTAAACTTATTTTAGAAGACCTCCAAAACAAAATAAGGAACCTTTAAAATAATAGGATAATAGCATAATAGGATCTTTAAAGGAGCACTTCACCCATGGGAACATTGATCTTTATTGAAAGTGGGTCATATATGTAGTCGAAATGTAAAATTAATTTTGAATTTGGTGCCTTCTTGGCCGAGGAAAGAAAGAAAGTAACTTCAGGACGCATTTGTATGAAAGACACCAACTCCCACAATGCACCACATTGCACAGCTGCGCAAGCCACTCCCACTAATCCAGAAAGCGCATATCTGCCTAAGAGAAATAACTCTTCCGTCTACAAGGCTAGCTACCACCAGAGCTTGAAATTAATTTCACACAAAATGTCTAGTTAGTTGGCGAACTCATTAGTGAATTACTCTTCATTTGTATTTCTTTCGAAGTGGTGAATTATTGCATTGTAACGTTACCTGGATGTTCAGTCAGATGCGGTGCGAAACTAGGATAGTTCACAACACAAACGTCCGTGTCCTCGACTGATTCACAACACAAACGTCCGTGTCCTCGTCTGATTCACAACACAAACGTCCGTGTCCTCGTCTGATTCAGAGATTTCATCCAGGAGAAGTTGTCATTGTTGAAATTCTTTGCCACAGTCGGACTCTATCTCTGTGTTCGTAGCGGTTCGTAGTTGCATAGTGAGATCACCGGCGCCACCAGTCCGCCCTAACCCGAGCCAGTCCGGGCTCCTCGTCCGCGGCAGGCAGGTCTTCTGCCTCGGCTGCTCTTCGCTATAATGCGGCTTGTAAAGGTAGCCACAAACACCTGATTCAAGCATCAGACTTCCGAAATCCTCTTCCTCTATATCATATTGAGTGCTCTCCTCCGCTATTGTCATAACTTTACATCTGTCTCCACAGCGCCTGTTAGCTTAGCTTCCAAACAAGATGGAGGATATTGCTTTTAGTTTCAGAAAGTCAAGTCCCACCCACTGATCTGTAATAGGCCTGTAGCGTGAGCGGTTCCCGCCCCCTGGGAAAGATGAGGAACGAGTGTCTGTAGTCTCTACACTTTTCAATGAAATGTGACTTCCTGCTTATTATGACGCAAAATGATGATTTTTACGTCATAATAAGCAGGAAGTAAAACACTTAAATCCTTATTTCTCCCATCTCAGGGAAAAATGGATGAAAAATCCACATTTATTATAATATATGACTGGGTTTCTAACAATACAAAGCTTAATGCAAATGGGTGAAGTGTCCCTTTAACACATTTAATCCCATATTATTTCCAGCACATGTATTTATGTGCTCACAACTGAAACCAATTTTCTAACAGATATTATAATATTTTACCATAATATTGTCTATATGCACTAATGTTTAAACCTTTGGGCCAGAAAGTTTTTTTTTTAAAGAAATTAATACTTTAATGTTACAAAATTAGTATTTTTTAAATAAATTATGTTCTTTAAAAAATTTCTATACATCAAAGAATTTTGAAAAAATGTATTACGATTTCCACAATTGTTTTCAACATTGATATAATTTTTTTTTTTTTACTTTGGTATGAAATTGCATATTATAATGATTTCTGAAGGATCATGTGACACTGGAGACTGTGGTAATGGCTGCTGAAAATTCAGCTTTGCATGGAATAAATTACATTAAAAAAAATATTCAAATAGAAAACAGTTATAAGTAATAATATTTAACAATATTACTGTATTTTTTTTAACAAATAAATGCAGCCTTGGTGAGCAATTGAGACTTCTTTCAAAAACATTAAAACCCCAATCTTACCGACTGAACTTTCGGTGCAAATTTCTTTACTTTTTCACTTTATGTAACTTTCAAATCTGACCGTTTACAGAAGATGTTCATCAGGTAAAAATCCCAGGTTCGTCTGTGACCTGGGTCATGTCCTGATCCCACTTCTCTCTCACCATTACTTTATAACTTACTTTCCCAACAATGCAAAGCAAAAAAACAAACATAGCAATAGCAATAAAAAAGTAATCGTCAAACTGTAGTTTAATCCATGAATTATCCTGCAGTTCCCTAATAAATGAAAATGGCTAGTAACTGTTAAATTTACTCACCAAAGTCAATGTTTACTCACTTTTGGCGAAAAGCCATAAAAATAATCCTGATCATCCAACTAGGTGAATTTAGGATCTGTTTACTGATTGATTTTGCAGCATACCCATTGCCTTTGACCTGCTGTTGCTGCAGAAGAAGTGGAAGAGTTTTATCATGTGGACTCTGGTGGCGCTGCTGCTCTTTCTGGTTGGGAAACTCCTAGATCTTTCTGTCTGTCTTAGGTTTCTGAATTGTTTTTTGTGTCCTTCAGACACTGATATTTCATCAATAGCAAAATGGCATTTAAAAATAAAAAATATCCAGAATCATTGTATTATACTGACATGTTAACACTGATAACACTTATTGTTATATTTTTCTGTAGGTCCCTGTTGTTGGAATAGACAGCTACTATTATGGCAAGCTAGTGATTGCTCCTCTGAACATAATACTATACAATGTGTTCACTCCTCATGGGCCAGATCTCTATGGTACGCTTCAAATTATTTGTATATACTTCTAGAAATTATTGACTCATCCTTAAAGGTGCTGTATGTAAAAAATGTTTTGTGGCTGTATTAAAGCATAAAAATACCATAATATGGTTGCTGAGATTTAGGAAACATGCTACGTTCAAATACTTGTTTTTCCACAAAAAAAAAACAACAATGCTGAATGCTACAGCCAGTTATTCAAATTTGAGATTTTTTTTCAATGTCAGAATGTCTGTTTTTGCTCTGGTCTGTGTTAAACCTGCCCATTGCCAATTTACCCGATAGTATTTCGACACCCCGAGTTGCCAGTTGGGGGAAAACAGCATATTTCAGCCTTTGAAGCTAACAAAAAAGTGGGTCAGAGATTCCAGATTCTACCTGACGTACAAAGCCTCAATAATAATAATAGCTTGGTAAAAGTACTGTATACATTAGCTGATTGACGCACAGTGTAAGGCTCGTCGCTTTCCATTGTCTATTGTGCTCCTCAATCTGGCAACCCGTGTATGTGTTGAGTCTGAGGAGGAGGGGGCGCGGGAGATAACTCTTCAATATTTACATTTTTTACTGCAGTACCCATTTCAACCACTAGCTGTCAATATTACATACTGCACCTTTAAAACAAACAAAAATTGTTTACAGTAAAGCACGTAAATGATAATTCTTCTTAGTGCCGTCAGATGGCAACAGTCATCAACAGTTAAACCTTATTGCAGTGTTTTTTTCTCTTACAGGCACAGAGCCCTGGCATTACTACTTTGTAAATGGTTTTCTTAATTTCAACATTGTGTTTTTGTTGGCCCTGTTTTCTCTTCCTCTCACGGCACTAATGGAGGCACTGCTTCAAAGATTCAATGGTAAGTAAGAGAGAATAATGTGCCTTTGACTTGTTTTTTTCATTTAAGTCCTTAAGTTGCCAACTAAAGACCAAACAAAATAATTGTGACGTTGGTGGCGTACTGGGCATCCTGGTAATCTCATGTTTCTTAATGTATAATTTGCAGTTCAGAACCTCGGCCGGCCGTACTGGTTAACACTGTCTCCTATGTACCTATGGATGCTTGTGTTCTTCACTCGTCCACATAAAGAAGAGCGCTTTCTGTTTCCCATCTACCCTCTCATCTGTCTGTGTGGGGCGGTGGCACTATCCTCGCTGCAGGTTAGAATTGCTTCTGCATGAAACAGAAGCTGCATAAGTCTTTTCTTCCCTATTGTTACATTACGTATATCCCAGTGAAACGGCTTCTCGAACAAGAAAAATGTAGGGTGGGGCTTGATTTTGTCCATTGGAAATTGATTGGATCATTGTTGTTTGCAATTGCTGTGATCGCATCCTCGTACCAGTAAACACGTCATCAGAGATGTTGTTGCAAGAGTTATTTAGATAAATCATTCATAATAGATAATGCTAGCCTGGGTGCCAGCCCGAACCCCGCCCACAATATTTTTTGGTCGGGAAGTTCGGTCTGGACTCGCTCCGTTGAGGAGCTATTATGCCCGAACAAAAATTGTTCGGACCAATCAAATTGTCAGGGCGGGCTTTATACGATGATGGACAGATAAGCAACGGTAACGTCATCATCCACGTCATCAACGAGCGCTTGGGTTGAATTCAAATGACTGCCGCTGAAGAATTGAGATTTCACGAGTTCACGCTTACAAATAAGTCAGATAGAATAAATGCATATTTGGCGTGCTGTCTGAGGAGAGGCTTCGGGCTCGGTATTCGGCCCGAACCCAAAGTACTCCCCCCGTATTCCTGGCTGTGGAAGAACAAGCCAAGAGTGAGTGCAGGGATGCTGAAAACTGTCATGTTAGGTGAGTTGACCGAGTGAATAAATGCTTTCCTCTCATGCTGATAGACGGTTGATTGGATTGATTATTTGAATGTGCTCCTCCTGAAATTTGTTTATGAAACATCATGTGTAGATTCCGCCATCGCGTCTGTTATAGAAGATATCGACAGCGCATTAATTTTAAAAGAGGAACAGTGAACCGCGATCGGAAACATGAATGAAAAACATACGTCACTTACTCCGTTGCTCTGATTGGTTGTAGGTCTATCCAATTGAGTGCAGAGGAATTTTTTTTCCTGGTTCGGTTGAAACACGCCCCATAATCAAAGCTCAATGGAGAAGTATCAGACTCACATTCTGACTAGAATTGAGTATGACGACGTCAGGCTAAGATAATGCAGTATTCCATACAAAATATGAATTATCAATTTTGATTTCATAGTGACTTCAATTATATGGTACTGAATGATTTGTGTATATATAATATTATTACAATTTAAAATGATTGTTTTCTATTTAAATATATTTCAAAATGTAATTTATTCCTGTGATGCAAAGCTGTATTTTCAGCATCATTACTTCAGTGTCACAATATGCTGATATGGTGCTCAAGAATTATTACTTTTTATCATCAGTTGTGCTGCTGCTTAATATCTTTGTCAAAACCATGATACAGGTTTTCAGGATACTTTGATTAATAAAAAAGCATTTATTTCAAAAAGATTTTTTGTAACATTTATTAAAAAATGTTTGACTGTAACTTTTGATCAATTTAATGCATCCTTGCTGAATAACAAATATTAATTTATTAAAAACTGATTTCAAACTTTTGAACAGTAGTGTGCATGAAACTTGTATTTGCAAATTAGCACATGTCCAAAAACTACACAGAACTGCAGATCTTTATTAGTATATTTCCAGTTTGCTGGTAAACCTGCATGGAATTTGAATGCGATACTTTAATTGATTCTCCCTTTTAAACAGTTTTCTGTCTGTTTTTTTTCCATATAGAAGTGCTATCACTTCATATTCCAGCGCTATCGTCTGGAGCACTACACCATCTCCTCCAACTGGCTGGCTCTCGGCTCTGTGCTGCTGTTTGGAGTGCTCTCACTGTCCCGATCTGTGGCCCTCTTCAGAGGTAAGGACAAATCGTATAAGGGCTCAACAATAAGCATGTTGAGGGAGATTTGGGCCAAATCTAACGAATTATGCCCCCAAAGGTAGGGTTATAGAGCTGGCTGATGAGGTTGATAAACAAAATGATAAAACCATTTTTACTTAATCTTTACTTTGTGCAGTACAATACTCCCTTTGTGATGTCTCTCACTTGGGGTTGTTGTGTGTGTTAAGGTTATCATGCTCCGCTGGATTTGTATCCAGAGTTTCACCGCATTGCTAAAGACCCTGCTATCCACACTGTTCCAGAGGGAAGACTAGTCAATGTTTGTGTAGGGAAAGAGTGGTACCGCTTCCCCAGCAGTTTTCTCCTGCCCAACAAGTGAGTTTGAGTTCTGATTAAACTCTTAAAGACTGTACATAAATATACACTACTGTTTAAAAGTTTGGAGTCATTCATATTTAAATTAATACTTTTATACAGCAAGGACACATTAAATTGGTCACTGTAAGTGACTGTAAAGACCTATAATGTTACAAAATATTTCTATTTCAAATAAATGCTTTTCTCTTAACCTTTTTTTATTCATCAAAGAATCCTGAAAAAATGTATGGGGGTAATTTTATAATATACAGTAAGGCATACAGTAATATTAAGCAGCACAACTCTTTTAAACATTGGTAATAATACGAATTTTAGAATGAACTCTAAAGGATCATGTGACACTAAAGACTGGAGTAATGATGCTGAAAATTCAGCTTTGCCATCACAGGAATAAATTACATTTTAAAGTATATTGAGATATATAACAGGTATCTTAAATTCTAATTATATTTCTCAATATTACCTTTATTTTTGATCAAATAAATGCAGCCTTGGTGAGCATAAGAAACTTGGGGAAACAAACCCCAAACTTTTGAACGGTAGTATACAGTGCTATGCATAAGTTTAGACACCCATGCTAAAGTTGACTAAAAAGAGGAATAAAAAATCATCTTTTGGAAATTGAACTTAATGCCTTAATTTAAAAAATTAGGAAAAATCCAACCTTTAAGGATACCAATTTTCTTTGTGAATGAATAATGTATCGTAAATAAATAAATGTTCTTCCTTAAAATACAGGGTGCATAAGTTTGGACACCCCTATGTTAAATTCCCATAGAGGCAGGCAGATTTTTATTTTTAAAGGCCAGTTACTTCATGGATCCAGGATACTGTGCATCCTGATAAAGTTCCCTTGGCCTTTGGAATTAAAATAGCCCCACATCATCACATAGCCTTCACCATACCTAGAGATTGGCATGGGGTACTTTCCATAAGATCATCTCTCAATGCAAATCAAACTAGCTATTAGGCTAACTGAAATAAAACCATGCCAATCTCTAGGAATGGTGAAGGCTATGTGATGATTTTTATTTGGATTTTTATTCCTCTTTTTAGCCAACTTTAGTATGGGTGTCTAAACTTATGCATAGCACTGTATCTCTATGATACATACTAACTATATCGTATTAATTTCCAGCTGGCACTTACAGTTCATCCAGTCAGAGTTCAGGGGTCAGCTACCTAAGCCATATGCCATGGGTCCTGATGCCACCTGGATACTTCCATCAGACATGAATGATCAGAATCTTGAGGAGACATCTCGATATGTGAGTGACCTAACACATACACTTGGGACTTCAATTCTGGTTTTATAATTGGTCTTTTTATTTAAAGGAGTTAAATAATTAAAAGGGATTTAAGGAAAAAAAGAAGAAAAAAAAAGAAAGAAGAATGGTAAAAAGTTCTGGGTCTAATAATTGTAGTTGTTAAGTAATCAATTACAACTATTTGCAAATAAGTTTTATTCCTTTTTATTCACTCTTATTTGTCTAATATGTCAAACGGAAAATGTTTCTTGTCATGTCAAATTCAGTTATGAATCCTATAAATTATAACATATTTTCAATAAAAAAAAAATTAAAAAAAATGTAGTTTGGATAACTGGATATTACTGTCAGTCATTTAACATTTCTATAATGAAACGGTTGTCAAATATTTAGCTACTTGCATCTTACCATGCACTCTGCTTTTAAAACTGAAGTGCCATGTTGGAATTGGCACTCATCTTCTGTTTTCAGTAGGGACCGCCTTCTTTGATTTGATTGGTCATCTCAATCATTTTGACATTGAGGAGCGCTGTTAGACCACTGAGACAGACAAGCCTAAAAATGTAACTTAAAACACTTTTTGTCCCCCTCATTGTCTATGGTGGTTACAGCCCTGCTCTATACTGAGTTTGAATGCCATTTTACTTCGGAAAATCAATTATTCAGCTCTATACACCCCTTTTTATATATTTCTTTTTAAATCATGCACAAGTTAAAGTCAGTGTCACTTATCTACAACCTTTAAATGTCTCTGCATATGTCTGTGTTGTAGCTGAATGTGAAGTACATGTCATTTTCCATGTTCTCTGGCTCTCAGGTAGAACTGAAGCAGTGTCATTACCTGGTGGATCTGGCAACAGAAACAGAAGCCCCTCTTGAACCACGATACGCCACCAACAAAGACGAGTGGAGCATTATTGCTGACAAGCCTTTTCTAGACGCTACCAGGCAAGTCTTTAGTGGTGGAGTATATGGGCATTTTCCAAAATGAGTGGAAATTTGTTAACATACAAGAGACACTTGTGGGTAATTCATTCAGAGTAAATTAATTCTGCTGTAAAGAGTCATTGAAAATTGTAGGGTGTGCGCTTATCCACTAGAGGGCCTGCTTGTCCTTTTAAAAGATACTTATGACATCATTCTCAAGCGCTCATAATGAATCGTTGTGACACAGGGTGTCTAATCATCCTAAGAGAGATTATCCTTGACCCAATTTATCAGTAATGAGCTCTGCGTGTCTTTATTGCCCAGTTCATGATGGCGAAATAAATGGTTTCTTTTTAAAGAAACTTTGATTGTGGAATTCTGGTTTTTATGAACTATTTTGTGTATATTTCATCCTTTTCGTGATCCTGTTGCTCTTCCCTTTTCGTGTGTCTCCTACACAGGTCCTCCAGATTCCTCAGGGCCTTTTTTATCCCGTTTCTGTCTGAGCAATACACCACCTACAGCAGATATGTCATCCTCAAACCGAAACGACTCAAAAACACCCGGAAAAGAACGCAAGCCTGACCTGCCTTTCCTGCTGTTTTTTCATAATCACACCCCTCCATAAGTCCTGTCTCTCGCAGTGCTTCATCATTTGGTCCCAAGATGCTCCTCCACATCCTCTTTCTGGATTGTTTTTGTGCGTGAGTGCGAATGAATGAATGGAATGAATGTATACATGTATGTCTGAGTTTGTTTGAGCAACTTTATCAAGTCATGCAGTGTCAAGCCTGTATGTAGACATCAGCATTGCTGCCCATCCTGTGGAGCATGAATGCCTTACCCATCTTCTCCGATCGTCTCCGCTCCATTCCATGCCTTCTGTTCATTCATTCCTGCGTGTGTGCTTCTCTGCATCTCTCTGAAGCGTTTCAGAAGATTTCTGTTTAGATGACCCTTTAAGGACTACAGTCCCTCATTTGAAATGACCTCATCCTTGATCTGGGACAATGAACTGTACTCCATGAATGCAGACCCAAACCAGATCTCATGTGTCCAGAGATATGAACTGCTGTTCATTTGTCCTGTTTGAGCAACTGGCCCAGGCCAGCCTAAGCATCTCAGGATGAAAGTTGCACCAAGAACTGAAGTTTTTTCTTCAGTTCCATCGTCTGGAAAAGTGGACATTGACTGTGAGGTCAGACTGCAGACCAGAACAATTGAGTGTTTACATTCCAAATAATGTTTGTCATCTGAATCATATCAGTGTTAACTGTGATTGAGTCAAATAAAAGAAGACTGTCTTAATGTGTGACTGTTTCAGAGAGGTCATTCCTGGAATGGATGCACTAATATTTGTTGTCTTTGTGAACTTCAAGGTTTTCCCAGTTATTAAAAACCTGGAATTGTTATTTCCAAGCCTGAAAAAGTCATTAAATTATGTAAAATCTTTAATAATAATAGGCTAAAGTAAATAAATAAAAAATATATAGATTTTCTTCTAAATTTCACGTATTTGTATTTAATATTTTTTTTATCTGGTTCTGCTCTTCTCCAAAAATAAAATGAATTATATTATTTATAAAAATACTTACATATTTTTATTACATAAAAACAAAAATTATTACATATTTTAAACAATTCAAATATAATTTTTTTTACAAATAAAAATAAAAACAATTATTTTATGTATAAAAATATATACTTTATCACATATTTCTATCTAATATTAAATATATAAATATAATTTCTTTCCTAGTTGTGCTTTGCTGTAAAAATACAAAGTATTTTACTAACCAAATAGTTCAATAATATTAAATATGTAAATATAAGTTGTTTATATTTAAACCATTTTAGTAAAAATATAAAATCTATTAAATATAAAAGTTTAAGCAAACTAAATTAATTAAAAGACCCCTGATGAACAATTAGAAATTCACTCCAGCAGTTTCTATCAAATGATTCAAATAAAAACTTCAAAAAGTGTCAAATTCAAGGTCAGATTTTCTCTTTGTACGGTAAATGAAAATTCTGTCATCATTTACTCACCCTCAAGTTGTTCCAAACCTGTGTAAATTTCTTTCTTCTACGGAACACAAAAGAAGATATTTTGAAGAATATGGGCAACCAAACAGTTGATGGACCCCATTGACTTCCATAGTATTTTAATTTTTTTCCAAACTGTGGAAGTCATTAGGTCCCATTAACTCTGGTTACCCATATTCTTAAAAATATCCTCTTTTGTGTTCAGCAGAAGAAATAAATTTACACAGGTTTGGAACAACTTGAGGGTGAGTAAATGATGACGAATGTTCATTTTTGGGTGAACATTCCCTTTAACTAACAACTTTTCAGTGCCAAGTAACATTTTAAAATTGTATAACTAAGCTTTATTTAGAAACCACGAGTAAGAGTTTGCTCGTATTTGTATGATGTTTTTGAGTTAAGTGCTGCAGCTCTGGGTTCCATAGAGACTCCGATTTATCACTGAAAACACGCATCATTTCCCGTATGTGTCATTGTTGGTTCTGTAGAGAGAACATAGGTACGCTGTGGTGAATCGATTGTGGGTGTGGGTGTAAACATGCTGAGGGCAATGAATGTGTGGCTCTTGGTATTATTAAACTGTCTACAGTGACGACATGTTAAGCCCCACAACACTACAGGAACTCTGATCCTTTTTAAATCCTTGCATTGACGCTATACACTATGACACAGAACCCCCTTTGAAACATAGATGAGACATAGTTTTCCAGGCACTGTTCTATGCTTCATAGTTCAAATGTAATTTACAGTTAAGTGGAGCAATGATCTAAAACTTAAGTGAATGTGCTTTAAGGAGGCTGTATAGTTTTCTATTACATTTTTATGACATTATACTGATGCCTGGAGTAAAAAGTTTTGGGGTGTAAAAAAGTCTAAGAAAATATGTTAAATTTTGTTGTCCAGGCCTGGAAAAGTCTAAATAATAATTCTTTAAAAGATCATTTTTTTCAGCTTTAGTTAGTGTGTAATGCTGCTGTTTGGAGCTTAAAAAAGATCTGCAAGGTTACAAAGCTCAAAGTCCACTCCAAAGGGAGATATTTTATTTAACAGAATTTAATTTGCAAGAACTACAATGAACGACTCGTTTGGACTACAGTGCGATTTTTCCGGATCTTATTAAGTCACAATGTTACTCATTTAACTTAAGCAATCCCCGCCTATGGAATAGGCTGCAAAAAAGATGAGGCCTGGTTGAGCTGCTGCTATTTTTTGCATTGCTAATGTGTGAACAGCTTGTAACGAAACTAAAAAAAAATAGACCTTCCCCGACTTCCTAGGTTGTTTATGTACTGATTTTTAGGTGAAGGGTTTGGACGGTTTAAATACAAAGGATGTGATGGTTTCACGTGGACTGAGAGCCTCAGTTAAGACATGAAATGAATGCTTACAATATTTACATTCAGGATAATGCCGAAAGAGCTGTTCTGTAGGTCTACTGTAAGCGTAATGTCAATGTGTCATGCAAAGAAAAGGGTTTAATTCACTGTCTCTCATAGCCAGATATGGCCTAGTCTATAGTCTAAACTTTAAAATCAAACTATCATTTTTACTAGCCTACCTCATCTGTAGACATGATGCCGGTAATGCTTTCTTAACTGCCTCTTTCTCACCTCTGACATTTTTGTTTTGTGTGTTTGTTATTGAGAGGAAAAGCACGCAGCATATTACAGAATCCTCTACCGTCGCTCTCAGAAACAGCGCCGGGATGTTCACTGCAAAGGTATTTTCACCTTTTTATTTCTAAGCGAAGAATGGAAAAGAACTTTGCCATGAGTATATTGATGCCTTGAATCACGTTCAGTCTCTTGTACTTTTGCACGAGCGATTCGTTTCTGGCTGCAGTTCACTTAACAGCCACCGGTGTCGCTAAAACAAGAGTTTCTGTAACATACAGATGCATTCATTTTTTACATTTTATATAGATTTAGAATATTATAAAAGTCAGATATTAAATTCATATCTATTTTAATTTCATTAATTTGATATTTTTGGTAATTAATGGTATTTAGCGTAGAATGTTTGTTTAAAATGCCATCCATGTATATGGCTTATTTGATCTATATTAGTCTGGGCACAAAACTGTATCACACTGGCATAAGCACGTCTGTTCCACTCATTAAGTGTCAAGTCCACATTTAGGTCAGTGATCCACCATCTGCAAAGAATCAGATATGATGAAAGCAGGTAAGTGTGTTGTCCTCCTGACCATTTGCTGCTTCATCCTGGCAGGATCAGCCACCTGTCGCTGTCTGACGGCAGACGACACGTCAAAACCAGGAATTACTCAGCCTTTTAAAACCGTAAGCTGTTTTTATTCTCTGTGGCTCTGCCCTTGCTCATAAAAATGCTATTTTGAGAAGCAGCTTCTTGCTAAGATCGTTGCTTGAAAACGCGTCGTGCATCCAGGGCTCCAAACTGATGTCATGGTGATGGTGGTCTGAGTTCCCTTTCCAAACCTGCACAACAACAAAAGAAACTACAAGCTTGATCTCAAGTCACCTTAATAGGGTGAGCTGGATCAATGCTTATGAAGATGAACAGCATCCTTTTTCTAAACACAAACTAACAAAAGCAGGCCCAGTATGAATAATGGATGCCAGTGTGTTTTAACTGAACACAAATTAGCAACTGAATGCAGAACAGATGGTACAGACACAGGCCCATTTAATCATACAAGACATTTTTCTGCGCATATTAAATAAACATGTTCTCAGTTCTCATGACCGTGTTACTTCTGCAATGGGTTTGATTATCATTTTATCTTGTCTTATTGTTTATTTGGTGATCAAGTTTTTAAATGATGCATGTAAGTATTGTCATGCACATTTAAAGTATCTATAATTAATGTGATATGATGTTTTGTTGTTTGTTTGTGGTGTAACTAACAGCTTGGTAATAAAAGCTCTAATATGTATGGAATACAAGCAAACTATCTTTTGCAGCAATAAACATTCCAGACGGCTCTCACAATATTGCTCTTGGAAATTTGATTAATTTTCATCCAAGTTTCTGTACAACTATGTAAATTAATCTGATTATGAGAAACATTGTTATATTAATGGCATACTGTTATAGTTTTTGTTAATATTTGGATTTAGATTTTATTTTTTATTTTCATTTCAAGTAAATGAAATTTGTACTAAAAGGTAAAGTTTTAGTAATTTTGTTGTGTGTGTTTAATATGTCTAAATTAAGTTTTAGTTTTTAGTTAATTAAGCACTTACACTTTGAAAATGAGAAATGTTTCATTGGCAACTGAAATAAAATAAGTTTTTTATATTTTGTTTTATTTCAGTTAATGTTGTTTTAATGGTATAGTTTTTATTTTAAAAAAATAACAAGAAAGGTCTAGAAAAGAAAGGTCAAGTTTTGTGAAGTGCATTGTGGGATACAGTATCAGTTGGCTGTACTGATATGTGACAAAAGTATGTCCAAATTCACAGTAGGCTACTCATAAACGTAGACAAAAATACCTGGATGACCTACTACTTCCAGTGAGATTCTGAAGTGTGCATAAGATGGACATTTTACTATCCCATGAGGCCATGGGAGAGGATGGCAGTGATTGTGAAGTGATGCAACTGATGCTGGTAGGTCACATGATAATGACAACAAGGTGAATGTAGTATGTATGGATTACATTAATACTTTTTTAGCGGTCACAGAGTAATTACTTATTCAAAATACCTACTCAAGAGAGTATATGATTTCGGAAGCATCCTGAATGCTTTAGCAAATGTAAAGACTCATCTAGATATTCTTTGTGCATTAAATGTGGATACTGAGTACACCACGAACACTGCATACTATTTATGGCAGAATAGTAAAAGTAGAGTAGTATGCTATTCCATTATATGAAACAAATGAAATGAGTAATGCTTCTTCAACATGATTTTCAACAATATTCCTGTAAATAAAAATGGTCAAAAAAATATTAATGAAGTTAAAAGATCCTTATACTCCTGGGACAGAAGTTCCACATGGGCTTTAGTCATTAGTGATAGAATTTGTCCCCAAATGTAGCCTAGATGCTTTTGATATGGCGAGATATTTTATGTATCCTAACATTTAAATAGGCTAGCCTACATAGCCTAATTATTAAAAAAAGAACCATTTCAGCAGATGGTGCATCAATCATTCTTAATCATTTCTGGAATATTTCATAAGAACTCCTGTATTATTCATCTTTCAGCAAATCATGTAGGCTATATCTTGGCAATAGTAAAAGCATATTTCGCAAAATATCTTCATGGAGATCGGAACATAAAATATACCTATTTCATAACAAATCTATTTCCTCACAATTATAGACAACAATTGATATAGTTATTCTTATTCTTCATATATTCTGCGTCTCCTATGCCTTTTTTTTTTTTTTTTACACCAGTGGAGTTTTTTCTAATTCTAATAGAATAGCCTTCACCTTACATTTCATTTAATAGCCTACAATAAAACTGAAAAGCAAGTTTTGTCTCAAAATATATTGGATGAATAAATATGCAACATTTAAAAAAAAAAAAAATTAAATGTAAATATTAACAGTTGTATGTATGCAACACTGGGGTGCGCGCATCTCGAGCTCGTGCGTGCGCTGTTTAGTGTACTGGGCTGGGCTCGTGCACAGGCATCAGTGAGAAACCCCGTAGCAGGAACTAGCTAAACAGCGTTTAGCATCCAAGATGGCGGGAGCAGACAGCGACGACTCTCTTTACCCTATTGCAGTGTTAATTGACGAATTAAGAAATGAAGATGTTCAGGTAAACAAAATAAGTAGATTTACACCAATTTCTACTTCTAGAAATACACTCGAACGCGTACGTCTGACTTGACACGAATAGCTAAGCAACCGGTAAGATGGCCTGTCCTAGTTTAGCCTACTGGCTAGTAACGAGAAGATAATTCAGGAATTAAGACACTACAATATTATATATCAAATTGACTGACAGCTAAAGCTGTCATACATAAAGTATGTCATTTAGCACAACCAAATGTATTATTTCATCTGTGTAAAATTACTGCTACCCAGTTTCGTTTGTAAATAAAGTGTGACGCAGAAAAGTTTGTGTGATTGCTAACACGGCTAGCTGTTCTGTGATTTACCTGTTATGTCATTGACTAGCTTAATAGAGAATCCCATAATTTTAGTACAAGACATTTTAAAGCACGGTAAAGGTTTTAGAGAATACGTCTGACACGACTGTTTAATTGGTTGGCATTTGAACACTTTCACAGTTTGTCATTTTCAAGAGACTATAATTCAGTGATTAAGACACTACTTGATGACATATCAAACTTATTAGTTCACTTTTTAGTATTCATTAAACGTGGAATATGTATTGCACATTTTGTGCGTAATGTTAAAATACATTAAAGTACTGGTTTTCAGTTAACGTCACCAATAGGTTAGCTCATTTCCTCGTATTATAAAGATTCAGGACAAAAAAAATCAAGTAAGGAATTAAAAAGTTTAGTGTTTTTGGTCTCAGTGTCATTATTCCTTAGTCTGTCATCTATCAAGCCATTATTTTAGAGAAGACCGGTAGTTTGTTTGGTCCCTCAGCAGGTCAGCTGTTTCACCATCGAATATATTTAGAGTAGACTATCTTCTTAACAGGTTTCTGGTCTTTTTTTCTTTTTTCTTTTTACTTATAGTTACGATTGAACAGTATTAAGAAACTGTCCACCATCGCCTTAGCTTTGGGGGTCGAAAGGACACGCACTGAACTTCTACCTTTCCTCACAGGTAAGGTTTTTTGATGACTGCTGGTTTATTTCCTTGTCAAAAATTACTATAACATTTTTATTTTAGGTGTTGTAAACTATTTCACTCATGAATGCTTCTTGTACATAACTTCCAAATTTCTCATTTTATGATTGATCAGATACCATCTATGATGAGGATGAAGTTCTGCTTGCCCTTGCTGAACAACTGGGGAACTTCACCCTGCTGGTTGGAGGCCCTGAATATGTGCACTGTCTCCTTGTAAGCTTTATGACTTAGAAAATTGATTAGATAAAATAATTTAACTGTGACAAACTGAATTGAAATTTGTTTGCTTGTGACTTTTCTTACTTGCGTCTTGGGTTTTTTCAGCCCCCTTTGGAGAGTCTGGCTACGGTTGAAGAGACTGTGGTGCGAGACAAAGCAGTGGAGTCCCTGCGGAAGATCTCCCATGAGCACTCTCCAGTGGACCTGGAAGTGCACTTTGAGCCTCTGGTAAAGCGTTTGGCCAGTGGTGACTGGTTCACGTCACGTACCTCTGCCTGTGGTCTCTTCAGTGTCTGCTACCCACGAGTTTCCAGTACAGTCAAAGCTGAGATCCGCCAGTAAGTTCAACATATTTGTGAGGAGTGTTTTACTGTAATCCTACTTTTTTTCAGTTTGGAAACATTGATCTAGTTAATTCAGGATTGTTCACACATAGAGCATCCTTTACAAAAAAAACTCAGTACAAAACTCAATACAGATTGTACTTATGCCGGGTCCACGCTGCACGATTTTCGGTCGAATTTTCACTTGCCAACTGTTTTGTGGAAATTGCAGACAAATGTTCGAAATCTCAGATGATTTAGTGTTTGTTTACGCGAGTGACAGTCATGTTGTGTGGGCAGGGCTCGAAATTAAGTTTTTTACTTGGTAGCACTGGTGCTCCCAACTTCAAAAAGTTAGGAGCACCAGCAAAAATGTAGGAGCACCCACCAAAAATTAAGGAGCACCACAACTACAAATTATATATTAACAGATTTAATTTCACTAGGGCTTTACACATCCTTTGGCCAAGATTTGAAATTTGGTCTTCTGGCTCACCCCGATGATATTGGCACATGATTTGTCATTTGCGTACGTCATGTTAATCGCAACTCCGTTCTTTTTCCATGAGCTGCAACATAGGTTTAAATTTAGTGAAGGCAAGCTCTTCTTTGGCGATGGTGTATGCGGTGTTATATTTGACATATAATTAGCTCTGCCAATAGAGCGGAACGACCAGCAGCATCCTGCCGATTAAAAGCCTTAATAATCAAACCTGATTTGTTTGCCACACACCTGTCCCTGCATTTTTTGCTTGGCACTTGGCACTCTATTGCTATTAATATGCTGTATTAATCTTTGTTAATCTTAGTTAATAAAAATACAGCTGTTCATTGTTCGTTCATATTACTTCACAGTGCATTTAACTATGTTAACAAATAAAAAAAAAATCAATAATGTAGGCTATTAGTAGCCTAAATGTTAAAATTAACATTAACAATGGTTAACAAATTAACAGTGCAGTTGATTAATAGTACATGTTAATTAATGTAGTTAACTAGAATTTAATAAATGTAACATTATTGTAAAGTGTTACTGATTTGTTACACGATTCAGACGTCTCGTGAGTTCAGTGTTGGACAGATCAGTTGTTTTAACCATTCATTGAAGTGAATCGGTTCAAATGAGTCATTAGTTTGCGAATCGGACGTGTTATTAGTGGACGTGTAGCCTACGGCACGTGTTGTGTGATTATCCCTGCAGTTTATTTTTTAGCACAATTCACACTCCGCGGTTATTCAGGAGAAAAAAAATCTCAGAATGCTCCACGTGAAACTTTTGTCTTCCGCCCTTTTTCTATCGTGTCAAATGATTTTGATTAATATGCGCGAGGGAGAGAGAGCAAGACAGCGCTCGTGTTGTTTGAAGACGTGAGAGTGCGCGGCCGGGACTCTCTCTCGTACTTATATATGCGCCCTGTCAAGTGCAGCAGTCATTCTATTCTACATACATATGTGTTGATTTCTTGAACGCAATGGCCAATCGGATGCATTTAAGATTGAATCCCCTCACCGCTCAAAATTGACTTTTTGTTCAGTGCTGAATTCTGCATAGGCCTACTGGCAAATCAACTGATTATAGCAAACAAAGTGTAGATATTATGACAGATTCATTGTGCAGCCAGTTTGATTGATAATAACAGAGATTTGTGATATCGTGATGAACTGAGATGTCAGCTTTTTAGGAATTATTAAGGGAGAAATCCGTCCCGCGCAGGTCTCTAATGTAGACTTTAAAAACAAACGAATAACGATATATTTACATTAACAGTAGCCTAGGCTGCAATCTAGTGTATGTGAACCTTTTTGCAGATAAACACAAGTGCATTTTCGGACAAGGTAATGGACAAGTTAATTGAGTAAATCATACTCCCACTATGGTAATTAATATAGTAAACACATTTCCTAAATAGTCCTGTGACTGTATTTTACATTTTATGAAATAGTACCATTAGTTAAAAATAAAGTTTAAAATGCTTCCTGTTCGCATATTTCATAATAAAATGACAATTACCCTTTCTGAAATATTTTTTTTTGTCATCATTCATAGATTTCATGTTAAAATAATATACAGATGCACTACCCTCTTCAAAATACAGCTGATATATTGGTGTACTTATTATTTATTGGAAAGTTTGCCAATGTTTGCTAATCATTAGATTCATCGGAAAAATAATCGTTAGATTAGTCGACTAATCGAAGGAAATAATCGATGGATTAATCGACAACAAAAATAATCGTTAGATGCAGCCCTACATCATTTATGAATGATTTTTCCGTGCACACCATTTGTTTTACATTCATGTGCCTTTGTAACCTTTAATTTTTGCTGAATACATGTAGTAATTCTTATTACTTTTACGGTGAGAATCAGCATAAATTACAAAAGGCAGTGCAAGAGATACTGCCATTTAAATGTATTAAGTTCTGTTTTTGCATTAGTGATGAGAATTTGGGATGAAAATGTGCTTAATCGTCATGTAAATTATCTGACAATGAAAAAATGATCCTAAAACAGGAATAATTTACTATAAAAATAATTGTTTTTTTGATTGGATTAAAATATGAACCAGACTAGGTATGCACCGATCCGATATTCAGTATCAGTATCAGTATAGACTCCAATGCTGCAATTAACCAAATTGCAATTGCCCCAACAAATGATATTTTTCCACTAAATGTTAAGGTTTTATAAATAACAGTGTACCCAAGATTTTTCCTAGAATTTGATGCTTAATTGTCCATTCACCAAGTTTGCAATGTTTTTTTGTTATAGGTTATGATAATGTATTTTTATTCATTTGTTATAATGAAGTAGTGTGTATTTAGTGGACTGTGATCATCAAAATAGTGATCATCAGTTCCACACACACACAGAAGTAAAAAACAGCACTCGGCCCAAAACTCGGTATCGTAATTGGATTAGTTATGAAAAATGGTATTGGTGCATCCCTAAACCAGTTTTTAAGTCACCCCACAATAAATGCATATTAAATGCGTTCAGTCTTGTCACATCACTTCTTTCTCTTGCTTCTCTTGTATCGACAATATCAGCAACTGTAAAACAGGGCTCCAGAACCAATCTTTTTGATAGTTTTTTTTTTACAGAACCTATAACGCATTTTGTCATCAGACAAATTTTTGTCCCTGGTCTGTCTGGGTACAATTTATGGTTTATTGTGATGGTTATTCACTCTGGGAATGAATAGCCATTTAGACTAAGTGTAATTATAGTTATAGTAGTGTTAATGTTAAAATAACCAAAGTGGAAAGGAAAATGACTACCTCATCGTCTTCATTTTCCATTTAATTGGACACATGTTACCACATGTACCGTCTCTCCTCAGGCACTTCCGCACCCTGTGTTCTGATGACACTCCCATGGTGCGCCGTGCAGCTGCCTCCAAGCTGGGTGAATTTGCCAAAGTGTTGGAGCTGGAGTATGTTAAGAGTGACATAATTTCCCTCTTCACTGCATTGGCATCTGATGAGCAGGTCTGGTTTCAGTAATACTAACTAAAATGTACACACACTAATTAAACCACAGCTAAAACCACAAACCACAGCTAAAGGTTTTGAGCACACGTTGCATGACAAGACCAATACAGTCTTGAAAGGTTTTCACTGTGTTTATGTAACTCAGTGCTCCAGCAGAATAGTATGGTAAATATCAAAGTGTTTTCTTCTGACATCTGAATGCAAACATTTACATCACTGTAGGACTCTGTTCGTCTCCTGGCCGTGGAGGCTGGCGTCAGCATTGCCACTCTGTTGCCTCAAGAGGATCTGGAAGCTCTGGTGATGCCCACCCTGCGCCAGGCAGCAGAGGACAAGTCCTGGAGGGTTCGCTACATGGTTGCAGACAAATTCTCAGATGTAAGCATAATTATATGTAGTTAACTATGTGCAATTACATTTTATTGGAAAATCTAAGTGTCTACCGCAAAGTTCTGTTTGCACGCAGTGGGACAGCTCCCACCCCAAATGGTTCATAATTCTCCACACGATCATAACTACACTACCGTTCAAATGTTTGGGGTCAGTAAGATGTTTTTGAAAGAAATTTCTTATGCTCGCCAAGGCTGCATATTATTGTGAAATATTATTGCAATTTAATATAACTGTTTTCTATTTTAATATATTTTAATATGTCATTTATTCCTTTGATGGCAAAGCTGTATTTTCAGCATCATGACTCCAGTCTTCAGTGTCACATGATCCTTCAGAAATAATTCTAATATGCTGATTTATAGGGGTGGGAATCTTTTGGAATCTCACGATTCGATTCAAATAGATTTTTGGGGTCACGATTCTGAATCGAATTTCAATTCAATTAAATGGATAGATTTGATTTTAAACTGAATTTTATTATAATAATTATTTTAGCTCAAATTAAAATTTAACTGGAAAAATAAAGGAAATTAAATTACACTTTAAACACTTTACAATAAGGTTTCATTAGTTTAGTTAACATGAACTAATGAACTGCACGTCTACAGCATTTATTAATCTTTGTTAATGTTAATTTCAACATTTACTAATACATTCAAATCAAAAGTTTTGTGTGTTAACATTAGGTAATGCACTGCGAAGTAACATGAACAAGCAATGTACAGCTGGGTTTTTATTAACTCACGTTAACAAAGATGAACAAATACAGTAACAATTGTATTGCTCATGGTTAGTTCATGTTAGTTAATACATTAATGTTAACAAATAAACCCTTATTGTAAAGTGTTACGTCATGTTTTATTTTATCAATCAATTTATAATATCTATATATTTTATATTTAACCATTTTATTCATAATAAATTCCTGTTTTTAATTTAATAAAATGTGGGTAAAATACTAGTTATATTGTTTATATTTGTTCCCCTGGAACTGTTTTGCCATGTCTGCTTATTATATTATGTTTTTAGAGGGCTTGTTTTGCTTTTTTTTGTGATATCTGAATTAAAATGTCATCGGTTTAAGTTGAGCGTCAAGTTGAGAAGGGATTATCAGCTAGTTCCAATCAGTGGCTGATCGCTTGGAAAATAGAAAAACATAATACAAGCTGTTGCATTCTCAATATTTAGTGACTTAGCCTCAGATACAGGATGTGTTCATTCGCTTTTACAAGCTTGTATTGTTCATTACCACAAACGCCTGTGTAAAAAGTACCTGTACACAGAGGTGGCAAGATCACAAGAAAAGCTTGACGTCTGCCGGTAACGGTTAAGACTATTTTCTATTTGTTAAGATATTGATATGTACTGTTGTTGTCGAGTAAGCTTCATTCATATGCTTCCCTGTAAACTGTCCGGGTGCTGGACTGCCGCTGCCTTTGTTCCGACAACATCACGTTATTAATAGAATCTCAATTCATATGTGAATTGCCATCACAGATGAAAATGGTTCTGTGGCTCAATATTTTTGTGGAAACTGATCATTTTTCCAGTTCAAAAGAACTGCATTTATTTGAAATGGCAATCTTTCGTTACTGCCACGTGTGATAAATTTAATGCATCCTTGCTGAATAAATTTTTTTTTTGCTGACCCCAAACTTTGGATTAATATAGTTTTAATTTGTCTGAAGTTTCTTGCTGCTCTCTTACTCTATGGGAGCAGTTTCAAACAAATCTGCAATCTGTTGAAGCGACTGCGACTAATTTGTGTGCCCCTTACAAGTGCAATGTGAACAAACTGCAATCAGCTAATTCTTGGTGCAGACTGATACATCAGAAGTGACAAGCTTCAATCTTTTATTGTGAGCTTGACTTTAGTGAGTCCGATATAAATGGAGTAACCACTTTGATCGTTAGACTGATTCAAAACATTAAATCTTGTGAGGTTCATAAATTAACGTTGATTCAGCAGTGGCAGAGCTCTACCATTGAATAGTGATGTAGCAATCATTGTTATATGATCTGTGTTTGTGCACCTTTTTTACTTTGTTTTATATTGCTAATGTTATATAAGCTTCCTGGAAACCTTTTCCCTAGTATGCATCAGTGCTAAGGTTCAACAGCTGGTTCCACAGTTTCAGGATGACACCTCATAACAGTTCACCAGTCTCTATAATCCTGCTCTGATACTCATTATTGTGTATTGTTGTGCAACTTGACCTAAATGCAGTTCCATATTATTTTGTCATGTTATTGGATGATTTTGGATTATCCTGAGCCACTTGAAATGTCAGATTTTACTGGAAAAGAAATGTTGAATGCAGTCATATAAATTCCCAGAAATAGACTTGGTATAAAAAGCAATGAACAGGGATTTTGACCTGCTTTAGAACTGAGTTATGTACCTCATCTCACACACAGTGCTAGAATAGACTTGATTGTATCCTAGCGTGCCACGGAAGTGCCTTTGTCCTTCAGTCTGCAGGAAACGCTGAGGTGCTACAGAAAAATGGAAATATGAAATGACATTCTTGTCTCTGTGAATTTACAGTTGCAGAAAGCTGTGGGTCCAGAAATCACAAAGAATGACCTAGTGCCAGCCTTCCAGAACCTTCTGAAAGACTGTGAGGCTGAGGTTCGTGCTGCTGCTGCAAACAAAGTCAAAGGTGAGAGAGAGGCATCAGAGCAGCCATGTAATGCGTGATCCTGAAGTTGAATGCCTCTGCTATTAATTTGGCTAATAGATTTAAATGGAAAATAAGTTATAAGCTGTCTGTGTCGCTATACAAATAACCTTGGCCTCATATACATCTCTCATTAGTCATGAATCCTAATGAGGTTAAATGCATTAAATGAATCAGCAAATTTCAGATTTTTTTCTTTTTTTCTTCATTAAATATCACATTTTTAATTGGCTGAAATTTGCCTCTATTTCTTTCAGCTTTAATGGGTTTAGTTCTTCTCATAAAGAATACAATATATAACTATTTTTGTAATATAATCAGCATTGCGTTTGTTTGTAGCTGGTATTTTAGCAAACTGTTCAAAGACTGCAGATGACTTAAAAGTCCCATCTTGTCTGCAGTTTGTTTGTAAAGTTACTCTTAAGTGGGTCTTTCTCTGAAAATTATGAAATTTTACTAGTATTGCCTATTGAAATTTGTTTATTGTGATGACCCTAATGGTTTATTTTTCATATCATCAGAATTCTGTGAAAATTTGCCAGAGGACAGCAGAGAGACTATCATCATGTCACACATTCTTCCCTGTGTTAAGGTAAAATGCTTCAGTCGACTTTGGCTAGTACATTTATTTTATTCGCCAGACTTATTACATGGAATGCAAGAACAATGCAAAATGAAAAAGTAGATAGGTCTAGATACATATAAAATATGAATTTCATACAATATTAAAGACAAATAAACAGTCTTAACCCTTTCACACGTACGATCACACCGGTGTGATCAGTCTAGGCTGGTCCCTGGAGCATAGGATCACACCGGTGTGATTAGAACGGTCAGTGCATGACGTGATCAACTGCTAAATTCAAATGTGCTTTCGCGAGTTGGCTGGCGCTGAGCCAGAGACAGGCGCGCTCAGAGCTGTCATATATCACAACTTTTCAGTGTTTTCAACCACATAATGTTTATAGTAGGTTTCAGACATATAAGTACTAAAAAACAATACATTTAGAGTTTGTAAAATACACACTGATGTCAAAGGAAGAGGCAATAATAATCCTTTCCATTATAATTAGTTTTATTCATATCAGATACACATTGTGTAAGTAACTTTAAAGTTTACTCTATTCTTCTCCCAGTTCACCTGCCACTTACTTTTATGTATTTTGGGAGAAGTGGATAAATTCACGTGTTGTAAATCCAGCAGATCCGATTCTCTGAACTGCGTCTGCGGCACAAACTAAGATGGCGGCACCCATCGTGCATACAGCTCAACTAATGCGATCGTTATAAAGGTGTTTAAACAACAAAACACTTCCACTTGCATATATTTGACAATCGGAATATCAGATATTTCATGCCATATCTAACAAATTTGTGAATATTTTGAATAAAAAAGGAAAAATGACATAAAAGCAGATCATCATTCATTCAGCTCTGTTGTTGCTGCGGTGTCACGTGACAAGCAATGATGCGTCAGCATGGAAACCATAAAGTGACACATTCTAAATAACGGTTGCCTTGAAAAACTCAAGCTGGGCGGTCAACCAGAATATTTTAAATTTACGTGTGAAATGGTTAAGAACAAATAATCAAGCTAAAAACAATATCACAAATAAACAATAGAACACATATATAAGTGAAATATACAGTGCTTTTCAGGTTCTTTAGGTAGATCTAACACTAGTTTAGTTATACAGATTATGTACAGAAATTATCAAAACTTATCAAATGTAAAAAAAAAAAAAATGTTCTTCACTGTATAAATTAAATATAAATGAATCCTTAAAGGCATACCGGTAGTTACAAAAGTAATTCAGTCAAGAGCAGTGATGGATTTTATGCCTTTAGTTGCTTGATTAACTTTAATAACACAAGACACTTTAAGACATAATGCACGTTCTCTTTCTCAACCGTTTACTGACTACGTTTACTAGGATTCTATGTTTACAAGACAGGAATTTTTGCATCATTTTGTTAGAATTTGTCCGTTCCAGCGCAAGAAGATGTGAAAGAGACTAGGAAACGAAACGCGGCTTTTTGGGTGTGCGCTTTTTGGGTGAGAATTGAGTTCTCCTTTGTGTCGTCATGCGCTTTGTTTAAATTGGCAATGCTTAAGAACACGTGCAAATTATAATCTTCCGTGACGAGGCAGCACTGGCCCAATTATCGATGGTTCCGTCAACTCTTGGCCATCGGGGATTCCTTATTGTCGAGGCCTGCATTTAGATCTAGCGCGTCTATTCACATTACGCTGTATGTGTAAGCCTCTCTGTTTCTCTCATGTTGCGTGTACATATGTGAGAGAAAGCAACAGAGGGCACTCTCAGCCAAGTGACAGTGGGTAAAGCTCAGAAGGCAATGAAATTATATCTGCACTAAATGATTTTGTTTGCCTCAAACTCAATCACAGGTCAGTGAAATCATACAATTTAAGACATGTTTTAGTTGCCTAGCGGGAAATTGTTGCATATGCTGGTCAACAACATCTCTGCAATCTATCACTTTTCAGGCTGATCGCTTTGTTCCTCGTTGTTCCAGTGCTCTTCACATTTAATTGGTGTGTAGTTCCAATCCTGGATCAGTTACTGGCAGATAACTCTTGAGTCAGCATCTGTTCTTTAAGCATCTAAGACTTAAACAAGATCAGATTAACAGTGTGTCATTGTGTGTAGTCTGACCTACTGGCTGTAACAACACTAGATCACTTTTCTTTGTGTTTATTGTAAAATGCATCTTGTTCTGTTGAAAATGTCTTGCGCAGATTCAAACCGCTGTTGGACAGGTGTTTTGGTAGCTAATTTAAGTATTTTTGAGAGTGCCATTTGTTTTGTATATTCCCACAGCATAGATCCAAAAAATGTCAAGATTCATGACAGCACAGCACATTTTATTCCAAACCTTTAGTGTAGCTGAGGTACATTAGAATCTCTCTCATGGTGAGAGCTGTGACATCCTTCATTGCAATAGAAACATTCAACATGTTTGTAATTATTATTTGCAGTATTTATTTTTATAGTAATTATTTTTATATATTTTTTTTATTGCATTAAACAAGATCTTCCATTTTTATTTAATACATTTTATTGAACCCATTTTGAATGTTAGTGTGTGCATATATAGATAGATATAGATATAGATATATAGATATATAGATTATAGACGTGTGTGTGTAACGTGATGTAATAGTTGTTTTTGCTGGATATTTAGTGATTTTACGCTTGATTTAAACTGAGATTTCAGTTTATGTAGCCCTCAAGTATCACAAGTGATTGAGAGTTGTTTCAAAACATTTTTCAATTGATGGCATTGTGTTGTTGCACCTCTGTCAACAGGAACTTGTCTCAGACACTAATCAGCATGTGAAGTCTGCACTGGCGTCAGTCATTATGGGCCTCTCCACCATCTTAGGCAAAGACAACACCATTGAGCACCTGCTTCCCCTTTTCCTGGCCCAGCTCAAAGATGAGGTAAGCCTGCTGTGTTTGTGTGTGTGTGTGTGTGTGTGTGTGTGTGTGTGTGTGTGAGAGAGAGAGAGCCAGCACAGGTCTGGCTAAGGTAATTTGCGTCATGTTCCAGTCACAGATGATACTTCTGTGCAACTGCTCACTTTGATCCTGTCGAGGTGAGGCATTGCTAATGCTAGCCTTTTAGTGGAAAGCAGAAAGCATTGAAGTGAGAGATGAATGGATGAGTGCGGCACACTATCTCACGTCTCGTCTCTTTATTTTACTGGGGCTTTTTGTTGCTTGCTGTTGTCTGTATTGCGATCGCTCTTCTTTAAGTTGCATGGGAGTAGTCTTTGAACATCTGTCAGTTACACAGACTGCATGAAATAAATAGAACAAAGCCACCTCCTGGACTGCAGCTTGCATTGATCCATGTTTTAAAACAGGAAACAGTTTCCTACTTGGTGTTAGTTCTTGCACTGTTGTTCAGGAGTAGTGCTGTGTAAAAAACAAATGTCACATAGTTGTCAACCTGTATGTTGTGATAAATTGACGCTTGTGAAATGATACACTGACATTTAATGGTTAACATCCTTGCTGAGTGCATGCAGAGTTTAACATATATTGCAACATGCTGTTGTAATTGCACAGCAAATTGCTTGATTCGAACAGTTTAATGAATCAGACCAACCATTTAGTGAATCATTTTGAATTGATTACACACAAGTAAAACATAAAATCTGCACTTTCATGTGTGTTATTAAAAAAAGCATATTTGGAAAATGGTATCAGTTAGGGCTGCACGATTAATCGAAATGAAACCGCACGCGATTTGGCAAAGCCTGCGATTTATTTTATGCTCAGCTTGTCAGTGAAATACAGCTCTGATCAGTTGTAAATGCTGCTCCATCTGAAAGCCAGATGGCGCTCACGCAGACACGCCATATATACCCCACAGAAGTAGACAACATAAGTCATTCCAGGAAATCGCTGCAGCTGAATAAACAGAAGATTGAAACGTTGTCGATTTAAAATGTTGTCTTTTGTTGGAGCAGAGGTTCATAAATGCTTCTCATGTTTGGAAAGATGTTTGGCCTGTGTTGCTTTTTCAAATTCACGTAATAAGTGACTCAAACTCATTTGCTACTGATATCAGAGCCATCCGTCACTGACAAGCTTATTATGAAAAAAATGTTCGCAAAAAACCAAATCGGTATAAGCGCGATTTCATGTTAATTGTGATTAATCGTGCAGCCCTAGTATCAGTGTTTGTATCTTTAGTATTATTTATATACTATTATCGCCATTCTGAAAATAGGTCATTATTTTGATTCATCTTTATCCTATGAGTATTTGAAAATGGAGGAGGGTGGGTGCTAGGACATTCTTTGGACAGGAGACCGATCACAGACCGGTCACTGTTTTCGACTTGAAGCAGCGCTGCACGGACCAATCGGTGTATGACATCAAAGTACTTAGAGAGCAATTCGAAGCACTTTGATATCATACCGATTGGTCTGTGCAGCGCTGCTTCAAGTCGAAAACACCCAGGGTCTCAAGAAATCATGAGAATCTCGCCTTCTGAGTTGTCCCAAAAAAAAAAAATCCCCCCCCTCCTGGCTTTGCACGTGCAACTCTCCTGGGAACAGTGACCACAACTATAGAGAGCCATCTCTGGGAGGTCTGCACACATACCTTAACGTAAGAATCTTGTAGGGTTAACATAAGAATCTTTTCAGGGTTTGAAATAACACCTGTCAAATGCGGGTAAAAATCAACTGTGGTGGATGACGATGTGAACTATATTTAGTGGGTTATGTTTCACAAATTGTTCACTCAATTTGCTGGCGAAGTTTGTGCAAACTGCGCAGCAGTGTTGTCACTATACTGGAATTTCCAACTTCGATACGATACCTTGAAAAATATTGATGTTCAATACCATTTTCGAAACCACTGGGAAAACTGCCATATATACCACCATACAGATAATCTATCTCATAATAGATTTAGAAAAGGAGTATTGGATCAGTTTCAGATATTTCAGTATCGATACATATCGAATTACCTGTATTTTTGACAACACTTCTGCGCAGATTTAGCACACATAACTCATGAGTCAATATGAATATTAAATATATCCGAGTTGCGCAGCACCTGTGCATTTCTGGCTTACTTCAACACAACCGCCACTAAGCGGTGAATAAAGGTGCGCTGGTTTGTTGCTTTGAAGGGAATCGTGCAGACCCTGAAGAGTTTGCACTCCTGTATTATAGTATTTACTCTTTTTGAATTAGCTTATATATATATATATATATATATATATATATATATATATATATATATATATTATATATATTATATTATATTATATTATATTATATATATATATATATATACATATACATACAATATAATGTATTGGTTATTTTTTTTGCATGTTTTCTGGAATGTTACAAATTTTGTCATGTCCTTTCTGTAGTGTCCAGAGGTTCGCCTCAACATCATCTCCAACTTGGACTGTGTGAACGAGGTGATTGGAATCCGCCAACTCTCTCAGTCTCTGCTTCCGGCTATTGTTGAGCTGGCTGAAGATGCCAAATGGCGAGTGCGGCTGGCAATTATCGAATACATGCCCCTTCTTGCTGGACAGTTGGTGAGTCCTGACCGTCAGTGTCTCTGAATACTTTATCCTGAAATTGAAATCAGACTGGCCCGTTGGTCAGTTCTTATTTTTCAGTCTCTCTTAAAGCATTTTAACAAATCATCCTATTAACTTATTGACGGAAAGGCGCTTTGGGTCCTGTAAGCTGATCTAACTGATGAGGCATCTTTTTTTTTTTTTTTTTTTTTTTTTTCTTCTCGTGGTTCCAGGGTGTAGAGTTCTTCGATGAGAAACTCAATTCTCTGTGCATGGCTTGGCTTGTCGATCATGGTAGGTTAATTTCCTTTTCATTTAAAGTGTTAAAATGTGTTCAACTCTGGCACAAATGTCCCACACAATGTTAAATGTGAGACTTCGAAAATCAAGCTATTTTAGCAATTCCGTTTGCTTGTAATAGAAATGTTTTAACTGCCGTTATAATGTGTTGGAGTCTGTCAGTAGACTAACACTTTAGTCTCTGTAATCTTTAGTGTATGCCATCAGAGAGGCAGCCACCTGTAACCTGATGAAGCTGGTGGAGAAGTTTGGAGCCGAGTGGGCACAGAACACCATCGTGCCCAAAGTGCTGGGAATGGCTAATGACCCCAACTACCTGCACAGGATGACTACCCTCTTCTGCATTAATGTGAGTCAGACCTGATCTTTAACAAACAGCTGCTAAGTCACAGAGGAATGTATGGGGTTGGTGCTGATGTACTAGCTGGAAAAGCGCAGTTTGCCGTATGTTTTAACATTGAAATATATTACAATCTGTCTTAGTTTAATTATTCTCTTTGTAGAATGGTGCTACATCCATGAAATATTTGTCTGTTATCTAAACTTTTCTTTGGTATCAGTCAGGGTTGTTGCACTCAGATTTTAAATAGACTATTATTGTGGACAATATAATTTACAGTAACAATATTATTGTGTAATATGTAGTAAAAAAAAAAAAAAAAAGTCTATCGGTCAAATTCATCTTTAATGGGGAACTATGCCGTTTTTTTTAGCTTAATTTACCTTAACTGAACAGCTTCGGATTCATTGGAATGGTTATATGACTTTTTTCGGGTTGAGTGGTGGCCGTCTCGCTTCCCTCTAGCGCCTGTGAGCGGAAAAACCACCCTTGCAACTTTGGGCCGGCAGCCACTGCACACGTACATTTATATGCTAGCCTTCTGTGTATCATACATACCTCAGTGGACATGACTCTGTGCGTTCGCCGGCTTCTTTGAAAACAAATGCACATGACCAGAGGTAGAAGATGGGAGGGGGAGAGTTGCCAACGAGTTTTGGCGACGGTGTTGTCAAATATATATTCCGAAGCTGTAGGCGGAGCTCTATAGAGAATCCCGCAAGCAAAAAGCGAGAAAACAGTGAAGAAATTGCCGAAACAATCAAATGGTGATCTTCAAACAAAGCGCATGGGAAACTTGATTTGTTCGTGTAGAGTTTGATGTTAACATGTTGCTAAACTAACTGTGTGATTCTGTAAGCATACAACAGATATTGGGCCACAGATATAAGTTAATTAGTTTTTTTTTTTTGGAAATTGACTAAAATACATCTATAATGGATCTTTTGGATCAAGCCTTCACTTCAGGAGTTTGGGAACAGAGCTCATGATCCCTGATGTGTGAAACTGTCTTTTCTAGGCTCTGTCTGAGGTGTGTGGACAGGATATTACCACCAAACACATGCTCCCTGTAGTTTTAAAGATGTCAAACGACCAGGTAGCCAATGTTCGCTTCAATGTGGCCAAGTCACTTCAGAAGATTGGACCTGTGCTGGACAGCAGGTATGTGATCATCCACATTTGACCAGAAAAAAAAAAAAATTCTCTTCACATTTCTCTTAATGTGACTGACTCACTTTAGCATCATGTTCCCCTGATGTTTTGATTACAGCTGTCTGCAGACTGATGTGAAACCGGTGCTGGAGAAACTGGCATCAGATCAAGATATGGATGTCAAATATTTCGCTCAAGAGGCCATCAGTGGTGAGTTCCACAACTGCTGCTCTTGAGTGTTGTGCAATCAAAAATGCAAACCTAAAAGCTACTATCATTCTTAAATTCAACCTAAATCAGTAGTTAAGAAAGCACCAGATTATAGTGAAGTGGTTATGTTTTCACAAGCTTTGCAATTCGGCACTTCAGTCAAATCACGTTTATGTATGTAGCACTTCATACAATAGATTGCTTTAAAGCAAGCAGCTTTACGGTATTAAACATAAAAGAACAGTGTCGCTTTCAATTAGAATTATATAAAGCAGCCCTCCAGTGTATCTGAAAGCGTTTGGACACGCAAACCATGACGTCATGACTTAAGCAAACTTTTCTGGAAATTGAGCTTTGGTCTGGCTGTTTTAAACTCCAAACAAACTTCCTTTTGGCCTTGTTTTGTTTAAAATGACATCAAACCAGTTTGCTCTTCGATTTATATCAGATCCTTGATTTTTCTTTTTATTCTCTTCCTACAGTTCTTTCTCTGGCCTAAAGTACCTTCTTGCTGAACGTAAGACCCATCTCAAGCTGACCTCCATTGTATTTATTGACATCCAAGACCATCCACTGGACTGTGTATGGAGAAACAATGTGTTCTGTTCCCTATCAGTGAGAAGTGTTTTAGAGAAGCTTGGCTTCTCTAAGTGTTTTTTTTTTTTTTTCTCCAGCTATTCACAACATACCATCTTGCTCTTCGTTCCTACCCTGCAATAGGCCCGGTGAGCCCCTCTTGCTAACCCTTCACTTGCTAACCCTCAGCCTGGGGTCACACACTTAGATGGCGTTTTACTATTCACCTAACAATCTTATGAAGCATCATAGGTTAAGAGAAAAAAATAGATGTATTGATGCATCAGTTGTCTATATTTAACTTGCGTCATCTGTTCTGATGGGCTGAACCATGTTTGCTCTTAGTGCTGATTTTAAGCTCGAGTTGACCTGCGCATGCGCACAGCATGACAAAGGGCCGAATCACTACTGCAACTTTCAACTATCATTTGAATACTGTGTTCCTGTGCCCCGTCGTTCACAGATTGTTGTTAAACCAAGACCCCATAAAGCACTAGCCGATGTCTATTCTTTCAGTGGCGTGCTCTCGTACTGCTCTCAAAGTGCTTATCGTCTTAAAGGGACCACAACAAATTTCCATCAACTGTTTTAAGAGAATGGGCATTCCTAAACGGCCCTTTTTATCTTCAGAAGGCAAGCTTCTCCATTCTGTGCCATTGACCATATTGCACATTTTCTTTTTTTGTTTTGTTTTTAAAAAGATGTTTAACTTTTGTCCTTTATATGAATGCATCTGCATGCCTCTTGCACACAGGTTCCGTAGGCCGTCTGTATATTAAGAAGCTCATTAATCACAGGGCATCTTAAACTCTCTCCCTCAACGCAATGCTTTTTGCCTGTGATGTTGACTGTCCGATTCTTCAGCTTCAGAGTGCAGTCAGTATAGTAGCATATTCTATGTAATGAGTGTCTTTAGAATGTGCTTCGGGTTTTATATGAATATGGTCACATTGCCCTTGATGGAAGGGAACTCAATAAAGAACGTTATATAACCCCATTTCTCTGTGTGTGGACCTTCTGTTATCTGTCAAGCCACATACAGTAAAATGCAATATAGCGCGAGGATGCCTAAGCTGGGAGTGGATTGCAGCAGAGCTGTTTATTGAAGGAGGCATATCATGAGAAATCAAATTTTCCTTTATCTAGTTTTTGCACGAGGTTTTCATTGTACACGGAACTTTCAGAACTCAACTTCTGTCCAAAAATAAAAACCCATCCAGAGGATGCAAAAAAAGTTTATGAATTTTCTTTAGAAACTTGCTTGTCCAGTCACAGTGAGGTCATGGCAGGAGAGATAAAATAATCCATAAATATGAATAAAACAGAGAATATTGTAACTAGTTTATTATTATTATTATTATTATGATGTGATTTTATGTACTCTATGTACACTACACTATTCAAGAGTGTGGGGTTTATTTATATCATTTATTTTTTAACTTTAGTTCAGAAAGGATGCATTACATTGATCAAAAGTGACAGTAAACATTTATAAACCTTACTATATATATAGTAAGGTGTAGAATAAAAAAAAAAATATATATAGGCCTATATATATATATATATATATATATATATAATTTTTTTTTTTTTTTATTATTATTATTTTTTTTTCAGATAAATGCTGTTATTTTGAACTTTCAATTCATAAAATAATTCTGAAAATGCGTAACAGTTGCCACAAAATATTCAGTAGCACATTGACAATACAATCTTTTTTTTTTTCTTCTTTTTTTTTTTACAAATCAGCATATTAAAATGATTTTTGAAGGACCATGTGACACTTAAGACTGGAGTAATGGCTGTTGAAAATTCAGCTTTGCCATCACAGGAAAAAATTACATTTTATAATATATTTTAAATAGAAGTTATTTCAAGTTGTAATATTTAACAATATTGCTGTTTTACTGATTTTTTTTTTTTAGCAAATAAATGAAAAATGAATAAAAATAATAATAATACTGAGTTAATATTTATTATATTGTAAAATGTAATTTTTCCATCACCTCTTTTCGTTTTGTTCTCAAAATTGATACATTTCTTCTTTGCAGACAATGAATAGAACATCTCTTAGTGTTGTGCTGGGTCTTCTACAACACAAGAAGAACTAAATGAAAAGTCAGTCAGCACCAGCAGCTCTGCATATCCTTCTGAAGGATCCTGTTCTTAAGAAAGAGTGCTTGGTTTATTTTTAACCTGTCGAACTCACATAATTGGTACACTCAGTTTGGTTAATAAACCAAAGTGCGTTTTTTTTTTTTTATTCGTTTAGAAATCCAAATCAAGATCTCATCACTAAAGTCCTGGCAGTTTTTAAAACTCATTCATATTTTCACCGGCACATAGTTGGCATGCAAGGTCTAACCGGCTGTGAGAGCGGTCACGGCTTTGAGCGTTTGTTCTGACAAGGCTGTTATCTGTCTGAATTGTGAATGCTGTTGTCGTGCCTGCTGATGAACAGTTTACAGCTGGAACATCACGACTCACATTTGAGTGTTAGTGCCATTCTGCACAGATTAATCATCAGGGGAAATTATCCAGCTTTATGGAACACTCCTATTCATTCAACAGCTATCTATAAAGTTACATTTCACACACGATGGCTGTTCTCAGGTTGACATGACATTTGCAGCATTTCTCCAATTTGTATTAGGATCTAGACCAGTGACAAATTGCCTGCATCAAATGGCTAATTTAAGAAAAACTGAAGTTTCACTGAAACCTACAACTAGATTTTTGTTTAATTACTGTGCTGACAAAACACATTAGTTATTCTCCACACATTGTATTCTGAATGAATTTACAGACAGCGACTAGAACAGTGTTTGGATTCCTGAATAAATTTGCATGTTGAACTAATTGTTTGAGAAAAAGATTCAATTACCCATTCTTGCTTCTTTCCTGAATGAATCAGTCCTTTTGAGCAAATCGAATAATTGAAGGACTCACTCATTAAGCGGCTGTTTACATCAGGCACGGCGTCACCCACTTTTCAACAGGCCCACCAAAAAAAAAAAAAAAAAAAAAAATTAACATATTCTAATTTTGTCAAGAATTATAAAAAAATCGTCAATAAGCTCATAATTGTACTAAAATAGTCTAAATGTTTAGTTTTAAAAACAATTTAAAAAAGCTGGCTATGTCTAATTGGATGTTTCTGCGCAAGTTCAGCAGACAGTGAGGTTCGGGTTTGTTCCGATCAGAGCTCGTGAGCGGAGAGCGCATTTCTGAATATTCCGCTCCGCTCGCTCATTCCGTAGGGTCGCTCGCTCAACCCAGAATGGCCTGCTGGTTCGAAAATATGTGGAATAAGGGCTGCCTCCAACAAATTTTTTTTTTCTAGTCGACTAGTAATTGTTCATTTAAGCCATTCGTGGTCAAATCGCCCCTTTATATTAATTTAATTACTTAAATAGGCTATAGCCTACAGGATAATAAGCGTTATGACCGCACGCATAAAGCTTGCCACAAAGAACCTGTTAAAGTAATGATTATGAATGTGTCTAAATTAGCAAGGATACATTTAATTGTTTAGTAATAAACTGGTGTTTTCTGTGTCGCTGCAAAGATGAAGTTGGCGATGCGGACTCGCCATGAACGCCAGAGAGAAATGCACATTTCATATGGATTTCATAATCAGAGAGTAGCCTATTTTGGTTTGAATATTTTCGTTTAAAAGTAGACATTTCAAGCTTTCTGTAATATATAGCCTATATTTCTCAAATCTGTGAGGCACAAGCTGAGTTTCGGCGCCCTCCAGTTCACATGCAATGCAAGTGATCGTGCCGGCGCCTTATTACATTGTCTGCTATAGCCTATATTTGCTTCTTATTTATTAAATATGGGCAATTGATTGATAAAACATTGATCAAAATTAAGATACAATTTATACAAAACGAAAATCTTTTTAAAAGAGTTTTCTATAAAACAAAACTTAATGAAGTCGTCAAAATCATGTTTTACCAAAAACAGCGCTGTTGCTAGGAGGGCGCCAGCGCCTCTGCCTTTCAGCGCCTCTGCCTCACGAGTGGATGATAGCCCTGAAGACGCCTGGTGGTATATCTTTAGTGGTAGTATACCTTTAGTTTCATCAGGGACAAACCACAAACCAGTGACAGTGTGTTGGGCGCCCAAGGCTCATCGATGCACGAGGGAAACAAAGGTTATCCCGTCTGATCGCGAATGGAATGGAGTCTTTTAACCACTGAAAGTCCATCATTCTCTGTACATGGTCAGAACTGAGGTAGTGTGATGTGAGACGTGTGGTTTGAATAAAAACATCACTCGCACAAATGATTTCAGTCAAGGAGAGTGTGACCTTTATTTCCCCTTGTGCAAGAAACTCAGCATTTTCAACTGAGTATAACAAAATTCATATTGTGATTACATATTGGGAAACATCTTATCACTGAAAACCGACTATAACAAAACAGTTCACTTTTCAATGTCAGTAATAATATCAACACTAGTCAAAGACTGACTACAAATTTTAAATAGTCACGATAAGATCTTTTTCCTCCAAAGGCATAAAATGACAACACTCACTACCAACACTCATATTTTGAACATCAGAACTATTTCTCTAGATATTGCTATACTTTTGAATATAATGTAGGACCATGACAACTATCTCATGTAGCTGGTTCCAAAAAAAAAATCCACATAGTGGACTTTAAAAAAGAACCTAAATGGAGACTTTGGTTCAAGGTATCTTTTAAAAGAGAGTACTTCATACTGCATTTCCAAACAGGAAGTTTTACTTGAAGAATTAAATCTAATAACAAGACATTCTTCGAAAGGAACAATAAGAATTGAAAGGCACAACACGTTAAGTTTCTAAGAAAAAAAAAAAAACCAAACAGTTTGAGTAGTAGTGCACACTGTGTGAGATCATTGTATGTTGATTCTGATTGGTTTAATCCACGTATCTCAAGTCTGAATGTTTACAGTGGCTCTAAGAACCTTGTTCTTTTCTACTTTTCTACTTTTCCAGTCCACTTCGAAGAGTCCAAAGTAGGTAGTGTAATTGTAAAGTCAACATGAAATCAAAATTAACCTTATTTACTTTAACACATGTTGTTTGGTCTTACTGTGCACAACCATCAGTGCATATTATTCCACAGATGATTTGTTTTTGTAATATTTTATCATTGCTCAGAACAACTTTTGTCTGCTGACATCACCTAGGTCATGCATGCTTATTGGTTAATGTTAACCAGCCGTCAAAAAGCTATTTAGGCAGTGAGGTAATACTTGCAATAAGTTTGAATTTCTTACCATTAGTTACTGCTTTAGGTATCATGAAATAAGCGAATAACAATATTTTGCAGCATTTATTAATCTTGGTTAAAGGTAATTTTGTAAATCTACTTTTGTGTATTGTTAATTCATGTTTGTTCATAAATGTTAATTTATGTGAATATAAATCATACATTTTCAACTGCTTTATATGTCTAAATTAACATTAACCTAGATTAATAAATGCTGCAAATTATAGTTTGTTCATTTATATGTAATTATCAAATGTTTACAAATTGAATCTTGAATCAAATTTTAAAGTGTTTGAGGCCATTCAAACAGAAAGTGTTTTTGCATTCCACCGCTCAACTTTTCCAAAGTTTTACTATGTAAACATGCGTTAGACGCAGTGCTGGAAATATGGTGGGACTGAGTCCAGGGAGTGAATTTTAGGAAGGGATGGAGGGATTCCAGTTCAAAATGTAGAAGATTTCCAGGATCCACGTAATAGCCGCCAAATGCTATACAAATTTCATACATACATTTATTGGGTTTTTTTTCCTGCATCTATGGTTTAAAAATATACAATATGTCCCCAACTAGGAAATATAAACTTGCAATTTCGAAAGAGAAGTCAGTATTTTTTCCTCTGAACTGGAAACGCACAAAATTGCGAGAACATAAACTCCAAATTGTGAGATATAAACTTGAAATTCAGAGAAAACCTTTATATTTTATAACTCACAATTGCGAGTTTATATCTCACAACTGAGAAAAGAAGTCAGAATTGCGAGTTTATGGTTATATCTCATAATTATGTTATTTCTTACAAAAAAAGATGTAAACTTGCAATTGTGAAATAAAGTCGCAATTATCTTTAAAAATGTTTCTTTTTACATTTTTTGGTGGAAACAAGCTTCCATAGAATGGGATCTTAGTAGTACTTAGGTCTCGCTTTATATTGTGTTCTCCTGTTTCACAACCCAGACAACAACATGTGACTGGGCCGTGTGGAATCTACATGTACCAGATGTGGGCCGGATCTGGGCCGACACTATGTTGCTGTCTGGGTAACAAGTACATAATTTTCAAAAGGAAAAAATGCTCTGAATTGTTTCATGCTGACTTTTTTTATCGTCCTTATATTTACACATTTCTTTGTTAATGATCTATTATTTAAAAATCACACACTACCAATAATGAAAACTTGAGTAGCTACTAATCATTTAAGTATTAAACAAACTACTTATAAAAACACTGAAACTCATAGAACTCTAGAGTATTATATAGGAAAAGGAATATTGCTTCAATACTGATTTTTAAACTCTATGGTAGCTGCACTACATTTCATATGTGCTTACCGGAAAAAAACAACATATCAGGACACTAGCGCATCTCACAAACATCTTTGAAAATGAAGGTCTGTAAGGGTCTACCAAAGGATCAAGTGCACATCTGTAGCATCTGTAAGATGTGACCCAAACCATGGCATTTTGTTCGTCCCTGAGGGAGCTTTTTTTTTTTTACCACACTTGTGTCTGAGAGCCAGCCTCAGAGTGCTTTATTTCACATTTAGTTTACGAGTACACACCCTTGTGGGGCCTCTACGGTCTCCACCATCTCGCAGTCCAGGAAAGAAGCTTCAGGTGTGTGTTGTGCCGATGGGCTCTCTGCTTTGCCCGTGGAGAGAGGCGGCTGGGCAGGAATCCATGCGTACAGGGGCTCTGTAGGGAGGGACGGGGTGTAGTTTGTTTGATTGTCTGGTGGCGGAGGCCAGTCTGGAAAGCGGGCTGACTTGGGGCCGTAAGCCAGGGACGAGGCTCCAGGCTCCAGAAAAGGGGTTAGGGTTTGTGTCCATGTGAAGGGAGGGCTGGACAGGGGACTGTTCTGGGGGTCTCTGCAGTCCTGGGGAGGGGGGTAACCATCCTCTGCCAGCTGCATCTGGTGGAAGTAGGCCTGTACCTGAGACTGCTTCTGGAGATAGAGCCTCTTCTGCTGCAGTCTGCACACAGGATTACAATTGAAAAGGTGTCATAACTGAAAGTTATAGTGTCGCCCAGATCCGGCCCACATCCGGCACGTGTGGAATCCACATGTACCAGATATGGCCCGGATCTGGACCGACACTATGTTGCTGTCTGGGCAGTTTCAGGACATTTTGAATGCAGTTGTTCCTCACCTGTGCTCTTGGAGTTGTTGCTCTAAAGTGCGTGGTGCAGCCTCTTTACAAAACATCTGCCCACTTCCAAGACCACTTGCCAACTGACTGGCCCTCTGAAATAACAAAAAACAAAACAAGCCATAATAAAAATCTTTTTAAAATAAATATCTTTTTTATACATGAAACTCTAGAATGGTACAGGCTGATGGATCCTTTACATGCAATCACATGTTTTACTACATGGCACAAGCGAATTGGCCTCCGCTGATTCTGCAGCCAGGGAGATTGCTTGCTCAACACTTAAAGGGGTCATGGACTGATAAATTATATTTTCTTTGAGCATATTCTTTTGGCATATAAGAGGTCATTATACTATACAAATATCCAGTAAGTTTCAGAGCTGAAAACTTCCTTGTTAGTCCAAAAAAAGCTTTTATTGTAACCAAACTGTGACAAGTTATTTCTGCTATGTAATGATTCATGTACAGTCAGATGTTCTTTGTCTATGTGTCAGTAAATCAAACCAGTGACTAAACGGTCAACTTCACATTGTTTCTCTTAGTAGGATGAAAATAATCAGTTACATATGAGGGAAATCTATTCTAGGGGCTCTATTTTTTAAGTCGACCATTATTTTAGAACGTATTACTTCCTTGGCGCCGTGCCATGCAGCCACACATGACACATGTATCGCGTTTATTTCCTTTTTTTATTCAAAATATTCACAAACGTGTTAACTACATTATGAATTATATGATATATTCCGATTATCAAATATGTGGAAGTGTTGTGTCGTTTATAATGATCATTATAAATGATCGTTTACAATGATCACTTTATTGTTTCATACACTTGAATATAGCACTTGAATATAGCACTTTGTCAAATTATAATTGAAATAATTGTTATTGCAGCTTCCATAGACATCAGTGTATGGAACTTGAATTTAACAAACAATAAATGTTTAGTTTTTTCTTGATTTAAATGTCTATTTAAATGTCTGAAACCTAAAATAAACATTGAATAGTTGTGATATATGAAAAGCACTGAGCGCGTCCGTCTCTTGCTCAGCACCAGCCAAAGAGAAAAAGCACGTTTGAATTTAGCAGTGACGCACTGAACGTTCTAATCACACCGGTGTGATCATACGCGTCAAAGGGTTAACATCCCGTTTCGGGGGTGGAGGGGGGACAGTTTGAAACTGAGGGGGCACAAATCAGATCCCCCTCGCGGCGCCGACCCTGGTGCAGAAATTGAGTTACAGTGACGATGTAACTGATTGTCACTGTAACTGAAAAGAAAGTCTGATTGGCTACAATGCTCATCACTGCAACCTTTCATGCCATGATCTAAATATAATGCTATAATCAGCACTTTTCACGATTAGTTAACATTGACAGCAGTAATAGTAAAAATGTGGTAAAAGTTTTTGAGAGAGTTCCACATGTAATACTTAGCTGTTTCATATGCAAAGATATTAGCCAATCAAAGCTGTTAGCCAGGGGGATAAAATCAGGGTAAGAAAAATGCCTTTTATTTCTAAACTATGACAATTTTAATTTGTAAAAATCATATTAACATTATAAGTGTTTAAAACATTATAAAACAATAAAGCAATGCAGTTCATGACCCATTTAATCAGTGTTTTCTGTAATCTGGTCCTCTGAAACCCTCCACCTCCCCCAGCTCCACCTGTGTAGATCTGCTATGGGATTTATCTATGCCTATTAATGCAGCAGTAGCATATCTTACATGCTCACAGCAGCATGTCTGTAAAAACTGTAAACCGTAAAATACGTTTAATTGGTTGACAGAAAGTTTCCGTACTATATACGTTGAATAACCGTAATAGATCAAACCTCACATTTAATGTAATTTTATAGTAAAACACTTAAATTTACAGTTTTTTGAAGTGGAAAAGTGCAAGACATTGTATTATTTACAGTGAAAAACTGTAAATCGAAATTCCCAGAATTCCCTGTGTGACACTTCACATTTGATGTATTTTTGTTGAAATAATGGTTTCTTCTTATTTTTTTTTTCCCATTTTTTTTTCTAATTAGTTATGTACATTAGGGTTTTATGTTACATCTGATGTTGTTCAATTAATGTTTATTACATTTTTATTTTTATGTCATGCGTGTTAACATGATGGTGTTTAGTATTTGTGTGAATGACACTGTGCGCCTTCTATATATATTAGTATTTACCTTCTCAGCTTGTGGAAAAGCTGCTTGTGATGAGCTTTGATTCATCATGTGACTTTTTCATCACCACCTGTTGGGTGGTTGTCAGTATATTACAAAGGTACAAAACAGATATTAGTACTTCAATAGGTTGGTTAATTAACATTATATCAGTTATTGAAATACTTTTTCCCCCTGTAAATTTAAGTTAAATTTGTACAACCTAAAATGTTGCTACCGTATTTTTTACGGTAAATTTCTGGCAACCACAGTTGCCGTTTTTTTTTTTTTTTTTAACAGTGTACCAAAAATCAAGTTTATATAAATAACCAATTTTAACAGTTTACATGCCAACCAATAGTCCTGCAACATATTTACACATTCCACTATATTAGCAGAAATACTGTTTTTTGTACATTTTCACACTGTGATATCTAGATCAAAGATATGATGTTAATATTTAGTCTGTATCTATTAGTTTATTCAATAATACATAAAAAAAAGTTATTCATGCATACGACTTGAATACACCTCTTCTTTAATGAGCATTTTAATTTCTGAATTAAAATTCATAATAGAAAAAAAAAATCATAATAAAGAAAAAACCTTAAATTCTTGAAAAGAAAACCAAGTAATTTGACTATCTTATATTATCAATTCTCAGAAAAAAACTGCATCATTGCTTATTGATATTTGAAAAATGTTTGTCTGCATGGCCAAAGTCATGTGGTCTAACCAACACGCAGAATCCAGGGATAAAACGAAGCAGATCATTGGAGCTTTTTTATGATTTAGGCAAGGTTAGTTCAGGTATTACAGTTTTTCTCAATCGATTTGACACATTTCTCCAAATTAATGTGGTTGCTCTCAAAACAATTAAAACAGCAAACTAACCACACTCTTATGTTGGCGAAACAGTTCAATATTCAATGCATAATGAAGCCATGCATTTTATTCTAGTAATGCATTTATCAAAAATACTAACATCTACAAGTGTTGATTTGATAACATTTTCAGCTATAGATACACAAATACAGGAATGAAAATTTGTTCCGCGTCCTTTCATTGTGTTCTTCAAAGTTCTTTAATTACGAGTTTAGTTGTATAGCAATGAGTTTTAAAAATAAATAAATAAATGTACTGCAATCATTGAACTTTATAAATATTGCCTCTCATTTACATCTGGCCAAAGAATTTCATCAACATCACAGCATATATTTTCACGAGTCATGGATCGTGGGTAAAAAAAGCTGTGAATGCTGGATCCATCCTTGTGCCTCAACTTCTCCACAAGCCTCTTCCATCGTTTGAAGAAGACTTACTTGGTTGTAAGAAGCTCTTCTTGCTCCATCTCCTCTTCCTATACCATCTATTCCTTTCCCCTCTTCTCTTTCTACCTCTTTCAATGTTCCTCTCCCTCTCAATATTACCCTTCCTCTCCAAAACCTCTCACTCTTACACCTCTTCCTTTTCCCATTCTTCTTCCCATTTATAGTTTTTGGAATTGATAGATGGGTAAACAATTAGGGAATTTGCATTTCCTGTGTTGTGTGTATTTCTAACTCAGCAGATATTTATTTTGGGCTAATTGAGAACATTTCAAGTGCAACTGAGAATTTAACAAATAATGGAAATATTTGAATTTTGAAAAATAGTGCACAAATGATTGTGATTTTTGTAAAACCAGTAAAAAGAGCTGCAATTGTTTTTTTCCTGATATATTAACGTTTAGGTTGGCTGTATGAACTACTGTGAAAACATTTGAGAATTTGATTCAGTTTAAAAAAAAAATTATGCATGTGATTTGTAATTTGCATGAAATGAAGGAAAATGTACAACCTGTTTAGGACACCTACAAAGTGTTCAGGTTACTGTATTAACTCTTTTGAGAACAGTGACCTGAGTTTGGAGAAATGTGCCAAATCGATTGAGAAAAACTGGTGCAACTCCCCACAAACTTAATACACAGTTAAACAAACTCTTTATTTAAAAAAAAAAAAAAAGTATTTATATGATTTAGAAATGAATGTTCACATAAATTCATAGTGTATGGAAAATAACCTATTATATTTTACTTGGTTACACCACATGACATATTTAGAATAATTAAATGTAAACTTGATAAAATGATAAAAAAGTTTTTCAAAACCATAAGAAACCAACATTAGCACAAAGATTACATTTCGAAAAGCTTGGCTTGTGTGATTTAAACCAAATTTTTCCACCCTTTTGTTTATTGTGGATACTCATATACACAATTGACCCACCTGTAGTCGCTGAGCGAGGTACTGCGTCTCCAAACTCTGTCTCCTGGATAGCAAATAAGGGTGCATTTTACCCGTGAATGTCAGCGTATCTTTTCCACTTAGACATTGGCGTCCTTCTCCCTGAAATTATTAAAGAATAGGTTTTTATATCAGCATAAATACCTTAGTCATCGGTCATCTTCCAAGACTCTTATCCGTATTCTGCCACCTATTTTATTTCGAGTTCAAAGGCACAATACTTATGCTTAAAAATGTAAAAAATTGAAAAACTGAGACCAGCACAAATTGCTCTCTGACCTGGTGACTGAATGGATAGTCCTGTGGACTGACGGTGGGGAGTCCTAACACTATCTGGGCTTTGTTCAGCTCCAGGAAGCCCTTGGTCCTGGCCAGGTTCTGAAGGTGCTGTCTGAATGCCACTAAACCTGTTAAACCATAGGTTCAATAAATACAACAGATTTCGAGTCAGATGAACTGGTAGAGATATTCCTGTGACTGCTGCAGGGGTGGTCTGACTCATTGACTACTGCTATAATTAGTACAGAAGTGAATCACTGTGATTATATTCTGCTTTTAAAAGTAGCCATTATTCATAGAAGGTCAGATATCAGTCAGAATGAGGGTTATTTTATCCACTAACAATACATATTCCAAAACACTGATTATGACATGCAAATACATGCCTGCAGACAGTAAAGTGGTGGGCATGCTAGATTTTGTGCTTCAATCACACACACAGAAGAACAGATGCAGTAGCAGATTTTTTTTTAATCTTTTGCTGCAAACTATAGTTTAAGTTTGGTGAATTCTGACCTGTGCATTTCTATAGTGAAAAGACATTTAACCAATAAATGATCTACATGTAACAGAATAACCTCTTGGCTAAACCTCTTGATCCCCAATCTATATACACTTGCAGTCATGATAGTGTGCTCTCTTTAAAGGGATAGTTTACCCAAAAGTGAAAATTAGCCCTTGATTTACTCACCCTCAAGTCATGCTAGGTGTAAATGACATTCTTCTTTCAGACCAATACAATCGTCTTGGTTTGTCCTGGTTCTTCCAAGCCTTATAAATGGCAGAGAATAGTTGTTTCTGTTTTGAAGTCCATAAAAAGTGCATCTATCCATCATAAAAGTGCTCCACACATCTCCGAGGGGTTAATAAAGGCCTTCTGAAGTGAAGTGGTGCGTTTGCGTACGAAAAAATCCATATTTTAAAACTTTATAAAGTAAAAAAGCTAGATATTATATTTAAATATTTAGAAGGCCTTTATTAACCCCCCAGAGCCGCGTGGAGCACTTTTATGATGGACAGATGCACTTTGATGGAAAAAACTGAAACGGCCATTCATTGCCATTATAAAGCTTGGAATGGCCAGGACATTTTTTAATATAACTCAGATTATATTCGTCTGAAAGAACAATGTCATATACACCTATGACTTGAGGGTGAGTAAATCATGGGGTAATTTTCATTTTTGGGTGAACAACTATCCCTTTAAGAACACTGAATTGGCCCTTTATTTCATTAATATTATATAAGCTGCAAGTACAGTTACAGTGAGGAAAATAAGTATTTGAACACCCTGCTATTTTGCAAGTTCTCCCACTTAGAAATCATGGAGGGGTCTGAAATTGTCATCGTAGGTGCATGTCCACTGTGAGAGACATAATCTAAAAAAAAAAATCCAGAAATCACAATGTATGATTTTTAACTATTTATTTGTATGATACAGCTGCAAATAAGTATTTGAACACCTGAGAAAATCAATGTTAATATTTGGTACAGTAGCCTTTGTTTGCAATTACAGAGGTCAAACGTTTCCTGTAGTTTTTCACCAGGTTTGCACACACTGCAGGAGGGATTTTGGCCCACTCCTCCACACAGATCTTCTCTAGATCAGTCAGGTTTCTGGGCTGTCGCTGAGAAACACGGAGTTTGAGCTCCCTCCAAAGATTCTCTATTGGGTTTAGGTCTGGAGACTGGCTAGGCCACGCCAGAACCTTGATATGCTTCTTACAGAGCCACTCCTTGGTTATCCTGGCTGTGTGCTTCGGGTCATTGTCATGTTGGAAGACCCAGCCTCGACCCATCTTCAATGCTCTAACTGAGGGAAGGAGGTTGTTCCCCAAAATCTCGCAATACACGGCCCCGGTCATCCTCTCCTTAATACAGTGCAGTCGCCCTGTCCCATGTGCAGAAAAACACCCCCAAAGCATGATGCTACCACCCCCATGCTTCACAGTAGGGATGGTGTTCTTGGGATGGTACTCATCATTCTTCTTCCTCCAAACACGTTTAGTGGAATTATGACCAAAAAGTTCTATTTTGGTCTCATCTGACCACATGACTTTCTCCCATAACTCCTCTGGATCATCCAAATGGTCATTGGCAAACTTAAGACGGGCCTTGACATGTGCTGGTTTAAGCAGGGGAACCTTCCGTGCCATGCATGATTTCAAACCATGACGTCTTAGTGTATTACCAACAGTAACCTTGGAAACGGTGGTCCCAGCTCTTTTCAGGTCATTGACCAGCTCCTCCCGTGTAGTTCTGGGCTGATTTCTCACCTTTCTTAGGATCATTGAGACCCCACGAGGTGAGATCTTGCATGGAGCCCCAGTCCGAGGGAGATTGACAGTCATGTTTAGCTTCTTCCATTTTCTAATGATTGCTCCAACAGTGGACCTTTTTTCACCAAGCTGCTTGGCAATTTCCCCGTAGCCCTAAAGTACAATTTTGTCTCTAGTGTCTTTGGACAGCTCTTTGGTCTTGGCCATGTTAGTAGTTGGATTCTTACTGATTGTATGGGGTGGACAGGTGTCTTTATGCAGCTAAAGACCTCAAACAGGTGCATCTAATTTAGGATAATAAATGGAGTGGAGGTGGACATTTTAAAGGCAGACTAACAGGTCTTTGAGGGTCAGAATTCTAGCTGATAGACAGGTGTTCAAATACTTATTTGCAGCTATATCATACAAATAAATAGTTAAAAAAATCATATATTGTGATTTCTGGATTTTTTTTTTTTAGATTATGTCTCTCACATTGGACATGCACCTACGATGACAATTTCAGACCCCTCCATGATTTCCAAGTGGGAGAACTTGCAAAATAGCAGGGTGTTCAAATACTTATTTTCCTCACTGTATATACTATTAAGTTCACATCCTGTTGCACATATATGCTGTCCAAAGTCATTTCGCAAGCATAAATGTAGTGTGTCCATTCCTTGAACAAAGTTTGAGAGAAAGGTGATGGATGAAAAAGCGAAATGAAAAATAATGTGCACAAGAGAACACAAATCATCCCGACCTTGAGTGAGAGAAGTGTCTGAAGCCCTTCGCCCCTCTCTGAAACTGACTAGTGAGTGATTATGAGCGTCCCGCCCCTCTGTGTTGAGCGGCTGCAGGGGTTCAGGAGGCTTCTTGCTGAGGAAGACTGGAGCTGTGGAGCTGGCAGGTGTAGTGCTTAGAGCTGGATTCTCTTCAGGCAAGCTGAAGTCACTTTGCGTTGAACCCATGCTGTACTCTGAGTCCATGCTGCCGAGGGACGGGTTCAGACCTGTGGAGAGTAACTGAAGTTCACTCAAGTATATAGATGTAACAGTATTTATTCAGGGTCCAAAATGAATGGCAAGACTCAAATGCAAGTTAAAGCTGACTTTGGAGAGTGCATAAACCTTATCAAGTTACCGTGAACTTTAAGAACTGCAACATAATGCGTGGTTTACATTACAATGTACAAACAATAATCCAAGCCTCACTGACCATATTCCAGTCCAGACATAAACATAAACACATCTGTTTACCTGTGAATTCTCTGAATATGCACTTCACCTTACTGACTAGACTGCATTTTTAGTTTGTCCTTTTGTTTATACTTTATCCTTTTTGTTTTAAGATTTAAATTAAGCTTTCATTTAATTCTCTAACTTTATTTTATTTACCTTATCTTATTTTTGTTCTCTTTATTATGTAAAGAACTTTGAATTCCCATTGTGTAGTAAATGTGCTTTATAAATAAACTAGTCTAACATTGATTTAAGTGACATGAGCAAAATCCAACTGTCTACTAAAAAAGGTTCACTGTGTGTTAATGTCAGTAGTAGTTTAGCTAGAATTCCAAGTTTCTCTCCAGAACTCCATTCCTTACATAAAAAAAAAAAACATGAGACTGACATGAGTGCAGATGACCCTGTTTGAATCCTTTTCTTTTTTTATTCCATCTAGTGGGCATAAATAAATGAATTTAAGTTTAATTCAACAATATAATATTAAGAGATGCACCGATGTATTGGACGATAAAAGTAATTATTTTCACTAGCTGATGATCATGGCAGATTATATCTTCTGATGAGAAACAAAGCCTCTGCTTTCAAATTCTGGACATTTCATTATAAAACTCAAACAATAAAACAATAAATAAATTAAATGTGACATAACGGATCGATTTAGCGCCTCAGTTTAAGCGGCAGCATGGAGCGCAAGTCTTTTCTTCCACTTTAATACATAGCACAAAATAAACATGAATGAACATCAGAAGGTATATTGAAAGTACAGTACAAGTTGAGAAAAATGTCATGTAAGATCACATTTATCTCAGGAAAGTTATCCAATGTTCACAGGTCTTTAGTTGGCTATAAAAAACACTAGAGAGGAGCTTATTTACTGTTAATTATATATGTATATTTTGAATAAATTTGTCATGAAGAAGTGTTTATGAAAACTATCTTATGTGCAACTGAGTTGCATAAAATATTTCCGTTTTTTATTTGAGTGTGAATATTACATAATAAAATAAATAGTTGAACTTAATCAATTTTAGTTCAATTTCATGCATTTGTTTAAATGTAGGTAAAATCAATTGTGTGCAACCACTTACGCTAATTTTTTTTATTAAATTCAACGAATACATTTTTTTCAGTGTAGTTTGCAGCATTATTTGGGAGATTTTTGTCCTTAAGAAAATCAAAACTCTGTATCGGCAGATATCATTCTGAATAATCGACTATCGGTATCGGCAAAGACATTTAGTATCGGTGCATCTCTAGTATATATAGTATATTCATACTAATCTGCATTAAAGACTTTTACATTGTTACAAAAACGTATATTTCAAAAAAGAAAATTCTGAAATTTGAACTTTCTAATTGTCGTTAAATGCTAAAAAGAGATCAGCATATTTGAATGATTTCTGAAGGATCATGCAATGCTGAAGACTGGAGTAATGATGCTGAAAATTCAGCTCTGTGTTCTCATGTATAATTACATTTTAAAATATAATTTCACGATATGACTGGTTTTACTTTATTTTTTAGTCTTGGTGAGCAGAAGATAAAAACATTAAAAAAATCTTACAGACCACAAACTTTTGATCAGTAATACAGTATATATTTCAATATATATATGTGTCTAGACTATAATTGCCTCGACTCAACATACAGTACAAAATGCAGAACTAACCTGTGATGGGCAGCACAGCAGGTTGGTTGGTGACCTCAGACAGAGTGTGCCGGCGCTGACTGAAGCGAGCTGTATGAAAGGCGGCTAGGGGCACAGTGTGCTCCTCCTCTGCCTCAATGCCCTCATCAATGGACGTCTCCATGACGTTGCTAGGCAGCGAGCCGCTGACCTTGCGGACGACGACCGGAGGGAGTGGGTCCAGTAAGCAGCCATCCACCTGAGATATAAATACACACACACACTGTTGGCAAAACTATTTTGGGCTGAAACAGCTCAGCACTCTTTGGACGTTTTCACTTTGCTGTTTTCAGATCTGACAACTGAAATCAAAGCTGAAAAGCAATAGATGTGACTACTAGCTGTTCTCCAAGAGGCAAACAAGAACGCTTTGAAATTGATGTGAAGTGAAGATTATCAGGGAATAAAACATTTAATTCGACATGAAATGGAAATTCATCTATTTTCTTGATGTTACAGATCTTATTAACAATACATCCATTCATTGTTTTTTTTTACCTTGTAATTTTTATCCAAAATGTCAACTTAATCTTCTAGTGAAACGACAGACTTCTCTCTGATGTATGCAGGATTTCTCCAGTCAGTTTGTCTGCATAAACCCGTCCTTTTCTTACAATCGACTGCAAGCTAACAATCAACATACACTTACGACCCTACTCTGAAGCAGGAGCTAGTTTAGTTTCCCCAAAAGGCATTCCTATAACTAAAATTAGTCCCAGTTCTTGCGGTGCGAACTCGGCAAAAAGCAGGTACTTTCACCAATAATAATAGGAACTATGAAAAAACTTTCCTCCGGTGCGAAAGCCCCTAAAGTACTAGTAAAATGGACTACTTTTTGATACATTTGGTCCTTTTTTGAGTTTGAAAACCATGGTCACTTTTATTCCATGAACTGTATAAGATTCAAAAGTCTACTTTCGTGTTCTATGGAATAAACAACAGAATATAGGTTTGGAACAACATTATTAATTTTCATCCAGTGTCAGTGAGTTAACAAACAACAAATATATATTGTATATTTTTTCATTTCTATCACTGGCCAGTATCGTTTAAAATCAGTATTTAATATTCATTTTCTTCTTTTCCTTAAATATCAACAATTATACTATATTTGTAGAGCAGATAGATATCAGTTATTCTATTCTATCTCCTCTTTTGTGCGTAACATTGATCCTCTTTTCTGTTAGACCAGGAGTTTAAAAAAAACTATACATAAAATATATTTCTTTAATAAATTAAAATAACTGTCCTGTAAAATAAAAAAATTATATTTGATCATTATAATAATTTTTTTATTCTACACTGCAAGTTACAATACTAATATGTATGTCTTAAACTCTTCACTTTCAAATCCTCTAGCTTTTATTTTGGCAGAATATTGGTGAAATCCAGTGAACAGAAATGTTGGGAATGTGTAAATAAAATGAACCTACTGCACAACGAATGATCAAAATGCATTTTGTAAACTCTGCGTTAGACTATGTCTGCAACTCCATGTCCGTGTCATCAGTTTTGACATCAGAGTTATGTAATGCTGCTCTGTCAAATGCCCACAGGCGACCAGCAGCTTTCCTGAATTACAATGAGCCAGTTGAAATAAGTTTGTGAGAGCGTGACCTCAACATGTTTGAAGAGATCCCTAGATTGCCATCTGTTCTGCTCCACAGGTGCTGAGGCTAAATGAATGACTTATCACGCTTCCCCTTCTTCATAAACAAACATTTACATTTTCATTTGGCATTCACTTTAAGTACCACTCACAGTCCATTCAATGGCTACTGTTAAAGTGTGTTTGTTCCCTGGGAATTAAACTCTTGACCTTGGCATTGCAAGCATCGGTTGAGGTGCAGGAGCAAACAGAAAAAGACCTTTTGGAGGCCAAATTGGTATGTATATGGCAGAGTCCCCACAGGATGAGTCAACGCTGCATGTCAATTAAAGGAACAGTAGCTGTGGAGATTGCCTTGCGAAAGCCAAGGTGACAAATGTTGTAGTCACGCTTCTCACGAGTGGACTGAGCACCCAGCACTGATCACATGGGTGGCCCATCACTGGCACATCAGGGGTATTTACAAAAACAGAGCCGTGGTGTTGTGTAACAGCAGGCAGCAAAACTGACAGGCTGGCGTTACTGTAACAACAGCCTGCAAATAGAGGGCTGAAGTGCAGGCTTCATGTTTCCCCATGATCATATTATATTGTTATATATTACAATCCTATCATATTTTGTGCAGGCAATTAACTTAGAAAAGCCTGACAATATCACTGCTAAACACCTTTAAGTATTGTGGTATTCCGCCATGTTTCTCACTGACACGCCTCCAACTCGTAAAGATCAGGGTTTAAAGAAAACCCACTCATATTAATGGCATTGTGGTGGAGTTAATGTGCATTCAACTCATGAATACGATCTTTCCGACATGATTTAAACGCACCATTAACTACAGTATGTAGGGCAGGACTTGAGGAACCCTAGTCTACAGCAAGGAGACGCCGTTTTCGACACCTCTTCCAGACTGTAATGTGCAACGTAGCTCCTATGGCGTGAAAAAACAGGTATGCTTGAGCATTCTGTCCTTTTTAGTCACATCTTGTGACATCACGTCCTGTTTTTGGTTCATTTAGACGTCTTTGGTCCATGTTGCGTTCAGTCGAACCGCACCAGAGTTCGTTTGTTTCTTGTTTGGTGCGCATCAGGGTTCGGATGGCAGCGTTCAGAGTGACATATTCAATGAACCGCACTAACAGAGCAATCGCACCAAAGGTTGTTTTAATCAAACCAAACCTGTCAAGTGTGAACACAATCTAAAGTGTCAATAACTTTAAGTTGTACAATCTGTGCTACACAAATATATTTACATACCACAATATAAACGATATAGCAAAATCGCTGCCACAATGTACATCATCATATCGCCCAGCCCTGCAACCATGGTATAAATGGTTCAGCAAAATCTCTGCCGGTTGACATATTCCAGGTGTCACGAAGCGCATACCGTCATATCGCCTCTTACCAGGTATCATATAAATACCCTTGCCTCTGTCTGAGTCATTCATATATGAATGATTAGCAATGAGTGCTTGAGATACCTACACTGACGCAAACCCCCAGTGGTGACACCAGCCGCTGAAATCATAAAGAGCATTTTTTATTATTTAATATATATACGCAGTTGTTATTTTAAGAGGCTGAAATGCTGCGGAGATACTGCGGGTGAGTAATGAGGAAGAGATCAGGCTGACACGCAGGCAGAGGAACTTCACACGCTGCAGACAAAAGCTCTTATTGCCGTCATACAGCAGCGCCAATGAGTAACGCTGCTATTTAAAACATGCAGGCAGAGCTTACGAAATATAGCCTCAAGCCCGAAAGGAGGATGAGAGATTTCTCTCTGTGCAAGAAGAATCCATTTAAAAACCTTTTTTCACTCTTTGTTTTGGTGCTCACTTCAGTTGCAACATAACTGACCTTGGGAGTTGCCACGTCTTCCTCTATGAGCGTCTGATCTGGGGAAGTAGGGGTTTGTGGGAAGGTAAATGTGTCTGTGGTGGACTGCAACAGAACAGGTGAACGCAGGTGACGTGCTGCCTGAGGAGGGACGCACGCTTGGGAGGGAACCGCCATGGTCTGTAAAATACCAATAAATATCACAGTATTTTAACTATCATGGTTGTACCTTTGTTACATGGACAGGTACTTTTAAGTAGTCTTAGACTCTGCATATGTCAAAGTACCATCTGATACTACATGAATATGTAATGAATATGCTGATGAATCCATAAAAAGAATCCAAAAATGTCTCAACGTTCACAAGCAACCCACCAAACCTTACACAGAGGTTAAACTGAAAGAAGGATGGCTGGAATACAGATTTTGTTTCTCATGATTCCAATATTTACATTTTTATACCAACGCCATTTCAATATGTCTGGGAAGACTTCACAGATGGGGTTACCTTGACAACAGTCTGCTCAGCGACGGTGCTAGGGCGGCGCTGGCTGGCGTGCAAACGCTGTTCCACAGGGAAACTGCTGCGATGCGCTTTCAACCGCTCCACAAGCAGGTAGTAGATAGCAGCAAAGTGGTTATAGCTTTTGTTCTGGAGAGACTGTGACAGGAAAGGCAAGGAGAGCAAGACAGACAAGGAAAGAGAACACTAGAAATGTCACATTTCTATCAGTACGGTTTGAAAAGATTCTGAAAGGCTATACTTTGGAGAAATCAGATTTGGAATTCAGAGGAGAAATTATTTTTAGAAAAAAAAAAAAAAAACCACACTACTAGAGTTCAGAATTGAAGAATTGGCTCAGGATTGTCAATTGAATCAAATTGGGCTCACTCACAGGAATTTGAATTACAGAAATGTAATAAAACACAAGGTTTGTGGAAAAACATAAATAATAATATCACTGTTTTTGACTTGGATGTTTATGTATAATTATTTCCCCCCAAAAAATATGTAAATCCAGTAAAAAGATTTTAATTTTGACTTGCAGCACAACAAAATGTCTTCATAAACTTAATAAAAATAAATACTGAAATTGAAAATTTGATCTAATTATCAAAGAATATATTGAGAAAATTAGAGAATTTTGGTTCTCAATGAGTGATCTTCCATAATAGTACATAAAATGAGACATTTAGTTTATTAAATATAATTAAATGTATATCATTTAAATATAAATTCCTATAGCTGGCTATGTCAAACATCATTTAAGGTTTTTCATAATAGCCCACATGTTTTGCGCATCACTTCAATTCAATTTGAAATTTATTTTAATTGAATTTTCAATTTCATTTGTACTTTCTTAAAGTCAAATTTGAATTACAGGTCTATATCCTGTTTGCAACCTTAATTCAAATGCAGTTTGATCTCAGGAACTGCACTGGAATTAATCACATTCCAAACCCTGGCCAAGTAAAAAGCTGATCAACTGACCTCAATAGTCTTCTGCTGGTCGATGCCCAGGCTGTGCATGAGTCGCAGCACCTGCTCACTGTGCTCACCCAAGCCTGATTTGCTCTCGCAGGGCAAACCCTGTCTGTAGAGCACAGGCCGCTGGGACGGGACCTCCTGCACCATCCAGCGATGTTCTTTGATCTGACTCAGGGACAAACGTCTGGCTGGATCTAGAACCAACATCTTCCTGATCAGGTGCTCACAGTCTGAAAAATTATACATTGAATACGATGAGCTCAAAAGAGATGCTGCCTCCTTCTGAAACTTTATCTTCTGGTGTAAGCAGCAATGTACTAATTATGTAGCATTTAACCCCCAACACTGTCTTTCAGTATTGATTCCAAATAATATAGATATTGAGGTGGTTGATAAATACCTACTGTATTCATGCCAACTCAAACATGCATGAACAGTCATATAATTGTGTTACTGTGACTTCCTCACCCTCACTCATGAAGTAGGGGATGCGGAAACGACCCTCCAGGACCCTCTGTCTGAGAACAGGAAGGCTAGGGCCGTCAAATGGAAGAGCGCCACACACCAACACGTACAAAACCACCCCCATACTCTGCATGACACACACATTCACAGAAAATCAATAAATAAACATAAATCTCTGCCTAGGAACTAGCATAAAGGACCACCCACACACAATGCAGGAAATAATAATTATGTTTTCAATCAATTAAATGACCATTAGTTGTTGACGCAATTCTCCATACTGACTGAGATGACAACTCAACAACCGGGAAGAATTTCGTCAGCTGTCTAATACATACATATTAGTTTGATGCCCCTGAATATGGTATTACCATGCTTTTTTGAACATTGAACATTGCTATAGAGCCTATATTGCTGCTAAAAAACCCAGCTAAAACCAGCCAAATCTGGTTGGCTGGTCTTCCAGCCTGGTCAAAACTGGCTTAACAGGCTGGCTTTAGAGGGGTTTTGACCACTTCTTTAGATGATCAGGCTGGTCTCAGCTGGTCAGGCCAGGAGTTGACCAACCAGTTAAAACCAGCTGTACACCAGCTTGGCCAGGCTGGGAGACCAGCTTGACCAGCTTAAACCAGCTCCATTCATCTTAAAACAGCTAAGACCAACCAACCAGATAAGGCAGATTTTTTTGCTTTTTTTCCCCAGCAGGAGCTTTACGTGATTATGATGTAACCATGTAAATAACATGGTACATGAATATTGTACTCAGTTTTATATATATCAAATTACTATAGTATTTCCATCTGATATAGTCACTGTACTGCCAAGCTCTTACCCAGATGTCCAGTTGCGGACCCTCATACTGTTGTCCTTCAAACACTTCTGGAGCTGCATATGGTGGGCTTCCACACCAAGTGGTCAGGGGTTCCCCGGGACGGAAGAAGTTTCCAAAGCCGAAATCTGTGCCAGATAAAAAGAAAAAGTCAATGTCAGCATTGACTTTGTATATAGTATACATTCATATATTAATTCAGCGTGGAAGACTTAAAGTACATAAGACATTTTTTTTACAGGCATTTACAGGCAAAAGAGGTCCGTTGTCTATTGTCAATAGTGTAGCCATGTATGAAGCTCAGTTCACACAGAAGTCACTTTCAAATTAAGTAGCTTTTTATTGGTCAACACAGCAAATCTGTGTGACCAGCATGAAACTGTTGCAATTATTATGCAAGTCAATATTCTGCATATTTTACCAATTCCAAACCACATCAATCTAAATAACTACTGTTGATTTTGTATACAATAATTTATAAGTGATATGTAATAGATAGCGAGGCTGGTAGTGAAAAACGTATCGGATCACAACTGTAACCCTTGTTCCCCGAGAAGGGAATGAGACGCTGTGTTGAAGATGACTCTTTGGGGAATGCCTCCAGCATGATAGCGTCTGAAGCACGTGTGAAATTAGTCCAATCTCGAGTGGTGTTGCGTCATGGCATAACGTGACGGCATGCACAGAAGCTACAAAGGGGAGCCGGCACACAACAGTAATAGCTTCTGATAGGTCGAAGCAAGTAATTCTCAGGCACTTAGGAGGTGTGGCAAGGGACACAGGGCCTCGTTCTCTTCTCAGGTAACAAGGGTTAAAGTCGTACCTTTTAGAGGGAACATGCACTGCTTAGAAGACGACACAAAATACCCACTGTGCCACACTGACTAGTGCCTATCCTGGTGTGAAGCTTGCACAGCTCAGGACGAGAGGACTTGAGAACCCGGCATGGAGGGCAGATCCAAGCTATAATATCTAATGAAGGTGTGTGGGGAGGCCCAGCCAGCAACATCACAGACTTCTTGAAGGGAAGCCTTTGACAGCGATTCTTTAGAGGATGCCATTCCTCTAGTTGAGTGGGCTCTTATCAGCAGAGGTGAGGGAAAATTGCGCCTCATATGCTGAGGAAATAGCCTCCACAATCCACCTGCTAATTGTCTGCTTTGAGACAGGAGAATCCTTCTTAAGTGACCCTAAACACACTAATAGCTGGTCCGACTTCTTCCAACCGGAGGACCTACGTACGGCCTCCAGGGCGTTGGATCAGCCGACACATGTGGTGAAGGATGAAAAGCCTGCACGATCACAGACGGTGCCACATTCCATGGCACCTTGGGCACATAGCCTGCCCTAGGCTGGAGAAGGGCCTTTACCCTCCCAGGAGTGAACTCGAGGCAAGAGGGAGAAACAGAGAGAGCCTGCAGGTCCCCAACTCTTTTGAGGAATGTAATAGCTAGCAGGTAAGCCATTTTAAGAGTCATTAACTTCCCTTATACCTCGTCAGTGGGTTTGAAGGGTAGTAGGGATAATCCCTCTAGAATCATGGCCAGGTCCCAAACAAGAACCCTGGGCTGGATGACAAGCCTCATCCTCCGAGCGCCACAAAGGAAACAAGCAATTAATTGCTGTTTCCCCAAAGGGCCAATACTTAAAGATAGGTTGGAGGCAGCTATGGTAGCCATGTAAACCTTCAGTGTGAACAGCGAAATACCACCAGAGAAACATCCTTGGAGGAACTCCAGCACTGAAGCCACTGGGCAGTTAACTGGGTCTAACTGGCGTTCTCTGCACCATAAAATGAACACATTTCACTTTAAGGCATAAAGTTTCCTCGAATTATGTAGGAGAACACAGACATATTGTGTGTTCGCACTAGAACATGACGACCCCTGAGGTCCGGGAGGAAGCACAGCTATCATCCCCAGGCAATTTATGTGCCAAGAGAAATGATGCCCTCTCCACAGGCCTCTGGTAAAGCGACCCTCCTTAACTGCTTTCAAGCCTGTGAGGGATGCATCTGTAGTCACGATTTTTCGCAGACAGAATGCTCCCAACACAGGACCCTGGGACAGGAACCACAGTTTCTTCCACATAACCAGAGAACGAAGGCATCTACGCGTTACCCTGATCATGCGGAACGAGTTTCCCCTCGGGGAGAACCCCTGGTGCTGAGCCGTCACTGTAGGGGTCTTATGTACAGCAGGCCAAAAGGTATTATGATGGACGCTGCTGCCAATAGCCCCAGCACTCTCTGAAAGTGTTTGAAAGTGATGGCTTGGCCTAGCTTGATGTTGGTGACTATGGTCAAGATGGTCTCTATCCTAGCAGAAGACAGCTGTGCCTGCATCGTAGTAGAGTACCACACTACCCCCAGGAACATAGTTCTCTGCTGGGGAGACAGTAAGCTTTTCTTGACATTGAGTCTCAACCCCAAGCACCTTATATGGCGAAGAACGACATCTCAATGCCGAACTGCTATCTCTTCCGATGGGGCTATGATTAGCCAGTTCTCTATATAATTTAGTATACTCATGCCCTGAAGTCTCAGCAGAGCCAGTGCTGCATCCATACATTTCGTGAAGGTGCGAGGGGATAACGCTAGGCGTACGGAAGAACCAGGTATTGGTATGCTTTTCTTCTCGAAAGCAAACCTCAGGAACTTCCAGCATTGAAGAAGGATGGAAATGTGGAAGTACGCATCCTTGAGATCTATCGTGACAAACCAGTCCTCTGACCTGATTTGACTCACGATAATAGGGATAGTTAACATTTTGAACCTGAATCTCCTCAGAGACCAATTCAACACCCTGAGATCTACTGTATAATGGGGTGCAACCCTCCATCCTTCTTGGGAACTATGAAGTACCGGCTGTAGAACCCGGCCCCCCTCTGCCGAGGAGGAATACATTCTATGGCCTCCTTCACTAAGAGGGATTGAACTTCTAGCTCCATTACCTGACCCTGTTGGGGTTGACGATGGTCCACACCACATCACTGAATTTCTGCGGACGATTGACCACAACATTTTCACTCGAATTTAATTTTGTAATCCCTTTTCACTGTACGCATGACCCACTGAGATATAGGGAGATTGGGAAGATTCCTCCAAGCTTCCACATACTCTACTATAGGGGGATCAGTCTCTCGATTATGACTGCTTAATAATTATGCACAACTGAATATAAGGCGTTTTTCACTTTCAGCCCTCGTTAACAATTATATATCACTTTTAAATGATTATTTACAAAATGAATAGTAGTTATTTAGATTGATGTGGTTTGGAATTGGTAAAATGTGCTTGAAAAAAAAAATTTAACAGAATATCGATTTGCATAATAATTATGCATGCACTGTGTGTGGGGAAATGTTTCATCCTCATGTGAAATACCCAATTGCATGGATTTCTATTGAAATGACTGGATTTCACCAAGGAAAATTCACAGAACAGTAGTAAATGTGATCGCAACTTTACCTGCATATAAGTGAATGCATCCCTTTTTTTTTTTAAATCACAGAAGCTGTCATTTAACTTTGAACAGCACAAATAGTTTAAGAACCTAAGCCACAATGAAACTAAGTGTGTCTTTGTCAAGCTTCTTCAAAGTGTTTTTACACTTGCTGTAGAATATCGGAGTGGTTCTTACCCATTTTGGTATCATTAATGTGGGCGAATTAGCTCAAATCAATTGAAAGACCAAAGCTTAGGCAGCTGACTTGTTGCCTTGCTGCTGTATAAGCCATTGCCTTCTTAGGGAGTGTTTGCGTTCAAAGTTACCTCACGAAATTGATTTAGTTCAGGTTTCTGAGGCAGAATATCGAGCTAATGATCTACAACAGAATAGAGAGAGCTTTAGTGATAACCAAGCAAATATTTAATTATCACAATACAAATTTTTAAGAGCCTGATTGGTTTGGGATGAGCTATTCAACAAAGTTTGATACTTGAGGCTAGGGTTTTTTTTTTTTTTTTTTTTTTTTTTTTTTTTTTTATCCCTAGTGCGAAGCAAACAATAGTGTTATGCAGCCAATATGGAAACTAATTGCATTTTATTTGACAGATCTGGTCACTGGTGCAAACTAATATATAACACAAGTAATTGTAAATATAAACTGTCCAGATGGCTAAATAGATTCCTGGCTGTGTGTCAGCTCGGGGAGGGTCTGCGTCTACTCATAGACAACCAGCGGTGACGCATTTCCCCTGATCTTTACTCCCGGCATATAATGGACAGGCTCAATTGTGTAATGTAATCTATATAATTTAAAGATTAATTGATGCACGTCACCGCTGACTGACGTAGAGTAATGATTGCATGGGGGCGGGAAGAAAAAACTCATATGCTGTAAGGGTGGACATAAAACAGGATATTGTGTTCTATGTCCACGTAATACAGAAATCAAATTCTAAAAACACGTTAACATGTTATACAAAACACATAAGTAATGAAGACTTGATTAGTCAGAGACTGTTTTTTCTGAAAATAAGTTACACCTGACTGTCACTCCGGGTCAGAATTGCATTGTTGAGAGAAAATAAGCAATGCACTATACAAATAAACATGGGCTCACATATTACCTCTTTCATTCGGGACAAATCCAAATTAATCTGCTTTGTGCATTTTTTTGTGCTTAATGTTAAATGAAGTACCAAACGAAGGTTCGGGAGGAGCCTAAACATTCAGTCCCGTCAATCATCATTACAAGTGTACTATATAAGCACCAGACACTTCGTCATCCCATTGACAAATTCTTCCGGCAGCCCTCCTCCTCCCAGTCTCCTACACTAATTCTCTCTTTCCTCCTATGCGCAGTACTGTTATAGGGTGTTATAACTCTGAGCTTGAGCCGAGCCTCGGGATCAAGCCTCCTCCAAAGACAGCAAGCCAAGTTAGTTTACCATTAACTTTTAAGGCTGAATAAGGGTGAACTTGTGAATTGCATTATATCACTTATATAATATTTCTTTTATATTTATAACTTATATCATATCACTTATTGAAATATAAGTCGCAGCACATTTGAGATAAATACGATAGCAAATACTAATTTTCCAAAAAATACGATAGCAAAATTTCTGTCATGTTCATCCTGCTCTTGTACCTTTATTTTGTAATGTGGACTTTAATTAACCCCTATCTGCAAACTATTGAAATTTTTAAAAAACACTTAAGTACAGATATGACGCAATGAAGCCTCGTTTACTAAACTCACGTGACTTTATAAGTTTGATACATGTTTTGAACCACTGAATAAAACAAAATATTCACAAAGGTTTTAAAGCTTACGTTTCGAAAGCAGCCACCACAAATTGTGAAATCTCCAAAACTATTTGTTGAGATAACATATCAATAACATTAGCAATAAAATCTGATTTTATCAATTATAAAATTGCATTATCTCAAATTGACCTAAAAACTGTATTTTCAAGCCGTCTCCATTGATTCACAGATGATTACTCTATAAGTAAGGTTTTAAGAGATACCAACAGTATCTAAAACTGTGCTCAGATTTGCCAAGATAATGTCTCCAATGAAAAGTTGGGTTTCAATATAATGAACTCAAACATTTCTTATTAACTTCTTCCCAGACCAAGTTATCTGAGCTATGCTGATCACATTCATTTTATATCTCTGCTCTTACTGTGTTAATGATTGTCTCAGTTTCTAAGGAGAGACATCAGAGAAAAAGTTGATATGCCAATGAAACATGACTGTGAACTCCAGCAACATCTGCAATAAAATTTCCCTTTGAAAAAAATAAATAAAAACCCTTTCAGAAATGACTCTGAAAAATGGAGGCATGTCTTAAAAAGCCTCTGCTGTGATGAGAAGCACTTCACTTCTGTTATTTAAGTGCATAGTGACACAATGGCAACGCCCTATAATGCATTTTCTGTGTCTCTCTCTCAGCTTGGTATGACATAAATACAGACAAACGGTCTGGCACAAGGATCCATTCTCTGCAGTGACTGGTACTTATGGAGCACAGCATGTTAGACGCCTCTCTGTTATCCTCCACCCCACCAGCGTCTAGTAACAGTCATTATTTTACATCTCAACACTACAACTGCATGCTTGAAAAGGACAAAACTAAAGTTGACTGTTTGCATTGCATACGTATTATGTCACTTTATGCGCAGGTATTTCAGCAAGCTATTTTGTTGATTTGTTAATTGTTGTAAAAGGGGACATAACAGACGCAGTTTCTGCCAATCTCATGTTAGGCTAATCTTGAGTACCTATAGAGTAGTATTGCATCCTTCATATCTCTGAAGAGACTAGTTTGATAAGATTTATAAAAGACAGATTGTGAACAAAACACAAATGAATCTTCCAGATGATTCGTTCAAACATAATTCTACGTAGAACTCAACACTCCAGACCCCAAATCAACAGTCTAATCTAGGGCCATAAATGGAGGGGGCTCCAGCCAGTCTGACCTAACCAACGAAAACCCCCAGCTAAGAACTTTATGGCCATGCAAGCTTCAAAGAGATGAGATGTAAGTTTAGTCATGTGACGCATATTGTTCCAATAGATATTTATGTTTATACCGGTATTGTGCCTGTAATGTGCTATTCACGTTCACACTTTTGCTAAAATGTGTTACTTTGCACACTCTTCATATCACCGTCCTGCAAAGATGACAGAAAATATACTCACATTTTCTGTCCTGCGGCAATACATGAGAGCAGTTGTGTTTTAGACCAAACATATGGTGACTGAGTGGAACCTGGACGCGTCAGTGAATGGTGAGGTATTTTTCTAAATAAAATTATCCTGTCAAAAGAATTGCGCGATAACTTTGTTATTTATTTTTCCATCTGTATCATCTCAGTGAGCTTTTGTAAGGTTTTACGCATGCGCAGTAAGGTGAATTGAGCGTTTTCAGGCATTTCAAAAGTTACTCATCCACACTGAAACGTTGGGAAACACCTGAAAACGCTAGTGTGGACGGAGAGCGTTTTTAAATGAAAACTCAGTTTTTAAATGGATCCGGATTAATGTAGACGTAGCCCCAGTCAGCAGTGTAAATTCTCACAATTTACCAACAGTGGTTTGAGGACGGACAAACCACAAACCGGTGACAGGGTGTTGGGCGCCCAAGGCTCATCGATGCACAAGGGCAACAAAGGTTATCCCCTCTGGTCCAAGCCAAAAGAATTTACTGCATGGCACAAGTCACACAGCATTTTCATGATGGTCATGGGAGAAATGTTACCCCACAGTGCTTCACACTCTGCTGCGTAGCTTCAGACGAATCAGTGTGCCTATAATGACCCGTCATTCATCGAAAATGGGTACAATATTGAGCACATGAGCATTGAAACTGAATCTTGAAGTAGAAGAAGGTCTCCTGGTCCGATGAGTCCCGTTTTCTTTTACATCACGTGGACGGCCGTGTCTGTGTGCGCCGTTTACCTGGGAAAGTAATGCCACCAGGATTCACTGTGGGACGTCGACAAGCCGGTGGAGGGAGTGAGATGATCTGGGCAATGTTCTGCAAGGAAACCTTGGGTCCGGCCATTCATGTGGATGTAAATGTGACACCTACCTAATCATTTTTGTAGACCAGGTACACCCCTTCATGACAATGGTGTTCTTTGGTGGAAGTGGCCTCTTTCAGCAGCCACACTTCACATATTGTTCATGAATGGTTTGAGGAACATGATGAAGTGTTCAAAGTGTTGCCCTGGCCTCCAAATTCTCAATCCAATTGAGCATCTGTGGGATGTGCTGGACTAACAAATTCAATCCACGGCGGCTCCACCTCACAACTTACAGGACTTGAAGAATCTGCTGCAAACGCCTTGGTGCCAGATACTGTACCACAGCACACCTTCAGGGCTCTTGTGGAGTCCATGCCTCGGAGGCTCGGCGCTGTTTTGGCAGCACACGGAGGACCAACAGCACATTGAGCAGTTGGTCATAATGCTATTGGTTCATCTACAGTATGTATATATGAATGCACATGCCATGGACACAACACTGTTGAAACTTAATTCATATTTTGCACAAAATTGACTTAAAATGTGACACACTTTTGTCAATAGGTCAATCATTCACAGTTAATGGGTAATAAAGATAATCAAAATGGCTAACTACTGGCCATTTAATCATCTGGTCAATATATCTCCCTGTAGTACGAATCACACTTCCTCAGATACTCAAAACATCTAATAGTATTTCCCAAGGCAAGTTCACCATATAGCTTTGCAGTGTACAAACAGGGTTACGTGAAAAGTGTACTGGATGAACTGCATGAGTTGTGGTCAGTCTAACTTAGGAGTACGTCTGTGTTTAAGGAATGAACTGTGCAACTAAATCCAGTTTGAACTGATGTCACTGAGTAAATATGCAATCCTCTGATAGACTTTGGCTGGCATTATGTGTGTGTACGTGTGTGTGTGTGCGTGCGTACTGTTAGAAAAAGATCTGATTTGACTTGTGAAATGCACCAGAGCCAGTGAGGATCGGGCAATTACACATTTTTATTCCAAGATAAAATATATTTTATTCTGCTTTCACTTATATAACAGGGTATAGTATATATGAACTCTTTGACATGACCAGTAGATTTAATTTTCATTCACATATCATTCTTTTTGCCCAATCTAACTTTCTCATCTTGCACTCCATGTGCTTAATCATTGCTAATGTTTGCCCTTGAAATTCAAGGTAAAACCTGAAAAGTGATATTTCTGCGCCAGATTGCAGCGAACGGATTTCCTATCCAAAACACTCAAACCGCCCCCACAGCCACTAAACAGCTTATTACAGATAGTCTCGCCCCAAACTCATGCTATTAGTTGAGCCAGAAGTTGACATTTCAGACTGCTCAAACAAGCAGAGCAATATTTTGACAGAGACAGAGCTTACACTCTTCATAGAAGTCAACAAATGACTTGTAGTTGTTTCATCATATTAAACAGGGTAGAAGAAAAGAATTTCGACATCAAGAAACGTTTAAAGGTGCAGTAAGCGATTTCTGAGAAAACACTCTTAAAAGTGGATCGGACTGAGCACCACAACACACCCGTAGCCAATCAGCAGTAGCGTTTACACTCAAAATGGGGGAGGAGAGAGAGTGAGCAAGATGGAGATTTGAAGAAAGACTGTAGAAAGAGAGATGTCTGAGAGACATTACAAAAGAGAAAAGGTCAGAGGAATATCACTGGAAAGGAAGGGGTATGATCAGGCAAGAGCTTTAGGACCTGCATTAATATTAGAAAAGCTTTCCAGCACTGGAGAGAGCCAAGCAGGAAAGCCTGAAAATGGATGCCAAGGTTGTGTTGCTTCTGCTCCATACATGAGTAACACTGGTTTTGCTATGTTTCACAGAACCAACATCTGCTGTTATTTGAATGTAAGAGGTTTTCAGTGTCATTGTTTGTCTTGCTTGTACACATGCTTGTATATATTCTTGTGTACTGTTTGTTAATTTTTGTTCTTCCTTGTCAATCATTCATCATCTTCGCATTATTTTGCTTTGATTCAGCTATGATAAAGAGACATCCTTTCTTTGCATTGCGTGTTCGTGCATTTTGGAGATGGAGCAATGAAGGGAAAGACTGATTTCAAATATCAACAGTGTTCCTCAGAAATCGCTTACAAACCAGTTGGTGTCACTGACACCAATCACAACACCATGTTTTCACAAGGAAAGGTACATCTCTTACCTGCTATCTTCATATTCATGTGAGCATCCAGTAACAAGTTCTCAGCCTTCAGGTCTCTGTGAACAATATTGCGTTCGTGGCAGTACTCCACCGCTGAGAGGATCTGCCAGAACTTCCTCCTCGCATCCATCTCGCTGAGCCGCCCGCGGCTGGCCAGGTAGTCTGTGTTGCCAGACAGGGATCAGGTGTTATTGGGTCGTCATCTGCACATCCAGGCAACATGTCACAGTCATGAATTTTTCATGAAAATGGTATGCAGATTCTGACATTGAGCAGGGAAAGGGCAGGGAAACATCTGTTTAACAGGACTGGTCAAGATCGTATCCCAGATCGTATCCTAGTCCTGATTAAATTCTGTATTGGGCTTGACAAAAATACAGCAGCGAACAAAATCTATTTGAAGCTGAACAGCTGGTCATCACAGTCATTTGAAATAAATCGAAATGCAAGTAATTTACTTCAAATTAAATCATTTTTATTTTGCCTTGAGATCTGCTTATAATGTTAGTAGTTTGTTGTGCCAAAATCAATTCATGTTCAGTTTCAGATATAAACTCGCAATTGACTTTTTTTCTTTCAATTCTGACTTTTTTTCTCAGAATTGTGGGATATAAACTCTCAATTGTGGGTTAAAAAGTCCAATTCTAAAGAAAAAATACTTTTTTTCTCATAAATACGAGTTTATATCTCACAATTCTGGCTTTTTCTCTCCGAATTTTGTGATTTAAACTCGCAATTGCGGGTTATAAAGTCAGAATAGTAAGATATAAGCTAGCAATTGTGAGTTATAAAGTAAGAACTGTGAGATATAAACTCGCAGTTGCGAGGTCTAAAGTCAGAATTGAGAGATATAAACTCGCAATTCTGAATTTTTTTCTCAGAATTGCGAGTTTATATCTTGTAATTCTGAATTTATAACATGTAATTGAGCGTTATAAAAAGTTGCAATTACCTTTTTTATTTTTTATTCTTACATACTTTTATCATTTTAAATAATTTTTTAATTTCTATTCAGCTTTCATTTATTTTTATTTCAGTTTTAGTAATTGTAGTACTTCAACTTATTTTATTTTAGTTAGTTGTCAAGGAAACATTTCTAATTATTGTTTAGGGTTTCCCGTATAGTATTTGTATCATATTTTATTTCAGCTTTGTTTCATTGAATGCAAACCATTTTGAACAGATAACAAAAATAACACTGGTTCAGATATGTTTCTGAAAGGTACTGTATGTTTTCATAGTATATCGAGCTCTTTTTTTCTCAAATGATTAAGGGAAATTTATTTCCACAAACAAAGACCCCTTTAATAACACATTATTTTCTCATGTCCTTTTTCATGCATCACAGGTGTTTGTGTAATAATACCTTTTGCTATGTCAGAGTGACGTGAATATGCAACCACCAGCTTTTCATGAATTTCAAATCCAACAAAAACAACCTGTATATTCATTCCCTCCTAAAACAAAAAGCCTGCCTGTCATCCACAGCTGACCACACATTCAAAACAGGACCTGATTGTCAGCCATGCCTGCTTGAAATGCGAGTCGAGCACTGATAAAACAGCAGTCCTCTGAGTTAATCAGTTGACAAGGGCATGGAGATGCCAGTTGCATGCGTATGCATGTGTGCGTCATACGGGCCATGTAGGAGACTTCAAAGGGTGCGCTGTGCATGCGAATGCGAGGCAGTGTGCAGCACGAGTAGGATGGTACGATATTGAGTTGACAGATGGCTTCACATCTCTGGATTGACTATATGACAACATGTCATTTGCACCCAGCAGGTAGGATAAGGAAATTGAACATTAATCTGTATCATACCACACATGATATTTTAACCTAACAAAAATGGAACATCCAGAATGGAGGGAAATATGAAAGAAAATTACTGGGCAGATCAAACATTAAAAAATATAGATATGATTCAAGTGAGAAGGAGGTGAGCAAACAGCACAAAAAAAAAAAAAAAAAAAAAAAAAAAAAAAAAACACTGACCCACTTAATTGAATGAATCAGTTATGTTATTTACTACATTTCTGTAGAATTGTATTTACAGAGAATTGTGATAAAGAGCAACTTGAAGGTCATTAACCTCATCTCAGGTATAAACCCTCAAAAGCAGCAGATATAACAATATCTCTACAATTATAGTGAGAATATCAAATGAGCTGACCTAATCCAAACTAATACCTTTCAAAACCAAATAACATGCAGGTAAAGTTATTCAGGTGAAGTTTCATATTCAAGTAAAGTTTCAGGTAAAGTTTCAAGAGGTACTTATGTACAAGAGGTATTCCTAAATGTCCATTCAAGCAATGGCCCCACAAAAATCAAAGGTCCAACATATGAAATGAATAAATACATGTGGAATTCAAGATAATTCACTGTAAATGTTCAGACTGGCAGCAATAAGACCTTGTAAGGAAAAAACAAACAAACAAACAAACACCTGGTACAGTATATGTTGCTTCAAATGCCCTGTTTCTCCACGTGGAGAAAAACAAACAAACATGTTTGTAATTATATTAATTTATGATAAACGATTCGTGGTCTGGGTGGAACCAATCTTGAGAGCAGTCCAAGTGACCTTTGATCTAAATCATAAATCAAATAAGTGACTAAATATTTAGCATTCAAATCAACTTGCAGTAGACCTTTAAATGGACAACACAATGTTTGACCGCATCATTCATGCTCATTCATTTCTATGGGCAAACAGAACATCCTGAGCATGTTTAATTTAATTGGTTCCATCAAGTTATTTTTGTAGTCATTTTGTATTTTTGATCTAATTTTACATAAAATGATCTTGTGGAAGTCTGAAATAAAGAGTCAAGAAAGAGATGTTGCATCTGATATTGCTTCCGGTTCATTAGAAGTACACTGGAAATGGAAGGTTCAGCTTAGTGCAACTTTAATGATGTTAAACTGACTGTATGAAGCAAACTGTGAGCTGAAGTATCCACAAAATGAAAAACAACACTGAAATCAGAGCGTGAGATTTATCTGTCAAAGTGATGCACGTGAAATTTGTGTTTGTTTCTTTATCTACTGGTCTCGTCTTCTTTCAGTCTCATCATTGGTTCAATTCATTTTATATATTAAAATAAAGCTATGAGTGGGAGCCAACCGCCTCATGGGCAGCGCTCCGAAATATAGTGACCCGAGTTTGAGTCCCGGCTCGGGGACCTTTCCCAATCCCGTCCTTTCAATTACCTATAACTAAGGTATAATCTCAATAAAGGCAAAAACGTCAAACATAAATCTAAAAAATCTAATAAAAATTTAAGTGATGTATGCATTAAGGGCACTCTGACCTCAAAAAAACACCCTGCCTGTATGAATGTACTCTGATGTATTCTAAAGTTACATAACCAAACAGTTGATGGAACCCAGTGATTGCCATGGTATGGAAAAACAAATACTGTATGTCAATGGGGCCCATCAACTGTTTGGTTACCAACATTCTTCAAAATATCTTCTTTTGTGTTCAGCAGAAGAAGGAAATTCAAACAGGCTTGGAACAACTTGAGGGTGAATTTTCATATTTGGGTGAACTGTCCCTTTAAGTCTCTGTTAAACTGCCTCCTTGTTGTTATTACTTACCTTTAACTTATAACATTACAGAATTGAAGTCAATATAAGCTAAAAACCTTATTGTCAATCCATGAATAACGCTTTTTCAGTTATGAACGTGCTTGTTTAGATTGTATATGCTAATCAAGATTGAGTTATGAGTGAGTTCCTACCTATATCTATAAATGGTCACCATGATTTTGCCAAGTAAGACATGTTCCTGGATCAACATATTTTGTCTAAAAATGTACTCCTAACCCTGTCCCTACCCCTAAACCTAACCATAAGGTATCCCTAAAATCAGAGGGAAATAATATGTAAATAAAAGCACCTAACCCTGGTTGTAAGCCTAAACTTGACATAAACTCTAAACTTGTCCCTCAAATCTGATTGGCTGATTGGAATGTTGTTCCAGGATCAACACAAATGTAGATCAAGAACATGTTGTATGTGGTGAAATTATATTTACCATCTATAAATAAAGGCTTTAGATGACATGAATTTGCAATTAAAATGCATAGATACTGCTCCTATGTCCCCACCAATGTTAAAATCAAGCCTATGCCCTTGCTAATCTGTTACTGTTTGATTGGATGCACATCCTTTGATGTCAACAAAAGATTCTGGAAAAAAGTTACTTATTTTACTTATTCTACTTATTTTGACATGACACATTGACATTTCCGCTGGGAAACAGTATTCCTCACCATATGCGTCAAATGATGTCTCTGCCGGTGGGTGCCCACAGTCCATACAATTAATTATACTTGTGTATTTTTCTCTGTGCGCTTGATGAATTCATCACACAAAAGTTATTTGTGTCTCGCAAAGAGGAACACACGGACAGCAAATAACGGTAGAATTGTGTGTATTGTGACCCGCCGGGACCCGATGTGAGATCCACCTATCAGAGATACCAACATTCAGGTTTTTTCAGAGATACCAAATGTTTGGAGGTTTCACCATGACAACAACTTCTCCTTGGTCTCTAAAAATGACTGACATTACTTTAGTGATCAAATTTAGCACTCTTATGGAAATATGATTATATTTTGTAATTATCATTAACATTTTTCAAATTGTTTATCATAAATCAACATCTCAGGAAAATGTTATGGGGTTTCTAATCAAAATATAACTTTCTGTTACAAAACAGGGCATTGATTTCATACATGGACTTAAATACCAGGACTTAAATCATGTTTATCAGGTATTTGGGGAGATACACAACAACAACAAATGAATAGGAAAATAAATGATATATCATTATTTCTATACAATATTGCTAATTATAACTCCCATTATTACACTTCTTTGGTTATAAATACATTGTATTGAATGGGTTTACCCATTTATAGCCATTTTACCCACATATTGCATAGCGTAAAATGGTATATTAATTCTTATGCTCTTATGCTCTAGTCTAAACAATATAGTGACATGAAAAAATACTAAATTCAAAAAACATATTTTTTTCGGCTTCTCAGGAGAATATTCTAATTTGACCCAAATACATCGAAAATTCACATATTGTACAGAAAGAGTATGTTATTGTAAACATCTCGTCACTGCATAGATTTAGCGCTGACTCTCGCAGTACGTGCGCTAAGAACAAAGTACGCATGTTGTCAAATACGAGGAGTATATTAACACAACTGAAGACGTACTGACAAAATCATAAGGATGTCTCTGTAAATTATTATCTTATTCCTCTTCTTTGGCAGCAGCTGTCATATCATATTCTCTCTCTTGCTTTGTCAAAACGCAACCTTTTGCCCCTTAATGAGGCTATAAATCTCATTCACTGTCTTTCAAGTATGACTGTAGCTTTACTGCATGGGGCTGTTATGGGTGAGATGATTGTTTCTTTGGTCACGTAGCTCTCATCTAAAACACCAGGACCTTTTTCCATTACAGGTGCCATCAGAGGACAAAAAATAGCTTCTGCTCAGCTCATCCATTAGCTTTAAGTGAGTGAATCAGTGTATAGATGGATGAGATATGCAGAAATGTGGTTTGACCATCTCAATCCACTGCAGGCATGCATTCACTGCACATGCAATACTTTACAGTGTGGGGTGAATATATGGATCACAATGAAATAGCGTTTGTCTGCACATATAATGAAACGGACGCACTCACCAAATATCTCTCCATTTCTGGCATATTCTGTGACTAGATAGAGCATGTTTTTGGTCTCCATGACCTAATGAAAGAGAAGAGACGTGATTCTTATCCATTGCATGAATGTGGAATGCTATGGCAATGCAATTCATATCACAAAAACCTCAAATCACAAGTGCACAGGAGACGGACAGCATTTTCACCTGTCACTATAGTGTTCACACATTTTAGATACATAGGTGTAATATTTCTGTAAGCTATCTTTCTCTACGCTGCTGTCCTATCTCTGAGAGCACTAGTACCATAGCATTAACATTTCTTCTGTAAATATTGTCATAAAATGTTTTAAACATTTCTGTTCCTCATGATGTTAAAAAGCTTTTGAGTTTGAGACTTGAAAAAGACAAATACAATCTATACAATCACAAATATTACAATAAATAAATACAATAATGAAAATGTAAAAGTTGTGTCAAATAAATAATTTGTCTATTTTATGTATTCATTAATTATATTAATGATAATAATAATAATAATAATAATAATAATAATAATAATGATAATAATAATAATGAGTATTATTATTATCCACTGGTGTTGTTTCATAGTTTTATTGACATTATTTATTTTATTGATTATTACTATTTTTACTATTATTATTATTATTATTGATAAAATAAGCAAAAACAAACAAATAATACGCTATAAAATAAATAATAACATCAACAAAACTATGAAACAAAAACAGTGGATAATAATAATAATAAAAATTATTATTATTATTAAATAAAAATAATTATACTTTAAATGAATAAATGTCAACAACAATATGAAACAACACCAGTAGATAATAATAATAATTATTATTATTATATTTATTATTATTATCATCATTATCCACTGGCATTAGAAATAACAAAGTAGTTGTGTCCAAAACGTTGACTAGTAATGTATATCAGTGTATCATTGTATCTACTACCATACTTGTTACCATGATATCACCACATAATCTTATTTTTTGTAAGGGAATGTTTCTTCATTTCATAGCACTATTTTTGCCTGGTTGTGACGTCTAGTGTTGACCTAATGACCATGTGGGCAGTTGGTAGATTTCTATAGGTTACTGATATTCCCAGTTGACTCTGCCAAAGGAACAGTGAGCAGTTTTTAGTTTTTTTTAGAAAGCTGTATGTATAATACCTGACAGACAAATCACAATATGACCACTGTCATGATTGGACTGCTGCTGATGCTGTATTTGTGTTGTGTAACTGTTGATACTGCATCAGCATCCAGGCCCAGAGTGACCTAAAAATCTTACATAACATGACAAGACTAACCCTATAAAGTTCCCAGCCGAAACCACTGGATTCAACAGGCCTTATTCCCTAGAAAAATCTCATGGAACAAATGCTAATACAGGTAAGAAACAAAAATAGCTGGGCAGCTGATTATCAGCTGGTTATTATCAAAAATGTATTATACACACAATATGCACACGCATGGTCATGCAGTACCTGGTAAAGCTTGATGATGTGAGGATGGTCCAGCAGCTTCATGATCTCCACCTCCCTGTAGATCTTCTCTAGGTTCACCGCATCTAGCTGGGTCTTGTCTATGATCTTAATGGCCACCTGCAATTCAGCAAATGTAAATGTTATGTCTATTGGGCTTTTATTTTGAAGCCACTGATGCATGAATTATTTATAGTTTCCAGAAGAGAAAAAAAAGGATTATTCACCAAGCTGCACCACAACAATACAATGAAACAGTCACAATTTTGGACCAATTAGCTTTTAAAAAATTAAAAGACCACTAAGGTATGACATTTGAGTATATGACTTAACTGTAATAAAGTTGATGATTTTTTGTGGAAGATTTCAAACTAGCATAAAAGCATTGCTCACAGACTGCTTCCTGTCTCATGTCTTTACAGCATATTTAAAAAAATCATGCAACTGCAAATAGATATACAGCTGTTCCACTTTTGCTTCTAAGTGAGAAATGGTGTTTGGTTTTATCTGAATTGATCTTGACTGCAGTCACTCTAAAACTCAAGTTCAGAGTAAACTGACCCTGGCACAGCAACAATGTAATACTAATCTAAACAGACGACAGAGACATAAGGGCAGGTCCGATTATTTACAGAAAAAACACATCAAGCAATGAAACATTTAATTTATTTAAAGTAAATAAATACATTTATTTAAAACAGCGACCCGAACATGCAAAATGTGTTTCTATACTTATGATTTGCCACTGTGCCCTAGATATCAAAGGTCACGGTTGTTGTTGTTGTTGTTGTTGTTGTTATTGTTGTTGTTGTTTTTTGGATCTATTAAGCTATTCAAAAATATATTTTAAAACGTAGCCTAATGCATGAGACAAAAATCAGCCTGTTTTATTTCACAAATAACTTTTCATTTAAATAATTCTTAATTAAAATGCACACACACGTACATTATGCACACACACACACACACATACATTATATATATATATGTATAATGTGTATAATATATATATATATACAAACACACACACACACACACACACACACACGTGTGTGTGTGTGTGTGTGTGTGCACTCAAGATGTAAGTCAAATATTTTAGTTTGTGGTTACACCACTCGACATTGTAGAAGTGACATTTTTGTTTTGTTCAATATGGTATAAACGTTGTTCAAAACTGTATAAAACCAACATGAGTAGCTACATTACAAATGTTAGAACTTGGCACATGTTTGACAAAAATAGCATTTTTAAAAATATAGATTTTTTTCATCTCGCAGATCCCATTTGTCACAGACCAAAATACAACTTACAAAATATTTAGGTTTAACAATGATGGGCTGCACTCTTCCCCTTTCTTACAACACAGATAAAAGTGTAAATGTAAGTTGTTTCCAATGCACGTTAGCGCATGCACACTGAAAACACTAGTGTGTGTGTGTGTGTGTGTGCGTATATTAGGCTACTCACCTCAGATTTTGTGATGCGATGTCTCGCCAGCTTCACAACTGCAAAATTGCCTTTTCCCAGCGTGCGCTCAATATCATAAAATCCCACGCGAACCGGTGCCCGCTGCGACGGCTTTTGGTCCTGGGCGGCCATGACCATAGTTTTCTAGTGAACTACTGGATAAAGATGTGTGTGTGGATGGTTTGGCCACCTTCACCTGCTCTTACAAAGCAATTGAAGTGGCGCGTGTGATTTCTAATGCCAAAGCTAAAATGCAAATGGGGCATATGGGTGGCAAGGGCTCCTGCACATTTCTTCGTTGCCAGATCAGGGCTCTACATGACTGAAATGAGACTGAAATGAGAGCGCATTCCGCTCTGATGCGCGGAATGATGTTCTGGCGCTCGACATGCATTGACGTCAGTGCAGAAGGGATTTTATAAAGGGGCGGATCTCACAAAGCGGCTTCAATGTCCGTCGCGGCATGTCACCAAGACAACCTTATCCACTGTGTACGTCAATCTCAAATCAAATTGCGACCTCTACAAACACTTCAACTCGGTTGCGTACATTTGACCTTCAACAAATTAAATGCATTTTATTGTTTACATTGATGAAAACCATCATCTTCTTCAACATAAATAGTTGCGCCGACAAGTACGCATTTTAATTCATTTGTGCTGCTTACGTTTTTCATAGAGGTCTGGTTTTGCTCAATGCTTGCAAAAAACAACTGTCATAGTCATAGATAAAAATAAATGAATGAATGAATCACACATGGATAGAGATGCTCTCTCTGAGCTTGAAATGCAGCTGACATCATTATATTGCTTCATATTTAGAATATGTTAAGTGTTTAACACCGCAGTGTAGACAAATGAACCCTAATCTATTATGTATACCAAATGGCTTTGCGATTTTTGCAATATAACAACTTTGAATCTACATTTGGGTATCTATATTAGATAGAATTATTATTTTTTTTTTTTCATTTAAAAATATAATTGTTTTAAAATAAATAAAATATATTAGGTCTATATATGATTTAAAATAGAATTTAAATAAAAATATTCCTATAAAAATATACAATTTATTTAATAAACATCTGTAGATATGCGCTCACCTGACTCTTGAGCATGTTGTCAGATAGCGACCCCTGCTGTCAAAAACGGCTTCTGCTGTTACGTTCTTTTTTTCTCCTTTTTTTTTTTTTTGCTGTTAAACCAACCAAATAACAAATAAATAAATAGTCATTTCTGAACACTTACATACAACAATGAAATACAACAATGGATAACAGCATAAATAAAAATAAAGGAAGACATTAAAAATACAAATTAAATATGAAAATACAGTAGAAGAAAATACAGAGGTAGTGAATTAAGTTACTTAACATTCTACAGATTGCCATACAGCTTCACAAATTTGACACTTTCTTTGTTGTTTGTCTTTTTAGTATCATAATTAAGTGGTTAAAGCCACAAAGAAAATTATTTAATTTTGGTACTTTTAAGTTGACATTAATACATGCATACATTTATATTTATGAATAAAATATTTTGCCAATAAAATGTATACATTTCCTATATATTCTATATTATAATTACAATGAGAAAAAAAAAATTATATCACAATGTTACATAATATCTTATTACTAGGCTACACCAGGGCTGTTGCATCACAATAAGTCAAGTCACCTTTATTTATATAGCGCTTTTTACAATACAGATTAAATCAAAGCAGCTTCACAGTGAAAACATAATAATACAACAAAGTTTGTTTCTAGAAGAAAATTGCATCATCGTCCACCTTAAGTAGGGCAGATCAATAATATTGTTGAATATTAAATGTCATGTGTGAATATTAAGCAAGCCAAAAGCCAAGGCAACAGTGGCAAGGAACCAAAACTCCATCAGGTGACAGAATGGAGAAAAAAACCTTGGGAGAACACAGGCTCAGTCGGGGGCCAGTTCTCTTCTGGCCAACGAGCAAACAGTGATTCAAGATGCATTACAGGTCAGAAGTCAGATTGGATCAGAACATCTAGAATATTATCCAGTTCCATCTGGTTGGAAGTCGGAGTCATCACACCGGTATGGAGACGAGTTTGATGAGGATCAGTGCTGATGGCTGTCGTGTCGATGAGGCCTTCACTGGGCTGATGAGGCTGGCACTTCAGGGATGGGTCGTGGATGGGTCCAGGCGCAGGTGCACCATCTGATCTGGATACGGCCCGGATCCGGCTGACTTCAGTAAACCACGGAATAAACAGAAAGACTAACATTAGCGTAGATGCCATTCTTCTTATGATGTAACGAGTACATCAGGTGTTATAGGAAGTGTCCCCGGCTCCGGCTGGCCTAGTTTATGCAGCCTAATAATCATTTAACTGATTTGAATAATAGAAATGTAATGTTCTATATGAATGCCAGGTAAAAGAGATGCGTTTTTAGTATAGATTTAAACTGACAATGTGTCTGCTTCCCGGACAATGTTAGGAAGACTGTTTCAAAGTTTAGGTGCTAAATAGGAGAAGGATCTACCGCCAGCAGTCGATTTTGATATTCTAGGTTATCTTGATATTATCAAGATTTGGGAAAAGCCCGTAAAAGTCCTGGCAGAAAGCGATGCATAAAGATGTAGTGTACATCCGAACCATCTCTTTAAGATGATTTAACGAGTTTAGACAATTCTTCCTCTCCTATAGCAATGAATGAATTACATTTTTGATGCTATACTGTAGTAGTCGGTTGCATAGTTATAATTTCCTCTCTAATATTATCAATCTTGTAAGTAAAGAAATTCATAAAGTCATTACTGCTGTGCTGTTTGGAAACATCCGGTGTTGAAGCTTTATTTTTTGTTAATTTAGCCACTGTTTCGAATAAATACCTAGGGTAGTGTTTTCTTCTAAAAGTGTTGAAAAATAAGCAGATCTAGCATTTTTTAAGGCCTTTCTGTACGCAATCGTGCTCTCTTTTCACGAAATGCGAAAAACTTCTAATTTTGTTTTCTTCCAGCTACGCTCCATTTTTCTGGCTGCTCTCTTAAGAGCCTGAATGTGCTTGTTGTACCACAGTGTTGGACTATTTCCTTTAATCTTCTTTAAGCGCAATGGAGCAACTGTGTATAAAGTGCAGGAATTAAGTTAATAATTTCTGTTGCAACATCGAGTTCTTCTAGGCTATCTGGGATGCTGACGATATGAAACTGATTAGGAAGATTTTTTATAGAGCAATCTTTAGTGGCAGAAGTGATAGTTCAACCATATTTATAACACAGAGTCGGCTTTGCAACCTTGGCTAAATTAAGTATACATGAGATTAAATAATGATCTGAGATGTCATCGCTCTGCTGCAGAATTTCAACGGCATCAACATTGATTCCATGTGACAATATTAGATCTAAAGTATGATTACGACAATGAGTAGGTCCTGACACGTGTTGTCTAACTCCAACAGAGTTTAGAATGTCTGTAAATGCTAATCCCAATGCATCTTTTTCATTATCTACATGGATATTAAAATCACCAACAATTAGGACTTTATCTGCAGCCAGTACTAACTCCGATAGAAAATCAGCAAATTCTTTGATAAAATCTGTATGGTGCCCTGGTGGCCTGTATACAGTAGTCAGCACAAATGTCAAACGGGATTTATCACTTACGCAAGATAATGTTACAGAAAGCATCATCACTTCAAAATAATTAGATTTGAAACTAGAATTCTGAGTAAAACTATGTTATAAATTACAGCAATACCTCCCCTCTTTTCCTTTTAAATGAGTGTCACAGGCCGGGGTGGGCCAATCAGGCTGCACCCACCCCTGGAACCCCTCTTTCACCCTTGGGGGGTCGGACAGAGGCCAAGCAAGACAACAACAGACAGAATAATCAAAAAGGTATATTTTATTTATGAATTAGAAGGTTAAAAGTCTTAAAAGGTAGAGGTCCGGTGAGTAGGATTTCTTCGGTTCCCAGGCCAGAAGGGGAGACTAAAGGGGTTCGTGGAATTGCCGTCAGGTAAGTGTATGGTACGTATGTCTCGGAAGGAGGAAGAGAAAGGGGGGGGGTTTACGGCCAGGAGCGTGGGTCTTCTGACCAAGGTCTTTCACCGCCCACCAGACGGCGGCGGCTTTCCCTTCCGTCTTTCCCAAAGGCGGACAAACGCACAGGGCAGGCGAAAGGATGACCAACTGGATTCTTTTACTGTAGAGCAGCCAATGGCAGTTTCTCACAGTCTTCCTCAGAGGCGGGCTTACACACAGAGCTGATAAGAGGAGTTAATTCTGCAAAGCAGACAGGTGAGCATTCATGTAAATCTTCGTGGTTCACATAAGACAAGGGACTTACAACTGGAGTCTTTGACTGCAAAGTAGCCGATGAACAGTTTCTCACAGTCTTCCTCAAAGGCGGGCTTACACACAGAGCTGGTAAGAGGAGTTAATTCTGCAAAGCAGACAGGTGAGCATTCATGTAAATCTTCGTGGTTCACAGAAGACAGGGGACTTACAACTGGAGTCTTTCACTGCAAAGCAGCCGATGAACAGTTTCTCACAGTCTTCCTCAGAGGCGGGCTTATACACAGAGCTGGTGAGAGGAGTTAATTCTGCAAAGCAGACAGGTGAGCATTCATGTAAATCTTCGTGGTTCACAGAAGACAGGGGACTTACAACTGGAGTCTTTCACTGCAAAGCAGCCGATGAACAGTTTCTCACAGTCTTCCTCAGAGGCGGGCTTACACACAGAGAACTGGAGTCTTTCACTGCAAAGCAGCCGATGAACAGTTTCTCACAGTCTTCCTCAGAGGCGGGCTTACACACAGAGCTGGTGAGAGGAGTTAATTCTGCAAAGCAGACAGGTGAGCATTCATGTAAATCTTCGTGGTTCACAGAAGACAGGGGACTTACAACTGGAGTCTTTCACTGCAAAGCAGCCGATGAACAGTTTCTCACAGTCTTCCTCAGAGGCGGGCTTACACACAGAGCTGGTGAGAGGAGTTAATTCTGCAAAGCAGACAGGTGAGCATTCATGTAAATCTTCGTGGTTCACATAAGACAAGGGACTTACAACTGGAGTCTTTCACTGCAAAGCAGCCGATGAATAGTTTCTCACAGTCTTCCTCAGAGGCGGGCTTACACACAGAGCTGGTGAGAGGAGTTAATTCTGCAAAGCAGACAGGTGAGCATTCATGTAAATCTTCGTGGTTCACATAAGACAGGGGACTTACAACTGGAGTCTTTCACTGCAAAGCAGCCGATGAACAGTTTCTCACAGTCTTCCTCAAAGGCGGGCTTACACACAGAGCTGGTAAGAGGAGTTAATTCTGCAAAGCAGACAGGTGAGCATTCATGTAAATCTTCGTGGTTCACAGAAGACAGGGGACTTACAACTGGAGTCTTTCACTGCAAAGCAGCCGATGAACAGTTTCTCACAGTCTTCCTCAGAGGCGGGCTTATACACAGAGCTGGTGAGAGGAGTTAATTCTGCAAAGCAGACAGGTGAGCATTCATGTAAATCTTCGTGGTTCACAGAAGACAGGGGACTTACAACTGGAGTCTTTCACTGCAAAGCAGCCGATGAACAGTTTCTCACAGTCTTCCTCAGAGGCGGGCTTACACACAGAGAACTGGAGTCTTTCACTGCAAAGCAGCCGATGAACAGTTTCTCACAGTCTTCCTCAGAGGCGGGCTTACACACAGAGCTGGTGAGAGGAGTTAATTCTGCAAAGCAGACAGGTGAGCATTCATGTAAATCTTCGTGGTTCACATAAGACAAGGGACTTACAACTGGAGTCTTTCACTGCAAAGCAGCCGATGAATAGTTTCTCACAGTCTTCCTCAGAGGCGGGCTTACACACAGAGCTGGTGAGAGGAGTTAATTCTGCAAAGCAGACAGGTGAGCATTCATGTAAATCTTCGTGGTTCACATAAGACAGGGGACTTACAACTGGAGTCTTTCACTGCAAAGCAGCCGATGAACAGTTTCTCACAGTCTTCCTCAAAGGCGGGCTTACACACAGAGCTGGTAAGAGGAGTTAATTCTGCAAAGCAGACAGGTGAGCATTCATGTAAATCTTCGTGGTTCACAGAAGACAGGGGACTTACAACTGGAGTCTTTCACTGCAAAGCAGCCGATGAACAGTTTCTCACAGTCAATGATTCAGTATTTCACAACGTTTTTCTTCTCTGTAAGATATATCATAGTTAACTTCTTCACACAATCACAGTATTGTAATGCAGGTCAGTAGATAGGCTCCAGCAGATTTAAGTGTATAAATTCACACAACGAGACCGTGCATCACATCACTTCATCACTGTAAGTCATCACTCCAAGGGGAAATACAAAGCTTAAGGCCGTTGCCCATTTCCTAATCCGCATTTACAGCAACCATCTTCATATGTGAAAAGTCAGCGATCGAATCTTGTACTCACAGTTCTCATCAAGTTTTCCTTATTCCAGCGTCTTCCCTCTTTCCACGAACGTACCTGAATCAACACCTGCCCTTGAATGACCGTGCCCGCAGCCCATTCACTCTCATCACAGCTCAGCCCCGAACTCAGCTCCAAACATTGCTGTAAGCACTGCACAAGCACCACCCCAAAAAACACCGCAGCTTCCCTTTACCTCTCCTTTTATGCTCCTCTTAGACAACGTGTCTCATTCTCAGCCCTCGCTCACCTCGGGCCCAGCTGCCGGTGATCTCGGATAATTAATTCCTGTTTACGGGGCGCTTACGCTGGTTCAGGCTGTGTAGGTGTTTCACTGTTTAGGTTCCGGGGGAGTCGCGACAAATTTTAGTTCCGCTTTACAGGGGACTGATGTATTTAGTCACCCCGTGACATACCCCCCCACCAATCCGTTCTAGTCCCTAGAACGCTATAGTTCGATCCATTCTCCATACCGCCCCGGAGGCTGGCCCCGATTGTCCCGTCGGGACCGTCTTGGGGGCGAGGGGATTTCGGCTGGCTCTTGCTCAAGAACCGGTCCCCTTGGGACCACTGCCCATCCTACCGGTGGAGCTTGGGGGGCTCCTGCTTCGGCGGGGGTGACTGTGTCTACCGGTCTCGGGTAGTTGGGGCAAGGGCGGATCAGGTTCCGATGCAATACCCTCTCTGGGCCGTCTTCTCCTTCAGGACGGAGGACATACACAGGCTGGTCAGGTCTAGGTTGCCGCTGGACCACATATGGTTGAGGTTCCCATCGGTCGCTCAATTTCCCCTTCCCCTGACGCCGGTTGTCCTTGACCAGTACCCGCTCTCCTTGCAGCAGGGGCATTCTCCGGGCTGTCCGATCGTAGAGCCGTTCGTTCTTCAATGCTGCGCGGTCAATTCGGGCCGAGACCTGCTCGTAAGCCAGGTGGAGACGCTGATGGTGGTTGCTCACCCAGTCAGTCAGGTTAGCTCCCGTCTCGGTGGGGCTGGTTCCCAGTAGTAAGTCCGTAGGCAGCCGTACATGTCGTCCAAACATCAAATATGTTGGGGCGTATCCCGTGGTGCTATGTACACTATTATTATAGGCCTGGACTACAGCCGGGAGATGTGTCATCCAGTTACTCTGCTGTTCTGCCTCCAACGTTCCGAGCAGGCCCAACAGGGTCTGATTGAAGCGCTCGCAGCCTCCATTCCCCTGGGGGTGATAGGGTGTGGTGTGGGTCTTCTTGCAACCATATAACTGGCACAGCTCCCTGATGACTCGGGACTCGAAATTAGGGCCCTGGTCTGAATGTAATACTTCTGGACACCCGAAGGGCTGGAACACATGTCTCCACAGGGCGGTTGCAGTGGTGGTAGCGGTTTGGTCTCTGGTCGGGACGGCCCATGCATATTTAGTGAAGAGATCGGTCACTACAAGGATGTTCTGGATAAAGTCAGCCGGTCGCCCCAGTGTCAGGTAATCCATCGCCACCATGTGCAGAGGGGCCTTGGCCCGAATGGAGACCAAGGGTGCTCGTTCCGTCCTCCGAGCCTTAAACAGGGTGCACCGTGGGCACTGCGAAATAAACCGTCCCACGGTCCTCTCCATGCCAGGCCAGTAAAAGTATCTCCGTATCAACGACGTTGTCCTTTCCTGGCCTTGATGTCCCAAATGCGTATGATACGCTCGAAGTAATGCAGGGGCTTGTTCTTCCGGTACCACCACTTGACATACCTCCTCCCCCAACGTTGGATCCTGTACCCGTCGACAGACGACCCCCTCCTTAAGGGTAAGCCTCTCCCATTGTCCCAACAGCCGTTTTACCCCTTGGGATTGCCCACGCCGTGCCTCTCTTTCCGGCCAATCCCCCTGCTGTAGCCAGTCTCGTACCTGTGCCAGACCCGGGTCCTCCATCTGACGCTCTTTCCACCGTTGGGGGTCCCAACCCCAACTCACGGGAGCCCCTTCCTCCCTAAGGTCCGGGGCCGCTACAATCCCCACCATCAGTCCCTCTTCTGGCGATATAGCCCTGCCAGGAACCGGTCCAGCAGGCTTTCCCTCCGGCAGCCGAGATAGTACGTCAGCGTTCGTATGCTCCTTCCCTGGCCGATACTGAAGCTGGTAATCATAATTGGCTAACTGAGCCACCCATCGCTGTTCGACGGCTCCCAGCTTGGCAGTCTGGAAATGGACCAGCGGGCTGTTATCCGTCACGACCACCACCTTAGCTCCCCAGAGGTAGTCCTTGAACTTCTCGCTGACAGCCCACTTCATAGCGAGGAGTTCAAGCTTGAAGGAGCTATAGTTGGCGTCGTTACGTTCGGCAGGATGTAGACTTCGGCTGGCATAAGCAATAACTCGCTCCTCGCCTTGTTGCTTCTGGGCAAGCACTGCTCCCAAACCCAAGTTGCTGGCGTCCGTATAGAGCGTAAACGGCTGGGAAAAATTGGCATACGCTAAGATCGGGGCTTGGAGCAGCTCCTGCTTTAGCCTCCGGAAGGCTGATTCGCAGGCGGGATCCCACAGGATGGAGGAGGTCCCACGCCCCCGGGCTCGGCCAGAGCCGGCCAGCAGCTGGTTCAAGGGTTTAGCGATTTTTGCGAAGTCCTTAATGAACCGTCGGTAATACCCCACAAATCCTAGGAAGGACCTTGCTTGTCGCACGGTCCTCGGGGCAGCCCACTCCTGGACAGCCGACACCTTATCAGGATCCACTGCGATCCCAGCTGCACTAACCCGATGCCCCAGAAACTTGACTTCCTTCTGGAGCAACTGACATTTCTCGGGCTGCAACTTCAAACCATATCGTTCCAGGGACCGGAATACCTGCTCCAGATGTTGCAAATGAGACTTAAAGTCAGGAGAATATACTATGACATCATCCAGGTACACGAGTGTGGTATCCATAAGCTGGCCCCCCAAACAGCGTTGCATGAGTCGTTGGAAGGTAGCTGGGGCATTGCACAGGCCAAACGGCATACGCTCCCATTCAAAGAGGCCGAAGGGAGTAGTAAAGGCCGTCTTCTCCCGATCTTTTTCTTCCATCTGTACCTGCCAGTAACCGCTAGCCAGATCCAAGGTGGAGTACCAGGCAGCCCGGGTAAGGCTAGTCAGAGAGTCTTCAACCCGCGGCAGAGGAAAGGCATCTCGTTTGGTCACTTGATTGAGCTTCCGGTAGTCAACACAGAATCGCCATGCTCCGGTCTTCTTTCGGACAAGGACAATGGGTGCCGCCCACGGGCTACTGCTCTCCCGAATGACTCCCTTTTCCAGCATTCCTCGTAGTAGGGTCCGGACTTCCGGGTACAGAGTCGGTGGTACGGGACGGTAGCGCTCCCGGCTTGGGGGAGCATCTCCAGTCGGGATCTGATGCTTTACAATGTCTGTCCGCCCATAATCCTCCTCATGTGCAGAGAATAGATGTTCCCATCTCACCAGAAAGTCTTGAAGCTGTCTTGCTTGTTCTTCCCCCAATCCCTCGCCCCGCAGGGACTCCCCAGCAAGGTGGGCCGGCAATCCTCCATCTGTCCTGCTCACCGGGATTTCAGTTTGGGCTAAAGCCACCTCCACAACTGTGGGTCCCGCTCGGCTAAACTGAACTTCCCCTTCCTCACGAATTTGTTGAGGGCCAATTACCGTGATCCGGGCCAGGCGTTGGTGTCGATGAAGATCCACTGCATAAGAATTCGTATTACGCAGTCTGACGGCCACCCGGCCCTGATGTACAGAAGCCAAGCCGCGGGCCACCTCCACAGCCTGACAATCGGGATGAGGCTCCACCAGGATCCATTCCTTAGACCCGTGAAGCTGAGCGGGAAGGCGAGCCCAGATGATAGCCTCACTCTGAGCCGGAATGGACAGTACGTATCGACATGCTACTCTCCCCACACTCTCTTGGTCCCGTCGAGCCGCTGCCATACAAATCCGGCGACAGTCCGCCACAACCCGGTCCCATTCTCGTTTTTCCTCCCTTGGGGCCGTCGGTGTAGGTCTCGTTCTGAACAATTCTTCCCAGCACTCAGAAATGACGTTCATCCCCAGTAGGGCACGATGAGCCCCCATACAGGTGTCCCGAACAATCACAACTCCCTTCTGCGGGACCCGAGTCCCCTGGACCTCCAGGTCCGTAACTAGATAGCCCACATAGGGAATATCCAGACCATTAGCCCCCCGTAGAGTTAACCAGGGGGCATCCGCGGCAGAAAGATCTTGAACCCCGAATAATTCTCGGGACAGGCTTTCAGAGAATAGCGTCACCTGGGACCCGGTGTCTAGAAGGCATTGGACTTCGGCCCCATTGACTCGAACTGATACCAGAGGACAGCGGCCGACCAAATGATTTTTTTGTCGTTGATGAAAAGGGTCAACTAAGGGGGTCCCGACCACTTGACCCACAGTGGCCGGTGACACTAAAAACCCCCTTGTGACCCTCGACGTGCAGAACACTGCCGGACATAATGGCCTGGGGCACCGCAGCCATTGCAGATAGGACGTCCCTGCTCGTCCCACTGGAAACGGAGCCCCGATGGCCGGGGTGGTCGTTGTTCTGGAAATCGACCCCCGTCAGAGTATGCTCGCTCCCGTACCGGTGGCGAAGGGCGGTGAGATTCACGGCGAAGTTCTTCTAAAAAGGTTTTCGACAGTTCGGTCATTTGGTCACGGACGTCTCTTCTCAATTCGTCTCGTAAGGCCTGCTTCCAATCTGGTGGAGCAAGAGGTAAGGGACCGTCGGCCGCATTTGTGGCCATGCACTGGGAGGACTCTGGGATATCAGCATGGTCTCGTTCGAGAGCTAATGCCTCCTGGCGAAGCTCATCGAACGTCAAGACAGGGTTGCGGCGTAGTTGGATCCGGAGGCTCTGGCGTATCGGGCCATCTCGCAGCCCCAGCAAGAACTGATCCTTCAATAGAGCCTCTTCTTCACCAAGTCCATGGTCCTGTCTCCCCTTCAACCGAGACAATTGTTCCCGTAACTGCAGGGCAAAGGCACGAATAGTCTGGCGAGGCCCTTGCTTGCAGTTAAAAAATTGTGTGCGGAGAACAGCTGCGGGAGTCGTGTCACCATACTGTCCTGTTAGGAAACCGAGGATGGCCTGGGCGGTGGCTCGAGTGGCTTCCGGTGCTGCTTGCACTTCTCTCCTTGCTTCGCCGTCAAGTGAATTTAAAATGAACTGGGTCTTCTGGGTGGCATTTAACCCTTGCAGGCCTGCTAAGTACTCTACTTGTGTCTTCCATGCCGACAAACTAAGTTCCGACCCTGGTCCTCCATATTTTTGAGCCCATGGAGCTCCCATAAAGATGGGCATAACCTGTGGGCGACCCACCGGTACATCTTCGTCTGCCATTGCTCGGCCTCCGTCTACTCAACCCAAGGTGAACCCTGCCGACTGCGCCAAAAGATGTCACAGGCCGGGGTGGGCCAATCAGGCTGCACCCACCCCTGGAACCCCTCTTTCACCCTTGGGGGGTCGGACAGAGGCCAAGCAAGACAACAACAGACAGAATAATCAAAAAGGTATATTTTATTTATGAATTAGAAGGTTAAAAGTCTTAAAAGGTAGAGGTCCGGTGAGTAGGATTTCTTCGGTTCCCAGGCCAGAAGGGGAGACTAAAGGGGTTCGTGGAATTGCCGTCAGGTAAGTGTATGGTACGTATGTCTCGGAAGGAGGAAGAGAAAGGGGGGGGGTTTACGGCCAGGAGCGTGGGTCTTCTGACCAAGGTCTTTCACCGCCCACCAGACGGCGGCGGCTTTCCCTTCCGTCTTTCCCAAAGGCGGACAAACGCACAGGGCAGGCGAAAGGATGACCAACTGGATTCTTTTACTGTAGAGCAGCCAATGGCAGTTTCTCACAGTCTTCCTCAGAGGCGGGCTTACACACAGAGCTGATAAGAGGAGTTAATTCTGCAAAGCAGACAGGTGAGCATTCATGTAAATCTTCGTGGTTCACATAAGACAAGGGACTTACAACTGGAGTCTTTGACTGCAAAGTAGCCGATGAACAGTTTCTCACAGTCTTCCTCAAAGGCGGGCTTACACACAGAGCTGGTAAGAGGAGTTAATTCTGCAAAGCAGACAGGTGAGCATTCATGTAAATCTTCGTGGTTCACAGAAGACAGGGGACTTACAACTGGAGTCTTTCACTGCAAAGCAGCCGATGAACAGTTTCTCACAGTCTTCCTCAGAGGCGGGCTTATACACAGAGCTGGTGAGAGGAGTTAATTCTGCAAAGCAGACAGGTGAGCATTCATGTAAATCTTCGTGGTTCACAGAAGACAGGGGACTTACAACTGGAGTCTTTCACTGCAAAGCAGCCGATGAACAGTTTCTCACAGTCTTCCTCAGAGGCGGGCTTACACACAGAGAACTGGAGTCTTTCACTGCAAAGCAGCCGATGAACAGTTTCTCACAGTCTTCCTCAGAGGCGGGCTTACACACAGAGCTGGTGAGAGGAGTTAATTCTGCAAAGCAGACAGGTGAGCATTCATGTAAATCTTCGTGGTTCACAGAAGACAGGGGACTTACAACTGGAGTCTTTCACTGCAAAGCAGCCGATGAACAGTTTCTCACAGTCTTCCTCAGAGGCGGGCTTACACACAGAGCTGGTGAGAGGAGTTAATTCTGCAAAGCAGACAGGTGAGCATTCATGTAAATCTTCGTGGTTCACATAAGACAAGGGACTTACAACTGGAGTCTTTCACTGCAAAGCAGCCGATGAATAGTTTCTCACAGTCTTCCTCAGAGGCGGGCTTACACACAGAGCTGGTGAGAGGAGTTAATTCTGCAAAGCAGACAGGTGAGCATTCATGTAAATCTTCGTGGTTCACATAAGACAGGGGACTTACAACTGGAGTCTTTCACTGCAAAGCAGCCGATGAACAGTTTCTCACAGTCTTCCTCAAAGGCGGGCTTACACACAGAGCTGGTAAGAGGAGTTAATTCTGCAAAGCAGACAGGTGAGCATTCATGTAAATCTTCGTGGTTCACAGAAGACAGGGGACTTACAACTGGAGTCTTTCACTGCAAAGCAGCCGATGAACAGTTTCTCACAGTCTTCCTCAGAGGCGGGCTTATACACAGAGCTGGTGAGAGGAGTTAATTCTGCAAAGCAGACAGGTGAGCATTCATGTAAATCTTCGTGGTTCACAGAAGACAGGGGACTTACAACTGGAGTCTTTCACTGCAAAGCAGCCGATGAACAGTTTCTCACAGTCTTCCTCAGAGGCGGGCTTACACACAGAGAACTGGAGTCTTTCACTGCAAAGCAGCCGATGAACAGTTTCTCACAGTCTTCCTCAGAGGCGGGCTTACACACAGAGCTGGTGAGAGGAGTTAATTCTGCAAAGCAGACAGGTGAGCATTCATGTAAATCTTCGTGGTTCACAGAAGACAGGGGACTTACAACTGGAGTCTTTCACTGCAAAGCAGCCGATGAACAGTTTCTCACAGTCTTCCTCAGAGGCGGGCTTACACACAGAGCTGGTGAGAGGAGTTAATTCTGCAAAGCAGACAGGTGAGCATTCATGTAAATCTTCGTGGTTCACAGAAGACAGGGGACTTACAACTGGAGTCTTTCACTGCAAAGCAGCCGATGAACAGTTTCTCACAGTCTTCCTCAGAGGCGGGCTTACACACAGAGCTGGTGAGAGGAGTTAATTCTGCAAAGCAGACAGGTGAGCATTCATGTAAATCTTCGTGGTTCACATAAGACAAGGGACTTACAACTGGAGTCTTTCACTGCAAAGCAGCCGATGAATAGTTTCTCACAGTCTTCCTCAGAGGCGGGCTTACACACAGAGCTGGTGAGAGGAGTTAATTCTGCAAAGCAGACAGGTGAGCATTCATGTAAATCTTCGTGGTTCACATAAGACAGGGGACTTACAACTGGAGTCTTTCACTGCAAAGCAGCCGATGAACAGTTTCTCACAGTCAATGATTCAGTATTTCACAACGTTTTTCTTCTCTGTAAGATATATCATAGTTAACTTCTTCACACAATCACAGTATTGTAATGCAGGTCAGTAGATAGGCTCCAGCAGATTTAAGTGTATAAATTCACACAACGAGACCGTGCATCACATCACTTCATCACTGTAAGTCATCACTCCAAGGGGAAATACAAAGCTTAAGGCCGTTGCCCATTTCCTAATCCGCATTTACAGCAACCATCTTCATATGTGAAAAGTCAGCGATCGAATCTTGTACTCACAGTTCTCATCAAGTTTTCCTTATTCCAGCGTCTTCCCTCTTTCCACGAACGTACCTGAATCAACACCTGCCCTTGAATGACCGTGCCCGCAGCCCATTCACTCTCATCACAGCTCAGCCCCGAACTCAGCTCCAAACATTGCTGTAAGCACTGCACAAGCACCACCCCAAAAAACACCGCAGCTTCCCTTTACCTCTCCTTTTATGCTCCTCTTAGACAACGTGTCTCATTCTCAGCCCTCGCTCACCTCGGGCCCAGCTGCCGGTGATCTCGGATAATTAATTCCTGTTTACGGGGCGCTTACGCTGGTTCAGGCTGTGTAGGTGTTTCACTGTTTAGGTTCCGGGGGAGTCGCGACAAATTTTAGTTCCGCTTTACAGGGGACTGATGTATTTAGTCACCCCGTGACATGAGCCTTGTGTTTATAGCAGTAATCTTGCGGGGTGGACTCATTGAAAGTAATGTAATTGTCTGGTTTTACCTAAGTTTCTGTCAAACACAGAACATAGGTTATGGTGCTTTTGAAGAAAGGGATTGAATATTCAGCAAACCCAAGCTTTTTCATTTGTTCATCTGCATTATATTTGTTTTTTATTTGTTGAACATCAATCAAATTTGTACCCTTAAATGGGTTTGGGAGTTTTTTGTATTTCCTAGTTCGGGGAACAGACACAGTCTCTATGTGATGATACCTAGGTGAAAGAGTCCTTGTGATGGGATTTATCTGACCTCAGTGACGTGAGACAGCTAGCAGACAGTCGGTTTATTCAGTGAAGGATGGAACCATTCGTGGTAGGCTGGATGAGCGGTTCCGGTTCCTGAAGGATTTGGATCAGGGGCTGGGTCTCTCCCCTGACACAGTGGACGAGCTGCACCGCACCACAGATCTAGCTCTTCGGGCCACCAGACAAACTGATGCCTCGATTGGAAGGTTGATGGCAGCGATGGTGGCCATGGAGAGACATCTGTGACTGAACCTGGCTGACATTGGTGAGAAAGAAAAGGCTTTTCTCCTCGATGCCCCGGTTTCGCTATCTGAACTTTTCGGCGCCCCCGTTGAGACGGTAGTAGAAAAGTTCAGAGAGGCGAAGGCACGCTCGGCTGCATTTAAATCATGCATACTCATGCAACATGCATTCATAAATCATAAATCATGCATCATGCATTCACTGCGATCCGAATCCATGCCCAGACAGCCAGGGGGGCCTGGCCCATCCTGGTTCGAGGATTGGAGACAGGGCCAGAGGTTCAGCGTCACCTCTTGCACTCCTCCTCCTCCTACAAGGAGTAGGTTGCAAAGAAGGCGCGATCTGGAAGAAGAGGGACCTGAGGGAGGTGATCCAGCACAGGCGCTCCCAGCGTCAGGGTGAATAACAACCATCCTCTCCTCTCTTCTTCCTGTCCCCCCTATTTTCTTTACCCCAGGTGTTTCTTACAGCAGGCCTGAGGCCTGGACCGATGATGATATTTTCCCATTAAATGGAACGCTTCTGAAGGTCTGGAGCCGGGCTTGGTAGTGAGCGCGCCCCTTCTAGCTTTTGGGTGGTAGGCCTTCATTTTAAGAATGTAATTAAGGCCGCCGCTCTACGAGCAGCATGATGATCTTGTTAGGTCATTATAAGGTTGTTTAAATTGTGTCCATATTTTAAAGCGTTATATTCTGCATCTACATTTTAATAATAATAATAATAATAATAATTTGTTACATTTATATAGCGCTTTTCTGGGTACTCAAAGCGCTTTACATGGAAGGGGGTATATCCTCAACCACCACCAATGTGCAGCATCCACCTGGATGACGTGACGGCAGCCATATTGGGCCAGAACGCCCACCACACACCAGCTTACTGGTGGAGAGGAGACAGGGTGATGAAGCCAATCAGTATATGGGGATGATTAGGAGGCCATGATGGACAGAGGCCAAGGGGCAAATTTGGCCAGGATGCCAGGGTTACACCCCTACTCTTTTTTAGGATTTTTAATGACCACAGAGAGTCAGGACCTCGGTTTAACGTCTCATTGGAAGGATGGTGCTCCTAGACAGTATAGTGTCCCGATCACTACACTGGGGCGTTAGGTCCCACATAGACCAAGGGTGAGCACCCCCTGCTGGCCTCACTAACACGTCTTCCAGCAGCAACCTGGTTTTCTCAGGAGGTCTCCCATCCAGGTACTAACCAGGCTTGCTAACCTCTTACAATAACAAAGGTGTAGGTTGATGACGCATAAGCGGAATTATGGAACTTGTCGTCATGCCGAAGGATCTAATAATGTTTATGGATGAGTGAATACACTGATGTTTTTAACATGACTGTTGTATGAAGCAGGTCACGATTGCTAATGAGAGACAGATATCCGTGCCACATGCGAGTCCCGCGGATATAAAGGAATAAGGACATTTCATTCTACCGATTTACCCGCAAGTGCTGAATTAATACTCACACATACCCCTTTTCCACCAGCATGAACCGGGTGCCAGTTCAGAGCCAGAGCTTCTGCCAGTCTGGAGTTGGTTTGTCTGACGAGCTCTCTAAGATCCGGTTTGCCTTTCCACAAGGTCACTGTATACATCTCATGTTGCCCAGCAATGCTAGCGTGGCAGCACCAAACACAAACACACCAGGCTTGTTCGAGATGGTTCGGCTTCTCGCAGACCGATCGGCTCATGACATCAAAGCACTGCGAAAGCGATCCAAAAGCACAAGGACTCGTATGCTCTCGAAAACACCACGCCGATATTGATCCTCGTTTTAGTTCTCCTTTTGTCCCAAAGTCTGCTTGCCATAGTCCATAATGTTTGAACGAAACAACTCCATGAGCGTGCCACTAGACGCAACGCAGTTGTCGCCGTCTGTCGCCATGGTTACTATGGCAGTACGAGCAGAAACCAGGTATAACGCGGATATTATGTCATTGACAGGCGACAAGTGAACAGGGACGAGCCATTATTTAAAATTGGAATTTCTCTGAAATGAAAAATCTTTGGGAACTTTTGGGATACTGGAAGTACACAACTGCAGGAAATAGATCACACTTTGCAAGTGATTTTTGGTTATTTTATTACAAAAATCTTACATCTTGTAGCTTTAAACACCTTACAAGAAAACCAACACATTTTAAAATAATTTTCTTTGCATTTTGATTCCCTGTTAACTGTAGTAACAAACTGTCAGAATAATATACCCATTTGTTGACATTTAGTGAGAAACCTTATAATTTAGAAAATAAAATCTAATGTCAGAGGTTATGTCTACCTTCAACAATCCTCCCTTGAGATGTAGCCACACCCTCCAGTGTCATATTGCATCAACCAAAACCATTTTATCATTTAAAGAAATCGTGTATCTTTAATTAAAGGCCATTGTCATGCTCTTAAAGCGTTAACCCATTGAGCACAGTAAATCAAACTAAACGGCCCACTTTACCTACATTCACCCCTACATTTAGAGTGCATTTACTATTGGAAGCTATGGCCAAAAAGCCTCTGAAAAGACCAAAAAAAAAAAAAAAAACATGGGAATGTTCAGGTTATGAAATATACTTTACTTTAATGTAGGACACATACAAAGAATACACAAGGTTTTCACCTTGATTATCCCACACATGATTATCCTATTTGAATCTGCCCTTCCACCATATCCGACTCCCTCATCTTTGACTCTCAGTTCCTTCCTCCACATCTTTTCTTGGGGAGCGCTTCAGTCTTCTGCCACAGACTTGGAGTAGTAATACCAATCACACCGAGAGCAATTACCTGTCCAGCATTCCCACTGAGTTTACTCTCCTCATCTGAACCCATTCCCAGATCATCCTCCTCCTCATGAACCACCACCGCACGTCCCAGAATGGAATAAGGCCTAAAGAGCTTGGCGTCTGGAAGCGTCAGGAACTTCCCTATAACTCCTTGCTCGGAAGCAAAGTTGCCCAGGTCTCCAGGATGATGAAGGTGGTCAACGCCATTTGGATTATAATGAGGACCAACAGTGATGCTGCCTTGACTGAGGTCTCCATACTGATGGATGTGCATGGCACGCTCTTCATGATCGTTGGCAGGCAAACCACGGAGGTTGATTTTCACTTCTAAATCTCCACTGGGGAAGAGCTGCTTGAAGAGGATTTGCCCAAAGATCTTTGGCTGGTTACGTGGCAAATTGGGGCTGGGAATTACTTCACAAGTGGCATAGATTGTGTTGTCGAACTCCACGACTTCTGGCTGTGGAGCTTCGGCAGGCAAACAAACTTGATTTTTGGAGAACTCTCCTCCAAAGAGAGGAGCACCAGTATATGCAGCACCAGCAATAGCAGAGGGAATATTAGGATGATTTTCTCAATGTTGATCTTTAAAGCCTACAATGAAGAGTGGATTCAGTGAAATCATGCCGTTTGGTTTAAGAATGTAATATTTTTGATTAAAGGTCAAAGCATTGAGAATGGAAGTTGCATTAGGTAAAATAGCACAAACAGATTAGTTTGCAACAGAAAACCATATAAGAACCCAGACAGCAACAGTGTCTGCCCAGATCCGGCCTACATCTGGGCCGTGTGTAATCCAGGTGTACCAGATGTGGGATGGATCTGGGCCGACACTATGTTGCTGTCTGGAAAACTCTATAATTTTTGAATTACGATGTACCCTTGTGAAAAAAAAAAAAAAAAAAAAAAACCGCTTATTGGTATTGGATGTGTACCTGTAGTATCTTGAAAGTACAATAATAATAATAATAATAAAAATAAAAATAAAAATAAAAAACCTGTAGGTCCACTTGCAGATAATAACACTGATGAATTATAAAAAGCCACTTAAGTGTACACACCGTACACTTTCATAAATGTCACACCTGCCAACCAAAGTGCCCATGATATATACACACACAAACCAATGACACAGAGGTGGATGTAATCACACTAAAATGAGACCAGGCAAAGGTTTATGGAAATGTAAAAGGTCTAGGGAGAAGTGCCCTCTGGTGGCTATCATAGCACTTCTGCTGGCAGGAGTGACATTAAGTACATGTACACTTTAAAAGTAATGTCAAACTAAGAGTTTTACTTTAAAGTACATTATGTTTTAAAAATATTTTTGTTGTGCTTTAAAGACATACACTTAATTTGATCTGTTGTAGCCTACATGTTATTCAATATTAAATATAAAGTTAATATTTTCTGATTCTGATTCCGATATTTTTCACAAGGACAGGTAAAATAAGAGACAATATCTATACTTTTGCTTAAACTAACTTTTTTTAGTTGTACTAAATCAAGTCAGTTGATGAAGAAAATGTAATGGAGAAAAAAAACACGCCTAAAAAGCCTAAAACAGCAAAGGTGCATTAGCTAGGGTGACCATACGTCCTGTTTAACCCGGACATATCTGGCCAGGATTTCGAGATCGCCCTACAGTCACCTTTCTACAGTCACCATTCATTATGTTTACATTATTACGTTATTTGACACTGACACGTACGTGCCAGCTTTGCAGGTCATGCATTCTGATTCACACGGATCCCGATCGAGACGAAAACACAGGAATTTTCTTAGCAATGCTTACACGCACATCAACCGATCACTTGTTTAGCGTTCATGTAAACACTACATTCAGATTAACCAATCGGAATTAATTCAGTACTACTGAATCAAAAGGTGTACATGTAAACAAAATGAATGGCGACGAGAAAGCAAAAGCCGAATCGCGGATATTTTGGGCGATCTCGAAATCCCGGCCGGACATGACCTGGAATATGGTCACCCTACATTAGCGTATAGCTGAAAAGTTGTCCTCAATCCATGTGGAGCCTGAGTATTGCAGTCGCAAAAATACTACAACGCTTAATCCATGTGCAGTCCTGAACTGGGGTTGAGAGAATGTTCCTTTGCAATCACACTTTTGGCTGCTCTTTTAGGAACTCGTGTTGAGCTACAAGTTAACCATGATAGTCTGTAGTCACTAATTAAGTTCACCTGTGTTTCATTTAGCTCCCTGTGTTTCATTTAGCTCCCTTTGTTTGCCTGTTTATATATAGCACTCAGTTTATTCAGTTCTTTGTCTTGCAATTGCACAATGTGTTCTCCAGTGTAGATTATCTCCATTGTTTTGTGTTTATTAAAAGAAGTACTGCTATTCACCTTATTTTCGAACGCGGAAGTAAATATGGGTCCAGTTTCCGGTTTTTGTGCGGCACTTCCGTTTCCTCGCTTCTCTGGGCTAACTAACGATATCGATTGCGAAGGATTATGCAGAGTTGACAGAAAAATGTTACACATGCCGTAGCAGATGAATACAACAAAGAACTAAAGCCCCGCCTCACCCAGGTCGGGTTCTGGACCTGGTTGAAAACACTCATGCATCTAGCTGGTAGATTGCCAAAACTTCGCCGGCGCCTTCAGCACCGCCCTAAACACGGTCGAGCCAACGCTGGACTAAGTTAATATATCTATGGAGGTAGGCTATTTTGTCATGTCAAATGTATTAATAATGTCATCAGAATGCAACCAAAGCACATGATAGCAATAAGTAGATCATAGATGGCTATAAATAATTATAAATCATACAAAATAAATGCCATGATGATCATGCCATGATGACTAGATTTTATACAGGGGTTACTATAATGATTTTGTTTCTCCTTGGAGTTTTTATTCAGACTTCGTAGCCCAGCCACTTTTCTGGTATCGGGTGGTCTTCTGTAGGTCTTGTGTTCACGAAATGAAAAGAACAAACATACGGTCGTTTCTTCAAATGGGCTGCGTGGCGTGTCCGTTATTTCGGCTCCCATGTTAACCGGTTATTTAGAGCTTGCACACTGCCTGCGTGACACGCGCGTCTCAGGGAAAATGCGTGCATGCTAGAAATAGAATCGATGCCTATTTTTCACGCGACACGCAAGCGTTTCGGAAGCGTTTCCAGGCAAAATAGAATAGGAAAATATGTTTGTATGTCATTTTGATATGAATACATATTAATGACATTTTGATGTTTGAATTTAGGTTTTGACATAAATGCAGATATAGCCTAAATGTAAAAAAATATATATATATTATCGATTTTCAAATATTGCACCTGTCAATACAGAACGAAATATTCTGTAGCCTATTTTGCCGTCAATACTGCCGACGTTGTCTTTGCTGCTATATATTTATGTTTAACATTAAGTGCCTTCCACAACTCTCTCCCCATATGTCGAATATATCACCAATGAGGCTTATCATGTCACCTAGCAGCAGCAACGCCTCGTCAGAGACGTTTCTGGTGTGCAAAGACATAGAAAACACCACGCAACAGAAACGCCACGCAGCCAGTGTGTCGCCGGTCGTATAGGGCGCCTGATTATTAAAATGTCAATAATTCGATGATTAAAACACTCCTGCTCCAAGTAAATCTTTCTTTTGTGCCAGTTATTATGACAACCTCTAACTGCACAAACAATCCCGGTCTTCCTCGAAGCCATAACGATGAGTTTGTTGTTACGAACAACGCTCGCCAGTGACCGGAAGTGCCTTACCGGAAGTCTCGCACAAAATACCGTCAACTGGCTGCGTCCGTATTTCCGTTAAAAATAAGGTGAATAGATTCCTCTTCTCTTCATTTGGTGGCTCATTTGTGACTCATTAATTCTTAGTGTACAATTCCACTTGACGTTCATGCTTGACACCACTTCTTATAGCAAATATTCATCTCACATAAGTGAATAGCTGATAGTTCTTCTTTTTCAAGAAACCATTTCTACAGACTCTGATGTACCAAGCCTGACAAGCCTATATTACACATGCAATTGGACTGTTATTTAATTGTCTTTGAAGGCAGAAGTAAAAATTTCTGAGGGAATGATTCTTCTATGGCATTGATGTTAAAATCCCCTTTTAGTAGATTGAATGCAGGTAAGGTGGGACACTTGTCATTTAGATACAGTAGATGTTTATTTCTTTTTATTACTTTTGTTAACTTTAAGGTCCGACTTTAATATTTCATTTTGAATACAGTTGATATGTGTTATTTGCAAGGTATATACCAATAAACATTTTGAGATCATGCACTCCAGACAAATTTCTTTTCAGGTAATCTGACCAACCCCTAATTTATCAAAAATGATCCTGGATCTTAAAAACACATGATTTATTAACACATCACACAAACATATTCCACAGCATATTTAACAGACCCAAAAGCACATCGATAGGCTATGATGAGTAATACTCATCAGTTCACTCAATGCATGTGTAAAGTTCAAAACAACTAGAACATGTTATGTTGACATGAAATTTTATGAAATTTGAATATCAGATATCTTAATGAACTCTACAACATATTACAAATGGAACTACAACACATGCAACAACAAATAGGCTTACAAAAATTCAATAAGAGGAAAATTTAAAATGGTAACCATATTGTAAAACGTTTTTTTCTGTCTGTTTTCTCTAAACACTGTAAATTAACTTAAATTGTGTCCATATTTTAACTTTAGACCTTGGTTCCCTGTTTAGAAAGTATTAAGGGGTATGTTTGATAGGTATTAAATTAGGAATTTAGGGCCCTGAAGTTCCTGTTTTTATAGGTAGGCTTGCATACCTTATCATAGGCCTTCTCTTGTGTTAGGTTTATGTAGTAGGTGGTGCCAATGTGTGTGCATGTGAGCGGCAAAAAGGTTTTGTTCCGCGTGAGATGGCTTCCTCCCATTTGGGTTTGTCTCCTGAGGCCACCGCTTTGTATAAGCACTAACCAAGCGTTGGCCCTCATCGGGCCACCTTGTATTTGTATAGCAGGTCTCCTCTCACTTCTGAGAGTTGTAAGGGGCCGCTCACATATCGCGTCTTTTGCGCGCGCAAGTTCGTTATTTCAAATGTAGCCGCGCGGTATGCGCGCTCATAATGGAAGCGACGCGGTCGCGGTGCGACGCGCTCGTTTTTTCCAAGCGCGTCCGCGCCGCATCGAGATAAAAACATCTCAACTTTTCAGAATGCCGCAAGCGCACCGCAGGTCACGTGACAAGAACCAAGCTTAGCAACGACAGACGCCTCCGGAGCGCAACCACCCGAGCGCTTTGGAAAAAGGAGAACGCGGCGCGCCTAGCGTTTTCGACGCGTTTTTATGCGCGATATGTGAGCGGCCCCTTATGAGACTATGGGCCCTATTTTAACGATCTGCAACGCAAGTATCAAGCGCGAAACGCAAGTAACTTTGTGGGCAGGTATTGGGCGCTGTTGCTATTATACCAGCGGGATAAATGACTCTTGCACCTGATGCAAATCTAAAATGGGTTGGTCTGAAGTAGCTTCATTATTCATAGGTGTGGTTTGGGCGTAACATGAAATAAACCAATCAGAGCAACATCTCACATTCCATTTAAGAGCAGGCGCGCTTGTTCCATGGCGGAATGCTATTATAACGGCGGATTTTTGTCAGGCGCACGCCAGGAGCGGTTCACAGCCGAGGAGGCCGACGTTCTCGTCAGGGCCGTAAAAGACAGAGAAGTGACATTGTATGGGGATGGGAGAAACCCACCCAAATAAGCTTCGGTTAAACAGGCGTATAATAATTTGGGTAAATGTGTAAGCTAGATTTATGCCTATTTTTTCACATCTTCATGGACACAACAATGATTTCCCACGTGTGTTAATATTGTTCCTTGTAATAATGTATGGTTTTCTAAAAATGAGAACTGCTGCGTCAGTGTGTAGGCTAGATGAGATAAGCAAAATGCATGCGCATTGTGCACACACTATATTGATTATGGCCAAGTATGCGCCCTTAAAATAGCATATGAATAACATGCGCAACGCGCCACTGACTTTAGACTAGGTTTATCCTGGTCAGTGGCGGAATTGTTTTCTAAACCTGCAAAATAGCACCAGGGAACGTTTGCGCAACGTTTGCGCCGGAAGTCCGCTGTGCGCGGGTGCAAAATAGGAATGATACATGCGTCGGTGTACAAAGTCAATTGCGCTGGGTGCAAGATAGGGCCCTATAGCTTTGAATTTCAGACATAGGATATTCAAGTGCCATCCCCACAAAGGCTGCCTTAATATCTGGCTTAGGCATGTGTATTAGGAGTTTGTTGGAAATGATCTGCTGAGGGTAGGCTCTTTATATTTAGATCATCTACAGCTTATCTCTGTAAGGTCTAATTTTTTCTAGTCTCCTCTTTCTACAAGAGTCGTATAGCCTAGGCCCGCCTCTGCATTAGGCGATTATGCTAGTAGATGTTATGGGTAGAATAAATAGCAGCATAGGTAGCAGCCTATTCCTAAGCCTCCCATGCAGACATATTCTGGGTGTTGTCAGACCTGTCTCTCTCTGGAAAGAGAGAGTTGGAAGCAGTAATGCTGAGGTCTCCATTTTCAGAGGTGTATATTGTAGCTAATTTCCCAGCTAGTCTTTAGGTTGGATATCTAGGCCCCTTGAATTGGTTTCAAGTCATAACGTGAAAATGTTGTTGGCCTCATAGCTGAGGCCTCCATTTCCCTTGGGATTAATGTTTTTTTGACTACCCACAGCTCTTGTCTATTCACCCTGCACCACTGGAGCTCTTTTTAGTACTCTCTCCCATTGGGACAAGTTTGAGTACACTAACCTTAGAGCCTAAGCATGCCATGGGCTGACGCTTTTGATAATTGAAGTTGTAGGCCTTTCTATAGGCCTCCTCGATAGTCAGGTAATGTAAGATTGTACTCCGCTCGTTTAAAGCATCGATAGCGCTCTAGCTGAGTACACTGTCCATTGGCAATGTAAAGTAGGAAAAACCGGGCCTATAGTATTTATATGAGTACATGATATCTGAGGCTAGTTCTGCTAACAAGTATCGCTATCAAGTAGTAGGCTTTCACAGGCCTCCTTGAAGGTGGTTCTACTATCTTGTGGGTTTTTAGCAGTAAATAAGATCATCACGTTGTAGGCTCCCTTTGAGCCTCCCTGATTCTAGCCCAGAGCCTGGTCAAATATATATATATTATTTTCCTAGCTACCCTAAGTCTGGTTAGAAGGTTGAAGGACTGAAGGTTGCCCAGCCTCCACAATGTTTTAAAGCACTGTGTAGATCCAGGATTGAGTAGAGTTACTCCCCTCGTTTGCAAGGATGCCCGTCTCTATGTTCCGGTTTCACTATTGGTTTTGTGAGAGACTCTGTTTGGGAAAACAGACAGGTTGTTGGCAACACTAGGTCAGTAGATTTGATCAGGTCAGCCCCCCTGGTGGCTTGTGGGGTTGACTCTTATGTCCCCCTCAGAAAGTGACTGGACGGGACTCCTTTCGGACCCCGTGGCCATATTCCCTTAAAGGAACCCCTTCCTTAGCTGTTGGTTCCAAGCCTTTGAGCAGCCTTGGTAGGCCTTCCATTGTTCGGAGGCCTTTTTGAGGCTTATAACTTGGGCAGTGACCATAGGGAATAATGTGACCAAAAGTTTTCTTTGGCGTTTCAGGTTGAAACTGCCAGTTCAGACGTTTTGTCCTGAGCCATAATTGGCCATAATTATGAACTCGCACTGCATGGATGAGGGGAGTCATCGACGCAGTGCGAGTTCCCTTTTGAAAGGGAACGTCTAGGTTACGACTGTAACATCTGTTCCGTGAGAACAGGGAGCGAGACACTGCATCGTTAGCCATGCCTCGGGGCTGCATGCTGAACAGTCCCTTCAGACGAAAGTGGATGACATGTTCTCTAGGCGCCCCTTTTATACTTCCGGGTCGCACTAGTAGTGACGTCATAGGCTGTCGCTGGTCAAATTCGATTGCCGTGATTGGATAGCTTTTCAGACACCGGTTCACGTGGAATCCCCAATCATTCGACGCAGTGTCTCATTCCCTGTTCTCAGGGAACAGAGGTTATAGTCATAACCTAGATGTCATATGACATATTGTTCTCCAGCTGCTTTTGCTGTTCTCCATTTACCACTTTCCCCGGTTAAAACACTGATTGATCGATTACATGAAACATAATACATTTTGGTAATAATTTTGTAATTATTTGTAATAATTGCGGAGATTGTCTGTGATCTTAATCCCGTGCGAATCGGCCATGTCTGTAATTTGTAAAGTAAAAATTCCCCCGCAAATGACCTACCATATTTCGCTGAACACCGAGGTCCTGTGATAATATTAGTCCCGTGCGAATCGGCATCTCTGTGATTTGGCGGGGTCGTTTATAATTTTTTCAAGGTTTTTGTTTCCTGTGCACTTTTTTATCCATCTTTCGCGAAGAATGGAGGCTGCGTTGAAGTGTTTTGATGGTATTTTGGGGGCTGGGTCATATCATATCGCTGTACACCATGATACGATACAACTATACAATTTGCAGAAAGAGAAAGCTGAAAACCATCAGAAGAGCAAAAACAAAAATAATGATTAGATGGAGATGGATGACATGTATAGCAGCATGTGGTAAGGAACATTCTTCTGTTTATGATATATCATACAGCTAGACCTATAATAACGACAAGACATTCCCAAGCAATAGCCTATTGACATCATATCCGGGAGATAAGTCAGTAATTTTGAGTAAAATCACAGGCTTCATTTATCCCGTGCGAATGCGCCACACGAAATTCAGATGTGGGTGGGTAATTTCTAAATCACACGAGGTCCCCAGATAATACTAATCCAGTGTGAATAGGGCTTTCAAAAGTAACCTTCTCTGTCTTGTCTGTCGGTTTCAGTCTCCTCTTTGCTTCTCGACTTTTCACTGTGTGAGAAAATGGATGTGTGGCGTGAGAGCTGGCAGCCCTGTACTACACATGCATGTAACTGACTGGTGATATATTTGCCCAAATATGAAAGTAAATATATTTAGTTTCAATTTCATTCATTTGTTTTTGTTTATTAAGGCTTCATTAACATCACTGCATACACATTACAATATTTGCATAAGAATCTTGAAGGCTGTTTGACCATTCATTATTTCACTGAAAAAGACAGTCTGCAAGAGATTGTCACAGTGTAATTAAGTACTGAGGCCGATACAGCACATCCAGTAAAAGCAGCATAACATGGTCATGCAAACCAATCAGTTTGTGTTCATCCTTCAGAGTTTGGCTTTAAAGATGCATTAAAAACTGGTAAGTGCATTACTGTTCTTTTCGCAATGGTCATAGGAGCCTATGAAAACTAGGTAGATAGTATAGGCTTAAATAAAAAAGGTAAACAAGTGAATGTCAGATAATCATTACCCGTAAACTTAAGATGTTGTTGCATTGAAACTCTGGTAGAGAGTAAATTGATGGTAAATCTGTAGAATTCTAGGAATTAGTTTTTCTCATTCATTTAATACATTTCGGAAATCTAAAACATTCACACATTCCACACATATTAAGGCTCCTTGAGCTCTAGCGCAAACCTGATTTGGTAACCTATCCACTTTTTTTGCAACGCTGAAGAAAGCTATTTTCTTTAAATGTGCGAGACTTCCGTTTCGGTTCATTTATCCGCAATAAACAAATAACTAGAAGAATAACAAAGTCCAGTAAATGGTGAGCAACAAACCAGTGTGTTTATGATTACGATAACTATCAAACATTTTCCTTATAAAGTAATATGCTTATATTGTTATCATTATGACCAAGTTAAAGGTAGGGTAGGCAATTTGTTTTATAAACACTTTTTGATATACTGCTTGAAACTCTTTTCACATCCTGATAGCAATCAATAATAGAAGTGATCTAAATATTAAAACATTTAGGCCTACATATATATTCTGTGGAATTCACAGGACCAAAAAATGTTTGTCCAATCACTGCATTCGGTCTGAACGCCACAAAGAAACACTTTTTACAGTTCCTCCAGAACCAAAACAAGCTTATGCTGCGTTCACACCATGTCGTAACCGCAATTACAAAATGGCAACCCCGCGAAGTTCTACCCGGAGCTGTTCACAGCCTGACTCAGACTTATGCGTTTCTATGTCAACACTATCAACGCCGAAATTAATCTGAAGCAGTCAGGTGGTACAACTAGAGCACACGTTATTTACGTTCATTATTATTGTAATGCTATGCGCTTTAATACATGAGGTAATTTGACACTCTTCTCACGCCGCTTTCAAATGCTGCTTTGTGTGTTCATGTATTTTGAAGGAGGGTGGGATCTCATGCTTTCAAAGCTAGCTTGCTATTGCTAGCCTGTTCGAAATTTCCTACCCTACCTTTAATTGGACATGACATTAACTAACAATGTACGATACTATAGCTGTATACTTTGATACACTCATCACTGGCTGATAACAGAAAATGTACTAAATTTGAGCTTGGAAACAAGCATTTTCTGCAAAGCTGTTTTGAAACAAAATGTGTTGTGAAAAGCAAACTTGAATTGAACATTAAAATACAGGTAAGATACAAGTTTTTGTACAGGTACAATAACTGGAAGTGAATGACACTTGAAGCCTTACACATTCAAGTTACAAATGACCACACTCATTCTTATGTTAAAAATAAAGTGGATACTTGAATTATAGATAATATTGGATATCTGGCACCAAGGAAATACTTGGGCAAGACATCGACAGGTAAGCTATTATCATTCTTAACAAGAGAATACAGTGTTAAATGCTAATGTCATCTTTTATATCAGTAGCCATATAACTCATCCATCCATCCTTGGTCTCTGTAGTATCTCCCGCTTCCACGGCCTTGCAGCGTGTCATACATATCGTTGGTCACAAAGCCGCTCTCAGTGCTGGCCAGTGTCACAAAACCACTTTCAGTGTCCCGGCCTGCCAGGTTGTCATAATCTCCGGTTGGAGTGTCTGGAGAAGAACCCAGGAAGGAAGTGTTTTTGATGTCAGGCCGTGTGCCGGCCAGGTCTGATTCATGCTGCCTTCGGATGACCTTGTAGACGTCAGGGCTCGGGCTGTTGCATCTTTCTCCAGGAGCCCAGTATCCTGGATCCTTTGGAGGGGTCTCAGTCTGTTCTTTCTTCCTGCATACATAGATTATGTTTTTTACTATCAAATTTAAAATGGCAGGCTTTCTTTAGTGAAGAGATCAGTGAAACAACGCACCTCTTTGTGAACAGCTTAAAGCAGAAAACTCCCGTCGCCACAATCAGCAGCAGTAGAAGTGGTATGGTTGGCAGCACAATGTAAGCGATATTGAGAGCATTGTCTGAAAGACATGCAGGATATTGGTTAATATGAAAAGTATACAGCCTTTAAACATCATTCAAAAGTTTGGATTAATGTTTCTAAAAGAAGTCTCTTATGTAATGGCAAAGCTGAATTTTCAGCATCATTACTCCAGTCTTCAGTGCCACATTATCCTTAAGAATAATGTTGAGACAGTTTAATGCTTTTTGTGGAAACCATGATACATTTTTCAGGATTCTTTGATAAATAGAAAGTTCAAAAGAACATAATTTATAAAATAGAATATAAATAGAAATTAAAATGACTTTGTTGCTAAATTATTATGTTCCAAATCGTTATTAGAATTAAAAAAGTCTTTACTGTCACTTTTGATCAATTGAATGCATCCTCACTGAATAAAAGTATCCATTTAAAAAAAAAATCTTACTGACCCCAAAGTTTTGAACAGTGGTGTATACTTTTTTATATTTTACATAAAAAAAAAAAACAGGTATTCAGTTTAGCGGTGTCCAAACATCTAAGACCACGACTGAAAATATGTCTACAATTCTAACTCAAAAGATTTTAGAATAAATTATATTATCAGCATACCCATTTAAACGGAAACTTAAAATTCTTAGTATGGGTTATGTCAATGTGTTTAAAACCTGATGATCATAATATGCAGCATGATTTAAAATGATCCAAAAAGCATCTTGTGCTTCAGCTGAAGCAACAACGTCTGCTCATCTGTATAAAGAGTCACAGGATCAATGACACAAATGTACTTATTGATTAGTGACCTATAAATAGTGCAGAAATATCTGTCTCCAATCTATAACTCATAACAACTCAAACCTGTATGACTTTCATTCATCTTCAAAACGAACAAAGATATAACATTCTCTCTTCTTTTTTTTTTTTTGTCTATCATTTGAAATTTGAAACGGACCATATTTGATTCTCTGTGTCACGAACTGCTCCGAGACACGAAGGTTGAGGATCCAAATGCAGTTTTATTGAAAGGGTAATCCACAATCGTAGTCAAAAACAGGCAAAGTTTCATAAACACCGGGTAATCAGTCCAAACAATAACAGGGTCATAGGGGCTAAGGGGCACAGGCAAAAACAGAGGAAACAGAAGACCCAAGGTAAAGAAAACCAGGAGAATGCTTGGAACTGCAGTGTGACACTAAACAAGACATCACAGATGCATGAGTTAAGGGAAATGTAGTATGTGAGGGAATAACAATAGTCTAATGTGGAGTGCCCTCTGGTGGCTGTCAAGGGCACACCAGCTGGTGACCGTTACACTGGTTGTGTCTGAAACATAGACTGTAAAAAATAGGGGGTCTGAAATTGCCCCCTTCACCCTTATATTGCACATTTTATGTTTATGTGTTTTTATGACCATTTTGAAGTGTCAAAGTTTTGATAACATCTATTGAGGGACAAAATCTCTCAGTTTTCATTAAAATATCTTTATTTGTGGTTTGAAGATGAACAAACGGTTTAGAACGACATGAGGGTGAGTACAAGACAGAAATTAAATTTTTCGAATTTTAATTAGAAACCGTACAACTACTATATGTTTATACCGTGTTTAACTGAAGAAGAAAAAATGCCAGTCTTTTGGACCTACTCTATTTAGTTAATAGGTATCCATGACATGAGAGTCTTCAACCATGTCTGTGAGAAAAAGATTCACCTGGAGGTTCAGATACGACCCTCATGCCATCATCCTTTTCTGTGACAGAGGGGTATCTGGGTATTCTGGGTGTCGGAAAAGCATCTGTAATATACGAGAATTAGGTTTTTGTGTATTATCTGGTGTAAGACATCAATAAAACAGCACATTAAACAAATTAAAAGTATTAAACAAAGAAACAAGCACATACAAATAAACCAATAAATGCAGACTTTCCCATAATTCACAAATGGTGGATTAAAATGAGTCCATCCAACATTAGGCCAGTGGTTCTCAAACTTTTTGACTCCAAGGCCCCTCTTTGTCCAAGACAACATTTGAAAGTCCTGCTATGTAAGCTGATATGTACGTTTGATACTTTTGTTGTAATAAAAATTAATAAAATCAAAAATATCAGTTTAATGATGTACATGTTGTAGTATTTTGTTTTGCATTGTAATTCATATTACCCTTGAGAAAAATAAGTACACCTTAGCATACTTTTAAAAAATAATACTTATTACGAAAATATGCTTAAGGGATAGTTCACCCAAAAACTAAAATTCTGTCATCATTTACTCCCTCCTCAAGTTGTTCCAAACATGTATGAGTGTTTTTCTGTTCTGGTGAACACAAAGGAAGATATTTTGAAGAATATGGATGTCAGTGTTGCCCCACAACTGTTTGGTTACCCATATTCTTAAAAATTCCTTTTTTAGTGAAAAACTTAATGGTGAGTTGGGTGAACTATGCCTTTAAGTGCGAATTGCATGTAATGTAAATCTAAAATTAGTTTTGTTTTAAAATATACTCTTAAATTTGAAGTACAATACAAGTGACATTTTATATGTCAAAATTTTTACTAATTGTTCAAAGGCACTATACACTATACACATTAATAATAAAAAAAAATATATCAAGCTTACCTTTAAATGTTTCATTTTCTGCAGGGATTGGTGCTGGAGGTTTATCTGAAACATCACATGATGACCATGTTATATCACACACTAAACAGGGGTACATTTCCCAAAGATCGCAAGTTCCGTCACTACCAACAGAGCAAAACTTGCGACTATAGTTGGCTAACGATGCTTTTGGGAAACGCACCCCAGTTCTTGTTGCTCTAGGAAGCTCTAATCAAAAATTTAAAATGTGAATGGTAAATGAGAACTTCCCCAAGTCAGGATATTGTGCTCTCCAGATATGTGGACTCTTCTTCAATGTAAGCGAATGGGATTTATATGCTTTTTTTATTGTTTATTAGATCGAAATCATAAGCCTGTTTGCTTTAAAAAATAATAGCACGGCTCTCTTTATAAAGCTGCACTGTTTTCGGTGCAGGATGAGTAACATGTAAGGGATAATGTACATCCAGACAGTTGTTATCACAGAATAAACCCCAACAGGGTGATCAGGTCTTAATTCACCCTGAAGGGGTTTATTCTGTGATAACATCTGGCTGGATGTACATTATCCCGCTTATTACATGGCTACTTGCCACATAAGTAAATAATTAGATATGAAATAGACCATTGATCTGAGTTTAAATATTTGATTAGCTCTTTAAACGCAAAGCTTCCGCAGAGAGAGCAGTTGCTAGCAAGTGGCAAGTTCAAACTAGACAGACATTTAAGGGATATGGTACTGTAATAATAAATAAAATAATAATAGCTAATAAAATATAAAAAACTCAAATCAATATTTTGTGTACAGTTATTTAATTATGTCATCCGGTACCACGGTCTCGCTCTCTTGTTTCATACAAATGCAGCTGCTGCCAATATGCAACGATTGTTTTGTACACTGTAATGGATTATAAGATAACAAACAGGTGTCGATTTTAAAACAGTTTAATCTCAAATTAATATTTCTTTTATTCATTATTTATGTGGCAAAATACTGTGTAATAAGTGGTATGACTGTACCGTATACCTTAAATGACCGTAGAGTTTGAACTTTGAACTTGCCACTTGCTAGCAACTGCCTTCTCTGTGGAAGCGTAATAAGCAGGATAATGTACATCCAGTCGATTTTTATCGTAGAATAAACACCTTCAGGATGATGCAAGACGTCCTGATGACCCCGTCAGGGTTTATTTTGCGATAACAACCGGCTGAGTCCATTATACCTAACATAACATACCGCTGGATGGCACAATTGACCAATCAGAATCAAGTATTACACAGCGCCGTGTAATTAACAAGTTTAATGCTTGGGTTTGTTCAAATCACCAAACTAAGAACTGTATGAGCAATATCATAAGTAAAATGAATTGACTGAGAAATCATTTGAATAAAATATGCCATCCCAACCTTTGGTGTACTTGCAGATAAAGTTGTTTTTGGTTTCACAATTGTCGTCATTCCACTGGAACATGTAAGGACCACCCTGACCCGGAGGAGCAGAGGGCTGATGATACATCACTACACACACCTCATACCCACAAGAAGGCTCATCCAAATGCCAGTTCCTGTCACACACACAAAACAATAAGCAAAAGGACCTACATAGGGAATGTGTCCATCAAATGCAGCTCTCGTCACACCTGAAGGTTGCTTGGCTTCCATCCAGCCAGTAGTATTGAGATGGGCAGTCTCCGTTTTTCTCCTCATAGTCTTGATCCCTACGAAGCCCAATCCAAAAGTCACCATCTGATGCTTTTAGTTCATGGATGAAATTTTCTATCAGTCTCTGCTCAGTCTTAGACTCAATACTGAGAAGGTCTCCGCCATCACTCCTGCAGGCTCGACTTGCATCTTCAAAGTTGAGTTTACGTCGGCTGTCCTGAAAGTAGGCAATTTTATAGCAGGGCTTCTCAGTGCCACGCTTGCATATCTGTTGACCTTAAGAGACACATTATAGATGTTAGAAAAGACACCGTAATGTAAATACACTACTCACAATAAGTTAGGGATATTGTTACTTACATGAGTGCTATTCCTATTTGGTCTGAATTTTAATGAAATAATTAAAAGTATCCTTTGATATTACTAATAATGAATGAGAAGAAACACCATTTTCATTAGTGTAATATTTATTACCCCAAGAATGTAGACAATAACAAGGGTAGCCCCAAATAACAAAAATTGACAATGTCAGTAGCGGGTGTTTCCACCATTTGCCGCAATGACAGCTTGACAGCGACGTCTCATGCTCCTCACTAGCCTTATGATGTTGTCCTGAGGCAATGCGTTCCACTCTTCCACAAGTGCTGCACGCAGTTCTGCCAGGTCACGTGGGGGTGGGGTACGATCATCCAGTCTCTGCTTCGGCTGGTCCCAAACGTGCTCCATGGGGTTCAGGTCAGGGGACATTGCTGGCCATACCATATGAGGCACTCCGACTTCCTGAAGTCGAGCTGTGACAATTCTGGCACGATGTGGTGGAGCATTATCATCCATGAACAGAAAGTTGGGGGTGTGCTGGCGGAATTGGGGGATGATGATGGGTTCTATGATGTCTCTGAGGAAAGAACGTGCAGTGACTGAGCCATCTACAATAACCAAATCAGTTTTGCGCTGACTGGTGATGCCTGCCCAGACTGTTACACCTCCTCCACCAAAGCTAACCCTGGGGACCATGTTGACCTCGGCGCATCGCTCACCTCGCCTTCTCCAGCAACACTGACGAGTGTCGGGTCACCTTGCACAGAAATGATGGTCGTCAGCGTTGCTGGAGAAGGCGAGGTGAGCCCCCACACCCCACATTTTTGGTGTAATAAATATTACACTAATGAAAATGGTGTTTCTTCTCATTCATTATTAGTAATATCAAAGGATACTTTTACTTATTTCATTAAAATTCAGACCAAATAGGAATAGCACTCATGTAAATAACAATATCCCTAACTTATTGTGAGTAGTGTATATTGAAATATATTGATTCATCCCATGGACTTTTATTTAGAACACTTAAAGGTGCTCTAAGCTATATCACGCGTTTTTTAGGGCAAACATTTTTTTGTCACATACAGCACACATCTCCTCACTATCCACTAGCTGCCTGTCCCCTGAACACACTTAAAAAAAACACGGTCTCTGTAGACACCCCAGGCTCCACAAACGGCAAGGAAAACAAACTGGGCTAACCCGCACCACGAAACACAACAAACTGTTCCAGCCAATAACCGACAAGAAGGATTTGGGGTTGGGGTTTGGGGGGATAGTGCGCGGATGAGGAGGAGGGAGGGTCTAGCTAGCCTCCGTTTTGTTTGGTACTTTAAATGTCAACAAGAAGTGACATCACCCAAAATCACTTAGAGCAATCGCCCTCAAGTTGTTGAACACAAAAGAAGATATTTTGAAGAATATAGGCCAAACAGTTGATGGGCCCCACTGTTACGATATTATGTGACACCAAGCTGTGCGACTTTGGTGTTTCTAGTTTATCTTGTATTGTTTCTGCCGCTGTCCATTTTTTACTTTCTTTCGCAGGTGATGTGCTGATCGGTCGCCTGATTGGCTGTCAACCATCTGAGAGGAGGGTTTTGGCGTGCTGACGTCTGCAAGCGAGATCCAGTCATATGGTTACCGGAAACCCGGGAACTATAAAAGGAGTCATGAACGCACTAGACGGCGGCGGCCTTTTTGTTTGTGAACTTGACTTTGTGTGCAAGCTTGATTTTGGTTTTTGCTTGTTTTCAATTTTTGAGAATTTATCAAGCTCTGTTAATGTGCTTAAAGTCGGTCATATGAGATCTCGTTGTGTTGCCGTCCTATTCTTTTTATCTAAATGTTTGAGAGCGGTAACGCTGTGTTTTTGGAATGATAAAGGAAAAGGAGAGATGTCACGTGACTTACATCGCACTTAGGTTTATTTTCTGTTCAAATACACTACGTTAAGGGGCATGTGCCATTCGTTGTACTTTTGTTTTTGATAGTTAGAGTAGGGAAGTATACAATGTCTCGGACGTCGAAGACTTTTCCTTTCTACATTTTTCTTTTGTATTTGTTAGGTTAGTTTAAAACGGCATAGAAAGATTATTTTGTTTTATTCATTTCTTTGAGTTGGCACTGTCCAGTTATTCCCTTTTCCCCTCCCAGGTCTGTGATAGTAATATAATTTGCTGGTTTGTTTGGTTTACTTTTGATTGTAAATAACTTTAATTGTTTCTTTATTTATCTATATATATATGTTCATATATAGATATATCCTTTGACTGGTTGCACATAATAAATGTGTTCAAACGTTCTGCTGCTTCCTGGTTTCACTAATTTTCCAGTGTTCCAATAGTAAGTATTGTTGATGGGTGACATAATGTTCCCCTTCTACCTTCCTAGACTTTTAAAACCATTAAGGGTCGTAACACCCACTGACTTCCATAGTATGAAAAAAATAAAATAATAATAAATACTATGGAATTCAGCCCATCAATTGTTTAGTTACCTGCATTGTGAGTAAATGATGACAGAATTTTAATTTTTGGGTGAACTATCACTTCAATAATTTTGTATTTAGAAAATGAAACAAAAACAAATGTGGAGTGGAGTGTGTCTCAATCAGCTCCCTAGTTCAGTAGTCAGGGCACTGATCAGGGAGTCTGCCATTTTAAAGGCTGTCTCAATTGAAAAATCCTATTAGTGCACTGAAACGTTCGCTCCCTAAAGAAAATACCCAAAATGCAAGGTGAAAACCAGGGAGCTCACTATGTTCCCCTAATGGAAGTTCTGAAGCACGAAACATAAATCATGTGAGCCAATTTACCACACACAATGCATGTGATAAATGTTTTTTCTTTAAAACCATTATTTAATTATATTCCAGCATAAACATACATCACTAGGCAGGTAATGAACATAATCTAGCTAAAATGTATAATTTATTTATGGCTGAAATGATGCATGTACATGTAACAAGCAAAGTATTTTATCATTATGTACTTTAAATAACATTAAAAAATAATGTTGGAAAGATATCAGTTCTGTTTTTTTTTTGTTCATAAATACCAATAGTGATGTTTTACGAGGACATTGTCATGTAGCCATAAATAGTGTCAAAGTGTCCCAATGTGAAGTAAACCAGGGTCCTTACTGTCCTTAATTTGTGTACACGATATACTGATTCATGGCCTAGGAAGCTGGGATTGAGACGCACCTCATATCTCAAAAAGTACATGCAATACTTTTAATGCTTATCTAAACCTTAAGAGATGTATTTTTACTATACTCATGTATGGATTTACTGTACATGAAGTCAAAGGGGAAAACATCTCTGGTTACTATCGTAACCTAGGTTCCCTGAGAGGCGGAAACGAGACATTGCGTAGCAACGCTGTGGGAACTCCTCCCTTCTCCACTTTTGCTGAAATCTTATGGGCTAACGTCAGCTTGGAACAGGCTCGCGGGCAGTATAAAATGCACGGACGCGACAATTGTGTCAGAATCACGACTTAACTGAACAGCTGATCAAACAGCGAACATGCCGGCTAATGCAATGTCTCGTTCCCACCTCTCAGGGAACCAAGGTTACAATAGTAACCGGAGACATTCCCTTTCGAGAGCGGTAACTCTACATTGCATAGCAACGCTGCGGGAACTGTATTAAATCCCGCCGTGAGAGTAGTGAAGATAAGCCCTGAGAAACTGGGTCAAGCTACACCAGCCACGGAAGAGACAGACAGTCAGCCAATAGCCGCACTAGGAGTGCTCGCATCTGATAGGCGGAACTAGACCAATGAGACATCAGTTCCGACCCTATACAAATTTGCATATCCCTGACAGGGTAAACAGCGCTCTGAGCTTCAGCGTCATGCAAGGATGACGGCTCAGCAGATAAAGCGGGCAGGGAAAAAACCTGTGCTTTGAAAGGTGTAGAAAGTGACTTCGGCACATAGCCCCGTCTCGGCCGGAGAGTGACGGTGCAGTCGCCGGGTCCGAAACAGATACAATTATCGTTCATCGAGAACGCGTATAAGTCTCCAATGCGCTTCGCAGAGGCGAGAGCAAGGAGTAAAGCCATTTTCAGGGAGAGCTCCTTCACCGCAATCAAAGCTAGGGGCTCGAACGGCGGTAGAGAGAGAGCCCTCAAAACTAGAGCTAGATCCCACGGCGGCACAGATGGCGGCCGTGAAGGACAAAATCTCTTCGCTCCCCTGAGAAATCTGGTCACCAGAGTGTGCTTACCGATTGCCTGTCAACCGGGAAACGAAAAAAGCAATAGCGGCCACATACACCTTCAGCGTGGATGTCAAACTCCCGCTGTCTGTGCTGTAGGAAGCGCAAAACATCCAACACGGAACAAATCACCGGGTCGATATCGATGTCCTGGCACCATTTTGCTCAAACTCCCCATTTTAGAGCGTTAAGGTGCCTAGTAGAAGGCGCGTGTTCCTCCGCGAGTGTGCCCTGCACTCGTGAATGCAGAGTGTCTCGCTCATTTAATGTCCCTGAAGCAGCCACACATGAAGGTTCCACAGCTCGGGCCTGGGGTGCCTTATCGTGCCGTTTGCCTGAGACAGCAGGTCCTTCCTGAGGGGGATTTGCCATGGGGGAGCCACCATTATCTCTCTCAGGTCCGCAAACCAGGGCTGGTTCGGCCAGTTCGGGGCCACGAGGATCACTGACGCTCTCTCCTCCCAGATTTTGCATAACACCATAGACAGAGGCAGAATCTTCACCGGGACATAGGCAGAATCTTCACCGGGAGGGAACGCGTAAATCCTGGCTTTCGGCCAACGTGAGCTCAGAGCATCTCCCATCAGCGGAGAGTGAGATAGCGAAAAGAACGTCTGACAGTGAGGGTTCTCGCTTGTGGCAGACAGATCCACGTCCGCCCTCCCGAATCGATCCCAAATCATTCGCACCGATCCGGGGTGAAGCCTCCACTCTCCTTGAGGAATCCCGTTCCTCGAAAGCATGTCCGCTCCACGGTTTAAGAGACTAGAGATATGCACCGCTCTGATGGAGAGAAAGTGTCGATCCGCCCACAACATGAGACTTGCCGTCTGTTTGAAAAGAGCTCTGGAGCGCACGCCACCCTGGCGATTTATGTTCGAAACCACAGACATGTTGTCGGTTCGAATCAGTACATGCTGCTGCTCCAACCTCGACCGAAAAGCTTCCAGGGCTAAGGACACCGCCTTTAATTCCAAACGGTTTATGTGCCACTCTCTCTGTGACTCCGACCACAGACCTGAGTCAGGCACGCCAAAGCACACTTCTCCCCAGCCTGAGGTCGATGCATTCATCGAGACCATGGTGTGTTGCGTCACTATTCCCAAAGGCACTCCTGGGCTGAACATATCTGGGTTGGCCACGGTCTCAGTGCGCTGATGCAAGTGTGAGTGACCGGAATGCGCGTCTGACCTGAAGACCACGCCCTCGGCGGGACTCGAGTTTTCAGCCAAAACTGCAGCGGCCGCATATGCAGCAGGCCCAGTTGGCACACTGAAGAAGTCGCCGCCATCAGTCCCAGAAGCCTCTGAAATTCCCTCAGTGAAACAGACCTGCCCGGTCTGAAATGGCGAAAAGTCGATGAAATTGTCTCTATATGCTCTTGAGAGAGGTGGGCTCGCATTGCCACCGAGTCGAAACACACGCGCAGATATGTTATAGTCTGACTCGGGATAAATACGCTCTTCTGCACATTCACACGCAGTCCCAGCGTATCCAGATTGCGAAGCAGCGTTTCCACGTGACTGATTAGCACATCCCTTGAGTGAGCTAAAATCAGCCAATCGTCCAGATAATTCAAAATGTGCATTCCGCTCATTCTGAGGGGATAAAGCGCTGCCGCTGCTTCCACACACTTGAATATCCGTGTTGAATTATTCCCAGTAGCCACGGTGAAACGCCCGGAATAGCCCTCCACGCGTCTAGGAAATGACACAGTGGTCGCGTTGTAGTTATGGGCTGCGACTCCGCGCTGCTCTGGGGCAGGGCGAGTGACACAGTGTTGGGTGTAAGAGGAGGAAAAAGCTCTTTTTGTGAAGGGATACATGTTTTTATTGTAGAACTCACACAGACACAGCATTTACACAAACATTGCATTTGTCGCCTACAGGAACATAGGGGACACGATGCAGAACATGACGCTTAGAGGGCGGGGCCTCCAGCGAACTGACTCTCTCGCGACGCGGGCTTCTCCTCTGACCCTGATGCTTCCTCCCAGGTCCCGTCCACTGCTTGCGGCGAACATCCGGTACGGCGAGCAGTGGGCGCACATGAAGCCCGTGAAGGCCGCCTCGCCATGGGCGAGGCCCAGGCAGGCGACGCAGAACTCATGTTCGTCGGGCGGGTCTATGGGGCCCGCACAAATTTGGCAAGTTGACGCCATCGCGTGCTTAGAGAAAAAGGTCACTAGTCCTCCTAGTGCAACTTCCACAATGGCAGCGTGAAGAAAGAGATTCTGACGCAATTGTCCCGTCCGTGCATTTTATACTGCCCGCGAGCCTGTCAGTATTTGCATACTTTGTGACAATTGGCCAGTTGTTCCAAGCTGGCATTAGCCCATAAGATTTCAGCAAAAGTGGAGAAGGGAGGAGTTCCCGCAGCGTTGCTATGCAATGTAGAGTTACCGCTCTTGAAAGGGAATCCATGGTGCAATGCTTTAGCAGTCTTAAAGTAACAACAGCAATGACAGCACTGAAAAGTGAGACTGAACTCAAGTGCATTGTCAGTACAAAATGTCGGCCAAATGGCAATCTTTTTTTCTCAGCAAATCCAGGGACTCCCAATTTAAAATAAATAAATAAACAAATAAATAAATCCCTTTCACAAAGAACATTAACAACATCGTGTAGCAGATCATTACTCAATTGAAAAAAGTGCTACGGGTTTGTGAAATAGACTACAAGTAGCCTACCTTTCCGTGAGTGTAAAATTTAAATAAAAAATTAAACGTAATTATGTTTCTGTTATGATTAATTTTCGCTCTATGGATACCATATAAATATATAGAAATGAGATGGACTATTATTTAATTTAGAGAAAGCCATTAGTGTCTGAGGCAGAACATACCTCTGGGCTCGTAAATGTCTGCACCGCAGGGAGGATGGACAGCACATCGGGTTTACAAGTGGTGAAGAGAGAAAACAGCCACTGTTAAAGCATCATCTAAAGAAGTCACTCACTCCCTGTATTCAAGCATCTAATTCAAATTACTTGAACAGGAAAACGAACGAGTCTGATAGTTAATTGAGCGAAAACAACAACAACAAAGTCAATGAAAACCCTAAAATAGAAAACGGTTTCTAGCATAGACTATTATAAAGAACCTCAGGTTGTCAAAAGGGCACATACTGCAGTATAGATTAAAGTAATATATAAAATCTGACTTGTTCAATTTAGCAAGCTTTTCCTCCAAATATTACTACATATAGCCTAGATTTTAATATTTTAAAATAGGTTAGTCGAATGCAAAATGTTCTGTCTTAAATGTGCAACTCACCGCCCAGAATCTTTGACGCGCACGCGGAGATGCTGAATAAAACCAAAACGCAGGCACATTTTCTCGTCAGTTCCATTTTATTACATTTGATCAAACTTCCATGGGTCTTAAAAGTAATTTCACGAAGACAATGGGATTCCGCGAAAATAAAAAAGGAACATCCAACACCAGGAGGGCTTCATCCAGTAGAAAACGAATCACCTGTCCCGTTTTCCGCTGAAATCTTTGTGAACATCCAGAGAGGCAGCTCAGAGTGAGACGAGGGCGCGTGATTGAACCATAAACACACAGACGAACATAACACGTCACCAACTGACAGTAACTAACACGCCATGGGCTTTTATTATTTGTAGATATGAACAAATTGCGTAACAGTTTACAAGTAGCCTATACTGTGCTTAATGATCGTCTTCAGATATAATTGTAAAAAAATAAAATAAAGATATAGACTACACATAGGTCTATGCTCTAGGTATACATTTAAGTAAACTTCTTGAACATTTGTCTACTATGGTAAAAATACATGTTCTTTATGGACTAGTCTTTCATCAATTTGTTTACTGGAGCTTCTGAACTTCTTTCTGGTCCTCATCCACAGGTGATGAAAATCCCTCTGGAGCCAATCTAATAAAAATACAAAATAAAAAAAGATAAATTGATTTCAAGGTTTTCGAAATTGAAATTGGTTATTAAATGTAACTAATCCTAATCCAAACACAATCTAAATGTTAATTAACATTACTCAGTAATTAAATGTATAATTGCACTGTAACAATGACACATTGAAATAAAGTGTAACTATATAAAACAATATTTTATATTATTTTAAACAAAATAATGCATTTTCTGTTCTGCATTGTATTTAGATGCAGCAAACAAGTTAATCTCAGCATTATCATAATATGTGTCATGCTTGCACATTCAACTTAATGTTGCTAGAAATCTGCTGCACAGGCTAATTAAAGTCTTCCTACATGACATTAAGTAAAGGATTTTGCAATGATGCATTTATCAGAAAGGGAATTGTTTTGGATAATAGGGCAGGTAATCAATGCTGGTTTGAGATGTCTGTACAGAGCACGAAAGCAGAGCAGAAAAGATCAGACATATTTCAGATCAATAACTAAGACTCAATATAAGCTTAAGTTGGTTTTCCAATAACCCTTCATCACTCGGTCTGGAGATCAATTTTACTAGGCTAAGAATCCATATAATAATGAAAATGTTAGAAACTGTCGGTTATTTCCCCTCTCTCTCAAGCTGACATACAATTCCCCCCTTACCTGTTTACATGTTTAAACAATACTTGGGGGTGAGGCCCGATGTGGTTCTCCCTTTTATAATTGGATGTGATTTATGATGTCCGCAGCAGTAAATTACTATAAGCACACAATTACTATTACTTTTTTATATGCAGTAATACACTGCACTGCACAATCACCTTTAATTAAGTTTATTGCGCTAGTATCCCTAAGTTGCAGTGATAGATACAGTGGAAAATAATTTGCTAGATGAAATTATAATCAGGTACAGTATGTTAATCTCTGACAGAGAAATTAAATAACATTTTGTAGAGGTACCTTTTTTCTACTGGGTTGCCTTTTCTTGGTTTGTGTTGGTAAGAAATCATCTCCTTCTGTTGAATATACATATTAATTCTGCATATTAAATACAAGGGACTTGTGACACACACACACACACACACACACACACACTGTTTTTCTGTTTTATGATGACTCCACAAAAAACATTCAATATAACGTTTTTAAGTAAAAAAAAAAAAAAAAAATAAATAAATTGTTTAGTATGACTTTTCTTCTCATGGGGAACGAAATTTTGTCCCCACAACATCAATGTCTGTTTGAAATACAGTAAAACAATAAAATAATGTAATATAAAAATATTTTTACAAATTAAAACATTGTTTTCTATTTAAACATATATGTTTTTAATATTTTTTCATTGTCACATGATCCTTCAGAAATCATTATTATATGCTGATTTGGTGCTCAATAAATATCAATAAATATGTATTATCATCATCATTTGTTTACTTTTTTACTATTATTTCTTCTTATTACAGTTCTTTTTATTCGCTTTGGTACTATTTTCACAAGTAAGGTGTACATTTTCAAAACTCTTAGTACAAAAATCCGAACTGATCACACTTGTAACACAGCTAGTCATTCTTTCAAAACCTGATCTCATGCTTTCATTAAAGTTATACACTTTTCAGTCCACATAATCATTGTTTCAAACACAATATTATTTGTAATATGTAATGAGAACATTTGGATTAATCACAGAAACACAACAGTATGATCTTCTTTCAATTTAGTACTTTTAACAATCAGTTCATTCAACAGCAAAAAATGCAGGAGTCAGGACACATGTTTCAAATCACCGTTGTTGCTGAAATAATTACAGTAATACAGGCTACAGTTGCCACATTAGAAGTAATTGAATCCATAATGTTTGTAATAGTATCTATCCAGTGTGTTATCAAAAGGTGTGATGAAGTACAGCCAAGATGTTCCATGCTAACAGAGTTTGCTGGCAATACAGTAAATGATTTCACTCTATACCATTTGACTGAATCTATACTGTAGTGGACCTTTACAGATGAAGGTTGAGTTACAGTAATTCAGCAGTCTCTACCATGGTAATCTGTTTACAGTATTGTAAAAAATGCTGTATTTGATACCATCTGTCTCCCTTCTACTGACGCATCTCTGATCAATCTGATGTTTTACAGTCATTGACTGTTTCCTCTCCTTTATACTCTATTCTGCTTTACAGTATTTGCACAAGTGGCAAATTTCTCTGTATCTTTCTCTCTCTCTCACTCACACACGCACGCACACACACACACACACACACACACACACACACACACATGCGTGTGCACACACTTTGAGCATCGTGGTGGTTATTATCTATAAATCACTTGTGTAAAAAGAATTCATTACATTTGGTTATCCATATCAGAAATTGCAAACAAGTTCTATAGAAACTGTATTGAATCAATATCTATAGAAATCTATAGGTGTACCAAATGATTAATTGATTAACCATTAAGATCAGTTGGATTAAATAATAGACAAATGTATTAAACTGAACAAGAAGAGATGCAAATCAAAAGTTTGATAGTAAGAGCTTTATGAAAGGCAGTAATGAAACATTTATGTAGATGAAACACTTATTTTGTGTTGTGAAAAGGATACTTTGTGATTTTGAGTATTGTACTTACACAATTGAAAACATGATGAAATGTTTGAAAAAAGAGCACCTTTGATGATCTGTTGTGATATTAGCACTAAGAGTTTGGAAAATGTACACCTAACTTGTGAAAATAGTACCAAAGTGAATAAAAAAAAATGTAATAGCCTATATATTTTTAACAGCATAAATACTTTTGATCGATTGAATGCATCCTTGCTGAATAAAAGTCTTAAAATCTTTAATAAAAGACCTAAAACTTTTGAACAGTACTGGTAGTAATCATTTTTGGGGGGCTGGGATGGGTTGTTATCCATCTCAGTTTTGGCTGTAAAATGTAGTTTTCAAGTTTAAAGTTAACACATACAGGGGTTGGACAATGAAACTGAAACACCTGGTTTTAGACCAAAATAATTTATTCGTATGGTGTACGACTTTTTGCAGCCAATACAGCATCAGTTTGCCTTGGAAATGACAAATATTAGTCATTCACAGTGGCAGAGGGATATTGAGCCATTCTTCTTTCAGAACAGTGTCCAGTTCATTTATACCTGGTGGGGGAAAACGTTTTCTGAGTTGCTCCTCCAAAATACCCAAAAGTGGTTACAGTGCAGGTCATGGGAGATGTTCAACTTCACTTTCATGTTCATCAAACCATTCTGTCACATGTCTTGCTGTGTGTATTGGTGGAGTATATGCTGATTCACTGCATCCTCTTCAGGATACAACTTTTGAACCATTAGGTGCACATGGTCCTCCAGAATGGTTCGGTAGTCCTTGGAAGTGATGCGCCCATCAAGCACAGTAGAGACATTGCAGCCCAAACCATCACTGATCCACCCCGTGCTTTACTATGGGCACGCAACAGTCCAGGTGTTAAGCCTCTTTGGGGCTTCAACACACCGTAACTCCCACAGATGTGGGAAAGACAGTGAAGGCGGACTCATTAGAGAACAATACATGTTTCACATTGTTTATAGGCCAAGATTTGCACTGTTGGCAATGCAAGCGACATTTGGCATTGGCATGAGTGACCAAAAGTGGCTATAGCAGCCTGACCATGAATACTGACTCTGTGGAGCTCCCCACAAACAGTTTTGGTGGAAATAGGAGAGTCAAGGTGTGCATTTAATTCTGCAGTGAGTTGGGCAGCTGTGTTTTTTTTTTTTTGTGGATATAATCCGGGTTAGTGCCTGCACATCTCTTTCAGACAGCTTCCCCTTGCATTGACAGTTACTCCTGTTGGATGTGGTTCATTCTACGTGGTGGTATGCCGACATTACCTTGGATACCATAGCTCTCCATACACCACAAAGACTTGCTGTCCATGGGGCGTATTACACAAAGTTTCTATCTTAAGTCTTAAGTTAAGATCTGACAAGTTAATTTAGGATTTTTCACAAATTCGTATTACAGAAGCAAATCTTAAGTTGATTTAGGATTCTTATCCTATCTTACAAAATGTAGTTAGGAAATATTAAACCCCTCCATCGAGTTCAGTAACCAACTCTCAGGTCTGTTACCAAGCAATCAATGACACGCAAACAGCTGCTATGAAGTAAAATGGAAAAACTGGAGAATGGAGAAACAAAATAAGTGGTGCTTTTCATTAAGTGAAGTTTTGATAAGCTTGGTAGAAAAGGCAAAGCCTAATCCTTTTATTTCATAGGAGTCTGTAACTATTTGTCAGAGTTTTGTTGTCAAAATGCAGCACATCATTTGGGTGTTCACAAAGTCTTTCAACCATCAAACATCGCTGTTCTTCATCTTGTATCATTAATAAATGTGACGCCATTCTCAGACAGGGCTAATATTGTGTGATTTTTACAGGCTTTCAAATAATTTTGAAGTTAGGACACCATTGGGGTTGTCTTAAAGTTAAGACAGTTTTTAGGATTTTTTTTGTGGAGTTAGGATGCTTCTGTAATACCCTTTTCCTATCTGTAGTTAAGATAAGATTATGCATTTATGAAATATCATTTTGTAATAGCTTTTGTCCTGAATGAGGTCCTAACTGAAATTGCCATGGTTACCAAACAGATAAGATAGGATTCTAAAGTTAGGATCTTTCTGTAATGCGCCCCCTGGTCACAGATGAGTCAGCGAGACACGCACCAACAATTTGTATTCTTTTGAACTCTTTTGAACTCTGTATGTCTCCCATTATGTTGTGTGGAATATGATCCGCATATATAGGCGTGAAACCTCCAAAACTATTGCCCATTGTTTCAGTTTCATTGTCCAACCCCATGTACATACATGCATACATACACTATGGCCTTTCTAAAGAAAAAATGACTTCAGTTCAACTTGTATTAGCAAACTAGGTTTGTAAGGTACTCAGCAGGAGCTGGATAAAGCACCACTACCCCATAATCATCAGGCTGCTCCCGAGAGAGACATCAAAGTCTTGAGGAAACCCACCCCCTCCTATACTTTCCTCATCTATAGGGGAGGATGCCCTAAGAAATGCTGAGGCTCTAGGGAAAAAGTGCTGAGAAAGAAAGAGAGAGCACTCTAATGAATGAGAGAGAAATAAAACACTTGGCTGTCTGAGGAACCCTGTCCTGCAGCATCCAAATATGCAACGGCTGTGTTAGCAGAAGACCCGAGATGAGGTTAAGGCTGATCCCAACTGAACTGAGAGACCTGAGCGGATGTTTTAACCTAATGGGGCCGAGTACTTTATTATTCTTACCTTAATTCGCTCATCCCTCTGCTTTTTCAGAAGTGCAATAATCTGGTCACGTTTCTTGGCCTAACACAAATACGAAATATGAATCAGAATCAGAATTAAATTTATTGCTAAGAATGTTTATACACACAAGGAATTTATCTTGATGGCAGAATAAGCTTCCAGTGTACATTGCATAATAGTTACTGGAGTTATGTATCAACACCTACATTGATGCCCATCCGTAAAAGATGGTTCACCATTATACATATAATTGTGTTGAGTATAACAGCACTGCTGAAGTATATTCCAGCCAACAGCTGCACTTACTAAACAAGCCTCACAATTTTGATTTAACGCCCATAGTTTCTGGCTGCACTTAATGTCATTTCATTAAATCCATTACATGCTTGTAGATTATAACCATTTTTCAAGCCAATGTCACTTTATGGCAGGTTAATCAGTTATAGTAATGTAATGTAATGTCGTTGTTGATTATAATCACCCAATGTAAACATCTGTCATACTGCAATCTGCTAAAACTTCATTTTCCACATTGAAGTAAACACTACAATCACCATGATGATTGTAGTGTTAATATATATATATATATATATATATATATATATATTATTTTAAATGTTTTAATTCAGCCTCAAATGCTTCTTTGACAGTGCAGACTGCAGAGCCAGATTTTATGAAAACCTCCAATGTATAATCCTCTGATGAGGGATGGGAATGAGTTAATTTGCTAAGAGTAATCTCATAAAATGGATCTGTCCTCCAGAGGGCCATCCATCTTGGGGATTCCAGGTTGATTACTAACAGCATGAATACAGACATTACAGAGAGGGTACTGCCCACTGAACTGCTCGACACACTATCTTCGGATGCAAGGAGATGAATGACGGACCAAATTGTGAAGAACACATTAAACACCAGTTTATATAGAATATGGAAGGCTACAATATAGCACATGGTAGAGATGGTAAAAATTATTAAACTGAACAGACGGTCACACATTACATTGAAGCTTAAGATCATGCTAGAAAACATAATTATTAAAAAAAATTATGAAAAATAATTGGACCTGACTCTATGTACATTTTATCCTAAAATTGTGATAAAACAAAATTCACAGACATACATTCATTAGCCTATATGTCAACTACCATTGAAGAACTGAAAATGTTTCTTCTCTAATTTCAGCTTTGTGACATGTAATAATCTACGTCTATGAATGAAACTCATATTTGGACATTTTGCATAACCGCATTGTAATGTTTTGAGTTCTGTTCATGTTTGAGGGTATGTTTACACGACAACGATATGCTTAAAACGGAGAAGTTTTTCCTTTGAGGTTTACCTGTACAGACGACACCATTGTCAAAACGATCCCCATTCACACAGATTCGCGAAAAATACTAAAAACGCTGTATTCTGCTGCCAGGCCAGTAGATGGCGATGAAACAATATAGACTGAACACTTAATACGCATGTGCATGACATCATCGTCTTCAGAGATTAGCGTTTTTGTTGTTTACACGGAGACCGTTTTAAAAAACTTGCACTTTGAAACCCGTTTTTTAAAAGTTTGCGCTTTCAGGCACCCAAAATGCCATAGTCGTGTAAACCAGTGTTCTTCAACCCTGCTCCTGAAGGACCCCCAACACTGCACGTTTTCTTTGTCTCCCTAATCAAACACACCTGATTCAATTCATCCATTATCACATGGGTTAATGAGCTGATGAGGTGTGTTTGATTAGGGAGACAAAGAAAACGTGCAGTGTTGGGAGTCCTTCAGGAGCAGGGTTGAAGAACACTGGTGTAAACGAACAGCCAAAGGGCATAAAACGTTTTAATGAAAAACAGTGTCATGTAAACAGCCCCTCAGGCTTAAATACACAGGCAAACAAGAGGAACTAATGAGACTGATTAACAAGACACACCTGAACTCAACTAACACAATCAGTAACCATAGAAACAAACAGGGAGAGAACGAAGAAGAACTAAAGTAATTAACAGATTAGAAGATTAATTGAGAAACTCAAACTGAATTTTTCTTAAGCCAGAAGAGCTGAACACTCTTCTATGCTGGCTGAAGCATAGATTTTTATTAAGCGGGGGAGGATGGTAAGTGGTTAGAGTCTCTGGATCGAATTCACAGTAGGTGGCGGTAATGTGCGAAATTGGTGCGAACCGCCAAAAAAACGGGAAGAAGAAGAAGAAGAACTCAAACAGAACTCAAAATGTGACATGCATAATATGACCACAGTTTAAAAAAAATCTTTATGCTCATCAGGTTCTGTGGCAAGTGCGGTTTCTTTAGTCTGTAAAACAAAACAACAAGTTTCTTGTCCCAGCAGTGCCGCCTAAAAGGGACAAATCAATGCTTCCTTATTATTGTACGCAGATGAATTGATCTGCAAGACCAATGATTTCCTGCTAATCCGATTAGTAGATGTGGTTAGTGCAGTGTTGGGAGAGAAAGTAGCTATGTAGAGAGATTCATCACTGCACAAATGTAGGGCTTAAGAGCATCTAAGCAGGCTCTTAAGGATTCTGCCAGCTAGATAGCATTACAACTGACTCCTCTGTGAGAAAATTTACACGAGCCAGACAGCGATGGAAACCTTTAAATTAAATCTGCAAATTTATTGGATACCTCTGTTTGAAAGCACTGAAAGTGCACAATCAATCAGCATAATAACCGCCTGGTAATATGAAGCACAACATATCAGGAGCTTCAACAGCATAAATGATGCAAGGATGCATTACTGTACACATCACAATTTAGGGTATGGGGTGTGTTCAAATTCCTAGCATCAAAGTATCAGCAATAGTTATAGTGCTTGCTGTAGCACCATTAAAATATCTACTTTTTACCAGTTCTAGTTTATGTTGTTATCTTAAATTATCTGTGATGCTCCTCAGATATAGGCTACTCATTGTGCTAATGCGGTGTGCTGAGCACTACTGGCGAACCCAGCCTGCCAGATCCACACTTAGAAACCCTGCTAATCTAAAATAATCTTTCATCAGAGATCTATAACTGCCCTCCACAGGCTGGCTCATTAGCTTTTTATGCAGCAATGCACTGTCTAGAATTAAAGATCACAGCAAAGGGAGAATCAAGACAAACTCGTGGCATCTAGTCCACACTCATGATTACAGTATGCAACATGCAGTGGATATAAAAAGCCTACACCCCTGTTAAAACAGTTTTTGTAATGTAAAAAACTAAACAAACATAAATCATAGCAAACATATCATAACAGACCATAAACATCACAATCACAGCTCTTACGTGTGCTTGTGAAGACATATCTCAACAGGTAAATGTAGGAGTTTAAATAAAAGGTCCAACATATTAGGAATACATATAGCTGTGTAGACATCTTAGAAATAATTAAACAGGCTAAAGGGAATAGTAAAATGATATGGAAGTGTATTGACAATTTCCTTGGGAAAGAGTGGACTAAAAATGGACCTATCAAACTTAACATAAACATTGACAACAATGAAACACTCGCACCTGGAACACAAGCCACTGCAAAGGTCAGCTTAATGGTTGCCAACATGTTTTGACTACTTCATCACTTCAATTCTGGAACTAAGTAAACCCTCAGAGCTGCTTTTAACACCACCTGCAGCCATTGTTGGAGGACCACAACCCACTCTGGTGGAAGTACTGGACTTTGAATGTGTAAATGAAGGCAAGGTCAACAAACATTACATCACTCTCTAACTCGAGAGCAAAGGACTCATGGGGACTTGATTCGCTGTTATTAAAAAAATATAAAGAGGTCTTTGCAGAACCAATTGCGCACATAATTAATCAATTGTTTAGAGAGTGTGTATTCCCATTTTTACGCCCATTTTTAAATCAGGAAACACAAAGGACATTAAGAATTATAGACCCATCAGTATACTCCCTGCAGTTTCTAAAGTTATTGAAAAAATTGTCGCCGAACAGCTGATTGAGCACCTCGACAATGGAAATATGTTACACCCCATGCAATTTGGCTTCCGATCCAAACACTCCACTGACACAGCTTGTTGTTATTTCCTCGAGGTGATCAAATCCAGTCTGGAGAAGGGAGGGGTGGTTGGGGCCGTTTTCTGGATCTACATAAGGCATTCGATACCGTTAACCACTCAGTGCTGCTGACAAAACTGTGGAATTTCAATCTCGCTGCAAACACTATTAGTTGGCTTCAATCATACCTAGCAGACCGTTACCAGTGCGTAAGAATAAATGATAAAACTTCACCGTTCAGATCCTGTACTACAGGGGTACCCCAGGGGTCTATTCTGGGGCCACTGCTCTTCAGTTTGTACATCAATGACCTACCTTCCATCTGCGATGACGTGGAGGTCTTGATGTACGCTGATGACACGGTTTTATATACTCACGGTTCCAATGTCAATTCTGTCGCTGCTAAACTATCTGTGGCAATGAACAAAGCAACAGAGTGGATGAACAAGTCCTGCCTTATACTGAATACAGAGAAAACGGTCACAATGTATTTTTCAAACAAAAGAATTTAAAGTGCTCTCCCAAATATTTATGTGGATAGTTACATGATCTTAAATACCTAGGTGTGATCTTGGACCCTGTACTAAATTTTAAAAACCATGTTAAAAGGGTATGCCGTGTTTTGAAATTTAACATCGCTAACTTCCAGCACATCAGAAGCTCTTTATCATTGGAAGCAGCAAAATCGTATTTCCATGCAATGATTATATCGCATATATTGTACTGTATGTCATCATGGTCTCAAGCCAAACAAACTGTTTTAAACCCCCTTAGATCATTACATAATCAGGCCTTGAAAATCCTCGATAAAAAGCTTCGGCGGTACCACCACTGCAATATACTTGAAAAGTACAGTATACTAAGCTTTGACAACCTGATCAGGTATTCTGATATCCGTTTGGTTCACAAAATCCTTAATGATGCTGCCCCACCCCCTTTAAAAACATATGTACAGCTACGCTCTGAACTAACAAACAGAGCGTTGAGGTCTGTATCCAGGGGTGATTGCAATGTTCCCAAAAGAAAGTCTGCCTTCTCTCAATCAGCCTTCTCCTATAAAGCCATCAAAGAATGGAATGGGCTTCCAGACAATCTAAAGAACAACGCAGATTTTCACAGCTTCTCACGGGCAGTCAAAGACTGGCTTTTAGACCACCAGTCCTGCTCACTCTAAAAGCACCAGATGGGTATCTGGCCATCAGATGATACCCTCGTGGGTACCATTTGATGGCTTTTACACTATATTGTGTTTTGTGTGTTATAAAAAAAAACAAAAAAAAAAACAACTGTTGCTTGCACTCCATATATTTAGCACTTTATAATATTACAACTAGCTAATTTTGCACACAAATTGGTTATTTGCACTTTATACTGGTATAGTGCACCTGCCTTTTTATATTGTATTAACCGTCTTTTGTTATATAATTTTTATATGTTAATTGCCTTTGTTATGTAATTTTAACTCTGTTATGTAATTTTAATTGTGTAGGACTACAGATGGAAATTAGCATAGTGCTAAATCTGGTGCAGCCATCTTTTTAATGTAACTGCACATTGTCCTGATATAAAAAAAATAAAATAAAAAAAAAACCTTGTGTCATGAGAGTAAGCAACTGAGTTTCTAACACTGAGTAGAGCGAACGTGAAACCCATCCAAAGAATCTGCACCAGGCTCATTTTTTTACACAACGCACCACCCAGCATACCCGGTTAAAGAAGTCACCGCTGATATATAAATAAATACATAGCCTATATATATATATATATATATATATATATATATATATATATATATATATACACACTGCCCGGCCAAAAAAGTTTGGATTTAAATAGGCAAATGCTTAAGATAATAAATAAAATTAAATAATTGAAATAAATGAAATAAATGAATGGAATCATCATTATTGCAGGTAATTTTTATGTTTCTAGCATCTTATATGTTTGGCAACAGTTCTTCTAACCCAAATTGATGGAGTGTGTAGCTTTTCATTTCTTAACCATGTAGGAAGGAAGACATTGATTGGAGTAGAATTTACAGAGTGCTTGACTCTTGCATTGTCAACCATCTACTCCAGCACATCCCAAATACTTTCAATGAATTTAAGGTCTGGAGTCAGAGGAGCCCATTCATGAATGAAAATGATTCTTCATGCTCCCAACCATTCTTTCACAATTTGAGCCTGATGAATATTGACATTAGCCGCGTTTGCACTGCAGGAACTTTCCCCAGGAACTAGGGACTTTGTGGGGCTGATGAGTTGATTAGGAATTAGGAATAGGAAGAGTTGGAAAATGTGTAGTCTTGGTTGGGAAACACTGCTTTAGACCGTGATGAAAAGACAGACACCAACAGGTCTCGGGGGAAAAAGTTCCTAGGACAAATTGTTCTGGGTCATTTCAGTGGATTGTCATCCTGCAATATGGCCATGATGTGTCTTCCTACATGGTTGTTTAAGAAATTAAAAGCTACACACTCTATCAATTACGGTTAGAAGATCAGTTGCCAAACATATAACATGCTAGAAACATAATAATCACTGCAATAATGATCCAATCATAGACACAGTATGCAATATATACCGTATATATATATGCCTATAACATTGTGGTGTATCTATGTAATCCCTACATAATGAAAAAAACAGAATACTTTATAGACAGAGTATTTCTGCAGAGGGTAAACAAGGTTTGTTTGGAAGAATTCAGCAGAATAAAACAGCATTTTTCTTAAGTACTCAAAACAGTTTAATGAAGCTGGTTTGTTAACATGAGACCTCACCATCTCCATGTATTTCTGTCTCTCTTCTTGTTTTTGCTTCAAATAAACATCCTGCTGGATTGCATCATCCCTCTCTACCAAGAAAACAAACAGGCAAAAGCAGATTACATTCAATAATAATACAATACAATACAATACACTCATACAATCATAGCCTGCTATACTTACTTGACCATGACGCTTGCTTTGCGGCAGTATTTGTGGCTAAAAAATAAAATAACAGCTAACGTTAGATCATTCTTCTTTATCTTATCTTATTTTGTTCTAATATTTATCTTTAACTTATCTTTAAATTAATCCTTTTCATGCGCCACCACAACGTTGGAACAGTATTTAGAAACTACAATTTCTACTTTACACGACAAAATATAGGCTAAATTACTATTAAGCCCATAAACAGCATTTCTTCTAATGGTGCAATTAGAAAAAGCACTGTAAGCACAACATTAAATGTGTTTAGCTGCTAAGCGTTTCACAGCTCATTCAGACAATTTGCACGTACAAAATACATTAAATGAACGTCACACTTACAGTGTGGGGTATTCGCAACTTTTAACCGCTGCCTGATGTCAGCAGAAACGAGGCGAGACTCTATTGGAGGCTGTAGGGAAAGGGAGTTCCAGAAAACCTTTGCATATGCCACATCTTCTTGTGACGCTCCATCAAATACCGTATAATGTTTTTCGATTTCTGAAAGACTGTCTAAAACCTCTTCGTTTAGTTCTTCAGTCATAATAGTTAACGAGCTTTCTGTTCTAGCCATAGGTAACAGCCACGTGAGGATGTGTTACGGACGGTTGCCATGGTGACTAAACGCTCAGACTAGTAAACGGAAGTGCGGGGATTGGCAACTCTGCAAAATATTCATAGTTTTAAAGGAAATAAAATAATAATAAAAAATAGTAAAGACTTATTTATTTATTTTTTAACTGTAAGTTTAAGTTAGGCTAGACAATTTAACAGATAATAATGTTTTCATGTACATTACTTAATTGTAGAATGTAGAACTTCATATAGAATGTGTTTTGAAATTAAAATCTGTTTTATACCCAACAAGACGAGCCCGCAAAATATTTTTAGCCTACAAGTTTGTAATAATTAGTTTATACACAATTATTAAATTACATATCATTTAAGATGAACAAAAGTAAAATGGCGTTTCCAGAAATCCCTGATGCGTTTCATTCTGTTTTACTTAAATGGTTGTTTCTTCTTATTGTAATCAGTTATGTTTTCTGTACATAGAAATCAAGAAATATCATTGGCTACAGGCTACAGTAGCCTATTTGTGGCTGCCCTGTACTGTTTGTACTATTATCAATGTCATATTACTGTGTAGCCTACAAATCATATTTAATCATATTTATATTAAATCAATCTAAAAATATAGGCCTCCAGCAATGTGTAAATGCAAGCACACACACACAAACATTTTTACAGCATTTTTCTAATGTAAATTTAAAATAATACAATTTGAATTACTTTTTTTATTTTGCAGAGGCAGACTTTTTCTGAACTCAGTTATCAGTTGACAAATTCAAATGTTGTTGAATAAATATTTATGCAAATTATACAAAAATGCAATTTATACATACCACCAAATCTAATCAATTGAAAAATCAGAAAGATGTGTAATATGTTTCACTTTATTTTCGGGTGCATTTCATTACAAAGATCATATTATAAAAACACAGCAAAAACAAATAGTTGTTTTACAACTGGTCTTCACCTGGTAGTGAGGTTAGTGATTACTATAAGGATTGTAATCAACTAACTGCACTGCCTGATGACCACACAGTAGCCTCTGGCAGAGTCCATTTCCATCATTGTTTTAGCCTCTTGTCTCCTGCAGAACCTGCACAAATCCACCAGAGTCATGTCAGACCTGCATCTCACAAAAGCAGTTCTTAAAATGACAAATAGACCAATACGATACATAAACACCGTCAAATAATTGTATCAGCTCTGTGTTTCCTTGTAGGTCGTTGTGTTGGCAGTATGGTTAGTGATTGTAGATTATATAAAACAATCAGCTAACAACACTGCCTACAAACCAACCCCAACAGGTTAATATATCAACACATTAATCTGTTTCTACCATGTAAACCTAAAGGAAGAAAAGACAAACAACAAAGTCACTTGGCAAACAAACAATAGCCTTCATCAAATAGGCCTAAATCTATATTATAGGCTGCATACCAAAATCGAAGAAAGAAGTAATACCCACTGAATGTTAAGACATAACAAATATTAATAATTTTAGTCTTTCAGTGATAAGTCACCTGACTGAATTCTTCTGCACTCTCAGGTTTGTGTTCATCTGTTGTTGTTACCACCCTGCTGACGCCACATCTCCAGGTGGGGTTGAATGTGAATATACCTCTTTTTAATTATAGGCAACTTTACCTGTCAAATAAAACAATTCATAAATGGAAAACGAAGGTCCTCATAACGATCATTTAAAGTGAGCCAGTCTTACGTGAAGAAACTCATCGTGAGCTCTGTCCCTTCGTCTTTCAAAGTCCCTCTGCTTTGGATTCCAACACAAGCTGTCTGTATTTATAGCCAGGGCTGATATTGTATGGTCAAATTCAGCGCCGTCTGAGGCGGGAGCCGCTTGAGCGCGAACTACGGCGCTCACCGCTGCTGATACTGGCGCTATTTCTCCTATACAATGCAGAGATGCGCGCCATACAAAGAGCGAAACTATAAAAGCGTAAAATCAGTGGAATGTAGGCCTATTTAATTGGCTCAAACCAATAAACTCTTAATAAAATTACTTTCACTAAATATAAATAATACAACGTCATCTTTACACTTGTGCACTCCCCCAAACACTGAACTAAATAATATTTTGATTAATCTAACTTATTCTGAGCACACACACAAAAAAGTAGGCTGAGCCTTTTTTAAGATTTACGCAATTAATAGTAAACTTCCATCAAATTGAATTGAATAATTCTTACATATTGTTTACATTATGAATTAAGAATTTTAAATGAGTAAAAAAAACTAGAGCTTAATAAAACATTTTGTATAAATGGTAAACTTAAATATAAACATATTTTCTTTCTTTCCTTTTTTTTTTATTTATGAATACGAATCACATAAACTCCATTCCCTTATTCCATTTAGATTTATACAAAATGTTTCATTAAGCTCCAGTTTTTTTTAATTCATTTAAAATTATTAATTAATTATATTAATAATAGCCTATGTAAGTATTATTCAAATCAATCTGATGACATTTTACTATTAATTGAAATGCGTAAATCTTGAAAAAATATTTTTTTTTACATGGAGACAACATATAGGCCTAGACTTTGTAATTTTCCATGAAGAAAAAAAAAAAAGTTTGACATAGACTAGACGTACCATTCATTACGGTGTACAATATTAAGGTCCCTTACAGAGTTTTAAAGATGTAGCCTACATCTTGTAGAAAATTTAGCAAGATGTAGCCCTAGGCTACCTATTTTCAGTGATCGACACCAAGACTGGCTGACTATTCCTCACAGCATTGCTCTAATAAATTAATAATAATAATAATAATAATAATAGGCCTAATAATAATACTAATAAATACTCCTGCCAAGTATACTTATATAGTTCGATTGCCTCATCTGTATTTCCCAACAGCTTCTAAAGCTAATCCAATCATATTGTAGAGTCGGAATGATCAGTTTATACAGTAATATCAAAGGATTAAAGTATGCATTGCTCAGCAGTTACCTGTTATCATTCCTTAGGTTGAAAGAAACAAAAGTCAAGCGTAACGAGGCTTGGAAACAACAAACTGCCTCTGAGGCCCATATCTATGTCAACACTGAATAGTTATGTTGTTAGTGGTTGGGAGGCAATGCTATACAGTGTTTAGTGGACAATGGCTCTCTGGACAACGTTACCAGAGAGACCATTCCGTCCACGTGAAGACAGGTCTAGGCTTGCCCACAGGGACTAGGTAAAAAAAAAAAAAAAAAGGAGGACAAGTTTGCTCAGCTGTTCTGTGAAGCTAATCAAATCTCTGTATCAGGGGTGCAAACACATGTATGGTCAAAAAAGAGAGAGGTAATCGAAGCCCTCGTCCCGCGGCAAATATCCAGATACTACATTGCCACCATCCCCTACCCACCCCTATAGGCACATAGAGTCAAATGAAATTTAGAAAAACTATCTTGCACTTCTTCTTCTTGCTTTACTGCTACTTCCTGAAAACAATTTCACCTGATGATTTGAATAGCTCTTTTTGTAAAGAATTAATAATTCTAGGATGATTGGGGTAATTGTGTAGGGTAGGCCTAGTGCATCTGCATAGAAACTAATAAACAAAATACAAATATAAATACAATAAAACACAAATACACGAGAAATAAAGCAGTGCTTTATGTTTTTCAGGTAAATTAACTGTATTAAGTAGCTATTAATACAGTTTATCTTTTGACAAAACGTGATTTTTCTCTTTCTCTTTTGTTGTTTGATTAACTTTGGTGACACAAACAGCTGCAGGTATATTGGGTGCTGTCCCTTTAAGACGAATGCACGTATCTAATACCGGTAATGACACGCATCCGTTTTATTTTGACTGCGTTTACGGGGAAACTCGTTGAGACGGACACTGGCTTATTTTTTTCGTGCACATGTCTGTTCAAACACAAATAGATAAGAAAGAAAAGGGAATTCTGTGTTCACGAACTTCACGTGCTGTCTGCGACTGCGTAGCTCTGTGCGCCGACAGACCATCTACATTTGGATGTTAAACATAATATATATAGCCTGATACAGCAAAGACAACGTCGGCAGTATTGACGGCAAAATAGGCAATATTTGAAAATCGATAATTAGGCCAATTTTTTTAATTACAATTATATATGCATTTGTCAAAACCGAGAGACTTTCAAGCATCAAAATGTAATTTATTAATATGTATTTGCGCCTTCTATTTTGTCTGAAAACTTCCAACACTCTTGCGTGTCGCGTGAAAAATAGGCGTCGGTTGCGGTTCTATTTCTAGCACGCGGTTTCGGCGCGGCTCGAGAAGTGTGTGTGTCACGCAGGCATTGTGCTCTTACACAAGCTCTAACCAGTTAACATGAGAGCGCCGACATAAAAACGGACACTCCACGCCGCGCAGAGAGAAATGTGATGCAGTGGCAGATCCAGAGTGAGACAGAAACACTAGTGGTTCACGCTTGCGCACATACTGCTGGTTTGGCGCGCAGTGTTCTGATTCGCTATTTCCTATTTACTAGTTGGTGGACGCAATCCAGAATTACTGTTGGTTAAATTATAATCAGACCCTCTCAACCCCTCCCCCCCACCCCCCCACCCCTATAAAAAAAAACTCTTCGGATCTGCACGATTCACACAAGTCACCCAAACTGACGTGAAAAAAGCGGGAGGCGCCGAAAAGCGCGCTGTTTGCACCCCTGCTGTATGTTCTCTATATTGTTTTGGCTATCAACCTGGGGCCCGTCCTTCGTACGTTGCTTATTACATCCGAGATCAAATGACACATCCAAGATGATATCATCGTGCGATTCATGATCCGGCTAACTCGGTTCTTCGAACACACTTGCTGGATATGATTAGAATCGCTGGATTGATTTATCTGAGATAATTGCGCGTTCATGCGCTGGTTAAAAGGGGATATGTATCGATAGTAGAAACATTGATCAGCAACGCTGCTATTGGCTGCTCAGCGTGGCCAAAGAGCGCGCTCAGTTTTTCTCCTCAGCAGAGCAAGAACTAATAGTCGAAGTTTATTCGGAATTTTAATGTTTAATCAAAACGCCAGGGAACGTCTCAAAGTCTGCAAAAGCCAGGAGAGAGGGCTGGCAAAGAGTAGCAGACAATTTAAATCCGTTAGAAGTGGCCATGTTAGATGTTTTATCACTTATTAGACTATATTATTGTATTTTAACAATTGCATAATTACTTTGTGCATTGTAATGTCAGTCACCACACTAGAACATGGGAACAAATAAAAGTGAAGTACAAAAATATTCTACATAATGGTAATTATAGTCTCTTTTATAAAATGCACTGTTAAATAAATGGTTGTCTGTTTATAAAAGCAACCAAGAAAAAGGCTGAAAAAAAAAGATCTTAGTAGCCTACACTGTAAAATATTTTTTGCTGCATTAAATTAAGGCTGTATAGTCATTTCAACTGTTAAATCTTGAGTAATGATGAATTGCTTTGACTTGTGAAAGTGAAAACTGATAAACTTATGTTAACGTAAAAATATTTTGCCATGAGTTATTGATCACATTTTTCCAGAGTGTAGTTCATTGTAATGACATTGTGTTTTCCTCTTTTGTGCACTTTTACATAATACACCAACACTTGTATCTGTTCCCAAGAAAGTAGTGGCTGAAATATGTGCAGTAAGTGGACATTTTCTAACTTTCCAAAGGAAAGAAAGTATAAGACTTTGTAATGTCCATTTGTTTCCATTGCACTGGACAGTGAATAAACCCTCTCAGATAACTGTCATATGGAGGAACTAGCCTGCAAGTGCATAAATAACTTTACTTAATTTATACTTGTATGCTTTATGGCTGCAATATAAGTTGCAGGATTCCACATCTACAGAAAGGGCTACAGAAGAGTCTGCACAGACAGAGGAGACATAGGCCTACAGGTGGGCAGTGTATAGCCAACTTTTCCTTTTTATTTGTTGCATGAGGCATGTGTCTAATATCTCTTGTTGCAGGCACTTGACCACTGGCTTTTCTTTACAAAGAACAACTGAAATAAAACTCAAGGAACTAAGCATATTTGTCTTTTATTAAACATTTAATGAAAAGTGTGTTTTTTTTGGCAATGTTGTGTAATATGGCACATGCATAATCCCCTTCATTGAGGCCTTGATGGCAGTCTATGCACCAATCACGTTAGTGAAGCCTGAGTGACATATAGTGTAATCGGCATGGTCATGATTGCATGATCTTCATAAAAAATTATGATAGCCTAAAAAAAAGAAAAAAAAAAGAAAAGAAAAAAGGCTTTTAAAAAAAATGCTTTACAACATTGGGTCTTAAGTGGCTTGGAAATGCCAAAAAAAAAAAAAAAAAAAAAAATTTTTTAAACCTAAAAGCGCCAGGTAAATTCCGAATGACACGACAGACAGCACTTTCCATCAAGTTCTCCGCATCTCACGACAGACAGCACTTTCCATCAAGTTCTCCGCATCTCCAATAGTGTAAAGGAAAGAGCCACTCGCAAATAATCTTAGGGCAATGCAAACAGTTTGTGCTGTAGCCTAGTTAAAGCCCGACTCCGACAAGTCGAAAATAAATGTGCGTTTCCAACAAATTAATAATGTAAACGACAATCTCACGAGAAAAAATATATATATCTCAGAAAGTGCACTATCGCGCTGCGCTGGACTTCCCGTATCATCAGCTCCGCTTATAAAGCCGCAGTCTAATCCTGATAACATGAAATAAGCCTGCTCCCGAGCAGGTTTAAGATTGCGCACCTGTTGCTATGACAGCAAGTCCAGGATGAGCGTCGAAGAACCAAACAATCCAAGATCATGCCAAATCGCCAACAATCAAATCCAGCTAAGTGAGTTAGCGACGTACGAAGAACGGGCCCCCGGCCTACTAAATTAGGGATGGGTGGGTCTGTCCGAAAACAACCCAATATCATGGTAATAAATGGGAGTCCAGACAAAAATAAATCTCCACTCATTTACAATAGGCTACATATTTGTATATTGGTTCAACATGGGTGGCATTTACTTTCATTAGTAACAAATTCCTCTATGTTGAACCTGAGACTAATGATTAGTAAAGACTTAATTTTGAACATTATCAGTTCCTCCCACAATTTGAAACACCTGTTCAATCTAATTACAGATCAGCACATCCTGAGACATCAAATAGCTGACTGATGTTCAAAAGATTAAAATTCTTAGTTGTGGAGCCTAATATGATCTTGCATAGCTGTAGCAAGACACCAGAGTGATAGGCTTACTTATCAAGTAGCTATAATACAAAGCAAGTTTGTTAGTTGTATTTTTTTAATTGCCTACTTTTAAGATTTTTTTAAAAAAAATCCATAAATTAATTAGCTTGTCTGATTGACTCACCACTTGAAAATGAAGGAAGAGATTGCAGCAACAGTCTTTTTTATTGCAAGACTAGCAAAGAAACATGGTAAACTGGATCATGTTCGGAGGGAGAAATTTGCTGTGGAACTAACTTCAGTGCTCTTTGAAACTTACAAAAGTCATTGGTACCCAGAAAAACCAACCAAAGGACAAGCTTTTAGGTGAGTAGCCTAATGCTAACTTAACTTCTGAATTAAGTGTAAATTTAAGTAAACTGAGTAATCAAGGACTTTTTCTTTTCTTAGGTGTCTAAGGATGAACAAAGCTCAAACAAGAGACCCAGTTATTGAACGTGCTTGTCGCCAGAGTGACATTGTTTATGAAAATCTTGGATTACCAAAGGAAATGACCATTTGGGTTGATCCGGGAGAGGTGTCCTGCCGGTAGTGCTAAATTTGCTGGCCTATCAATGAAGTGCATAATAGTTTGTATGATTTGATTGTAGCACTTCCAAAACTGAAAATGTTGTTTGTTCTCGAAAGGTATGGTGAGAAGTCAACCCCATTTTGTGTTACCCAGTTGGAGGGTCAAAAGAGAGATGGGGAGTTCTCTCGTAGGATAAATAATGCGGTGGAAAGGGCTTCATCGGACTACCACTCTGGAACCTCCTCTGATGAGGAGGGAGGAAACACCAGCATGAGCAGCACCGTGAGCAGCACTGTGAGTAGCAGCAATAGCAGCAATAGCAGCAATAGCAGCAGTCTTTCAGTTCCAGAGCCCAAATGCATCCCGACGGTCTCCAACCCAAACAGTGTATACCAGGTAACAAAGTCCATATAACCACTTTTCAGTCCCTTAGCATGTCTTTAACCCTACTTGATGCTTTCTTAAAATTGCACTGGTTTAATTGCTGTTTTCCATCTCTAGTTCAGTGAGTTTGGGCAGCCCCCTCCCATGCAAAACTGGGGGACATACCCTAAAAGAAAACCATATGCTGCTGAGGGCTACCAGCAGCATTCTTCAGGTGGACCATACCCATCTCATAAGAGTTTTAAGGGCTACAGGCCCTCCTACGGCTTCTCTGGTCCAAGGGTGGACCGATTTCACTGGGTTAGCAAGAACCGCTCTTAGAATTTAATTTTAATATCTCAGCGTGTCATTGTTTTGCTGAGCAGCTATGCAGGCATACGTGAGTTATTGAATATAACTTGATTTAAATGTAATGATTTAATAAATTATTTATGGAGTCATGTGGCAATGCAATTTTAAAGTAATTTTATTAAATGGTTTTTGTGGAAAATACTTTCTAAATAAAATCTGTTTTAATAGAACTTGTGTGGAAGTAGTTGAAGTTTATGCTTATGCCACTAGATGGTGACAAATATACAATATCATACCTCTTGGCAAAGAATTTCTTCTCACTTGTAGTTTCAGTTAAGCTTTTACGTTCACGACTGATACAAAATTGTTTTGTAACTATGTAGGCAAAATCTCAATCTACAGTGGTAACTCGGAGCACTTCATACTGAGTTTCCCTTCACTTATGCTCTAACTTTTGTACTAATTTAACTTAATTTCACTGTACTTTCATTTGCGTAGTCTTTCTCAAATGATCTCAGTGAATTCTGTGTACTGTATTTGGCAAATCAGAACTATGCAAGTTGGGAGATCCTTTTTCTTCCTGGGTGTATGTTTCTGAATTTGACTAGCAGTAGTCTTTCTGTTGAAGGAAAATGGAGTGTGGTTTGAGATTCAATTACCCTAATGAATTGCAGATGCCTGTGAGGTTAAATATTTAGACTTGTCTACCATCTGAATCCTGTGAAGTCTTTTGACTGGAACTGACATTGAAAGTCTTTTCTCAGATTGCATTTTCATTATTCATGTAAGCACTGATTTACCTCTGCTTTTGTCTGCAATCTCCATTAACTGCCTCTGAGTGGAGAACCTGCTAAAAATAGTGCAGTGTGTGGGCATTACTTGTTTATTGCATGTAAACATGGTTTATGCTAGAGACTTAACTGCATTTCATAATTGTTGCTGTGGGCCCTCAGTTAAGCACAATGCAATGCATATTTATCAAATGGATACAAGGAGACATCTAAAAGAAATTATTACAGTACAGAAAATACACAAGACTTTCAAGTTTTTCCTTCAAACCATAATTATGTAATCATTTTAGGTCTACTTTTAAGCTGAATTTATGAAGCAAGTGACCATTTAAAATTTTATTTTAATGCTGAACGTATGGAATTTGTCCAGAATTACTATTTAACAACTTGGGATGACCAATATCTGATTAACTTGTTTTAGAGTGGATTGGAAAACCACATTTCTCCCTGAATACCAGTTGGCAGCCTGAACATTTCACTGCAACAGTATTTGGACATGGTGCTGTGGATGTGTGGGTCTCCCTACACAGAAGGTGAAGTTAGTGATGAAGACACCACACTTCAGCAACCCCCTTGCTCTCATATGTCAGTGCCCATGGGATTTTCATAAAGTAAAAGGTTGTCTTCCCCAAACCACTCCAAATGGCCTGTCCCAGAGTCCGCTCCAGTCCAAGAGTTTCGTCCAGAGTCTGTTTTGACTCCAGAATAGAGTCCAGTGTAGAGCACAGAGTTTGCTCCAGCCCAGGAATCAGCTCCTGCTCAAGAATTTCGATCAGAGGCTGCTCCTGTCCCCGAGCTCAGTCTAGAATCTGCTCCAGTTTCAGAGTCCTCTCCGAGCTTGGTTACGAATTCCCTATATCCTCTAATTTGGAGACTACTGTGAATGAAGCATGAAGGAGAAGACAAAGTAGGAGGGAAAATGTCCTCCCTCGAACATCCTGAGAGAATCTCAAATCCAGTTGTCGTCCAGAACTCTATTACCTCAAGGACTACTAATTTCCCTCCTCCCTGATTGTAAAGCCAATCCAAATTCCCTCACCAGAGGCTGATTCTGAAGTTCCTGCTTGTTTAGTTGTGACCCAAGGAGGTTGTTCCAGTGTATAATGCCTGTACCATTTCGACCAGGGAGGCCATTCCCGTGTTCCCTATAAGCCCAGTCAAGGCAAAAAGGGAAGTTTTAGAGTTTCCTACCTGTCCGGTTACGACCAGGACGGTCGTGCCTGAATCCCCTGCCTGATCAGTGTCGACAAAGGAAGCCGTTTTAGTGATAGCTACCTGTCCTGTGTCGGCAATAGATGTCAGTCCTGAATCTAATGCCTGTCCCATTTAGGCCACGTAGGCCGTTTCCGAGTTCCCTACCTGCCCTGTCACAGCCGATTATGCATATTCTGTTTGCCCTGTATCAACCAAATAGATTGTCCTGGAGTCTTGTGTCGGCACCGTCTCGCAGACAAAGACCGTTCCGAGTTCCCTTGTCTCAACCACGGAGGCAGTACCTAGCACCCTCTTCCCGATCATAATAACTTCTTTTATGTTCTCTATGCATGTTCTCTCTGTTTTAAGATATTTTGCCAGATGTGCCAGGGTCCTCACTACTGAGGTCCTCTAGCCAGCTGGCAGCCCAGACACCCTGTCTCTCAGCCGGCCCTCCAGATGTCAGCAAGACAGCCAGAACTCCTGACGTCAGCAAGTTAACCAGCACTCCAGATGTCTATCAGTCAGCAGGCAGTTATGGGTTCAGGGGTTTCTTTGTCTAGTTTAATGGACTTTTGTTTTGTAGTGTACTTCTGTTTCACTTGTTTCAGCGCTTCCCATTTCTTTGTTTAGTTCCTGTTTGCCTTTATTCTCTTATGCTGCGTCCCAATTCGCCTACTTATCCTACAGCCTAAAAGTATGTACTCTTTTTGTGAAGAAAAAGTACACACTTTTGAGAGTGTAGCAAAAGAGTAGGCAAGCTTTGGGACATACTACTTCGTCATGAAGGGGTGGATTGGAATCCACTGCTGCTTCAATGTATATGTAATGAGTGATTAATAATCAAGGATAAGCATTTCTACATAAATAATTTCTATATTCAATGAGTGATTCAAATATACTTTTAACCATATGTTTGCTGTGAGTGTTAACCAGCTGATTTTAGGTACATTCTGATGTGACCCTCAACATGTGTTGTCTATATATCTGTTTCTAGCTGACAAGTTGTAATATAACATCAACACAAGTTGGTTGTAACATGGGTCATTGTAGCTGTGTCCCAATGTGAAGGCTGCATCCTCCGAAGGCCGTATTTGAAGGCCGATTGCGTTTGAAGGATGTCCCAATTCAAAGACTGCATCCTTGGAGGGTCGCATCTGAAGGCCGATTGCGTCACCGCGGCGCGACGAAGGATGTCCCAATTCAAAGACTGCATCCTTGGAGGGTCGCATCTGAAGGCCGATTGCGTCACCGCGGCGCGATGAAGGCTGTCCCAATTCAATTCTGCATCCCTCGAATGCCGGTTGCGTCATCGCGATACACAAAACCTGTGTAAATATGTTCACCATGGTCCATTTGTGTACATAATAAAAATAATACACTAGCCTACAAAATCGCATCAAGGTAAGAAGTGAACATTTGAACCTTTGAATAGGCTATATAAAGGCCTATGCAAGTTTTCTTTTCACATATCATCACATTATTTACGTAAATTAACACCCAATACTTGAACAGTTTAAAGTGTAATCCGGCCCAGACCAGCTTAATTTAGCTGGCCATGGTCTTGGCTAAACCGAAAATACATGTCCTCCAGTAAAAATGTCAATCATAAAAATGACAATGGCTAATTCTGGCTCCATAGCTGTTTACTCAATTATATCAAATTAATTATCAGGATGGCAGCTGTCCTCTCGCACCGTTGCTTTTTGCTAGGAGCGGTGATCAGGAACACCTGGTTGCGCAATTAGGAAATCCTACGAAGGCTACATGGTGCGTCCTTCGAAAGACGCATAGGCTGCAGCCTTCACATTGGGACACAGCTTGTAACAATTCCAATGTGTCCAACCAGGGACTAGTTACAAATCACCTGATTCACTTCACACATGCTCTGTTTAGTCCTTATTCCACATGTGATAAAGTACAGCCCTGTGGCAAACACAGCAGATGTTGAAAAAACAATTTTGAGGTAAGAAAGTATTTTTTTTTTAACTTTGTTTATTTTTATTATGGGAATTTCTGCTTTGTAGTTAAACTCATCTAATTTAAATTATGTTTATTGTGTGTCTGTGTAGATTTTTTTTCATGCAAGTTGTTAGTGCTAATGTTTTGCCTGTTAGTTCTAAGGTAAGGTAGTTCATGGCTACATGACTCTGGGTTAGTTGTAACAACAATGAAATGTTACAACCTAACCCTAACACCTTACACACACACACAATAATTTTTTTATCATGGCGAATACTATAACGGACAGTAACAAACGTGCTTACACAAACACAAAATGTTCAAGTTCAATTTATTATGGTCAATTACTGAGAGTACACACACACACACACACTGTTCAATTTTATTATGGCCAATACTATGACTGACAGTAACAAACATGCTTACACACAAACAATGTTTGTGTTCAAGTTCAATTTATAATGGTCAATTACTATGACTGAGAGTGACACACACATCAGTTATATTGAAAAGTCAGTGTTGAATAAAAAGCGTGCAAAATAAATGTTTTGTCCTAATTCTGTCTTATTTCATTATCCTTATTGTTGGTTTTTAATAAAGACTCGGAGTACTCATTTTTCAGTAAAACGCACAGAACAAAAAATGCATCATCCTTTACGTAGGTTCAACAACATATACAGCTTTTCTTCAGTTCTAAAACGTAATCGGCTACCTAATGTAACCTCTGTTCTCTCTAGAAGAGGGAACGAGTATTGCGTAAGTTGCTTACGCTACGGGTAAAGTCATCTTTTCTCGAGATATGAAGCCAAAAAATTATCCTTAATTTTTATAATCTTGTCAACGCAGTGCAGCAGCACGCAGACCTAGAGCAGGCTATCTAGCATGCTCATTGGCTGCCCTGCGGCAACTGCAGCAGCCTACCACTGAGCCTGGCGTGACGTCGCGCCCTCACGCGTCACAGCCCGCCAGAAGGGGCGTGGTTTAGCGTATATCAGGAAGGGCTCAGAGGCTGCTCCCCTGGTTTTCGTCGACTGAAGCGAAATGAGCTCGTGGTGCGAGCACGGTGGGTTACGCAATACTCGTTCCCTCTTCTAGAGAGAACAGAGGTTACATTAGGTAACCGATTACGTTCTCTTACGAGAGGTTCTCTCGTATTGCGTAAGTTGCTTACGCTACGGGAACCCCCTTGTCAACGCCGTGCGCGCCCAGCATCCACTGTATGAGTCCCAGGGAAAGCCCGGGGAACACGATGAGTGGGAAACAGGCAGCCAACAGAGTGGCTAGCGCATGTACATAAGCACACAGTAGGGAGTGCAGAGCGGCCCAGCCGGTCTGTACTGAACTGACACAACCCTTATAGTGCAGCTCAACCAGGAGAGCTAAATCGAGTAGAAGTAGCCCACGCACGAAAAATTGTGGGCAGGGCATACATTGACTTAGACTGATAAAAGTTTAGCCTGCAGGGCGGGAACTTCCAGGTTGTAAAACCTAACAAATGTAGAGGGGGAGGCCCAGCCTGCCGCCATACAAATGTCATGAATAGAAATCCCGCTGGACCGAGCCCACGATGAGGCTATGCCTCTAGTGGAGTGAGCTCTGATGCCCAAAGGGCACTGCAGGTTTTCAGACGCGTACGCAGCCGCAATATCGTCCACTATCCATCTGGACAGACTGTGTTTCGAGGCGGCAAGACCCTTGGTGCGCCTACCAAACGAAACGAAAAGCGTGATGTAATTTCTCAGTGCTCTGACAGGGCAGAGGAGGTTATTATCGACCTCGCTGCCGGATGCCGGCAAGGCTGAGAGAGAAATGACCTAGGAGTGCCCATCACTTTGGGGACGTAACCGTGCCTCGGTTTGAGAATGACTTTTGAGTCATTAGGTCCGAACTCGAGGCACGCGGCGTTAACTGATAACGCGTGTAAGTCACCCACACGTTTGACTGACGACGGAGCTATCAGAAAAATGTTTTTTGAGCGTGAGGTATTTCAAATCCACAGTTTCTATAGGTTCGAAGGGATGCGCTTTCAAGGCCTCCAGTACCAGAAAAAGATTCCAAATAGGATCCGACGGGGGCCGCGGGGGGTTCATCCTCCTGGCTCCTCTGAGGAAGCGGATGATGAACTCGTTCCTTCCTAATGCGCGGCCATGCGTCGAGTCAGCGAACGCTGAAATGGCCGCAACATACACTTTGAGCGTGGAGGGGGACCTGCCCATGTCCAGCAGCTCTTGAAGGAAGCAAGCACCCACGAGACCCCACACGTTTGTGGGTCTAAATTTTTCATTTATTAAACACAGACCATTTAGACGTGTAGAGCCGTCTCGTAGAGGGAGCTCTAGACTGCGTGATCGTGTTCACAACCCCTTTTGGCAGGTCAACGGGTATCCGTTGAGTATCCATGCATACAGAGACTAGCGCTCTGGATGAGGATGCCAGATCGAGCCGCGTTAACTCCGGGAACCACGTTTGGTTCTCCCAGTGCGGGGCTATGAGGAGCACCGAGTGGCGCGTTTCCCTGATTCTCCCGATGACCTGTGGCAACAGTGAGACCGGGGGGAAAGCGTACAGCGGGCCGCTGGTCCAGGCTTGGGCCAGTGCATCCTCGCTCTTTGAAAAGAACCTTGGGCAGTGAGCGTTGTCTTTTGACGCAAAGAGGTCGACTTTCGCTTTGCCAAAAAGGCGCCACAGTAACTGGACTGTCTGGGGATGCAAAGACCATTCCCCCGGGGGAACATTGCCTCTGGACAGTCTGTCTGGACCATCGTTCAGGTGACCGGGCACGTGCGCGGCTCTCAGCGCGCGCAGTGAGTGCTGAGCCCAAACGAGGAGGCGTTCCGCCAGGGCGCAGAGAATTTTGGATCTGACACCGCCCTGATGGTTCACGTAGGACACCACTGACATATTGTCCATGCGGACTAGTACATGGTGATCCCGCAGGTATGGGAGGAAGTGCTTCAGCGCATTCTCGACCGCCAGCATCTCTAGACAGTTTATGTGAAGGCGTTTCTTCCGGTCTGACCAGAGGCCATAGACCGGTCTGCCCTCGAGGAGAGCCCCCCAACGTAGGTTGGAGGCGTCTGTCGAGACCACTTTCTGGTGCGAGACAACTCCCATTGTCACTCCCGTGTGGTACCATTCGGCCGCCAGCCAGGGCTGCAGGGCTGAAACGCAGCCCTGATTCACACTGATTCGCGAGCCGCCGGCAGTCCAGGCTCGGTGAGGCACTCGCGCTTTCAGCCAGCGTTGTAGCGGGCGCATGCGAAGTAAACCCAGCTGGAGCACAGCTGCAGCTGAGGCCATGTGGCCCAACATTTTCTGAGACGGTCTCAGTGGAACCCGACTGCCCGTCTGGAAAGACGTGGCGAGATGTTGAATGCGGCGCGCGCGCTGCGTTGACAGTCTGGCCGTCATAGCCACCGAATCCAGTTCTATTCCCAGAAAAGAAATTGACTGACGGGGCAGTAATGAGCTCTTGGTCCAGTTGACCGAGAGACCCAGGCTTTCCAGATGGCTGAGAAACGCTGTTCTGTGAGACATAAGCGCTGTCCCTGACTGTGCTAGTATCAGCCAGTCATCCAGATAGTTCAAGATCCGCATACCCTGTCTTCTCAGGGGAGCGAGGGCCGCGTCCATGCACTTCGTGAATGTGTAACGGGAACAGGAGTTTTAGTATTGACCCTTGAGGTACAACAACAAGAGACAAGGGTGTATAAACTCAGTTTTATTAACAACCTTTAAATACATATAAAACACACACACTATATATAGATGTATGCACGTATAGGCAGAGAGGTTAGTAACGTCTATATACGTGGTCCATGATCACGCTAGAGATAGCAGATGATTAAGTATAAATGAGCATATTAAGCAAGTAGCACTACTGCTATAAAACCAGTGGTAAAAATATGGCGCCCTCTACAGGGAAGTGAAGTCCCAAGGTCACAGTTATCTCAACGCTAGTAGACGCACCACTAATAATGCTACACTCGTGTACAAATCACATCACACACATGATCACACTTTCATGAAAACAAGGGTTAAATAACCATAAACGTATGTGACAAAAAAATACACAGGATCACACAGCATAACGCAATAGACCAAACCAAAAGCGACATGCACACTCAGTTAAATGCTACTACGTTAAACACACTGTTTACACGAGGAATACCCTTTCACCACATTCACTGTTCAGGAAAGTTATAGCGAGCAGCCAGACCTTATAACCTAACCTGTCTGCCTAATAAAACCCCCCGTTTCTATACAGGAATTAAATTAACAGCCCAACAACCACTCACGGCCAGTCCACAGTTCGAAATCACAGTAGAAGGAAATCGCCGCCGTTTCTGTCTCTTCGTTCCTTGTGACGATGCAGGGTATCTCGCACCTCCCGTCGACAACGTTCTTCCACGGATGGTAACCGTGAAAACTCGGAACTGGAACTGCGAGGAGGGGAAAGTGGATCAGTCAACTCTTCACAACAATATCGCGGGGTAAAGCCCCCTTGTTCGCAAGGCAGTCGCAAAACTACTTCCCTTTAATGCGAGGAATAGAGTGCGTTGGAATAATTCTTTCGCCGTCTTCACTGCATCCAAGTAGATAGTGACCGGCTCGCGGCTATCTGGGGAATCGGAGGCGGTGCAATACCAACGTCTCCGCTCTCGTGGGTTGTGGTACGTGAAGTCGTGTTCGGGCTCTGGCTACAGATCTCCGGTTACCAGAATCCATCAGCTTTTATCCTCTCCAGCCACTAATCACGAAGGCTGCTGATTATTCCCCATTATCAGCCGCACCTGTGGATGAACATCTCAAACACACACACAGACATGTGTACAACCCCGCCCCCCCAGACAGTTTATTCAACATCTCAATTACGTGTAGCCCCGCTACAAATGTACGGGGTGCTAAAGACAGGCCGAACGGCAGGATGGTGTATTGATATACCTGACCGTCGAAGGCGAATCTCAAGAATGGCCTGTGACGGGGTATAATCTGAATCTGAAAATATGCATCTTTCAGATCGAGAGAAATAAACCAGTCCCTCGGGCGAAATTGCGCAAGGATTTGTCTGGTTGTGATCATTTTGAACCGTCGTCTCATGAGAGCTTTGTTCAAATATCTCAGATCTAAGATAGGTCTGAAAGCTCTGTCCTTCTTGGGCACGAGGAAATAACGGCTGTAAAAGCCCGTCTCGCTCAGAGAAGGATGCACCTGTTCTATCGCCCCCTTGCACAGCAGCTTTGCTATTCCTGCTTGAAGTAGGTGAGCTACTTCTGTATTCACTCTCATCTCGGTCCGTGCTCGAAGCGCGGGGGACGGCGAGCGAATTGTAGCAGATAGCCCTGCTTTATAGTATTCAGCACCCATTCTGACACGCCCGGGATCGCTTCCCATGCTTTCGCACGCATAGTTAGGGGTTGAATGGTCTCTGGGTTCAGATCGCCGCACTGCGCGGGATGGGGAACCTGTATCAGAGGAGATGGAGGAGATGGCACCGCGCGCGCCGCCGGTGCTCGAATACGGAGGCTCGCTGATAGCGGTGACTGGCTGGGCAGCACTTAATGGCTCGGTCGCTGTGGACGGAGAACATTGTGTGGCGAGAAACCCGTGACGCAAAAGCAGCGTCGGGGGTAGCATGTTTATTGGTAAGTGCGCGGGCACAGGGCTTACGTTCACAACACGGCCAGTGTTTGGGAGTTTTAGAGGATCTGAACCCCGGGACAACCGTGTGACAGAGCGGGCAGTGGGTATGTGTGGGCACGGGATCGTGGGCACATTTCCTACGCTTAACACTTGAGCTGACGTCCCTTGTGAACGGCGCAATTGCGCGGCTCGAACAGAGGGAGAGAGAGTGGGAGTGGTGCGAGGCATTTGAAACAACGCCTCGCTGGAAATTTCTCTTTTAGAAGAAGAGAGAGTGTGTGTCACAGCGGCGAACACACACAGCAGAAAAAGGATATGACGCCGGATAGCGTAGCAGGCACGGATGGCTGAAGGCGGCGAAGACGACCGGCTTCCTCAGACGCTTTCCTCGGCCTGCTGGTCGTTTGCTTCAATGGCGGCGGCTTCTCTCAGAGTCCAGCGATGCGAAGAGCTTCGCTGAAGAGACGAAAATCAGGGGAGCAGCCTCCGAGCCCTTCCTGATATACGCTAAACCACGCCCCTTCTGGTGGGCTGTGACGCGTGAGGGCGTGACGTCACGCCAGGCTCAGTGGTAGGCTGCTGCAGTTGCCGCAGGGCAGCCAATGAGCACGCTTGATAGCCTGCTCTAGGTCTGCATGCTGCTGCACTGCGTTGACAAGATTATTAAGGATAATTTTTTGGCTTCATATCTCGAGAAAAGATTACTTTACCCGTAGCGTAAGCAACTTACGTAATACGAGAGAACCTCTCGTAAGAGAACTACCAGAATACAAAAATATGCTTAGAGCTCCCCCTAGTGGTTATATTATCAAACTTAAAGGAGAAATTCACATTGGAGACAGCTTGATAACTTTAACAGCTTTAACTGTTATCATCCCGGTGGATATCATGTGTTACATCTCACCCCAGGGTATGTTATAACTAACCCAAACTGGGGTGAATTGTAAAATTTCACTCCTCGTGTTTAAAACTAAACCATGCATTTTCTGTTTGTGTGCCAAAGATAATAGCTATGTCATTTGATAGCAGACATTTGTAACTAGTTTGGATCATATTTTGAACACACTGGCTTAAAAGTACTCCAAGATATAGACAGAAAGGTCAAACATTTTACAACCATCCCTGGTCTCCCCTATGAACTTTTAACTGGAACGCCGTTCAGGTTGGAGTTCCTACTCAGAGACTCGGAGGCACTGCAATAACCCAGACTTCAAAATCCAAAGTGGCTGCTCAGTTCATCAACAATAATTGAAACTGGTAATATATTGTTTATTAGCAATTTTGTTTTCTGTTTGTGTTTCAGACTCAATGTTATACATGCTACTGTCCAACCTCTATCTTTGAACATGATAGTTCAGCATTATCTTTTTTTAAAACACTTTTTTATGCACATTTTTAGAATTCATATGCATCTTGGCATTTCCATCCAGCATTTTTTAATGTACTATCCCTAAATTTGTTCAACAATAGGAGGATGGAATCATGGTATGACCCATATCAGATGTGGCCAAAATTACAACAACATCAGTGGTTACATATAAATATATTTAAATACGAGTAGTTAGTTTGATCAAAATTACTGCTAGGGACAATTCAGTTGTCACTGGATATTTGCAGGGACATGTCCCTAGCATTCCTACTATATTCTATGTCCTTGGACGGACTGCATCATTACGAGAGAGTGTTATGACTTTCTCTTTGAATCACGGAAAGGCCAAACATAGCGAGGGAAAAGTCTCCCACAGTTTTCATAATTTTTTTTCATAAAATACATGGATGTGTTTGAATGGCTGTAAGTGAGGAAATATCCTTTTCGAATGGTCTTTTGGCATCTACTTGCTGGGAATATAAACACTACTCAGACAAATTTTGACCCCTTCGTGTGGCCCAGCACTGCAACATCGGCTCAACCAATGGTGTGGTTTGGGGCGGGACTAGCCAGAAAGAGTTTTATGAGAGTTATATCCTAAGCAGGGCAAACAGTAATGGTTTTTTTCATTTCTCTTCTTCAGATTTGTCAGGCATGTTTGCAATATGTGGTCTTGATTTCTGCACTTAAATGTAGGTGGAGACTACAGATTTAGCCTGGTGAAAAGTACATGTGCTCCATTGCATGCAAATCCGGTTGGAGTCATTTCCCAATTCTACATACTTCTTACCCTCCACCTCCTCCCATCACTTCCTGTTTACTCTCTCGCTATCTTTGCCAATTAGAAAGAGGCCAAAAAATCAAGTAGTTTACGGTCCTAAATCTAAAGATTATGTAACACATCCAGCATGGTTTTATATTAACTCTCTGTATCAATGTCATAGTATAACAAACAAGTGCTTTCCAGCTTTCCAGTTGTTATGCCAGTGCGAGTACTGTGTCTGGTTCACATCAGCTCATAAGTGAAAATTTTCTACTTAAAAACACACAAGTTCTGTGATGGTTTAACCTTAAAGACACTAACTAGTTAAAGGGGATGTGTGTAATTAACTTTCTTGCATAGTTTTTTGTTTAGATTTTTAAAGAGACCCAATCAAACACATCAATCTTCATTAATGTTATCATACATTTAAATGAAACAAGCAAAAAAAAAAAAAAAAAAAGCTTTCTTCATTATAATTCACAATGCCTGTAGCAGAGAAAAAAAATAAGTCATACAAAATAAGTATGACTCCCTTTTCCTTGAAGAACTATGACCACGAATCCACACATATATCCAAACTTCAATAGAGCAAGTTTCATTCATTCTGATTCACACAAAAAACAGCACACAAAATCCATCCAATGCATTGAAGCACCTATACTGTACATGATTTATTTAAAACAATAGAGTCAGGTTGAGCTGAACTGAAAGCTGTAACATTTATCAAACATTCTCTGCAACATTGAGCTGTGGTACTTGTGCAATTGACTTAAAAAAAATAAGAATAAAGTACATTACATTTAAAATGAAAAGCAAATAAAATTGAAAAGAACAAATCAAATTAAACAAAATAATCATATAATTGGAACTTCATTCGACTAAATTAGTTGAACTTGGACCTTGAAGTTCCAGGCTTACAATCCCATACGTAAACATTTTTTGTCTGAAATAGACCTTGTTTTGCAAAATTTATTACAGGTAAAATGATAAATAAGTACATTTATTCGTATTGTTTTTTTCTGCTCAGTAAACCAAGGCCAAGGCCAAGGCCCAAGGTCCATTTCAGACAAAAAATGTTTACGTATGGGATTGCAAGCCTGGAACTTTGGTAACCAGGATTGTTTTCTCCCATGCTAAATATTAGACAATTACATACAGTAATAGTACAAATATACCTAAAGTAATAAGAAATTATATTAAAGTCATAAAAATGGATAAACAAACAGTATGGTAAAATAGTATATGTGCTGATGCGAAACACTCCGAGAGCAAACGCCATTCTCTGAGGTACAAGTTTGAATTGCAGAGGTGTGAAAATAAGCATTGTAGAACAGTGCAGACTACATTGAGCAACAGTGAAAATATTATACCTATACACAAATATTATAACGTTGCTTTGTCTTCAGTTTAAGAATCTGACTGTCTTTTGAGGGCTGATATGAGAAGTGCCTTTTCATTCAGAAGAAAGTGTGTTCAAAAGAACTACAGTTTTCTGGCTATAATCAGAGCCGCTGTAACAGGGCTTTAGCAACGATTCCAAGGACACCGAAAGAGGGAGGGATCCGGGCAGGAATAGCAAATGAGGGGGCCCCAAAACAGAAGGCTGCCAGCGATTTTTGCTTGTAATTAATCTACAGAACATTCCATATTGTAGTGCCCTATAGTTTAAGCGCCAGCCATTCTATTTTTCTCACATTAGTATCAATGGTTGCACACAGAATGTTTTATTATCAATGGTTGCACAGTAAACGTGAATTTTGTAATTAAAAACAATGTATGGTAGAAATAATTTCCAAATGTGGTGCTTAAATGTATTTTGTATTTATGTATTTTCCTCAAAATTAAAAATGTTAAGCTATAACATATAATGTTATAACATCTAATGTTAAGCCCCAATAAAAGAGTTTAAAAGTAGACTAAAAACAAATGGGGAAAAAAAAAAAAAGGATTATTTAGGCTATAACAGAGTAAAAGTAAATGTTATGAAATAACAGATGTCTCAGCATAACACTTGATGACCCATCAGATGTTTAGTACAATATAATAAATTATGTCTCAAGGACCTCTGGCACACAAACACATTAGACTTAGACTTTAGACTTGACTTTATTGTCATTCTCACAACACGAATGAGAGGAACGAAATAAGAACTCAGGTCTCGGTGTTGACCAACTGATTAATAAATACTTAAAAAAAAAAAAAAACCTAAAAAAACATTTCCTTCATAAACCCTGTCATACTTAAGACATTTCCAATTAAAATAAAATAATTTACAAAGACAGTATCAAAATAGCAGCAAGTTAATAAATAAATAAAGTGCAGTGCTAATTCTTGAGAAGACAAAGGCATGGCAGTGTGGAGGAGGTCATTAGTCTGAGGAGTATTCATGTGAGGAGTGGAATACTGGAATCTGTCTGCCTCTGCTTTCTTTTCTTGTGCTTGCTTCCCGGATAGACTAACAGGATCACATGTTTCCAATTGTCTATACGGGCTCGCATGCGTAAAGGACCTCAATATAACGGTGCAGAGAACGTTGGGGGGAGGTGAGAGACAACACGGCATTTGAGGTTTTCTGCACTCCAATCCCAGACAATTTAGTGATCCTTGTTGTTGGGTGCAATGTGTCTGGCATAATGCACATTTTGTTGATGAAATATGTGATAAAGTTTAAAGTTTATGGGTAATGTAGGGATACCTATATCTTTTCTCCTGTTTAGTGGATAGTCAGGGAGTGAGGGAAGTTGTTGTTGGTTTTTCTTTCTTTTAACGACAGGCAAGTTGGTCTTTATTCCCCTCCAGGTAGAGGTGTTTTTGTTTTTTGGTCTTTGTCCTCCTCCAGAGGTAATGTTTAATTTTATAAAAACATAATTTTTATTTTATTTAATTTGTTATATAAGAAAATAAAAGGCAGACATGCCACTTTGAACTCAAACCTCAATGTTTGGTTTTGTGACTCTGGGGCTGGAAAGCTGGAGATCCTCAATGTTTCTCCACATGTTTATGTCGTTTTTTCATTTCCTATTTACCCCTAGACCAGGGATGGGCAACTTTGATGATAGTGAGGGCCACAAATATTTTATCGTCACAATCAGAGGGCCAAATGTGACCGTGCACTTCCACCAATGGGATATTGGAAAATTAGAGGTACCATTTTAGAAGAAAACATATGTATGTATGTCTGTATAGACTCTGCTTAGTGAATCAACCTGCATATCCATATTCAATAATTTTTTAACATAAACAAACAAAAACACATTACTGTGGCAAACATTTTTTATTATTATTCCAGTGCCAACATGTTGGGCTCTCAAAAAACATTCAATGATGGCACAAAACTGAAAAGTAGCCCATTAAGTGAAAAAACTTAATGGGATATTGGAAAATTAGAGCTACCATTTTAGAAGAACAAAACATATGTATGTCTGTTTTACAGACTCTGTAATGTTTAGTGAACCAACCTGCTTTTCCATACTCAAATATTTTTTTCTGCTTCTATTCATTAATTAACTTTTAACATAAACAAACAAAACACATTACCGAGTAGAAAACTTTTTTTTTTTAATTATTATTCCAGTGCAAACATTGTGGGCTCTCAAAAAAACATTCAATGATGGCACAAAACTAAAAAAGTATTAAGTGAAGCATACTTTCCACCATAGGCTATATCTCACCTACAGGGGGGAAAGGTTTAAAGTTAATGAGATACTTGTGGTCTCTCCTGCTGGCATACAATAGACTGGATGTCAATGTCAATGTTAGTGCAGCCAATCCTCATGAGCTGAAACAGAACGTCATCGCTGATCCTGTTTCTCTCTTTCGACTTTATATGTTTCATTGTGGAGAAGCTGCTCTCCCAAATGTACGTGCTCCCAAACATGCTGGCCATTGACAGTGCAAAATCCCTGAGAAGTGGAAAGCGGGACTCTGGTAGTAACCTCCAAAATGAAATTCCCCTCTCACTGCGCTTTGCTTGAAAAAACGGGTCTGACTGAATTTCGCAGAGTTCAAGCTGCAACTCGGAGGAGGGTTGCTCGCTGACAGCAGCAGAGAGGGGTCAGTGAATAACGCTATTCGTGGCTGCATGGCGTGGAAATCATGGAAGCGGCACTTAAACTGCTGCTGCAGTGTTTCGATGTCGGCTCTGTATTTGTGAAAAATGTTCTTGCATTCAGGGACATCTCTCCGCATCTCTTCACAAGCGGGAAAGTGTGCCAAACTTTGAAAAGCTCTAATTTACGCCGAAATGCATTCATGTGTGCGTAAAGGTCGGATACAGTTTGGCCTCGCCCCTGTAACTGTGTGTTCAGGTGATTGAGGTGTGAGGTAACGTCCCTAAGGAAGGCCATATCGCAAAGAAACTCTGTGTCTCTGAGTTTTCGGGTGTAGGCACTTGTATCGCCTCGAACACTGTCCTCCAAAAACACAGGAATTTCGGTGCGCAACGCAAAAAACCGCTCCAGACACTTTCCTCGGCTCATCCATCTAATCTCGGTGTGCATTTGTAAATCCCCATACGCCGTGCTCACTTCATCCAAAAAAGCTACAAACCTCCTGTGACTGAGAGACCAATTCCCTCCTCGGATGAGATTTGTAACTTTAGTCACCAGATCCATAACGTGACTGAAGTTAAGTGTCTTGGCACAGAGAGCCTCCTGTAGAATTAAAATAAAGATTAGATTCAGCGCTAAAATCTACACATATCCTGTCATATTAATCTCATAAGGCCGCCCATATTCATAATCATAAAAAGTGAGCTGAAGATAAAACAACTCACCTGATGGATGATGCAGTGCAGTATAGGACAGTCCACCCCACTCTGTTGAAGGAGCCCAGCGAAACCATTGTGTTTTCCTTGCATCGCAGGTGCGCCATCAGTAACGATGGCTGACAGCTTGTCAAAGCCACCATACTCATTCACAACACTGTTAATGGCATTGAAAATATCCGTCCCTTTAGTAGTGTTGTGCAACGACACCAATTTTAAAAGTTCTTCGTGTACAACAAATGAACTGTCAATCGTTCTTGTGAAAATCAGTAGCTGGCTAATATCCATCACATCTGTGCTCTCATCCAACGCTAATGAGAAGTATTTGCAGTCATGCATGACTTGTTTCAGTTTGCCGTCGACGTGATTATGGATGTCAAAAATTCTGCGTGTCACTGTGCGACGGGACAAGGAGACAGTTTCATAGTTTTTAGCCATATCCTCGTCTCCAAATGATTTGGCCATTTCCATTGCACACCTCATCACCATTTCGCCATCTGACAAGGGCTTCTTGGCTTTAGCAAGCTCCAGTGCCACAGAGTAAGACGCCTTGAGGGCAGACTCCTGTGTGGATGTAATTCTGGTAAAAATACTCTGTTGTTGATTGAGCTTCACTTTAAGGTCAGCTATAACAGCGGCCCTAGCAGCTCCGGTGTACTTTCCATATTTGTCCCTGTGTGTGGTATTGTAATGGCGACTTGAAATCTTTGAATACTGATCTTGTTTCCAAACACACTAAAAACATAGGTCTACCTTTGAATTCTGTAAACAGATAATCTGTTTCCCATCTCGTCTGAAAAGTACGATTCTCTTGATTCAGTTTTCTTTTTTTACCGCTCATGGTTCTCTCTCTTCATCGTTGACTATAGTGAAGCAGGTCCGACTAAGGCCTCTAAGTGTTTTGCATAGGAGGCGCCCTCTATCGGTATACTGTATCATTACCATTTGGAATTGGTTCAGATGCGGTAAAACCCACGAAACCAACATTTCTATGGTATTTGAAAATTGACCCGCGGGCCGCACTGAGTGAGGAGGCGGGCCGCATGCGGAGTGAACTATAGGGGACGACATCTGTGTGCAGCGAACATACACAGAGAACTCAGTTACAAAACAAAATAATAAGATTAATTCTCAACTCGTGTGTCTTACACACGTTACTATGTACACTTCAAGGACCAGATTTACTAAACAGGGCAAACTCCAAAAAAGCGCAGATGGGAGTGGAAAGTTCTGCGCATAATCTACTCATGACTTCCATAATGACCAACGCAATTTACCATGTGCAGCGCAAATTAGCGTCTGGTTTAAGACATGTTTTTTTGGGTGGTAAATAACGGCACAAATACCAGTAAACTGACTAGTGCAAACCTCAGTAAATCACCATGCATGATTCCTTTAAGTACTCACTAGGGATGTAAACGGTTAATCGATTATCGATTAATTGTCGAAAATAATTTACTAGATTAAATTAAATTAATTGTCGGCTAATTTAACATTGTGAACGTGACACGAGATTCTCGCGGGCGGCGAGAGACCCGACACAAACTTGAGGCGGCAAAAAAGAAACCAAACATGAGGCGGTCAAAACAGAGTGGAGTGTGGGAGCATTTCAAATGAATTAATGATGACAAAGACGCCCAATGTAAACTCTGCGGTACTACGATTAAGTACAACAGCTCTACGAGTTCGCTAAGATACCACCTTCATAACTTGCATGCAGCCGTGTTGCAGGGAGAAAGTCTGTCGCCTTCACAACCTACAATCGCTGCTGTGGTGGGAAGGCGAGTATGTGATCACAGGAAAGCGGAGGGCATTACTCAGAGGATTTGCGGCATGATCGAAAAATATATGATGCCAGTTAGCACCACTGATGGTGAGGGATTTCGGGAGTTAATACACTTCATGGAGCCAGGATATAATATCCCTTCTCGAGCGACCATAACTACCCACTTGGAAGTACGCTACAAAAACAAGAAGGCTGAGCTAAAAACACAGTTAGCCGTGGCTAAGACGACGGATTGTTGGATGGCACTGACTACATAAAGCTACATTACAATCACTTGCCACTACATTGAAAATGACTGGCAGGAAAAGTCAGCAGTCCTTCTCACGGAGAGCCTCTCAGAGAGACATACAGCTGATAATTTAGCTGACAAACTCAACCAGGCTGTGGAGTCATGGGGACTCACCGGGCGTGTAATAGCATGTGTGCATGACAACGCTCGGAACATTGTCTTAGCAAACAACCCCGCACGAGTCAGTTGGAAATCAGTTTCTTGCTTTGCACATACTTTAAATCTGGCCGTCAACGACAGATTCGTTGCTACTGGTGTCAACCGAGTAATTGCAGCTGCTGGCAGGTTGGTCAAACACTTCAACCACAGCACACCAGCAACGAAAGCGCTAGAAGCAAAACAAAAACAAATGCAGCTACCAGCTCATCGGCTCATTCAGTCCTGTAAAACCAGGTGGAACTCTGTACATGCAATGTTTGGCAGACTCGTAGAACAGCGATGAGCCGTGTGTGCTGTACTATCAGACCGCTCAGAGACCAAGCTTACAGATGCGAGGACGCTGGAGTTGAGAGACGACTTCTGGCAGCTGATGGAGGACATGGCGTCAGCACTGGAGGCTCTCAAATGTGCAACTACTGTCATGTCTGGAGATACTGAAGTATCCATATCCAACACGTACCCCATCACATTCAGTCTGATCAACACGCATCTCAAGACGGCAGATGGAGACAGCAGCAGAGTGGCGGAATTCAAATCTAAAGTGCGCACTTCGTTGGGTGAACGGATGAAGGTAAGCTATGGTCATTAATTAATTAAACTCTTAATTGACATCTCATTTGAGCTATATATATATATATATATATATATATATATATATATATTAACAGATTATGGGGTGAATAACTTATCACTTATCACTGACACATTGTCACAGTGTAAACTGCGTTTTTATGCAGTTGTACCCTTGTCATGTCAAACCTTATTAAATAAAACTCTGATGCTAGCTTTCTCCTTTATTTAATTTTAACAGGTTGAGTCTGAAGACCTCACATCAACAACACCAATGATAGCAACGATGCTGGACCCTCGGCATAAGCACCTGGGATGTCTGATCCCAGCAAGCAGGATCTCAGCTCATTCCAAACTGCTTGAACTGGCTATGGCAGAACATGTGGGCTCCACATCAACAAATGAAGCCACCACTGGAGATGATGTGCCAGTCCAGGGAGCTGCACTTCAGAGACACACTTCTGCTATGACTCTTCTACTGGGTGAAAACTATACCACCAGCAGCAACGATGACATAGAAAAGGAAGTGGACATGTTTCTGAAGGATCCCTCACCACTCCTTGATTCCAGTCCCACAGAATGGTGGAAAGTCAATGAAGGAAGGTTTCCGAGGCTGGCAAATGTGGCACGACGATATCTGTGCATACCGGGCACGTCTGTCCTCAGCAGCTATTCTCAGCAGCTGGCCTCACTGTAAACAGGCTGCACACACAACTTACTCCTGACCATGTTAATATGCTTATTTTCTTGAACAAAAATATAGGGGTCTAGGCCAGGAGCCTATTTAAAACACATTGAGACAGGAATGTTTTTGTTTCAGGAGAGGTAGCCTATATCTTAATTTGACTGTTCTAAGGGACGCCCTCTAATTTTACTGTCACCTTCCTCAGGGATGATTTAAGTTGTGTTCATTTCTATATTTGAAGTTTCCAGGTCTAGTAATCTTACTGTTACCTTACATTCTCAGGAAAATAGTCGCTTATCAGTTAATCGTTAATTAATCGAATAAGGTCAATCAACTAATGATTAATGAATTAATCGATAATTTGCATCCCTAGTACTCACCTCCCATAAATTCTGCATCTAAAAGGGAAACTCCTACAAATGCATATGCAATGGTCAGCAGCAAAAATGTCCACCCCTTTTCAGCGCTAATATTTCACTGCGTGTCTTTAGTAAATCCTGACAGTAGTTCCCTTTTGAGAAGGGAACTTTTGTATTGAGTAGCTAATGCGCAGTGGGGGAAACTCCTTTCCTCGAGAATATTGAAGCTTATCATTTAAAACGCAGTGCAGCTGCACAGCAAATACCAGCAGAGCTACTAGCTCGCCCTTTGGCTGTACTGAGGCAACTGCACAACCTATGGCGAGGCGGCTCAGACGCACGAACCAATCAAGAAGCTCGGCACGCAGCACGTCAGAGCCCGCCAGATTGGGCGTGGCTTATAGCTATAAAAGCCCATCTATTTTGCCATAAAACAGATTTTATCTCCTTCAGAGACCTTCACGTCACTGCCTCTTGCGAAGCCTTCGCCGTCGAAACACGCCTCTCAGCTAGAACGAGCCTTTCACAGCGGAAAGCGCCTTCTTCACTCTGCTAGAAGCCGCTCCTATTCTGTCACTGTTCTCCTGTGGCCATCCGGCGATCAAACGCTATATCCTTTCACTGCAAAACTGCATGTTCGCCATTGCAACACACAGCCTAAAAGAGAAATTTCCGGAGAATATGAGTGTTGTTGCAAATGCCTCGTTCTCTCTGCACCTCGTGTGGATACCATCTGCACGAGTCGGATGGGCACACGGAGTGCGCCAGATGCCTGGGACTCGCTCACGCTGAAGCTGCACTCTCTGCACTCTCTGCTCTTTCTGTGAGACACAGCTAGTCCTCTTCAAGGAAGATGGTGACACAGCTCCTCACCCTCTTCCCTTTTCCTGGCCTTCCCTTTTCCCGCCCTCCTCGGGCCGCAGAAGAAGTGCCGCAGCCAACGGCAGCCCGAGCACACGAAGATAAGCGAACCCACGCCAGCCTTGTCACCGCGGGCTTCACTTTCTCCATCACAATCACCCTCGCCGGTCATGTTCACTCAGGCTGACCAGTGCCTCTCTCAGCAAGCGGTGGGTCTTGTCTCCTTTGGTGGATCGGACAAGGAAGTGCACGACGACAGCCTCTCCATTGCAGCGTCCGAAGAGGAATGGTCGGGCTCGGATGACCCCGCCCTCCTTTCCCAGTCAAACGCTGGTGTCGCCAGAACTAATTCGGAGATGCTTTGTATCCTCACCGCGGCCGTGGCGGACCTCGGGCTCGAGTGGGCTTCGACCGAGGAACCTGTTAAGAGCCGATTGGATGGATGGTTTCTGCCTGGACGCCAGCAGGCCCCCCCCCCCCCGTCACAAACCAGCGCCCTTTTTCCCTGAGGTACATGAAGAGCTCACGAAATCTTGGCACGCCCCTTACTCAGAGTGCACAAGCTCTTCCACTTCCACAAAAAGGGATACAAGAAGCTGCCTCCTCTCGAAGAGGCAGTCGCCACTCATCTCTGCCCACCCACTGCTGCTGGATGGAGAACTAGAGCAGTTCAACCATCCAAGCCCTGCCAAAACACTTCAGGCCTCGCTGGACGCACCAATTCTGCTTCTGGCCAGGCTGCTTCGGCCCTGCACACCATGGCGGTGCTGCAAGTTTTCCAGGCTAAGCTTCTTCGGGCTATGGACGAGTCTGGCCCAGATCCTGAGTTGTTTAACCCTCTGGGGACCAAAAACGCGCCCGCGCGTTTTGCTCGTTTTTTTTTTTAGCAATGAAAAATAAACACAAAATGCTCTGTTAATTTTGATCTTTCATTTTCGTGTAATACATCAATCGATCCTGTTCAGTTTCTATTTTTTTTCTGTATACTCACAATAAAAATAAAGTGTTTTGCTTTTTGACAAATAAAGAAAAATTAACATGATGCTATTTCTGCCTTCTCTCTGTCAGTAAACTCCCATTTGAAACGCGTTCGAAAATGATCTATAACTCCGCGAAAATTCAGTCAAACAGGCAAACAGACCCACGGGCATAAAGCTTGAGATCGCAGCTTTTAAATTTAGTAATTTATATAAAAAACAAATATTATCAGCTTCTGTAATCTGTATAAAAAGAGAGCGACTCCAGTCGAGCTCATTACGAGCCATTCAAAAGTAATTTGACCACGCCCCGGAGAGCGCGTGCTATTCAAACGCAAATTCTGAGAACCATTTCAGTCTGTGAAACGCCCCCACATCAGCTGTAAACAAAGAGGCATAATATAGCCTACCTTATGGAGAATCAGTTTCCGTGCTGATATGAGGAGCAATATGAGGAGCAGATCCCGCTGAGGAGTGAGGTAGGCTAAGTTATCCTTTCTCAAGTATTAATGTGGAATAACGTTATGGAATAACGTTAGTGTTGTAGGCCTATGTAAACAAAAAGATGAATCGCGTTTCTATAATATGAATCGCGTTTCTGTGAGATGAATGAAGGGTACATATTTGTAAAGACTGTTTAGCCTAAATATGAATCGCGTTTCTGTGAGATGAATGAAGGGTACATATTTGTAAAGACTGTTTAGCCTAAATATGAATCGCGCGTCTGTGTGTGAAAGAATAAACTGCTTTGCTATAGCCTACTGAGATGAGTAAAAATCGACTGAAATATGTTGAAATAAAATGTATTTGTATAAGCAACGTATTAAACTGCAAATTAACATTTATAGGCTATGCCCTAATATTTCATAAAAAACAACGTTACAGTCAGGCGAAGTATGAAAGACAACATTTTGTTGACTAGATTTGGGTACAGTTTTTACTGTAGAATATACTGTCACATCAAATAAGCTTTTCTGCTCATATATATATATATATATATATATATATATATATATATATATATATATATAAAATACTATTTTGTCAAAAATAAAGTCATAGACTAAGATGTTCCAATGTTGGCTATATTCAAACTAATGAATACATATGATAAAATGTAGGCCTATAATCTTTTTTTTTTTTTTTACAAAGAAAGAGTACTTTTTTGCAGAAATATTGCTGAAATTGTAATTATTGTTGTAATTGTAACCTTTTTAATAAAATAGCAAAACATATTTACAAGATAGATGTAAGCAAAATCTTAAATGGTCAATATAAGTCTTCTTCAAAATATATATTTTGTCCTTGCATTGTGGCTCAGTCAGTGTCACACCTGAATGAATGGCTAATTATGCAGAGTCATTATGCAGAGTGGGTGGTAACATTGTAATCTAAGGTGTAAACTACTCCTCCCCCTCGCATATTGGCTTTCCAAGCAAAACCTGTTTTACACCATTTAAATCAATGTATTTTTTTTTGTGAACGATAAAGCAAGACTATTTTCACATAATTTTGAAGCTAGAACTCGAAGAGACAACATCCATTAGTCAAAAGTCTTGTGGGCACATATTTTGTATGAGTTTTGGGGTCTTATTTCAGCAACTTTCATTTTTATTTTTTTAAATAACCACGCATAAACATTATTCTCTTAAAAATACAAACATCTACATACATGTTGCTCGCATATTATGGTAGGCCTGTTTGTGCTATATAGAGTGAATTTACACCTTTGCCATTAACATGTTTATAAATAACTGAAAAAAGCACAAATGTCAGAGCATGTCAGAACATCTCAAGGGCCCCAAAAACAGCTTGGTCCCCAGAGGGTTAAAGACCTACGCAGTGCCACTGACTTAGAATTGCGCGTGATAAAGTCCATTGCTCAGGCTATGGGCAGAGGTATGGCTAACCTGATCGTGCTCGAGTGTCATCTTTGGTTAAATCTCACGGACATCAAAGAAGCGGACAGGATGGCGTTTCTCGACGCACCAGTCTACAGGAGTGGTCTCTTCGGCCCAGCTGTTAAGGGATTCTCAGAGCACTTCACCGAAGCACAGAAGTCATCACAAGCTATGACGGCACTTCCTGCATTAACGCTCCAGCGAGGCCTCGAGCCGCCCCAAGAGAACGTCGCCTCCTCTGCTAGCAAAGCCAGCGCCTCGGGTTTATCAGCCCCGCCCTGCGGCTGACACCCATCGCCGCTCATGGCCAGCTAAGCTCTATCCACACCCGCAGCCCCAGGGCCCCCGACCAAGGATTGTGTTGGACCCTGAGCCTCCGAAAACCTCCTAGCAACAGGGGAGAAGAGAGAGGGTCTGAGTCTCACCGCGGCCGGATTACCTTCGAAAAGAGCTTGCTTAAATCTTCCAGCTCCCTGTTTAGTTCAGGCGGCTGGATATTTTTATATTGTAGACAATGGTCCCGTTGCGCTGCATGCGCCCCTACAAACAAACGCTGTTTTTACAGTGACCCAAATAAAGCACAAAAAGAGTATGTTTCAAACACACAACACCCGGGTAACCGGTCCCCCTTCACTAGGCGGCCCATCCCCAGTTGTCTCTCTATCTCTATTCAATTGGGCCGAGGCCTGGCAAGCCAACCCCGTCATGAGTATGTGCACAAAACACGGGTAATAGGTCCCCCTATGCTAGGCATCCCATCCCCAGATTTCATTCAACCCCTAGCCACACGGGTCGAGGCCTTGCAAGCCATCCCCAAAGTGTCGAATTGGGTAATGAACACTATAAAGCAAGGCTACTCGCTCCAATTCGCTCACAGACCCCTGCGCTTTCAGGCGGTCGTCGAGACTTCGGTGAGAAGGGATGTGGCTCACGTGCTTCGTACCGAACTGCTAAACATACTAGCAAAAGGGCCATAGAGAAAGTTTCCCCTGCGCTAAGCAGATCGGGGTTTTCCCTACTCTCAGGGAACCGAGGTTACATAAGTAACCGAGTACGTTTTTTAATGCCAAAAGAGAGTTTGCGCTGGTGGAGTAAATTTGGCCACAAAGGTTTAATATGACGAATTATCGATTAAACAACTTTCTTTCTTTACCATAATCTCTCAGCTTCTCTCTCTGTTCGGCTACACTTGTCACTCACTTTTCACTTGTATCCCCTGAACAACCACTCACACTACAGAATACAGATCACACAGGTGAGGGTGGGACTTAACTCTCATTAACCTAATAAAAAAAAAAAATCTAACTTGTATACCACATATTTCACATGTGCTTATAAATCATACTTTATGTATGATAGGGTTCTTAAAGGCATACATACACACAATTTTACATCAATATATAGAGCTGTATACTCCATTCACATTTTAGCTCTGGACTAGAACCAAACAAAACCAAAAATAAATTAATTGAAATAAACACAATACCTGTTGAATTGTATTGTACGTTGTTACAGCTGCATAAAAAAAAATCTGTTATTGATTGCAGATTATTTTAATACTGGGGTGGCGAGTGAGGCCACTAAGCAAGTTATAAAATAAGGGTTGTACGAAAAGTTAGGGGAGGCTGGTATTTTAGCAGATGGTTCACAGGATAATGATGAGGAGAAACCTCAGGATGCAGACACTAAGGTGGTGTAACCATACAATCCCATGTTGGAGATTAGACTCAGAGAATTAGATTTACAAAAAAAAAAAAGTATGTGAGGCTCAAATTATTAGGCTGCGCATTATAAAAGCGGAGAAGGATCGTGAGATTCAATTGCGTAATTAAGATCTAGGGGCTCAAGCTTTATTGAGAAAGCCAGTGCCCATGCCTCATTCTCCACCTCTCTGTACTATGGTGTCCCCAGTTTCGCCAGTTAGCCCCACTCCGCCTTCTAATGATTCTGCGTTTGACATCAGTAAGAATGTTGAACTCGTGCCTCCTTTCAGAGAAGCTGAAGTGGACGGTTATTTTGTAGCCTTTGAGCGCATAGCTAGTAAGCTCAACATTTTGAAAAATGGTGCCTTTCTCGTAAAACTGACACCTTTGATCAACTTCGCAAATTAGTTTTGCTAGAAGATTTTAGAAAGTGCATCCCTGAAAAAGTTGTGCAGCACTTAAATGAGCAGAAAGTAACAATGCTTGCGGAGGAGGCTGCTGTATTAGCTGATAAAGTTTTTTTTTTTTGCAAGAGTTGCAAAAGTTTTTCTTCATCAGCTGATAAGTTTGTGGGGGAAGTGTCCCCTTCCCAAGTTTTTTCGCACTGGAGGAAAAGTGGAGCTTTCCCCAAAACGAATGGTAGAAATTCTGTAGCCTACATCAAGGAGACAGGCGATCTTGTTTTTACCGCCTGGATATTTAATTTCTGAGTGTTAGGTCCTGTTCCTTCTTCTCCTTTTTCTTCTTTTGTGTTTTTTTGGTGGTTGGCAAACCAGCTTGAGGTGCATTTCCACCACCTCCTGGGATGGAGTGTGAAGCCTAGATGAACGAAAGGAACAATTCAATTAGAGAGAAAAAAAACAACAACAACTATCTTGTGTTCCTTGTTCCTATTTGCTGCCACCCATCTGTTGGAATCATTATCATCTCTGTGTATTTAAGTTCCTGCCTGTGTTTTGGTCAATGTCCGGTGATGTCTATGTTAAGTGTGTGTTGCTTCAAGTTCGCCTATCTGCTGTTTTATTGTTATCAAAACTTTGTGTTGGAATATCTTTGTCTTCTTCGTCTGTTTGCCAGCAATCACCTGTGTGACCCTAACATTTCTTTCCCATAAGCGTAATGCCAGCCAATGTTTTATGCACTGGCTGTTAAATGTAAAGAAATACAACCTGGACATCAAGCATCAGAAAGGCACTACATTTTTTGTAACGGATGCATTGTCCAGAGCGGTGCGTGCTGAAACATAAGAGAGAATGGAAGCCTACAATTTTATTTGCCCTAAAAAGATTTTTCTTTTTCAATTGGGGATTCATTTTTTTTTTACTAGTGTTATGTTCAAGGAGATGGTAATGTTTTTTTTTTTTTGTTATTCATGTGAGGAATGTTGCTCGGAATCTGTGTGCCTCTTTTTTTCTTTCCTTTGATTGCTTCCTGGATAGACTAACAGGACCACCTGTTTCCAATCATCTACGCAGGCGCTGTCCGCACTCTGATTGGTACGCACCAAAGCACACCAAGAGGCCCAAAGCACCTCAATAAAATGCAGCAGAAAGCGCTGGGGGAGGTGAGAGACAACACGACGTGCCACTTTGAACTCAAACCTAAACGTTTGGTTTTGTGACTCAGGGTTGGAAAGCTGGAGATCCTCAAAGTCTCTCCACATGTTTATTTTGTTCGTCGTTCCCTATTTACCTCTATATTAGGTGAGGACGTAACATCAGCAAGTACACTTTAAATTTATCAAAAGTAAATAGATTTATATTACAAAAAATAATAATAATTCAGCATTGATAATAATAAGAAATAGTTTCCCCTCATCAAAGCTATTTCACAACTGCTATTTTGTTTCAGAGTGGGTTTATTTTTAAAAGTTAATTTCTGGATAGGCATTTACTTAAAACATTTTCTTTTTTTAATAAAGTTAATCGATTTTGAGAATACAATTTTTTTAAACCCACATTAACATTTTGTAGACCTTATAAAAAAAATAGACAAGTACATGGGGCGTCAAGTGTATCAATCGTGGACCAAATGAGTTACTTGACACAAAATTAAGTCACACTTAAATGCATTTAGTGCACAAAATATTTTATCATTTAGTTGTAATGTAATAATTTAGTGCCTTATGTATTTATGTGTAAGAAATGCATAATTGTAACTGCACTTTGTCATAACAATGCATTTTGTTTCACATACTTCATTAATTCCACAAACTTTGCCACACTGAAAAAAATTTGGAGTGATATTTACTTAAAAAAAGCTAGGCAACTTTTTCCACTCAGAAAATGCTAGTAAATTTACAAAGCTTTGCCAAGTAAAAACCTAAACATATTTATCAGTAGCTTTAATTAGAAATATTTAAGTACAATTTACTTGGAATATGGAATTAAGTAAACTTTACTTAAAGGGATACTCCACTTTTTTCGGAAATATGCTCATTTTACATCTCCCCCAGAGTTAAACAGTTGAGTTTTACCGTTTTAGAATCCATTCAGCCGAACTCCGGGTCTGACGGTACCACTTTTAGCATAGCTTAGCACAGATCATTGATTCTGATGAGTCCAGTAGCATTTCTTTCAAAATGACCAAAGAGTTTAAATATTTTTCCTATTTAAAACTTGACTCTTCTGTAGTTAAACCGTGTACTAAGATCGACGGAAAATGAAAAGTTGCGATTTTCTAAACCTATATGGCTAGGAACTACTCTCATTCCGGTGTAATAATCAAGGAACTGTGCGGCTGTACCATGGGTGCAGCAGGCGTAATGATATGACGCAGCGCCTGAAAATAGGTCTAATAGGTTAGACAAACTTAGTCCCGGTCACGTTGGAAGAAGTTACCGAGCTGGGGACTATTTTCAGGCGCAGCGTCATATCATTACGCCTGCTGCACTCATGGTACGGCCGCACAGTTCCTTGATTATTACGCCGGAATGAGAGTAGTTCCTAGCCATATAGGCTTAGAAAATCGCAACTTTTCATTTTCCGTCGATCTTAGTACACGGTTTAACTACAGAAGAGTCAAGTTTTAAATAGGAAAAATATTTCAACTCTTTGGTCATTTTGAAAGAAATGCTACTGGACTCATCAGAATCAATGATCTGTGCTAAGCTATGCTAAAAGTGGTACCGTCAGACCCGGAGTTCGGCTGAATGGATTCTAAAACGGTAAAACTCAACTGTTTAACTCTGGGGGAGTTGTAAAATGAGCTTATTTCCGAAAAAAGTGGAGTATCCCTTTAACCTAGTTAAGTGAACGTAACAAAGAAAATAAGTAACTTTAACTTGGCTAGTAAAAGGTTGATTAATATCGATTTAGTTGAAATTTCCTTTGCATCACATTTCACTCAAACAATAATATTGAATTATTCCAGTCATCTATAGTATGTGCTTTACTTAGATTATCTAAGTTATTTATACTATAGTATGTCAGATGTTAAACATCATGTGAATGCAAAGACCTCAATACTTGGTAGACAATACACAATGACGGTAACATTTGATGGATCGTTTTTGTGTTTGAATGTGTCATTTTGAGCAGAAAATGTACTCAAAATGTCACAAAATGGCAAGTTACTAATCCTAACAACAAAAGCAATGATAAAACAGTGTAAATACAGCTGGAAACCAGTGAAAAATTAACCTCATTAATTATTCAAGGTCCAGTGCATGATGGGAACCCCAGTATCAGAAAAGTTGAGTAATTTTTACTTAATTTTATTGAGTTGATATTTACGCTTTAATTTCTACTCGCTTGAATTAAGTACTGATATGGAATTTACTTCGTTTTTTAAATTCTTGCCTGAACTAACTTTTTCATGTAAATTACATTGTTTTTTTTCAGTAGTATTTACTTCACCAAAAAATAATTTTTTACAGTGCAGCTTGCACCCCATTGAAGTAAAGACTACATTTTTTTTTAAGGAAAGGAACATACTTTTTTTTTTAACGTATTTTTGAATGCAGTCACATGGTTCAGAGTTGAATATTTTTGATCATGAACCTGCTAAAGAAGAAAGAGATCTACATGATGCTAAACCTGAAAAGACTTCACAGGTAAAATAAATGCAGTGTCTCATGTTAAATACATAAAATTTGTTTTAAATTGTTTTTGACTATATGTTTTGATGGAATATACAGTGTTTACTTCCTCAGTATCTGCCGCAAGCAAGAACAGAAACGGAACATCTTGCACAAACCCGTAGGCATCTGAGTGGTCACATAGCGAGAGGAATGTACATGGCCCTCTGAAATACTTGATTCTGATTGATAAATCTCAACATTCAGCAGTCTAATATTTGCGTATATTGATCATCGTCCGTAGCAATGCAGTATCAGACCACAAATCTGGGTAACTGAAACCAGTGCTATATACATTCATGTCTCTCCTATCACACCATTGCTTACAAAAACATGACTGAATATTTTCCTTTACATGTTTGTCTTAAACTTCTTGGCGAAAAGCCTCTCACTTGATCAACTTTTCAGGGCTTTTATTGCTATAACAACCAACTGACTGAACGTTATCCCATTTTTTTACACAGATGCTTGCATCAGAAGTACAAAGTACAGGCAGTCGGTTGTTATCACAAAATAAACCTTAACCAGTCTACCATTTATTTATTTATTTTTTATTTTTTTATGATCTAGAAATCCTTGAAAAACGTTTTAGTAGTCAGGACGTAGTAGTTTAGAACAGTCACAGAACAGTGACTTCGGGGTCTAGAAGTAGCTTTTTCAGTATAGCAGTTCCCATGTTCTGCTTCACTCATGTACTGTTGGTGGGGGAGGAGTTATGTAATGATTAAGAAAATAATTAAATGTACTCAAGGGATATGCATGAATGGTCCTCAAATGTAGTGTGTGGGAAATGCAGTAATGCAATGTTGACAATATACATCAGGAACAGATTTAGGACAATAAGGAATTCAGTTAGAATCCTAAAGGAGGAGACACTCCCCAATCTCATGAAAATGCATTAATATTACAGAATGTGCGTGGTGATTTTGCAAATTGAGGTTATGCAACTTTAACTTAATGATTTCTGATAAACTAACATCAAGAGTGTTAAGGGACTGACTTTTAGATGATGACTGTGGTGTATCAAGAATATTTTATATATGAAGCTCAGCTTTGACATAGAACTGTGGCCTAGTAAAAACTTACCATAGAATACAATTTATCATGGTTGGTCTCTAGCAGAGTCAAAACAGATATGGAATACCCATTCAAATATAGAAATACATTCCCACTGCTTTCACAACTCTGGATGTCCAAGTACTGGGTCTGTTACAAAAAACGAATTTGTTGCCCACCAGAAAACACAAGTATCTGACCAGTGATCTCATATTACAGAAATGTCTATGACCTCACTTCTGCAGACTGTGATGGAAAATTTTTGACAAAACAGATGGGTGAAATTACATTCAATAAAAGTTGATGTAGTGATCAAAAGTACTTTAATATCATGGCAACATTTTACGTATAAAAAGTTACTTAACAAAAGTATAAAATATAAGAACCAAGTTGGTACATTTTACATTTTTTTGTATTTACGTACACAATACTCAAAATGATAGAACATAAACGGAGAAAACCATTAATGCAGAAATGCAGAAACCCAATACATGTGCCATGCCAGTTACATTTTTCATGTAAATTTTTAACATAGTTATGTGATTACAATACTTTGAATATATCGCAAGGTACATCATCGTAAAAGTAGGCTACTTCTTTGTAAATAGACTAGACTAATTCAAATGGAGATTTCATTACATTTTTGTCATAAAACATTATTCCCATGCATGAACAATGGACTTGAGTGCAAAATAAAAATAAAAGGAATAAAAAAATAAAAAAGGATATTATAAAACAATACAATGTTAAAAATTTGATTTAAAAGTTTTAAACTTGGGACTTTTACATTTTTCAAAGACATTTTTTTTTTACTTATCAAATTTATATTTCTGTAGCTCTTCATTTTCTGAACATTGCATAGACCCTATAATATAAGCAACATTGTGTGGCTACCATTGGTCAATTGATTTTGAAACCACAGCTGGTCTTCATCATCTCTGGAGTTGAGTATTGTAGTTAAGTGCTGTTTGAAAAGCAAGAAAACCCCCCCCCCCCCCCAAAAAAAAAACACTGAATCCCTTCACAAGCATATGGTTATGATGCTTACATTTTTTGAATCACCAGCATTACAATCAGCATAATTAAACCAATGAGCCCCAACACCAGTGAAGCAATATTCAGGTTTTTTGCTTTCCTGGAGGAGTCTTGAGCTTTTCCAGCATCTCCAAGGGTATTAGCATTATCTGCCTACAATAACACAAATATTAATAAAAAGAAATGCAGATTACAAATGTGTGAATTTCAGTTATTGATAGCTGTTTTTTAAACAAATTGTAAGTGACTTACTCTGCATGAGTAGATGATTGCTGCAACTCCAAGTGGCAAACAGCAACAAAAAGTGTTGAAGATGGACCAGGCAAGATAAGTGGGCTCATTCCTGCGGGATTTATCCATTTTTCCAAGCTCCATTGATTTTGTTTCCATATATGCCAAGCTTTAGGTACAGAGTCAGTGCAGGGTGGGTCGAGGAACTTGTTTAAATAGGGTGGGATACTGTCAGAGAAAGAGAAGAAAAAAGCCAGGAGAAGGGAGGGGTACATAAAAGGGGGTACATTTTTCTCATGGAGGTTACAGACCATCAGTTTACTCACTAAGCTGTTGCATACCCTTACGAAAAAGAAGTATACTTCGTTAATTTTATGAAGTATACTTAAGTAATGTTCAAGTATATTTTTAAGTATACTTTATGTAGTAAGTATACTAATATCAATGTGTACTTGTAGTAAACTTGTCAGTGTACTATTTCAGTACTGCTTGGGACTAAATTGGCCCACTTTTAAAGTATACGTTTAAGTGTACTTTAAGTGTAACAGTAGTAAACTTTAAATACACAACTAGGTTTCTCATTTGTAATGCATCTGTACTACAAGTGAACTTATAAGTATACTAGTAGTTTACTATCTTAATTCAAGTAGTATTTTTTTAGTTTATGAAAGTACACACTGAAGTGTACTCTCAGTAAACTACTAGCTTAGTAGTTTATACTGCAAGTATACTTGTAAGTTTTCTTTAAGTGAACATAACATTATACTTATAGTTTATTATTTATATTTGATTTTTGCACTTGCAGTATACTACTATGTTCAAATGTGGACATTATTTATATGTGGACAACACCAGAAACTGTGAAGCTTCTTTGAACACAGGGTGGGCACCCACAAGTACGGGGGGGCTGAAATCGCCAACAGAGACCCTCTGTTTCTTTAACGGGGGAATATGAAGGGCAGAAGAGAAGTCCGGCGGTACTGCATGGACTCAAAGCCCCCGTGTCCGTGCATCAGGCTGGCCACTTGCGTTTGTTTCTGATTAACAGTTTTATTGATTCTCAGAAACTTTCCAGAATACAACACAATATCTGTACAGAATCAACATTTTTACTTTTTTACTCCGATAACACCCACCCACCCACGGCATGGTCACACTTGACTATATACTTAAGTACAATGAAGATAACTTCCAGCATATAATGAGGAAAAAGAAAATAATTATATACATACCATCACAATTACACTTTTGGCTGTGAACATGTTTCTTACACATAATTATTACTGCCCCTTTTCCAAATAAGTTAAATATCTGGACCATTTCTTATAGTATAGATTTAGTTTATCAGTCTGTTTATAAGACATATTTTCGAATGCGGACACTCTACTTAGTTCTGTTACCCATTCCTGAAAAGAAGGGGCCTCCTCCGACTTCCAACTCCTAAGAATTATTTGTCTGCCAATCATTAAACTGGTTTGTACCCAGTACATTATGTGTTTGTCTCTTATTTCATTATCTGTCCACCCACCTAATATAAACAATTGAGGACATAGTGAAATATGAGTATCCAAAAGTGTGCAAATGTGTTCATGAACCATTTTCCAGAAATCCTGCATTTTTGTACAAAGACCACAGAGCATAAAGTTAAATCTCCATCCTCAGTGTTACACCTCCAGCAATATGGTGTATCTTTTAACCCAAGTCTATACAGTCTGGAAGGAGTCCAGTAGAAACGGTGCACGATCTTAAACTGTATAAGACGTATCTTTGCATCCCTACATGCCGTTTTGACATTCTTTAACACTCTATTCCATTCCTCATTGGCGAGTATTAGGTTCAGATCTCTTTCCCATATTTTCTTGAGAGCTAAAAAAGCTCCATCCCCCAGACTTTGAATCAACCAGGAATAGTACACTGATGCTTCATGACCCTTCCCATATGCCGAAATTACCATGCAGTGTACGTCTGCTGACTCAGGAAGCTGTGTACTAGAACCAAAAGTAGTACAAAGTAAATGTCGTAACTGTAAATACCGGAAAAACTGAGGTCTAGATACACCATACTGCTGGTGAATGATTTCAAATTACTTCAGACTACCATTTTCATAAAGGTCACTTAATCTAACGACACCCTTCTTAATCCATTCTTTCCATAGAAAGGTTTTTTGGTAACACTTTATAATAACTGCACACTATTAATCATTAGTTAAGCATTACTAAACAGTTAATTCATCATTTATAAAGCATTACTAGAAATAATAAGCAGTTTATAAATACAGCTATAAATGCTTTATTCTTGATTTATAAGTATATATATAATGTGTTTAATAATTGTATTTTCATACTTTATTAATGATCAATTTATCATTTCTAAATGAAGCATTGCATTATTTACAAACCAGTTACATTATTTACAAACTAGGTGTTGTCATTGATTAATAAGATCACTTAGAAAGTGTGAGTAAATGTAGTAGATTCAGGGAGTTATAAAGCATTTAGTAGTGGTCAGTTCACTATGTGTGTGAGCTCATCTAAAGTGAGGACTAGTTATGCTTTGTAAAGCATTTATAATGGAGATTTAAAGACTCAGTTTTCTTCTAAACAGAAAAAAGGAAACAAACACAACACTGTGATCCAGAACATAGAAATATTAACAGCCTTTATATCTCCTTTATAAACGCTTTACAAAGCATAACTAGTCCTCACTTTAGATTAGCTCACAAACATAGTTAACTGGCCACTACTAAATGCTTTATAACTACCTGAATTAACCCTGAATTACAGTAGAAATACATGTTAATAAAGCATTTATTAACACACTAAGTAACTATTACTATATGTCTGAATAATAATATGTATTTAAACAGTTTATTAATCATTTACTCACACTTTCTAAGTGATCTTATGAACCACTGACAACTCCTAAATAACGCTACACTGACAATTTGTAAATAATGCTATACTTCATTTAAAAATGATAAATTGATCATTAATAAAGTATGAAAATACAATTATTAAACACATTACAGATATGCTTATAAATCAAGAATAAAGCATTTATAACTGTATTTATAAACGGCTTATTAATGTCTATTAATGCTTTATAAATGATGAATTAACTGTTTAATAATGCTTAACTAATGATTAATAGCGTGCAGTTATTATAAAGTGTTACCATAATACGCAATTTAGGGTTCAACCAGATGCTTGAACAAGCATTTAGGTAAGGGTCAAAGCCTCGCAGACGGGACATTTTTAACCATATGCAAGTGTGAAATAATAGGATGTTTTTTCAGCTCTCCTTCCAGTTTAATGGACAGACTCTGTAACAGTGAGATCGAAGGCAAGATAAATTGTCCGATCATATACCAAGGCGGGGCTCGCTCAGGAGGAAGTGACCAATGAGCCAGGTGTCTAAGACTAAAAACATAATAATAAAACAAAATATTAGGCAGTCCTAGACCACCTTTCTCAACAGGTCTCTGTAACTTATTATAATGCCTTCGAGGTCGCTTACCATTCCAAATAAAAGCCTTACATATTCTGTCAAACAGTTTAAAGTAGGAAAGCGGTATTTGTATTGGGAGAGACTGTAATAGATAATTTAGTTTTGGCGTACAACTCATTTTAACTTGGCCACTTGCGTTTGTGATCAGAAGGGGAGGAACTAGAGGGTTTCTTGGCTGCGGGCGCGGCGAAGGATGTTTTCCCCCACGGTTTAGCAGGCGGGGGATTACCGTGCTACGCTGGCGATTTGCCTCGAAGTTTGGCTCTGACTGGACCCTGGAAATTACAACTCACTGCGGGCGGGTTAGATGGCCGTGGAGGGGGAACCTGGCCACTTCTTGCTATCGGGGCTACCTGAAGCTCCCCGGGAATTCGACAATCTCGCCGCCATTTTCCCCATCAGAATTTGACTGTTCGAAATCCACACTCTGAGTAGCGGCCACCTTATGCCTGCGGCGCCGGAGCTTCTTGCAAAGCGCCAGGCAGTGGCTATTTCGGGGAGTTCCAGTGCCTCCTCCGCATGTTTGAGGTCCATGCAGACCATGCAGAAAGGGTGAGAATCCCTGGTGGCGATGAGCGTGCCACACATGGCCGGGCAGGCACGCGATAGGCCGTCACCAGAGGAAGCCGCAGATTTTGAGAGCGCCATCGAAATGGGCAGTAAAATCCCAACGCTTTGCAGCCGTGACAGAGGGAACAAGCAAGAAAAAAAGGCGGACAGCCTAATGTGAAGTGCAGCGTGGGCGGCTTGCAGGATGACACAGCTGAAATGGAGAGCGAGACAATCACGTTCGGTGGAGGCCGATCTGAGTGATATGTCCTCCTGAAGACAAATGTGAACATCCAAACAAATCCACAAGCTGTGAGAAAGAAGTCCAGAGGCCTTGAGAAGCGAATGTCAACTGGAGAACAGCAGCGCATGCAGGCCTTATATGCTCTCAGGTAAGGGGGTTGGCCGCACGCTTCTGTATGTCTAGCCAGACTTGGTGCAATTGGATGCTTCTGCAGAGGTCAGATATAGATGCCCTTCCCATAGGTGGATCTCGAACACAAGATTATGAAAGAGAACACATCTTTCAATTCAACCATTAATCGTTGGCCTATAGGTCTATAATTACTCAACAATTGACATTTCTATTACAAATATATACAGTATATTGTTATGTCCGACTGAGAATCGAACCTGGGTCGCCTGCATAGCAGGCGGGAGCTCTACCTCGGTGCCACAAGGTGGTGTGTTTTGCCTCAGAGTGCAGAGACAGAGACAATAACTCAGTTCAAGGGTTTAACTTGAAAAGTGGGGCAAAAGTATCCAACAAGGAACAGGCAAAATCAAAAGTAACAATCCAGGCAAAGGTCAAAGTCCACTATAACAGTCAGAATGAGTGAATAATCCAGAAGCAGGAGGCAAACTCGTAATCCAAGAAACAGGCTGGTACAGGTCGGTAACAAGCAACACAGGGAAAAAAACTCTGAGAATAACTCACGGACAGGTTTAATCAACAGGACTGCACCAGTGTCAACTCAAGACTGAGCAAAGAACTCAAGACAACAAGGGTTTTAAATCTAGCAACTTAACAAGGTTAAGGTGAAACTAACAAATCAATAATGATAACATGTGACAGGCATAAAACAAAAAACACTGAGGACCTCACATGGCCAAAAAAGGAACAACAGTCACATAATTCATGACAGTATATAGTGAGAGACTGTCCGTGAATTGATTTTTTTGAGGGTAGGTCACCAAATCTTTCCCCAACTCTCCTCATTACATGGCTTGGGACTCACACACACGCACATTCACACCGACGGACAATTTAGCATCTTCAGTTTACCTATACTGCATGTTTATGGATTGTGGGGGAAACCAGAGCACCGAACACACCCACACAGATCATATAAATTATATATAATTTTGATCTTTGCTTTGAAAATGGTGTTAAAATTTAAACAATGTTTCAAATTCTAGTTCTTGTAATGAACTTTCTTATTCACTCTATACTTTCATAGTTCAGGGAGTTGTATTGGCTTTATCCTCAATATCTTCGTTATCTTGAAGATTAAGATCGCTCATCATGTGAAAAATAGTATTGTTTGAAGATGAATTATGGGGGGTGGGTGGGGGCAAGCTTTCCACAGTTCCCCATTGTGTGATGTACTGGCAGTGTTGTATTACATGCTTTAGTCATGATGAAATGACAAGAGTAGATCTGTTTTGCAATGACAGAACTGTAGAAAATGTCTAAGTTTTAACACTGCTTGTTGTTGGCCTCAAAACAGGCTGTAGAATTTAGTAAAATGGCAAATATTTTACATCTTGCACCAAAGAAGAGGGCTTAATTTTTCACTAAACTACAACTATAATAAACACTTATAAATGAAAATAAGAACATAGACCAGGCTTTTGATATGTTTTTAATTAATGCAGCATGTTTAGATTTCAGTCAATCTGGCAAACCCTCGGACTATCAGGATAGATCTGTGCTGGCCACATAGGAAACTGGCAAATGGGACCTACATAGCATAGTGGAGGGGCCTCAGTGTGTTGTTTTTGTTTCATAACTATAATAGATTGAGAGCAAAATGTTTCAAACACGAGGGAAAAGAAAATACAAGAGGAATGTATATACACTGAAAAAATGGTGTAGGATTTACTTTGAATTTTCACTCAGAAATCGCTAGTAAATTTCACAATTTACAAAGAAACAGCAAATAAAACATTGGATTAAACATGACATTTTGAGGTAGAAAGACTGAAACAGTATTTTCTTGTAAAACATACTCCAATAATCTTACCACCTAAAAGGGCTGCTTCCTGTAAATTGCAGAGTATAACTAACCCTTCCTTGTACAGTATGTTTGACATATTCTTTTAATTTTCAAACTGGCTGACTTTCTATCGCTTATAGAGAAACCAAATTTTGACCCTCATGCATAAATAGTTTTTTTAAAACCTTTTATGTAAAAAATAAAATAAAAAAAATATTCCACTGAACTGTTAATCTCATTATTATTTACATTTTTAACAGTTCAGTGGCTGCAACAGATTACTTGCTTCTATCTGCAGGATGGAAGGAGTTGAGACGTGGATCTATTTGAAGATAATCCAACAAATTATCAAACAAACCAACAGGAAACGCAAAATGCAACAACAATAGGCATACTAAGACAATAACTGACAAACAAGAATTGAAAAAGCAGCAGATAACGAGGACTAAACAAGGGATAGGTGAACATAAATCAAAACCTATCGCAACCAAGGAAAACAGGAAATAAACCTAGGATATATGAAGACAGATTCAACAGGATAAAAAAAAATCTAAATAAAATCTAAATAAAAGTCTCTGGGTGACACAGAGGAAACATGACATTACACCTCACCCGGTAGGGGCCTCTTGGTGGACATGAAGGGAACCAATTGGGTCCGACTCACAGCGGCAAATGGCCTAGACATTCCCATTATAGGATGTCTGGAACAGCAGACATTGAGTGTATGGGGAAGACGTTGCATGGAAAGTGTGTGTTTGTGATCAGAGAGAACAACCCCAATGGAACAGAGTTGAAAAGATTACCTGGCATTGTTGGGATGAATGTGTTGAGTGACCTCAAAGATCTATTCATGGCCACTGGAGGTATGAGAAAGATGGACCGGTATAGCCATGGTGTCGGGGAGGCAAAAGTCCAGCGAATGTTGGCTAACATTCAGATGCAGACTGAGGCTTTGAGCTGTGGAGACCAGATTGGTTTTGTGAAAGTTGCTGGGAAGAAAGCAATCACTATCCCTCCAGTCAGTGAGCGTGTTTTGGAAGGTCGCTGTAGAATACCACCGAAAGTAAGCTGCCAAGTGTTGGTTGAGGCCTCATCAGAAGTTAGCTTACCCAAGAGTGTTTTGATTGCTAATGTGCTCGCCAAGGCGGCTGATGGTAAAGTCCCAGTCAGAATATTGAATTCTAGTATGAGAGCTGTGAAACTCATGCCGCGATATATAATAGCAGCACTGTATAAGCCACAGGAGGTAGTCCCAAAAGTGCTTGTCGAGTATGAGGAGAAAGAGGGTGTTCTGCATGTCAAGGTTGTGCAGCAACATCAGGTAAAAGTGGAGAAAAGCACCACAGAGCACACACAACAAATCTTGAAGATCTCACAGAAACTCTGGGACATACTGGCAAAGCACAGTGACGTGTTTTCTAAGAACGAATGTGACTTCAATTATACGACAGCTGTCACACATAACATCTCTACAGTAGGGGTGTAAATATTAATCGATTTGTATCGATGCATCGATTATACAGCCGACGATTCGATGCATCGATGCGTCCGCAAGAGTATCGATTAATGTGTTTATTTTGCCGCCTGTCTGTTCGCCTGTCTATTTTCAGTTATCCACTCCGACATATGCATACAACCTACTCTTAAGCTGCGGGTGGCGCTAACCTCATTATTGTCTTCTACTTCACACCGCTTCACACGCATTACTTACGTTTCACAGTCTATGTATGTTCACACACATTGTTGAGTCTGACTTTCAAGAGCGATGGAACCGTCAGAGCGAGCTGGCAATGAAAGCGAAATGTTACACACTCCAGTCGGCGTCAAGTATAGTATTTTGGCTTCAGGAAAACAGATGGAGCAGTGGTAAGAGATGTTGCCATTTGTCTGATTGCAATTTATTGTAACGCCCGTTTCACACATACTCCGTTTGCAGTGTGTATTTTTTTCCGTACCCATGTTAAAAGGGTTACGCCGGTTTCACACTGCACGCGGTTGCGGTCCGTCGATCCGTTCCAGTTGCGGTGCGTATACAGCAGTGCAGAGATCGTTTCCGCACCGAGTCTATTTCTGCTGTGCTGCACGCGCTGAATTAAAGTGACAGCGCATGTTTCGTGGTCAAAATGAACACAGACTGACCTGAAAATGTAGTAATTTCACCATAAATGCGTTTAATTAAATAAAATGTAGTAATCTCACCATAAATTTATTTAATTTAATTCTACTATTTTTCACAGTCATCTTTTTTACTTTAAGACCGGAGTAAACTACAATTTACCTCAACAAGGCGACATTATGAACAACACTTGTCTCATTCGTGGAGGTGGAAAAACAATTTCTTTGTGACATGCAAGATTTATTGTATTAAAATTTAAATGCAAAAGAAAAGGCATGAGAGTCGGCTGTTTTTGTCAATTTTAAGTTTTAATTTAAAATGTTTGCGATTTTAATATAAGTAGGCTACATGGTTAAATATTTGACCACTTGCTTGAGCAACTTAATATAAGTAGAAGTAATGCATGGAATAATAGCCCTACATTATTTATATTGTGTTTAAACGTGCATACGTCCATTAAAGAGTGTATATGTGTACAAAGAGAATCGCAATGCTGACAAAACTTTTTTTTAATAAAAGTTGCTACATAACTTCTGGATTTGAAATAAAAATAGTAAGTATGTGTTTGTGGTACAGCCGTGGATCAGTTATGCATTCTCAATGCATTATGTATTCTCAGTAAAAGGCAAATTATTTATTATTTTTGTTGATTTATTTGAAACTTAATAGATATCATGTAAAAATATCTAGTATTGAATCGTATCGAATCGTATCGCGGGGAATTCTGAAGTATCGAAAATAATCGAATCGTTGGCTTAAGAAATCGGTATCGTATTTCTCAGAGGAAGTGCGCACATGCTTATGGCCAGTCTCCAAAAAGCAGCAGAGAGTACAAGCATCGGTACAGGTGTCGGTGACAAGGAAAGTTCCTGGACATAGCTGGAGTGAGATAGAAGAGCAACAAAAGGTTGACCTTAGTACAGGACCTATCTACCGCGCTGTACTGACCAACAATAATCTGAGTCCGGTCGAGCAGCGAGACATGAATGTGGAATCAAAAAAACTTGCTAGACAGTTCATACGACTCAAGCTTAAGAAAGGATTGCTGTTCCAAGCCATCCTTGATCCACGAGACGTAGAAGAAATTTGTCAATGGGTGGTTCTGGAATCCCTGCGTTTCAAGGTGTACGAGAGTCAGCATGATCATTGTGGCCATTCTGGAGAAAGAAGCACGCTGGAGCGCATGAGGAGAAGCTATTACTGGCCAACAATGGTTAAGCATGTTCAAAGTTGGATTCATGAGTGCAAGAGATGCACTGTCGCAAAGGAAGTTTTCCCTAAAATTCGAGCCCCAATGACATGCACTAACGTTTCTGCCCCACTGGAAGTCCTCACTATGGATTATTCTCTCTTTTTCAACTATGGCTGCCCTGCACGACTGCATTCCGACCAAGGTCGATGTTTCGAAGCCTATGTCATCAAAGAGCTGTGCAAAGTCTATGGAATTGGAAAGAGTCACACAACTCCGCATCACCCACAGGGTAATTACCAGTGTGAACGATTTAATAGAACTATGCACGACATGCTAAGGACATTACCTCCAGAAAAGAAAAGGAACTGGAAGCAGTATCTCCCTGAGTTGGTCATGGCTTATAATAGCCGTACCCACACTTCAACTGCCATTCTACTTGATGTTCGGGAGGGATGCTCGAATGCCGCTGGACATTCTGGGTTGGAGAGACTTGGAGGACAGTGGAGTTGACAATCTTGATGACTTGGTGAAAGACCATCACAACAGATTAAAGACTGCTGTTTAAGTGGCCAACCATGCAGCACAAGAAGCTTCAAGAAAAAGAAAAAGAGCCTATAATCGCAGATCGCATGGAGCACTCATGAGACCTGGTGACCTTGTTCTGTTGCGGAACCATTCACAAAGGGGAAGGAAGAAGATACAAGATCACTGAGAATCCCTACCTTACAGGTATCAGAATCACGCAGATACTCCGGTCTACACAATTCGTCCAGAGAAGGTGGGCCCATGTAAAGTTGTACACAAGGATCAACTCAAGCATTGCACTTTTCAGTCATCACCACTACCCTGCACATCTAGACGTAAATCTAGAGAACATACAGAACAGGAAAACACTGATTCAGAAGATCCTTATGTTCTTGAAGTCCCTGTTGTTACATTTGCACCTACATGCACACAAACACAGGGTGTCGAGGGGAAGATAGGGATGGATTAGACACTGTAGGGACCATGACAAAGAGGTGTCAGCTGATGGTTCAGTCAGTCAGTACTTGGGTCAGTAAATTCAGGTGAATCTGATGCAGAAAGTGAAAATGAAAGTATTCCTGAACCTAGACGTTCTCAACGTCAGAACAGAGGTACATTACCTGTTAGGTATAGGACTGACTATGTCTTAAAATAATTCTATGCAAAACCTGAATGTTTCGGAAGTTTATTTTAATGTGAATGTAAATAAAACTTCCTAGTTGAGTAACTTTGAACCTTTTCATTGTTGTACTGATGTTTTGCACTGTGTGCAATATTGTAATATGAACAATACAATTGTACCTTTATCATTCATGTTAGTTCATAGTACATTAACTAAGGTAATGACAGATAAAATAAGAATAAAAACTCAATTTCAAATGTATTAGTAAATGTTGAAATTAACTAACAATAATACTTTTACAACTTTTATTAATTCTTTTTTTAATTCTTATTTTATCTGTGCAATATTATATATATAGTATATGCTATATATGCAACCTTAGTTAATGTACTATGAACTAATATGAATGATAAAGGTACAATTGTATTGCTCATATTAATACATGCAGTAAAAACGTATATTGTATATTGTATATTGCATTATGCATATAGTTCATAAAAGCTAGCTAATGCTAAAAACGGAATCTTATTGTTAAGTGTTACCATTTCATATAATTCCAAAGAGTCATGCTTAAAGGTGCCTTGTGTAAAAAAAAATCAATTCATACTCCACATTCCATACCAGATGGGGGCAGTATACCTCCAGAAAGTGTGTCTACTCTAGAGTATGAATATGACATCTTCAAGCTACTCCCCTTCACCTTTACCAGTGAATATGTTCATATTCGTTTTGTTCATATTACATTTTTATCGTTAGTTTGAATTACATTAATTTGACAGACAGCATTCGCTGATGTTGACCAAGCTAGCACCAACGTAACCAGAGCTGCCAACTATCCAGGGCCGTGGGAAGAGTTTTTAAGTTGGGGGTGCTGTAGTGGGAGGTGCATTTTTTGCGCGTCAGGTGGACACCTCTTAATAATGTCTAATGTCTAAGTGTTAATAATTAACAAAGTAAACACACACTAATAAGAATGAAACATATTTATACCAATCTTGTAACCAGACTCCGTTGAACACAGCAGACACGTACAAATAGCCAAGATAGTTAAACATCTATTGCTTTCAGACAAGCAAAACACAAAACTCGATTGGTCTCAGTCACGTAATGCAGCCACTTCCATTTGTTAAACCAAGCTGGTGTGAATGCACGATTGAAAGTTTCTGTTCCAAAATGTCTAGCAGCTACTAGGAAAAACAAAGTTAGATGGCTGGAAAGGCTCCTCAAATGCATAGCGTGCTAAATCCACCACCAGTGCTAGCAGCATTGCATGGAGGAGCGGCAGGCTCGTGAGGGTTGTTACCGCAGGTCTTGGCGGTCTCTGAGGCAAAACTAGCAGGCCTACTAGGCTCTGGCGAAGAGCTGGTCGGTGTCGGGATGCTTTCCTGTATTCTCTGGACTTCCGTCGTGCTCTTTTTAGAAGCTGGTGTACCAAAAAAATCCAAAATTCTTTTCTGTGCCATTTTGATATCTAGATACCTTCATGTTTTTTTAATTATTATTTTTATACCTTCACTGTTGCAACGTCTTCGCCTTGACGTTCAACGTGAGGTCAGTTGACAATGATGCATTCTGGCTGACCCCCCAGGGCGAGTTTTTCAAGGAAACCGTTATTTAGAATGTGTCACTTTATGGTTTCCATGGTGACGCGTCATTGCTTGTCACGTGACACCGCAACAACAACAGAGCTGAATGAATGATGATATGCTTTTATGTCATTTTTCCTTTGAATATTTTGTGAATATTCAAAATATTCACAAATTTGTTAGATATGGCATTAAATATCTGATATTCCGATTGTCAAATATATGCAAGTGGAAGTGTTTTGTTGTTTAAACACCTTTATAACGATCGCGTTAGTTGAGCTGTATGCGCGATGGGCGACGGCATCTTAGTTTGTGCCGCAGACGCAGTTTAGAGAATCGGATCTGTTGGATTTACCACATGTGAATTCATCCACTTCTCCCGAAATACATAAAACTAAGTGGCTGGTGAACTGGGAGAAGATTAGAGTAAACTTTAAAGTTACTTTCACAATGTGTATCTGATATGAATAAAACAACGTGTCTAATTATAATGGAAAGGATTATTATTGCCTCTTCCTTTGACATCAGTGTGTATTTTACAAACTCTAAATGTATTGTGTTTTTTTTTAGTACTTATATGTCTGAAACCTAAAATAAACATTATGTGGTTGAAAACACTGAAAAGTTGTGATATATGACAGCTCTGAACGCGCCTGTCTCTGGCTCAGCGCCAGCCAACAAGCGAAAGCACATTTGAATTTAGCAGTTGATTACGTCATGCACTGGGACCAGCCTAGACTGATAACACCGGTGTGATCGTACGTACGTGCGAAAGGGTCAATAATTATTTAGTTGTACTCAAAACCTCCTTGTGCATAAACTTCTTAGGTTAATAACAAACAGGAAAAAATAAAAAAAAATTTTAATACGTTTATTTATTTGCATCTGTCAGAGAGTGCTGTAATGTCTGCATTTTCCAACGGGGGTGCTGCAGCACATGCAGCACCCCTACTTCCCACGGCCATGCAACTATCACGCATTCACCGTGAGACACACGCAATTGACACTTTTCACACGCTCTCACGCCACACATCAATTTTCTCGCGCACAGAAAAATCGCGAAGTCAATTTTATTACGCAATTCAAACAATAAATACCGTTTTGGCGCTTGTAAATGTTACGTGACAGATCCCTAGCGCACGTGAACCGATCATCTCTTAGCTAATAGTAAAAAACACGAACACTGTTGAAAGAGACAGTAGGCTACAACTTACCGAAATGTATTCCTCATACATAATATCGACCAATCAGTGTTTTTTATCAGCGTGAAGAGGTCAATAACATAGCTGGAGAACAATTATGTCAGATTTACCTCAGGAAAGCCATTTAATAAACATAATATAGGTTGTTATAATAAACAGTAGAAATGTTGCAAGTTCGGAGTCGAACCTCATTTCTTTCATGTCCATTAGTTGTCTCCAGCGATGGAAAGCAGTGCCAATGTTTACTCTGGTTCTGTTCCTTTTTTTATCAGATTTTATTTGCGATTCCGAGCGCGTTTTATCCCTGCAGCGGGTGGGTGTGGTGGTGGTAAGGGTCTCTTGCCAAGGGCTTCAGCCATTCTTCCGCTCTCTTCCCTGAACTGAAATGTAGTAGTGGGCTGTATTTTCCACACGATTGACATCAGGTTCAAGTACGTCCACAAGCCGTGCGAGTTATTCGTGTATTGCAGTTGGGCTGGTGGTGGTTATGTTGCCCGCATACCGCCTCCCATGGCCGAAACTGGTATTACGACACCTGTCGGGCCGTGGCTAGTAATTTAGCATGCTAATTCAGGTTAATATCTCTGCAGCACTATAACTTGTCATTTTTTTAATGACATCATCGCCCTTATTTCTTCTCATTCTTTTGATGCGTGTAGCTCATTTTTGGGATATTTTTACCTCAATTTTTACACATGGCACCTTTAAAGATGGCCATTAAAATTGAATAAATGTAGACCATATTACATGTACAGTCTCTCACTTTATTTGCTTCTATTTTAGAACACTTGATGATTATCTAAATCAATATAACTATGTATTGTAGTGATAAAAAAAGAAAGAACTTAAATCGAATGCGTTCTGATTTGTTTATATTTCTGCCGGCTACATGAACATATCAATGTTGAGGAAGCACGTCACTAGCTTTAAATATGCAACTTCGCCGGCTAATGAATGCATAAAAGTGACCAGCTGGATACAAACTAATGCAAATAGATGGTAACAATTGCGACATGTAACAATTGCGACATAAAACATTTGGGTCAGGTTTGCCTGTGTTTTTGTCACATTGTTTTAACCGCTTGAGGTAGGCTACTAATGTTAGAGTCCTCACAGCCTCAATGACAAACATACTGCTGTTCTTTCTCTGCTAATGCAGCATCTAGTCAACAAATGAATTACTTTATAATGATATGGCAATATGTACTTTAGTGTTCTGTATTCATACCGTTTCATTGTCAGTGTTTTAAATGCGCATCTGAAGTGTCAGCGCTCTCCGTATAATGTGCTCTCTCCGTGCAGCACGCAGCCTCACGTGTTAACAACTCAGCCAGGGTTCCTACTTTTTTTAATGTTTGAATCCTTTGTATGGTTGACTGACTCAAAGAAATTTAGTAGGTTTAATCACCTGCTTGGCACCCCAATTAATTAGGTCAATCTGTTACAGTTGAACATCTGCGTGTGCTGTCTGTGAACGATTCCACAGGTATAGCTACATTCGATTTCATTTCACAACCAAACAGATTATTATGCCCAGTACACGATACCACTACTACATAGGCCTAGTACCAGTTTTTTGATATATGCATTAATTTATACATTAAATCAGCTATCATTGTTCACAGAGTATGAAATGAACACCCGCCAACCAGCAATTTGTGGGTATTGCGCAGTGGCGGCAACCTGTTCGTCTTGAAAAGTAATGCCTTTGCTTAGACACAATTAACCAGTTTACACGCGCCTGCAGGAACAGACAGAAGATGATCCATCAATGTGCATTTTATCACTGTGTTCAGATGTTCAGTAGCAGTTGTGAGTACATGTGAAAAGTTTTCACTCTTCTCTGTGTCAGTGGTTCCCTTTACATGCCTTTAAACACAAAACTCTGCAGGTTCACTTTATTGTCTAATAATCCAAATGTAGCTGTATGTTACAGGTGAAATGCCTCTGAAATCGCTGTTTCTAGTCTTTAATGCTTACTTTTGACAGTATACTGTAGGTCAGCGGTTTCTAACCTTTTGTCCTTTTGCCCCCCCACACACACATACAAGAAAATATTGAATAAAAATTGAATAAAAATTAAACTAATAATAATTATAAATCAATATAATTAAAGTATTCTAATCCTTTTGTCCTTTTGTCTAAAACCATAAACCCCTGTAATTATTTGATAATGTCAAATTGACACTTGGGTACTATTCACACAGAGTAAATGGAAATGTAATGCTATTTGTATTAAGGGGAAACTGTCTGTGCAATTGTCAAAGCAATGTAGATGGGCACTGCAAAAATTATTTTAGTTGTAACAAACTGTGCTATCCAAGTCACTCCAGGAGGGGGCACAACAACCTTTTAAATACCCTAAAAGTTCACCCTCACTGAAAGAGTGAAACAAAGAGGGCTGTTGTATTATAAATAACATGCAGCATTCTTCCATCCATCCATCCATCCATCCATTAATCAGCCGTTTTTGTTTATGTTGTTAAGTTTGACATGTTGATGTCTTAGCTTCCTGCACGTTCACTTACATTTGGGAAAATTAATGAAAAGGGTCAGTTTAACCATGGGAAAAAAGACTTTTATAACAGAGGGATGGGATGAAGCAATGCCAGTAGTAAAAAAAATACTACTGTATTGTAGAAAGACATTGGTGAAAAGACAAAATCCTTGCATTTAAGTAATTCAAAAATTAAATTATGCAATAGATAACACATCACCATTTACTTTACAGCAATAATTTGTTATCCTTTGAAGTTAAATATGGTTACTCATTTTAATACACAATGTACAACCTTTAATTAAACTGTTACATTTTACTTTGAGAAGGTGAAAGTTCAAAATCAAAGTAGAAAACCTGAGCTGATTATACATGTATTATTCAACTCTGCAGTTCAACAGAATGTTCTTGAAGAATGGCACTGCAGGAATCTGATACATGCTGTTATAGATATATGTGCTTTTCTATATTGTTTTGAGTCAGTCTGACAGTGAATCTATTATTTATGTAGCAAATTCTTTTTGCAACAAAGTCTTTATGGTCTGTAAGAAACCATGGTGTGTAAATAACTAATGTTCAGATAACTGGGTTCAAAGTTGTGTAACAGGATGAAAGTTGTTTTGAGGCCAGTTTTGCCTTAAGGTACACACATTCTCAGTGATTGTTCAAGTTGAGCAGCGTTGGCACAGCATGTCTTTTCTACCAAATAAACTGAAGTTTAAAGATTACAGACTGCACCTAAAAGCAATGTCTTTCTACCCATCATATCCAGCTGTTTCATATGTACAGCAGCATTCTAGACATGCAGGAGGAACAGTTCAATCCTTCTGAAACCTTGCCCTTGTAAGTGAACACCTTTAATTTCCTTCTCCAGGTGACATTATCCTTTATTGAGGATGTGCTTTGTGTATTGGCCAAAGGGCTTATTACCTTGTCTCACTTAATGCTTCTATTGCATTGTGTTAGAAGTCTCACTTCTTAGCCTATACTATTGCAAACTGTAATCCATTGATTTGCAAAAAAAATTATTTTAAAAGATTGTTTTGGCATACTGCAAAATACATTTTACTTGGTTTCTAATGTTTTGAACTTAGTAGGATTAGAATTTTTAGTGATGTAAAGCAGAACCTATAAAGGCACAAATTACAATATATTAAGTGTACATGAGCGCCCGGTGATCGCCTGGATCTCACAACCTGGATCTCACAACCTGGATCAAATTTTCATAAATATTTATAAATAAACCACAGATTTGAGCTTTAAACAGAAATGTCTAACGTTTGTTGCTTGATAGACGCTACAACTACAACTTCCGCATTTGTCCAGGACTCCACGCAGTACGAGCGGAAACCGAGGGTAACGCGGATATGACGCAATTGACTGGCGACTCCCAGCTCACCCCTGCTCTAATGCCCCGTTTCCTTGGTTAAAATCGCAATTTTCTCACGATTTAAAAATAGTTGGAAACATTTGGGATATTGTAAGTAATCAACTTAACAAAATATATAACACTGGCCTTGAGATTATGGGATATTTGAATGCAAAATTCGTACATATTGTACCTTTAAGATTGTTCACCCAAAAATAAAAATGTATTTACTCAGCCTTGCGTCATTCCAAACCTATGACTTTCTTTCACAAAATAAAATATTCTCAAAAATGTTGGGATCCAAACAACATTGGACCTCTTTTACTTTTGGCCTGTGTATACCAACATTAATGTTCTGTAAATTCTGCCTAGTTTTCTAATGCATTCTGTCAGTTTAGACCAATAAGTAAAAAATGGCAGATGGATGAATGAAAATACAAATTTACACTCTGACACTAGGTAGTGCTTATAGAAAAGCAGAAATACCTCAATTACCGCAATACATAAAGTGCTGCAGAACTTTCCTTTTAACACCCAGCCACTTGTCATAGGCCATACACTGCAGCTAAATTGCCCTTTATTTATAGCTATTCTATTCTTTAGGATATTGATATAGGAACTATGGTTGTCAAGAGAATTTCATTCACCATGTTTTCCTCTTTAAACCAATATAAAATGTCATACCGGTATTATCTGTAAAATGTCATTCACCATTTTCCCCTCTTTAAACCAATATAAAATGTCATACCGGTACCATGGCGACCCTTACCATAAAGAAGTTTATTCAAGTGTGCTATTAGTATACGTCTTACAAACTAAAAATAAGAAAGCATACTTTCAGTCTTCTTGTTATGTACTTCTCAGAAATATACTATGGAAATATACTTAAAATTACACTGAAGTGTACTTGACTCATACTGACAGAAAGTCTAAGTATATTTGGCCTATACTTGTACACAATCTTTTGATCGAGATGTACTTAAAGTATAAATTAAGCGTAGCGTCAGTTCTGGCTAGGGTGACTACCCGTCCCGCTTTGCATTGTAACGCACAGCATTTTCACCCCTTGTCCTGCACGTAGCATATTGATAAAATGTCTGTCCGTCCGTCTTGATGGATCCATCCTTCCCTCCATCCAGTCAATCCTAGGTCTTCCCTGGGGTCAGCTGTCCCCTCTCGATGTGGAGGAGCAGCGGCTCTACTCTGAGCTCATTTCGGCCATGGTCACGGTTTTCATCTGTCTATTGGTTTTTAATTATCATATTAAGTAAACTTGCATGCGTTCTTTTGCCTTTTTTAAGAAAGCATTTTATTTATTCTTTTTGCGGCGTAGTTTTTCACCTATATTTAACAGCACTTCGTCAGAAGTACAAATACAACAGCCATTTTTTTAAAATCCTATCCAGTGGTTGAAAAGAAAGGAGTAAACACGGTCACTAGGTTGTGACGGCTGTCAATCAAAATGTGGACCGGTGATTCGTTCCATGTGTTCCCTTGTCAGAAAACAAATGGATCATTCGGTCAATTAAAATGTTTATTTAACAGAATTTATCAACTTGTTGCCTGCTGTGGTTGTTTTAATTCACATCCTTTCTAAAAATATGAGTTTTTGGTTTAATATATTCTATATGAGACTGTCAATTATTAAATTTTATGTTGTTTTATATTTTATTTGTCCATTGTTTATTTTGTTGGATTTTAGTTGGACTTGGTCAGAACTGTTTCAAAAATAGTTATCTGCATGATGCTTGCTGCCTTTGGGCTCAGTGATGTTGAATTTAAATGACATGTAAAATAAAGACATGCTATGTTACATTGTGATGTAATGGTGTTTTCTGGAAGGGACTAAAGAACAAAGAACTTTTATCAGCTGAAAGTCAGAATACAAATGTTTTTGGGTCAGTGGTTTGTCAAGATGAGAAATTTTAAAATCTTGCAAAAACATGTTTTAAAAGCATGCACCGGGTATGTTAAAAATGACATTTGCACCATTTTTTACGAAAGTTAAGACTGAATGTGTCAAATGGTGTAACTGCCAAAGAATGAGAAATATTAAATATTTTATCCACCTAGGTGGCATGTAAGTGTACATTATTTTAATTTCTCACTCAAAAATAGATTTTATTAGAGTTATCTCTAAATGTAATTTTTAGTGTTTTTGCAATATTTGGCAGGACATATGCTGAAAACACCTCTGTTTTCTAAATTATCTTTGACAAATTGTGTACAAATTTTTAAAAAACATGTTATTACACTAAACTAGATTATTACATTTTATTCCATATTAATTTTCCTGTTTATAATTATATTTTAATGAAAAATACTGGTTACGCCAATTGACAAAAACCAGTTACACCACCTGACCATGTTGCTTCTAGAGTCAAAGGCCATTGTTTGTTGAAGAAATTGTGACTGAAAATCAAGCATGACAGTCAACAAGTTCAGCAGAAGTAGTTTTATTTTTGTCAATGCTGAAAAAAAAAAAAAAACTGAAAAGAGCTGATGAGGTTCATTCTTGTGTTATGCAGCATGTTTGAGCTTCAGCAAAAACCGATGAGGTTCATTCTTGTGTTACGCTTTAAGCTTCAGCAAGAACCAATGAGGTTCATTCTCGTGTTACGCAGCTTGTTTGAGCTTCAGCGAGAACCACTGAGGTTCATCCTCGTGTTACGCAGCTTGTTTGAGCTTCAGCGAGAACCACTGAGGTTCATCCTTGTGTTACGCAGCTCGTTTGAGCTTCAGTGAGAACCACTGAGGTTCATTCTAGTGTTACGCAGCACATTTGAGCTTTAGCGAGAACCAATGAGGTTCATTCTAATGTTACGCAGCACGTTTGAGCAGCACGTTTGAGCTTCAGCAAGAACCATTGAGGTTCAATCTCGTGTTATGCAGCAGGTTTGAGCTTCAGCAAGAACCAGTGCGGTTCATTCTCATGTTACGCAGTACATTTGAGCTTCAGCGAGAACCAATGAGGTTCATTCTCACATGTTTGAGCTTCCACAAGAACCATTGAGGTTACATTGGTTACATTGTGTTTGCAGCCTCCCACTATGCAGGGCAGCTGCGGCGTTTCAGTGCTGTGTGTTTGTTTGTTTGTTTCGTTGTTGTTCGCTGTTTTTTTTAAATATGCGGTTTAGCTACAATCGGGATATACTTATGAACATTAGGGGAGAACAATGCCTGCCAGCTTGATCCCCGAATTCCTGTTTTTTGCGGATGATATCATTAAGTCAGCGGCAAGAGTCAAGCGACGCAGTCGAGCGAGAGGGAGGAGAGCGGGGGCTCTCCACAGGTGGAGGAAGCGGGGACACAGAGTTTCTTTCCCTGCTGTCTGCCTGTCTAACGTGCGCTCCCTCAGTAACAAAATCAACGAGCTTAATCTGCTGTTATGGACCAACAGGGATTTCAGTATGAATGCGGCTTTTGTCTTCACCGAGACCTGGCTGAATGTGGACATCCCGGATTCAGCTGTGGAATTACCTGGATTTAATTTAATCAGAGCTGACCGCGACAAAGGACTGAGTGGGAAGTCATCAGGCAGAGGTCTGTGTTGTTACATTAATTCAAATTGGTGCACTGACATTTCAGTGTCACACAAACATTGCTGCCCCTTTGTTGGAGTTCATTGCCATGGACTGCAGGCCATTCTATGCCCCTAGAGAGATTGCCTCTATTATATTTGCATGTGTGTATATCCCACCCGAAGTTCACACACAGGAGGCGCAGTACGCCCTAACGGAGCTGATCATAAACATCGAGAATAAGCATCCTGACTCTGCACTTCTCGTTATGGGTGACTTCAATGCCTGCCATTTGAAACATGATCTGCCCAAATACAAACAACTAGTCAGCTGTCCGACTCGTGGAGAAAATATACTGGATAATTTTTATTCTGTCCACAAAGCAGCATATCGTTCACTTCCCCGTGCCCCCCTCGGGAACTCTGATCATTGTTTAATTCAGATGGTCCCCACCTACAAACAAAAACTAAAACTAGCCAAAGCAGTTCAGTATACATCTAAAAGATGGACGACAGAGGCAATTGGGATGTTACAAGACTGTTTAAACACCACTGATTGGGAATCCATGCGTGCCTCTTGTGACTCCATGGACTCATATACAGACACTGTGTGTTCATATATTTCCTTTTGTGAGCAAACCTGTATTCCCACCAAAACTGTGGTGAAATATAATAACAACAAACCCTGGTTCACAAAATCCCTCAGGCTGCTCAGGAAGACCAAAGAGCAGGCCTACAGGGAAGGAAATGGAGATGAATACAGGCTTGCCAGACAAAAGTTAAATAAAGCCATTAGGAAAGCAAAAGCTGCCTACAAGGTGAGGATGGAGAAACAATTTGGCACTAATGACTCCTCTTCAGCCTGGAGGTTACTGAAGAATTTGACAGGATATAAAAATAAAATACAAGTCATTCCATCTGTTAAACTGGCCAATGAGTTCAATGTATTTTATACCAGATTTGAGAGATCTCCCTGCCCTCCCCCTTCCTCTTGCTCCTCAAGGTGGGATCTGGCTCATAATCATGAATTCCCACTCAGGGAGGAGGAGAACATTGCCCTTCAAATCAAGTCCCCTTTGATATTGAGGAGAAGGATGTGTACCGGCTATTTAGCCGGCAGAATGTAAGGAAAGCAGGTGGCCCCGATGGGATTTCGCCTGCCACCCTGAAGCACTGCGCTAGTCAGCTCGCTCCAGTTTTTACATACATTTTTAATCAGTCAATTGTCTTATGTAAGGTCCCGGGTTGTTTTAAGGCATCAACCATTATTCCAGTACAGAAGAAAAAAAATGCCGTGGGCCTGAATGACTACAGACCGGTGGCTCAAACATCAGTGGTCATGAAATGTCTTGAGTGGTTGGTTCTGTTCCATCTCAAACCCATCACAGCTCCCCATCTTGATCCACTGCAGTTTGCTTACAGGGCAAACCGCTCAGTGGATGACTTAGGCCTGCATTATGCTCTGGACCATCTCGACTCTCCTGGCTCCTATGTAAGGATGTTGTTTGTAGATTTCAGTGCCGCCTTTAATACCATTCTACCCGAGCGGCTGCGGAAGAAGCTGTCACTGATGGGGGTGGAACCCTCTATCTGCCGCTGGATTATGGATTTTCTCAGCAACAGAAAACAGCATGTGCGGCTTGGCCAGCACGTCTGATCCTCGGATCACCAACATTGGAGTACCTCAGGGGTGCGTGTTGTCACCAATTCTCTACTCACTGTATACCAATGATTGCACTTCCAACAACCGTTCCATCAAGCTGATTAAATTTGCAGACGATACCACCTTGGTCGGCCTTATTAAGGGCAATGACGAGTCTGCTTATAGGCAGGAAGTGTCTCATCTGGTTGCGTGGTGTGATAAGAACAATCTGGAGCTTAACCAACAAAAGACAGTGGAAATGGTGATAGATTTTCGCAGAGCCCCCGCCTCTCTTCCACCCCTAACTGTCAAGAGCTCTGTTGTTAAGGAGGTGGAGTCATTCAAATTCCTAGGCACTGTCATCACAAACAACCTGAAATGGGAGGAAAACAGTTCTTCCATTATTAAGAGGGCTCACAGTGGAATGTTTTTCCTAAGGCAGTTAACCAAACTGAACGTTTCCAGCTCTGTTCGGTCTAGGTTTTACAGAGCCACTGTGGAAAGCCTTCTTTCAACATCTATTACTGTATGGTTTGCCTCAGCATCGGCCCAGGCAAAGAACAGACTGCAGAGCATTGTGCGCACAGCAGAGAGGCTGACTGGACAGAGACAGCTGTCAATCAATGACCTGTATGAGGCCAGAGTCAGGAAGAGGGCAGCTAAAATTGCTGCTGATCAGTCTCATCCAGCAAGTGACATTTTTAGGCTGCTTCCCTCAGGAAGAAGATACAGGGTGATGAGGACAAGGACCTCACCCCATTTCAACAGCTTTTTTTCCAAGAGCCATTTCCCTCCTGAATAGCTGATCCAGTGCACATACTGGTCTGGCATGTATACGACATCGTGTTGAGTCGGTTTCATGTGTACGCATTTATTTCTTGAGATGACGCTGTGTGTACAAATTTTTTTTAGAACGAGGAAAAAAAATAGATCGGATAGGGAAAGCTCTGGCTTCGTGTGGATGTGGTCTGAGTGTGTCAGATAAGACAGGCATGCAAAATATGCAGTGCTGTAGGTCCCCAGGACCAGGATTGAAAAACACTTCTCTAGAGAACATCTGGACCTAGGCACTGATGATCTTTGGTGTTGAAGCAGAACAAAGCAGAGAAAGCCTTAGGGATAAATTGGTGGCAGAGTGATGATGGATAACCAGGACAAACTGGTACCCAGAGCTGCTCATTTTTAATGGGCCCACAGTGGCTATGTTTATATAAACAACTTTTGTTTTAATCGGACTGAATTCATTCCGATTGATGACTCTGAATGTAGTGTTTACATAAACGCTAAACAAGTGATCGGGTTGATGTGCGTGTTTGTGTCACAAGCTTCAAATCGGAATTGTTTTTTTGACATGTGCACACTGCAAAAATATACAGAGTTTCCCGCTGTTTGCGCATAACCATTCTTCTACATTGGTTCTTTATTTGTTTTAAACAGCAGGCTTATTTATCCATTTCTGGTCATAATTTGGAGAGGAGATAATGAGCATATGAACCGTTTTGCCGTGCTGGTTAAATTAATCACGCAGGAAAAATGCCCCTCCCCACCCCAAAACAAGATGAGGTAAGAACAAGTTTAAATTTATATTGAAACAATACAACGAAAATAAATTAATACAAAAGTTTTATATTCAATGTTGTTGATTTTTACACCTTTCTTCCTTTCAAGGTTTTATGGCTGTTTCTCGTTGTTAAGGTAAGTTGATATTTCTCTTTAGATTGAATTTGATGAGTCACTAATTAGAATAATAGTCAAATCTGTTTAAATATTGAACCATCTAATTGACTTCTTTTCTTTATTTTAATACCTCCTTGATAGATTGTTATTTTAGTTAATCAACCAATAGAACAATGACCCATATAACCTCAACACAGATTTTAAATAAAAATATAAAGGTTAAACAAAAAACTAAAAAACACATTTTTATTCACTCTGAACGTAAAATACCCTGAATTGTCCAAAAGTCAGATGTTTTCTCAAATGAACAGATCAGTTCATAAACTCAGTTCCAAAAGTCCATGAGGTGCTTAATTCAGTTGTCCAATTCTATCCCGGGTGGGACAAAATGAATTGATGTGCGATTCTACTCCTACCGTTCAAAGATGAGCAAGTTCAGTTTCTGTTTCCCTTTCAACAGGGAAATCAAAGGATTTGTTAAACAGGCGGCTCGCCAGTCCAACCCCACCGATTAAGCATACAGGAAGAGCTAAGACAATCCACAATCCAGGAATGCTTCACACTTCATTCGAATTACATGCAGAGTGGATCACATTCATCAGCTGAACATCACAGAAATGAAAGCTCTAGCTTAAGTTCTGCCAGGAAGACTTAATTGTTACGTCACTCTACTTTTATCTATCCAATCACATTCCAACACTTGTGGTATATAAGATCGGTACTTACTCATGTTTGAGTTCGCAGATGCTGACGCTTCAATTCACCACCATCCTCCCCACCTCCTCCAAATTGAATCCTTCCCTCATCCTCCTCACCACCACCACCAGGATGGTCCCTTCCATACCTCACGGGGGTCGGCTGCGCCCCTGCCTTGATCTTCAGGCAGGATATGCAGAGTCCGGACCCTCAGATTACGAGCTACGGACGGGGCCTACGCCAAAGAACTTTATTGCTTGCTGGGTTGCTAATAAATGGTTAATTGTCACAGTATTTAGTCTCCCGAGTCTTTCTGGTAGAACTCACATGGAAACAAAAGCAGAAGAAAAAAACCTGGCCTTTAAGATACAAGGCCAAAATAACAATTAGCATTTGATATCATATACAAATCAATTCAGTTTATACACAACTTCTAATAAAACACTGCAAACAATGTCCATTCATATAACTCTGTGCAATAAATTGTCTTTGTGCAATAAATACATTTTTGCATACTTGCTTGTAAACATCTTATTTAACACACAAATACACTTTAGGCCATTCATTTCATATAAATTGCCTAATTACGGCTTCCATTTTACATGTAGGGCTGTATTTGCCATTAATACTGCACCAAATAAACAAATTTGATGTAACACTTAATATGACCTTGAATGGACCTTATTGAACCATACTGAAATGAAAATTAATGAAAGCTATATTAACTCACCAAGGAACTTGTTTACATGTACATCGGAAGAACCAGGGAAGTTCCAGATGATACACGTTCCAAAATGTCACTCAAACATACACTGCTTCTCTCTGAACCCTTCGTTAGCGATATAACGTTACATACACACATGTCGTATTAGCTTTAAGCTAGCGCAAATATTGCGTCATTAACATACGGTCAACACACAATGTGAACAATCACATCACCTCAACTCGTTTTAACAGCTACTTATTTCTACATCGTCGTTCTTACATCAGTTCTCACTCAATTTGGAGCTTTAAATCTCCCGGAGCAGCAACAAGCATCCGCTTGCGTCAGAGGTTCACGGAGAAAAGAAAGATCTAGAATGCGTGGCTCTCTAATAATGCGTTCACACCAAACGCGAATAGAGCGTCAAATTCTAAGCATACTTGGTCTCAGTGTGTTATTGTTATTGATAGCTCCTCAGGATATAATGATATTCTGATAAATACAACAAAATTGGCGACGAGGAGTGGAAATATTGACTTTAACCAACCTTTTACGGAGAAGATTAATGTAAACGAGTGTAGTAAGTTACTTGCTGACATAGATGAAGAGTGCACGGTGTGGCAGAAGACACTAGCAACAACCGAAGAGTGGGACAATTAGGATGGCGACTATCGGGCATATTGATGCTTTTGACGAGGCCATCGAACAGTGGACAACATATATTGAACGGTTTGACCACTTCACAAAGGCAAATGATATCGACGAGGAAAAACTAGTGCCAGTGCTGTTAAGTGTAATGGGCACTAAAACGTACAGCCTTCTACGTAACTTGATTGCGCCTGATAAACCAGGAGAAAAAACATATCAGGAGATTGTAACGATTGTAAACGCAATCAACAGGAAGGGGAGACCGTTGCACAGTACGTAGCAGTATTAAAACAACTCTGAACATTGTGACTTCGGTACGCATTTGCAAGATGCCCTACGAGATAGATTTGTAAGTGGATTAAACAACGAGGCGATACAAAAGCGACTTCTCACAGAGGCTGCGCTTACTTTTCAAAAAGCAGTAGAGATAGCTGTTGCCGTGGAAACCGTCGCACGCGAAGCACAGCAGCTCAGCAGTTCGCTTAAAGTCAATGCAATGCATGTTTCCTCGCCCAAACAGCGACGTAATTGTAAGAGATGTGGAAAAACGAACCACACAGACAAGGACTGCTGGTACAAGGATCAAGCCTGCCATTCATGCGGAAAGAAAGGCCACATCGGACGAGTATGCAGAAATAAACGGAACTTGAGAGAGAAAGAAAGCACGAGAGTAAGTTTAAGTCAAGTAATCGACGTAGTAAAGTTGATAAGAGGCGGGTGCATCATTTGGACACAGGTGGAAGATAAAGTGGTGAGTCCAGTACAGACACTGAAAAGGAAATGTCACTGTATATGGTGAGAAGTGAGCAACTGGCACCAGGGCCGGCGCTAGCTATAGGCAGAGCAGGCGATTGCCTAGGGCCTCGGGCTTTGAGGAGGGGCCTCCATAACCGTAACATCCCCTATATAGTCCACCAGTCAAGACGGGCAGAAATACTAGCCTCATTGTTCATTGGATATTGTTGAATTGTCACTCATCTGCAGTTAAACCAATTAATGTTTCCGTTTCAAAGCGGGTGCCGGCTTCTGAAAGTCTGTGTAACGAACGCATCCATCAGGTGCTGCGAAGCAAAAGCCTAAATAGGCACGCAAAGAAGCACAAGCTCGTAATACAGGTGTGTGAGTTGTCATCTATTTTGGAGTGATTGCAATATATTCTAAATATAAACTCGTACTGTAGATCAGCGTCATTTCTGGAAAAATCATTCACCGCTTTATTACGAGTTTAAAAGAGCGCGAGCATCATTAACGTGCCCAGACGCGACGCTTTGAATTTGCGCGTACAATGAATAACATCGCGTCGGGAGCTGACTAGTAAAAAAGCTACAAAAGTAAAAGACAAGACATTTGTATTCAAAGTTAAAAAGCCTAAAAAAGCATTTTTAAATGTTTCAGATAAAGGATCTCATATCTATGGGTCTATCTTCTAAATTCTGCTGATGATTAGATTATACCCTGACATCATAAACTACTTACGCCAATAATATCAGTTTATATATATTTTTTCTGCTCAGTAGCGATCGTGTCTTTCTCTTCCACTTGATTTGTGTATAGCATATTTAAGGTAACAACGCAATACATAATAATATCATATTACTGATATTAATAATATGACAATATCTGCAGTCAGTATTGATTAAATGGGAGGGAAAAATCCTGCCCATACCGCAGCTATGAAAAAAATGATAAAAGCACTTATGGTTCATCTACTGAAGTGGTATTCTGTAACTGTGAATAAAACGGCAAAATAACAACAACAACTACATCTTCATTAAACAAAAAAGAGATTACCTTAGATAAAGTTTGATTAATATGTACAGTATCGGTAAAAAGTCTGGACCCATTAATATTTGTAATGTTTTCGAAAGAAGTTTCTTATTATGCTCTACAAGCCTGCATTTATTTGATAAAAAATACAGAAAAAAACTCAGGAATATTCAGCAAGGATGTGTTAAATATATAAAAAGTGATAGTGAAGACTTTTTTAAAACAACTTTTTGATAATCAAAAAATCCTGAAAAAAGTATCACAGGTTATAAAATAAATATTAAGCACCATTTCTAACATTTGATAATAAATCAGAATATTATAAAGTTTTCTGAAGGATCACGTGACACTAAATTCAGCTTTGCATCACAGAAATATATTTTAAAGTATAGTAAAATAGAAAACCATTATTTTAATTAAATAAATCCAGGCTTGATGAGCATAAGAGACTTCTTTCAAAAACATTAAAAATAGTAATGTGTCCAAACTTATGTACTGTGTAAGTAAAAATATATTAAATTTAAAATTAAATGTTGTATAAATAAAAAGGTTAGGAATCATATTTGTTTCAAGTGTTTTTTATTGGGGTGGGGGGCCTCCAACATTAATTTTGCCTAGGGCCTCCTAATGTCTAGAACCGGCCCTGACTGGCACACATTTGTATAACGCCAGAAATTGAAGGGAAAATGATTGAAATGGAACTGGATACAGGTGCTGCAGTATTGTTGATTTCAAAAGGAAAATATGACAGTAACTTGCAGCATGTTCCTCTGCAGCCAACTGACATAATCTTAAAAACATACACCGGTGAAGCACTAGCGCCAGTAGGGGTTATCAGTGTAGCGGTTAAGTTTAACAATCAGTTGGCAAAATTGCCTTTGTAATGTTGTTAACAGTGATGCACCACCATTATTTGGTAGAGAATGGCTGAGAGCTATAAAACAAAATTGGCAAGACATAAAAACAGTCAAGCATGGAGCCACAGACACTATGGAGAGTGTGTTAAAACGACACTCCCAAGTTTTTGGAAAAGAACTAGGCACCATGAAAGGAATTGAGGCAAAAATTACACTCAAGCCTGACCATACTCCAAAATTCTTCCAGCCACAGGTAGTACCTTATGCAATTCGACCAAAAGTGGAGGCTGAATTGACACGTTTAACAGAGATGGGAGTGATTTCACCAATGCAGTACACTGAGTGGGCCACACCAGTGGTACCAGTTATAAAAAAAGATGGCAAATCACTGTGTGGTGATTTTAAAGTGACACTCAACCCAGCCATTTGTGTGGATCACTACCCAATTCCACGCATAGAAGATCTTTTTGCATCTCTGGCTGGTGGTCAATTATTGAGTAAGTTGGACTTGTCAAGCGCGTACTTGCAGATGCCAGTGGCACATGAGTCGAGAAAACTACTCACCATATCCACTCAAAAAGGGCTATTCTGCTATAACCGCTTACCCTTCGGGATTGCCCCAGCCCCTGCATTATTTCAGAAAGCAATGGATCAAATCCTTTTGGGAATTCCAAACACTCACTGCTATCTTGATGACATACTGATAACAGGACGAAATAATGTGGAACACCTCAAGACATTAGACCAAGTACTCACCAGACTGGAGGAATATGGTCTGAGATTGCAGCGTGAAAAATGTGAATTTTTCAGACAGTCACTGGAGTATCTGGGTCACTACATCGACGCAGCTGGATTACACAAATCGCCAGAAAAGATCAAAGCCATAATGGAAGCACCTGCACCGACCAATGTAAGTCAATTACGCTCTTTTCTTGGGATGATCAACTACTATGGCCGTTTCATTCCAAATCTGGCATCTGTTTTGAACCCCCTCAATGCTCTTTTATGTAAAGAAAAGAAATTGTGCTGGAGCGTGGCATGTGAACAATCATTTCAGAAAGTGAAGGATCTCCTTACCTCACCAGCTGTACTCACACATTATGACCCAGAATTACCAATTCGTCTCGCCTGTGATGCTTCCCCATATGGGGTGGGGGCAGTGATATCACATGTGTGCCCTGATGGGGAGGAAAAGCCAATTGCTTTTGCATCCAGGACACTCAGTAAAGCTGAACAAAATTATGCTCAGATCGAGCGTGAGGCCCTGAGTATAATTTTTGGAATTCGCAAATTCCATCAGTACTTATACGGAAGAAGGTACCTCTTTACGGATCATCAACCTCTAACGGCTATTCTCAGTCCCAACAAGAGCATTCCATCCATGGCAGCAGCTAGAATGCAACGATGGGCTCTGATATTAGCCGCCCATGGCTATGTCCTTGAGTATAAGAAAGCAGCCTTACATGCCAATGCAGACGGACTGTCGCGGCTGCCATTACCAGTGACACACGCTGAGAAAACGGACACGGTGGATGTGTTCTATGCTGCCCAGATAGCCACCCTGCCTGTCAGTAGTGCTGAAATTAGACGTGACACCTTAAAGGATCCCACTTTGTCTCCTGTGCTGGACATGGTTTCAACTGGACGGTTCCCAAAATTTAAAGAGGTACCTCAAGGCTTGCTACCTTTGGTGACACGTCGCAATGAGCTCACAGTTGTTCAAGGATGTTTAATGTGGGGAAGTCGTGTCGTGGTACCAATCAAGCTTCGCAACCGGGTGTTAGCTGATCTGCATTTGGGCCATCCTGGGGTGGTAAGGATGAAACATCTGGCCCGTAGCTATGTCTGGTGGCCGGGTATTGATGGACAGATTGAATCTCAGTCCAAAGCATGCCAGTCTTGTCAGCATATCCAAAATGCCCCCTGTCCTGCGCCACTTCACCCATGGGTTTGGCCAGCTCATCTGTGGGAGAGGATACATGTGGATTTTGCCGGTCCTTTTGAAGGCCATATGTACTTCATAAGATAAGATAAGATAAGATAAGATAAGATAAGATAAGATAAACCTTTATTCATCCCACAGTGGGAAGTTCCTGCTTGTCCTGATAATTTGCAGTAAAAAGCAAAAGTTTGAAGCAAAATTGACGCGCGTCTGAGGTGAAATCCACTTCTTGAGGGAGGGGCAAGTGCTAGGCGGTTGCCTGTTTGCAAGATGGCTGATGTTGATCAAGCATTCATCGATAGAGTTACCGCTCTATTTGCTCTGGAGAGTAGAATATCAGCGTAGGGGTCATCGTCGCCGTACTTGGGTCCACCAGACCCTCCAGAGGCGTACCCAGTTTGGCGAGTTTCACCATTTGCTCCAGGAGCTGTGCCTGGATGACGGCCGCTTTCAGCGGTACTTCCGCCTGTCCCGCGTCCAGTTTGAGTACCTGTTGTCCCGCATCTCGCGCCCTCACCCACCTAATCTGTAATTTATTTTTGTTTTGGTGATAAATGGAGTCAGCCTCCAGAAGTAATTAACCTGTCCAGTGATTTTTTTTCTCACACAACACTGCCCAGACACGAACTATGTTCTTATACACTAAAGTATGTTGGTTGTCTTTACATTAGAATAATAATGTTTCATACAATCTAGATTTAGATATGGAATAAATAGCATTCAATACAAAATTAATGTCTCACATATTGAAATCAAGTTTTTATGTGATAAAATATTTGCTTTGTTGTGCCACACCAGACATTAGTCATATTACAAAAAGAATGTATTGAGGCCAAACATAAAATACGTTTTTTGGCAAAACATATAAAATAACATTATAAACTGAAAAGCGGAACTGCCCCCGTTTATGACATCACTTCACCACGTGACATCAGCAAGCAGGCTCCTGATTGGTTAACACGGCGCGAACTGATGCCAAAGTTCAGATTCAACTCGGGGGTCAGATGCGAATTCAAACGTGTGAATGCACAAAAAGCACCAAATAAAATAATTTGCGGCAGATGCTCAATTCGCGAATGCGCGAATGAGGCGAATCCGCGTCCACTGCACCGGTCCACAGGACCTCCAGACGGGTGTGCCGTGATAGCGGACGTTTCAATGACGTTACTCAAAATGCGATCTCATTGGAGGCTTTGCAAAGGAAAATAACGCTATTGGACATATTTATACTATTCAATATTTTATATTTCTCTATTTTTATATCATTAATTAATTCGTTTGCAGTCTTATATTTGCTCTGTCAGCAGCTTCCATACTTTTAATCTGTTTTTTAATTTGAAGTTCATTCTGTCTCTGCCTGTACCCACTGGTAACCTGGGTTACACTAGCATTCTCTGTCAGCACTGAGGGCTTTACATGTGATAAATGCAGGGAGATAGTCAGGCTGACCGAGAAGATTTCAGAACTAGAGACACAAAACACTCTTTTGTTCCGATTACCATAACAAATTGATTCTCCCCACTCAGTGACGCATTGTTCTTGGCGATTCTATTACACAGAACGTGAAAATAGAGACACCAGCCACCATAGTGTAGGGTTTGAGGGCGAACCAAACACAAATGAATCTTCCAGGTGATTTGTTCAAACATAATTACACACAGAACTCAACAATCCAGACCCCAAATCACCAATGCAGAACCATAAAATCCAGGCTCCAGCCAGTCTATGCTAACCAACGAAAACCCCCAGCTAAGAACTTTATGGCCATGCAAGCAATTAAAGGAAGAACGTTGTCAATGTTAGATAGTTTGGAAAAGACTGATTGGTTCAGAGATGGCAAAGCTCAGGGGCCAACCAAGATAACGGCAGAGGTTGCTTGATCCCACGACAGATATACAAAACAGACCTCTTTCTTCTTAAGGACCTCTGAACGACCCCAGGGTTGGAATCTCTTAAAAAACCACAGAGACTGAGACTATAAAATCATCCCAAAACAATTCTCGATGGACTTATAATCAAACATCGTGCAACTACATAATTCTATATTGTGTCTACAACCTATATGTGTGTCTAATATGCTTAGATCCCATATAAGTCATGTAATTGTTATAACTATTAGATGTATGAATGAAAGTGTGTCTCGGTTCCTATCAGTACAATCGTATGTTCTTAATTCAAAAGATGGCTTGATTGAAATCTGTGTAAAATGTTTTGTATTCTTATAATAGGAATGATGTCTAAACTGTGGCCTCTGTACTCTCTGCTAGAGCTGGAGAGTAAGGAGATCACAGATAACGCATGATTTACGATGAGAAGTGAAGAAAATGCCACCTCTCAAATAAAGACAGTGTCTAATTGGTCAGAACTCATCCAGGAGGCTGGACAAACATTTGAGTTTAAAATCTTAGGACCCAAACAAATCTTTGGGGGGAAAAAGAGAAAAGTAGATTCAAAAACGATCATGGAGAAGCCATGACGGAGTAACCAGACAGACGAGTAACCATGTAGACGAGCAGACGAATTAACCCAAATCAAGATCAGAAGAACATGGGTTGAACAGCTTCATTCAAGGCATCTAACAACTCTCGTCTCAATTTTCTTTCTTTTCTTAGTTTTCTTTTCTTTTCCATTGTGAGTCTCGTTTCTAAGTTAAGTTTTGTGGCAAAGTTTCGGTCCACGATTCGACTGCAAAGCCCGCTTCCAACTTCAAAGACTTTCCATCCATCCGCCAGCACACCACGTGATTGGCCGCCTCAGACGTCTATCCAGACACGAGGAGACGCCAGCCAATGAACCCGGGAAACCCCTTTTACACGACAAAGGGAATCCCCAAAAGGAATGCAAAGACAAGCAAATAGCCTCCAGACTCTTAAGCTGAACTGGTGCATTGATATAGATTTAATAACCCGCCTAAGAAACGATAGAAGGGTTAAATTAATGATTGATGGTTCGTTCAGGTCATGTCTTATAAGTGCATATAGAAACTTGGGATTTCATCATCTCACTCTTAAAACTCATTCTTTCCTCACTCTCTTTTTTTTTTGCAACTCGTATGAATGTGTGTGTGTGTGTTTGTGTTAGATATTAGTTTTATGAGTTAGAATAATCAATAAAGTCTTGTTTGTATTTTAAAGAGAAGTCTTACTTGTGTTATGTGCTTACAAATTTAATGTCTTAAACTGCTGATCTAAGTTACCTTGCTAATAAATAGTGTTTCACTATAGTTTGGATATTTATATCTGCTGCAGAGCTGATAGTTACGGCCGGTTCAAATGAACGCTGGACAAGTAATTTGCATGGCCGTAATAAGTGATACTTTCGAATTCCCTATAAATTAATTAAGAATTCCTCTTGAGCTAAATTGACATGTTGGAAACCCCTATATTACAATAGTCACATGTTTGCCGGGAGCATTTAATTTTAAGATAAAACGTTGTCAAAATTATTCCAGTTCACATGGCTATGCGGAAGCGATAAATAATTCTGTATTATACATTTTTAAGGCCAGACAAGTAATTTGTTGAGGTCAATTTGTAAAGAAAGACTACATGCCTGCGCACATAAATATTCAAACGTGCATACCTATAGACTTAACACGTAATACACATGTGCATGGCGTCCGTGTTTTCACAGGTTTGCGTTTTTGAAGTGTGCGCAGAGATAACCTTTTTTTTTTTTATTTCATGGCTTGCACCTTAGAACCTATTTCAAGGTTTGCGTTCTCAAGCCATCAGGCACTGTTGTTGTGTGAATAGGCAGATCGGAGTGCATTAAGGGTTTTCAGTTAAAAAAAAGTGGCCCCTAAGTTAATAACTAATGATTTTGCAACGAAATTGAATCAATCAAAACTAACTTTAGCTGGACAATAACTTTATTCTAGAGCTGCTGTAAAGCCAAACAATCTCTGTTACTTTAATTTCCTATTATCACTATAAAGCTGCTTTGAAACAATCTATATTGTTAAAAACGCTATATAAATGAAGTTGACTTGACTTGACTTAACTTAACAGTAGTGTTGTAGTACTCGAGATCGCACTTTTTAAAGGTCTTAGTCTCGCCTCGGAATCGACTGCATTTTTACTCGGTCTCGTCTCGGTCTCAGACGAAGAGGACTCGGGATTTTATTTCAAGACCGGTGAAGACCACAACTGAGGCATATCACGAAATTATTTGTTAACATCATTACTGTGATTAGACGTTAAACTTCCGACCAAGAGCTTGACTCATGTCTAATTTTAAATGTTTTTCGTTTTTACTGATTGTTTTACGGTGGCAATCCCCGCCCACCCCGCACACACACTCCACGCATGAATGCGGGAGACAGGAGGAGAGCAAGCTGTGCCGTCACCGTGGCTGTCGTCGGGGAGATGACAGCTAAATCCAGGGCTGCCAACTCTCAAGCATTCACAGCGTGAGACTCACGCAATTTACACTTTTCACACGCTTTCACGCATCCATTTTCTCATGCACAGAAAAATCACGAGGCAAAGAGGACACGGAGACTGACAGACAAGACAGAGGTTACTTATGATATATAAAAAAAATCAGCTCTCAGATTCTGTCTATTCTATTACGAAATTCAAACAATAAATACAGTTTTGGCGCTTGTAAATGTGACAGTGCCTCAGTTCAAGCGGCACGTGAACCGATCATCTCTACTAGCTAATAGTAAATAAACACGAATAAACAATGTTGAAAGATACAGTATAACTTACCGAAATGTATATTCCTCATACATAGGCCTAATATCAATCAATCAGTGTTTTTCAACCGTGGAAAGAGGTAAAACAGCTGGAGAACAATTGTCACATAACATTTACCTCAGGAAAGCCATTAAATGACCATAATATGTAACAGTTGCAGAGCTAAAAGCCTTCCTTGGTTTAATTTACATTCGTGGCACGCAAGGTGGAAAAGGGATGGATTTGGCAAGCTTTTGGTGAGCCGAGTGGGGCTGCGCTTTTTTCAAGGAGACCATGAAAAAGGTTTCAGGAAATAATGCGATTCCTGCGTTTCGACAGAAGGGAAACCCGACGCACACACCTGCGAGACAACAAGTTTGCCCTTATGAGTGATGTTTGGGACAGATTTGTCCAAAACTGCATCGCCTGCTACTGGTGCCGACATTACTGTGGATGAGCAGTTATTCCCTACAAAGTCAAGGTGCAGCTTCATACAGTATATTGCAAACAAATCGGACAAATTCGGAATCAAATTCTGGCTTGCTGCGGATGTCGACACCAAATATATGGTAAACGGTGCGCCTTATCTGGGAAAAGACGAGACGAGGAGGCCAGGTCAACGACTTGGAGACAGTGTGGTGCTGAAAATGGTCGACCCATACCTGGGGAAGGGAAGAAACGTCACCACCGACAATTTATGTACTTTTTGTACCTTATAACTGGCCAAGGCACTTAAGGCCAAGAAAACCAGCTTGGTTGGCACGGTAAACAAGATCAGATGAGAGCTCCCCCCGTGCGTGAAGGCGCAAATGCTGCTGTTCAGCACAGAGGTGCTGAAAAGTGGCGATGCAACACTGACCCTGTATCAGTGCAAAAAAAAAAGTAATGTCTGCATCCTCAGCACTGTCCACACACAGCTGTTGGCATCACAAGTGGCCAGAAAAGAAAGCCAGAGACGGTCACATACTACAACAAGACGAAGGAAGGAGTAAATGTTCTAGATCAAACGGCTAGAAAATACTCAGTAAAAGCACCCTCCCGTAGATGGCCAGTAGCTGTTTTCTATAACATCCTCGACCAGGCTGCAATCAACGCGCACATATTGTACAAGAAGTGCACAAATGAGCAAGTTTCGCGGAGGGACTTCATCACGCGACTGGCGAGCGAACTTCGCTTCGACCACATGGAATCAAAAGCCACACAACTGGTGGTGCGAGAGCCAGGACCGGGGCAGGAGCAGCAGCAGATGGAGAGAATAAGGCAGTGCCAAGTAAGGAGGAACTGCAAAAAAATAAAACCAAAGAGACATGTGCCAAATGTCACAAAGTAGTGTGTTGGAGCTGCACACGAAATGCGGTGTTTACCTGTGTGGACGGTGCGTAAGCGTCAATGAATAATGCTGGGTGTTTGCCCAGCATTTTGTTTGTTAATATTTTTTGTTCACTAAAACTAATCGTTCTAAAGCAGTTCGTTTTCTTGTTTAGCTAATGTTCATGTTTTTTCTTAGCCTGTTTTTGTGTGTACTGTATTGTGCTGCATACGTGTTGAAAATGAAAGTTTTTACAATGTATTCAAATGTATATAGGTAGTGTTTTTGTTATTGTATATATGTTATAAGTTATTGTATCATAAGATTTGTTTTTATTGTACAAAGAAAATAAGAAAATATTTATCAATTAGGCTGGAAAATACATTTTCACATTCATTTGAATAAAAATTTTGTGTCCTAGCTGATCTTTATTATTACCTATCATAACATTGTAGATCCATTTATTTTTTGATTTTGTATTGATTATTGAACTTATATACAAACAGGGCCGTACTAAACGGTATGAAGCTTTGACGTTTCCTGACTTTTTTGCATGTCTATTCACGTGGTGAGTGCGGTGAAAAAAACTATTTTTGAGCAAAACTTTCCTCACATATAGAGAGGCAGCACCTGTCGGGGAAATCTTTCTTTTGTGCTTGTTTTAAGGGCGATGACGTCATAACATGACAACAGGAATTAAAAGCTTCATTGCAAAACTTAAAGAGAAGGTTCAAATGTAGATATTACATGATGAAAATGATGTTCAGTACGGCCATATGAACGCCAAAGTATGAACGGTCAGAATGACCGCTATGGTCGTTCTAGTAGTTATGGAATTCCGGTAGTTCTAGTGTTAAGTAAAGTTGTTATTATAATAAAAAACGCATTATATTTAATTTGAGTTATTTTTAACCTTAAATAATACTAGCAGCTGATAGGGCTCTCTGTATGTTTACAGCATTATGTGAGATTTTTTTGCCTATCTTGTGTACCTAATATTAATCCAAATTATTGAATATTGAATCAAATCACAAAAATTTTATAGAATTTAAATTGTGAAATTTGTGTCAAGCAATAAAAATTGTAGCTTACCAGAAATTGTACCATGTAAACATTGTAACATGTTGTCACTAAACCTAATAAAATTCTGTTTAAGTACTAAAATGTTTTGAAAATCACAACACACTTATTGTGATGCAAGTTTTTTTATTTTATTTTATTTTATTTTTACATCCCCCCAATCCAAACTGGGCGATATTAACCAAAAACATAAGTCAAACCACATGTGAGATATTTACAAACTGTAATCAAAATAAAATTCAAATACAGGGTTTCCTTCCCCATTGCACAATAAAGCTGCACAATATGTACCAACATGTAAATGAAATATATATATATATAATTTGCCTACTAGGCAAGACTTAATGCATGGATATGTTTGATACATATTCCACCACCTGTTATTCACATTAATATAAGACTTAGGCCTAATGGACTGTGTCTAGATTAATACCTCATCGAGATTAGCATTTTTACGGAACTTTGAGTTTTAAAATGGCCGCAAATATGCATATTCCACATTTTATCATAAGTGTGTCATGCAGTGTGGGGACTTGCACTGGTCTTGGTCTTGACTCGGTCTCGGCCTGTCTTGGTCTTGGTCTTGACTTGGTCTCGAGTATCTCGACCCTTCAAAGTCTTGGTCTTGTCTCGGTCTGGGCCTGTCTTGGTCTTGGTCATGACTTGGTTTCAGTTTAGGTGGTCTTGACTACAACACTACTTAACAGACGCTGAGTGAAAGGAGAATATTAGAATTACGGGACTCTCGTTTATATGACACTTTATTCAACAGGAAGAACAGCTTTTCTCCGTAAATAAATCTTGTAGCAGAGCTACAGAAAGCATTTTTCAGTGGTGGAAATCCATTAGCTACTAAAACTTCTTTGTCATTGTGGAGAGCGCAGTGCATGGTTGCATATCAACAACAGACCGAAAACCAGTGAGTATTTGGTGTGACCACCATTTGCCTCACGCAGTGCAACACATCTCCTTCGCATAGAGTTGATCAGGTTGTTGATTGTGGCCTGTGGAATGTTCGTCCACTCTTGAATCCCATCATGCTCAATGGGCGACATGTCCGGTGAGTATGCTGGCCATGCAAGAACTGGGATGTTTTCAGCTTCCAGGAATTGTGTACAGATCCTTGCAGCATGGGGCCGTGCATTATAAAGCTGCAACATGAGGTGATGGTCGTGGATGAATGGCATAAGAATGGGCCTCAGGATCTCGTCACGGTATCTCTGTGCATTCAAAATGCCATCAATAAAATGCACCTGTGTTCGTTGTCCATAACATAGGCCTGCCCATACCACAACCTCACCACCACCATGGGCCACTCGATCCACATCGTTGACATCAGCAAACTGCTGATACAATGCCATACATCAGTGGTCTTCACTATTTTTTACATGAGAGCCGCACTGATAGGACAAAATCAGTAGGAGAGCCATTTTTACCGCAAAGTATGAAAAGTTACATCCAGTCATAAATACTTGCTTATCAATCTGTCACCTCAGTCAATATGCAATAAATACAAAAGGGTGGGGGAAAAAAATTCTTTATGATTTACCAGTCAAATTTGTAACTGAGACAAAATGATTTCCCTTAATGACAATTTCCAGAATACATTCATCCCAGAATGACCGTAAGTTATTTTTTTCTACATTAACCCATCATGTATCTAACCATCCAAGAGCACATGCAGCGTTAAGAGCTGGAAAGACGCCATAACTGGCATCTCCGCAGAGACTGGATACATTTACTGTACATGCACAACTTTTGTTTCAGTCAGACTGAATTCATTCCGATTGATGAATCTGAATGTATTGTAGTTTACATGAACACTAAACATCGTGATGTGATACCTGATCGGGTTGATGTGTGCGTTTATAAGTCAAAAGATTCAAATCTGAATAGATTTTTTTGACGTGCACACACTGCACAAATATATAAAGTTTCCCGCTGTTGTCGCTTAATAACCATTCTCCTACATTGGTTCTTTATTTGTTTTAAACAGCAGACTTAACATATATCCAATTCTAGTCATAATTTCGAGACTATGAACATATGAACCGTTGTGCCATGCTGTTTGTATTTATCACGCAGTAAAAATGGCCAAAACTAGTCGTCTGTGGATGAGAATCTGAAACTAGGACTGGTGAGCCGTTGTCCTGATTCACTTCACAGATGCTGAGTGAAAGGAGAATTATAGAATGACAGGACATTCATTTATATGACACTTTATTCATCAGGAGAATAGCTCGTTCAGCGCGTCATACGTCGTCTTTTCAGTTTTAGTTTTCAACCGATCAAGTGTTTACTTGTTCTCTTGATAAACCACCCATTTCAATCCGATCGAAATTATTTGTAATAGAGCTGACACTTTGAGTTTGTAATGGGTTATGTTATAGGCCAACTTGTTTTTAATGTTTTTATGAAATATCTGTAGTGACTGCATGATCATATCACCGTATTTTTTACCGCCATGCGAGCCACAAATTAAAGCTTGGCGAGCCGCGCAATGAGTAACACTGCCATACATGCTGTCTGCCATCTGCCCTGTACAGTGAAAACCGGGATTCATCCATGAAGTGAACACCTCTCCAAAGTGCCAGACGCCATCGAATGTGAGCATTTGTCCACTCAAGTCGGTTACGACGAACTGCAGTCAGGTCGAGACCCTGATGAGGATGACGAGCATGCAGATGAGCTTCCCTGAGACGGTTTCTGACAGTTTGTGCAGAAATTCTTTGGTTATGCAAACCGATTGTTGCAGCAGCTGTCCGGGTGGCTGGTCTCAGACGATCTTGGAGGTGAAGATGTTGGATGTGGAGGTCCTGGACTAGTGTGGTTACACGTGGTCTGCGGTTGTGAGGCCAGTTGGATGTACTGCCAAATTCTCTGAAACACCTTTGGAGACGGCTTATGGTAGAGAAATGAACATTCAATTCACGGGCAACAGCTCTGGTTGACATTCCTGCAGTCAGCATGCCAATTGCATGCTCCCTCAAAAATTGCGACATCTGTGGCATTGTGCTGTGTGATAAAACTGAACATTTTAGAGTGGCCTTTTATTGTGGCCAGCCTAAGGCACACCTGTGCAATAATCATGCCGTCTAATCAGCATCTTGATATGCCACACCTGTGAGGTGGATGAATTACCTCGGCAAAGGAGAAGTGCTCACTAACACAGATTTAGACAGATTTGTGAACAATATTTGAGGACGGAAATAATAATTATGGACGTTATCTGAAAAAAGTGGTGGGTACAAAATCTCATGACGAAAGTGGGTACGCGTACCCTATGGCTGCTATTCATCAAAGAGCCTGTTTAACTTTTAACTATAAATGTTCTACTGTCTATATAATAAAGTACACAACCAAGCAATTAAAAAGACCGTAACATTGACTTACCTGTCGAGAAGAAAGCAGGCAACTTCAGGGTCTCCTTTGAAAGCTTTCTCCTGCATTAGCTATCCCGACATTAACCCTTGTGTTTGTAATCTCCGGTCACGTTTCCTTTTACGGTCTATTTTGGACTTTTTCGACGACGAGGACTCATCCTGTGACTCAGCATATGTATGAATGAACGGTGTATAAATAACCGTGCAGTGCAGCCTTTTAAACTTGCCGCGGCAGTGACAAGCGCCTCTCACTGCTCTGCTCCTCCGCGTCTGCTGGCTTCAGTCACGTGACGCTGGTTCTGAACGAAAACGCGTTGTGGAAACGTGTTGGCCTAGTACTTTTTGTCCCTCTCTGCTATTATAGTTTTTCAAGATGGCGGAACTACATGGAAGCCTCCGTGGACCTACCCGTCCCATGTATATAAAGATAATAAATTCTTCGTTTACGAGGATTAGTCTGATCATTGGCATAGGTATTTGTACACCATTGAGGGCATATTTATTATTAAAAATATTGATTTTAGATAATAAAATACATAAAAAGCTACACATAGTCCCTTTAAGCTCTTTTTGCAGAAATTTTAAAGCTTTAATTCTCAGATATATTATGAAATAGTAAATTATCAACTGTGATTGTTTGGTTAAAATTGGATATTTTCTTTAAAATAAATTAACACTTAAACCAATGGATTATATTGTAATGATAAGGAAGAAAATATTAGGGAAGCTTGTACAGATCAGACCAAAGGGGCAATAAGGACAAAAAATCAACACTCTGCCTTAATTTTATGTGATCAGACAGATTGTGACTGTGAGCATAAATCAGATTTGGCAGGTCCTGTTTCTCCCCCTCGCTGTACTCTCATTAGATGCTAAAGCATTCATGTCATCTCAAGTTTAAGGGCCATTCTTTACACTTGAAAGAGTGCACATCTCGAAATCCTCAGGCCACATCACACTGCTATCAAGCAAAGTGACTATCAGCATATTTACTTATCATCTAAGGGCACTTCAAATGTAATATAGCCCAATGATAGCACTGTTTATTTGGCCACACTGTCTGTGTTGTTTTAGGGCCCAGTTCACAAATAGAATTATGTTAGTCTGGTAACAGTCCAAGCCAAAAAAAAAAAAAACCACTATCTCTTTAACTATCTGACAATCTTGATAGTGACTATCGGCCACTATCTTAATCTAAAACATATTTTCTTAGGTTTTGCTGCCTCTTGTTCAGATGTGTTTTTTTTTTTTTTTTTTTTGACATTGCGTGGGAAATTACACTCTTTGAATTTGTGTCATGTAAAACAGACAAACACAATATTTTTTACATTTCCTTTTATTTTGGTTAATATTTTTGTGTTTTTAACCATATTAGCGTCTGTGGTGTTATTATAATAGCTTGTAGATTTGATTTTAATATAAATAGTATTTCCATAATGTCTCCGGACCTTGAAACTATCACAATGGTAGTAATTTCTGCCTCTCGTTTCCCACTCCAATTAAACAATGAGCCTAATTTCCCTAATGTACATAGATTATTATTATTTTTTTCGCTGCAAAGAATGACAATTACTTAATTCAAATATGTTGTTTAACTGCAGCATGATTAGTGAATAAAACACAGGGGTTTGTGCAAAAGTAGCACGGCTATTTAGTGAATTCATCCTTGAATGTTAATCATAAATTTGGGCGTTGGTGATGAAAGAGAAAAATGAATGCACATTGTTCACATTATGTTCATAGATGGAGAGGCAGAAGCCTAAAAGCAAAGTGGGATTCTAATCTCTGTCTGTGGGAGTGTTCTTTCTGTTCTTGGTGTTAATTTGGTGTGATCCCCATCCCATCGGCCTTTATTGTGCTTTGATCCAGAAAGACAAGCAGTTCCACAACTCCCCCCTCTCTCTCATACACACTTTCCTTTTCTCTCTGTACTGCTGTGAGGGCATCAGGTGGTGTCAGAACTCATCACGCTGAAGGCATCACCATTTCCAAGTGCAGTTCATTTGATTGTCACATCTAGAGGAGACTCACAACATCCTAACAATGGAGGTGGTAGAGAGATTTAGAGATGGAGAGCGAAAGCTCGTACAGGGTTGTAACCTGTGCACTACTAACAGACAAAGATTTATCTACCCTGATGTCCCACTCCAAAGTGATTTGGAAGTGACTGAGGTGTTGCAAGATGGTTTCAACAGTTTACTGCTTTATTCCAGTTACTTCATCAAACTACTAAATTTTCATGACACATTCTTTAAATGTAAATGAACTTGGCTAATAATCTACAGCTTCGAAGACAAGGAGGCTATAATGGCAGACAGACATGTTTTCCTTGAAGGGGAATTCAAGTTTACAGTTTCTGTGCTGCTTTGCAAAAACATAGCCATCAATGTTGACTTGAAACATTACAAAGGATTTCATCAGCTGAGACAGAGCTTCTTCAATGTCAGGTATCTAAGTTATTTGGGGTATTGTTAAAGATTCCACTCAGAAGAATGTGTAATTTGAGAACATAGGACTTAGTACAAAGCAAACTTGGCATTCACCTAAATCTGTCATTCTCACTGGCGCATCAACATGCAGAAACACATTTACAGACATTTTCTTGATGCATCATTAGTGTAAGCCGATGCTTGATGCAGTAACTTGCCATTTTAATTATGGTTACCCTCTGAGTATTTTTCTTTATTAAGATGCATTTTCAGTGATCCGATCAGTGGTCAGTCGAGATGCATTACCATTTTCACCTAGTTTTAAAATTATAGGCATCTTCTGTGACCATTAACATTCAGATTTCATCAAGACACTCTTCTTATATCATCAAACTGTTCATCAGTTTTGCTGGAGAGCAGAAATGCAGTGCACAAATACGATTGTTGCATAGGGTCTAGCCAGACAAGTTCAAATATTTCAAAGCACTCAAGGCTCAAATTGTATCTGAAATTATGATCAGAAATCCATGCAACTTCCATACTACTCTCCATTAGAAATTAATGACTTCCGATTTGTCTGCTTTACACTGCACATGCATTGTAGTCACATTTCTGACTATGTAACGACTGAGACAAGTCAGACACAAGTATTTGTTATAGTTTAACAACTGATATTTAGAACTCAGTATGGGAATCTGAGGCCCCATCCCCCCAAACAGGTCAAGACGATCTTAGTCACCCCAGCAACGATCAGATAAGGAGTTTTATGGCTCTTAGTAATGTGGACAGGGCCTCTGCTGCAACCCCTGCTACAAAACCTACAGATATTAGAACAGACTCTCCTGCATTAATTTATCGATGAACTGATTAACATGAAAGACCTGCAGACCTGAGCACCGTCTGCCATGCTTTCATACTCCCAAAGGGAGTCCGACTGCCTTGTCTTCAATCCAATCAACTCCTGGCCTTCTCGGCACTTCAGAATGCCGTGCCGTCCAGTGTGCCCTCACCGTCCAGTGTGCCCTCAACAGGCCAGGGCAGCAAGCTTCGACTCACAACAGCCATGTGCTCGAAACCACCATGCAAGTTCATCTTATCTTCTCCACCCAGCAGAGAAGAAAACGACTGCAACTTGTACAGTGACTTTTGACACTCACGGACCCATCAACGAACTCAATTTTCAACCACTTCAAGAATTTTATCCACTGCACCGACCATGCAAGTATCAATTTAATGAGGTGCTCTGAAAATGATAAGCTGATGGTTCTTTTCATAGTTAAATAGATATCTTCTCCATAGTTCTATTTCCTGCTTCCGGTTCCATAACACTCACCATTTTACTTATGCATGTATGCAGAGGTGGTAAAATCCTAATAATGTATTTTAATAATAAGATAATTAAATTTGTATTTTTTGTAGATCATCATAGCCTAATGTGTTTCCCACATTATTTTTGTGGGTGGAGCTTGATACCTCTAGGGGCGTCCGGGGGCCAAGAATTATTTTTACATTTTAAAGATAAATTCATTAATCTGGTGCACTTTGAGTCACCCGAATCCACTGCTAAAAATAAATAATCCACCCGCAAACCGCCCATATTCTTTGATTTAGATATCTGCATCTGATCATCACATTACAATTATTCAAACTCTTAGTGTTAAGCATGATAATGTGGTAACATATCCCACTGAAGTAGGCTGATTTAAAATGAACATTTATTTAAAATAAAAGTTCTTCTTTTGGCAAAATTACATTTCCTTAATAGCCTAAACAGAGGCTTTACTCCCTTCAAACTTAAAGTGTCAATGTTTCATTACATCACTGTTTGAAAACACAAATTTTTTGTACCTTTTATAAAGGGCATTTTCCCCCTAATTTTATTAAATGTATGCTCCATCTTTCATTTCAAATTCTTAAATTTGATCAATATATTCAATTAAAATAATAAGACACTAGGCTGTTACCAATCAAATTAAATAATTTACATTGAAAAATTATAACTGTATTAAATTAGATTATTTTAAATATTTTTGAATATACAAATAAGGAATGTTGAAAAGAATGATACTTTATGAAACTAAACCGCCAGAAGGAGGCGGCAGGCTCGTTTTTTTCCTTATGAGTGCAAAAAAAAAAAAAAAATCAAAAAAAAAAAAAAATCTTATATGCTTGTGTTATACATCAATCGATCCTGTTTAGTGGGTTTTTTTTTGTGTGTATGCTCATAATAAAAACAAAGTGTTGTGCTTTTCGCCAAATAAAGAAAAATAAACATGATGCGAGTTCTGCCTACTCTCCGTCAGTGAAGTCAATTCTGAAACGCGTCCGAAAATGAACTGTAACTCAGAGAATACTCAGTCAAACAGACATACAGACACACAGGCATGAAGCTTGAATTCTCTTCTTTTAAATGAAGTATTTTTTATAAAAAACAAATATTCACAGTTTATATAATATGTATGTAAAGAGAGAGATGTCAGTCGTTCTCATCTCAGCTAATTAAGTTGTAATGTGACTCCGCCCACGGAGACCGCGCTATACAAACGCAAATGTGAGGCGATGCATACAAACCTTTGAAACGCCCACATCCGCTGGATAAGGCCGGTGAAACACTGGATGCGTGGCGTAAGCGACTCAGTTGCATGGCGTGTCCTTTTTTTTTTCGGCTCCCATGTTAACAGTTTAGAGTTTGCACACTGCCTGTGTGAGACACGCGTCTCAGGCGTGGCACGAGCCGCGTGGAAAACGCGTGCATGCTAGAAATAGAACCGACGCCTATTTTTCACACGACACGCAAGCGTCTTGGAAGCGTTTCCATGCAAAATTGAATAGGAAAATCTGTTTATATGTCATTTTGACACGAATACATATTAATAAATGTCCTTTTGATGTTTAAAAGTGTCTAGGTTTTGACATAAATGCAAATATAAATCGATTTCCAAATACTGCTGTATTGAATGAACAGCTTTTAGCAAACTCTATTGCTATACTGAGATGAGGAATATATACTGTATGTGTTTTGTCAAAAATAAAGTCATCAACTAACTAATGAATCCTTTACTTTGAAATACGTATGATAAAATGTATACTTTGAAATGTATAGTTTTGAAAGACGTTGACTAGTTTTGAATAGATTATAAAGTATGTATGTGTATGCATATATATATGTGTGTGTGTATGTGTATATGTATATATATATATATATATATATATATATATATATATATATATATATATGTGTGTATATATGAAGAGTTCAGATGCAAAAGCCTCTAAATGCCATCTGAAATTTTCTTCTAGAATGATCATTTTTATGAAGCTTGTATATTTAAGTTAGCTATAGGTGACACACCTGAATGAATGGCTCATTAAGTATGCAGTGAACTACTAAATATGCATGATGCTGTTGGAGCGTTTACGCCCCATCCGCATACACTGTAAAAAGTGATTCTGAGTTTTAGTCAGGTGGACTAGTAAAATCATGTCCTGTCAACTTGCAGTGTCTCACTACACAATAGGATGAGTTATGACAACCTCAACTTGAAGGGAAATAGACAACTTTAAATAACGTGTTCATATAACAACAAAACATAGGTTCTATCAACTTTCTGTGTAATGCGCATGTGCCAGAAACTCTACGTCATGATGACGTACTATTTGAACGAATTTGAAGCAGACGCGCCATCGCCATTTTCTGCACGAGAAGTTGCTGATGCAAGAAAAGACGAAGGAGCCCGCGTTTGAACGAGTAGGCTACAGGTGGACTTTTATGGACTGCAAATAATGAAATGAGTAAGTATACCCTGATTTGTGCTTTCTTTCATGTTAAATTAGGCTTGTTTCGTTAGCGCACCTCTTCCGTATTTTGATTCCAGGCACATTTTGACCACATTTGGCAAACTCGATTAACGTTATTTATCAGGAGCCACACGCACTGCCAGGCAAATTTCTGCTCGCTAGACAGAGACACCGAGCTGCTGTCGAGACGTGAGCACCGACTCAGTGAGCAGAAAGAGAAGTCGTCATTATAAGTTAATGTTGATAAATAGATAAAGTGTACATAAGTTATTTTTCTTAGCGTGTTCTTAATCGTATCTCATTATCGTTAGAAACACCTAGCCTAATAATAACCAGTAAGTTAATATCTGAAGCAGCGCCGCCAGTCCATATTTGTGTTTAACATAAAAAAATAAAATAAAAATGCTCGATTGACTTATATTTCTTAAACACCCAGTTGTTATTTTTTCAAATGACATAGGCTACCATATGGATGTTTTGAGCACGTGCAAACGGTGTGTCTTCTGTAGGCCTTGTAACTTGTGATGTAAGTTATTAATATAAGTCATAACTTTTTGTAGTGTAATAATCACATTATTAAACTTATATGTAATTTGTGTTACCTGTGAAGCCCTGAAGAATCATGAAATTCAGAATTGCGTTATTTGTAGAAAACATTTTCACATAATAAAGCTATATTTATAGCATTGCTCACTTTTATATTGACAGCAACATCATCTGTATAATTCAATGCATCACCCAGCCATAGAAATAAAAAATGTTGATATTGTTTTCCTCATTGTATTTGGGGAGTAAGATGTTTTAGGGCTACATGATTATGGCAAAAATCATAATTTTCGAATAGGCAATTCCCTTGAAATTTTAATTGGCGATTATTAATTACGATTATCTGCATAATTTACATTGAATGATGTTTTAAATAGCTTTATAACAGTGGTTCTCTAAATTCGACCCACATTTTCCTATGGTCATCAAGTCACGACCCTATTACTTTATGGATATTTTTATGCCTATTATAACAATTGTAGACACAAATAAGTGCTGTTCTATTAGAAGATATGGGCAAACTTAATATCCTAGGATTATATGACCAGTTCTTTCATGTTGAGTGGGGGGGGCGCCGGGAACAATCGCGCTCGGGCTCGTACTGCAACAAACGAGCCCAGTGTGAAAGCCCCCCTAAACTAAACTGCCAGTGTGAAAGCACCCTTAGACACTCCTGATTTAAGTGCCATGAGCGTGTTACACCCACTATTAAATCTTATTTTGGTGCTGAACAAAAAGATAGCAAACAACTGTTGTTGCACCACATCACTGGTAAATTACAACAAAAGTGTACAAGTATAAATGCGCAAATTTGAAATTAATGTTTGTGTGTTTTTTTTTTTTTTAAACAAGACAGAGGGAGGGGGAGAAAGGATAAACGAATAAAGAAAAACATTGGATTGAGGATTGAACCAATAAAGCTGGTACTTTAACTATCCTTTTATTTTACAGACAACAAACCAAAGGATGCCTGCCGTGGTACATGCGAGAGAATCCTTCAAAATTCATGAAGATATGTGAGGTAAGCTGAAACCTTTAAGGCAAAACAATGAAAAATTTAAATCTCTTAATTTGCAGGGGTCTGGGGACTGTAAATTGTTTGTGTAATTGGTTTTAATTAGGCTAATGGTCCCTTGTTTTGTTTGCATTCTATAAAGCCCAGTGACATTGAAGAGGAAGTGATCAAGGGTGTGGTGATAGGAATCCTACTGGTTGTGGAAAATGTGATGGAACCTCAGTCAGCGTTCTACAATGACGTTGTCCTGGTGATTGAGGAAGAAGTGGTAATGCGTCACCTGAGTGATGAAGAATGCTTTTCTGAACCTGATGGGCCTGGTGTACGCATTAAACCTTGACTACCCAAAGAAATTCAAATTCACTTTTGAAATGATACAGCACCTGTTTATTGGTGTTGGATCAGACTCTTGAACTCAAGAGTTCCCTCTTTGAAGAGCAAGTTGCTGAGATAAGACTGAAAACAAACAAAATCTTTTCTCCTTCTTGCTACTGTTAAATCGTTGCACTGTTTTAAAGTTTAAGATCATTTGTTATTTTAGATCTCATTGTTTTAAGTGTAACGTTAGTATTCTTGATTTTCAAACAGACTGTATTCTTGTTACCTTGTCCTGCTTGCTCTTTCTTTGTCATGCTTCTACGAGTTGGAATTGAAGACACTGTTTTTAAACAGTTTAATCTGTGAAGTTTTTTAACACAGCTTATTGTGAATTCTTCATGTACACTTGTTCCTGCAATGAAAATATCTGATAATGACAAGGAGAGTTATTTGTACTATTTGGCTCTAAGATGGGTCTGTGCATAGAGAAGTTTGCACTTGTTTGTGTGAGCTGTATATATGTGAGGGTTTTTCTTGTGGTATTTTTTTTTTATCTTTGCAAGATAATTCTTTGTGTCTGTGTCTTTTGGGTGCAATGCATCTGTTTAAAAAAATAAATGCTGAGAGTTTCAATTTTGCAGTTGTTGATTTCATTCAAAATTTGGTTCCAGATAGATATCTAGAACTTCTTGTTAAATAAGCAATGAAGTCCAGTAAACTCAAATAGTTAAGTTATGATGTTGAGGAAAAATGACTATTTTATGTCAATTAGACTTGGTTAATGGTTGTGAAAACATGAAAAATTAAGTTCAACCAATATGTTTCTCAGTTGACTTAACTGAAAATTATAAATTCTTATTAATTGATACAGTACGTTGGTTCAATTTACTGCAAGTTATTTCAACAAATACATACAAGTTGAGAGAACTTAAATCCTAATGTTGGCTAAACTTAACTGAGTCAATGCAACAAGATGACTTGACTAAGTCAAGTTGTGTCAACAAATCATTTTTTACAGTGTATTGGCTTTCCAAACTAAAAGTGTTTCACAAAACTTAAATCAATGTATCGTTTTATGTGAATGATTAGGCAAGATGATTTTCACATCATTTTGAAGAAAAAACTCTAGGCGACGACATCCATTAGTCAAAAGTCTTATTGCCACATATTTAGTATGTGTTTTGTGGCCTTATTTCAGAAACTTTAATTTTTAGTTTTTTCGATAACCATGCATAAACATTATTCTCTCAAAAATGAAAACATGTACATACATGTGGCTCACATATTATTGTAGTCCTGTTTGTGCTATATAGAGTGAATTTACACCTTTGCCATTAATATGTTTATAAGCAACTGAAAAAAGCACAAATGTCAGGGCATGTCAGAACATCTCAAGGACCCCAAAAACACCCCAGACCCCAGAGGGTTAATGAGCGAGTCATTGAGTCATTCATTCAAACGATTCGTTCAAACGGCTGATTTATTCAGAATGAGGCAGTTTATGAATGGGTAACTGAATCTTTGACTTCTTTCAACTCTTTCGTTCAAAACGCTGAATCATTCAGTAATGCAACAAGTATTGCTGTGAGATTCTCTATGGTTCTGCGGTGATCTTTGTTTGGAACTATTTTCGCTGCTGAAACAGAACAAAAACAGTCATTGCGTCTAAAATGTAAGTGACTTAATTTTAACTGTTTGTTTATTGAACTGTTATGAAATCAGTCTCGGTTTCAATCTTGATGGCATTCAGGAAAACAGCTCTCTGGTCGTGTGTAGCCTAGGCTATATATTGTTTCTTAACTATAATATGTTATAAATAACTGCGCGAGCCTCAACAGCGCAACTTTGTTACCGTCAGTACATTAGGTAGGCCTATATTATTATCAACTATAGGCTATCAATCGCCACTTACATTAAATGAAATAAAACAGAATCATCCTCACATTTTCGGTGATTCCCTAGTTATTTTTTATTGTAGAGAGCCGGACGGAATTTGACGGAGGCGGCCGCCACATAATTCTCTATGCTTGAAAAACCCTGCATGTATGTATGTATGAATGTATGTATGTTCGTTTAGTTTAGTTATGTTTGTGATTTAGTTAATAAAACTTGTGCACAATTATGTATTTGATTTCTGAGCCTTTGCTTGCAACAAAGTTCCTTTTACGATCTTGATCTTGTTACATGCTCTAAGTGCTGTACATGCTAAGAAATAATAATTTTTCGGTGACCATGAAAGATACACTTTTCTTAGAATAAATGAATAATCAAAGAGTTCGTTGGAACTGATTAATTGATTGTAATATTAATTTAGCTTACCTCAAAGTTAATCTAATTAACTGACCCAAATATTAATAATTAATCATAATTGGTAATTATGGATTATTATTAATATTTCCCCTTTGAGCTAATATTGTTACAGATGGTGGAGAATCGTAGGCATCGTATTAAACATTGTATGCAAGCAGACAGTAATCAATCATGTTGTCCCATACGTTTTTATTAACATGGTATACATGCACGTACAAGTTTCTGATAAAATCAGCAAAACTATAGCTTGAATATGCCTTCCTACGAACGGCAGAAAGTTTCTCAATGCTATAATGCATGTTTAAATCGTACGATAAGAAACTCCTGATATTAGCGAAGCAATCCTAATTTCAGTTCTAAATCGAGCGTAAGCCTTCTCTGACGAAGAAATCTCAGATTAGCCGCACGTATAAATGGTACCAGAACTAATTCATCTGAGGTGGGCGAAGAAATCCCCATTTTCAGCATTTTTGAAGGTGATAGAGCGATGCCGATTAAGGCCTTATTATTCGTTACGTCATTGTATTCATATTAAACCACTGAACCGCTCATATGAAACAATCACGTCGAATTGGTGGTATAAATTCTAGCCTAGCTAACTAGAAATTTGCCATTGTCTGTAAAGGGACTGTGCTGTTTTGATTTGTGAAAGAGTTGCATCACTTGCATGCAACTTCATGTATTTAAACTGGAGTTCTCAATGCAAACCTTCATCACAACCCGATCGCTGCTCCGTTCGATTTGTGTTGTTGGTTGACATGAGTCTCTTAGCAACACATGACACCAGGAAGTGCGAGCAGGCACTTTTGATAATCTGATAACAGCACAAAACCTCACAGACCCTTGTGTAAAGCTTGCTCCCTAGCAACCCTACACCAGAGGTGGAAGTAACGAATTACAACTACTCACGTTACTGTAATTAAGTAGTTTTTTGGGTACTTGTACTTTTTTGAGTATATTTTTAAATCTGTAATTTTACTTGTACTCAAGTACATATTAAGCTAAGTAATCTACTTCGCTACTTGTAAAATCACATTTCGTTACTGAGTACAATTTGAATTGATATTCAAATCTTTGAATGGCATTTCGGTAGCCAATAAAAATATTCGATCGTAAACGGACCAATAATACCCCTGATATTTGGACTGAATGAAAGCCGCCGCAGTCGCAGCAGGTTTTGAAGAGCTGATCATGAAGGAGGCGAGGAGCTAAGAGTGATTAATGGCTGGACTGAAAGTTTGGAACAACAAACTACATAGTATTGTCAAAATATCAATATTTTACCAGCTGCGCGTTCTCATTCTCTCATCTCAACGACAGCGAGTTTGACACACCCGCCCCCTCTCAGCGCGGGATTGCAGGTAGGCCTATTACGCATAATTTTATTAATACCTGCAAGTTTCTATGGCATATTTTAATGGCAAATGTCACGAACAATATTATAACGCGAGGGCACATTCATGTAATCGCAGAAAACTGGACGCGAGCTCATATACGAATGAACTGGACTCGGATATTGAGTGTGCGCTCTCGGACTGTGTGTCATATCATGTGTAATCGCGAATCTCTCCAAGTGGTTCTCACTGCAGACTCAAATGACGTCCAACTCCAATCTCTCCATGCTCTTGAATTAAACGCTGTCAAAAGTTATGAAAAATCTATAGTCGTTTTGCAAATTAAATTCAGTTTGAATTGAAATCAAGCTTCCTTGTGCTGTGTGTGAGCTATTGCAACAGTTCACGTTACCCTATTGTAAAGACAAATACACTGAGTGATTAAATATTAGATTATTGTAATGGTTATTGATCAATGTTTAAATATGTAAACAAAAGCCTAAATTAAAATCTCACCTTATAAAGTGGACGTGTCTCTTCAGAAGACTTGAATTAAACTTTTCCATTCAAATAGATTACTGTTACAATGAGTGTTGTGCTTTTCAATGCTTGAAAATAAATAATGATTGCCTTGACAAAATGGATGGACAAAAATGTAGATATTAAAATATTTAGTATGTAGTAGTTTTCCCGATGGTATTAAAAATTATAGGCCTACTGAATATTGACATATTTCAAGGTGTCATATTGAAGTTAGAAATTCCAGTATCCACTAATTAATGTCCTTTGACAATAAGGTAAAAACGTGTTAAAAGTAGCTATTTTCTACATAAATCTATGATTTTGTTGAATATTTTTATTGGTAATGCATTAACTATCGCCAGCTAAAAAGTAATTAGTAACTAGTACTCTGAGTAGTTTTTGAGAAGAGTAATTTGTACTTTTACTTAATTACTTTTTTGACACCAGTACTTTTACTTGTAATTGAGTATTATTTCAGCAATGTAACGGTACTTGTACTTGAGTACAAATTTTCAGTACTCTTTCCACCTCTGCCCTACACGCATACAAGTTAAATCCCTTTACCTCGACGGCTAGCTTTTAGCGCCGGCTAAAACTTAAGACACGTGCGAGCGTAAAGTGTAACCTTTAAACTATAGACTTTGGGCCTTGGCCCTTGAAACAAAGGGATAGTGATTTGAACACGAGTAACGAGAGTCAAAGCTCCTCGAGGCTTTGAATCAAAGGAGTCAATTGCGTCACAAATGATTCTTTGTTTTGAAGCGCCCTCGTTGGTGACCCCTGCTGATCAGAACAGTGTAAGTGTAGAGAAAACTCAACTCAATGAAACACCTTTCACAAACCAATCGCAAAAGTTTGATCAAAGGTGTAAGCAAGTAATAGCAACGCACAAACTATCTAATACCTTTTAATATGAGGTATCTTTCAAGGCACGATAACTTAGTAAACTGTAGGGATCGTTTTATGAAAGATTGGTCAATCAGACCAATAAGAGACTATTAAATTCGCCTCTTCCTTTTATCAAATGCTTCATTAAATGTGTACGAATCTATAAAAGTGATACAAAATCACGTAGAAATCAAATACACACTGGTTCACGAACCGTTGAAATTTAGAATAATTTCGAAACAGCTATGATGCGCAACGAAGCCCGTTTACTGAAATCCCGTGACTTTAGCAGTCTGATACATGCTCAGAATCACTGATTTGAGACAAATGATTCACACTGATTTCAGAGCTTCACGAAGCATGTCTCATAGGCGGTTTAAACTACTCTGTCCTCTCTCTCTCTCTCTCGACCCCCTCCCTTTTGGTTTCACTTTTAGTTGAAACCCAGATACCTTGGTTTTTATTTGTGTTTCATTTATTTCGACTTAAGTCAACCCCTATTTTATTTTGTGTATTTACACCTGTTGAGCGTGAATATTCCTATTCAGTTAAAGGTACAATACGCAACATTTTCTGCCGCTAGAGGGCGCTAAATTCCAAACAACAACAACGGCGTAGCTTGATGACAATGTGAAGGAGCGTGGAATGATGGGAACTGTTGTTTTCAACTCCACCGTGGATGTAAATCAGTCAGACGGGAATCGAAAAATCATGTTCATGGATGAGGTTAACTTCTATTTTGATAAATGTTGCGTTTAATAACATGCTTTTTGTGGCGAGGGGGGGCGTGGTTCTGCGCATTCTGTAACGGGAGAGAGGGAAACGAGACGAGCGGGGCATAAGTAGGTCAAGTGCAAATAACGAACACCTGTGTCTTATTGCAGTATTACTGGCGTGGAGAGACCGTGCTGGAACGAGAGAGAGGGACAGAGGACTCGTACGAGAGACAAAATTGGACGCAGAGAAAGAAAACCGGTGGATCCGAGCTCTCTTTTTTTAACTGTTTTGTGCCTTCGCGGTTGCCACGGTGAATGCGCGTTGTGCGCGACTTTTGTTTGTTTTGTTTTATTTTAATAAAGTACGAGTCCCAGTCACGCCGACCCCTGTCTTCTTCCTTCCTGACTCTTGAACCTTATCACACTTTTATTTAATTAAAATGAATTAACAGCAAGAAAAGTAAGGTTTAATACTAAATTGGTTATCATAGATGTTACTGTATTTGTCGAAATCATTGTTGTGATAACGCTGAGCAGTTTTACGTGTTCTAAACAATTGTTGTAAAAGTACATTCGAACATACCCACATCATTTGCCAAAATACTGATTAATCTTTATGTATAACACATGCTATATTTATTTACATGGCCATAAACACCAGACGTGATAAACAATGTCAATAAACTTACACAAACCTAAAGCAATAATACTTTCCTTGCATAAACATAACTTACCGAATGCTACATTTGGAAAATATTAAATTAAGCATGCTTTGTCGACAGAACCAGCTGCAATCAGTAAAGAATAATTGTGTTCCATAACGACAGCACGAAACAAGCTAACGTTTATTGCTTGATAGACGCTACAACTACAACTTCCGCATTTGTCCAGGACTCCACGCAGTACGAGCGGAAACTGAGGGTAACGCGGATATGACGCAATTGACTGGCGACTCCCAGCTCCCCCCTGCTCTAACGCCCCGTTTCCTTGGTTAAAAATCGCAATTTTCTCACGATTTAAAAAATATTTGGAAACATTTGGGATATTGTAAGTAATCAACTTAACAAAATATATAACACTGGCCTTGAGATTTTGGGATATTTTAATGCAAAATTCTTACATATTGTACCTTTAATATTTTTATTAACATAAAATATGTTTAGGTTATTCAGACAACAAGCTAAAAATCTAAACAGATATCCTTGTGCTGATCACACCAATCAGGAGAGTGTCACATCTGCATTGCAATTCCCGAAAACATGTTTACATTTATTCATCCATTTAGCAGACATTTTTATTCAAAGTGAGGATGAAAGCTTCATTAATAAACATGTTTATTTACGTCCTAAAATGTGTATTTCATAGCAATTGGATGGGGAATCCTTGAGCTTGTCATATTTCTAACAATAATAATTCAGCCCAGAATGGGTTGAAAAGAATATAGGTAAACGTAAACAGAAATACAGTGCAGGAGCATTATATACATTATGCAATAATATGATTATTATATGAATAATATGAATATGATCTGTTTTGGCCGTTTCATTGTGTTTGGTTTTTAATTGTGTCATTAGTTCCCTTTGTTTGTTCCATGCATTTGAGTTCTCCTTTATTCTCTGTCCATTCTTGTCAGTTTTACATCCATTTTAAGATGGTTGTGATTCAGTTTTCCTGAGTATTCTGTAAGTTATGAATTAAATAATATTTCTGTTGTTTCCTTGTCTTCATGACCTTCTTACACAACCGTACCGTGACAAAACAACGGACCACAACAAAAACGGACTTCAACAAGAATGGACTTACTGGCAGTCCGGCTGTTTTGCCTGGAGCAGGAGCAGCAACCCCTCGAGACCCACACCAGTGGATTTCTAGACCTGGCGTGCCTCACTAGCTTCCCAGACAAATTGTTGAGCGTCATTTACCATACAAGCCTCAACGCGGAAACAAAGGCGTGCCTGCCCAGTGTGGGTCCTCATGAACAATTTGCCAGAGCCCACTGCAGATGGAGGAAGTGATCCTGACGCGAGGAAAGAGCCGGAGCCGACAAAAATGGCCGCCCCAGACCCTGAGCCTCGACAGTCATCTGAGCAGGTGTGTGAACTGGCAACTTGCAAAGTTTGCGGTTAGGGAGTGGAGCGCCACATATGCTCCTGCCACAGAGGTCGAGCTGCCACTGGATTTTAGATTTTGTTGTTTTGATGATGCTTTTGAAGAGGATGATCTCCTGCCCCCGCTGATTCCTCCAAGCAATGCTCTTCCTTCCTCCTGCGTGTCCTAGGATCCCTCCCTTCTTCCCTCTCCCACCTCCTCTTTAAATTCCAGTCAGTTCCTTTGCCCAGTCACCCTCTGTGGTGTGGATTAAAAAACTCCAGCCCTGGCCCGTGGTGTTCAAGCCCTACCTGGCCCCAGCCCGACAACGGCTGCAATTTTTCAGCCCGACCCCGACCCCGACCCTGACCCCGACCCGAGACCAACATCAATATCACTTTAAGCTCTCTCTGATGCGCGCTCTTTGATGCGCACTCTCTGATGCACGGTGTCTCTGCTACACGCACGTCACACGCTACTAAAAGGTAAACTTTTATTATAGGCCTGAAACATCATGCCCACAAATATTGAACAGACTGTCCATTAGAGAGAAGCATAAGCATGTCGTAGAGAAAGCGCTACGGGATCCAACCGCAAAAATAAATAAATAAACGGCCTACCTTTCTTTGCTTTTAAGTAACTGAAGAACAATGTTCAAATCAATGTTCGAAAATGAAGAACTCTTCGCCAACTGGCTAATGTTAAATAATATAAAAAAAATATTAAAAAAATCCGACTTCTCCCTGATCCTCTGCATGGTCAACTGTAACCTGTTAATGCACGTGAGTGACGTGTGCGTATATGCGTATTGCGTTTGTGTTGCTTAGGCGATGTATAATATTTAGAATATAATAAATATAACAATATTTCATACACACTATGTGACGTATGCTCTGCACGTATATTATGGGCACAATGAAAGGAGAGAAGCTAAATAAGCCAGAGTCCGACCTGAGCCCAATCTGTAAAAAAAAAAGTCCAGAGCCCGGCCTGAATGGGCTTAGCGTGTCTGGTCCCGTCGGGTCCCGACAGGCTTGCAGACCTCTAGTGTGGATCCATCTTGGGCCAGCCGTTTACCAACACCATCTGGATGTATGAATCCCCTGGCTCCGCCCCAGCCACTGATCCTATTACTACACCTTGGCCCGTCGTCCAGACTCTTCCGCCTTGGCTCCTCCCTCCCTCGGCTCCACCTGGGACCATCTGCCTTACGGCTCCAATGGGCTCCCTCAACTCTCTGGATCCACCTCGTTTGGAATTTTCCTCGCATATGCTACGGACTTGCAAACCGTCCGCTGTTCTCTGCCTTCGGATCCACCTCGGCCCTCAGTCGCTCTGGGTCCACTTCAGCCCTCCAATACATTGGTTCCACCTCGGAGGATCGTAGCCACAGCTCTTTCACGGCCTCCGAAGCCTTCTGTCTCGTGCCAGTCCATTGGATCTCCGTCTGTGCTCTGGGCTCCTTCTCCACCGGCTCCTTCTCCACCCGTCATCCCCAGGGGCTTGTCGAGGAGATTTACATCATGGCTCCTCCCTCCCTTGATCAACCTGTCTGGACTCTGGATATCCACCAGACTCCTCCTGCTCCTGGCTTCCCCCTGGCTCCTCCCACCCTCCACTCGACCACGGACAATATTGATTGCCCTGACCTGTATTTGTTTTTCATTTGTTCCACACCCTCCTCCAGAGCCCCCTCCCTCCTCAGATGGACACTTTAAGGAGCTGACTCTTTAAGGAGCCAGCCTTCCAAGAGGGGGAGCTACTGTTACAATTATAGTCAATCATGTTCTGTTTTGACTATGTTTCATTGTGTTTTGGTTCTGTCTTCCTTGATTCTGCTTTTATGTTCTTAGTCCCTAGCCGGTAGGTGATGGAGAACTGGAATCGAGTGAAGAAAAGGGCCTACCTGGCCTGTCTGAGATTTAACCTTTTAGCTTCCCAAAGAAATTCCAGATTGCGGTGATCGGTAAGGACGGTAAAAGGATGGTGGGCCCTTTCTTCACTTTACTTTACTTTACTTGCAGGGACCGATGACAGCTGTACACAGTACACAGGCTACACAGTAATTTAAATGTGGCAAATTGTAAAGGACAGTAAAACAAAGGTAGAACACCATACAAAAAGGTAGCGTTATTTGACAGAACACCGGCACAGTAACTTTATATTGACGCACGGCTAAACAAAGGCAGCATACCATAACTCAATTTGAGCATTCCAAAGTTAAGCCAAAGAGCGTTAACTGGGGTTATGGTGTTCTGCCTTGGTTTCTCATGGGCTTTAGGAAGTTACTGTTAAGACAACCCATTATTTTCTCGAAAAAACAACGAAATTGACTCACTATACTTATCCACATGATAAAGGAGGTCCTTGAATGTGCCAAAAATATCAATAACTCATTTTCGACCAAAAACAAAGTTACGGCCTTTTGCCTTTGCAAACCGAGCTCCAATATTAGCAGATCTCCTTCCCTTAGCACTTTGATTTGTGTGGATGAGAAATGGACCTCTGAAAGCCAGAAGATTTACCTCCGGAAGTGGTGGAAGTGGTGACAAGATATGCTCCAGGCCTCTTAAAACTGACATCAGTCATGAAAGTCACCAATGCCATTCTACCAGAATGTGAATGTGATTCACTGACACAAGGACAATACAATGTGATGATCAAGAACCATGTAGGGCAGTGTTTCTCTACTGGTTTTACAAATTTTACACTAGACTTAATTATGACCAAAAGAGACATGCCCATTAATTTCGAATGTCAACATTTAGTGTGTTCGAGAGAAATCATCCATTCACATATCTATATTTGGTCTGTCCAATCATTGCACTTTCCACAGATAATTTGTTTTATACTGAACATTGTTCCATCATACACCCCCTCATATCGCTCCAGACGTATGGCATTTTTCCACTATTGAGCTCAAAAGATATCAACAGTTGGCACTGATGCCAATTCTACTGAATCTTTCTTCTTCAGACCGTTGACTTCACACCATCTGAACATGCCTAACATAGAAGTTCCTCGCCATAGAAAAGCACCTCTTCAATGGACAACATCACAAGTGTCATGATTCACCTGTCACCTCTGCACTACAGTTCCATTCATCCTCCCTGACTCCCACCTGCACCTACTCCATAATCACCCACACCTGCCAGCAATCACCCTCATCTGCTCCATACTACAAGAGCCTGCACCACACACACCTTTGTTGTCTGGTCTCAACTAGGACTCACCCAAGTTGTGGATATTCCTTACCTGAGATACCTACCTTAGTGTTCATTCCCCTGTCTCCAAGATCAATCTTTGACATGAACGAGCTTTACTGTCTGACTCTAGAAATATGCTGAACAGCTTTCTGTCTGTCCACAGACGTCTAAAGATGACCTGATACAGGTGGACTTTGAAGGTGGGCTGCATTTTTTTGTCCTGTCTCCAGTTCTCCAACTCCCTGTTAGAGGAAAACTTCTTATTAGTTAAGTACTCAGTGCTATACTGGTGTGTAGGGTGCATGTGGTGCAATGTACCTGTGTTCACCTGCTTCATCTTCAGCATCGTGTTCCTGGTTGTTGTTTACCTGCATATACTTACCATTCACCTGTGTATAATGAAACTTGCTTAATGTTACTCACTACTTCTGCGAGTCTGTGTACTTTTACAAAGTGCATGGATGATGCCTTAGATACTTTATCAAAATAATCAAAGGAGCCATTGCTATGTATACGGCATCTACAGTATAAGTTCAGGATAAAAAAATAGAAAAAAAATCAATACTTATCTTTTAACTTTGCTAATGGAGGGGAAGTTCTTAACCTTCTAGTAACAGTCATATTTTGGTAATGCGTCATTCTAGGATGTTAGTTTGGGTCCATTTCTGTCACACATGACCGCTTCAATCCTTCCAAGAATCCAAGAGGAGCAGTACAATTTTTCTAAGTGCATAACTTGCACAGCTGGGTGAGGATATGGCTCCAAAGATATGTACTGTCATGCGATACTCTAAGGGAGTGAGACTCACATCACCTCCTGGCCACCATAGAAATCTTAAGTCGTCAACGTGTTCTTCTGCTACATTTACCTGCTGAAACATTGCTTCAATGTTACTCATGATTCCAACCGGTTCCTGACAAGATCTCATCAACACTCCTGTGAGTCTATTTGTAAGATCAGGGCCTTGTAGTAACTCAGAATTTAGAAAGTACCACTGAATGAGGCTCCACAATCAAAGACTACCTTTGTCTTCTTTTTCTTTGGATGGTATACGCCATGATGAGGTAGATGATAGACTTGACCTTTTATGCCTTTGAGCTGCTCCTTTGGTACAATTTCCGCAAACCCTTTACTAATAACATCAGAAAAAAAGTTGGCATATTCCTCATGAAATACAGGGTTTCTTTTGAATTTTCTTTTTAGGCCTTCAAGATGCTGCTCAGCCATTTGTCGATTGTTTGGTAATTCAACATCATTCCTCTTGAAAGGTAATTTGAGGTTGTAATGTCCATTAACAATTTTAGTAGAATCTTCAACAATTTTCATGAACTGTTTCTCTTCCACTGACATTTCTTTAACATCTTCATATGCTTTCTCACTGAACTCAGCATTAAATTGTGATATCATTAAATCACGCAGACTCACCAGTGATATTCGGTTGACCTGAACTGAAGCATCGGCATCATGTCCACCACTTGTTCCCCTTAGTGGGCCATTAACTACCCATCCAAGCAATGTCCTCACTGTGTATGGCCTGTCATTATGGCTGTTGATAATTTCCCAGGGCTCTAGGACCTTGGAGGCATTGGTGCCAATTAAAAGGCCAACATCTGAGTTGATTGTGGGAAGTGACACCCTTTTCAGGTATGACCATCTTGATAATTCATTTTGTGTTGGACTGTTGTATTTGTTGACAGACATGGAAGTTTGTGTATACACATCTGGAAGGGTAATGGAATTGTTCTCATGTAATGCACTCACTTCCAAACCAGATATCACGTGACTAAACATTGTCTTCTCTTGGTTTATTGTTCACAATAGTATGTTGGTCTATTCTTCCAGTCATTCCAAGTTGATTTATGAGAGCTGTGGTGCAAAATGTGGCAGAGCTGCCTGGGTCCAGAAATGCATAGGTTTGTACTATCTTGTTCCCATTGTTTGCCTTCGCTTTCACTGGAACAATTGCTTGTACATCTTCCTTTTCACCGGCCCCAATATGACCACAAGTGTTGGAAGAGATTGTCTGATTGGCATCAAGAGGTGGTTCTCTAGTTACTGTTCCTTTTATCTACCTTTCCTATGTGAAGTGCTGTGGGGTGTTTTCGATGGCAGATTTTACAGGTTTGGCGTTTCGTGCAGACTTTACTCATGTGTCCTTGAACAAGACATCCAAAACATATCCATTTTTCCTTTATGAACTGGATCTTGACTTTGTGCATTTTCTTTTTAAATTGAGGAAAACAGATGGCCATTTATACAAAACAAGCAGACAGGATCTTTAGGGTTGAGAGCTTTATACTGTGAGTTTTCAGCAGATTTTATTGCACTGTCCACAGTGGTAGCAAAACTACTACTAGAAGATTTTAGCTTGAAAGCTTTGACTGTAGACTTTGGCTTAGTTATGTTTCGGCTTGTTGGATCTTGGAAATTACCAAAAACAGGGGCTATTAATATTTTGATTTGCCTTTCAATGAACTGGACTAAGATTCAATGAATCTGACTCTGTAATTCCCTCCATCTTGCTGATCAGAGACCTTCGTTCGCCATCTTTCTCTAAGCTTGTAAGGCAACTTGGATATAAGCTATTTTAGATTGAAAGTAAGGTCCAACTCTACTATGAATGCTGTCTCTTCCATAACATTACAGCATCCTCTAAGGTACAGTCCAAATGATTGCAGAGCCTTTGGATCTTCTGGTTTGATGGCTGGCCATGCTAACGCCTTTTCAATGTAAGCATTAGAAATCTTGAATTCATTGCCAAAATGTTCTTTGAGAAGGGCTTTCGCTCTTTGATACCCTCTTTCAGGGTCCATGTGAAGACAAGTTCTTTAGGTTACCCCCTGGTGTATTGTTCTAGAAAATACAGTCGGTCTTGGACATTGTCAATCTTGTATTCAATAACATGTTAAAAAAATCTCAAATGGATCACAATCAAATACTTTCACTTCCTAAGGAGGACAAAAGTGTCTGCTTGACGAGAGAGAATGTAATACTGTTTTGCTTTTGTAGAATACTATACAATGTTTAATCTCGTGTAGGTGTTGGGGCAACTTTAAGTGCCAGGGGCCTCATGTACAAAGGCTTGCGTTGAATTCATACTAAAACATTGCGTACGGACAAAGCTGTAAATGTGCGTACGCACCAAAAAAATCAGATGTATGAATCTCTGTGTACGCAGCATTCCACATACATTCTCTTTGTACATCCCAATTAACGCGAAATTGAGTGCACATGCACGAGCACAACACCACACCCTGTCTCCTCCCTCAATTAAATTAATTTAAATATGGTAATTAGTCCAATTTGGCAAAAGAAACCTGCAAGAACATGGCTAAAGCAAGCAAGAAACGAAATTTCACTGAAAATTAATTAGAGGTGCTACTATCAGAGGTAGAAACAAGAAAAAATATTTTATTTGGAACTTTGTCCTCTGGAATTAATAACAAAAGAAAGAAAAAAGAGTGGGAGAGTTTGTATGATGCCGTCCACGCGGTGGGATCTGAGAGTCGCACCGTAAATGAACTGAAGAAGAAATGGTCTGACATAAAGGTGGAAGTTAAGCAGAGAACTGCTGCGCACCGACAAAGTGTGGGCAGAACAGGCGGTGGTACAGGGGCCGATGAACTTTCACCCTTTGATCAGAGAGTTGCCTCTATTGTAGGAGACACGTTAATCTCTGGAATCATATCCGTTGATGTGGGAGACTCGGATATACTACAGGACTGCCAGCAAGGTGACTAATTTAAAAAATGTTTCCTTAACTTTGATACATATAGCCTACCAGCCACCATTTAATTTTAAAATGCATGCAATGTAGCAAAAAGTACACCAGAGATTTTACGTATCCACTGCTTTTATTGCAAATGCGTGTACCCATTAATAAGGAACAGATTCAAATTACTGTTAACATGTGCCTGTGTTTATCTGGACTTAGGAACCGCAGGAACAACAGCAGGAACGTCCACTGGCATGCACTCAGAGTCCGCACCACCCGAGCAGCCAGAGCCCATTCAGTCCAGCGTCTCCGGTGTCTCTAATGCTCCCCCCAGTGCTGAAGCCCGTCCATCTGGCCGCGTCTTGACGCATGCTGTTCTGGAGTCACAACAGCAAATTGTTAGGGCCATTGGAGAAATTAAGTCACCTGAAAAATGTCACTGACGCACTCACAGAAATAAGCCATTCATTAAAGGGATTGGTCAAAAAATGAACTTTGTGTCTGAGTACCATTTATATTGTCGCAATTACACGTTGACGGGCCTGAATGGCTTGTTGATTGTGCTGCACATATACTGGTCCTGGGTCAGGGTCATCTGGCGGTGCCCCAACCTCACCAAGGGGTATGCCATGCCTGTGCGCGACATTGTGCAGCACTCCACAGGCCAGTATGATGCGGCAAACCTTTTCAGGGCGGTATAACAGCATCCCCCCGGTCCTGTCAAGGCAGCGCCACTGACACTTCAGCTGCCCAATCGCCCGCTCCACAACTGACCGAGTGCGAGAATGGGCATCATTGTATCTGCGCTCTCGGTCAGTTTGTGGGTTGGTGAGGGGGGTTAACAGCCACGTCTTTAGTGGATAACCACTGTCTCCTGATGGGCAGTTGAATAATTACATAACTTACCAAGTAGCCACCCATCGAGCACCCTGCCAGCTTGGAGTCTCATCACAACCATGTTGTTTGTAAGGATATAGGAATCATGGGTTGACCCAGGCCACCTTGCCACAATATTTGTTAGGCGCATTTGTGCATCACATATAATCTGCACATTTATTGAATGAAAATGTTTCCGATTCACATATGCAAATTCTTCTTCAGATGGCGCCTTTATAGCAATATGTGTGCAGTCGATCGCTCCGATTACATTAGGAAAACCAACCATATCGCAGCAAATTGCGCTTTAATGTTTGGTTGGTCACCTGCATCGTATGGTAACGTTATATAACGTCCCATACAGCTGGCATTGCACGGCTCAAACACGACTGGCTTATTCCTGAGCGGTCTGCCAGTTCTCTTTGGAAAGAACCAGTTGCCAGGAAACCAAGTGTAGTAAGCACCTGTAAAGGAACGGGTAATGCGTGGCTCCTCACTGTCTCTCTTTCCAAATTCGGACCCAACTCAGCGCAGAGCTCCAACAGTATAGCCCTTGGAAATCTGAAACGGCTGATAAGCCAGTAATCATCGTGGGCCAGAAAATCATTGTGGTCCCTAAAAACTCGTTCTCTCCGGATTCGTCCATTGAAAATGTCCTCTAATAAAGCCAACGCTGCCATTGCTAGATGGGTTGTATCAATTTGCACATGCTTTATATATGTTCTTACTTAATTGCATAATTAATAGAATATTTTAATAATACTCGTGTGACAATAATATGTCAAATAATTTATCAATTACAAATTATAAGCAATATCTGACAGCTGGTGGTCCGATAGAACAATTCGTAGTGTAATGTTTGCCACTTCACTTTATTGCCTCTATGAGTCGCCAACGGACAAAAATCACGACAAATGTACGTACGCCAGGCATGAAGTTTACGTGGAGGAACGCACATTCTTACGTTAATTTCACTGTTAGTACATCTGACCGTGAACGTGAAAGCTGGCGTACGCCGTGTTTTTGTGCGTACGCAGTGTTGATACATGAGGCCCCAGGTGTTTTTTCCCAGGCTTGTGAGCTTGAGCTCTATGAGATTCCACTTCAGATTCAGATGTCTGGTCAGTCTTGTAAGCAGGATCAAATCCTTCTGAACAAGCTGTGTGAGTTTCCACTTGAGCGGACGTATGTGGTCTTGGATCTAAGATGACATCCTTTAACATCCTTTTGAGGAGGCCTTTTTGATTTCAGGACCATTGGATTCCTTGAAGAAAGGGGTTCTTTGGGATGCACACTTTGAATATCCACTTTTACTGATTCTTTTTGAATTATCTGTGTATTTTTTAAAACAGAAGTGTCTTGTCCCCTTTTAAAATAATCATCCATTCCATCTACAGGATTTACCTGTGGATCTCCTTCTAAAACACTGATTTTAGCAGAAGCAGCCGCCAATTCAGCCTCCATTTCCATTGTTTCCTTTTCTTTTCTTTTTTTGCTCCTTTTGCAGGTTGAGTATTTGCTCCTTTTCTTCTAGTACATGCTTCTCCTTTAGTGCAGCGTACAGTGCCTTTACTGCTGTGCAAAGGCAAAAGAACGTAACTTCGTTTTTGGTCGAAAATGAGCTATTTATATTTTTGCCACATTCAAGACCTCCTTTATCATGTGGATGAGTATCTTGAATCAGTTCCGTTGTTTTTTCGAGAAAATAATGAGTTGTCTTAACAGTAACTTCCAAAAGCCCATGAGAAACCAAGGCAGAACACCAGTTACCGCTCTTTGGCTTTGTTATGGAACGGTACTCTGCCTTTGTTTAGCTGCACATCAATATGAAGTTACTGTGCCGGTGTTCTATCAAATAATGCTACCTACCAGATTGTACGGTTATCTGCCTTTGTTTTACTGTCCATTAAAATTAAAATTACGGTGTAGCCTGTGTACTTTGTACAGCTGCCATCAGTCCTTCTAACTTCTGATGTCCTCAGAGCTTTGTCCTGCACAAATGCGGTCAGAACATTTAGTATGGTCTAAAACCGAACCATCGACAAACGTGCGATATCGATCGCGAAGGATTAGGCAGAGTTGACAGAAAAATGTTACACATGCCGTAGCGGATGAATACAACAAAGAACTAAAGCCACGCCTCACCCAGTTAGGGAACCCGGACCTGGTTGAAACACTCATGCATCTAGCTGGCAGAGTGCCAAAACTTCGCCGGCGCCTTCAGCACCGCCCTAAACACAGTCGAGCCAATTCTGGATTAATATATCTATGGAGGTATTTTGTCATGTCATATGTATTAATAATGCTATCAGAATGCAACCAAAACACAGGATAGCAATAAATAGATGGCTATAAATAATTGTAAATCATACAAAATAAATGCCATGATCACTAGATTTTATACAGGTGTTACTATAATGATTTTGTTAATAGTGATCAGCAACCAAATATTAATAATGTGGAAGTTACTGCCTTTTGCCTTGGCATGACTTCTCACTTTTTGCTGACAATACAAAGGCAGAGTACAGTAACTTTAAAATAGTGGTCAAAAGTCAAGTTTGAGCTCAAGATTTTTTTATGTATATAATTTTCATTACTAAAACATCTATTTGCCAGATTTCCAGTGCCCTACCTATAATTAATTTGGCGGGACAACTAAAATTTGGCTCAAGGTCATGGTGCAAAGGACCCTAGGTTGAAATTACTCCGAACCATCCCTTTAAGATCCCTTGAAAGGTTACATGTACCCTGAGAAGGGAACGAGACACTGTGACACTTTGCCATATTTCAGGCATGCCTGAGCGTCTTTCTTACTTCAGACAATTAGAATCGGATGACATCTATTTCAGCCACCTATTTGTAGTCTTGATGCAGGCTTACACTGTGTCACCCGAGTGCACTTTTGGCAATGAAATTATGTGTTTCCACACATTCTTCGGACACTGGCTCACGCAGATGCATTCCCGTAGTGTCAATGTTATGAGGCAGCATCTAATTCCCTTCTCAGGGGACCGGAATACATATGTAACCTGAGACGTTTCTTGTAGTTATAACTATTTAACAATTTTTTTTAAACCAATCAAAGGAATAGTGGAGATTGAATTACAAATTTGACAAAAACATTAATGTATATCAGTAAAGTATTTATTCATTATAATGCTTACAGGAATTTAAATTAATTATTTGCTGTTTTATATTTTTGTCAGTTTACATCTAAAAAGGAATCCTTGATTGTAACCACGACAATATCTGAGGCGAGCACCACTATCCCTGTGATGGCCCTAACCACTGCGGTAGGGGACATTGAAAAGGTGAACAATATACAAAGTAAAGCAAAAAAACTATGAGTGGACAGCATTATGGCTAAACACTCATAAAACACTAATTTAAAATGTCTACTCCATCATGTACATATTCAGTGCAGCAGTGATTGAAAGGGACATTTAAATTTTATAGATTCTTGAATGGGAAGGAAACGAGGTAATCAAAATAAATTCCATACTAGGCCTCTCTCGCTTTCCCTAATTAGGCAGTTCAGACATAGTGACAATTACTACCAGTTGTGCTGCATGATAAAGTCTTGTGACAGTAAGATGAATGACAGTCAGATGAATGAATGTGAATGAGCAACCATGTTCAGATGCTTCAGGTGCTTCATATCATTTCAGCTCCCTCAATGACTTCATCCTTGGTAGGATTTCTGTTAGTCTCATATTTCCAAATATTTTGCAAGAAGTGTGATCAACACTGCAGCTTCTTCTGCCAAGAAATGTCCACTTAGCCAGGAAGAGAAGAGACTGAACACAATAGTTTTTTTTTTTAGTTTTTTTTTATGCCATTTAGACCAGCATGAAACTTGTGTAAACTGGCTCTGCAATTTCTGTCTGCCCAAAAGTAATGCAGTAGTACAGCAAAGTAAAAAAAAAAAAAGTCAGCTAAGTTTCCGTAAAAAAAAAACAAAAAAAACAAATAAAAAAACAAATAAAAAATCGTACAAATGTTACTTATTAAAAAGAATATGCAAAAAGTACTAGAAATTACTTTTGTGCACCGTATGTATCAGCTAACTGTTGGTGGTCTGTAATCTGAGGTCTGAGGCTTCACTGTGTTTTGGAATCTTGTTTACCACAGTGTTTCTGTGTCACGGTATCTTGAAATGCTCTTCATTCTTCTTGCTTTGGCTCTCAACGAAGGCGGTCGCATTTTCCTACCCTCCTCTCCCTTATCTTCCCTGCTTTGCTCCTCTCGTCTCGTCTACTGTCTTGTACTTTGAGAGACTCTCTCCGCACTGCTCTCCAAACTAAGAAATTATGGATTTGATCAACTGGTCTCTCAACGCAATTGACACCATCTTCTCGACGAGAAGCTTGGGTTCGGGGGAACCTGACTGCCCTGCCGGAACGTTCGCAGCTGGCTACACGATGGACGCATGGGAGAGGTGGGGGGTCGTGTGTCTGGCGGCTCTTTCCGTGGAGGACGTTGAAGATATCTACCTATTCGGAACCATGATAACAGGTTTTCTGCTGTTTGGATTAGGCATTGCCCTGGTTTATCGAGGAATTAAGAAGACGGTGACAGCTGCCCAAAGCCCCACATGGCTGCCCGTTATGATTGAAGCAGTGGGCAGAGCTGTTGGCACTCAGACTGTGACTATGAACCACAATATGGATAACATCATGGAGAAGCTCACAGCTTTGCAAAGGCAAATGGATCGTTTCGGAGACCCAAACGGACCAGGAGCTGTGTAAATTGGAATGCGGCTACTCGTCCCAAGACCAAACAACCACAATCTTATCTGCTTTCGGCCCCCCTCTATCAGCACTGGCCTTGGCCGAGGCCGCTGCTGGAACAACAACTCCCTCTGGAGAGAGCACTGCAAAGAGACGCTCTTGCGTTCCTTCCTCGACTCCACACTGACACCTGCTGATTGTTGACTCTGTCTGGGACCTGATCAAGGTTGTCTCCATGGCAACTGCTGTGTTTCGCTATGACATCCTGCGGACTGAGGCACCTAGATTGGGATGCCAGGCGTAGCGACTCTTCAGGCCCACACATACAGAAACTCTTACATAGATACAGATATGCAATCACCCTCCCCCACCCCCCATCCCACGCCTTCGACGCTTTTTACCACCAGTTTGTCAGGCGGGTCTGTGACCAGCGCCGAAATGGCTGCAGGACCGGATGGCTGCTTGCCTGTGCTGGGTTACCTCCAACCCCCTCTCCCCTCCCCCCTCCCCTGTTGCAAGTCTTGTGTGTTCATGTTGTGTACTGATTATGTGCAAATTGCTGAGGTGTTTTACTGTCCCCAAACTGTACTCCCTATTGGAGCATAGTCTGGGGGTTGCCTTTTTTTCTCCTCAACTCTCCTCATGTTATGCTGTATTCTTACTAACTTCAGGTCGGTCCTAAATTGCATTTCGTTGCCTTGTACCTGTACTTGTGTAATGACAATAAAGTTGAATCTAATCTAATCTAATCTAATCTAATGATAACACATCATCCCACCGAGGCCTGAGCTGTGTGTTTAACAGCATCTGAAGAAGAGACGCTTCCGACTGGGGAATACACAGTTGTACTGTTCTCTCTACATGTTTGCTCTCGAAGTGTGAACATAGACAAACAGCAAGCCAAACTCTGTTCAAGAGCCAGGATATGAGCGTCTTGCTTCTTTAATGGTACAACATGTAGTGCAATTTACATGAGCAAAAAACACCGGCCATTGAACCGAGTAAAACTGTAAATAAAATATTTTATATATGAAAGAAATATAAAAAACTTATTAGAAATCAAAATGACATACTTATTAGCAGTGTAACAAGTAAAATGTATACAGATACATTGCTAACTCAGGTTAGAAGCATTATCAATACAATGCACCAGTGTTGAACGGCAATAACATAAACATCTTCAATTATATCACGTTTAAACTCCTGCAATATACACTAGACAGATAAATTATTCAAATAAACTTACAGCCAATGCTTTCGTCAGGGATTATAAAGATTGATGCAACACAAACATATCTCAAGCGTTCACTGCACCATGAGCTCACCATTTCCTGTTACCCAATGCGCATTGCTCGTGAAGTCCTCACATAGGAACTTACATAATAGCGGCAGTTAAATAAAACTTACACAGAATATTAAACAATCTTTATAAATTATATTATAAAATATTTATAAACGTAGATGTCCATTGTAAATTATACACAGCCTCTAACACAGGCAGAACACTCCCCACCTGGCATTATTAATGCCACTATAACAGTCCGTGGTTAGTCTTACTTAGTCCTCTTTAGCTAGGAGTAAGATCACATCAGAAATAGGCCGTAAGAATGTTTTCACGTTACCACCTGAGGTTGTTTTAACTTCTATCTTGCGGACCTTTCCGTCACTGCTCGGGAAGACGGATGTGATTAAGCCCAAAGGCCAGTCATTCCTTGGGAACTGAGCTTGTTTCAATAACACAGCATCTCCAATGTGCAAGTTTCGGTGAGTTTCGTGCCACTTGCATCGATGTTGGAGTGCACTGATGTATTCTTTTCGCCATCGGCTCCAGAACTCATTGGCCAATGCTTGTACTTGTCTCCACTGACATCTTAGGAGATCCTTCTCAATGCAGTTCTCAATTGGGACAGGTACTCCTGGCTTTTGGGTAAGGAGCATTGCTGGAGTGAGTACGCATGGAAAATAGGGATCCGATGAGACGGGAACCAGAGGTCTAGCGTCTATGATTGCGGACACCTCTGCCATCAGAGTGCAAAGTACCTCATGAGTCAAGTGAGCATGTTTCTTCTGCAACAGCATTGCGTCTAAAATCCTGCGGCTCACGCCGATCATCCCCCCATGTGGGAAGCGTGTGGAGGATTGAATTCCCACGGACAGCCATTCTCATGGAGGTATTTCAGAAGACTAGTCTGGTTCTCTTTTGTTGGCTGCATGCCCAATTCCTGGCTAGCTCCGACAAAGTTGGTTCCTCTGTCTGATCTGAGCTGTTTTGCTGGTCCCCTCACAGCAAAAAAACGCTGCGTTGATGCAACTGGCAGTGTTCATGGATTCTATAACTTCTATGTGTACTGCTCATATACTCATACACGTGAAGAGTATACTGCCGTGCAAAGGCAAAAGACCGTAACTTCGTTTTTGGTCGAAAATGAGTTATTTATATTTTTGGCACATTCAAGACCTCCTTTATCATGTGGATAAGTATCTTAAATCAATTCCGTTGTTTTTTCGAGAAAATAATGAATTGTCTTAACAGTAACTTCCAAAAGCCCATGAGAAACCAAGGCAGAGCACCGTAACATCAGTTACGGCTCTTTGGCTTTGTTTTGGAACGCTCGAAATGGAGTTACGGTGCTCTGCCTTTGTTTAGCCGCGCGTCAATATGAAGTTACTGTGCCGGTGTTCTATCAAATAATGCTACCTACCAGATTGTACGGTTATCTGCCTTTGTTTTAATGTTAAAATTACGGTGTAGCCTGTGTACTTTGTACAGCTGCCATCAGTCCCTCTAACTTCTAATGTCCTCAGAGCTTTCTCCTGCACAACTGCGGTCAGAACATTTAGTATGGTCTGAACCCGCCGTCGACAAACGTGCGATAACGATCGCGAAGGATTATGCAGAGTTGACAGAAAAACGTTACGCATTGCCGTATCAGATGAATACAACCAAGAATTAAAGCCCCGCCTCACTCAGTTCGGGTACAGGACCTGGTTGAAACACTCATGCATCTAGCTGGCATAGTGCCAAAACTTCGCCCAAGTTCGCCGGCGACTTCAGCCCCGCCCTAAACGCGGTCAATGCTGGACTAATATATCTATGGAGGTATTTTGTCATGTCAAATGTATTAATAATGCCATCAGAATGCAACCAAAGCACAGGATAGCAATAAGTAGATGGCTATAAATAATTGTAAATCATACAAAATAAATGCCATGGTGACAAGATTTTATACAGGTGTTACTATAATGATTTTGTTAATGGTGATCAGCAACCAAATATTGATAATGTGGAAGTTACTGCCTTTTGCCTTGGCATGACTTCTCACTTTTTGCTGACAATACAAAGGCAGAGTACAGTAACTTTAAAATAGTGGTCAAAAGTCAAGTTTGAGCTCAAATTTTTTTTATGTATATAATTTCCATTACTAAAACAACTATTTGCCAGATTTCCAGTGTCCTACCTATAATTAATTTGACGGGACAACTAAAAATCTTTAAAGTCATTTTTCTCAGTTCCACACTCTAGCGACTTAAGGTCTTTTGCCTTTGTAGGGCAGTATAGCCCACCTTTTGTTTTCAGCTACCCCACCTCTGGTGCGTCGAGTGACCACTGTCCATGGACCAAAAACATCTAACCCCACGTAGGTAAATGGAGGAGATGTACTGAGGCGCTCAGGAGGTAGATCTGCCATCTTCTGGACTTCCTGCTTTCCTCTGAGTCTGAGGCATGTCACACAATGATGAAGAATGGAGTTTATCAGTCTTTTCCCTCCAACAATCCACAAGCCAGCCGATCTAATTGCTCCCTCTGTAATCTGTCGGCCTTGATGGTGCACTTTGGAATGGTAGTAACTCCCCAACAGTTTGGCAACATGACTTTGCTTTGGGAGGATGATTGGATTCTTCCCCTCTGATTCAAGAGAAGAGTGTCTCAGACGTCCACCAACCCTCAAAAGATCATCGTGGATGTAGGGATCGAGATTCCGCAGCCCACTTGAACGGAAAACTTGTTCGTTCCTCTGCAGAGCAGCATACTCCTCTGGATATAGGTCTTTCTGGACATGCAGAAGAATTAATCTCTTTGCGGTTGTCTGCTCTTCAGGAGTGCGTATTTCGCTGCACTGATGCCATCCTTTGCATGCATGTGATGTGCTGATGGAACTTGACGTGTGAGAACGTGCTTGATGAATCAGAAAGGAAACGGCTCTTAGCAAAGATTCCCAGGTTGAAAAGCGTTGAAACCGTTCTGAGAAGTGGCTTCTGTCAATTTGAGTAACAAAGCTGGTCACACAAGGTCTGATTTCTGCATCCGCCTTAGAATTCACCAGTTCAAAGAACTCACATTCTTGCGCTTGGGACAGTTTGTAGAGAAAGCTGGGTCCTGTGAACCATATAGTGTCATTAAGCTGTGATGCAACCACAGATCTCGTTGCTAGATCAGCTGGATTCTGATCCGTAGGCACATAATTCCACTGATCTGGAGAAGTCGACTGGCGTATCCGTTGAACACGCTTGTGCACATAAACGAAGAAGCATCTGGACTCATTGTAGGCTCAGGACGGCTCAGGACGAGGTGAAAGCTTTGCTTTGCCCAGCACAAATCCCACTTTGGCCTCGCCTTCATCAGTGAGAGCTTGAATGTAAGCCACTGCCCCTATGGCCCAGTTCGAGGCATCTGAAAAGACACACATCTCGGTGTATGAAGTGTTAGAGAGTGAATGACGTAGGTATATGCGTGTGATGTGAATGTTACTTAGCTTTTGAAGTGAGGTTCTCCATTCCTTCCACTTGTTTCTTTTCTCTTCAGGAAGGGCTGTGTCCCAGTCATGCACCTCTTTAGCCAGCTCACGTACTAGCGCTCTGCCTTGGATCGTCACTGGTGCCATCAAGCCCAAAGGGTCGAAGATGCTGTTCACGGTGGAGAGCACTCCACGGTGAGTGTAGGGCTGGTCGTTAGTTGCAACTTTGAAGGTGAAGGTATCTGTCTTTATGTCCCAGTATAAACCCAGACTTCTTTGAGTGGGCCAAATCTCATTTCCAAAATTCAGATCTTGGAGGCCAGAAGCCAGGTCTTCTGGTGGGAAAGCTTGCATCACTTTGACACTGTTTGAAGCTATCTTATGGAGCTTAAGATTCGACTTGGAAAGTGATTCTTGAGTGCGCTTTAGCAGGTCGATCGCTTCAGCTTCTGTGGGAAAGGACATGAGCCCATTATCCACGTAGAAATGTCTGTTGACAAAGTGTGAAGTGTCACTTTCGTACTCTTGCTCACTTTGCTGTGCAGCTAACCGTAGACCATATATGGCCACTGCCGGAGAAGGGCTATTCCCGAAAACATGTACTCTCATACGGTATTCTACCACTTCTTTGCTCAAGTCATTGTCTCTGTACCAGAGGAATCTCAAATAGTTTCTGTGATCTTCTCTCACCAGGAAACCATAGGACATTTGTTGGATGTCTGCCATAATTGCAATGAGATCTTTCCTGAACTATTGCAGCACACCTAACAGGGAGTTGTTTAGGTCAGGGCCTGAGAGGAGCACTTGCTCCTTTAATGGTACAACATGTAGTGCAATTTACATGGGCAAAAAACACCGGCCATTGAACCGAGTAAAACTGTAAATAAAATGAAAGAAATATAAAAAAACGTATTAGAAATCAAAATGACATACTTATTAGCAGTATAACAAGTAAAATGTATACAGACACATTGCTAACTCAGGTTAGAAGCATTATCAATACAACGCACCACTGTCGAACGGCAATAACATAAACATCTTCAATTATATCACGTTGAAACTCCTGCAATATACACTAGACAGATAAATTATTCAAATGAACTTACAGCCAATGCTTTCGTCAGGGATTAGAAGGATTGATGCAACACAAACATATCTCAAGCGTTCACTGCACCATGAGCTCGCCATTTCCTGTTACCCAATGCAGGAATTGGCATTGGAATGCGCATTGCTCTAGAAAATGCATCAACATAAAAGTCCTCACATAGGAACTTACATAATAGCGGCAGTTAAATAAAACTTACACAGAATATTAAACAATCACGAAATTATAATATTTATAAACGTAGATGTCCATTATAAATTATACACAGCCTCTAACAGAGGCAGAACAACAGTGCAGAACTTTGTTTGTCAAATGTGAAGTATTTACTCTATCTGTGGGCCTCTTGTAAATCAACCATGTGGGGGTTTTAAGAGGGATGTGATATGTGATTAAGCCAGAGCAGATGAAATACCATATCTATAAATTTCAACATGGCTAATCTAATGGCACTTTTGTGTAGGAATTTGTGATGCGATATGGGAAAACCCATCCGATGGTGCGTTTTCAGTAAGGTAAAAAAATAGGTTGAATGTCAGTTTTTTTTGTCAAAATTGAGCTTTCATTAAATTATTATTCTATAACATCTTGTCTATCATCTCTGAATATATCTTGGCAAAATTCACTTGTTTAGTGCAAAAAAATAGCGATTTATAAGCTGAAAAGACTCTTTTTCTAATGTTTAAGAACACGCCCGGCAGAGGTGCAAAAAAATCGGCCTATCAAAATAAACCACATAACATCTAGAATGAAGAAATCCAACGTTATTGTGAGATGTGGTCATGCGGAGCACAAGAGAACAACAGGGTCTGAAGTAGCTGGTAACTTGCACGATCTTTCTCGCCTCAATCTGCTCAATCCTGGTGATTTCAGTGCCCTAACCGATGTTATAATGGACTATTCCATTCCAATAGTCATGCTATTGTCGTGCGCTGTTTGCTTTTCTAAATGTAAGCTACAATATACACTAGTCGTGCTATCTAAACATACAAGGGGTAATCAAAAGTTCAGAGACTATGCTCATGATAAACAACGGCAAACTTACTTCATTTACAGTTACTTACTAGGTTGTTCATAGGAGACTTGCACTGTCAAACCTCTGCAACTGATCCAAAATGCTGCAGCTAGAGTGGTCTTTAACGAGCCGAAGAGAGCACACGTCACTCCTCTCCTCACAAATTTGCACTGGTTGCTAGTTGCCACTTGCATCAAAATCAAGTCACTGACGTTTGCCTACAGAACAACCACTGGATCAGCTCCCTTTTACCTAAACTCATTACTTCAGACTTATGTGCCATCCAGAAACTTGCGCAAGTGAACGTCGTCTTGTGGTGCCATCTCAAAGAGGCACAAAATCTCTTTCTATGACCTTTACCTTGACTGTTCCCTGCTGGTGGAATGATCTGCCTAACTCAACCAGAGCTGCTGAGTCTGTAGCCATTTTCAAGAAACGGCTGAAGACGCATCTTTTTCGACAGCATTTGATCCAGTAATACTAACACTTTCTCTACTATTCTATTTATATATATATATATATATATATATATATATATATATATATATATATAAAAAAACATATATCTTTTTTTACATGTACTGCGTTAGATTAAACTGAGAAGGGTCATAGCACTTGCATATTGTTGTCCTACTGTTAGTTTAACTGCTTCTATTGTTCTCATTTGTAAGTTGCTTTGGATAAAAGCATCTGCTAAATGAATAAATGTAAATGTAGGAGCATGGAAGGCACATAACCTAGTCTAGTTATTATTATTGCAAGTTTTTACAGGTATTAGGCGTACTGTCCAGGTGAAATAGCCAACTTGGGTGATGTCATGGTTGAGGTATTAGGAGTACATGTCTAGTTTAGCCATTTTTGAAAACATTTAATATAGTCTAACAGTTAATGATTCTTCCTTTCTAATTTCAGATGATGACCATCCCATTATTGAAGATGTATCACAGGTACTACCACCTATACCAGCTGCAGTTCAATATGAAGATGGAGATGTCCAAGAGTTTGTATGTACTTGCAAACACAATGATGGTTTCATAAACTAGATGTACCGCATCGCGGTACAAAATATGACCGCCGCTCAGGCCTGCACTGGCTTTCCACAAAAATAAATGACGTGGAGTAATTTGGCTGTATTGCGTGTTTATGTATATACCTAAAAAAAGCAATAGTATGTGCATGTCTGTCTGTGTGTGTGTGTGTGTGTGTATGTGTGTGTGTTTGTGTATGTGTGTGTCTGTGTGTGTGTGTGTGTGTCTGTGCGTGTATGTATGTGTGCGTACATGTGTGTGCGTGTGTGTTTGTGTGTGTGTGTCTGTGCATGTGGATTTGTATGTGTGTGTACGGGTGTGTGTCTGTGCGTGTGGATGTCAGTGTGTGTGCATGCTTGCGTTTGTTTGTATTCCTGCATGTGTGTGTGTGTGACAGTATCATCCTAAACCAGCAACCCTTCGCTCAACAGCACCATCTACAGGCCGATGAGTGTACAGTCACTAAATGTGCACATAAATGAATTTATTTTATACCCCCCCATGGATGAAATTCTACAAAACTTAGCAGAGGATACCCCCAGAGGATGTCAAGTTAATCATACACATGAAATATGGTGCAGTTCTGAACATCTCCACTGAAGATAGGGGCGATTAAAGCAGAATAATATTGCATTTTCATTTTTTATGGGAGGGGCGCAAATCACAAATGAGTGATTATGGGCTAGGTTGATGTGGGCCCTTAAGAGCAACATACCATAAAAATTTCTTCATCCTCGGTGCCACGGTTCAGGTAGTTATTTAGGAAAAGCTGCATTTTTTTGGGTTTGGGGGGGCCCAGCGCGGGGGGGGAGTGGCCCCCGGGGACCAAACGAAAATTTTCCTTAGAAGTCTAGTGGGGCTACATGCCCACCAAATTTCATGTTCCCCGGTGTTTCGGTGTCCCTGGTATCGTTGACGAAAAATTTAAGGGGGCCCCAGCGCGGGGGGGGGAAGTGGCCCCCGGGGACCAAACGAAATTTTTCCGTAAAAGTCTAGTAGACCAACATACCATAAAAATTTCTTCATCCTCGGTGCCACGGTTCAGGTAGTTATTTAGGAAAAACTGCATTTTTGTGGGTTTGGGGGGGCCCAGCGCGGGAGGGGAGTGGCCCCCGGGGACCAAACGAAATTTTTCCTTAGAAGTCTAGTGGGGCTACATGTCCACCAAATTTCATGTTCCCCGGTGTTTCGGTGTCCCTGGTATCGTTGACGAAAAATTTAAGGGGGCCCCAGCGCGGGGGGGGAAGTGGCCCCCGGGGACCAAACGAAATTTTTCCGTAAAAGTCTAGTAGACCAACATACCATAAAAATTTCTTCATCCTCGGTGCCACGGTTCAGGTAGTTATTTAGGAAAAACTGCATTTTTTGGGGTTTGGGGGGGGGCAGCGCGGGGGGGGAGTGGCCCCCGGGGACCAAACGAAATTTTTCCTTAGAAGTCTAGTGGGGCTACATGCCCACCAAATTTCATGTTCCCCGGTGCTTCGGTGTCCCTGGTATCGTTGACGAAAAATTCAGTAAGGTGACGAAAAAAAAAAAAAAAAAAAACTTTGACAATCCCTATATGACCGCTTTCGCTAGCTACGCTAGCGGCGGTCATAATAATAGTGAATCTGAGGATGAAGTCATTCAACCACATGTGAAGAACCGTCGGGGTCAAGGTTATGGAATTGAACTAGATGTCTGAACTGAAATATTTCTTTAACTGTATTCTAACCTTGAATTCCCAAGAGTGGGGACATATTAATTTTGATATAAGTGTAAATTCAAAAAATAAAAGTGAATAGCTGTGGTTCAGAACACTTGAACCACTAATTGGATTTTATAGACTTTTATAGAGTATAGAATATTTTTTTCTATTTTAAATTGTTAATAGAGTATGTAACTTATAATAAGGCTTTTTTCCTGTCCTTTTTGGAACCCAGAATATGTTTAGCTCAATGTCCATGCTGTTCTTTTTCATTCAACTAAAGAGGATAGTAATTCCAAGCTCCAAAAAAAAAAAAAAAATGTATACAATAGTCCTGGTTGTCGAATCTGATTGGCTGAGAGCATTTTCACAGCCATGTGATATTCCCCCAGTAACAGCACTCTAACCGCTTCACCATTTGTATCACTCTTGCAGCGACTGTCGAGCAAATCCAACATATGTTTTACAAATACTATTGTTGTGTCATGGAATATAGTTTTTAGAAAACTATCCGAGAATGTAGTTATTTAGACCTCAGATATGACGATAGACTCATATGTATTTAGTACCTATTTTAGAATTTGTTTAAAAGTTTTCGGAGATTGAGCTCCAGGCCATCAGCGGCCGTTCATCGCTCATGGACCCGCAGACAACAGCTTCATCTCGGCCAGTCCTTCGGAAATTTGCCACTGGCTCTTATGTATCTCATTCATTTGTGGTATATCAAAAGGGCAATCTTTGGTCTTATTAATCTATTACATGTTCCAGAGCAAATCGATTTTGGTTGAGGGGAAAATCAAGTTTCTTAACTTTATATTTAGGTTATAAATAGCCCATTTAATCCCACATTTTTTCTTGCAATTTGAGTATGCATTTTACTCCTTAGACCTCCCTAACACACAAATTATTGATCCACAGTTAACATTTGAAGCACATATAAAACACATCTCTAAAACTGCTTTTTATCATCTGAGAAACGTTGATCGACTCAACGTTGAACGAAGAAAGACCTTTTCTCTCTTTTGCAGACACAGAAAGGCTTATACATGCCTTTATTACAACTGGGTTAGATTATTGTAATGCCTTGTTCTCTGGCCTTCCAGCTAAATCTCTGAGCAGGCTACAGTATATTCAAAATTCTGCCGCCCGTGTACTCACTTGTACTTCTCCTCGTGAACACATTACACCGGTGCTTTCACAGTTGCACTGGCTTCCCATAAATGCGAGAATTCATTTTTTAATTCTTATTTTAACATACAAGGCACTATATGAGACTGCACCAGAGAATCTTTGTGATCTCATTAGCCCTTATACTCCATCACGTTCTTTCCGTTCTGCTAATGTAATGACGAGGCTGAGGCGGTATTAGAATCCATTTGCGGGTGTTTATTAGCAGCAGGTTTTAGAGACAGAAACGTTAAGCCAGGCAATAGGTCAAAATCACAATAGCAGTCCAATCTAGCGACATACACAAGGGTAATCCAAAAGGCAGAGAGGAGTAAACAGGCAAAAGGTCCAAACACAGTCATCAGTCCAAAAACAGGCTACCAGAACAAGAGGGGTAATCCGACAGGCGTAAATCAGAAAATCAGGGAGAATCATACACAAGATAAGCAGGCAGAAAACAATGGAAACGCTCGGTAAGGCAGATGAACTGGCAATACTTCGCAAAGTGCAAACACACAAACACTTCTTAAATACTGTTCAAACAGGAAATGAAAGTAGAAGCAGAGGGAGCGGTACACAGTCAATACTTAGGAGAAGGCTCCCTCTGCTGGCGTGGCGTTACAGAACCCCCTCCCTTTGGAGCGCCACCTGGCGCTCGACGTGGACGTCCCCGTGGTCGTGGTCGTGGTGCTGGTCGATCGGGTCTGGCACGATGAAAATCCTCGATGAGAGAAGGGTCCAGGATATTGCGGCCGGCTACCCATGATCTCTCCAAGTCCAGAGCCCTCCCAGTCTACCAGGTATTGGAGCTGACCCCCTCTCCGCCTTGAGTCCAGTAACTCATTCACCTTGTAAGCTGGAGTTCCATCAACGTCCAGTGGAGGTGGTGGCTCTCGAGCCTTAGAATTGGGGTCAGCCCCTGAGTGGACCAGTTTGAGCAGGGAAACATGAAAGGATGGAGAGATACGATAATTAGCAGGAAGCTCTAATTGGTATGTGACCTCGTTTATTCTTTTTAGAATTTTGAATGGACCAACATACCTAGGAATGAGCTTCCTGCTCGGTAGCCGCAGCTTGAGGTCCCTGGTAGAAAGCCAGACCCGCTGTCCTGGTTGGTAGGGAGGATGTGGGCGACGTCGTTTGTTGGCCTGGAGTTCTTGAACTCTTACAGCTCTCTGAAGACGGACGTGTGCACTGTCCCACACCCTCTCACTATGCCGGATCCAATCGTCCACTGCAGGGACCGATGAGGGTTCGCCAGACCATGGGAACAAAGGAGGTTGATACCCAAGGACGCACTGGAAGGGGGTCAGGCCAGTTGAGGAGTGAGTTAAAGAATTTTGTGCATATTCTGCCCATGGGAGGAATTCCGACCAGCGGTGTTGTTCTCGGCTGCAGTATGATCGAAGATATCTACCTATTTCTTGGTTTAACCCTCTGGAGTCTGAGGGGTTTTTTGGGCCCTGGAGGTGTTCTGATATGCTCTGACATTTGTTGTTTTTTCAGTTATTTATAAACATATTAATGGCAAAGGTGTAAATTCACTCTATAAAGCACAAACAGGGCTACCATCATATCTGATCAACATGCTTGTAAATCTTTGTGTTTTTAAGAGAATAATGTTTATGCGTGGTTATTTGAAAAAATAAAAATGAAAGTTGCTGAAATAAAACCTCAAAACACATACTAAATATGTGTATACAAGACTTTTGACAAATGGATGTTGTTGCCTAGTGTTTTTTCTTCAAAATGATCTGAAAATCATCCTGCCTAATCGTTCTCATAAAACAATACATTGATTTAAACCTTGTAAAACATTTTTTTTGTCAGAAGAGGTTTATGCGTGGGAGTGGTAATGGCTCATCAATATTAATGAGATTCAGACCAGGGGTGTGACAGACACTCCCCCACTGGCTAATGGGCCATCACGTGCCTGAACAAAGAAGAGGAGATTCAAAGGTTTTGTTTTTCAATCTGTTTTATTGTAATTCCTCTATGTGGAGGAACTAAATGTTCTAAATTTGCAGGTATCTCACAGTAAATGCTTATGCCCTGTTGATGCGGGCTCTAAGCAAAATAAAGCAAAATAATGCAAAATGAGCAAAAACTAAAATAAAGGCAGATAGAATATAGTTACATGTCTTGGTGCCATTTTTGAAAACAGTTCCTGTTCGGCTGAAGACACAAGTGAACATTACATGCCTGGCATTTCCAAGGTGTGTCCTGCCTTTTACCAAGCTGTCCTTTGCAAAGCACACATATCTTGCGACCAACTGTGCAAATGTTCTTTGCATCTGAGATCAGCTCCGCTCCTGAAACCGGCACATGGTCAATACTGGTTGGTTTTGGTGCTACTTTCTGTGACACACCACAGAGCTCTGCAATAAGCTGTTCCATGAACTGTTTATGGGTCATGTTACCACATAGCTCTTTGTGGATAAGGAAAGCATTGGTGGCAGCAATGTCCAAGAAGTGTAGAAAGATCTTTCTGTACCACTTCATTGTTTTGTGTTGTGCAGTGTAGTACTGTAAGAGCTGATCGGACAGGTCCACACCCCCCATGTGTTTGTTGTAGGCAGTCACAGGTGCAGGACATGGAAATGTCGTTGTCCTCCATGTATCTTTTGTTTTCACCCTCCTCTGTGCAGTGTCTCCTGTATAAGCAGATTGAATGATGGAACAGACAGACACCTCTCGTGTGTCCATCCACTTCACAAATACAAGAGGGCCATCCCAAATCCACCTGATGGATCCTCTGGCAGATTTTTTGGAGAGTGAATTAGTTGCATCACGTGGGCAATCCTTCCTGTTGTCCCTGTAAGTCCCACATGCACCAAACTTCATTGCAAACAGTTCTTTGAGGAGCTTTGGGCTTGTGTAGAAATTGTCCATGTACACATGGTACCCAGAGCCTAAAACTTTACAGTCCAAAAGAGATGTTACAGCATCATGTGACAGTCCATGGCCTGAAGGAAAGTTGTTCTTTCCTGTGTACACAGAAAAGTCCAAAGTGTATCCATTTGATGAGTCTGCAAGAACAAACAACTTGAAACCCCATCTGGTTGGCTTGGCTTTCATGTACTGCGTCATACCTGTATGTGCTTTGCATGCCACCATTCTCTCATCGACAGCTAAGTTTCTTCTAGGATGATAGAAGGCTTTACAAGCATGACGAATACTGTCCATGAGAGGTTTGACCCTGAAAAGCCGGTCATGTTCAGGTGTGCCCCTCTTTCTGTCATTCTCCTTATCTGCATCTGGGTGACTCATGTGCACATTCCATGAAATGGTGCGGTATCGGTCTCGGGACATGATTGTGGCAGGAAAAGGCAAAGAGAAAAGACTGTCTTGCCGCCAGTAGTCGCTGATGGAGCTGATCTTCACCATAGCCATGTAAAAAAGCAGCCCAATGTAGCGGTACATCTCACTGATGCTGACATCAGTCCATTTATATTTGCGGCCTTTAGCAATTGCACCAGCAGCTTGAGCATTGGTGTTGTGGCACAGAGTTGACACTGCATTCTCAGAAAAAAACATTTTGAAGAGACTCAGAGGAGTGTGTGCATCAGCAGGACTCAGCTGTGGGCCAGGTTTCCGTGCAGGCAGGAATCTCAGAGTCTGTGGAACCATATCAATGTCAGTCTCTGTTTTCCATGACAGAGTAGACTGCTTGCTGCTTGTCTGAATGTTTGTCTTGGCCCTCTTTGCAACAGGTGTCTGATGATCACCATCACCTTTATAGCTGTAAAACAAACAAACAACTGTGAGCATTTTTATTACACAAAATAACAACTGCTTTTCAATCATTAAAAGTAACATTGGCCAGATGCAAAGCCATACAGACACATAATGTTTGTATGGACTATGTAAAACCAGAATATGTAAAACCAGAATAATACTAATATCTGAAAGAAAGGGAATAAGTGTACTTACTTTTCAGTTGTTCTCAAAACTGAACGACACCTATCGCGTGCCCTCCCAGTGCGAGTTGCAGTGATGCTACCACATTCCTATAAAAATAATAATATTAATATTAATAAAGGTTGAACAAAGTACTAAGTACACATGCATAACTGATGGACAGTCAGCATGTTGATAAAACAACATCAGGTCTAACATCTGTAAAATAGTGGGTAAATATGTACTTACTCTTTCTGATTTCTGCATGTCCTCTTAGTGCGAGTTGCAGAACCTACATCATTCCTTTCAAAAAAAGTTAAAAACTATTATTATCATATATTTTAGACTACTATTCCAGCACATGCACAACTGATGGACATAGCATGCTGATAAGATAACACAAAGAAAAAATATGTAATATTATCAACCAAAAATAAAGTCATACAGGCTCATATTGTAAAAAAAAATTAACTAACATGGGTAAATATGTACTTACTCATTCTGATGTTCGACTGTGTTGCTGCGCGCCCTCCGAGTTGCAGATGAAGGTGATGCAGCTACATTCCTTTTTTTTAAAAAAAGTTGAAAACTATTATAACATAAATATTTCAAAGTATATTACCATTAGTCTATATGAATAACTGATGCAAATAATTGTAGACACGTGCTGTAGGCATATATTGCGTGTCAATGGGCCATTACGGAGATAGCACAACGCAAACATTAACACATTTGCAATTCATCAGCTGGGCATATTTACACATTTCAGCACATACACACATTTGCAATAGATATTTGCAAGCACTTTTCGTTGATGATAATGAGGCAGCATAAACACTAGTCAAAATATAATCTAAACATACATAATATTTTCTAAATTAATTTCAAAATCCTAACTTTCATACAGGCCATGATCTAAGATCATGCGCAATCGCGAGACAAATGGAGTGGGCAGACAAGATTTTGACCATTTCATTAGGTTTATTTTTTGTATAAAGCCTTTCTTTAAAGTGAATTTCGTTTTGTATTTAATACATAAGAATTAAAAATAGCAGGCAATAAAGCTCCGTGTCGGTATGTGAACTGGAGCTCATCTCATAAATGAACCCAAACTCATAAGCTTTGCCTAAAATCTACCAGAGAAATATATGGAAAGCTCGAAATGTGTTATTTTGAACAAAACTATTAAAAACGAAAGAAAACAGACTGCATGAAGCATCTCTCCTACTTTATACAGCAGCCTAGACCATTTAAATATAGATTACTCTGAATGACAAGTATGGAAATGGTCCAACCAGTAAAATATGTAGCCTACGTTTATATAAAATAGCTTGTCAACTTATGCAAGTAAATTTAAAAAGACTTACTCATCCGAAATATTATCCACGGCTGGATCAATCCGCTCTTCAAAATACAAACGTTCGTCGTCAGAGTCGTGCTCTTCTTCTGAGGAAAAAGTGAACTCCTCTTCACTATCCAGGACTAGCTGAAGTGCTTCCTCACCAGTAAATCGTGTCATCTTCCAACGGCGCAGGAAAGTGAATGAATGAAACTTGCTGGTTTTAAGGCATTTCAGGGGGCGTTTACCTTATTTTGCATAGATCACCTCAGCTCATTATCTTATGAATAGCGCGCTCTGCGAGTGGGTGTGAACTCATTACCGATAATTAGGTGAGACGGGAGAAACTGTACTTCTCTTTAGTTTCATACAGATAACATTGCAGGAGAATATTTGTTTTGAATGTGAATTGTTTTATTTAAAAGTAGAAATTTAAAGCTTTCTTTAGACGCATGTTTCATGGTTGTGTGATAAGTATTAGCTGAGTTTCAGTTCATTTTCCAGACTTGTTTCAGAAAGATTTTTGCGGAGACAGAGTGAGCTGAAAGCGCACCCTGTTTATTTTATTTATTTAAAAATAAAAACAAGGTTTTGATGTTAATGTGAGTGTACACAAAAAAAAGAAGACCCTCTATAGTTTATAATCATGTATTTATTTTATTAATATGACCGTAAATGACGGATTTTTTTAAGTTTATGTTGCTGCTATGTGAAAAAAATCCAGCAAAACGCGGGGGCGCGTTTGCCGACCTCAGAGGGTTAATCGTTCAACTTGTCCATTAGACTGAGGGTGATATCCTGACGTGAGACTGTTAATGTCCAGATGTTTACAGAAAGCTCTCCAAACTTGGGACGTAAATTGAGTTCCTCTATCGCTGACAATATCATCAGGTATACCATAAATTCGAAAGACATGATGAAATAGTGCTTGAGCAGTTTCCATGGCAGTGGGGAGACCTTTTAGAGGGACCAACTGACAGGACTTGGAGAAGCGGTCAATTATGACAAGGATAGCAGTGAAGCTATTGGAGAGTGGTAGATCGGTCACAAAGTCAATGGAAAGATGGGACCAAGGACGTTGTGGGATAGGTAGTGGTTGGAGAAGACCAGAAGGTAACTCTTTGGGGGTTTGAGATTGGGCACAGACTTCGCAGGTTTTGACGCAAGTAGTGACATCCTTGGTCATCGAGGGCCACCAGAATGAGTTTTTCAGTAAGTGAAGAGTGTGAGATATACCTGGATGGCCAGAGCTGACAGAAGAGTGGACCCATTGCGTTACTCTATGACGTAGATCTTGTGGAACATACTGTTTGTCAGGAGGGCAGTTGTCAGGTGCAGGCTCTTGTAGTTGTTTCCTTTGTATTTCCTCCATTATGTCCCAGGTGACTGGGGTGATGACAATAGAAGGTGGGAGAATACATTCTGGTGTGATGCTTTCAGTGGGAAGATCGTACCGCCTAGATAAGGCATCTGCCTTGCCATTCTTACTGCCTGGTCGATATGTCACTGTAAACTGGAACCGTGTGAAAAACAGAGACCAGCGAGCCTGGCGTGAGTTGAGTCATTTGACACTCTTGATGTATTCTAGATTCTTGTGGTCGGTTATTACTTGAAAGGGATGGATTGCTCCTTCGAGCCAGTGTCTCCACTCTTCGATGGCTGCTTTCATGGACAAAAGTTCTTTGTTCCCCACATCATAATTCCTTTCTGCTGTGGTTAACTTTCTTGAGAAGAATGCGCATGGATTTAGTTTACCGGGTTGGCCGTGACGTTGGGAGAGTACAGCTCCAACTCCACAGTCTGAAGCGTCTACCTCCACCACAAACGGGAGATCAGGATGTTTTAAGATGGGGGCTGTTGTAAACCTTTCCTTCAAAGTATTGTATGCTTGGCTGGCCTCTTCAGTCCATTTCAGCTTTGAAGGTCTCCCTTTTAAGAGGGATGTCAGGGGTGAAGCAATCATACTGTAATTTCTGATGAAGCGTCTATAAAAGTTGGCAAACCCCAGAAACCTTTGAAGCTCCTTTAGGGTGGATGGTTGTGGCCATTCCATGACTGCTTTGACTTTGGATTCATTCATTTTTACTCCTTGGTGACCGATATGGTAACCCAGGAATGCAGTCTGTCTGACGTGAAATTCACACTTCTCTGCCTTGACGTATAGTCAGTTTGCGAGTAGACGAGAAAGGACTGTCTTGACATGGCTGATATGTTCATCCTCAGATTTTGAGTAAATTAAAATATTGTCAATGTAAGCTATTACATACTAGTTCAGAAGGTCTCGGAAGATCTCATTAATGAACGACTGGAAAACAGCTGGAGAGTTGCCAAGTCCATATGGCATAACCTGGTACTCATAGTGCCCTCTAGTGGTGAAGAAGGCAGTTTTCCATTCATCGCCCTCTTTGAATCTGATCAAGTTATAGGCACTCCGTAGGTCAAGTTTAGTGTAGATGGTGGCTTCTCGGAGCTGTTCCAGGGCTGAGGGAACCAGTGGAAGGGGGTAGCGGAATTTCACTGTGATGTTGTTCAGTCCTCTATAATCGATACAAGGCCTTAACCCGCCATTTTTTTTTCTCAACGAAGAAGAACCCTGCTGCAGCTGGAGATGTGGAGGGTCGGATGAACCCTGAGCTTAGTGCTTCTTCGATATATTCTTCCATGGCTTGGGTCTCCTTCCTGGACAGGGGGTAGGGTAGACTTTACTTTTAGGGGGCATGGCATTGGGGAGTAAATCAATTGCACAGTCCCAGGGGCGATGAGGTGGTAATTGCATTGCTTTGGTTTTACTAAAAACTTCTGCCAGATCGTTATAACAATTGGGAATATTAACAGTCTTGTTAGTCTCTGGGCTTTCAATGCTAGTTGTGAAACATGGTTGGGGAACTTGGGAAAAACAATGGTTTTCACAGAAATTCAACCAATTGGTCAGCTCACCATAATGCCAGGAAATAACGGGGTCATGAATGGATAATCATGGAAATCCGAGGATCACTTCATGTTTAGGGGAGTCAACGATGTACAGGGAGATCAATTCTTTATGAAACAAACCTACTTGGAGTGTTATTGGTTTGGTCTGATGGGTAATCCCCTCTCCAATTTTGTTATCATCAATGGCTTTGATCATGATAGGAGAATTACATGGTTGGGTGGGAATGTCATACTTTTTGATAAGTTCCTTATGTATGAGGTTCAAAGCTGCTCCAGAATCGATCATTGCTGTTAATGAAATACATGCATCTTCCGTCTTTAGTTTAATAGGGAGCTTGAATGATTTGTTATTTAGAAGTGAAAGATTTACCCGGGAAGTTGTTTGGATCTTATGTGGGCACCCTTGGCTGCGATGGCTGGCTTCACCACAATAGAAACATAGACGGAGTTGTCGTCTTCTCATTCTTTCTTCCTCAGATAATCTAGATAGACCGAGTTGCATTGGTTTGTCACTAGGCTTGGTAGGTGAAGTCATCGGTTGCGAAACGGTAGGCGGAAAGTGTTGAAATTCCCTCACGCTTCTTCATTTGGGTGCTTGTCTCATCAGATTAGCAATCTTTATAGTGAGTCAGAAAATGATAAATTCTCTCCTTTACAAGCCAGCTCTGTTTGCAGATTAGGGTTGAGGCTCTGTTGAAACACAGCTTTCAGTGAAATATCAGTCCATCCACTTTGAGCAGCGAGTGTTTTGAACATGATGGTGTAATCAGCAGCAGTACGGTTACCCTGTGACATTTGTAGAATTTGTGCTGATATATCCTTGCTCCCAGCGGGATATTCAAACACTTCGTGCAGTTGTTGGATGAAATAATCAAAAGATGTTCTAAATCGTACATCCGTTTCCAAACTGCCGCAGCCCAGTCTAGAGCTCTGCTAGATAATAACGTCATCATGAAAGCGCATTTCTTTCCATCTGATACAAATTTGTTTTCTTGGTTATCAAAGTAAATCCTTACTTGACGAATAAAGCCTTTACACTGCTCTGCACATCCATCAAATTGATCTGGTAACGCAAAGCTTACCGTCTTCGGTGTGGCCGATGGAAGAGACTGGATGTAATGAGTCAGGTGTTCATTGACAGACTGGAGCTTAGTGAGTTGATCTTGGTAGCCCTTTAACACTTCACTTTGATAGGCGAAAGCTGCTTGCAAGTTGGAAACTTCCGCTGGATTCAGTTGTGGCAAAGTAATCTGTAACGACGAGGCTGAGGCGGTATTAGAATCCATTTGCGGGTGTTTATTAGCAGCAGATTTTAGAGACAGAAACGTTAAGCCAGGCAATAGGTCAAAAATCACAATAGCAGTCCAATCTAGCGACATACACAAGGGTAATCCAAAAGGCAGAGATGAGTAAACAGGCAAAAGGTCATCAGTCCAAAAACAGGCTACCAGAACAGAGGGGTAATCCAACAGGCGTAAATCAGAAAATCAGGCAGAATCATACACAAGATAAGCAGGCAGAAAACAATGGTAAGGCAGATGACCTGGCAATACTTCGCAAAGTACAAACACTTCTTAAATACTGTTCAAACAGGAAATGAAAGTAGAAGCAGAGGGAGCGGTACACAGTCAATAATCAGGAGAAGGCTCCCTCTGCTGGTGTGGCGTTACAGCTAACTCTCTTTTATGACATCAGCCTTCATGTAAGCTCAAGACCATGGGGGATAGAGCCTTTTCATACAAAGCCCCCAAGCTATGGAATGTGCTTCCTCTTACCATCAGAAATGCACCAACGTTGGAACACTTTAAAAAGTTGATTAAGACACATTTATTTAAGGCTGTTTTTCTTTCATTAATTGTTGTATTGCCCTTGTTGTTTCTGTTTATTTTACTGTAGCGCTTTGCGTTTAAGAAAAGCGCATTACAAATAAAATGTATAATTATTATTATTATGACCGCCGCTAGCGTAGCTAGCGAAAGCGGTCATATAGGGATTGTCAAAGTTTTTTTTTTTTTTTTTTTTCGTCACCTTACTGAATTTTTCGTCAACGATACCAGGGACACCGAAGCACCGGGGAACATGAAATTTGGTGGGCATGTAGCCCCACTAGACTTCTACGGAAAAATTTCGTTTGGTCCCCGGGGGCCACTCCCCCCCCCGCGCTGGGCCCCCCTTAACCCAAAAAAATGCAGTTTTTCCTAAATAACTACCTGAACCGTGGCACCGAGGATGAAGAAATTTTTATGGTATGTTCGTCTACTAGACTTTTACGGAAAAATTTCGTTTGGTCCCCGGGGGCCACTCCCCCCCCCGCGCTGGGGCCCCCGTAAATTTTTCGTCAACGATACCAGGGACACCGAAGCACCGGGGAACATGAAATTTGGTGGGCATGTAGCCCCACTAGACTTCTACGGAAAAATTTCGTTTGGTCCCCGGGGGCCACTCCCCCCCCGCGCTGGGCCCCCCCAAAACCAAAAAAATGCAGTTTTTCCTAAATAACTACCTGAACCGTGGCACAGAGGATGAAGAAATTTTTATGGTATGTTGGTCTACTAGACTTTTACGGAAAAATTTCGTTTGGTCCCCGGGGGCCACTCCCCCCCCCGCACTGGGGCCCCCGTAAATTTTTCGTCAACGATACCAGGGACACCGAAGCACCGGGGAACATGAAATTTGGTGGGCATGTAGCCCCACTACACTTCTACGGAAAAATTTCATTTGGTCCCCGGGGGCCACTCCCCCCCCCCGCGCTGGGCCCCCCCAAACCCCAAAAAATGCAGTTTTTCCTAAATAACTACCTGAACCGTGGCACCGAGGATGAAGAAATTTTTATGGTATGTTGGTCTACTAGACTTTTACGGAAAATTTTCGTTTGGTCCCCGGGGGCCACTCCCCCCCCCCCCCCTGCGCTGGGGCCCCCGTAAATTTTTCGTCAACGATACCAGGGACACCGAAACACCGGGGAACATGAAATTTGGTGGGCATGTAGCCCCACTAGACTTCTAAGGAAAAATTTCGTTTGGTCCCCGGGGGCCCCGGAAAGCCAGTGCAGGCCTGAGCGGCGGTCATATATTGTACCGCGATGCGGTACATCTAGTTAAATAAAATGATGACAAAATGACAAATTATAGGAAATTGAAAGGCAATTATTATAAACTACATAATAAACTGAAAGAAATAAACAACACATTAAATAAGTAGAGACAGACAGACAGACAAACAGACAGACAGGTCCTGGATCACCAAGGTCAAGTAAATCCAAAACTTCATAAGAGTTACACAGAATGACATAAAGGGGACATGGACTCCTGTGTTATACTACCGGTCACAATTTTGACCGTCTTCATTTATCTTCATTTGTCTGACAACACAATAAACCATGTATTAATATAATTTCAATATGTACTTTGTATATAAATAGATGACCCTTTCATGATGATAAAAAATTATGAGCTATTAAAAAAATAACTTATGACGTCATCATTTTGTTAAGATGGCAGCACTACGAAATAAATGTCTGTGGTCACGTCCAAATTAATCAATAATGTTAGACCTGCCTAGAACTCATGTAGACATCTTAAATTTGCATTATAAATGAAGATGTGCTTCATAATTATAGATGCTTTTTAATACCATACTAAAATATGTGAGGAAAAATTGCAGTCACAATTGTGACCAGTGGGATTAACTTACTTTGCTGTAAATAAAAAAGCCTGACAATATCACAACTAAATATCTCTAAGCATTGTGGTATTCCGCCATGTTTCTCACTGACACGCCCCCAACTCGTAAAGATCGGAGCTTAAAGAAAATCCAGAGCTTCCCACTCGTATTTACGACATTGTTGTGGCGTTCAAGAAATTGTTCATAGCTTTTGAGAAAGTTTTTGTATGTACTACACTACATTCTATCTATACAATTATGTTCTTATGGTGCATTCAAGTCATGTCGTAAAGATCGTATTTACGAGTTGAATGCACCATAAGAACATAATTGTATACCGTAAAACTTCAAATAATAGCCCAGGCTTTTATTTTCCCAAATTGCCGAACTGCACCGGCGTCTATATGAGACAGGCCTTTAATTTAGTATTGAGATGAGCATGACAGTAGGAGGTTACCAAATCTGTGTTTGTGTTTAACAGATCAGTTAATGTAAGAATTAGCCTACTATATTTCCGTATGTCTAAAGGGGGTCGTACACCAGACGAGAATCGCAGCGCAGTCTTTAAAATTCGAACACATTCTCTATGATTGTACATTGTCTCAAATCATCGTTATTGTATACTGACTTCACCCTGTGCTGCAATATACATTCAGTTTTACATTCATTAACAGAAATCTGCTTGAATGAAAATTGCTGATCAGGTGATATTCTCAATTCATTCAGTTAAAGGTTGGTCAGTCAATCACCGACAGGGGTGGGTGTTGTGAGGTTTTCGCGTGCAGCCGTCATAGGCAGCCGTGCACGAGCGCAAAACCTCACAACACCCACCTCTGTCGGTGATTGGTTGGAACACTATATATTTTGGTTTTGAGTGGTGGTGAAACCAACTGTTTTTGTGTGCAGATCTCAGAGCCTAGGCTGCCTACAGAGACGTGGTTTTTTGACGGCATGCTTATGGGGCGGGTAGGTAGCGGATCGTTAGGAAAGATTAGATGAATGTGATCATTTATGTTTGGGCCTGAAATCGCTGATACAACCTTTAACGGACACTTTGAGGTAAAGTTACGGGTAATATCCATCGAGCCTATGAACTAGTTGCCAGAAACACATCAACAAGAAAGAATGAAGGCTACACTGTAAAACAACTGCAATCATGTGATACAAAAGGACCCTATTCATCACTATCATCATCACCACGATCCTCAACTACAAGTTCATTGGTGAATTCCTCCTCCTCGTCGCTCTCCTCCACTTCCCCCTCTCCAGCCTCCGCTAACTCTGCTTGCGCTAACAGCTCCCGCCCAGATGTGCAGGGCTCTCTTGCGTGCGCAATCTGCTCCATAGAACTAGCTTAAACAGACAATCTGATGGGTTTTAGAAGATTAAATACAACCCGAAACTAAAAAAACTGACTTTATTTATCCAAACCTGTAGCCACACCAGGCGTGTAAAAGAGACAGGCGTCTATTTGGGACTCGGCTATTATTTGAAGTTTTACGGTAGATAGAATGTAGTGTAGTACATACAACAACCTTTCTCAAAAACTATGAACAATTTCTTCTCACAGTGAGATTTGTACGCTCGATGGTGTTTTTAGCCCCCAATGGCTCCTTAGAGGCAGCTAACCCTAACCTCAACCTTAAACCTACCCATCCCCTCGCTGCCTGGAACACCAAACACCGATTTGTACTTGGACTTTGTTCATGGGTATATATTGGTTATAGTCTACTGTAAAGTATACCTTTATGTCTGAAATGTATACAAAAATTTTCTGCCACCCACACAATCATAGCAAAGTCAGTTTTTAGCTGTAAGGTCAGCCATTATCAAGAGCAGTTATGAAAGCATTCTCGCCAGCTGCATTTTATGTGGGTGATGAATGGATCCACGGGGACAGTGTCATACAAAATAGTTTTACTTATACATCAGCATCATGTCACATCAGGTCACAACCAATTAAAGTTTTAAAAAGAGAAATTATTTAAAGGGATTGTTTACCACAAAAAAAAAAAAAAAAAATCTGTGATCATTTATTGTGGTCTGTCATTCCAAATATGTATGACTTTCTTTTGTGGAACATAAAAGACGATTTTTTGAAGAATATAGGCAACCAAACAGTTCTGGTTACCACTGACTTCAATTGTATGGACAACATGTTTTGTCCCCATAACATAGGGTATTACCTGAACCACACACACACGCACACACATACACACACACTTATCTAAATATCTTCTTTTATGTTTTTCAGGAAAAGAAAGCCATACAGGTTTAGTATTTTGAATATTCATATATATATATATATATTTTTTTTTTTTTTTGTGAACCTTCCCTTTCATAAAAATGTATAAATAAATGAACACATAGGCCTACAATGTTGAATGGGTCTTTATTAAACTATAGGCTGAAAACTATTTTGTGATATACTGTACCTTGTGATTGATTTGTGATATACAAAGCGATATACATTGTATTTTAAGGTGCCATTTAAGGTGAAGATGACATCAGATGAATGATTTTGTTAAGCAAACATTCGAGGAGGTTTTTGCCATATTAGTTGTTAAACAAGCATAGTACCTAAGGCAATTTTGTTTGTGATGGTTTGGTGCCTGTGCCCCAGTCTGAGAAGTTGTGGCAAGTGTTTATGATCATAACTACCTGAGCTGTAGTATCTCTGTGAGGTATCTGCATGGTACAAATAATGCTGATTGGATTGGGGCTCATAAATCTCCATAGTCTGGGCAGGCTCCTAACTGTTCACATCCTTTGCATATTTTGTTTAAAGGTGTGACCGGAGTGCTTTGTCTTCACCTGTAAGGACTGCCCCCTAAAATGTATATAAAACTACAGTATTTCACTGCCTTAGATAGACTTAAAGGGATAGTTCACCCAAAAATGAAAATTCTGTCAGTAATTACTCACCCTCATGTTGTTCCAACTGCGTAAGACCTTCGTTCATCTTCGGAACACAAATTAAGATATTTTTGATGAAATCTGAGCCTTGTCTCACTCCTCCATAGGCTGCTAGGTGGCCCAAACTTGCTGGCCCAGAAAAGTTATTAAAGAGATCGTTAATATAGTCCAAGTGGCTACAGTGGCTCAATCTTAAGTATATCAAGCGACGAGAATACTTTTTGTGCCCAAAAACAAACAAAAATAACGACTTTATTCTACTATTCATTTCCTTCTCTCTCGACCTCTAGTTGGTTCGCGTAGTGTTTTTGCGCAGCGCGTCTGTGTTACACGTCACCACGTAGGCTCACTATTGGCCGACGCTGGTCATGTGTGTGAAGCGTGATGACGTGCAACACAGATGCGCAGCGCAAAAACACTACGAGGCCCAGAGAGAAGGAAATGAATAGTGGAATAAAGTCGTCATTTTTGTTTGTTTTTGGGCACAAAAAGTATTCTCGTCGCTTGATATACTTAAGATTGAGCCACTGTAGCCACTTGGACTATATTAACGATCTCTTTAATAACTTTTCTGGGCCAGCAAGTTTGGGCCACCTAGCAGCCTATGGAGGAGTGAGACAAGGCTCAGATTTCATCAAAAATATCTTAATTTGTGTTCCGAAGATGAACGAAGGTCTTACGCGATTGGAACAACATGAGGGTGAGTAATTACTGACAGAATTTTCATTTTTGGGTGAACTATCCCTTTAATGACTGCAGTGAACAAACAACACGCTCTCAATGAAGAGAACCCCACAAATAACCACCCAAATAACAGAAACACTTCTAAACCAGCAAGTCCAGTCTGAAGCACACTTTTCCTTAACATGCCATATGTTATCACTCATGCACAAACAGTCTGTGTTGTGCATTAAAGGGAAAATTAATGAATGGAGAGGTTTTTGATTATTTGCCCACGTAGGAGGGACGTTTCGCGATCTTGCCGATTAACTCTCTAATGAGGTCTCTAATGAAGGTGCAACCTTACTTATAGTCAACAGAATGTGTTAAAGGGACCATCAAAATAAAGTGAAACCCATTTAATGAGTTTAATGTTTGTAATTGTTCATCACCATTTGTGTATTTAAGCCCTTCATTTTGAATCAAGGGCTTTGAATTGTAACGAATGGACTTAATCAAAATGCTCTAGACATCATAAAACCTTCCCCCCTCTCCCCTGTTGTCATCAGCCCCCAAACCAGTTCTCTTCAAAGACTGTTATCACCTCTGCTCCCCTGAACGATCTTAGTAAGTGACTGTGTCTGCAACCCTCAAAGACAGCACAGGAGACCAGACAGCACTAGCCATTTGGTCTATCTATAGAGATAAACTTCCAATACACAAGGACATTGACTCCATTCTTACCCACAAACTTTCCCAAATGTTTATAGTATTTCTCCTGTGTTTTATGCATGTCCCTATGTTTTATTAGCCTAGTTATGGTTTTTTAGTTATGTTAGAGTAATTTCAAATGTTGGTATCCAAAGATGATGTATCACTGCTTTAATGTCTTCAAATCCCCTTTCTTGGTATCAAAATAATCCTCTTTTGATTTTATAATCAATGGTGTACAATATTTTGTGATAAATTGTATCATAATATTTTTACCATACTTTTGTGTAAAAATTGCACGAATTCTCCATGCCACCATAAACATGCACATGGGGATAAGATGGAACAGAGACTTTCTCCCGTCATCTTTGATTGGTCACCTCACCAAATGGGTGTGAACTGATAGGACCGTTAAGAGTGTCTGATTAGTTCAGATCTTCGCTCAATCTCTTTGAGACAACGTTTCCTGTCTTCTTCCAGCAACTTCATCTTCAAGTTAACTTCTTTGGATTAAACGTAGACCAAGTTATTTTCTTCGGATTTAAAGGTTGTATCAGTGATTTCAGGCCCAAATATAAATGATCACATTCATCTAATCTTTCCTAACGATCCGCTAGCTGCCCGCCCCATAAGCATGCCGTCAAAAAAACGCGTCTCTGTAGGCAGCCTAGGCTCTGAGATCTGCACACAAAAACAATAGGTTTCACCAACCACTCAAAACCAAAACAAATAGTGTTCCAACCAATCACAGACAGGGGGAGGGTGTTGTGAGGTTTTGTGCTCGTGCATGGCTACACGCGAAGTCGGAACTGAAGAAGAAGCTGGCTCAAAACCTCACAACACCCTCCCCCTGTCGGTGATTGGTTGGAACACTTTGTTTTGGTTTTGAGTGGTTGGTGAAACCAATTGTTTTTGTTTTGGGCGCGGAGAAAACGATGGCGGCGGGCAGAACTGGTGTGTTTGCAGCAGCTCTTATCTGTGCATTCATCATAAACTTATATGACTTTAATGGTGCTGGATATTTGCACAAACGGAACCCCCTAACCCAATTATGCAATTGTGCGGTCCAAAAACACTTCGGACTTGGTCGAGGCGTTTTGCTCAGCACTTTCATCCGACCCGGTATGGAAATCAGGGCTACCAACAAACAATATCATATCAGGGCAGATCGCCAAAGAGGGGAATTACTTATTATCGTATTTAGCCTGCTTTTAGTGGGCGATATTCATCAATGTCCGGGCCCATCGTCCAGCCCTAAACCTGAAGTAAAATCTCCAACGATGTTTAAATCCATCACGGTGAGCGACCACCCTGCACTACAGGTACATACAAACATCATAAATACTGCAAATCCGGATATTGGTTACCCACCTGATTTAACTGTCTGCTCTTCGAGCGCCTTGGAGTCCATGTTGGCCGCGGACGCCGCTAATTTGAGGCTCGGGGGCCGGCCTGACGGGATGACCACTGCGATGGAGGGTGAGGGAGAGTCGCCAGCACCTGAACGCGGGGCAGCTGCGCTGACTTCTCTGGGTGAATAGCGGCGATTCCACCACATGGCAGGTTACAACTCCTCCGGAGGGATCCCTAAGGTGGCACCCACAAAGGTGAAGATGACTGTTCCCCAGTTTTTAAACAATACACAAACAGCTGATCTCGAAACTACGAGCATCATAATTTCCGGCCAACAAATTCGGAGACCAGTCAGGTAACGTCAAGCGCTGGCCAACCAATAATTCTTCCGGAGTTTCTACTGGCTGCTTAAATAAAATCATACCTCACCACGTCTCTAATGACAGTTATAAAACTCAGCATAATCTGTATCAGAAAATCACAGGTCTAAATCCAGCAATTAAGAAATTACGAAAATTGAACTTTTTTCAAACTGTTAACAATGCCAGAGTAATGTGGGACCCTAAAGCAAAACCCAAAGGTTTGTTAGGGGGACACCTGAATATTCGCAGTTTTATTCCAAAGAGTGATCAAATTAAACATCTTCTTGCTGATTCTAACTTAGACTTTTTGTGCTTGTCAGAGATATGGCTCCATAAAAACTCTCCTTCTGCTGCACTACTTATTCCTGGGTATAATGCCTTCAGGAAAGATAGAACTGAGGGTAGAGGTGGGGGGTTGCTGTTTTATATTAAAGATCACATATTCTGTAAAGTGATTCAATACTCTGTAGAGAATGACATAGAATGTATCTGCCTAGATGTTATACTATCACCACAAATGTCTTTCATTCTCACTGGAGTCTATAGACCACCGTCTGCAAAATCTGTGTATCTTGAGAAATTAAATGCTATGCTTAGGGAATGTAGTTCAAAGAAGGAAGTAATTATGATGGGTGATTTTAATATTAACTGGGAAGACAAGTCATGTAAAAAGGCACTGAAACAAATTACAAATAAATTTGATCTGGCACAGCTAGTTAAAGGACCTACTAGGATAACTTCTTCATCCAGAACCCAAATTGATCTGATATTTAGTAACAAACCGGAGAGAGTAACCAAATCTTTCAATATGGTCACAGGTTTGTCTGATCATAACTTAATCATTATAGCCAGAAAACTCACTAAAAACCGGTCTACATTTTCCACAAATATAAAGCCATGCCAATTTAGAATACCTAAGAGTGATGTATGTCAATATGAAAATGCTATTAAATACATAAAATGGAATGAACTACTACTTGGTACAAATGTGGATGCTGACACACACGTGTTCCTATCCACAATTAAAAAAATAACAAAACAATTTTTAAAGAAAATTAAATCTAAAAGTGACAGTAAATATACTCTCCCATGGGTTAATGGTGACATAAGGAGACTAATGAAGGAGAGAGACCAGGCACTGCGAACATTTCTTAAAACTAAGTTAACGACTGACAGATATATGTTCACTTCTTTAAGAAACAGGGTAATAAAAGACATCCGAGTAGCTAAAGCAAACTTCTTTGTTAGTCTGATAGGTGAAGCTAAGGGAAATCATAAACAAATCTGGGACCATAAATAAGCTAACTGGGAAATGGCATAATAATAATAATACAACAAAGCAGTTGGTGATTAAAGATAAAGGATCCCTGGTTAAAGAGGCAAATGAAACGGCTACTCTCCTCAACTCTTATTTTGTGAATTCTGTTAAGATGACAGTACACACAAATCTAACTGAACTTCCCAGTCCTTTACCAATTGATATCTCTCAACCTGTTCTATCCTTGTTGAACGTTTCTGAATTAAAAGTTAACACAATTCTGAACTCTCTTAAAAATTTGAAATCAAAAGATATATTTGGATTAGATACTCTCTTCCTTAAACGGCATGCAGGTTCATTTACTGAACCAATAACTAAGATAATTAATGCCTCTTTTAAGGAAGAGAAGTTTCCAAAGGATTGGAAAACAGCCATCGTTGTTCCAGTTCACAAATCAGGAGACCCGACTGATGTGAGCAATTATAGACCGATTAGCATTTTACCCGTCATCTCAAAAATTGCAGAGAAATGTGTTGCTGAACAGCTGACCACACATCTAAATAGTAGCCCTTATACACTGCACCCAATGCAATTTGGTTTTCGAACTTACCATTCCACTGAGACCGCAAACTGTTTCCTTTTAGAAAACATCAAGCTAAAATTGAATAAAGGAGGTGTTGTCGGAGCTATATTTCTAGATTTAAGTAAGGCATTTGATACAGTCAACCATCAAATACTTATTTGTAAACTTGCAAATTTTAATTTCTCCAATAATGTGATGAAGTGGATGAAGTCCTATCTTGAGGGCAGAGTTCAGTGTGTAAGGGTGGGTAGTGAAACATCATCCTTCCTGAGTAATGAAATGGGTGTGCCTCAGGGATCCATCCTGGGCCCTCTCCTGTTCAGCTTATATATAAATGATTTACCATCGATCTGCACAGGGTGTGAAGTTCAGATGTATGCAGATGATACTGTGATATATGTCCATGCAAGAACCAAAGAACAAGCCGCTTCTAAACTCAGTGCAGCAATGATTAATGTAAACAAATGGCTAAATGATTCACACCTGTTTCTTAATGTTAAGAAGACTGTTTGCATGTTTTTTACAAAAACACACTCTGCAACTGACTATGATCCGAAAGTATATGTGTCTGGAGAGGTCCTCCAAGTAGTCTCTCAAGTTAAATATGCAGATCTAGGCATTATCCTTGACTCCACCCTGTCCTTCAAAAACAAGTGAAGAAAGTAATGCAAGTAACTAAATACAATTTGGCCAACTTTAGGTATATAAGAAACTGCCTAACAACCACAACAGCAAAATTATATATGAATGCTATGATCATCCCCCACTTAACATATTGTATGACAAGTTGGACTCAAGCAAGAAGTACAACACTGAAGCCTATTCTTTCTTTGTACAAGCAGACTCAAAAAGTGTTATATAGAAAACCCAAAACCTACCACCACTGTAATATTTTGGAAAAATATGAAATTCTTAGTTGGGAAAATTTAATGAAATACAGTGACATCTGTCTGGTGTTTAAGATTTTAAATGGTAAAGCTCCCCACCACTTGGTACTTTTATTAAGCAGAAAAATGTTACCAACAGAACTACAAGATCAGCTCTAAGAGGAGATTGTGTAATCCCTTTTAGGTCTCCTTCAGCCAATCATGTTTTTCTGTAAGAGCTTCTCAATTATGGAACACCATACCAATTAAAATAAGATTAGGTAACAACTATTATACCTTCACACGAAGTCTTAAGGCCTGGCTTTTGAAAAGTCAAACGTGAACATTTTTAAATAAAAAGTGCATTGCACATTTCATTTGTAATATTACTATTTAACCTGCTGCTAATATCTCCCAAGTTCTCTGCCCGTTGCCAGGCAATTGTACTGATGTTTTAATGTTTCTGGATGTTTCGTGTGGTTTTATGTTGTGAGAATTGTTCTGTTTTATTTGTTGTTTTATCGTGTCTTGAGGTACTTTTTGTTTACTGTATATTTTATAATTTTAAAGGTTTCTAAACATCTTGCCGAAGGACTGCAGATGAAAATTAGCCAGTAGGCTAATACTGGCACATTTACAGTAATGTTGATCAATGTGCGCTGTCCTTATAAATAAATAAATAAAATACAAATACATGTATTTAGTCCCTTTGTTCTCCCTCAGTCTTCGTCCGTTCTCGTCAATGCTAAGCTGTGTTGATGTGAGTTTCTTATCTATTCTCCTGAGTTTTGTCATTAAATACTGTTATTCCTATTCTCCTTCGTCATCATGCTTTTCACTACATGTTGTTACATGACAGAAGAATGGACCAAAACCGAATATGGACTTACTGGCTGTCCAGCTATTATGTTTATTATATAGCAGGAGCATCAATCCCTCAAGACCCACACCAGTAGATATCTAGACCTGGTGTGCCTCACCAACTTTCCAGACTGCTCGCTGTGCATCTTCGTCTATGCTAGCCTGAATGCGGAAAATTAAGACATGCCTGCCCGGTGTGGATCCTCGGGGGATTTTCGCAGAGTACATGGAGTGGGTGTTGGTGGATTGCGATTCGCCTTTGACCATCGGCCTCGCTGAGGAGACAATCATCAGCCCCGCTCCTAATCCAGAGTTCAGCCAGCCATCACGCATTTGTACAGACAACAAGTCAGAGCCCACCGCAGACAGAGGAATTCCGCCTGCCGTGTGGAATGATCCGGAGCCGTTGAAAAAGGAACAAGCCTTTTATCGCCTCAGAACCGGATACTCAACGATCGTATGACCAGGTGTGTGAGCAGGCAACACAGTACACCATCGTGGGAGTCTTCATAGAGTTCGATGGGATGGATTGGAGGCCCCCCCACACTCCCACCACAGAGAATGAGCAAGCTCTGGATTATTTATTTTTTAAAGAGGACTATTTTGAAGAGTATGATTTACTGCCCCTGCTGATCCTACTCAGCTATAGTTCCCCTGTGTCTCTGCTGGTTTCGTCCAGAAAAAGTTCTCCTGTTTCTATGTTGGTTCCGCCCAGCTATGTCTCTTCAGTGCTTCCAGTGTGCCATCCCAGCCTCTCTCTCCCACCTCCTCTTCAGACTTCATCCAGTTCTTCTGTCAGTCGCCGCTGTCTCTCATCAGCTCCTCGTTTTGTGCTCCAACAGCCCTCTGTGGTCTGGATGCTCTGATCCCTTGGCTCCGACCCCCCCCCCCCCCCAACTGATCCAGTCACATCTCCTCAGCCCGTCATCCAGACTCCTCCAACCTGGCTCCTCCCCCCACTCCGCTCCACCTGGGACCATCGGCCATTTGGCTCTACCGGGCTCCCTCGACCCTCAGGCTCCACCTCAGTCGTATGTCGCCACACTTGTGCCACAGATTTGCGATCCGTGACGTCTCTCCACCACACGGCTCCTAATGGCTCCGTTCTAACTCCGGCTCTGCCTAAGCCCTCTGGTACCCTGGTTCCACCTCGGAGGATCGTCGCCACGCTTCCGTCGCGGCCACCGATGCCTATAGTGTCGTGTCTGTCCATCTGGGCTCATTCTCCATCCGTCATCCCCATTGCCTCGTCAAGATGATTTATATCATGGCTCCTCCCTCCCTCGACTCCGCCGTGGGGCATCATCCTTCTGTGAAAGTAAAATTTCTAGCAGGGTACTCTCCCTCGTGTCAAAACAACAAAACTTTCATTCATCTTTGGAACAAATTGTATGTTGATCATTGTTTATACGTGAAAAAAGCCTAAATTAAATCTGTTCTTCATATAAAGCATTTGTGTTTCTTCAGGAGATTTGGATTAAACCACTCAATTCATAACTTTTTGAAGCTTGAAAATGTTGACAGTTTGTGTTCAGAAGATGAATGAAAGTCTGATGGGTTTTGAACAAAATGAGAACATTTGAATTTTTAAGTGAACTAACTTTATAAAGTAAAATTGTAATTTAATATACATTACAAAATAAATTCAAAAAAGCTACTATTAATTTAACAGCAAATTTGGGTTCAAGAGGTATTTCTCTGTCTCTGCCATTTGCATTTATCACAGGCCGAGAAATGTCCTTCAGGACGGCTCACATCATTTAGCTCGTAGCAACCTGAAAATAGCTTTCAAATGGAGTAGCCCATTACTTTTCCACTGCAGCCGTGTTTGTGACGCCTGTGGATAACCTGAGGACAGAGGAAGTGTCTGGCCGCTACTCTGCTGGCTGTCAGAGAAAGCTGGTTCCTCCATTCGTCACAGGTCGATGATGAATGAGTGCGCTTACTCTGCTAGTTCCACTGCAATCAGACAGGACAGGCCTAATACCTGGGGCGGCACAGAACTAGAATTCCTCTCACGGAGGTGTGGTGTGCTTCCATACTGTATCTTACTTTGCTGCTGAAGTGGACGGGAGATGTGTTATTGGTGTTGTTGCAGTGGTGTTCATGGACTTTTGTTTATACTGAGGGCAAGATTCTGTGTGATGTGAGATTGTTTTTGGCCATCTCAAACAATAACTTCTGCAGAACCCTGTGGAAACAAATACTCTGGTTGTGGGGAGAAAAATTATATGATGTTTATATGTGACTCAAGGGGATGCAATGGGGGGATTTTGTACTTCTGTTTGTCATGTAACTGTAACTGTGTTTGGCATGTGACAGTCAAAAAATCCGGTATATTTCATCAGAGGAAGACCTAAACACTCGGCATGACAGAGATTTATAATCCTTATTGTGAGCAAGAGCTGCCTTAACCCTCTGGGGTCTGAGGTGTTTTCTGGGCCCTGGAGGCGTTCTGACATTGCTCTGACATTTGTGCTTATTTCTGTTACTTGTGACATTTTCATGGCTAAATTACACTGTATTAAGCACAAACTCTGCTACAATAATATGTCAGCAGCATGTATGTAAAAGTTTGTAGTTTTGAGATAATGACATTTATGCGTGGTTTGTGAAAAAAAAAAAAAATAATTGTCACTGAAATAAGGTCATAAAACCCATATTGATTATTTCTTCACAAGACTTTTGAAAATTGTATTACGTAGCCTAGAATATTTGCTCCAAAACTATGTGAAAATCATCCTGCATACTCATTCAGATAAGACAATATATTGATTTAAAATTTGCAAGACATGTTTTGAGTGAGAAAGCTTTATGCTTTTGAACACATCATGAATATTAATGTGTTTCACACCTGAGAAAGACAAAGACCCTCCCCTAATGGCCCTATCAGAGGCTATCAGGCCCTATCATTCTGAGCAACCTTGCACAAAGAATGAGGAGATTTAACCCCCTGGGGTCGGCGGTATCGCCGGCGATACCAGCTCGCTTTTTTTTTTATCAGTTCAAAAGAGATTCATTTTGCTCTGTTGACTTTGATATTACAAACAAGTTTCATACATCAATCGATTCTGTTAAATGTGTATTATTTTTGTGTATACTCACAATAAAAACAAAGTGTTGTGCTTTTTGCCAAATAAAGAAAAATAAACACGAAGCGAGTTCTGCCTTCTCTCTGTCAGTTAAGTTGTACTTCTGTTTGTCATGTAACTGTAACTGTGTTTGGCATATATACAGGGCTTGACATTAACACCCGCCAAATGCGGGTGGATTTTGCTCGTGGCGGGTAACATAGTCACTCCAACTAGCCACTTTGGCGGGTTGAATAATTGTAGTCTTTTCAAAAGGCATCTGAAATAAGTGTGACACTACGATACTACAACTCCCATGAGTATTAGGGCTGTCAACATCAACGAATATTCTAAATTCGAATATATATTCGAATAGTTTTAAAAAACAGAATTTCGAAGGTGAAAATGAATATTCGAATGTGGAAAAACGCCCGGGTAGCAGAGGCGCGGCTGTATGCTTTGCGAGTGGGTGCGCTGCCTGAAGGGTCAGGGACAGGTAACAGGAAGAAGCGTTAACGTTAAACAGAAACATTACTAAAGTGTAGGCTACTGTACTGACTGAATAGATATTGCATGAATAAGGTAGGTTAGATACAGCAGTTTCATGCACTGCAGGCTTCCACTGGTTTGATTATTTACTGTTTCATGTCAAGGAAAAGTTCCATGTTTACCACAGCACAGCTTGCTCGGAGCGTTCAATGTCGGTTCTATATACTGTAAAACTTCAATTAATGTTAATAATATTTGTTTCAATCACTGAATGAAGCCGGCTATATAAGAGTCGCGACCTTAAATTGCTTGCACAAAACTGTTGATCAGCACTCAACATTTGCTTTGTTGTTGTTCATTTAAACCGTTATGCGCAGAGAGCGTGACGCCTCATTTGCGCCGCAAAACCTCCAAACGCGCGTAAACGTGTCTTTACATTGACTTAACATTGAAATCACCATGGAAATCACTCGCGCCAGACGTTCTATTCGCGTTTGGTGTAAACACAGCATGAGGGTGAGGGCGAGAGAGAGAAAGAGTGCCTGCGAGTGCAAGCGAGCGAGAGTGAGGTCTGCGGTCTTGGCCATTAGTTGATTTACTTGTTTTTGTGTAGGTAATACGTTGTCAATGTAGCCAGTGGCGTCAGGTACTTGAGGGAACTGTATGAAACTATTATATAACGTTCGACTACGCCACCCGGTATATACCGGGAACTATCAGCCCCAAATCAGGGAGCGCACAGGTTCGTTACCAAAAGAAATGGGTAAGCAGAGAGACATAGGCCAGGGAATATCAATGATGAGGCAGCTTTATTCAAATACAAAATTTAAAACCATCAATACATTAACATCAAGGGCTCAATATTCACATCTCAAAAAGAAAAGGAAAACAAACACCACTTTACAAAACTTCAAAATAAAGAAATAAATACAAAAATACAAATACACAAGAAAGCTTAATTAGGAGGGAGATGGCCTGCTGTGACCCTCAATTCACACAACACACTTAATATCCACACACACCCGCTCTGGTGAAGTCAGGTCACTCAAACACAGCACTCAATGTGAACCCCGTTAAACAGCAGCTAAACCCCTCCTCAATACACTTTCTTCGTCACGTTGTTTACGAGAAAAAAAGAAAGGACACAGTCAGTTCACAAACATAAAATAAATAAAAATACACAAACAAAACATATAAACTAATTAAACTTAAACAAACAAAGAAAAATAAATTACATACAAAATACGCAAAAATGAACACAAGACAAAAATAAAGAAATCTAAATTAAAATTCGAAACAAACCAATAGACACATCAAAATAAAACAAACATGCCACGGTCGGCCGCACACACACACACTCAAAGAGCAGAACAAGTCAGCGAGGAAACAGCCGCGCTTCCACGTTAATTCGCACACTGCGGCGAGGAATCGTCCCAGCTCGCTGTTATGCAAGTTCAAGTTCGCTCCAACGAAAAGACGACAAAACTAAGCCCAGGCAAGACAGCAGTGCGTTACGTCAACAGACGCGCATCTCTTCCCGCAATATAGAGGTGAAACCCTTGCTCTCGTCACTCAAATCTGTCGAACATGAAACAGAAAAATTACTAATAAAACAATAAAAGGGACAAACCACGCGAATGGCTCTCATATACATACCGGAAACGTTCTCAGCGCAGCACTATACGTGTTCGCTGGCCTCAACATACCGCCGGTTGCTCGTCAATGAACTACACAGACTCAAAATAGTAAATACACATTCCATTGATGAAAATCCTCAAAACAGACGTAGGTTACCAACCTCAAAGCCCGGGGCAGACTGTGCACGGCCGCACAGAGCCGAGACAGCACTTCATACTCTCCATTCATAAATGGCGGCCTCCGTAAAGGGGCGGTACGGGTGTCGACGACGCATCCCAAGTGACAAAAAAACCTCCCCATTTTATACCATGACACCAGACTGTTGATAGGTTCAATGGTTTCACATGACACTGGCCAATAATCAACACAGATACACTTCACCCTGCTACATCAAATATGTTTAAACTTAAATAAACTACATATACAAGTAGTTATGTCTCTTTGTATTAATTTGTCCTGTTATTGACGTAATGCGCGTCATTGACAAAATGCGCAACCAGATGTTCGAATAGTTCGAATGTAGGCTATGTGTTTTTTTTAGAGGGAATATTCGAACGTCATTTTTGAGCAATTTTGACAGCCCTAATGAGTATTACATGCACACAGTGTTGCCTTGCGCTTGCACGCTAGTGACCGACAACACAGAAACGAAGAGACAGCTAGCTGCCCTGCTGGAGTTACGTCGTATGCCGGTGGAGCTATGTGGCGACATATAATACATAATACATGGTTTTATTTAAAAAAAAGGAGCTTTACACACAACCTTATCAGAGCTAATGATAATGACCTGTTTTGTTATATATTTATGTAGTTTTGGGTGTGTACAGTGGTTTTACATTTAAAAGGGTTGTAAATCTAGTTCAAGTAAATTTTAGCACGCCATAGTCAACTTTTATCAGGTAATTTCACAACAACAAAAATTTGGCTAGTAAAAATGCTGTGTGGCTAGTAACTTTGGAAAACCACTAGCCACATTGGTTAGTGAGCAAAAAAGTTAATGTCAAGCCCTGTATATGTATATATATATATATATATAAAATGAACACCAGTTTGTTGTGCCTTGTAGGCATAAGCTATGTGCTGTGCTTCATAAAATAATAATAACAATAGCCTATAAATCATTAAAAAGGAACACTTCAGTAACACTGCACTAGAGAAAAATATATTGATTATCATATGTTACTTCAATCTCATTTCATAATGTCATAACAAAAATAAACATTTGGAGTAAAACAAATGAAGCCTATTGTTTGGCGCGTTTTGCTTTTCAAACGCAAACGCATGCAGAGAACATTTACTGAAGCGATCAAGCCACTCAAAACTATTAAAGTCCCTGTAAAGTCAAAATTAAGTATGTGTTCTGAGTTTGTCACACCACAGAAACATGTGTTATTAGCCACCCAGCCAAATTTGAATGAAAAAAAAAAGCCGGGAAGTACATAAAATAAGCTATCAAAATCTTGAAAAAATGAGCAGTAGTCTCTGCTCTCAAACGCTGGGGGCGTGTCCGCTGGCTGCGCTGAAACCACGCCCACTCGCGGGAAAGCTGCCGTCGCCACACTCAACTGTCACCGCTACAGCCAGAATGGATGCTCCTAGGTTTTACAAAGCCATGTTCGAGCCTGGACTAACATTACCTACTATAATTATAACATAAGCAAGGCAACTTACACTCATTGGTGGGCTCGCACTGCCGACGATGGCACCAGTTGTCGGCGCGACGGGAGGATGAAGGCAGAGGCGGGAGATAATCGGTTCGGCCCCATTCACCAGTAACAGCGGATTATCTGTGAATCCCAGTCGTCTCAGACGAAAGTTTATAAAACTATCCCGTGTAAAATGATCACTACAGGGGCGGGTTTTGGCGGTGATCCTCAGCTGTCCATCAAGGTGGCTCTTCACAAAATTAATCCACCTCTTCTTGATGTGATTTAATTTAAATAAGGACACCGATCTGTTTTGTACATGATCGCATCCAGGTAGTACGCATTTCCGTGACGAAGGCATAGTTAGCTAGCAAACTGTAGGCTGTAGTAACTAATAGTACTGACAGTAACTCGCGATCGGCAAACTGATGTGAATGAATGTGCTATATTGTTAGGGGAGGGTCAGCGTCAGGGGCTCCAGTGCGTCATCAAGTAGGGGCGTGTCCAGGAGCTCAGGGGCTTCAGTGCGTCATCGAGCCCCCGTTTTAGCCCCGCCCAAAAAATCCAGAACACAGCAATGGTGAAAAACTGTTTAACGGTCTAACTCGACAATTCAGTACTTCACAGTTCACAGTCTTTGTAATATGTTTTAGTAATACATTTCTAACATTTATAATGTGTTTAGATTTTTTTTTTTGAATTGCCTTTACAGGGACTTTAAACTAATTATTGTTACCATTTTATACATCTACGTTTGAGCAGATATCCACAAACACAGTATTTAACAGTAAACACGGTTCTAAACATTGTAATATTCACCATAGTATACACTCATACTAGCCTACTTTTATCATGCTGTGTTTTATTAAAGAATATAAATACATCCTCGTGTCGGACATGTATATACATTTAGCATTGAAAGGTTGCCTACCAGTCTAGTTCACATTTCAACATGTTTCTGTCTATATATAGATACATATACATGTACGACATTAGGCTTCATGTTTTTACTCCAATCTCATTTCATAACATACATTTTAATCTGGCACCACCAGTTTAACATGTCTTACCTTAAAAATCTTCTCATCTTTAAATCGCATTCTTCTAATTCTTCTGAGGTAAATCCAAGGTAAACAGCACAGCACAAACACAGTCTTCCAAACTCGATGAAAAGCAGATAGGAGTAAGTTACTGAGTTTCTGATTCTTTGTTTTGAGGTGATGGGGCATTTACAGGTCTGTGTTCCTCCGCGTGGATCATTTGCATGTCAATCGCTCGTGGGAGTGGTCACATTAGAGTTAATTAGGACGCGTTTGAAACTGTACATGCCGCTGTTTTCATACGGATTACTTAAACAGAGAATATTTGTTTTTTATATAATTTACATACTTTAAAAATAGAGACTCCAAGCATTGTATAGACATGCGTTTCAAGTCTGTGTGACAAACATTCGCTGAGTTACAGGTCATTTTCTGACTCGTTTCAGAATGAGTTTCACATTGAGAGAGACGGCAGAATGCGCATCATGTTTATTTTCTTTATTTTACGAAAAACACAACATTTTGTTTTTATTATGAGTGTACACAAATAAAAGAAATTTGAATGATGTATAACACTTATATGTAAGATCAAAATCAACAGAGTATTTTGAGTCTCTTTTACACTGATAAGAAAAAAAGCGAGCTGGTATCGCCGGCGCGATCGCCGACCCCAGGGGGTTAAAGCATTCCTTCACCCTAGACCAGGCTATATTCCCAAGGTCCCCACTAATGTGGCTAGATCTATAGTACTGCAGGCCTCCTGTCCTCCTCCTTTTCAAGATTCGGACCAGGGAAAGAACAATCTGCTGTGCCCAGTTAGGGCACTGGATGCCTATGTCCACAGAGCTGCCCTGTGGCATAAAGCTGAACAATTGTTTGTATGTTTTGGGCCCCCTAACAAAGGGTCCCCAGCATCTAAGCAGAGAATGAGCAAGTGGGTGGTTGAAGTTTTCTCACTTGCTTATGAGTCGACCAGACATTCTTCACCTATGGCTGTCCGGTCCCACTCTACTAGGAGTATGGTGACCTCTAAGGCTCTAATGTCAGGAGCACCCCTCCAGGACGTTTGTGATGCAGCAGGGTGGTCCTCACCACATACATTCGTCAGGTTTTACTCTTTGGACCTGGACTCTACACCGGGGTCTTGGGTGCTTTTGTCCTAGTGCTGCTCTTATGATTTCACACAGGACAGACACTTCTTGCTATGGTGGCGTTGGTATAGACGTTCCCTTAGCATCAATCGATGCAGTGCGAGTTCCCTTGAAAGGGAACACCTTGGTTCCCTGAAGAGGGAATGAGACACTGCGTCACCTGCCATTTCTCTAACGTGCCTGTAAGCGACTTGCTCAGACCTTAAGACGCTAGCGCTGCTTTGTTTGGACAGGCTTTATGGTTTCCTGGTTCATGACGTCACCCTCCTCTGACATTCCGCCACACCATTGGACTGATTTTACATGTGCTTCAAGACATCATCATGTTCCCTTAGCGTCAATCGACGCAGAGTCTCGTTCCCTCCTCAGGGAACCGAGGTTCCAGTCGGAATCGAGGTGGTTTTTTTTTCATAAAGTGAAAATTGACACATTTTTATTGTTATGCTCCAAAAAATGACAGACCTTAGTGTGTGCTTATATAGTCTATATGTTGTATTCAAATTCTCATTTGACAGCCTTGTGTGTGATGAACAGAATTTAAGTTGGTTTTCTGTGAAAAGTCTTCCCCTTAGCCTCAGAAATCTTAATGACAAGTTAAGCAATATATTTGCCTCTTGTGTGTGATTGTTACTGTCAAACGATTTTTGGTGAGTAATATCTAATTTGTTCAGCCCACAGTAACCTCACATGTTTGTCCTCTACAATTTAAAAGAGTCTCACAAACCGTGTGTAACCCTTATTACGAGTTAAATTATTATCATTAATACGAATTTGGACCAGAATCAGAAGACGCTAAATTGTTAAGAGCCTGAGAATTGAATGCCAATAAAAGGAATGCCGCACCAGAATGACAGTTTGCATAACCTGTATTAAATACACGGCTGGTACATACATGTAAGAACACATTTATGAAAAATAACAAACTAAAATGATAAAGTGCGCACATAAACAAAACCCTTTTTTTCAGTTTCTTTGAGCTCAGTTCGTCCTCGGTTCCACTTGCCTTTATTGTTCAGTTTTCATCGTTTTTTAGTTTGTGTTAGTGTTTGTCCTACCACCATGAAGATGAAGAAGATGATCCTGGCAATCCGTCTAAAGTCAGAGTCACAAACACCACCCAGCCACCCGGACTGGGAATCTATGAATCTCTGGGGGAACATCTGGAACATGTGGATCTGTATCACTCCGTGGAAAGGATCTCTGCACGATGTTTCCAACTCTTTACCAAAACCTGACCTATAAATAAGGTCAAATCATTTCTCTCAATTACCATTCAGTGAATAAATGGACTGCTACAGGCTACTATAAAATAAAATGAGATAATATTTCAGTACACCTATAATGCAATATAATAATCTCTCTCTCGTTGTACAACAGCTCTTATGTTTCTTCTCAGGTATCAAACTATATGAATTTCTCTCTAGTATCAAAAGCACATTTACATCAGAATTTGCATCCTTCATAAAAACACACATTTGTAATTAGTTTTATTTATTTATTTATTTTTGATTACTATAGCCTTGATCTGCATTAAACGCTAGCCTATGGTGGCTAATTACCCTATTAATATATGAACACAGCAGGCTCACCACCTTAGCTTTACACAAATCAGCACCTTTGCATTTATTTACCCATTAGCGCCGATTAACATAAATGCTAGCGAACTCATAGTAAACTCAGCAGACTAGATTAAATACAAATGGGCATCAAAAGCCTGTTAGCATGAATGCTAGCGAACTCAGAGGCCTAGCGCCATTTTAGCGGAATTCACTGCCTTTAGCTCCGTGACAACAGTGGATTCAGGCACAGCTCTCTTTTACACTCTATATTACGACAAGGTATAGTCAGCATAAACAATAATGATTACAGAACTTGTTTAACCCTCTGGGGACCAAAAGGTCTATTTGCGCCCGCGCGTTTTGCTCGTTTTTTTTTTAGCAATGAAAAATAAACACAAAATGCTCTGTTAATTTTGATCTTTCATTTTCGTGTAATACATCAATCGATCCTGTTCAGTTTCTATTTTTTTTCTGTATACTCACAATAAAAATAAAGTGTTTTGCTTTTTGACAAATAAAGAAAAACTAACATGATGCTATTTCTGCCTTCTCTCTGTCAGTAAACTCCCATTTGAAACGCGTTCGAAAATGATCTATAACTCCGCGAAAATTCAGTCAAACAGGCAAACAGACCCACGGGCATAAAGCTTGAGATCGCAGCTTTTAAATGAAGTAATTTATATAAAAAACAAATATTATCAGCTTCTGTAATCTGTATAAAAAGAGAGCGACTCCAGTCGAGCTCATTACGAGCCATTCAAAAGTAATTTGACCACGCCCCGGAGAGCGCGTGCTATTCAAACGCAAATTCTGAGAACCATTTCAGTCTGTGAAACGCCCCCACATCAGCTGTAAACAAAGAGGCATAATATAGCCTACCTTATGGAGAACATTTTCCGTGCTGATATGAGGAGCAATATGAGGAGCAGATCCCGCTGAGGAGTGAGGTAGGCTAAGTTATCCTTTCTCAAGTGTTAATGTGGAATAACGTTATGGAATAACTTTGTAGGCTTATGTAAACAAAAAGATGAATCGCGTTTCTATAATATGAATCGCGTTTCTGTGAGATGAATGAAGGGTACATATTTGTAAAGACTGTTTAGCCTAAATATGAATCGCGTTTCTGTGAGATGAATGAAGGGTACATATTTGTAAAGACTGTTTAGCCTAAATATGAATCGCGTTTCTGTGAGATGAATGAAGGGTACATATTTGTAAAGACTGTTTAGCCTAAATATGAATCGCGCGTCTGTGTGTGAAAGAATAAACTGCTTTGCTATAGCCTACTGAGATGAGTAAAAATCGACTGAAATATGTTGAAATAAAATGTATTTGTATAAGCAACGTATTAAACTGCAAATTAACATTTATAGGCTATGCCCTAATATTTCATAAAAACAACGTTACAGTCAGGCGAAGTATGAAAGACAACATTTTGTTGACTAGATTTGGGTACAGTTTTTACTGTAGAATATACTGTCACATCAAATAAGCTTTTCTGCTCATATATATAAAATACTATTTTGTCAAAAATAAAGTCATAGACTAATGCTGGGTACACACCAAAAGATAATCGGGCTGATTTTGGGCCGATTTCCCCCCTTCCGACAATCCTAGCTATGTCCCGATTATCTTGATGGTTTAACAGATTATCTTATCAGATTTTCCCTTGGTGTGAGGTGTGTTAAGAGTGTCCGAACCTGCTCGGAAGAACGTCGGAGCCGCTCCGATCGCGAATCGTAAATATTAAACATGTTTAATATTTACGATCAGAAATCCTGATGTGTGGGGGGAACCCCGAGGACAAACGCGCGCACGCTCTGGAGATTATCACGTGAAACAAAACAATATCCAATCAGAAAGCGAGATGATGGAAGACACGGTCATTCTCACACACACACACACACACACACACACACACACTTGCAGGAAGCTTAATGTTAAGATTTAGGATTCATAAGTATAAATTTCGAGGAAACAAGCCTTTGTTTTTCATTTTAAGTGCAGAAATTTTACAATACCTAAACACAATATTGGGTTTGAAAAATAAGAAGGCTGCAAAGTGCGTTTCAATCTGTAAACATTTTCAAATTTTTGTTTAACTTTTAAGTTTGTCACTGTTTATGTATATGTCTTTTTATGTTTGTTTATCGGCTTTACTCTTTGTACCCCCTGACTGTAATTGTAATTCTTAAAATCAATAAAAAAAAAAAAAAAAAAAAAGAAGCTGAGTGTTAAGGGATCAGTGAGGTTCTATAGAGGGATTAAATAACTTTTTCTAAAGAGACAATAAATCCAATAAAGAATAAATAAAGACAATAAAGAATGAATATATTTCTGTATAAAAGGTTATATATAATGGTAGGTAGCCTACAATGTTTTTTTCTGTGAAAATCATTCAAAACACTATCGCAATTTCTTCCTGCATGTTGTCCGTCATGCTTATTCTGAAGTCTCACGATATTTTGCGAGATTCCCTGTGTTCATAGTTGAGACTCTGGTTAAAAATCTGTTTATGTGTGGTGTGCTCTCTTTGTCACATCATGGCACACCACACACTATAGGAGCAAAACGCTTAAATCTAGGATTTTTTGTCCTCATGTTTGTGGTCTGTCACATTTTGAAAATCTTATAAGATGTAAAAAATCTTTTGGTGTGTACCCAGCATAAGATGTTCCAATGTTGGCTATATTCAAACTAATGAATACATATGATAAAATGTAGGCCTATAATCTTTTTTTTTTTTTTTTACAAAGAAAGAGTACTTTTTTGCAGAAATATTGCTGAAATTGTAATTATTGTTGTAATTGTAACCTTTTTAATAAAATAGCAAAACATATTTACAAGATAGATGTAAGCAAAATCTTAAATGGTCAATATAAGTCTTCTTCAAAATATATATTTTGTCCTTGCATTGTGGCTCAGTCAGTGTCACACCTGAATGAATGGCTAATTATGCAGAGTCATTATGCAGAGTGGGTGGGACTAAGGTGTAAACTACTCCTCCCCCTCGCATATTGGCTTTCCAAGCAAAACCTGTTTTACACCATTTAAATCAATGTATTTTTTTTTGTGAACGATAAAGCAAGACTATTTTCACATAATTTTGAAGCTAGAACTCGAAGAGAAAACATCCATTAGTCAAAAGTCTTGTGGGCACATATTTTGTATGAGTTTTGTGGTCTTATTTCAGCAACTTTCATTTTTATTTTTTTAAATAACCACGCATAAACATTATTCTCTTAAAAATACAAACATCTACATACATGTTGCATATTATGGTAGGCCTGTTTGTGCTATATAGAGTGAATTTACACCTTTGCCATTAACATGTTTATAAATAACTGAAAAAAGCACAAATGTCAGAGCATGTCAGAACATCTCAAGGGCCCCAAAAACAGCTTGGTCCCCAGAGGGTTAATTCACTCCATATCGTTTTTCGTCTTACTAAGTGGATAACGCAGCCTCCTATGCTCAAGTGCAGGCGCCAAAAGAATGTGCAGAGACACGAAACTAGAGGCGTAACTGTAATGGAGCCTAGCTGGCAGCTGATTGATCAGCTCACTGCCTCATAGAGTTCACCCATTTGCTCACTTACAAGTCCATCAAAGATACGAAAATAAAAGTTAACCCTTTTGTGACTTGGTTAGACAGCTAAATAGTGTTTCTCATTATTAAACCTGGCTACATGTGCTCAGATTTGCCAAGATACCAAAATTTGCTATAAAATTCTGGGTTCTGGATTCTGGGAAGACCTACTGAAAGTCCAACTAACAGCATCTTTGTACATTGCTGAAAATGTAGATATATGTTATAATTGTTCCTACATGTATTTCTGATTAGCTCATCATAACTGTAAAATATTAAATACCTTACTTAAAGTGATATGATTTTTTTTTTTTTCAGGATAGTACCTCTGTGATTTCCACTTGTAATTTCCTGTTGTATGTAGTTAATTATTGAAATGTCATATTTTGAAAGATGGGAGTGCAGTTGTAAATCAAAGTAAGATCAAATTGTGTGTAAATATCATAAATCAGTCCCTATTGTTGTTGTCTACAAAGGCTTCATTTGAATATTGCAAAGGTTTTTATCAACAATCCAGTCGCATACATCTGTTCATTAGCACAGGGATGTTTTGAATGTGTTTAATGAGCTGTAGCAGGAAATAATTTCCTGCTTTGCTCTATTATAACACTGATATGTTGGTAGCATTGTGCCGTTGAGAGTCAATAAGACTAATTCTGGATGGTGTGCAGCTTCCTACATGCTCTTTAACAACAATTTCCCCAAAAAGCTGAAGTTATAATTTTTACTATTATAACATATGCAACAACTTTGAGAAATCTGTTAGCATTCCCATTAATCTCAATGACAGTTGCTCAGCTGGACCACGACCTTCTGATTAATCAACATGGAGCTGGTTTACAGTGCAACCTTGTCTCCTTGGTTTGTGCATCCTGACCAACTCAACACAGCAACACTAAACCAGTGTGTGAGTTTGGGTGTGGCTATTGGCTGATCAATTACAGACAGGGAGAATTGTAAACAATCATTATTGCAAAAACATCGCACCGGAGCCTGAGCCCTTTTTGTCTGACCCGGCATGCAAGCTGGCCAACAATCCCTTGTGACAGAGGAGATATTAGTGGAGATCGAGGGAATAGTGAAGTTCCCTGCCCACAACCTCGCCGCAGTGAGTGAGTGCATACTGGACTGGGAGATACTAGATACGTTGGTCCTACCCTCCCTCCCTCTTCCACCACCACTTCTAGTTTGGACCCTGTCTTCGTCGTCTCCTGTTTGCCCAATTGTTCACCCTTCACCTCCTCACTGTATCGGGGAATCACCTGAGGCATCCAATGAGCCATCCTTGACCGGACTGGGAGATTCCCTGGCTCCGCCTCCGGCCGCTGTCCCCGCCACACTACCTTGGCCTGTCGCCCTAATTCCTCCGCCACCACTCCTCCAACCCTCCCTCGGCTCCACGGTCAACCATCGGGCCCACAACATCACCGGGCTCCTTCGACCTGCCTCTACGCTCCAGCTCTCCACCCCTGCGACTAAGTCTGCATGGCTCTGCCCTCCCTCAGGCTGCACGTCAATCCTTAGTCATGCCAGTTCCACTGCAGCCCTCTGGTTCTCTAGTTCCAATGCCCACAGCATTGCACGGATCCATCAACCCTCTGTCCACGCCCGGCACTGTTTCCCCATCGGCAACGTCCTCATCGTCCGTCCCCATGGAGGCGTTGGATGCTGTACCACCATTGCTCCTCCCTCCGGTAACGCCGCCATGGGGCACTACCTGCCTGGGCATCTGGGTTTCATCCCAGAGAAACCTACGTCAGGACAATTATTTCTTCAATCATTTCAAGGGCTGCCTTTGTTGAATCTTCATTATGTGTGAGCTGACCTTGTACAATGCAGTGGTGCATTCATGGCAAATTAAAGATCATGAAGTGAAATATTTTTCCACACGTATCTCTTCCACAGTGGGGGAGGATCTCATCTTAGATGTTTTACCAGTTCCGACACTGATAGTGACAGTGGATCTTTTTTAAGTGCCACCCCAATTTTAATATGCTAAAAAAATAGCATAACTGCAGGTAGTTCCTGCCGTGAAGAAGGGTGTATTTTAGCTTCCAAGGTGCTAATGGTAAATTAGAGCTTCCACTGTTTGCAATAGCTCCAAGTTGTCGGATATGTGGATGATTGAAAACCCCTCACACCAAAACGCTTCTGTATGCATGATTGATGCTTGAGCCAGGCTACCTACCTTCAAAGACCTGATCTTAAGTGTATGTGTGAAACATTCCATCTGCTTTAAATAATGCTCTTTGATAAAATAATAATAATAAAAAAAATCCTCTTATGAATTATGTTCCTATGCAGAGCATTGAGATAAATGTTAAATGCAATATATAATTATTATTCAAATATATGCAGGTATCCAAACATATAACACTATCACAGTTGAGGAACATTTGCATATCTTTGCAAATTCGATTTGAAGACAAAATATACAGCAGTGGCCAAACGTGATATCCATACTAGAAACATTTACCTAGTTGTCCTTTATTCAAACATATTATTAAAAATGTATGAACTATTTTAAAGATATTGCATATTCCATTTCAATTGTTTCATTTATGAAACATGCCAAATTGTGCAGACATCACTTTTGGTCAAGCTGTCATACCCCATTTGGGTCCCACTTTATGTGGCTTTAAGTACTATGTACTTACATAAAAAAATAAGTTAAATGTACTTATTGTGTTCATGTTGTATTGTAAAACACTTTTGCTGATATTGAGGTGTGATACATGTAAGGTTAGGGACAGGTGTGGTGAATTGTATAGGTTTAAGGGTGAGTTAAAGCTGCAGTCGGCAAGTCTGGCAGATTGGGTCGATTTAGCCAAAATTTAGAATTTTTACAACTCTCATGCCCCTCCCCCACTACCAACGAGCACCCGCCCATCGTCAGTGCGTGTGTACCTGATTTTCTGTGAACGCGTCCGTCTCTTCAGCATCGATCAACACCATGGACTCGGAGGTAGGCTGCCCTGGCTAATCTATCCATAGATGGCAATAACCGAGGAATTGGAAGCTTGTTAGTAGATTTCTCTCCGCCATCACGCTTCGTACAATCTTCAGGCGAACTTCAGGCGTGTCGTGTGCATGTGATATTGTAACGTGCGCGTCTGCGCGAGGGAGAGGGGATCTGTGGCGTGTGCACGACCTGTGATTGACAGTCAGATCTCACACCCCCCTGCGCTGATTGGACCTGATGAAGCGGGAGCGGTGGATTTTTGCAAAACAAATAACACGCTCCAGGTGGAGTTAGAAGCTCGGGTTTTTTTTCTAAAACCACCTTATTTATGTTGTTCTGTCGAATTATAGTGTCGATTTCACTGAATATGATCAAAAAAATGTTGCCGATGGCAGCTTTAAGGTGAAAGGGAAGGGTCAACAGTGTAATTACAAATGTAATTACATAAATTAATTCACAGCTGTAATTACATGCAGGTATTTTTAAAATATAAGTACAATGTAAAAACGTGTACACAATAAGTCCATTGTATCAAATTATTAATTTCAATGTAAGTACATAGTACTTAAAGCCACTTAATATAAAGTGGGACCTTGGCATTATTTTGATTCCATATTAAATCTGGTCAATTGACTTTGGATTTTACTTGTTTGCTGGATTAGTCCACATAATTATTAAATATCACAGTGAGAAATGGTACCGAGCATTATGTAAAGTGCTGGGCTAATCAAAGAAGACTAGTGAGCATTTTGACAGGAGGCTGAATATCACCTCAATGTGTGACTGCTTTAGAATATCTTCCAAAGTCTTGGATGATACATGCAATTGTGAGGAACCTCCAGTTTCATCTTGCACCGCAAGCAAGTAGGATCTGTTTGGAGATTGAATGTGTAATTTCAAACACAATAAAGATCCCAAACAGACCACTCAATGAAGGCACGCAGCGCCCTTTTAAAGCAAAGAAGAACCAAAATTACAATAACATATTGTATTGGTTTAATCGAACTTGTAGGGTCATTGCAAGCAAATGGTTGTGATTTCCTCCTGTCTACATTTATACACCTCCAATCAAAATGTGCAGGACAAGTTTTCATTATTACTGTTTTCTACTATAAAACTATAAGAGCCATCAAAACTATAATCATTTGTTAAAAATAGTTTTCCATGATCAGAAAGGGCAAATTTAAAGTGATGTACTTCCTTACATCCTACCATTGAACTCCTTGTCTTCCACGCTCAATGGTGAAAGAAATTCCACTGCTGGAAATCTTGGAAAAAGATTTCAGAATGTATCTTGTTTCTTTCCTCATGCCTTTTTATGTTTAACACAGCAACACAACTATATTTTTATGTTGCAGGCTGTTGAAGTAATAAAAATCCACATTTCTCACACCTTGGTGTCGTGAAAGAATTCAAAATGTCATAAAGTCATTCAGTAAATGTCACAGTGTTTTTGCTGTTACCATGAACCATACAGGTCATCGATCCTTTTCAGCGCCCCATTAAATTTAAGCACTTTGTCTTTACATTCAACATCAGTGTGAACACCTGGAGGTTACATAGGTCATATGGTTCTTCTAAAGCGGCAAATTATCCTGCTCATGTAACGCTCAAAAGGCTGCAAGATGATTGCTTGTCAGTGGACTTTCAATGACATGAAGCATTAATCATTCATCAGCAGAGCTGAAATGTTACCCCTCTGAAAGACCCTCAAGAGGCAACCCATTTTAGGACCTCTTATTTTTTTTGTTCTTTTAAAGTTGGCATGAAATGAAAATGAACCCTATTTTCTAAATGCATGTTATAGATCTTATTGTGAATTCATTCATCCATATGTATCATTGTTTTTAACATTTAAAACAAAAAAAAACATGTTTAATTTTTGAGCTCGTAATTTTTTTTATCAAAATATTATAATTGGATCTTTTGGTGAAAACGGCAGACTTCTCTCTGTTTCAGTATGCCAGACTTCTCCAATCATTTAATCCGCTTAAATCACACCCTTCCACAATTGACAGAATGCTCACATACATTTTTTAATTGAAAACAGCCACACCTCAAAATTCATTTAACAACCGATGGATAGAAAGTACTTAGCCCCGCACATGAAATAGTAGTCTAAATTGTGCGCACGATTTACTAATTCGTTTCATTGATTTACTAAATCATGGGCAAAATGTACTATTTCGTTCCCTCAAATTATAAATCGAGGGAACATATTAGAAAATCGTGCACATGATTTACTTTTTTTTTCTCTCGCATGTCATGTGTGGGACTCCGTAAGTGTCACGGTTCATAAATCCTTGTGTTCATTTTGTGTATCTGTTGGTGTTTTTGTAGGTGTTGGGTCTATGTGTGTGGTGCTTGTTTGTTGCCTAGTGACCAGCTCATCACTCCAATCAGTCACTTCAGCTACAGCTAGTTTACTGCCTATATCTAGCTGGAGTGAGTTATGCTGGGTGTCGGTTCGTTACTCATGTCTTGTTCTCATGGCCAGTTACCAGTCAGAGTTGCTTGCTGTGTTTGATCCCCGTGTTCTCTTCTGATTCCCGTGTTGCGCTGGATTACCGGTTCGGGGTTTTACATCGACCAGCATCTTTGTCTGTGATTCCACATTGAGAGTTTCCTGCATTGCACCCTGAGTATCCACTTTGTGGTATTGTCCGTCGAGTTTCATCAGTCTCCTGCATCTTGTCTGACCTGAGTATTTTCTCTGTCTAATAAACTGTTTGCTACTTGCACTTGGATCTTGGAACTCATTATTGTGACAGTAAGAAAGTCGCCACCCTACATTTTCTTTTTTTCGATAATCCATTATACTCCATTATAATAAGAAATTATCCAAAACTATTTTAGACTATAAACTGGAAAACTACATATTTTGAAGAGTTAGGTACTTGGATATATTCATCCTTTGAACACATTTCATATGCTCAGAATTTGCTTAGAGGCATTAATTTTTTATCTTTTTTTCTTAATGTTGAATTATATTCTGATTTCATGATATAAATTAAATGCATTTGCCATTGTTTGTGTTTTTTTTTTACATTCTGATGCCATCGGATTAATATTCTAGTTCTTTACATACTAGTGCTTAAAGAACTTGAAACCTACCAAAATACCCTTTAAAGAGTCTTTCTCTATATAAAGAGGGTTCTTTGCTGAGCCCACAACGCAAATAACCATTGAGAACCATTTTTAAGCATGTGCAGCAATCCTAGGACTTTTGCAAATGAGCAACACAGGCTCATTGGAAAACATGTCTCTACCTATATTTTTGTTAAACTCCAAAAACATACCTTACCTGTACATACAATTCACTGCAGTTTCTGGCTGAAATTAACATTAGTTGCAGTAAAACACAATAACTTTTATTCCTTCACTGGAATTTTTTTTTTTTTTACTGCTATTTACTTAAAAAACAATTTATGGTAACAATATTACACATGATATTTTTGAGTAGTGAAGGCTTGATTTCTGTCATGGAATCTACCTGAAAAAATCAATCCCCAAATTGATTTAGTCTATGACACAATTCATTTTATATTTTTAGTGAAATATGCTTTTTATTTTAAGTTAACTCTCAAAATTGTGTGAATTCGAGTGAATGGAAATGACCTGTTTATATTTGGCTTTGAGTTATATTGTATAATTAAAAGACTGTATGCTGCTAGCACAGCACATAAACAAATTTGTTATTGCACTATCATTAGCAAAGTTATTGCTCAATGAACAAAGCAACATCCTTCAGAGTATTAATATATGCAGTTATTCACAATCTAACCATAAGCCCTACTCTTTTGCACAATGGTAACACATTAAATAAATTAAATAACACTTATATTTACTCTCCATTTCCAGCCATGTGCAAAGCATGCTGGGAACTAACAATGGTGTCTCTAAATAAAACTGCATAATTGAGCTAATAATCTTAAAATATTTTTTATTATCAACTTAATTTTTTGAATGAAAATTACAAGACCCATAATTATTGTTTTACAGTGTTTGAACACAAACTATGATTACAGGGGCAGATTATTATATTTATATTAATAAAGACTTATTTTCACATGGTTCCTTGCACAATACCATGTAATGACCTCAAAACACTTTTACTATAGTGCATGATTTGTAAACTAATACATTTTTGATAAAGCACTTGCAATGCTGAGCGCTCAGATAAAGGTTACAGAAGCAAGCTAAAATGGCATGGTTACATATATATATATACAGTGGTGGTCAAAATTGATGGCACCCCTGATAAATATGATAAAAAATGGCTGTAAAAAATAAATCTGCATTGTTTATCCTTTTGATCTTTCCTTCAAAAAATTCGCAAAAATCTAACCTTTTATTGAAGTAAAATAATTGAAATTGGGGGGTAAATCACATTATGAAATAAAAAAAATTCTCCAAAACACGCTGGCCATAATTGTTGGCACCCCTAGAATTTTTTATGAGAAAAATAGTATATTCCCATTAATATTTACCTTTTTTAGCACACCAGGGTGACTAGGAACATGAAATTGTCCAGCTATGACTTCTTGTTTCACAGGAGTTTAAATATGAGGAAACACAAAGTCCAAATTCCCTTAATCATCCGTCACAATGAGTAAAACCAAAGAATATAGTTCTGATGTGCAGCAAAAGATTGTTGAGCTTCACAAAATAGAAAGTGGCTATAAGAAAATATCTAAAGAATTGAAAATCCCCATTTTGACCATCAGGGCAATAATTAAGAAGTTATAATCAACTAAAGATGTTACGAATCTGCCTGGAAGAGGACGTGTGTCTATATTGTCTTAATGGACGGTGAGGAGGAAAGTTTGAGTGGCCAAAGACTCTTCAAGGATCACAGATGGAGAATTGCAGAGATTAGTTAAGTCTTTGGGGTCAGAAAGTCAAAAATAAATAAATAAAAAATAATCAAACAACCCCTACATCACCACATGTTGTTTGGGAGGGTTTCAAGAAAAATCCTCCTCGCTCCTCCAAAAATAAACTCCAGCATATTCAGTTGTCAGACATGACTGGATCTTTAAAAGGGACTGGATTCTATGGTCAGATAAAAGGAAAAAAAAGGGCTTTTTGGCAGCAAACCCAGCAGATGTGTTTGGTGCAAACAGGGATGAAGAGTACCCCATGCCTACGGTTAAATATACTGCTGGATCTTCCATCAGGACAACGGTCCAAAACAAACATCAAAATCAACACAAAAATGTGTAACTGAGCACAAAATGAAGCTTCTGCCATGACCGTCACAGTTCCCTGACCTGATGAGTAGAGTGAACTGAAGAGAAGAAGCACCAGCATGAACTTGTGAATCTGAAGGATCTGCAGATTCTGTATGGAGGAATGGTCTCTGATCTCTTGTCAGGTGTTCTCCAAACTCATCAGGCATTATAGAAGAAGATACAGATCTGTTATCTTGGCAAAAGGAGGTTGCAAAAAGTATTTAATAACAGGGTGCCAACAATTATGGCCAGCGTGTTTTGGAGAAAAACATTTATTTTATAATGTGATTTACCCCCACTTTCAATTCTTTTACTTCAGTGAAAGGTTCGATTTTTGTGAATTTTTTGAATGAAAGATCAAAAGGATAAACAATGCAGATTTATTTTTTACAGCCATTTTTTATCATATTTATCAGGGGTGCCATCAATTTTGACCACCACTGTATATATATATATATCTATAATTTTTTTTACGTTTGCTTTTGTTAACACAGTTGGTTAGGTTTAGTGTACATGGTAAGTTATTTTCAAATTCAACAGAGCATTAACCTTTTAGCATCACTCACTGGACATTTCATTTCTGAACTACCTGTCATGATTCTGCCCTCGTGTCCTTGATTTTCTCTAGTCTTGAGGCAGGATCATGACAGACCCGTGTTTTGTGTGCAAGCACATGGCCTTGTGTTTGGGCCATGTGCTTGTGTTGTCTCTTTCTCTTGCCCCGCCCCCTTGTTATCCTCATTTTGTCATTATTGCTTTACCTGTGTCACCTGTTATGTTATCATTAGTCTCCCTATTTAATCCCCTTGTGTTCACTGTCTTGTGCTGGTTCATTGTTACACATTGAGAGACCTATTGTTTGTATCTCATCTGTGTGTTGTGTGATAACTAAAGTGAAGAGTCATCTTGTTATACTGTTTGTTTTATAGTCTAGTCAAAGTCTTGTTTAGTCAAAGTTATTCGTCAATTCTCTAGTCATTGTTTTGCCCCCTCGTGGGTTTTGTTTTCCCCATTATTGTCATCAATAAACCTTGTGTGTAGTGCATTCTGTCTGCGCTTGGGTTCATCTCCGCATCCTCATGACACTACCATGATATATCAACCAACGTAATAAAATGTTGCTAGAGTCACGTTAATCTGTAACATCTATAAAACTGAACATGCTTGCAGCACCATTCACTGGACATTTCTCTTTGAAAGTGTTGCAAAATGTGCACGAAGCAGTGTTATATCACGTTGCAGGAATATCGCCACAGGCATGTTTTTCCAATGAGCATGAGTTGTGAATGAGAGTTAAGAACCTTGATTAAATAAAACATGGGAGATGTACTGTATGCTGTCAGCATCTTGTTTAGACAAAATGAATCCTTCTGCAGATTATGTATGACTTGATATACATTTACCCACCGATGTCTTCAAATTATGCTTCATATTGACTGGGAAAATTGAAATACTTTGAGTTCATTCTCTGTGTTGATTGACAGATCAAGGTTAAAGGGTCTATGGACTCTTAATTATTGTTTAAGAAGCTTTGCGGTTCATTAGGCCTGTTGCCACTAAACAAACTTTGCATTTGTCCCCATTATTATGTGGAAAAGGGACAGCAGTGATACCACTGCTATTTATACATTGACCACATTTGCATGTTTCATACCAAGCAAAACAGTGTAGTGTCCATGCTACATGAGTGTATTTCACTTATTCTGCATTAGCCAGTCCATAAATTAGTTTTTACCCCCAATTATATAATTAACTTATGATAGACAAAGTTTTGAGGCAAAGGGCAACTTGCTAAACTAAACAAAATCTTGCTGGTTTCTGGCACAGCATTCTTCTGTCTTATTAGGGGCTTGCTTTTGCTCATACTTAGGATTAGAATAAAGATATAATATTATTTCTGAAGAGGATCATTTGAAAAATGTATAAAATTTGTATGAGTACAAATAAATTTAAATAAATTAATAAGAAATAAAAAAAAACTATATCTAAAATGAATAAATGGCAATTTATAATATATATATATACAGTGAGGAAAATAAGTATTTGAACACCCTGCTATTTTGCAAGTTCTCCCACTTAGAAATCATGGAGGGGTCTGAAATTGTCATCGTACGTGCATGTCCACTGTGAGAGACATAATAAAAATAATAAAAAATCCAGAAATCACAATGTATGATTTTTTAACTATTTATTTGTATGATACAGCTGCAAATAAGTATTTGAACACCTGAGAAAATCAATGTTAATATTTGGTACAGTAGCCTTTGTTTGCAATTACAGAGGTCAAACGTTTCCTGTAGTTTTTCACCAGGTTTGCACACACTGCAGGAGGGATTTTGGCCCACTCCTCCACACAGATCTTCTCTAGATCAGTCAGGTTTCTGGGCTGTCGCTGAGAAACACGGAGTTTGAGCTCCCTCCAAAGATTCTCTATTGGGTTTAGGTCTGGAGACTGGCTAGGCCACGGCAGAACCTTGATATGCTTCTTACAGAGCCACTCCTTGGTTATCCTGGCTGTGTGCTTCGGGTCATTGTCATGTTGGAAGACCCAGCCTCGACCCATCTTCAATGCTCTAACTGAGGGAAGGAGGTTGTTCCCCAAAATCTCGCAATACATGGCCCCGGTCATCCTCTCCTTAATACAGTGCAGTCGCCCTGTCCCATGTGCAGAAAAACACCCCCAAAGCATGATGCTACCACCCCCATGCTTCACAGTAGGGATGGTGTTCTTGGGATGGTACTCATCATTCTTCTTCCTCCAAACACGTTTAGTGGAATTATGACCAAAAAGTTCTATTTTGGTCTCATCTGACCACATGACTTTCTCCCATGACTCCTCTGGATCATCCAAATGGTCATTGGCAAACTTAAGACGGGCCTTGACATGTGCTGGTTTAAGCAGGGGAACCTTCCGTGCCATGCATGATTTCAAACCATGACGTCTTAGTGTATTACCAACAGTAACCTTGGAAACGGTGGTCCCAGCTCTTTTCAGGATATATATATATATATTTATATATATATATATATATATATATAAGAAAAATGCGATATGTGGTAACTTAATGCGATATGCGATATGTTATTGCTTTAATTGTGTAAATAAATGTTAATTGTAAATATATTTACAAACTGAAAATGATATAACCAATATATATATATATATATTTCACCTTCTGGGAAAGTGAACAGCAGTGTTTTAGCATTAGATCAATAGTAATGTCACAAATTTGACAATGTCATTTTAACATCAATGTAAAAAAAAAAAAAAAAAAAAACTATGCAACTATACAACTGATGATGTTTACTCACTTTGCTGGGGAAGTTCGGGTAAGACAAATCTGCACAGATTTAGCACAAATACTCAACTCGTGAGTCATCATGATATATTAAATACAGCGTATTACGCAGAATCCGCTCATATCTGGCTTACTTGAACATTCCCGTCACTACGCAATACATAATGGCACACTTGTTCATTTGCATTGAAGCAATAGCAAATAGCAATAGCGAATATTAAAAAGCAGGGAAAGAAATCACATGAGTATATTAGATCTGTGTATTAAAGTGAAAGCAGCGTAAAATACAGTATCTGCTATATACTGTATGCTGTTATGAATCAAACAAAAGAAAAACAGAAAAAAAACTCACTGCTCTTGATTGAATAACTTTAGTAGCTTTAATAAGAATAATTCTTACTTGAATTGAATAATTATTTCTTACTTGTATGCTGCTATTAAATACTCTGGCAAGGAGATAAACATGGTGTACAGCTCACTCAGGGTGTGGTCTATGCTAATATATAAGAGTTTATCAGCAGTCATGGGCATATGCATGTCACATTGCTAGAATATGCAAACGGATTGTTCTGAGACACTGTTTATGATTTATGGGAATTAATAAAAAGAGGAGTGGGTGGATTTTAACCATTATAGGGTGGTTGTGTACACACACTGCAGACACATTTTTTTGCATAATAGGTCCCCTTTAAAATAACTTTTCTGTTTAAATATATATTAAACTTAAATTCTGCAGTGTCACATGATCCTTCAGAAATCATTTTAATATGCTGATTTGGTGCTCAAGAGAAATGTATTCTTATTATTAGTGTTGCTTCTTAATATATTTAATTAAATTTAATATTAATTATTACAAACTTTTGACCAGTAGTATATGTAGCATACATGGCATGAGTTTGCTGCTGAGTTTAATTTTTTTTTTTTTTGCCATTATTATTGAGAAAGTATTTCACTTCTAGTGGCAAATGGAGGTTCAGTATCTCCATGTGATGCCACTTTCTCACCCTCTCAAATTTAGAAATGCCCTTTTCTGAAGTGCGTTTTGCTGTACTACTCTTGTCCCTTCCTCTTGACCTTTAGAATTCAGAACACCCCAAACACCCTTTGTGGGGCTTTGTCAGCTAAGAGCAGGTGAGGAAAACAATAGAGAGTACCTAATTATGGCGTCCTTGATACCGTGCCTGTGAGAGCGCTGACAGCTTGCTAGATTCATATGGACAAGAGGTAAAGCGAGTGCGTCGAGCGGCTGTACAGATGGGCTCCAAACAAATACGGTAAAGCCGCTGGGATAAGATTGTATGGGGGAGGTGGGTGATAAAGTGCAAGGGAGACCAGGGGTAATAAATCAAACAGTGTAGCGGACTGGCGAGGTAGAAAATTTCAGTCAAGCCGTCCACAAATCCCTCCCTCCAGGACAGCAGCCAAGATCTTTATTCAGTTCCTTTGAGTGAGTTTTAGCATGAGGGGATTTATTAAAAGACCAGCAGTGTGAAATAAATAGAAGCATTGGCCTTGAGGTACGATTAACCTTGAGTATGGTATTTAAGTGACAGGTATCTCTCTGCTGGGGGGAAATGTAGGACTCAAAGTATCTGCATTTGGAATTTCCGAGGATGTTGGAATTTGATGGACGACCTCCTGTGACCTCCTGTTGAGCGTGTTTGGGAAGATTTGTACTACGCCTCCAGAAATATTGACCTTTTAAATCTCTTTGATGGGCTTCAACCAGCTCAGATACGAAGATCCCATACTGTTGTATGTATTAGCCCAAGTTGTGTTGAAATAATAATTTAGAAGAGAAGTGCACTGTTTATGATGATTTTTTATAATGGTGAAAACGTCTAGGTTACGACTGTAACCTCTGTTCCCAGAGAACGAGACACTGCGTCAATTGATTCTAAGGGGAACGCCTCAGGCGTGACAGGTGTCTGAAATCACAATCAAATCACGGCAATCCTATTGACCGGCGACAGCCCATGAATCATTAACGTGATAAATATAAGGGCTCCCTGCAAACATGATACTCACCTTTTCGTCTGAAGGGACTGTTTGGTAGGCAGGCCCAGAGGCATGGCGAAAAGACGCAGTGTCTCGTTCCCTGTTCTCAGGGAACAGAGGTTACAGTCGTAACCTAGACGTTCCCTTTCGAAAGGGAACTCCCACTGCGTCGATTGATGCTAAGGGGAACGATATACCAAGGCCACCATGTCTAAGGGGAGTGCATACCCATTGGCAGTGACAACTATCAAAACCAGCAAATTCAAATGAAATGCCAGAACCACTCACCCTCACGCCACACTGGGCTGTCAGTGACCGCATTCCCTACGGTCATAGCCCAAGCTGTACGTTCCACAGGAAAACTTCCATAAACATTGTTTAATGAAATGCCTACCTGGGCCTGCTCAAGGGCCTAGGACCACAGCTTCAAATTTAGAAGGGGTCCCTTCTAGGGGATGTGGCTAGGGAACCCGAAGGAGCCCCAGCCAATCACTTTTCAGGGGAACATACTCACCCGAAATGCCACCAGGAAGGCCTGACCTGGCGTCACTTACATTGGACACTTCAGTCTAGCCAACTTCCTGTCTGTCCGAAGACAGAGCCTCTGGACACTTGCATTTAGGTAAGGCATCCAACCAGAGGGACTGCGAAGCTGAGAGTGAATCACTCGGCCCAGATCTCAGAGACGGGGTATCCAAGAGAACATGACTCAGCATAGTGCTTACATCCCTTGCTAGCGAGGGGAGTTTCTCTGCTTGATCCACGGAGGAGGCCTGATCTAACTGGGAGGCCTCACGAGAGGCCTATGACCGTCTGACCAGACTCAGGAGGCTGAGTACTCATAGTGACCCTCAGTGAAGGGAGCACATGGCCTGCCTGGTAGGCAAACCAGGATGTAGGCTAGATAAAAGAGGTTCCGAGAGGGAACCAGTAGCAGAAAAAATTACCATTAGTCATGCGAGGGCGCAAGCTCGCCTTCAGAAGCTGCCTGCTAAGGCCAGCTGAACTGATAGCAAGCGGCCACTAGCTGCCAGAACCCAGTGCCGCTGGGAAGACCACTTACAAGGAGGCCTGGTGAGGCCTCCTACCTTATAACCAGAGGGCTGGCTACCTAGTACCCGTATTTGGGAACTCGCCTTTAGGGAGGCCTAGTGAGGCCTACTACCTGGCAGCCAGTAAAGCTAGCTGTACAGTTGCCCATCCTTGGGACTTCGCCTTCAGAGAGGCCTGATGAGGCCTACTACCTGCCTTCAGGGAGGCCTGGAGAGGCCTACTACCTGATAGCTAGCTAAAACCTGGTTATTGCTATGAACCCTGATTCCAGGTGTCAGTCCCAGGGCGGCCTGCCAGTCTTGGGGCTCAGTCTCGGAGCGGCCTGTTAAAGCCGGACGTCTGAAAGTTTTCTTTAGGTAAGAAACTGACTGCCATTGCCGTAAGGTTGGGGGCTGAGCTACATGGTGGCCTGATAAGGCCAACCGCCTGACAATGGTCAATCCTATTCAGCTGATCATAATCAGGGCTAGCCTCCCGAGAGGCCCACTTAAGTCAATTGTCTGATTGGTCAGTGAATTAACCGTCGAGCATCCTATGATGGGGCTCAGGGTCAGGGAGGCCATGCTAAGGTCAACACCTTACCATCAACACCACTGTTTGTCAGCCAAATTCATACTGCTGGGGACTCGCCATCAGTCCTGGTTGGGCCTACTAGCTGATAGCCAGTCTATTCTGCTACACACATATACCGTTGGAAACCATACTACACCAACAAAAATATTGAGGTCACCCACAGGAGGCTACTCTGGCGGCCCAAATCCATATACTAGTTCTGCACGGCGTGGTCGGGTAGACAAAACCCAGTCTATTCGTGAGGCGAAAGATGGCCTAACCCTGTTCAAGAAGGAGGCCTTATTGAGGCCTAACCCAGGGTCTTTATAAATCATGCCTCTGCACCAAGCTGCATTACTCTTCTCACCCCAGAATGCAGAGAAGGGGGCGGGCCTTGGCCTAACGACTCCCATGGGAGGAGGCTGTCATGTAGGGATGCTAAAAACCTACATTCACAAAGTGAAGGACCAGAGGCAGAAATGCTTTAGCAGAACGCCTTCACTATCCCTATCATAGCCTACGCCAGCTACAGAGGCGGCCCTGGTGAGGGCCAGCCTGTAAGCAGAGATCTACCTGATGGCTCGGAGGAGCCAAAGCCTCACGAAAATTTTATTTATTTATTTATTTATTTCAAATGAGGGGGTAAAATCCAAACAGAGCTCAAGGAGGCGATGTACTCAGGACTAAAAGATGTCAGACGGTCCTGTGGGCCGGATTTATCTTACACATGACAACAAGAGAAGCCATCACATACTCACAAAAGAAGTCCATACAACTGGTCCTTTTCTCTATCGTTCTAGCCACCTGACGGGGAACTTCAGGGCCCTAATACCAAAAAACTGTACCTTACCTTATGACAATTGACATTGACATGACCCCATAACTCCCATTATGAGAGGTGTTGATGTAATGACTTAAAAAATGCTGATTCTATTTTGTGTGTGGATGGAGCTTAACTTGCATCAGTTTAAAGAATATATTTTTTGCCTTTTATTATGATAGGAAAGTATAGTATTAAGAAAGTTCGACGACCCTGGACTTGAACTCGGGTTGCCCAAAGCTAAAAAAATATTGTCAGGGTACTGACAACTAGGCTATTGAGACTGGTACCTTCCTTCAATTTGATAAATATTAGAACCTTATTGTGTAAGAAACATAGGGGGAACGGAATCCGACGGCAAATAGTTCAGCTGTCGAAATCTGTTCCCCCACTCCCATTATGAGAGGTGTTGATGTAATGGCTTAAAAAATGCTGATTCTATTTTTGTGAGTGTATGGAGCTTAAACAGCATCAATTTGATAAATATAAGAACCTCAGTGTGTCAGAAATATGGGGGGAACAGAATCCGACGGCAAAAAGAAAAACAGTTGTCAGAATCCGTTCCCCCACTTCCATTATGAGAGGTGTTGATGTAATGGCTTAAAAAATGCTGATTCTATTTTTGTGAGTGTACGGAGCTTAAACAGCATCAATTTGATAAATATAAGAACCTCAGTGTGTCAGAAATATGGGGGGAACAGAATCCGACGGCAAAAAGAAAAACAGTTGTCAGAATCCGTTCCACCACTCTCATTATGAGAGGTGTTGATGTAATGGCTTAAAAAATGCTGATTCTATTTTGTGTGTGGATGGAGCTTAACTTGCAACAGTTTAAAGAATATATTTTTTTGCCTTTTATTATGATAGGAAAGTATAGTATCAAGAAAGTTCGATGACCCGGGTCTTGAACTCGGGTCGCCCCAAAGCTAAAAAAAGATATTGTCAGGGGACTGACCACTAGGCTATTGAGGCTAGCAAAATGCTACAGTTTAATAAATATTAGAACCTTATTGTGTAAGAAACATAGGGGGAACGGAATCCGACGGCAAAAAAACAGCTGTCGGAATCCGTTCCCCCACTCCCATTATGAGAGGTGTTGATGTAATGACTTAAAAAATGCTGATTCTATTTTGTGTGTGGATGGAGCTTAACTTGCATCAGTTTAAAGAACATATTTTTTGCCTTTTATTATGATAGGAAAGTATAGTATCAAGAAAGTTCGACGACCCTGGACTTGAACTCGGGTTGCCCAAAGCTAAAAAAAATATTGTCAGGGTACTGACAACTAGGCTATTGAGACTAGTAACTTCCTTCAATTTGATAAATATTAGAACCTTATTGTGTAAGAAACATAGGGGGAACGGAATCCGACGGCAAATAGTTCAGCTGTCGAAATCCGTTCCCCCACTCCCATTATGAGAGGTGTTGATGTAATGGCTTAAAAAATGCTGATTCTATTTTTGTGAGTGTATGGAGCTTAAACAGCATCAATTTGATAAATATAAGAACCTCAGTGTGTCAGAAATATGGGGGGAACAGAATCAGACGGCAAAAAGAAAAACAGTTGTCAGAATCCGTTCCCCCACTTCCATTATGAGAGGTGTTGATGTAATGGCTTAAAAAATGCTGATTCTATTTTGTGTGTGGATGGAGCTTAACTTGCAACAGTTTAAAGAATATATTTTTTGCCTTTTATTATGATAGGAAAGTATAGTATTAAGAAAGTTCGACGACCCTGGACTTGAACTCGGGTTGCCCAAAGCTAAAAAAAATATTGTCAGGGTACTGACAACTAGGCTATTGAGACTGGTACCTTCCTTCAATTTGATAAATATTAGAACCTTATTGTGTAAGAAACATAGGGGGAACGGAATCCGCCGGCAAATAGTTCAGCTGTCGAAATCCGTTCCCCCACTCCCATTATGAGAGGTGTTGATGTAATGGCTTAAAAAATGCTGATTCTATTTTTGTGAAGTATGGAGCTTAAACAGCATCAATTTGATAAATATAAGAACCTCAGTGTGTCAGAAATATGGGGGGAACAGAATCCGACGGCAAAAAGAAAAACAGTTGTCAGAATCCGTTCCCCCACTCCCATTATGAGAGGTGTTGATGTAATGGCTTAAAAAATGCTGATTCTATTTTGTGTGTGGATGGAGCTTAACTTGCAACAGTTTAAAGAAAATATTTTTTGCCTTTTATTATGATAGGAAAGTATAGTATCAAGAAAGTTCGATGACCCGGGACTTGAACTCGGGTCGCCCCAAAGCTAAAAAAAGATACTGTCAGGGGACTGACCACTAGGCTATTGAGGCTAGCTAAATGCTACAATTTAATAAATATTAGAACCTTATTGTGTAAGAAACATAGGGGGAACGGAATCCGACGGCAAAAAAACAGCTGTCGGAATCCGTTCCCCCACTCCCATTATGAGAGGTGTTGATGTAATGACTTAAAAAATGCTGATTCTATTTTGTGTGTGGATGGAGCTTAACTTGCAACAGTTTAAAGAATATATTTTTTGCCTTTTATTATGATAGGAAAGTATAGTATCAAGAAAGTTCGATGACCCGGGACTTGAACTCGGGTCGCCCCAAAGCTAAAAAAAAATATTGTCAGGGGACTGACCACTAGGCTATTGAGGCTAGCAAAATACTACAATTTAATAAATATTAGAACCTTATTGTGTTAGAAACATAGGGGGAACGGAATCCGACGGCAAAAAAACAGCTGTCGGAATCCGTTCCCCCACTCCCATTATGAGAGGTGTTGATGTAATGACTTAAAAAATGCTGATTCTATTTTGTGTGTGGATGGAGCTTAACTTGCATCAGTTTAAAGAATATATTTTTTGCCTTTTATTATGATAGGAAAGTATAGTATCAATAAAGTTCGACGACCCTGGACTTGAACTCGGGTTGCCCAAAGCTAAAAAAAATATTGTCAGGGTACTGACAACTAGGCTATTGAGACTAGTAACTTCCTTCAATTTGATAAATATTAGAACCTTATTGTGTAAGAAACATAGGGGGAACGGAATCCGACGGCAAATAGTTCAGCTGTCGAAATCCATTCCCCCACTCCCATTATGAGAGGTGTTGATGTAATGGCTTAAAAAATGCTGATTCTATTTTGTGTGTGGATGGAGCTTAACTTGCAACAGTTTAAAGAATATATTTTTTGCCTTTTATTATGATAGGAAAGTATAGTATCAAGAAAGTTCGATGACCCGGGACTTGAACTCGGGTCGCCCCAAAGCTAAAAAAAAATATCGTCAGGGGACTGACCACTAGGCTATTGAGACTAGTAACTTCCTTCAATTTGATAAATATTAGAACCTTATTGTGTAAGAAACATAGGGGGAACGGAATCCGACGGCAAATAGTTCAGCTGTCGAAATCCGTTCCCCCACTCCCATTATGAGAGGTGTTGATGTAATGGCTTAAAAAATGCTGATTCTATTTTGTGAGTGTATGGAGCTTAAACAGCATCAGTTTGATAAATATAAGATCCTCAGTGTGTCAGAAATATGGGGGGAACAGAATCCGAAGGCAAAAAGAAAAACAGTTGTCAGAATCCGTTCCCCCACTTCCATTATGAGAGGTGTTGATGTAATGGCTTAAAAAATGCTGATTCTATTTTTGTGAGTGTATGGAGCTTAAACAGCATCAATTTGATAAATATAAGAACCTCAGTGTGTCAGAAATATGGGGGGAACAGAATCCGACGGCAAAAAAAAAAACAGTTGTCAGAATCCGTTCCCCCACTCCCATTATGAGAGGTGTTGATGTAATGGCTTAAAAAATGCTGATTCTATTTTGTGTGTGGATGGAGCTTAACTTGCATCAGTTTAAAGAATATATTTTTTGCCTTTTATTATGATAGGAAAGTATAGTATCAAGAAAGTTCGACGACCCTGGACTTGAACTCGGGTTGCCCAAAGCTAAAAAAAATATTGTCAGGGGACTGACCACTAGGCTATTGAGGCTAGCAAAATGCTACAATTTAATAAATATTAGAACCTTATTGTGTAAGAAACATAGGGGGAACGGAATCCGACGGCAAAAAACAGCTGTCGGAATCCGTTCCCCCACTCCCATTATGAGAGGTGTTGATGTAATGACTTAAAAAATGCTGATTCTATTTTGTGTGTGGATGGAGCTTAACTTGCATCAGTTTAAAGAATATATTTTTTGCCTTTTATTATGATAGGAAAGTATAGTATCAAGAAAGTTCGACGACCCTGGACTTGAACTCGGGTTGCCCAAAGCTAAAAAAAATATTGTCAGGGTACTGACAACTAGGCTATTGAAACTAGTAACTTCCTTCAATTTGATAAATATTAGAACCTTATTGTGTAAGAAACATAGGGGGAACGGAATCCGACGGCAAATAGTTCAGCTGTCGAAATCCGTTCCCCCACTCCCATTATGAGAGGTGTTGATGTAATGGCTTAAAAAATGCTGATTCTATTGTTGTGAGTGTATGGAGCTTAAACAACATCAATTTGATAAATATAAGAACCTCAGTGTGTCAGAAATATGGGGGGAACAGAATCCGACGGCAAAAAGAAAAACAGTTGTCAGAATCCGTTCCCCCACTCCCATTATGAGAGGTGTTGATGTAATGGCTTAAAAAATGCTGATTCTATTTTGTGTGTGGATGGAGCTTAACTTGCAACAGTTTAAAGAATATATTTTTTGCCTTTTATTATGATAGGAAAGTATAGTATCAAGAAAGTTCGATGACCCGGGACTTGAACTCGGGTCGTCCCAAAGCTAAAAAAAAATATTGTCAGGGGACTGACCACTAGGCTCTTGAGACTAGTAACTTCTTTCAATTTGATAAATATTAGAACCTTATTGTGTAAGAAACATAGGGGGAACGGAATCCGACGGCAAATAGTTCAGCTGTCGAAATCCGTTCCCCCACTCCCATTATGAGAGGTGTTGATGTAATGGCTTAAAAAATGCTGATTCTATTTTTGTGAGTGTATGGAGCTTAAACAGCATCAGTTTGATAAATATAAGATCCTCAGTGTGTCAGAAATATGGAGGGAACAGAATCCGACGGCAAAAAGAAAAACAGTTGTCAGAATCCGTTCCCCCACTCCCATTATGAGAGGTGTTGATGTAATGGCTTAAAAAATGCTGATTCTATTTTGTGTGTGGATGGAGCTTAACTTGCAACAGTTTAAAGAATATATTTTTTGCCTTTTATTATGATAGGAAAGTATAGTATCAAGAAAGTTCGACGACCCTGGACTTGAACTCGGGTTGCCCAAAGCTAAAAAAAATATTGTCAGGGTACTGACAACTAGGCTATTGAGACTAGTAACTTCCTTCAATTTGATAAATATTAGAACCTTATTGTGTAAGAAACATAGGGGGAACGGAATCCGACGGCAAATAGTTCAGCTGTCGAAATCCGTTCCCCCACTCCCATTATGAGAGGTGTTGATGTAATGGCTTAAAAAATGCTGATTCTATTTTGTGTGTGGATGGAGCTTAACTTGCAACAGTTTAAAGAATATATTTTTTGCCTTTTATTATGATAGGAAAGTATAGTATCAAGAAAGTTCGATGACCCGGGACTTGAACTCGGGTCGCCCCAAAGCTAAAAAAAGATATTGTCAGGGGACTGACCACTAGTTTATTGAGGCTAGCAAAATGCTAAAATTTAATAAATATTAGAACCTTATTGTGTAAGAAACATAGGGGGAACGGAATCCGACGGCAAAAAAACAGCTGTCGGAATCCGTTCCCCCACTCCCATTATGAGAGGTGTTGATGTAATGACTTAAAAAATGCTGATTCTATTTTGTGTGTGGATGGAGCTTAACTTGCATCAGTTTAAAGAATATATTTTTTGCCTTTTATTATGATAGGAAAGTATAGTATCAAGAAAGTTTGACGACCCTGGACTTGAACTCGGGTTGCCCAAAGCTAAAAAAAATATTGTCAGGGTACTGACAACTAGGCTATTGAGACTGGTACCTTGCTTCAATTTGATAAATATTAGAACCTTATTGTGTAAGAAACATAGGGGGAACGGAATCCGACGGCAAATAGTTCAGCTGTCGAAATCCGTTCCCCCACTCCCATTATGAGAGGTGTTGATGTAATGGCTTAAAAAATGCTGATTCTATTTTTGTGAGTGTATGGAGCTTAAACAGCATCAATTTGATAAATATAAGAACCTCAGTGTGTCAGAAATATGGGGGGAACAGAATCCGACGGCAAAAAGAAAAACAGTTGTCAGAATCCGTTCCACCACTGTCATTATGAGAGGTGTTGATGTAATGGCTTAAAAAATGCTGATTCTATTTTGTGTGTGGATGGAGCTTAACTTGCAACAGTTTAAAGAAAATATTTTTTGCCTTTTATTATGATAGGAAAGTATAGTATCAAGAAAGTTCGATGACCCGGGACTTGAACTCGGGTCGCCCCAAAGCTAAAAAAAGATACTGTCAGGGGACTGACCACTAGGCTATTGAGGCTAGCTAAATGCTACAATTTAATAAATATTAGAACCTTATTGTGTAAGAAACATAGGGGGAACGGAATCCGACGGCAAAAAAACAGCTGTCGGAATCCGTTCCCCCACTCCCATTATGAGAGGTGTTGATGTAATGACTTAAAAAATGCTGATTCTATTTTGTGTGTGGATGGAGCTTAACTTGCAACAGTTTAAAGAATATATTTTTTGCCTTTTATTATGATAGGAAAGTATAGTATCAAGAAAGTTCGATGACCCGGGACTTGAACTCGGGTCGCCCCAAAGCTAAAAAAAAATATTGTCAGGGGACTGACCACTAGGCTATTGAGGCTAGCAAAATACTACAATTTAATAAATATTAGAACCTTATTGTGTTAGAAACATAGGGGGAACGGAATCCGACGGCAAAAAAACAGCTGTCGGAATCCGTTCCCCCACTCCCATTATGAGAGGTGTTGATGTAATGACTTAAAAAATGCTGATTCTATTTTGTGTGTGGATGGAGCTTAACTTGCATCAGTTTAAAGAATATATTTTTTGCCTTTTATTATGATAGGAAAGTATAGTATCAATAAAGTTCGACGACCCTGGACTTGAACTCGGGTTGCCCAAAGCTAAAAAAAATATTGTCAGGGTACTGACAACTAGGCTATTGAGACTAGTAACTTCCTTCAATTTGATAAATATTAGAACCTTATTGTGTAAGAAACATAGGGGGAACGGAATCCGACGGCAAATAGTTCAGCTGTCGAAATCCATTCCCCCACTCCCATTATGAGAGGTGTTGATGTAATGGCTTAAAAAATGCTGATTCTATTTTGTGTGTGGATGGAGCTTAACTTGCAACAGTTTAAAGAATATATTTTTTGCCTTTTATTATGATAGGAAAGTATAGTATCAAGAAAGTTCGATGACCCGGGACTTGAACTCGGGTCGCCCCAAAGCTAAAAAAAAATATCGTCAGGGGACTGACCACTAGGCTATTGAGACTAGTAACTTCCTTCAATTTGATAAATATTAGAACCTTATTGTGTAAGAAACATAGGGGGAACGGAATCCGACGGCAAATAGTTCAGCTGTCGAAATCCGTTCCCCCACTCCCATTATGAGAGGTGTTGATGTAATGGCTTAAAAAATGCTGATTCTATTTTGTGAGTGTATGGAGCTTAAACAGCATCAGTTTGATAAATATAAGATCCTCAGTGTGTCAGAAATATGGGGGGAACAGAATCCGAAGGCAAAAAGAAAAACAGTTGTCAGAATCCGTTCCCCCACTTCCATTATGAGAGGTGTTGATGTAATGGCTTAAAAAATGCTGATTCTATTTTTGTGAGTGTATGGAGCTTAAACAGCATCAATTTGATAAATATAAGAACCTCAGTGTGTCAGAAATATGGGGGGAACAGAATCCGACGGCAAAAAAAAAAACAGTTGTCAGAATCCGTTCCCCCACTCCCATTATGAGAGGTGTTGATGTAATGGCTTAAAAAATGCTGATTCTATTTTGTGTGTGGATGGAGCTTAACTTGCATCAGTTTAAAGAATATATTTTTTGCCTTTTATTATGATAGGAAAGTATAGTATCAAGAAAGTTCGACGACCCTGGACTTGAACTCGGGTTGCCCAAAGCTAAAAAAAATATTGTCAGGGGACTGACCACTAGGCTATTGAGGCTAGCAAAATGCTACAATTTAATAAATATTAGAACCTTATTGTGTAAGAAACATAGGGGGAACGGAATCCGACGGCAAAAAACAGCTGTCGGAATCCGTTCCCCCACTCCCATTATGAGAGGTGTTGATGTAATGACTTAAAAAATGCTGATTCTATTTTGTGTGTGGATGGAGCTTAACTTGCATCAGTTTAAAGAATATATTTTTTGCCTTTTATTATGATAGGAAAGTATAGTATCAAGAAAGTTCGACGACCCTGGACTTGAACTCGGGTTGCCCAAAGCTAAAAAAAATATTGTCAGGGTACTGACAACTAGGCTATTGAAACTAGTAACTTCCTTCAATTTGATAAATATTAGAACCTTATTGTGTAAGAAACATAGGGGGAACGGAATCCGACGGCAAATAGTTCAGCTGTCGAAATCCGTTCCCCCACTCCCATTATGAGAGGTGTTGATGTAATGGCTTAAAAAATGCTGATTCTATTGTTGTGAGTGTATGGAGCTTAAACAACATCAATTTGATAAATATAAGAACCTCAGTGTGTCAGAAATATGGGGGGAACAGAATCCGACGGCAAAAAGAAAAACAGTTGTCAGAATCCGTTCCCCCACTCCCATTATGAGAGGTGTTGATGTAATGGCTTAAAAAATGCTGATTCTATTTTGTGTGTGGATGGAGCTTAACTTGCAACAGTTTAAAGAATATATTTTTTGCCTTTTATTATGATAGGAAAGTATAGTATCAAGAAAGTTCGATGACCCGGGACTTGAACTCGGGTCGTCCCAAAGCTAAAAAAAAATATTGTCAGGGGACTGACCACTAGGCTCTTGAGACTAGTAACTTCTTTCAATTTGATAAATATTAGAACCTTATTGTGTAAGAAACATAGGGGGAACGGAATCCGACGGCAAATAGTTCAGCTGTCGAAATCCGTTCCCCCACTCCCATTATGAGAGGTGTTGATGTAATGGCTTAAAAAATGCTGATTCTATTTTTGTGAGTGTATGGAGCTTAAACAGCATCAGTTTGATAAATATAAGATCCTCAGTGTGTCAGAAATATGGAGGGAACAGAATCCGACGGCAAAAAGAAAAACAGTTGTCAGAATCCGTTCCCCCACTCCCATTATGAGAGGTGTTGATGTAATGGCTTAAAAAATGCTGATTCTATTTTGTGTGTGGATGGAGCTTAACTTGCAACAGTTTAAAGAATATATTTTTTGCCTTTTATTATGATAGGAAAGTATAGTATCAAGAAAGTTCGACGACCCTGGACTTGAACTCGGGTTGCCCAAAGCTAAAAAAAATATTGTCAGGGTACTGACAACTAGGCTATTGAGACTAGTAACTTCCTTCAATTTGATAAATATTAGAACCTTATTGTGTAAGAAACATAGGGGGAACGGAATCCGACGGCAAATAGTTCAGCTGTCGAAATCCGTTCCCCCACTCCCATTATGAGAGGTGTTGATGTAATGGCTTAAAAAATGCTGATTCTATTTTGTGTGTGGATGGAGCTTAACTTGCAACAGTTTAAAGAATATATTTTTTGCCTTTTATTATGATAGGAAAGTATAGTATCAAGAAAGTTCGATGACCCGGGACTTGAACTCGGGTCGCCCCAAAGCTAAAAAAAGATATTGTCAGGGGACTGACCACTAGTTTATTGAGGCTAGCAAAATGCTAAAATTTAATAAATATTAGAACCTTATTGTGTAAGAAACATAGGGGGAACGGAATCCGACGGCAAAAAAACAGCTGTCGGAATCCGTTCCCCCACTCCCATTATGAGAGGTGTTGATGTAATGACTTAAAAAATGCTGATTCTATTTTGTGTGTGGATGGAGCTTAACTTGCATCAGTTTAAAGAATATATTTTTTGCCTTTTATTATGATAGGAAAGTATAGTATCAAGAAAGTTTGACGACCCTGGACTTGAACTCGGGTTGCCCAAAGCTAAAAAAAATATTGTCAGGGTACTGACAACTAGGCTATTGAGACTGGTACCTTGCTTCAATTTGATAAATATTAGAACCTTATTGTGTAAGAAACATAGGGGGAACGGAATCCGACGGCAAATAGTTCAGCTGTCGAAATCCGTTCCCCCACTCCCATTATGAGAGGTGTTGATGTAATGGCTTAAAAAATGCTGATTCTATTTTTGTGAGTGTATGGAGCTTAAACAGCATCAATTTGATAAATATAAGAACCTCAGTGTGTCAGAAATATGGGGGGAACAGAATCCGACGGCAAAAAGAAAAACAGTTGTCAGAATCCGTTCCACCACTGTCATTATGAGAGGTGTTGATGTAATGGCTTAAAAAATGCTGATTCTATTTTGTGTGTGGATGGAGCTTAACTTGCAACAGTTTAAAGAATATATTTTTTGCCTTTTATTATGATAGGAAAGTATAGTATCAAGAAAGTTCGATGACCCGGGTCTTGAACTCGGGTCGCCCCAAAGCTAAAAAAAGATATTGTCAGGGGACTGACCACTAGGCTATTGAGGCTAACGAAATGCTACAATTGAATAAATATTAGAACCTTATTGTGTAAGAAACATAGGGGGAACAGAATCCGACGGCAAAAAAACAGCTGTCGGAATCCGTTCCCCCACTCCCATTATGAGAGGTGTTGATGTAATGACTTAAAAAATGCTGATTCTATTTTGTGTGTGGATGGAGCTTAACTTGCATCAGTTTAAAGAACATATTTTTTGCCTTTTATTATGATAGGAAAGTATAGTATTAAGAAAGTTCGACGACCCTGGACTTGAACTCGGGTTGCCCAAAGCTAAAAAAAAATATTGTCAGGGTACTGACAACTAGGCTATTGAGACTGGTACCTTCCTTCAATTTGATAAATATTAGAACCTTATTGTGTAAGAAACATAGGGGGAACGGAATCCGACGGCAAATAGTTCAGCTGTCGAAATCCGTTCCCCAACTCCCATTATGAGAGGTGTTGATGTAATGGCTTAAAAAATGCTGATTCTATTTTTGTGAGTGTATGGAGCTTAAACAGCATCAATTTGATAAATATAAGAACCTCAGTGTGTCAGAAATATGGGGGGAACAGAATCCGACGGCAAAAAAAAAAACAGTTGTCAGAATCCGTTCCCCCACTCCCATTATGAGAGGTGTTGATGTAATGGCTTAAAAAATGCTGATTCTATTTTGTGTGTGGATGGAGCTTAACTTGCATCAGTTTAAAGAATATATTTTTTGCCTTTTATTATGATAGGAAAGTATAGTATCAAGAAAGTTCGACGACCCTGGACTTGAACTCGGGTTGCCCAAAGCTAAAAAAAATATTGTCAGGGGACTGACCACTAGGCTATTGAGGCTAGCAAAATGCTACAATTTAATAAATATTAGAACCTTATTGTGTAAGAAACATAGGGGGAACGGAATCCGACGGCAAAAAACAGCTGTCGGAATCCGTTCCCCCACTCCCATTATGAGAGGTGTTGATGTAATGACTTAAAAAAATGCTGATTCTATTTTGTGTGTGGATGGAGCTTAACTTGCATCAGTTTAAAGAATATATTTTTTGCCTTTTATTATGATAGGAAAGTATAGTATCAAGAAAGTTCGACGACCCTGGACTTGAACTCGGGTTGCCCAAAGCTAAAAAAAGATATTGTCAGGGGACTGACCACTAGGCTATTGAGGCTAACGAAATGCTACAATTGAATAAATATTAGAACCTTATTGTGTAAGAAACATAGGGGGAACAGAATCCGACGGCAAAAAAACAGCTGTCGGAATCCGTTCCCCCACTCCCATTATGAGAGGTGTTGATGTAATGACTTAAAAAATGCTGATTCTATTTTGTGTGTGGATGGAGCTTAACTTGCATCAGTTTAAAGAACATATTTTTTGCCTTTTATTATGATAGGAAAGTATAGTATTAAGAAAGTTCGACGACCCTGGACTTGAACTCGGGTTGCCCAAAGCTAAAAAAAAATATTGTCAGGGTACTGACAACTAGGCTATTGAGACTGGTACCTTCCTTCAATTTGATAAATATTAGAACCTTATTGTGTAAGAAACATAGGGGGAACGGAATCCGACGGCAAATAGTTCAGCTGTCGAAATCCGTTCCCCAACTCCCATTATGAGAGGTGTTGATGTAATGGCTTAAAAAATGCTGATTCTATTTTTGTGAGTGTATGGAGCTTAAACAGCATCAATTTGATAAATATAAGAACCTCAGTGTGTCAGAAATATGGGGGGAACAGAATCCGACGGCAAAAAAAAAAACAGTTGTCAGAATCCGTTCCCCCACTCCCATTATGAGAGGTGTTGATGTAATGGCTTAAAAAATGCTGATTCTATTTTGTGTGTGGATGGAGCTTAACTTGCATCAGTTTAAAGAATATATTTTTTGCCTTTTATTATGATAGGAAAGTATAGTATCAAGAAAGTTCGACGACCCTGGACTTGAACTCGGGTTGCCCAAAGCTAAAAAAAATATTGTCAGGGGACTGACCACTAGGCTATTGAGGCTAGCAAAATGCTACAATTTAATAAATATTAGAACCTTATTGTGTAAGAAACATAGGGGGAACGGAATCCGACGGCAAAAAACAGCTGTCGGAATCCGTTCCCCCACTCCCATTATGAGAGGTGTTGATGTAATGACTTAAAAAAATGCTGATTCTATTTTGTGTGTGGATGGAGCTTAACTTGCATCAGTTTAAAGAATATATTTTTTGCCTTTTATTATGATAGGAAAGTATAGTATCAAGAAAGTTCGACGACCCTGGACTTGAACTCGGGTTGCCCAAAGCTAAAAAAAATATTGTCAGGGTACTGACAACTAGGCTATTGAGACTAGTAACTTCCTTCAATTTGATAAATATTAGAACCTTATTGTGTAAGAAACATAGGGGGAACGGAATCCGACGGCAAATAGTTCAGCTGTCGAAATCCGTTCCCCCACTCCCATTATGAGAGGTGTTGATGTAATGGCTTAAAAAATGCTGATTCTATTGTTGTGAGTGTATGGAGCTTAAACAACATCAATTTGATAAATATAAGAACCTCAGTGTGTCAGAAATATGGGGGGAACAGAATCCGACGGCAAAAAGAAAAACAGTTGTCAGAATCCGTTCCCCCACTCCCATTATGAGAGGTGTTGATGTAATGGCTTAAAAAATGCTGATTCTATTTTGTGTGTGGATGGAGCTTAACTTGCAACAGTTTAAAGAATATATTTTTTGCCTTTTATTATGATAGGAAAGTATAGTATCAAGAAAGTTCGATGACCCGGGACTTGAACTCGGGTCGTCCCAAAGCTAAAAAAAAATATTGTCAGGGGACTGACCACTAGGCTCTTGAGACTAGTAACTTCTTTCAATTTGATAAATATTAGAACCTTATTGTGTAAGAAACATAGGGGGAACGGAATCCGACGGCAAATAGTTCAGCTGTCGAAATCCGTTCCCCCACTCCCATTATGAGAGGTGTTGATGTAATGGCTTAAAAAATGCTGATTCTATTTTTGTGAGTGTATGGAGCTTAAACAGCATCAGTTTGATAAATATAAGATCCTCAGTGTGTCAGAAATATGGAGGGAACAGAATCCGACGGCAAAAAGAAAAACAGTTGTCAGAATCCGTTCCCCCACTCCCATTATGAGAGGTGTTGATGTAATGGCTTAAAAAATGCTGATTCTATTTTGTGTGTGGATGGAGCTTAACTTGCAACAGTTTAAAGAATATATTTTTTGCCTTTTATTATGATAGGAAAGTATAGTATCAAGAAAGTTCGACGACCCTGGACTTGAACTCGGGTTGCCCAAAGCTAAAAAAAATATTGTCAGGGTACTGACAACTAGGCTATTGAGACTAGTAACTTCCTTCAATTTGATAAATATTAGAACCTTATTGTGTAAGAAACATAGGGGGAACGGAATCCGACGGCAAATAGTTCAGCTGTCGAAATCCGTTCCCCCACTCCCATTATGAGAGGTGTTGATGTAATGGCTTAAAAAATGCTGATTCTATTTTGTGTGTGGATGGAGCTTAACTTGCAACAGTTTAAAGAATATATTTTTTGCCTTTTATTATGATAGGAAAGTATAGTATCAAGAAAGTTCGACGACCCTGGACTTGAACTCGGGTTGCCCAAAGCTAAAAAAAAATTTGTCAGGGTACTGACAACTAGGCTATTGAGACTAGTAACTTTCTTCAATTTGATAAATATTAGAACCTTATTGTGTAAGAAACATAGGGGGAACGGAATCCGACTGCAAATAGTTCAGCTGTCGAAATCCGTTCCCCCACTCCCATTATGAGAGGTGTTGATGTAATGGCTCAAAAAATGCTGATTCTATTTTGTGTGTGGATGGAGCTTAACTTGCAACAGTTTAAAGAATATATTTTTTTGCCTTTTATTATGATAGGAAAGTATAGTATCAAGAAAGTTCGATGACCCGGGACTTGAACTCGGGTCGCCCCAAAGCTAAAAAAAGATATTGTCAGGGGACTGACCACTAGTTTATTGAGGCTAGCAAAATGCTAAAATTTAATAAATATTAGAACCTTATTGTGTAAGAAACATAGGGGGAACGGAATCCGACGGCAAAAAAACAGCTGTCGGAATCCGTTCCCCCACTCCCATTATGAGAGGTGTTGATGTAATGACTTAAAAAATGCTGATTCTATTTTGTGTGTGGATGGAGCTTAACTTGCATCAGTTTAAAGAATATATTTTTTGCCTTTTATTATGATAGGAAAGTATAGTATCAAGAAAGTTTGACGACCCTGGACTTGAACTCGGGTTGCCCAAAGCTAAAAAAAATATTGTCAGGGTACTGACAACTAGGCTATTGAGACTGGTACCTTGCTTCAATTTGATAAATATTAGAACCTTATTGTGTAAGAAACATAGGGGGAACGGAATCCGACGGCAAATAGTTCAGCTGTCGAAATCCGTTCCCCCACTCCCATTATGAGAGGTGTTGATGTAATGGCTTAAAAAATGCTGATTCTATTTTTGTGAGTGTATGGAGCTTAAACAGCATCAATTTGATAAATATAAGAACCTCAGTGTGTCAGAAATATGGGGGGAACAGAATCCGACGGCAAAAAGAAAAACAGTTGTCAGAATCCGTTCCACCACTGTCATTATGAGAGGTGTTGATGTAATGGCTTAAAAAATGCTGATTCTATTTTGTGTGTGGATGGAGCTTAACTTGCAACAGTTTAAAGAATATATTTTTTGCCTTTTATTATGATAGGAAAGTATAGTATCAAGAAAGTTCGATGACCCGGGTCTTGAACTCGGGTCGCCCCAAAGCTAAAAAAAGATATTGTCAGGGGACTGACCACTAGGCTATTGAGGCTAATGAAATGCTACAATTGAATAAATATTAGAACCTTATTGTGTAAGAAACATAGGGGGAACAGAATCCGACGGCAAAAAAACAGCTGTCGGAATCCGTTCCCCCACTCCCATTATGAGAGGTGTTGATGTAATGACTTAAAAAATGCTGATTCTATTTTGTGTGTGGATGGAGCTTAACTTGCATCAGTTTAAAGAACATATTTTTTGCCTTTTATTATGATAGGAAAGTATAGTATTAAGAAAGTTCGACGACCCTGGACTTGAACTCGGGTTGCCCAAAGCTAAAAAAAAATATTGTCAGGGTACTGACAACTAGGCTATTGAGACTGGTACCTTCCTTCAATTTGATAAATATTAGAACCTTATTGTGTAAGAAACATAGGGGGAACGGAATCCGACGGCAAATAGTTCAGCTGTCGAAATCCGTTCCCCAACTCCCATTATGAGAGGTGTTGATGTAATGGCTTAAAAAATGCTGATTCTATTTTTGTGAGTGTATGGAGCTTAAACAGCATCAATTTGATAAATATAAGAACCTCAGTGTGTCAGAAATATGGGGGGAACAGAATCCGACGGCAAAAAAAAAAACAGTTGTCAGAATCCGTTCCCCCACTCCCATTATGAGAGGTGTTGATGTAATGGCTTAAAAAATGCTGATTCTATTTTGTGTGTGGATGGAGCTTAACTTGCATCAGTTTAAAGAATATATTTTTTGCCTTTTATTATGATAGGAAAGTATAGTATCAAGAAAGTTCGACGACCCTGGACTTGAACTCGGGTTGCCCAAAGCTAAAAAAAATATTGTCAGGGGACTGACCACTAGGCTATTGAGGCTAGCAAAATGCTACAATTTAATAAATATTAGAACCTTATTGTGTAAGAAACATAGGGGGAACGGAATCCGACGGCAAAAAACAGCTGTCGGAATCTGTTCCCCCACTCCCATTATGAGAGGTGTTGATGTAATGACTTAAAAAATGCTGATTCTATTTTGTGTGTGGATGGAGCTTAACTTGCATCAGTTTAAAGAATATATTTTTTGCCTTTTATTATGATAGGAAAGTATAGTATCAAGAAAGTTCGACGACCCTGGACTTGAACTCGGGTTGCCCAAAGCTAAAAAAAATATTGTCAGGGTACTGACAACTAGGCTATTGAGACTAGTAACTTCCTTCAATTTGATAAATATTAGAACCTTATTGTGTAAGAAACATAGGGGGAACGGAATCCGACGGCAAATAGTTCAGCTGTCGAAATCCGTTCCCCCACTCCCATTATGAGAGGTGTTGATGTAATGGCTTAAAAAATGCTGATTCTATTGTTGTGAGTGTATGGAGCTTAAACAACATCAATTTGATAAATATAAGAACCTCAGTGTGTCAGAAATATGGGGGGAACAGAATCCGACGGCAAAAAGAAAAACAGTTGTCAGAATCCGTTCCCCCACTCCCATTATGAGAGGTGTTGATGTAATGGCTTAAAAAATGCTGATTCTATTTTGTGTGTGGATGGAGCTTAACTTGCAACAGTTTAAAGAATATATTTTTTGCCTTTTATTATGATAGGAAAGTATAGTATCAAGAAAGTTCGATGACCCGGGACTTGAACTCGGGTCGTCCCAAAGCTAAAAAAAAATATTGTCAGGGGACTGACCACTAGGCTCTTGAGACTAGTAACTTCTTTCAATTTGATAAATATTAGAACCTTATTGTGTAAGAAACATAGGGGGAACGGAATCCGACGGCAAATAGTTCAGCTGTCGAAATCCGTTCCCCCACTCCCATTATGAGAGGTGTTGATGTAATGGCTTAAAAAATGCTGATTCTATTTTTGTGAGTGTATGGAGCTTAAACAGCATCAGTTTGATAAATATAAGATCCTCAGTGTGTCAGAAATATGGAGGGAACAGAATCCGACGGCAAAAAGAAAAACAGTTGTCAGAATCCGTTCCCCCACTCCCATTATGAGAGGTGTTGATGTAATGGCTTAAAAAATGCTGATTCTATTTTGTGTGTGGATGGAGCTTAACTTGCAACAGTTTAAAGAATATATTTTTTGCCTTTTATTATGATAGGAAAGTATAGTATCAAGAAAGTTCGACGACCCTGGACTTGAACTCGGGTTGCCCAAAGCTAAAAAAAATATTGTCAGGGTACTGACAACTAGGCTATTGAGACTAGTAACTTCCTTCAATTTGATAAATATTAGAACCTTATTGTGTAAGAAACATAGGGGGAACGGAATCCGACGGCAAATAGTTCAGCTGTCGAAATCCGTTCCCCCACTCCCATTATGAGAGGTGTTGATGTAATGGCTTAAAAAATGCTGATTCTATTTTGTGTGTGGATGGAGCTTAACTTGCAACAGTTTAAAGAATATATTTTTTGCCTTTTATTATGATAGGAAAGTATAGTATCAAGAAAGTTCGACGACCCTGGACTTGAACTCGGGTTGCCCAAAGCTAAAAAAAAATTTGTCAGGGTACTGACAACTAGGCTATTGAGACTAGTAACTTTCTTCAATTTGATAAATATTAGAACCTTATTGTGTAAGAAACATAGGGGGAACGGAATCCGACTGCAAATAGTTCAGCTGTCGAAATCCGTTCCCCCACTCCCATTATGAGAGGTGTTGATGTAATGGCTCAAAAAATGCTGATTCTATTTTGTGTGTGGATGGAGCTTAACTTGCAACAGTTTAAAGAATATATTTTTTTGCCTTTTATTATGATAGGAAAGTATAGTATCAAGAAAGTTCGATGACCCGGGACTTGAACTCGGGTCGCCCCAAAGCTAAAAAAAGATATTGTCAGGGGACTGACCACTAGTTTATTGAGGCTAGCAAAATGCTAAAATTTAATAAATATTAGAACCTTATTGTGTAAGAAACATAGGGGGAACGGAATCCGACGGCAAAAAAACAGCTGTCGGAATCCGTTCCCCAACTCCCATTATGAGAGGTGTTGATGTAATGACTTAAAAAATGCTGATTCTATTTTGTGTGTGGATGGAGCTTAACTTGCATCAGTTTAAAGAATATATTTTTTGCCTTTTATTATGATAGGAAAGTATAGTATCAAGAAAGTTTGACGACCCTGGACTTGAACTCGGGTTGCCCAAAGCTAAAAAAAATATTGTCAGGGTACTGACAACTAGGCTATTGAGACTGGTACCTTGCTTCAATTTGATAAATATTAGAACCTTATTGTGTAAGAAACATAGGGGGAACGGAATCCGACGGCAAATAGTTCAGCTGTCGAAATCCGTTCCCCCACTCCCATTATGAGAGGTGTTGATGTAATGGCTTAAAAAATGCTGATTCTATTTTTGTGAGTGTATGGAGCTTAAACAGCATCAATTTGATAAATATAAGAACCTCAGTGTGTCAGAAATATGGGGGGAACAGAATCCGACGGCAAAAAGAAAAACAGTTGTCAGAATCCGTTCCACCACTCTCATTATGAGAGGTGTTGATGTAATGGCTTAAAAAATGCTGATTCTATTTTGTGTGTGGATGGAGCTTAACTTGCAACAGTTTAAAGAATATATTTTTTGCCTTTTATTATGATAGGAAAGTATAGTATCAAGAAAGTTCGATGACCCGGGTCTTGAACTCGGGTCGCCCCAAAGCTAAAAAAAGATATTGTCAGGGGACTGACCACTAGGCTATTGAGGCTAACGAAATGCTACAATTGAATAAATATTAGAACCTTATTGTGTAAGAAACATAGGGGGAACAGAATCCGACGGCAAAAAAACAGCTGTCGGAATCCGTTCCCCCACTCCCATTATGAGAGGTGTTGATGTAATGACTTAAAAAATGCTGATTCTATTTTGTGTGTGGATGGAGCTTAACTTGCATCAGTTTAAAGAACATATTTTTTGCCTTTTATTATGATAGGAAAGTATAGTATTAAGAAAGTTCGACGACCCTGGACTTGAACTCGGGTTGCCCAAAGCTAAAAAAAAATATTGTCAGGGTACTGACAACTAGGCTATTGAGACTGGTACCTTCCTTCAATTTGATAAATATTAGAACCTTATTGTGTAAGAAACATAGGGGGAACGGAATCCGACGGCAAATAGTTCAGCTGTCGAAATCCGTTCCCCCACTCCCATTATGAGAGGTGTTGATGTAATGGCTTAAAAAATGCTGATTCTATTTTTGTGAGTGTATGGAGCTTAAACAGCATCAATTTGATAAATATAAGAACCTCAGTGTGTCAGAAATAAGGGGGGAACAGAATCCGACGGCAAAAAGAAAAACAGTTGTCAGAATCCGTTCCCCCACTTCCATTATGAGAGGTGTTGATGTTATGGCTTAAAAAATGCTGATTCTATTTTTGTGAGTGTATGGAGCTTAAACAGCATCAATTTGATAAATATAAGAACCTCAGTGTGTCAGAAATATGGGGGGAACAGAATCCGACGGCAAAAAGGAAAACAGTTGTCAGAATCTTTTCCACCACTCTCATTATGAGAGGTGTTGATGTAATGGCTTAAAAAATGCTGATTCTATTTTGTGTGTGGATGGAGCTTAACTTGCAACAGTTTAAAGAATATATTTTTTGCCTTTTATTATGATAGGAAAGTATAGTATCAAGAAAGTTCGATGACCCGGGACTTGAACTCGGGTCGCCCCAAAGCTAAAAAAAAATATTGTCAGGGGACTGACCACTAGGCTATTGAGGCTAGCAAAATACTACAATTTAATAAATATTAGAACCTTATTGTGTAAGAAACATAGGGGGAACGGAATCCGACGGCAAAAAAACAGCTGTCGGAATCCGTTCCCCCACTCCCATTATGAGAGGTGTTGATGTAATGACTTAAAAAATGCTGATTCTATTTTGTGTGTGTGGATGGAGCTTAACTTGCAACAGTTTAAAGAATATATTTTTTGCCTTTTATTATGATAGGAAAGTATAGTATCAAGAAAGTTCGATGACCCGGGACTTGAACTCGGGTCGCCCCAAAGCTAAAAAAAAAAATTGTCAGGGGACTGACCACTAGGCTCTTGAGACTAGTAACTTCTTTCAATTTGATAAATATTAGAACCTTATTGTGTAAGAAACATAGGGGGAACGGAATCCGACGGCAAATAGTTCAGCTGTCGAAATCTGTTCCCCCACTCCCATTATGAGAGGTGTTGATGTAATGGCTTAAAAAATGCTGATTCTATTTTGTGTGTGGATGGAGCTTATCTTGCAACAGTTTAAAGAATATATTTCTTGCCTTTTATTATGATAGGAAAGTATAGTATCAAGAAAGTTTGATGACCCGGGTCTTGAACTCGGGTCGCCCCAAAGCTAAAAAAAGATATTGTCAGGGGACTGACCACTAGGTTATTGAGGCTAGCAAAATGCTGCAATTGAATAAATATTAGAACCTTATTGTGTAAGAAACATAGGGGGAACGGAATCCGACGGCAAAAAAACAGCTGTCGGAATCCGTTCCCCCACTCTCATTATGAGAGGTGTTGATGTAATGGCTTAAAAAATGCTGATTCTATTTTGTGTGTGGATGGAGCTTAACTTGCAACAGTTTAAAGAATATATTTTTTGCCTTTTATTATGATAGGAAAGTATAGTATCAAGAAAGTTCGATGACCCGGGACTTGAACTCGGGTCGCCCCAAAGCTAAAAAAAAATATTGTTAATGGACTGACCACTAGGCTATTGAGGCTAGCTAAATCCAGAACCTTATTGTGTAAGAAACATAGGGGGAACGGAATCCGACGGCAAAAAAACAGCTGTCGGAATCCGTTCCACCACTCTCATTATGAGAGGTGTTGATGTAATGGCTTAAAAAATGCTGATTCTATTTTGTGTGTGGATGGAGCTTAACTTGCAACAGTTTAAAGAATATATTTGTTGCCTTTTATTATGATAGGAAAGTATAGTATCAAGAAAGTTCGATGACCCGGGACTTGAACTCGGGTCGCCCCAAAGCTAAAAAAAAATATTGTCAGGGGACTGACCACTAGGCTATTGAGGCTAGCAAAATGCTACAATTTAATAAATATTAGAACCTTATTGTGTAAGAAATATAGGGGGAACGGAATCCGACGGCAAAAAAACAGCTGTCGGAAACCGTTCCCCCTCTCCCATTATGAGAGGTGTTGATGTAATGACTTAAAAAATGCTGATTCTATTTTGTGTGTGGATGGAGCTTAACTTGCATCAGTTTAAAGAACATATTTTTTGCCTTTTATTATGATAGGAAAGTATAGTATCAAGAAAGTTCGACGACCCTGGACTTGAACTCGGGTTGCCCAAAGCTAAAACAAATATTGTCAGGGTACTGACAACTAGGCTATTGAGACTAGTAATTTCCTTCAATTTGATAAATATTAGAACCTTATTGTTTAAGAAACATAGGGGGAACGGAATCCGACGGCAAATAGTTCAGCTGTCGAAATCCGTTCCCCCATTCCCATTATGAGAGGTGTTGATGTAATGGCTTAAAAAATGCTGATTCTATTTTTGTGAGTGTATGGAGCTTAAACAGCATCAATTTGATAAATATAAGAACCTCAGTGTGTCAGAAATATGGGGGGAACAGAATCCGACAGCAAAAAGAAAACCAGTTGTCAGAATCCGTTCCCCCACTTCCATTATGAGAGGTGTTGATGTAATGGCTTAAAAAATGCTGATTCTATTTTTGTGAGTGTATGGAGCTTAAACAGCATCAATTTGATAAATATAAGAACCTCAGTGTGTCAGAAATATGGGGGGAACAGAATCCGACGGCAAAAAGAAAAACAGTTGTCAGAATCCGTTCCCCCACTTCCATTATGAGAGGTGTTGATGTAATGGCTTAAAAAATGCTGATTCTATTTTTGTGAGTGTATGGAGCTTAAACAGCATCAATTTGATAAATATAAGAACCTCAGTGTGTCAGAAATATGGGGGGAACAGAATCCGACGGCAAAAAGAAAACCAGTTGTCAGAATCCGTTCCACCACTTCCATTATGAGAGGTGTTGATATAATGGCTTAAAAAATGCTGATTCTATTTTGTGTGTGGATGGAGCTTAACTTGCAACAGTTTAAAGAATATATTTTTTTGCCTTTTATTATGATAGGAAAGTATAGTATTAAGAAAGTTCGACGACCCTGGACTTGAACTCGGGTTGCCCAAAGCTAAAAAAAATATTGTCAGGGTACTGACAACTAGGCTATTGAGACTGGTACCTTCCTTCAATTTGATAAATATTAGAACCTTATTGTGTAAGAAACATAGGGGGAACGGAATCCGCCGGCAAATAGTTCAGCTGTCGAAATCCGTTCCCCCACTCCCATTATGAGAGGTGTTGATGTAATGGCTTAAAAAATGCTGATTCTATTTTTGTGAAGTATGGAGCTTAAACAGCATCAATTTGATAAATATAAGAACCTCAGTGTGTCAGAAATATGGGGGGAACAGAATCCGACGGCAAAAAGAAAAACAGTTGTCAGAATCCGTTCCCCCACTCCCATTATGAGAGGTGTTGATGTAATGGCTTAAAAAATGCTGATTCTATTTTGTGTGTGGATGGAGCTTAAATTGCAACAGTTTAAAGAAAATATTTTTTGCCTTTTATTATGATAGGAAAGTATAGTATCAAGAAAGTTCGATGACCCGGGACTTGAACTCGGGTCGCCCCAAAGCTAAAAAAAGATATTGTCAGGGTACTGACAACTAGGCTATTGAGACTAGTAACTTCCTTCAATTTGATAAATATTAGAACCTTATTGTGTAAGAAACATAGGTGGAACGGAATCCGACGGCAAATAGTTCAGCTGTCGAAATCCGTTCCCCCACTCCCATTATGAGAGGTGTTGATGTAATGGCTTAAAAAATGCTGATTCTATTTTTGTGAGTGTATGGAGCTTAAACAGCATCAGATTGATAAATATAAGATCCTCAGTGTGTCAGAAATATGGGGGGAACAGAATCCGACGGCAAAAAGAAAAACAGTTGTCAGAATCCGTTCCCCCACTCCCATTATGAGAGGTGTTGATGTAATGGCTTAAAAAATGCTGATTCTATTTTGTGTGTGGATGGAGCTTAACTTGCAACAGTTTAAAGAATATATTTTTTGCCTTTTATTATGATAGGAAAGTATAGTATCAAGAAAGTTTGATGACCTGGGACTTGAACTCGGGTCGCCCCAAAGCTAAAAAAAAATATTGTCAGGGGACTGACCACTAGGCTATTGAGGCTAGCAAAATGCTACAGTTTAATAAATATTAGAACCTTATTGTGTAAGAAACATAGGGGGAACGGAATCCGACGGCAAAAAAACAGCTGTCGGAATCCGTTCCCCCACTCCCATTATGAGAGGTGTTGATGTAATGACTTAAAAAATGCTGATTCTATTTTGTGTGTGGATGGAGCTTAACTTGCATCAGTTTAAAGAATATATTTTTTGCCTTTTATTATGATAGGAAAGTATAGTATCAAGAAAGTTCGACGACCCTGGACTTGAACTCGGGTTGCCCAAAGCTAAAAAAAAAATTGTCAGGGTACTGACAACTAGGCTATTGAGACTAGTAACTTCCTTCAATTTTATAAATATTAGAACCTTATTGTGTAAGAAACATAGGGGGAACGGAATCCGACGGCAAATAGTTCAGCTGTCGAAATCCGTTCCCCCACTCCCATTATGAGAGGTGTTGATGTAATGGCTTAAAAAATGCTGATTCTATTTTTGTGAAGTATGGAGCTTAAACAGCATCAATTTGATAAATATAAGAACCTCAGTGTGTCAGAAATATGGGGGGAACAGAATCCGACGGCAAAAAGAAAAACAGTTGTCAGAATCCGTTCCCCCACTCCCATTATGAGAGGTGTTGATGTAATGGCTTAAAAAATGCTGATTCTATTTTGTGTGTGGATGGAGCTTAACTTGCAACAGTTTACAGAAAATATTTTTTGCCTTTTATTATGATAGGAAAGTATAGTATCAAGAAAGTTCGATGACCCGGGACTTGAACTCGGGTCGCCCCAAAGCTAAAAAAAGATATTGTCAGGGGACTGACCACTAGGCTATTGAGGCTAGCTAAATGCTACAATTTAATAAATATTAGAACCTTATTGTGTAAGAAACATAGGGGGAACGGAATCCGACGGCAAAAAACAGCTGTCGGAATCCGTTCCCCCACTCCCATTATGAGAGGTGTTGATGTAATGACTTAAAAAATGCTGATTCTATTTTGTGTGTGGATGGAGCTTAACTTGCATCAGTTTAAAGAACATATTTTTTGCCTTTTATTATGATAGGAAAGTATAGTATCAAGAAAGTTCGATGACCCGGGACTTGAACTCGGGTCGCCCCAAAGCTAAAAAAAATTATTGTCAGGGGACTGACCACTAGGCTATTGAGGCTAGCAAAATGCTACAATTTAATAAATATTAGAACCTTATTGTGTAAGAAACATAGGGGGAACGGAATCCGACGGCAAATAGTTCAGCTGTCGAAATCCGTTCCCCCACTCCCATTATGAGAGGTGTTGATGTAATGGCTTAAAAAATGCTGATTCTATTTTTGTGAGTGTATGGAGCTTAAACAGCATCAATTTGATAAATATAAGAACCTCAGTGTGTCAGAAATATGGGGGGAACAGAATCCGACGGCAAAAAGAAAAACAGTTGTCAGAATCCGTTCCCCCACTTCCATTATGAGAGGTGTTGATGTAATGGCTTAAAAAATGCTGATTCTATTTTTGTGAGTGTATGGAGCTTAAACAGCATCAATTTGATAAATATAAGAACCTCAGTGTGTCAGAAATATCAGGGGAACAGAATCCGACGGCAAAAAGAAAACCAGTTGTCAGAATCCGTTCCCCCACTTCCATTATGAGAGGTGTTGATGTAATGGCTTAAAAAATGCTGATTCTATTTTGTGTGTGGATGGAGCTTAACTTGCAACAGTTTAAAGAATATATTTTTTGCCTTTTATTATGATAGGAAAGTATAGTATTAAGAAAGTTTGACGACCCTGGACTTGAACTCGGGTTGCCCAAAGCTAAAAAAAATATTGTCAGGGTACTGACAACTAGGCTATTGAGACTGGTACCTTCCTTCAATTTGATAAATATTAGAACCTTATTGTGTAAGAAGCATAGGGGGAACGGAATCCGCCGGCAAATAGTTCAGCTGTCGAAATCCGTTCCCCCACTCCCATTATGAGAGGTGTTGATGTAATGGCTTAAAAAATGCTGATTCTATTTTTGTGAAGTATGGAGCTTAAACAGCATCAATTTGATAAATATAAGAACCTCAGTGTGTCAGAAATATGGGGGGAACAGAATCCGACGGCAAAAAGAAAAACAGTTGTCAGAATCCGTTCCCCCACTCCCATTATGAGAGGTGTTGATGTAATGGCTTAAAAAATGCTGATTCTATTTTGTGTGTGGATGGAGCTTAAATTGCAACAGTTTAAAGAAAATATTTATTGCCTTTTATTATGATAGGAAAGTATAGTATCAAGAAAGTTCGATGACCCGGGACTTGAACTCGGGTCGCCCCAAAGCTAAAAAAAAAATATTGTCAGGGGACTGACCACTAGGCTATTGAGGCTAGCAAAATACTACAATTTAATAAATATTAGAACCTTATTGTGTAAGAAACATAGGGGGAACGGAATCCGACGGCAAAAAAACAGCTGTCGGAATCCGTTCCCCCACTCCCATTATGAGAGGTGTTGATGTAATGACTTAAAAAATGCTGATTCTATTTTGTGTGTGTGGATGGAGCTTAACTTGCAACAGTTTAAAGAATATATTTTTTGCCTTTTATTATGATAGGAAAGTATAGTATCAAGAAAGTTCGATGACCCGGGACTTGAACTCGGGTCGCCCCAAAGCTAAAAAAAAAAATTGTCAGGGGACTGACCACTAGGCTCTTGAGACTAGTAACTTCTTTCAATTTGATAAATATTAGAACCTTATTGTGTAAGAAACATAGGGGGAACGGAATCCGACGGCAAATAGTTCAGCTGTCGAAATCTGTTCCCCCACTCCCATTATGAGAGGTGTTGATGTAATGGCTTAAAAAATGCTGATTCTATTTTGTGTGTGGATGGAGCTTATCTTGCAACAGTTTAAAGAATATATTTCTTGCCTTTTATTATGATAGGAAAGTATAGTATCAAGAAAGTTTGATGACCCGGGTCTTGAACTCGGGTCGCCCCAAAGCTAAAAAAAGATATTGTCAGGGGACTGACCACTAGGTTATTGAGGCTAGCAAAATGCTGCAATTGAATAAATATTAGAACCTTATTGTGTAAGAAACATAGGGGGAACGGAATCCGACGGCAAAAAAACAGCTGTCGGAATCCGTTCCCCCACTCCCATTATGAGAGGTGTTGATGTAATGACTTAAAAAATGCTGATTCTATTTTGTGTGTGTATGGAGCTTAAACAGCATCAATTTGATAAATATAAGAACCTCAGTGTGTCAGAAATATGGGGGGAACAGAATCCGACGGCAAAAAGAAAAACAGTTGTCAGAATCCGTTCCACCACTCTCATTATGAGAGGTGTTGATGTAATGGCTTAAAAAATGCTGATTCTATTTTGTGTGTGGATGGAGCTTAACTTGCAACAGTTTAAAGAATATATTTTTTGCCTTTTATTATGATAGGAAAGTATAGTATCAAGAAAGTTTGATGACCCGGGTCTTGAACTCGGGTCGCCCCAAAGCTAAAAAAAGATATTGTCAGGGGACTGACCACTAGGCTATTGAGGCTAACAAAATGCTGCAATTGAATAAATATTAGAACCTTATTGTGTAAGAAACATAGGGGGAACGGAATCCGACGGCAAAAAAACAGCTGTCGGAATCCGTTCCACCACTCTCATTATGAGAGGTGTTGATGTAATGGCTTAAAAAATGCTGATTCTATTTTGTGTGTGGATGGAGCTTAACTTGCAACAGTTTAAAGAATATATTTGTTGCCTTTTATTATGATAGGAAAGTATAGTATCAAGAAAGTTCGATGACCCGGGACTTGAACTCGGGTCGCCCCAAAGCTAAAAAAAAATATTGTCAGGGGACTGACCACTAGGCTATTGAGGCTAGCAAAATGCTACAATTTAATAAATATTAGAACCTTATTGTGTAAGAAATATAGGGGGAACGGAATCCGACGGCAAAAAAACAGCTGTCGGAAACCGTTCCCCCTCTCCCATTATGAGAGGTGTTGATGTAATGACTTAAAAAATGCTGATTCTATTTTGTGTGTGGATGGAGCTTAACTTGCATCAGTTTAAAGAACATATTTTTTGCCTTTTATTATGATAGGAAAGTATAGTATCAAGAAAGTTCGACGACCCTGGACTTGAACTCGGGTTGCCCAAAGCTAAAAAAAATATTGTCAGGGTACTGACAACTAGGCTATTGAGACTAGTAATTTCCTTCAATTTGATAAATATTAGAACCTTATTGTTTAAGAAACATAGGGGGAACGGAATCCGACGGCAAATAGTTCAGCTGTCGAAATCCGTTCCCCCATTCCCATTATGAGAGGTGTTGATGTAATGGCTTAAAAAATGCTGATTCTATTTTTGTGAGTGTATGGAGCTTAAACAGCATCAATTTGATAAATATAAGAACCTCAGTGTGTCAGAAATATGGGGGGAACAGAATCCGACGGCAAAAAGAAAACCAGTTGTCAGAATCCGTTCCACCACTTCCATTATGAGAGGTGTTGATATAATGGCTTAAAAAATGCTGATTCTATTTTGTGTGTGGATGGAGCTTAACTTGCAACAGTTTAAAGAATATATTTTTTTGCCTTTTATTATGATAGGAAAGTATAGTATTAAGAAAGTTCGACGACCCTGGACTTGAACTCGGGTTGCCCAAAGCTAAAAAAAATATTGTCAGGGTACTGACAACTAGGCTATTGAGACTGGTACCTTCCTTCAATTTGATAAATATTAGAACCTTATTGTGTAAGAAACATAGGGGGAACGGAATCCGCCGGCAAATAGTTCAGCTGTCGAAATCCGTTCCCCCACTCCCATTATGAGAGGTGTTGATGTAATGGCTTAAAAAATGCTGATTCTATTTTTGTGAAGTATGGAGCTTAAACAGCATCAATTTGATAAATATAAGAACCTCAGTGTGTCAGAAATATGGGGGGAACAGAATCCGACGGCAAAAAGAAAAACAGTTGTCAGAATCCGTTCCCCCACTCCCATTATGAGAGGTGTTGATGTAATGGCTTAAAAAATGCTGATTCTATTTTGTGTGTGGATGGAGCTTAAATTGCAACAGTTTAAAGAAAATATTTTTTGCCTTTTATTATGATAGGAAAGTATAGTATCAAGAAAGTTCGATGACCCGGGACTTGAACTCGGGTCGCCCCAAAGCTAAAAAAAGATATTGTCAGGGTACTGACAACTAGGCTATTGAGACTAGTAACTTCCTTCAATTTGATAAATATTAGAACCTTATTGTGTAAGAAACATAGGTGGAACGGAATCCGACGGGAAATAGTTCAGCTGTCGAAATCCATTCCCCCACTCCCATTATGAGAGGTGTTGATGTAATGGCTTAAAAAATGCTGATTCTATTTTGTGTGTGGATGGAGCTTAACTTGCAACAGTTTAAAGAATATATTTTTTGCCTTTTATTATGATAGGAAAGTATAGTATCAAGAAAGTTTGATGACCCGGGACTTGAACTCGGGTCGCCCCAAAGCTAAAAAAAAAAATTGTCAGGGGACTGACCACTAGGCTATTGAGACTAGTAACTTCTTTCAATTTGATAAATATTAGAACTTTATTGTGTAAGAAACATAGGGGGAACGGAATCCGGCGGCAAATAGTTCAGCTGTCGAAATCAGTTCCCCCACTCCCATTATGAGAGGTGTTGATGTAATGGCTTAAAAAATGCTGATTCTATTTTGTGTGTGGATGGAGCTTAACTTGCATCAGTTTAAAGAATATATTTTTTGCCTTTTATTATGATAGGAAAGTATAGTATCAAGAAAGTTCGACGACCCTGGACTTGAACTCGGGTCGCCCCAAAGCTAAAAAAAAAATTGTCAGGGGACTGACCACTAGGCTATTGTGACTAGTAACTTCTTTCAATTTGATAAATATTAGAACCTTATTGTGTAAGAAACATAGGGGGAACGGAATCCGACGGCAAATAGTTCAGCTGTCGAAATCCGTTCCCCCACTCCCATTATGAGAGGTGTTGATGTAATGGCTTAAAAAATGCTGATTCTATTTTTGTGAGTGTATGGAGCTTAAACAGCATCAGTTTGATAAATATAAGATCCTCAGTGTGTCAGAAATATGGGGGGAACAGAATCCGACGGCAAAAAGAAAAACAGTTGTCAGAATCCGTTCCCCCACTCCCATTATGAGAGGTGTTGATGTAATGGCTTAAAAAATGCTGATTCTATTTTGTGTGTGGATGGAGCTTAACTTGAAACAGTTTAAAGAATATATTTTTTGCCTTTTATTATGATAGGAAAGTATAGTATCAAGAAAGTTCGATGACCCGGGACTTGAACTCGGGTCGCCCCAAAGCTAAAAAAAAATATTTTCAGGGGACTGACCACTAGGCTATTGAGACTAGTAACTTTTTCAATTTGATACATATTAGAACCTTATTGTGTAAGAAACATAGGGGGAACGGAATCCGACGGCAAATAGTTCAGCTGTCGAAATCTGTTCCCCCACTCCCATTATGAGAGGTGTTGATGTAATGACTTAAAAAATGCTGATTCTATTTTGTGTGTGGATGGAGCTTAACTTGCAACAGTTTAAAGAATATATTTTTTGCCTTTTATTATGATAGGAAAGTATAGTATCAAGAAAGTTTGATGACCCGGGACTTGAACTCGGGTCGCCCCAAAGCTAAAAAAAAAAATTGTCAGGGGACTGACCACTAGGCTATTGAGACCAGTAACTTCCTTCAATTTGATAAATATTAGAACCTTATTGTGTAAGAAACATAGGGGGAACGGAATCCGACGGCAAATAGTTCAGCTGTCGAAATCCGTTCCCCCACTCCCATTATGAGAGGTGTTGATGTAATGGCTTAAAAAATGCTGATTCTATTTTTGTGAGTGTATGGAGCTTAAACAGCATCAGTTTGATAAATATAAGATCCTCAGTGTGTCAGAAATATGGGGGGAACAGAATCCGACGGCAAAAAGAAAAACAGTTGTCAGAATCCGTTCCCCCACTCCCATTATGAGAGGTGTTGATGTAATGACTTAAAAAATGCTGATTCTATTTTGTGTGTGGATGGAGCTTAACTTGCATCAGTTTAAAGAATATATTTTTTGCCTTTTATTATGATAGGAAAGTATAGTATCAAGAAAGTTCGATGACCTGGGACTTGAACTCGGGTCGCCCCAAAGCTAAAAAAAAAATATTGTCAGGGGACTGACCACTAGGCTATTGAGGCTAGCAAAATGCTACAATTTAATAAATATTAGAACCTTATTGTGTAAGAAACATAGGGGGAACGGAATCCGACGGCAAAAAAACAGCTGTCGGAATCCGTTCCCCCACTCCCATTATGAGAGGTGTTGATGTAATGACTTAAAAAATGCTGATTCTATTTTGTGTGTGGATGGAGCTTAACTTGCAACAGTTTAAAGAATATATTTTTTGCCTTTTATTATGATAGGAAAGTATAGTATCAAGAAAGTTTGATGACCCGGGACTTGAACTCGGGTCGCCCCAAAGCTAAAAAAAAAAATTGTCAGGGGACTGACCACTAGGCTATTGAGACTAGTAACTTCCTTCAATTTGATAAATATTAGAACCTTATTGTGTAAGAAACATAGGGGGAACGGAATCCGACGGGAAATAGTTCAGCTGTCGAAATCCGTTCCCCCACTCCCATTATGAGAGGTGTTGATGTAATGGCTTAAAAAATGCTGATTCTATTTTGTGTGTGGATGGAGCTTAACTTGCAACAGTTTAAAGAATATATTTTTTTTCTTTTATTATGATAGGAAAGTATAGTATCAAGAAAGTTTGATGACCCGGGACTTGAACTCGGGTCGCCCCAAAGCTAAAAAAAAAAATTGTCAGGGGACTGACCACTAGGCTCTTGAGACTAGTAACTTCATTCAATTTGATAAATATTAGAACCTTATTGTGTAAGAAACATAGGGGGAACGGAATCCGACGGCAAATAGTTCAGCTGTCGGAATCCGTTCCCCCACTCCCATTATGAGAGGTGTTGATGTAATGGCTTAAAAAATGCTGATTCTATTTTGTGTGTGGATGGAGCTTAACTTGAAAAAGTTTAAAGAATATATTTTTTGCCTTTTATTATGATAGGAAAGTATAGTATCAAGAAAGTTCGATGACCCGGGACTTGAACTCGGGTCGTCCCAAAGCTAAAAAAAAATATTGTCAGGGGACTGACCACTAGGCTCTTGAGACTAGTACCTTCCTTCAATTTGATAAATATTAGAACCTTATTGTGTAAGAAACATAGGGGGAACGGAATCCGACGGCAAATAGTTCAGCTGTCGAAATCCGTTCCCCCACTCCCATTATGAGAGGTGTTGATGTAATGGCTTAAAAAATGCTGATTCTATTTTTGTGAGTGTATGGAGCTTAAACAGCATCAGTTTGATAAATATAAGATCCTCAGTGTGTCAGAAATATGGGGGGAACAGAATCCGACGGCAAAAAGAAAAACAGTTGTCAGAATCCATTCCCCCACTCCCATTATGAGAGGTGTTGATGTAATGGCTTAAAAAATGCTGATTCTATTTTGTGTGTGGATGGAGCTTAACTTGCAACAGTTTAAAGAATATATTTTTTGCCTTTTATTATGATAGGAAAGTATAGTATCAAGAAAGTTTGATGACCCGGGACTTGAACTCGGGTCGCCCCAAAGCTAAAAAAAAAAATTGTCAGGGGACTGACCACTAGGCTATTGAGGCTAGCTAAATCCTACACTTTAATAAATATTAGAACCTTATTGTGTAAGAAACATAGGGGGAACGGAATCCGACGGCAAAAAAACAGCTGTCGGAATCCGTTCCACCACTCTCATTATGAGAGGTGTTGATGTAATGGCTTAAAAAATGCTGATTCTATTTTGTGTGTGGATGGAGCTTAACTTGCAACAGTTTAAAGAATATATTTGTTGCCTTTTATTATGATAGGAAAGTATAGTATCAAGAAAGTTCGATGACCCGGGACTTGAACTCGGGTCGCCCCAAAGCTAAAAAAAAGATATTGTCAGGGGACTGACCACTAGGCTATTGAGGCTAACAAAATGCTACAATTGAATAAATATTAGAACCTTATTGTGTAAGAAACATAGGGGGAACGGAATCCGACGGCAAAAAAACAGCTGTCGGAATCCGTTCCCCCACTCCCATTATGAGAGGTGTTGATGTAATGACTTAAAAAATGCTGATTCTATTTTGTGTGTGGATGTAGCTTAACTTGCATCAGTTTAAAGAACATATTTTTTGCCTTTTATTATGATAGGAAAGTATAGTATCAAGAAGGTTCGACGACCCTGGACTTGAACTCGGGTTGCCCAAAGCTAAAAAAAATATTGTCAGGGTACTGACAACTAGGCTATTGAGACTAGTAACTTCCTTCAATTTGATAAATATTAGAACCTTATTGTGTAAGAAACATAGGGGGACCGGAATCCGACAGCAAATAGTTCAGCTGTCGAAATCCGTTCCCCCACTCCCTTTATGAGAGGTGTTGATGTAATGGCTTAAAAAATGCTGATTCTATTTTTGTGAGTGTATGGAGCTTAAACAGCATCAATTTGATAAATATAAGAACCTCAGTGTGTCAGAAATATGGGGGGAACAGAATCCGACGGCAAAAAGAAACAACAGTTGTCAGAATCCGTTCCCCCACTCCCATTATGAGAGGTGTTGATGTAATGGCTTAAAAAATGCTGATTCTATTTTGTGTGTGGATGGAGCTTAACTTGCAACAGTTTAAAGAATATATTTTTTGCCTTTTATTATGATAGGAAAGTATAGTATCAAGAAAGTTCGATGACCCGGGACTTGAACTCGGGTCGCCCCAAAGCTAAAAAAAAATATTGTCAGGGGACTGACCACTAGGCTATTGAGGCTAGCTAAACGCTACACTTTAATAAATATTAGAACCTTATTGTGTAAGAAACATAGGGGGAACGGAATCCGACGGCAAAAATACAGCTGTCGGAATCCGTTCCCCCACTCCCATTATGAGAGGTGTTGATGTAATGACTTAAAAAATGCTGATTCTATTTTGTGTGTGGATGGAGCTTAACTTGCATCAGTTTAAAGAACATATTTTTTGCCTTTTATTATGATAGGAAAGTATAGTATCAAGAAAGTTTGACGATCCTGGACTTGAACTCGGGTTGCCCAAAGCTAAAAAAAATATTGTCAGGGTACTGACAACTAGGCTATTGAGACTAGTAACTTCCTTCAATTTGATAAATATTAGAACCTTATTGTGTAAGAAACATAGGGGGACCGGAATCCGACAGCAAATAGTTCAGCTGTCGAAATCCGTTCCCCCACTCCCTTTATGAGAGGTGTTGATGTAATGGCTTAAAAAATGCTGATTCTATTTTTGTGAGTGTATGGAGCTTAAACAGCATCAATTTGATAAATATAAGAACCTCAGTGTGTCAGAAATATGGGGGGAACAGAATCCGACGGCAAAAAGAAACAACAGTTGTCAGAATCCGTTCCCCCACTCCCATTATGAGAGGTGTTGATGTAATGGCTTAAAAAATGCTGATTCTATTTTGTGTGTGGATGGAGCTTAACTTGCAACAGTTTAAAGAATATATTTTTTGCCTTTTATTATGATAGGAAAGTATAGTATCAAGAAAGTTCGATGACCCGGGACTTGAACTCGGGTCGCCCCAAAGCTAAAAAAAAATATTGTCAGGGGACTGACCACTAGGCTATTGAGGCTAGCTAAACGCTACACTTTAATAAATATTAGAACCTTATTGTGTAAGAAACATAGGGGGAACGGAATCCGACGGCAAAAATACAGCTGTCGGAATCCGTTCCCCCACTCCCATTATGAGAGGTGTTGATGTAATGACTTAAAAAATGCTGATTCTATTTTGTGTGTGGATGGAGCTTAACTTGCATCAGTTTAAAGAACATATTTTTTGCCTTTTATTATGATAGGAAAGTATAGTATCAAGAAAGTTTGACGATCCTGGACTTGAACTCGGGTTGCCCAAAGCTAAAAAAAATATTGTCAGGGTACTGACAACTAGGCTATTGAGACTAGTAACTTCCTTCAATTTGATAAATTTTAGAACCTTATTGTGTAAGAAACATAGGGGGAACGGAATCCGACGGCAAATAGTTCAGCTGTCGAAATCCGTTCCCCCACTCCCATTATGAGAGGTGTTGATGTAATGGCTTAAAAAATGCTGATTCTACTTTTGTGAGTGTATGGAGCTTAAACAGCATCAATTTGATAAATATAAGAACCTCAGTGTGTCAGAAATATGGGGGGAACAGAATCCGACGGCAAAAAGAAACAACAGTTGTCAGATTCCGTTCCCCCACTCCCATTATGAGAGGTGTTGATGTAATGGCTTAAAAAATGCTGATTCTATTTTGTGTGTGGATGGAGCTTAACTTGCAACAGTTTAAAGAATATATTTTTTGCCTTTTATTATGATAGGAAAGTATAGTATCAAGAAAGTTCGATGACCCGGGACTTGAACTCGGGTCGCCCCAAAGCTAAAAAAAAATATTGTCAGGGGACTGATCACTAGGCTATTGAGGCTAGCTAAATGCTACACTTTAATAAATATTAGAACCTTATTGTGTAAGAAACATAGGGGGAACGGAATCCGACGGCAATAATACAGCTGTCGGAATCCGTTCCCCCACTCCCATTATGAGAGGTGTTGATGTAATGACTTAAAAAATGCTGATTCTATTTTGTGTGTGGATGGAGCTTAACTTGCATCAGTTTAAAGAACATATTTTTTGCCTTTTATTATGATAGGAAAGTATAGTATCAAGAAAGTTCGACGACCCTGGACTTGAACTCGGGTTGCCCAAAGCTAAAAAAAATATTGTCAGGGTACTGACAACTAGGCTATTGAGACTAGTAACTTCCTTCAATTTGATAAATATTAGAACCTTATTGTGTAAGAAACATAGGGGGAACGGAATCCGACTGCAAATATTCAGCTGTCGAAATCCGTTCCCCCACTCCCATTATGAGAGGTGTTGATGTAATGGCTTAAAAAATGCTGATTCTATTTTTTTGAGTGTATGGAGCTTAAACAGCATCAATTTGATAAATATAAGAACCTCAGTGTGTCAGAAATATGGGGGGAACAGAATCCGACGGCAAAAAGAAACAACAGTTGTCAGATTCCGTTCCCCCACTCCCATTATGAGAGGTGTTGATGTAATGGCTTAAAAAATGCTGATTCTATTTTGTGTGTGGATGGAGCTTAACTTGCAACAGTTTAAAGAATATATTTTTTGCCTTTTATTATGATAGGAAAGTATAGTATCAAGAAAGTTCGATGACCCGGGACTTGAACTCGGGTCGCCCCAAAGCTAAAAAAAAATATTGTCAGGGGACTGACCACTAGGCTATTGAGGCTAGCAAAATGCTACAATTTGATAAATATTAGAACCTTATTGTGTAAGAAACATAGGGGGAACGGAATCCGACGGCAAAAAAAACAGCTGTCGGAATCCGTTCCCCCACTCTATACAGGGAACAAGGTCTGTAGAGAGATACATTTTAGTGTTATTTGCACAAAAAAAATATTCTTAAGAAGACCAACTCAGCTCACCTGCGGCTTGCGAAGTGAAGACTCACCAGACAGTTCTTTATGAACATGAGGTCTACCACCTTTACATGCCTGAAAGAGGCACTCTCACTAACCAAGCCGAGGCGGGCCATCAGAACATTGTTCTCACCATGGGCCCAGCCTCAGGCCTGATGTAAGAAGCGCCTGGGGAGTCGGGGAAGAGAGGAGAGGGCTAAGATATAATCGCCCTCAGGGGAGGTGATCCATCACCGACGCTGTGTGCGTTTGATACTTGATCACCTCCCTCAGATCCCTCTTCTTGCGGGAGTCGTGCCTCTTCTGCGACCTACTCCTCTACGGAGTCGGCGTACGAGAGGCGACACTGGCTCCCTGGCCCGGTCTACAGTCCGAGGACCGTGATGGGCCAGGCCCTCCCGTCTGTCTGGGCGTGGATACTGATCTCAGTGTTATACATGGTCCTAAATGCAGCTGAACACGCCTTCGCCTCTCTGAAATTTCCAACCACTGCCTCCACAGAGGTGCCGAAACACTCAGAGGGTGAAACCGGTGAATCGAGGAGAAAGCCTTTCTCTTTCTCCCCAATGTCAGCCAGGTTGAACCACAGATGTCACTCCGTGGCCACTATCGCTGCCATCGACCGGCCAATCGTGACAGCAGTCTGTTTGGTGGCCCGAAGAGCTTGATCCATGGTGTGGTGCAGCTCAGTAACCGCCTCAGGGGCCACACCCCCTGGTCGAGATCCCCCAGCAGATCGGCCTGGTATACCGGCAACACCGCCATGGTGTGTGGGGCAGCACCAGCCTGACCCGCTGGCGTGTATGCTCTGCCATTCAAACTGGCAGGGTTGGAGCTCTCAGTTCGATGTCTGCTCTCCTATCGCCTAGACTAGCCCGCTGATGTCGGTGGATACGGGCAGAATATGGGTTATTCTATGTCCTCTCGATCTCAGTATGGAGATCGGGAAGAAATGGAAGGCTCACCTGAGCTGGTGGTTTATGACCGGGGAGAATCCGCTCTTATCAAGAGCGATTTCTCTCCCAATGTGCAGCCATGGCAGCTGCAGCTTGCCTGTGGCGCGTTTCATATCACCAACCATGCTCAGGATACACGGGGCAGGGTGGCTGAGAAGATTCAGGATCTATCCGATTATCACCAGCCTCATCAGCCATCTCCTGTTCGTCCGGAAGAGCACTCGCTGCCGGACTAAGTTCTCTTTTTTCTAAAAAAAAAAACTTTCATCATCCACCTGCAGCTCACCCTTGTCAGCCGGCAAATCATCTGAGAGGATTACACCCCTCTCAAGGCTCCATCTGGGAACCCCATTACACACGTCGCCGCTCTGCTTTTTTTTTTTTTTTCAGCACGAGCAGGACCTGAGCCGCGAGGTCCAGACTCCGAACCAAACGAAATCAGAGCGTTCTCAAAGAAAAACGCTCACAATTTGCTCTTCCTTCCCAGACAGAAAACGCACAGTTCGTGTGTGTCACCCGGCGTCAACTATCTTGAGCACGGGTCTGTACACTTCTGAAAGCACTCAGCCTTCTCAGTGCATTTCATAATTACCTGATTTTCAAGCGCTTACAGACAGAACAGTCCCTGAAGACGAAAGGATGATTATCATGTTTGCAAGGCACCCTTGTATACTTCCAGGTCGGTCGCACGTTAATGATTCATGGGCTGTCGCTGGTCAATAGGATTTCCATGATTTGATTGTTATTTCAGACACCTGTCACGCCTGAGGCGTTCCGCTTGGCGTCAATTGACGCAGTGCGAGTTCCCTTTCAAAAGGGAACCAGATTTCAGTGCTCGAGGCAAACTTGAACAGTTCTGGAGATAATAGAATTATGTTTTCAAGCCATAACAAATCAAATGTATTGTCATTACTGTCATATACAAGGATGTAGTAAAACAAAATGTTTCTTATTTCTGCTGATAATGTGCACTGTAAAAAAGATTTTTCAAGTTTTTCAATTGCTTCAAAGTAAATCCTACAACCCCCTTTTTCAGTGCTTCTGTGGTGCCTGTTTGGATGTAAGAAAGATAAGAACATTTGCATAAAGCTGGACTCTCAACACTCAACATTTTTTGCATTACCAACAGTTGCCTCAAGGGACGTTCAGTGGTTTGCAGCAACAAAGCAGGCAGAATTCATTAATTTTTCAATGAGAGGGTGTGTCCAGAAAGTGTAACTTCTTGCTCTATTTCTTTCAGATTTTCCTTGTCCAGCAATACATCCAATTTGTGATCATACATTCAAAATCTAGTTACTTATTCTACCAAAAACATTATAGCATCCAGCAGTTATGCCCACTTTGACCTATAAAGCCACTCAGCAACAAGAACTGGAAATTAATTACTTTGAGAGGTACAGAAAAAAATCTGATCCATGTCTACCTATAGGAATACAACGCCTATCACACATACATATAAGCTTCAGTATTAAATAGCTAATTAAATGGCGAAATTCGACAGGCAAACCACATTATCTCACAAGGAATCGTGCAGTTGGGAATTTAGCGAGAGGAATTCGTTCCCCACAAGGATTTCACCTCAGATTTATTTAAGTTTGTGAACTTGAACACAAGATTCGCCACATTGATCATAAGCTGCCTGATTTGGAAGTGATCTCAGTCTGCATTGCTGTTTGCATCGCTGATTATTGACACAGGACTCGGCGTGATTCACTCACCATTCATCTCTGAAAGTCTTCACGAAGCTAAGCTAAGTTCCTTTTTAATGCTCATTGCTAAAAGCTATCAGGGTATTGGCAACATGCTTGTTGCTAATGCTATCCGTGTGCTTGGGCTTATCTATTTGTTTTCATTCAAATGCTCTTGCAAGGCTTATGCGATCATATTGGTAATGTGCAATACTTATTTGTTGTCATTGGCAACTGCTCGCGTTGCTCATGCCATGCTTTTAGCACTATGCAGCACAGATTCAAGCAGCTTGCGGTGATAGTTAGGAAATAACAATTCATGGTGCAAACGGAATAATTTCTGCTGTGGCACAGCTCTAAAAATACATAGTAAACAGTCACTATTCAGTTGAGTCAGTTCAGCGTTGATCCCGTCAGGTATTGGACACGCTTGGTCTATCTAGTTCTTGGAAACACAGCGTTCTTAAAGCTATAGTGTATTGTATACGTGATCGTTTTATAGGCTATCTAACCAAACACTGCTTGTTCTAAAGGCTATCTAGTGGCTATTGAAAACTGCTTGCTCTAAAAGCTGTTAGTTGCTATTGGGAACATGTTTTTTTTTTTTACTTTTAAGGTTATTTAGCACAGTCGTTAAGCTGTGTTTATGTTGCAATATGCTGTCATTCAGAAACATTGCTATCAGTACTATACGGTAGTTGCTAGCGCAAATGTTATCGAATATATGCTTGTTACTTAGGCTTCTAGTATTATAGCGCATACTGTCCAAAGCAACATGCTGTGGTAATCAAGCGTTGTTTTAGGCTTCTGGTTGCCAGCGTACTTCTGATCTGGTTGCATTAGAAAAATGCTCTTTCTTTATTCTATCTGATTATTGCAACATGCTGTGTTAAAGTTAGCACATGCTTGTGGCTAAAGCTATCTAGATTATCGGTAACATACTTATGCAAAATACACAGTAGGTACATTCACCGCAGAGGTCTGTTATTCAACACTAACAACATCGTAGCTTGATGGTCCTGTGAAGGAGTGTGGAATCATGGGAGTCGCCATCTTCACCTCCACAGCCGATGGAATCAGTACGAAGGGAGCATAAATCATGTTCATGAATGAGGAAGCACACTGTATTCATAGCTTAGCTGCGCACTGCATATGACTCAGAGCTACAGGGTTTATGCTAGGGCTGCAACAAACGATTATTTTGATAATCGATTAATCTAACGATTATTAGAACGATTAATCATAGGTTATTTTGCCGACTAATCAGTAAGTTTGGAACAATTATTCAGCATTTTCAATTACATTTACATTTACATTTATTCATTTAGCTGACGCTTTTATCCAAAGCGACTTACAATTGCTATATATGTCAGAGGTCGCACGCCTCTGGAGCAACTAGGGGTTAAGTGTCTTGCTCAGGGACACATTGGTGTCTCACAGTGGATTCGAACCCGGGTCTCTCACACCAAAGGCATGTGTCTTATCCATTGCGCCACACCTCCCCATGCAATTAGTTAAAACACTTAGTTATACATATTCTAACTAAAATATAAAAAGAAGAAAATCAATTCAGCTTTTGAAATGGTTGTTTTAATGAACTTTGAGCCAACTAAACAGGTCATTCTCGTTAAGTTTTCAGATTTCAACTCAAATCACACACAAATGCTCTCTAAGCTTTGTTTAAATATTCTGTTCTCTTTCAATAGAGAAAAATAAACAAAAATTAATCAGCTGCATTACAGACAAACTTAATCTGCAAACAATTATTATAAGTATAAAATAAAATAAAAATTGACATGACAATTGAGCTGACAGAGACATTCTCATTCACCTTTTAATTTACAGTATGAAAAAGTAACTTTTACAAGTAACTGACATGATGTTAACATCTCCTTTTGTAAGTTTTGTATATGGAACAAAATACAGGCAAGTGATAAGACTGTAATACCTAATAGTGTTACAATAATAAAAACAGCCCTGACTCCTAAGCTCGATCAAGCTTTATTCTATGCAAAAATAAATCATCACATTACTGTAATTATATTATTATTGTTAATATTATTGCTATTATTAGTAGTATTGCATTCTCTAATAAAGAGATTTACTGCTAGTTATTTAGCTCCAGCTGGAAAACATTCACCTCTCACCGGCTCTTCCTCTCTTCCTCTTTAAGTGCTTTAAAGGAGAACTTTAATCGACAGTAGTCGATTGTCGAGTTCACGCGTGTGATCATAGGTACTAAACCTATGCGCGTGAACTCGACAATCGATTACTGTGGACTTCGACCGAAAACAGGATGTAAATACAGGTATGTGCGCTGGCTGAATAAAATTTTTTTATATATTTCTTTCACATCTACTGCAGTCAGATTCACCCGCGTTCACTCAATCACTCACATGACCTGTGCACTTGTAATGACACATCAAGGATGTTAAGAGGCTAAAAGCAGGTTTAAAACTTGCCCCATTGAAGTCAACAGGGTGCAAATTTAAAAAAGAGGATAACACGTTGTAGGCAACACCGATTTTTGTCGTTGTTCTCTGTACTGACAGCACTCCAAATGTACAAAAAAATGAGCTCAATGTTAAAATTGACCGGAGTTCTCCTTTAACATGCATGTTGTGCTCCCGTGAAAAGCAAGTTCCGCCTTACATGTATTGCATACGACAGCATTCTTAGTTTGAAGTTTTGTGAAACTTTCACACACCTTGCTAGTTCGGATTCGTTTGCACTTCGTTTTCGGATTCGTCATATTTCGCGCTGTGCTTTCTTCTACCGCAATAACATTTGTAACGGCTGCATTACACTCTAGCGCTACAGCGCCGTAGCGGTCAAATCGCGATATTGCAGGCCCTTATATTAGGTCACGTGAGATCAAATGATATCAATGTCGACTAATCGTTTCAGCCCAAGTTTATGCTTCCCCTGCCAAACTACACTAGTTTTAATAATAGTCCTATGGTTATACAAACATGCTGGTTAAATCAGATTTTGTGGCCGCTTGTCTGAGCTAGTGCTGTAGGGTGTATGCTTCCCCTGCCAAACTACACTAGTTTTAGCAATGGTTCTGTGATTATACAACATGCTTGTTGTATCAGTTTTTGCTGCTAGTCAGAGCTATTGCTGTAGGGTGTATGCTTCCCCTGCCAAACTACACTAGTTTTAGCAATAGTTCTGTGATTATATCAGATTTTGCTGCTGCTAGGGGTGTAAGCTTCCCCCAATAGATCCCATACAATTGTTAAATTGGCTACAGCAACATGCTTGCTCCAGCTGGGGTGATACTTCCCCAATAAGATTGGATCTATAGTTGTGCTGCTCTCCCTGCTGTTATCCATGCTAGGCTGCATGGATGCACAGGGAGTTCTCACCCAGAACAGAACCATACCGCCAATCCAAACTGTATACTAATTGTCAATCGTATTTGACGATAGTGGTCCTGACAGAAAGGAATGTTTATTGCACTATTTGGTTACAGTTTATTTCAATGGCCCACTTTAGACATTCTACTAACAATAAGTATCTTTGCAACTACATATCAATCAACTCTCATTAGAGTATTAGTAGACTGTCTGCTAACACTTTATTTTGATGGTCCCCCAACAGAAATTCTACTGATTATAAGTAACTTTGCAACTTCATGTCAACTTATTAACCCCGACTCTAACACCTAACCCTAACCTAAGTCTACAAATACTAATGAGTGTTAGTTGGCTTAGTTGCAAAGTTACTTATAGTTAATAGAGTGTCTAAAGTGAACCATCAAAATAAAGTGTAACCCATTATTTTTGTGTTGTGTGTTACCATGATGGTGTTTTGTAGTTGTGTGCTGTTTCATCTACATTGGTATTAATAACCTGGTATTGTGTACTACAACGATTGTTGGCTCTTCGTTGAATGCTTTGTTCCTCTTTTGTAAGTCACTTTGGATAAAAGCGTCTGCTAAATAGATGTAAATGTAAATATACAATATTTACCTCAGATTGTGGAAAAGCTACTTGTGATTAACTTTCATTGGCTTTCTCTTTATGCTTCTTGTTAAGAAGGAGGTTGTCAGATTATTGTAAAGGTAAAAAACAGATTTGAGTCATTTGGAATATTAATATTATTTCAGGTAATGAATTATTCCCCCCATAAATTACATTTAAAACGTTGTAAAACTAAATAAGGTGGCACAGGGTCCTATGTAAGTCAATCATGGGCGTCATTGCATGACTTGCATGATATGCTGGAAATGACAATGCTCACCATTAACCATTATATAAATAATAATGCTTAATGCTTTGTAACTTTATTTATGTCAACAACTTGGTATTCGTGCAATATATAAAAACATTAGACAGACATTTGGCTTCATGCTCTATTTACCCTTTAACCACAAACAGACAAACAGATATCAGAATTATTGCACAGCAAGACTGTTATCTGTCCTTTGTCCAATTGCCACATGTAAATGTCCATTTTTGTCGCCTCCCAAAACCTTTGGTTAAAAAAAGAAATGTAGCAAACTGCACTGCAGGTTTTAAAGGTCATCACTCTCTTAATCTGGGTGTCCTGCTTCCTTCAGTCGCATTACTGGTCCTCCAACAAAGCTAATTTTTATATCTCCAAGGCACAAACTATTGACATATCGCTCAATAAAAATAACCACTTGCATGGAGAGATGCTTTAATCATTCATTATCCAATTAAAATGCCATTTTCTATCGCCATTTTCAAAGAGCATGGATTCTAATTGAAGCTAAATGCTGTAGCTTTATTGCATTTGTTTTCCTCTAAAGCCCTGATTAGAGTTTAGTGAAATCAGGGGCTGACATTTTAAACAAGATGTACGCGAGGAAAGCAATCAGACTTCTGCATGCATGATATTTAACTATTATTCCGCTTGAAGAGGGCCACTCCACTGGAGTCCACAGAGGAAGAAATGGCATGATTTACATCCTAATCGACAAACGTCTGACACTATGGTAATAGAAACTGAATTGATGACATGGATTTTGCTAAATAACATTGTCCTTAGTACATTGTAACATTAGACATTGATTTGCTCTAAATGGACAGACTTTAGAACTACATTCTCATGTTGAAATAATTGGTAGAGATTATAGGAATGCTAAATGCTTTAGCTTAAAGCATAAAGCTTGTTCTTTTAAGAAATGGACAATAGTACAAATATTTTAATATAATATAATATAATATAAATAAATAAATAAATAAATAAACTCAAATCGCAATCAGAGTGACAACATTTAAAATAATATTTACACAAAATAGCACCAAAAACAAACAAACTTGAAAACACCATAAATAGAAACAAAAAATCAGTGGACAGCAGCATATAAATACATATGATAATAACTAACTAACTAACTAACTAACTATCTAACTAATTAACTAAATATAATAAAATATTTTGTTATGTTTTCTCGCTGAGGACCCGAGACAGAACTCCGGCATTCCAGCAGTACAGCGGAAGTGGCAGGGAGACGTAACAAGGGTTACATTCGTAACCGAGACGTTCCCTATTGTGGTCACTACAAGTTACGTTGTGACGACGAATGGGGTGCCCAGTCTAATCACACCACCTCGGCAGTCTTCCAGTGCCCTGCGTAAGTCTGAGCTCCCTGTCGTGATACTGGCATGGACGAAGGACTCCTCCTTAAAGGAACACTTCGACTTTTTGGGACTTTAGCTTATTCACCATATCCCCCAGAGTTAGATAAGTCCATACATACCTTTTTCATCTCCGTGCGTGCTGTAAGTCTGTTTGACGCACCCACCGCTACCCTAGCTTAGCACAAAGACTGGATGTAAATGGCTACAGCTAGCATACTAATCCCAATAAGTGACAAAATAACGCCAACATTTTCCTATTTACATGTTGTGATTTGTATGCCGAACAGACTGAGGTCGAGGGGAGAATCAGAACGGGAGTAGCCTACTATTTCACAAACAAGGTCACTGTTTCTCAATAATGAAAACCGCCCATCCCCCCCTCCAATTCATTAGCAAGTTGAAGGCTACAGTCCTGAAAGTTACCTTTAGCGCCGCTTATTTGTTAGGGGCGATAGAGCGCGTTTGTGACAACACAATACTAACATTACAGGGGATACATGGAGCCCGGGAACAACTGTAATAGTAGTGAGCACCCTATTCATGTAATAGTGTCACTAAGGTTACATTACATCTAGCTAATGGCACTGTAACAGTAGGCTAGTCATCTAAAAACATAACGGAACACTTACCGCAGCCGCAGGTGATCCACTTTGTCCTGTCTACTATCGATGGGATGGCCGTATCCTTCAACACACGTTTCATGGTCCGTGTGGCAAATTACATTTTTTCAAAATAGTCGTCCTCAGTGAAATGTTCTGAGCAAACGCGATAGTCCTTGATGATGTCTACAGGTGTGTTTGGATCTATATCCAGAGCAAGTAGCTATTGATTCATCAGGTCAGCGTTTTTGGTTGGAATTATATGAAACATCATGGTATTACCTGGTCTCCCCTGTTTATTGTCGCAGCTCTTTACAATACAGCGAACATCCATGATTGTAAACTTTGCATTTACTATCTAGTAATTGCTGACTCTATTACTCCAACTCTGAGCGAACTCTCTGCTCCTCACCACGGCGCTTCTCGGGTGCTGCGCTAATCACTCAGCCCAAGTAGCAGTGCTTCGCCTTCTGAGAAAATAGTTCCCAGTATTTAAACGTTTAAAAAATGGCTGTGTCTCATATGACCTTGTTATTTGTACACACTGTGACTACAAATCACAACATGTAAATAGGAAAATGTTGGCATTATTTTGTCACTTATTGGGATTAGTATGCTAGCTGTAGCCATTTACATCCAGTCTTTGTGCTAAGCTAGGCTAGCGGTGGGTGCGTCAAACAGACTTACAGCACGCACGAAGATGAAAAAGGTATGTATGGACTTATCTAATTCTGGGGGATACGGTGAATAAGCTAAAGTCCCAAAAAGTCAAAGTGTTCCTTTAACACAGGAATACCAAGGTACACTGGGTCATGTTGTTACCCATGTTGTTACCCATTGTTACTGGAAGTCATGAGACTGAAGAAGTCATGCAACTGAAAAAAGTTAGTAACATTGCTACTTTTACTCTTTTACTTTCCAACACTGATGTGTAACTGTCAGGAATGCATGTGCCTGTGGGATGCATCTTAAAACCTTTCTGGACATCACTGAAGGATCAAAAATGGTATACATATTCAGATAATTAACATTGTCCTCTTGACATGATGTTGATGTTAATATGCTCCGGTGGGATTACAGTACACAACCAAACCCCTTTATGTCATTGGCAATGAATACTTAATAATAAAGAATCAAAAACAGCGGATAATTCAAGTAATTGTTTACAGTGGTCTGTAAATAATTAAACACAAGTAATAAATGATTAATGTTCTTCATTAAACAGTGCATGGCATGTCTTGCTAGTCTCTGTAACAAGCACAGTATGCTCCACATTACTTTAAGGCAGATAATTATGACAGGACTGAAAGAATGGCTTCTCAGCCAAGCAGGAGAATGCACACTGGTATTTTTAGCCAGGAGAGCAGTTTAATCATTTCTGAAGAAAGTGCTGTAAGGATGCTTTGTTTTACTGAGTGTCCTGGCATCCCCACAATGAAGCATGTAAGGAACAAATGAGATCCTGCTGATGTATGAGGCATGCAGAAAGGAGTATCAGCTCGTTCTACAAAATGCCATGAAGACAACAGGAAAAAGACTGTTCATTTAGCTTATTAATTTAACATGTTGTTACATGCAAGCCTCATTCCATGCACCTCAGAATCAACAATAAAAGAGGTAGCCTAATTGTGAGATCGAGTTTACAATAATAAATAAAGTCACATGGTAAGATTTAAAGTTAAAATTGTGGAAGATAAAAAATAAAAAGTTATTGTGAGATTTAGAAATGAAGTCACAATACTGAGATACAATATAAAGTAGCAGTTGCTAAAAGTAAAGTCTCAGTTGCAAGATACAAAAAAAATGAAAATTCCAAGATATAAATTGCAACTTTTAATTTAAATTGCAAATGTGAGATAAAGATTTTACAAAATAAACCTGCAATTACAACTATTTCTTGTACTGTCTAGCCATTTTGATTTTATATCGCAATTCATGTAGCTCAAACTGTAGAGCATTTACCAGTGGCAAGTTTATGGTTTTGAATACCAGGGAATGCATGAACTGTAAAAAATGTATACCTTGAATGCAATGCAAGTCAATATGGAGAAAAGCAGATGTAAAATGCAACAGAATATCATAGCAATTATTAACAAATAATATTAAATTCTAAAGCCACTGTTTATAATGCATATCCATGTACTTTACGCTTCTGCTATAACAATGTAATGTCTTTTAAATGATATTTTCTTCATGTTCCCAGAAAATAAATGTGATTAATTCGATTACGTAATTAACGTATCATGTATAGATCAAGTGTAGCCGAAAAAGATGCGTCTTCAGCCGTTTCTTGAAAAAACAACAACAAAAAAAACAGGTTCTGCGTTAGATTAAACTGGGAAGGGTCATAGCACTTGCATATTGTTGTCCTATTGTTAGTTTAACTGCTTCTATTGTTCTCATTTAGATAAAAGCATCTGCTTAATGAATAAATAAGTGTGAACTCGTGAAACAACTTCCACAGGTAATAGGGGATTATTTATTTATTTATTAAGATTTATTTTTGTCATTTTTGCCTTTTTATTATGATAGGACAGTGAGTAGACAGGAAGCAAAGTGGGAGAGAGAAAGGGGGGACAGGAGGTCCACAAGCCGGAACTCAAACCTCAAACTCGGGTCACCCGAGCTGCCCACAAGGCTATCAGCGCTGATGATAGGACATTGTTTTCAACCTGACTGCAAATTATGTTTTATTCTCCATCATTCAATGCGTATTGCCTGTTCATAAATGTACCTTTATGTTATGTCATCGCAGATTAAAATCTATAAATCAAAAAATGTATTGCATTTATAAGGGGAAAAGCTCAGGACCCAAGGCTCTATCGCCTATTGCCTCAATGGTGTACAGTGTCTTTGGGTGGATTGCCAGCAGCAGGCATTTTAGGATTGTTTGTGATTTTGTTTTAGTGACTTAAGAGTCCTCTTGACTACCCCTACCTTTTCACTGGTTTTAGCGCCAAATGCTTTGTGAAATAAAATTAGGACTGACATGCCCATTATTTTTTAAGTGCTTCTCCTAAATCGGCAAGTTAGGAGCTACTTTTAGCCTTAAGATATTTTGTGAATACAGCCCCTGATTTCTTAAGAGACTTTTTTTTCTCCTGAATATTGGTTGCATCTCATTACTTTGATTTGGTAGACAAATGTTTATCAAATATCATTAAGGAGTGAGGCAGTTTTTTTCTCTCAAGGAAATAATAATAATACAATTATGCCAAACTACTTAAATTGTTTTCATCCTCAAAAATTTCACTCATTTAATGAAGTTGTATCTTCATGATATCAGGTCAGTTGAAATTGTTCCCATTTTGACTTTGTGTCCCCTAATTTTGTTTTAAAAAATGTTGTTTCCCCCTTAGAAATCATGCTTATAGAAGGTCTATTCAAGTCATTTTATATAAAAGCACATGTTAATTCTATGAAATAAATGTAAAAAATGGGTGCCATGCCATTTGCCCATTTGATCTCAATGCTGACTTGGAGACACAACCAAGAAAAAAAAAAAAAAAAGATTGTATTTGTGATTTTTCTTTCCTAAGTAAAGCAGTCACTACTAGTGGTAAAGTAGAACTAATCTCACAAAGATGTGTAAAACTGTCTTACTATGCTGTGCAGGTTGTTACCTGGACCTAGATATTCTCAGGTCTCTCTTTGCCACGAAGCTTATAAGGATTAAGGTCTGCTGTTGACACATAATTTGAAAAACTGGGGGTTGTTTGAGAAGGTTTGGTTGAATTACTAAAGGATTAGATCAGAGCATGTGGCCTCCAAGGGTCAGTTCCTAGAGATATTGACTGGGGAAAATTGGTTGAACTTGACATCTCCCTTTAATGTACAGAAATGTACTATCTTCCAGTCAAGCCTCCATTCTCCACCTCTCAATCTGTCAATCTCTGAGGTTTAATCGCGATGATAAGACAACTTCAGAGATGGACAGCTTGACAATCCAAGTGGTAGCACAGGAAGCATATGTCTCAGACTTTCATCAGACCATCATGTGGAAAGTGTCCATAGACACGCATGTGGGGGAGTTTAATTGTCAAGAGGTGCATTGAAATCTTCTGTGCAGTGACTGTGAACTTGATATGTGGACTTGCACACTATAATCACTTTTGTCTCGCTGTATTTACAGCTTCATTCTGTGTGGGTAGGTTCCATTTCGGGCAGTCAACGATAATTTGGTTTTGCCATAATATTGGACTTCGGACATACTTAACAGTGTTATTTTATTATCATTGATATACTGTTATAGTTTTTGTTAATATTTTGTTATATTTTCTGTTATATTTTCTATATATGTAAATATAGTTATTATTTAGTTTTAGTTTATTAGTTATTTTAGTACTTAAACTTCAACTTAACTAAATGAAAAATGTTACCTTTGCAAATGTTAATTGTGATGGATTTAAAATAAAAAAAAAACTGTTAAAAAAAAATCATGAATTTCGTTTAAACCAATATTAAATGGACTTTAAGTCGTTTCACTTTTTCAGTGTGTAAATGTAGGTCTGTTCATATGGCTTCAGGAGAATTGGACCCCATTTGACCCCAAAAAAAACACTTTTTGGACCCCATTGACTTTGTCTAATGTATGGACAAAAAACACTGAAATACTCTTCAATTTTTTTTTTTTTTTAACAATTCATTTAATATGTAGGATTAGTGGGTTTAGTTCCCAATAATAATGATAATAATATTATTAATAATGTGATACTTACCTTAGCAACACTACTAATAAACAACAAAATATAATAAAAAGAGACCCTTCCTCCTTATATAAAGAACTTCAAAAAATACTTGATTAGAAAATTGATACCCTTCTGTCATAGCTTTGATTTTCAATTACTGCATTTATCAAAGATTTTCAAATACACATTGTTGATCCCAATGTCCTAAAGCTGTCAATAATCAGTGAGAATAATCAGTGACTGAAAGCAATTTTAGTTTCAAGGCCTCCACTATAATTAGCTTCAATCCATCACTGAAGTGGGTGTGTACTTTTAGATGGTGGGCCGTAATTACAAGCTGTCTCTGTGACTTGCTGCATCTCACAATCTAATCATAGCTAAGCCTCCAAAACCCCCACCTGCCCTCATACAAGACTCTCTGACCACTCATATTTATACAGCGCATCAATTTATACTTATAACCCCTTATCCTTAAAAACTTTTTTAATCAATAAGGTTCTGATTGTAATTATTGTTGAAAATTGTGAAACTGTCATTAAAAACAACCTGGTTACTGAGAATAAGATGCTTCAAGTAGCCTACATGATCAAATCTGTATTTCCCAAATATGCCCCGAATGTGCTGGGTTAATAAAATACTTTCTGCCACTGTGTGTTCAGATTACCCATAATGCCAGTTGCTTTTCATCTCCACTCTCTGTCAAACATTGACCTTTTCTTGCATTAGCCTTATTTTAAAGCAATGTCACACCATTTACATGCCAGCAGATATGATCAATGTATGGCAGATTGCCCCTTTAAGCATTATTAGAAACCTATTAATAGCTACCCAACACTTATTTTCTTTGACTTAAATATCAAAGTAGCAAATGTGTAAGAGGCCTTTTTATACAAAAAGATCACTAATGTCAATACCTGACATGTATTTTTATTCATTCAATATTTACATAGCTATTACAAAATATCTGACATACCATAAACTTACCCCCCCCCCCACCCCACACACACAACACCAACCCCCGCTAAGACTTGTACAAGTCTGAGTACAAGGAAAAACACATACAACAGAAGATATTGGGATAAAAAAAACTGTACAGCATTTACATTACATTATATTTGCATGAGCACACACTGATAAAAGTATTGATTAATTCCTGATCGAAAACAGGGGGTCATTCTTTTTTCTAGCCTTAAAATAGCATTCTTGGGTAGGAATTGCACATCATGAAAGAAATGGGGATTGTTGGTCACTTTATCAACAGCGAATTATTTAAATAAAAGCACCATTAAAGAAAAACAAACAAGCAAACAAACAAATAAATAAATAAATAAATAAAAACTAAGGAGTTAATCAGGAGTCAGCAACCTATGGCGTAAATCAGGGGTCAGCAACCAGGTTGGGGGGGGGGGGGGGGGGGGGGGGGGGGGGTTAAAAATAAAAAATAAAAATGGCACTTCATGACAAGAGTTGTCAACCCATGCATGAAGTAAATAAATTGAATAGCTTTAGCACTCAAAGAACAGTGCCAAATTGCATCTATTTCAGAGTCAGACATTAGTTACATAAAACAATATAAAACAACATAAAACTGTAGGCACTAATTGAAATGTCTTAGTCATCTACAGGATCTGCATGTTTACAGATATTCACATTGCAATAATAAGCAAATGAGGGCATAGAGCTGAAGTGTATAATTTTTGTGCCATCAGAGTCACAAAATGGAATTGCAAGAAAAATGACTGTTTCCTCAGATACTCCCCCCATCTTCCTGTGGTCAAACAAGCATATTACGCTAAACTCATGCTATTGGTGTAGCCAGTGTTGCTGTGCCCAGCTGGTTGGTGATTTTTTTGATAGCACCACAGAATTTATAAATATATCTGGCTTATTGTTGTCTCTGCATAATAAGCTGTGATAGGATATTGTAAAAATATTGTAATTTTGCCATCAAATTTTTTTTACACACTTCATCATTAAAATTATTTACATCTATGGGTATTTTTTTTAAACTATAGAATCCTTTTCTTTCTGCTGACCACTTCTCAAACGGGGTTACACTGGATAAAATATTATAAATGACACCAGTAATGGCTTATCTTTCTCAGCAGAAAGAGAAAAAAAGGAAACTTAACTATAGTGCAATAATAACCCTTTTACCTGCAAGATAGGCTATGTTCATTATCCTGAATATTACAACACTATGTACTAACACTTGTGAAATATGAATGCAAAAAACAAACAAAAACCTTTTCAATGGGAACTCGCACTGTGCCCTCTAGAGGACTCTATGGGAAATACTTCCAGCACGTATCTAAACGTGACAATTGCATTGGCCAGTGACAGCCTATGACGTCATTACCAGTGCAACAGTGAATATAAAAGGGCACCTGAGGAACACGTCATCCTCTTCTTTGTTTTCAGGGACCGTTTGTTGTGACACAGTAAGCGACGAAAGAACTAGATAATAACATAAAAGAAAATGTCTAGTGAGAAGCGATTTACAACTATGTTAACATCGAAGGCATGTGTGAGCATGAATACGTGTCGATGCCCCCTCTTGAAGAGACGTTTGCGAGCTATCTCTCGGCAGGGGAGCCATCGACACTGAAGGCTCCAGCCCTGCAATCCAAGCACATTAATACAGTATCACGCATGATTGGTAGGGCATATGCGGCAGCAGATCAGGCTGGAGCCACTTTGTACACAATGGCGGTGCTTCAAAAGCACCATGCTGACTTGTTGAATGAATTGGACCTGGGTCAAGGTCTGTCTCCTGAGGCGGTAGCTGAGTTGTGCCGCACCACAGATCTCACTCTCCGGGTCACAAAACAAACTGCTGCCACAGTCGGTAGATCGATGGTGGCCACGGAGAGAGACATCTGTGGGTGAACCTGGCTGACATCAGGGAGAAAGAGAAGGGCTTTCTCCTCGATGCCTAGGTTTCGCCTCTGGAGTTGTTCGGCAAATTCAAGGAGGTGAAGATGTGTTCAGCGGCTTACAAGACTTTCATTCCGAGCCGGTCCGAGTCCACACCCAAACCAGTGAGGGGGCCTGGCCTGTCTCAGTTTTCTGACAGGGCCAAGGCCAGAAAGCAAATGTGACTACCCATGCCCCTCCTCCTCCGAGTGAGTTGAGCAAGAAAAAGTAAGACCTCAGGGAAGTGATCCAGTGGAGACACGGTCAGTGCTCCGGAGCTTGTATAGGTAAATAACATCGACCCTCCTTCCCTGTTTGATGGTTATAACATTTTGCCCTCCCTCTTGCTGAGGCATCCACTTGCCAGAGCCCCACACAAACAGTATTATCAATACATATGGCTCTGGGTGCCTTCTTTGTGAAATTGTCTTGATGGAGAGAGTTAGACTGCTGGTCTTAGAGCTCTGTGAGAGTAGTGTTTTAATATAGGCTCTTAGAGCCTCTTAGGTTAGAATACTGTTTTTTTTTAGGTTGAGAGTTGTTAGGAGAGTTGTTCTTTGAGATCTCCGCTCGCCAGAGCTCAGCAGACAGTGTTATTTATGTAATGGCCTTTTTGGATCTATTCATGTACTGTTCTGGTTAAGGGTGTGGTTAGGTTTTCTCTCGTTTAGAGAGTAGTTTTGTTGAAGCCTCCGCTCTTAAAGCTCTGTATAAACAGTAGTACTGAAGCTGTAACTGTCTATTAGGGCCAAGTATCGTTTTGCATTCTCTCATTTAGAGAATCGTTCTGCTGAGACAATAGTATCTGCACAGACAATATTATCATTTAGCTCTTTGGAGCCTTTTTGATGAGATTATTGTTGGCATAGGGTGGAGTTAGGTTTTTGTTTGGAGAGTCGTCTTTTTAGGCCTCCACTCTCAGAGCTCCGTAAAGACAGTAACCTGAGAGTTATTAGGCCCTCTCTCGTTCAGAGAGCCATTCTGCTGAGGCCTCTGCTCGATAGAGCTTCGCATAGGCAGTATTTATCAATTGAGTGGTTCTTTGGGCCCCTTTGATGGGACTGTTTCTGGCTCAGAGTGTAGTCAGACCCCCTCTCATTTAGACATCTTTGTGCTGAGGCCTCCGCTCTAAGAGCTTTGTATAAGCAGTGGTATTGGAGTGTTAGGCTCTTTGGGACCCTCTCCAGTTACTGTCTTTAGGGTTGAGTGTAGTAAGGCCTCCTTTCACTCAGAGAGTCGTTCTGTTGAGGTCTCTGCTCTCCAGAGCTCCGTACAGACAGTCTTTTCAATAAATATGGCTCTTTGGGAGCCTCTTTGATGAGACTGTCCCCAGCATAGAGGTAGTTAGGCCTCCTCTCATTTTAGAGAGTTGTCTTGTTGAGGCCTCCGCTCCTCTGAACTCCACGTGGGCAGCAGTAGCAAGTTGTTAAACACTATGTGTGCCTCCTTGATAGTTATTCTTAGCACAGGGCATAGTTAGGCCTCTTCTCGCTTTAGAGATTAGTTATGTTGAGGCTTCTGTCCTTATAGCTCTACTAAGCAGTAGTGCTAAGTTGTTAGGTTCTCTGTGAACATTCGATGATGCTACCGTTTTGATTTAAAGCATTGCTAGGCCTCCTCTCGCTATAGAGAACGATACTTTTGAGGCCTCCGCTCCCCAGTGTTCCGCCTAAAAACAATTCCAAGTTGTTAGGCTTGTACCTCCTTGGAAGCTGTATCGTTGAACGTAGTTAGTCCTCCACTCGCTGTAGAGAGTCATTATACTGAGGCCTGCATTCTCAGAACCATATTCAGTAAACCATACATGCTGTTGTACTAGAAATTGTAGACCCTTTTGTAGCCTCCTAGGATACTGTCTTTAAGGTTGAGTATCGTTAGGCCTCCTCTTATTACAGAAAGTCGTTCTGCTGAGGCCTTTGCTCCGCAGAGCAAACAGTGTCATTAGTATGTTGGCTTTTTTTGAGACTGTCTCAAGTGCAGAGTGTTGTGAGGCCTCCTTTTATTTATAGAGTCATTTTGCTGAGGCCCCCACTCCTAGAGCTTTGCGCAGACAGTAACAATAGAGATGTAGGCTTTGTGAAGCCTCCTCAGTTACTGCCTTAGGGTGTGGGCTATTAGGCCTCCTTTAATTTTTGAGTCATCCTGCTGTGGCCTCCACTCCAGGGCTTTGCACAAGTAGTAATGTAAAGGTGTTTGACTTTTTTGGTAAAGAAAGATGAACCTGACTTAGATAAATTTGATAAACTTCTGACTTAGAGTGTAGTTAGGGCTCCTCTCGGTTAGGGAGTCATTTTGCTAAGGCTTCCACTCTTTGGGCTCTGTTTAGTGCATATGGTTGAGTGCAGTAGTACTCCCCTCGCTCTTGAGGGTTGTTATGCAGAGTACTTAGCTCTCTAGAGCTCTGATTGACGGTCATATCAAGTTGATCAGCTTTGTGAGCCTCCTTGATGAGCTGTTCTCAAGGTAGAGTCTGGCTAGTACTCCCCAAGCTTTAAAGGGCTAGTAGACAGGGTACTCAACTCCCTACAGCTCCATTCACTTATAGTGACAAGTTGTTAGGGTCTCTGCGAGCCACCTTGATGTATAGATCCTGAGGAGGCCTCTGGGCGGCCTGGTAGATTCAATCTACTTTCCAGGACTGTCGTCTCTGGATTCTGGTGTGAAGTGATATTGTCTTTAGGAATGCAATCCCTTCTCATTGGTGGCCTCTGTGAGAGTGCTAATCTAGAGTTTCTGCTTAAGCAGACAGGTCATAGGCTTTTTCTACTAAGACAGTGGAACTAGCCTCCCTGGTGGTTTTAGGGTGACATTGTTGTCCCCTTGAGGTGACAGGCTGGGGTTAATGTACTTTCGCCCTGGCCAGATTCCCTTTAAGGAATCTCATTTTAAGTATGATTCTAAACCTTTTCAACTTTACCCTTGGGCCAAACTTATTTGACCCTTCGAGGAATAGAGCAAGGTACTGTATCTTCCTAATTTAGAGTACGTAGTTTAAGTAGTGGCCGAAGGGAATAGTGTAACTGACAACCAACTGGTGCGTCCTTTGGGGAATTTTCGACTCCCACAGGTTGGCCAATGTTGAGGCTTATGTTACAAGGCCCTCAGCATAGTGGCATAGTGGCACTATGCCCCTCAGCATAGTGGAGTGGTTATTTGTTCCCAATAGTGTCCTTTAGTGGACGCAGTACGAGGTCCCAAAGGGAATGTCTCAGGTTACGCATGTAGTCATGGTGTCTCGACACTGTGTCTCGTTGCTATGCTTCTTTGATGCCCGCAACGTCTCCTTCAGACAAAGAAATGGGTGACGTGTTCCTCAGGTGCCCTTTTTTACTTATGGTCACACCAGTAATGACTTTATAGGCTGTCTCTGGCCAGACACCAGTCATGCTGGAAGCATTTCCCATAGTGTCCTCTGGAGGACACAGTGTCTCGTTCCCCTTCTCAGGAAATCATGGTTACATGCGTAACCTGAGACGTGTTTTCATGAAGGCTCCCTCAAAACATTAACATTTTAGATAATGTGTAGATCCAGCAGTGGATATTTTCAGGCCATGTTTAAAATGGAACAAAGCTTTTATCATTGGAGATGTCCTTTTTTCGTAAATGATTTGTGCTTAATTTTTTTCCAACCACAAAAAAAAAAAAAAAAAGGTCACATGTCAAATCAAACACCTATTTCAGTGAACATACTAGTATCAGACAGAAAAACAGACACGACTTCATATAGCTCAGATACATTTTTGTGTACTTGTGATGTACACAAAAAATACAAGGGACATACATTGGCTGCAATTTAATGTGAAGTACCAATGTAACATGCATGATTTTTGTCATGGGCTTCAATAAAACAATTTAATTCTTATTTACATTGTCCTTCATAGTCGGTAAGTCAAAGGCATTCATTTCTGTTTGCTTAAAGGTACACTCAGTAATAATAATAATAAAAAAGGTTATAATTTCTTAAAGTTTTACACATGAAGTAATTATTGAAAAAGTATTGATGCTCTGCTAAAAGCTGTTTTATTTTACATAGTGTGGGTTGCCTCATGGACATGTTGGGCAGACATGTTGATATCATATGACGAGACAGATACTACTTTATCTTGGCTGTTATCAGACACTTTAGTTCAAGAAATAAATTAATTACATCTGACTGCGAACAGCACATTTCTACAACTGAAGCCTTTAGCTTAAATTGTATGATTCTATGCTCCAGGCCCCTAGGTGTCAGTATTCGTCCAAGATGACCAGTGCAACATAAACAAAACATTACAGAGAGCACCTTTAATATCTTTGTGTTCTGGCTTTATAAAACCGCTGGTGGTATTTCCACCTCATTTATACTTTACAATAGCTATCCCTTTATTAACAATTTCTCAAAACAAATAAATATTATTGACTAAATAAATACTTGAATATACAGAGCTGTAAGCATTTTGTAACCAGTTGCTCACCTCTAAATTGATATAATATGGTGATTTTGACATTCAGGTCCCTGCTTGCATAAAAGTCTCTGTGGCAAGATCCAATTTACGATCTCAAATTCGCTTAAATTTTGTACTCGATATTTAATCACATTCACATTCCAACTCCAAAGAGAATAAACATGTGCTTGCACATTCAGTCTACTGCCATAAATAATGGAGACACAAATAAAACTCTACTTTTACATTCATTTGAACCTCCATTTTCTGTAATGAGTTTTTCCATTCTGCCTTAAAAGCGTGGCTTTGTAAATCCGTCATTTCACATGGCAGTGAAAGATGGCACTAACCTCTTGTGAAATCTTACATCTCTCCTCTTCGTGTGCAATGAATAATGTCCTCAGCAGTGCAATATCTTTATGAAAGCCTTTCTGAACTCCACATTGAAAGTGGTATATATGATGGGGTTGACGGCGCTGTTCACATATCCCAGCCAAGTGAAAGCATTGTACATTTCCAGTGGCACCACGCAGCTCGTGCAGTGAGTTTTCAAAATGTGAGTAATAAAAAAGGGCAGCCAGCAAATAATGAAAACACCTGCAACAGAGAAAATAAGCTGTGGTTTTCTGAGGACAAGACCTCAATCTAGGATTTACGGCTAAGCAATACTTCTATAAAATGACAGCATTGTGATCTCACCTAGAACAATGGCCAGCATCTGAGTAGCCTTCTTCTCTTTATGCTGAGAAATCTTCCTCTTGCTCATGGTTTTGGTCACTGTAGTTCGCGTTTTGCCATTGGGCAGTGCCTGAGTTTCAACAGGTTTGGCTTCTTTAGGGGTCTGGACCTCCTTGGCATGGCCATTTTTCTCATCTCCATTTGACTGACATTCATCGTGGGAGGGAGAGGCATGGATGGGGCTTGGGTTGGCCAATAGGTCAACGACCAGAGTGGATGCCTGTTTCTTTTTCTCTAGAGGGCTGGTGCCGGCCACAATATCCACCCCCACATCACAACCCTGGTGCAGGACTTCCTTTATCAGTTTCTGTTGAAGATGTGTTTATCATTAATTGTATAATGGCACTTTGAATCTGTACAGTATGTCATGTACTAGTAGACCAACGTAGGAAAAAAGTAAGCAAGATAAATAACTGAAAATGATGTTACGTGTGAAAATAAAATGGGCATTCAAGCTGATTTGCCCTAACCTGACAGTTTCTGACAGTGGTAATTGGTGACCTTATGGCCTCTCATTAACTATTCACACTTAAATCAATGCTTATTTAACACAGGCAGGTTGTCAACATGGATGTATGACTCACAGTAATCCAAGTATAATCCATCTGATGTGATATATGACTCACAGTAACCCAAATGTAACAAACATGCAGTTCATGAAAGAGAACAATTTACAGATGGAGTTTACCTCCCTAGTGAAGAAATAATATACTTAAGCACAATTTATTCATGTACTTTAGTATATCTAAATGTATTTGTGGCACACAATAAATTGGTATACTTAAAGTCTGTTAAATTGGAACAACTAATTTTGTACTAAATACATTTTAGTTGTCCAAAAGCAGTGCTGAAGTTCAACTAAAGTTGTATTAAATATACTTGTTTGTGCTAAAGTGGAACTATTCCAAGTATACTTAAGTACACTTTAAATATACTCTTGCATTTAAGTTTTGAAATGCATAATTCACTCAGCATAAACTTCAAATGTATTTTGGTAACATTACAATTCAGTTACACTGTAAGAGCCAGATACTAACAGCTTGCGCCAGCGCAAACCCTCTTTTGCCGTTAAACAAACTACTGTCGGGATTAACTAAAGGCGCTAAATTAGGCTGAAAAGGCGCGGACTGAGTTGTTTTTGCGGCTGACCTTATTGCATACCGTAAAACTTCAAATAATAGCCCGGGCTTCTATTTACCCAAATCGCCGAACTGCACCGGCTTGTATTTGAGACAGGCGTCTATAAGAGACAGGCCTTTAATTTAGTGTTGAGAATGTTCAAGCATGAGAGTAGGAGGTTACCACATTATATTACGTTTTATTTATAATTAATTTGAATGTGTTTAACAAATCATTTAATGTAAGAAATGTCTTTGGCTATTGGCAGCATAAAAAAAAAAAAAAAAACATAAAAAACGAAACGATGTGACAGCAATGGGCAGAACAATACAAGTTACCCTAAACGAATGTGTTTAACAAATCATTTAGTGTAAGAAATGTCTTAGATTATTGGCAGCATAAAAAACGAAACGATATGACAGCAATGGGCAGAACAATATAAGTTACCGCTAAATTCCATCGAGCATATGACCTTGTTGCCTGAAACATATCAACAAGAAAGAATGAAGGCTACCCTGTAAAACAACTGCAATCATGTGATAGAAAATTACTCTATTCATCACTATCATCATCCCCGCGATCCTCAATTACAAGTTCATTGGCGAATTCCTCCTCCACGTCGCTCTCCTCCACTTCTCCCTCTCCAGCCTCCGCTAACTCTGCCTGCCTTGCTTGCACTAACAGCTCCCGCCCAGATGCGCACGGCTCTCCCTCTTTGAAACTATGGATAAGGTGATCCTCACTTCCATCAGAAGCTACTGTCAGGCCACATACCTAAGGATAACATCCCGAAGTTAATAAAATATATTATCTCCTCTTTCTCCCTCGCACACACACACGCGCGCGCAAGCATACCTTAAAGGAATTTTTCAGCCGCTCCGTATCCAGCTTTTCCCATGCTTGAAGTACCCAGGAAACCAACAAGCGACGAGCTGGGGCCCTCATATTTCCTCCAGCTGTGTACTCTTTGTCCACATCCCCTGCCATCCAGTTGTCATAGGACTCGTGCAGGCTGGCTTTGAATGGTTGGTTCCATACGACGTCAGGGGCCTGTATGTACTTTGTACAGCCACCGGGTATCACAGCCGTGGTTATGTTGTAGCCCCTTTTGAGCTCAGCTTTGGTCGCTGCGCTGATATGACAGCGATATGAATCCCAGGCTAGGAGACGAGGGGCGAAGTTGAGCTTTCCCACCACTCTCTGAAGCCAGTCTGCAGTCAGCTCCTCGTTCATCCATCCATTTTTGGACGTGGCCACCACCACCCTACTGATACCTATTTTGCATTAATTTCACCTCCTTGATCCCCCCTTTGAAGACAATGTAAGGTTTCAATTTGGTCCCGTCCGCTTTCGCAGCCAACACCACAGTTAAGTGGCTCTTCTCATGGCCTGTGGTTTTCAGTGGAACACTGCGTGCACCTCTTGCATCCACCGTTGTAGAGCCCACCATATCAAACCACACCGCTGTTTCGTCCATGGCTATAATGTTTTTCGGCTGTATTTTCTTTGCCTTAATAATCCGCGTTGTATATGTGACAAAATTTACCAGTTTCTCAGTGAAGTGCTTGGCGTCTTTCTGGGCCACAGTTGTGCGTCTTCTGACTGAAAAGTCGTTGCACTTCAGGAATTTGTCCAGCCAGCCAGCGCTCGCAGTAAAACTCTCCTCATCCCTGCCGTCACTCACTGTTGCATACACTTCTTTTGCCTTGGCCCTGATCATTTTACGTGAGACTCTGAGATGCTTTGCCCGCATGCTGTGGATCCACTCACACACGCTCACCTCCAGCTCTTCACTGGCCTTCTTCCTCCCTCCACCTCGCAGTCTGGCCCTTTTGTCGTCTTCCTCGGACAGACGTTGCAGTTCAGCTTTATTTTTACGCCATTCTCGCACTCTCTTTGGATCAACCGAGAAATGTCTTGCCACTGCTTCTCCCGAATTTTGTTCGGCAAATTTGACAACTGTCAGCTTAAATGTCAAATCATACTTTTTTCTTTTTGTCTCCATGGTGGTATTGAGAGAATTAAGAAAAACTGAAGACTAAAAGAAAGTTCGTTAACCTCTTTGTTATGTTGCCATAGTGATGAGTCGTTCATGAACTGTTGTTGTGTCTGTCACGTGAAATCTAATCAAAACATAGAACAGACGATCTGACGGGTTTGAGAAGATCAAATACAACCCGATACTAAAAAACAGACCAGGCCTCTATTTGAGACCGGCCTTTATTTACCCAAACCTGTCGTCACACCAGGCGTTTAAAGGAGACAGGCGTCTATTTGGGACTCGGCTATTATTTGAAGTTTTACGGTATGCATTTATACGAGTTTCCCTTTCAGACAACATTTATTGGAGGAGAGTATTTAAATGAATAACACAACGCGATTTACTAATGTTTGCACTAGTCAATTTACTGGTATTTGCGCCATTATTTAACACCCCGAAAAAGCATGTCTTAACAAATTTTCTGACTTAGCTGCAATTGTTGCTGCTAGGAGGAGACACCGCAGAGAACAGACAGCGAGTGGTAGAAGGGAGAAAATATTTTCCACTTGTATTAATTTCTTTGGAATGCCAGAGGAGACGTTAGATTACATGTAACATGTTGCGCCCCAATTTGCGACCCAATGCAGATTTGCGCTGATTTTGGTAGATTGCGTTGGTCATTATGTAAATTATTTGACTGCGTCTGTGTTCTTTAATTTGCGCGTCAGCAGTCGATCACACGCAAAACTTACCAAACTAACTAAACTAAACTAAACTTTTAGTGATTTTAAAACACAATGCAATGACATTTCAAGTAAACTTGAAGTGTGCTAATAGCATCATTATCATGTGCTTCAAATAGGCTACAATAAAATAATATTAATAAATAATGGCACAGCTTAAAAATTTACCTTTTACTGACATTATACTGGGGGTGCCCAGTATACCAGTAACTCGGTTATCTGGAGAACATCAGTGAGACATTGAGAACAGTATGTACATTGAATGTAGGAACCACTACAGACTGGATTTGAACCCGGGTCGCTGCCACACAAGTGCACTCGGTTTACCAGTTACGTCACCACACAGATATGCACCACGCAAAACTGGGGTTACTTTGAGTTCTTTCTATACTGTTACAAGTACTACTATAAGCAAACAGATTTTTCTATCAATGACAGCACAAATTATATGGATTTAAAGACTGCGAATCGCAGAGAAAAGCCATAAAATAGGCGCAGTAAGCTAGGGCTGCCCTCGACCAAAGATCTTTCTTGTCAACTATTAGTCGTTCATTTAAGTGATTAGTCGACTAATCAAACGTGTATATTATTGAGCCAAATCATAATAATGAGCTTTAATTGCCAATACATAGGCTAATCAGAAGCACACGCATAAAGCTTGCCACAGCGCACCGGCAAATGTAATGATTATGAATGTGTCGTGAAAAAAAAGCAAGGAGACTGTCTGAACATTTTAATAATTTATAGATAAACTAGTGTTTTCGGTGTTTTCGGCTGCAGTGATGAAGTTGATGAAGCTGACTCGTCATCTCTGCTGTAGTGTGTGCACCTACAGTATTTGCACGTTTCATAACATAATCTGAGAATATTTGTTCTCCATTTGAATCAGTTCATTTAAAAAATTCAAGCTTTCAATAGATGAATTTCTCATGTCTGTGAGGAAAGTTCACGCTGAGTTTGTTTATTTTTTGACGTGCTCAAGTTCACAGAGACCGAAGCGGTAGAAAGCGCTTCCTGATTGTTTTCTTTATTTTACAAAAACACAACTTTTAGTTATTGTGAGTGCACACAACTCAAATTTGTCAGTTTCGAATGACGTATTAGGCTACTTTTGATTTAAGACCAAAAATTACGGAGTATTTTAAGTTAAATGCAAGTGATTGCACATGTGCCTACATGCCATGCTATGCAAGTCAAGTCAAGTCAAGTCAAGTCATCTTCATTTATATAACGCTTTTAACAATGTAGATTGTTCCAAAGCAGCTTTACAATGATAATAGGAAATTAAGTAAAGTGTTTTGGCTTTATAGCAGCTCTAGAATAAAGTTATAGTCCAGCTAAAGTAAGTTTGATTCACTTCCGTCGCAACGATCATTAGTTATTTACTTAGGGGCCGCTAACACAACACCATTTTAACAGAAAACTCTTAAGTTCTTTCTGCGCAAACTTCAAAAACGCGAACCAGTAAGAACGCCGATGGCGTGGACATGCGTATTACGAGTTCAGTCTATAGGTATGTGCGTTTGAATAGATGTGCGCAGGCGTGTAGTCCTTCCCTACAAATCAACCCTCAACATACTACTTGTCTGGCCTTTAAAATTAATAATACAGAATTTGTATTGCTTCCACGTAGCCATGCGAACCGGAATTATCCCAACAATGCTTTATCTGTAGAGAGGTAAAGGGAGGGGAGGGGAGGAAGGCCTTCACAGGGAAGAGCCTAGTTGACATTTCAGGATTGCGCTGTCGTCGCGTCCAGGCGCAGGTCCTTCATCAGATCTGGATACAGCCTGGATCCGGTGCAGTAAGCGCGCTATCCACAGTCTGCACAAACACTTGAATATATGCCTAATAATAGCGCACATTTATATAGGTTAACATTAAAGCCAGAAGCCATGTAAGTTGCTACTACTTACATGTTTCAAATGATAAGCCTTATTTGAGGTAGATGTTTTCCTGCACATATCATAATTACCACAAGGATCCGCCATTAGCGATCTGTCCCTCACGGACTGCGTGACTTCGCCACAAGTTTATTTTCTTCTTCAACTAACCGCTAATAAAAATTTTTGGTTGACTAAGCCTCTTCTAGTGGACTAACGATTAGCCGACTATTAAGGGGCAGCCCTACAGTTAGTGGTGCATGAAAATAAACGCAAAACTGGATAGAACATGAAAGTGCATTAAACTTGAAGCTGTTGAAGAAATAAAGCCAGCAGACATCTGCAGAATGTTTTGCTTCCCTTTTACCTGACATGATCCGTTATTAACGCTGCAGGAACCAATTGCATAAACCGGCATAACATTAGTTTTATTCTTTTGCATGCACTAAAACACGGACAGTTCTGTTCGTTAGTGGAATACGTGAACGTGCAGAACTGCTTGTGTTTCAGTGCGTGCAGATGGAATAAAACCATCCGTAACATTTCTCTGCCGATTGTCTCTGCGTGCTTCAAATCTCAATGTACTGCACAACTGCTCCTGATGTAAAACGCAATGAAATGATTTGACGGTTTGATGGTCTCGCATTACGCAATATACATTTATTAATGTACAATTTAAGAAATACTTCCGATTCTGAAAAAATGAGGAAGAAATAAAGTGCATTTTAATGTAATGAAATAAAGAGGAGACTAACAAAAGCAAAATAATTTGCACTTTTTGTAAGACTGAAACTAATAAATCATTAGCAAGTGTAAAATAAGTACATTGTTTATATTGTGGTGTGTGTTTCACTCATTTACTAATTTGCATGTGTTTGCTGTCTGTCACAATATTTCCAATTTTTAAAAATCGCATGTAACAGTTTGGCAACAGTTCTTCTAACCCTAATTGATGGGGTGAGCTTTTCATTTCTTAAACAATCATGTAGGAAGACATATCATGTCCATATTCCAGGATGACAATGTCAAGATTCATCAGGCTCAAATTATGAAAGAATGGTTGGGAGGGAGCATGAATAATCATTTGCACACATGAATTGGCACCTCTAGTCCAGACCTTAAATTCATTGAAAGTCTTTGGGATGTGCTGGGAAAGACTTTACAGAGTGCTTGACTCTTGCATTGTCAATGCAATATCATGACCAAAAATGTATGCACCTCTTGATGGAAATAACATCACAACATTTATTTCCATCAAGAGGTGCATCAATTTTCCAATAATACCACTTACAGTTGACCGTGGAATACCTACCATGGATGAAATTTCATGAACTGACTTATTGCAAAGGTGGCATCCTATCACAGTACCCCTCTTGAATTCACAGAGCTTTTCAGAACGACCCATTTTTTCACACATTTGTAAATGCAAGCTGCTGGCTAGATGCTTGATCCCAGCAAGCAATTTTGCATTTAAAATACGTCTAATAGCCATCTAATAGCTATTCAAAAACAGCCCTGATGTCTAGGCTAAAACAAAGCAAAATTTGGGCTGTCAGTGAAAATGTAATAGACGTCTAAACATAGCTCAAGAATAAATGCACAGGCTATGCATAGAACCTGTCAAAGAAATGAAACCAAACACCTTGTAATCATTGTTGACTTTGCTTACATGATGGAATAGCATACATCTCATAAGTTACTTGGGCAAAAATTACTTGTAACCAAATTCAAGATTATATAGCTGGACTATATCGGGTCTATAGTTAACCTAGATGGTGAAAGTAATTGAGAGGTGTGTCCAGACACAAAGATTATGAGAGTATGTTTTATAATAAAATACCTTTTCAGTCTTTAAAAATATTATGTAATATAGCTGAATCAACCTAAATATTTTAATTAATACCACCAAAACTACAAAACTATGTGGTACTTAGACTTCCAAAACCAGCTAATTTTTCAGTACAGATTTTTTTTTTTTTTATATAACTGCACTCTTTCCCATAATGAGGCAAATAGCACTTGGATGTAATTGTGTTAATGTATAGGCAGCTGCATACATTAATCTACAAATATTTTACATAACATTTTAAGTTGATTTATAAGTAAAATACACTTACTGCTTTCTTGTTTTTGGCAGGTAAACCCCCGTTGGTCTTAATGATAACTGTGCACAGTTTCACATCTTCAGGATGAGTGCACTTTTCCTGTGGCAGAGGTAATAATAATTTAATTCAGCATGTGGTCGACATTAAATTTCAAAGACAGCATGGAGCCTTGAAATCATTCACAGGTATATTTGGTGCCTCTTGATGACACACAATGCTAATATATCCACTGAACACAAAAGAGCCTTTCTTGCGTTAAAAGTGGAATGAAAAAGTGATTGCTTCAGTAATTTGTAAGTACCAAAAAAAGTAATTGGGACTCTTTAAAACTAGATGGCTTGAACCCATTGATCCAAAGTGGCCAATAAAAAAACAGCAAGTGCAGGAAATCGATGATGAAAGAGCGCAAAGGTCAGAAGAAAGAAATAATTGAAATAATTCAGTATTGTGATAAAAATTAAATATGAATGAAGCCAGTATAGCCTATAATATACGCAATCTGCTCTGACACAGATTGCATGGGGAATTGTTTAAAAACTTTACAGCTCAGAAAAAAAAAAATCTTCTAATTGTTGGCATGGTGATGGTTTCATTTGCTTTAATGACTTTACTCTCACAGCGTCCAGTGGGTAATGCATATTCAACATCAGGCTAAGGCAATGCCCCCATAACTAAATACACATACTCATTTCAGTATCTCCACTATGTGGACTGGATCTTATCTGGATTTATATGGACACATTTGATAAAGCAATATTTTCTCTACGTTTTGGCCTTCCGTTTTTGTCCTGTGAAAACTGAGCTTTTTGAAGACAGATACATTTGTAAATGCATTTTCGCTTTGTAGTCTGGAAATGGAGGAATTCACAAATGATGACACGTTTAGTCATGTGGCCCATATTGTACCAATTGATATCTGTTTATACTGTTATGTCCCTGCTATGTGCTATTCATGTTCACAGTGTTGCTAAAGATAAATGTTTCTTTGTACAATTTTCATATTACATTCCTGGAAAGATTACAGACAATTGCTGTCCTACAACAAATATGATGGTAATTGTGTTTTAGACCAGTGGTTCTCAATCCTGGTCCTGGGGACCCACAGCTCTGCACAGTTTGTATGTCTCCCTCATTTAACACACCTGAATCAGATCATCAGCTCGTTAGGAAAGAGCTCTATGAACTGAACTGGGTGTGTCAGATAAAGGAGACATATAAAATGTGCAGAGCTGTGGGTCCCCAGGACCAGGATTGAGAACCACTGTTTTAGACCACACATTGAATGGCAATTGAGTGTGCCCTGGACGTACCAGTAAGTGGTGGAATATTTAGCTAATAAAATGATTGTTCCAGAAAGAATAGCGTGAGAAATTTCATCTCAGTCAGTTTTATGCATACACAATGATTTAAAGTTTCTGACATTTCAGTGTGGATGAGAAACGTATGGCAAATGCTTGAAAATGCAAGTGTGGACCGAGATTTTGAATTGAAATTTGCATTTTGAAATAAAAAAACACCATTTCCGAATGTATCCGGATTTATGTAGATGTAGCCTAAAAATAAAACTGTTCATTTTCATTTGCATCCCTATTAAGATATATATCTGCCATTAGCCAAAATCAAGCATTAAATTAAACCTAAAACTGAACAGAATACTGTAACATAATGCTGATTCCAGGAGCGAGTAAAGGTTTTGGGGTTACTGTATCTCCAGTAGTGTCCTGCAGGTCCTGTTATTACCCCAGAGATTCTAATTAACACTGACAGATGCTCCCCATATCTTCTAGAAAAAGGCCAAGTCCTTTTGTAAAATGACACTGACACCATGTCTTGTCCTGTGGGGAGTGCTGGGTATTTTCCCTGAGGCTACTGTCGCACATAGTGCACATCACCTTGAAAGAGGGCTGAGCATCAGCATCTGTCTTCTGGCAGCTCCGTTTAGTGTTGACCCGTTTCCGGCGCTTGCGAAGAACCACATAGATCTGCACGTAGACGAGGAGGGTGATGATGAAGGGCACGTAGAATGACATGATGGAGGAGTAGACAACAAAAGCGGGGTTGGCGATTTCACAAACGGCACCATCCCGTGTAGCTAAGAGAGAGAGTGAGTAAAATATGGTTACACAATTAATTATGGTTGCAAAACTAATTAGTTCAGTGAGGCATTGGTAAATGCCTGTATGGGAAAATGTCCCATAACAAGTGCAGATTAGCTCCAGATTATAATTAGATTAGAAACATACTGGGAAATGTATAACAATATGACAACAGTGTTGAGTGAGCTCAAAACTGAATACAAAATGTTGTTCTAGTATATGTAAGTATATAGGATGCATTAAAAAGTGACAGTAAACAACTTTCTAATTTTACAAAAGATTCTTATTTCAAATGAATGCTTTCTTTTAATCAAAGAATCCTGAAAAAAATGTTTCACAGTTTCTTAATTTTTAAGCAGCATGTTAACAGTTTTTAATGTTTGCCATGTTTCCACCGCAGGAACTTTCCCTAGGAACTAGCAACTTTGTTTATGAACTTTTGAGGGTGGGACTTGGGCGCTGAGCATGCTGGGGTGCGTTTCCCAAAAGCATTGTTAGCCAACTATGTCCGCAAGTTCCATCATTATCAGCATAGTTCAACGAGTCAGTGTTTCCCAAAACCATCGTTCTAACGAACATTCGCAAACAGCATCGCAAAGTTGTGTAGTTGGAACGATAGCTCCCGACCTTTGGTTAGAAGCATAGTTTCTAGTTTGCATGACATGTGGACTTAATAAATCCTTATCTTGAGCAAAATAAGCAAGCTGACATTCAGTACAACCTGTGTCTTTTATTTAGAATACATACAAATGTAATTTACGTCTTTTAGTTTGTCAAGAGATTTAAAGCACTGTTTTTGAAGAGTGCGCATGTGCGAACGTGCTCTACTATGTAAGAACGAGCCTATGATTGAATCTGGAAATAAAGCAAAAAAATGTAAATAGTCCTCAGATGCCATGTCTGTAATTTATAGCAAAACATCTAGCATTAATTCGATCTCAAACAGATTCATTAAAAGAAGTTATTACTCCACCACGTGCGTGACGTCATAAACCAACATGGTTGAACCACTTTGCGACAATACGGTTTCGGGAAAAAGTCGTGACTAGTTAGTTGATTTCTTCAACGATGCATCGTACTATGGTAGTTAAGCAGCGAGTTACATCGTTGTTTGGGAAACGCACCCCAGATTGGTTGAGTTAATGCCGCGTGTGCATGTGAGAGACAAAGCGAGCACATGTTTATGCAGATGTATTTGGAGGTTCTGTTTTGCTATTGGCCCTCAGCATATATATATTTTTGAGCACAGTAAAGCAGAAATGCAGAAACCTATGAAGTGTCACCGTTTAGTGACGTCATTGTATGTTCCACATTGTAAGTTCACAGCGCCATTTCATTGCTGTTTTTGATCCGGCAATTATTAATTTACAAATTAGGCACTGGTCATTATATACAAACCTGTCGTTTACCTGTGTTATTTAATCCAAACAGCAGGGGGCAAGAAATAGCGAACGAAAGCACCCAAACCACCGAGATCATTACAGTGACACGTCTCTTGGAGCTGTAGCGTGTGTTGTACAACATCGGCATGGCAACAGCCGTGTACCTGCACGAGAAGCCCAGAGGGAAGGAGATGAAAAGGGGGTGGGTGGGATAGGGTGATTTTGAATTTAAGCAGACAAACAGAGTAAATAACAATGTTGGTCACACCTGACAAGCTGCTTTTGCTACCAGCTGCCATTATTGTGCCATCATCTCTCTTCCTTTTGTGACTGTAATAAACCTAAACCTCATCATCATTTCCAAAGCTTCAGGGGTCTTCCTACTCTAACAAAATGCTTGAGTTTACTAAGCATGCATTATGCTCACTGAAAGTGTTGTTTAATAGCACTGTCTGCATTGTTTTAGCACCGAATTTAGCACTCAATGTAATTTGCATGGCAGAATTCCCTGATCTTTGCAGCAAACTACTGTAATCTGACATACTTTATTTTGCATAATTGCTCCAACAAATGCATGGTTATAATGTTATTTTTATCAAATGGTCATCATTTGATGAATTACTCAATCCGTGTCAATTCCATACAACAACCCCAACAACCCCCCATCCCACTGCCCACTGGAAGATATGTGATTGATCTATGGTATTCTTGTCATTTAAAAGTATCATTATACTTTTCCTGAACTGATAGAAGAACCTACCTGTCAATACTAATAGCACAAAGATTAAGAATGCTCGCCGTGCACATCATGACGTCCAATGTAACGAAAATGTCACAATGGATCTTGCTGAAACGCCACTCCCCCACCACCTGCAACACAGACACATGCACATTCAGACAATACGTTTTGAAAAGACAAGTTCAATTATTTACTGAGGACAACAACAACAATAATACTTGTCAGATACATAAATTAATAATGAAGAATATAGAATTCACTGGGAGAACCTGAATACAAATGTTGTTCTTAAAAAAAAAAGTATAGGCCTAACGGTACACATGCTGCATGGTACACTGATGAAAAGTTAAAAAAGGCTGCATTTATTTGTTCAAAAATACAGTCAACAGAGTACTATTGTGAAATATTATTAGGGATGTACCCATATCCGAATACCTTATTCGTAAGAGAATAATGGCTTCTACCGAATAACAGGTGAGCCAGGGGATAGCATAACAAGATATTATACATAAACATATGAAAGAGTGTAAACTTTATGAATGAAATGAGCAACGCGTGATTGCAAATCAAATAGTTGATTTGCCGTCTCAGTGCGTATCTCAGAAATCAGAGCTTGGACAAGAGTAATATCTACTAAACTACTACATCATACACATTTTCTACTATTTGATATACAGTGGGGAGAACAAGTATTTGATACACTGCCGATTTTGCAGGTTTTCCTACTTACAAAGCATGTAGAGGTCTATAATTGTTATCATAGGTACACTTCAACTGTGAGAGAAAGAATCTAAAACAAAATTCCAGAAAATCACATTGTATGATTTTTAAATAATTAATTGTAAAATAACTAATAACTAAATACATAATTAACAATTGCATGACATAAGTATTTGATCACCTACCAACCAGTAAGAATTCCGGCTCTCACAGACCTGTTAGTTTTTCTTTAAGAAGCCCTCCTGTTCTCCAATCATTACCTGTATTAACTGCACCTGTTTGAACTTGTTACCTGTATAAAAGACACCTGTCCACACACTCAATCAAACAGACTCCAACCTCTCCACAATGGCCAAGACCAGAGAGCTGTGTAAGGACATCAGGGATAAAATTGCAGACCTGCACAAGGCTGGGATGGGCTACAGGACAATAGGCAAGCAGCTTGGTGAGAAGGCAACAACTGTTGGCGGAATTATTAGAAAATGGAAGAAGTTTAAGATGACGGTCAATCTCCCTCGGTCTGGGGCACCATGCAAGATCTCACCTCGTGGGGCATCAATGATCATAAGAAAGGTGAGGGATCAGCTCAGAACTACACAGCAGGACCTGGTCAATGACCTGAAGAGAGCTGGGACCACAGTCTCAAAGAAAACCATTAGTAGCACACTACGCCGTCATGGATTAAAATCCTGCAGTGCACGCAAGGTCCCCCTGCTCAAGCCAGCGCATGTCCAGGCCCATCTGAAGTTTGCCAATGACCATCTGGATGATCCAGAGGAGGAATGGGAGAAGATCATGTGGTCTGATGAGACAAAAATAGAGCTTTTTGGTCTAAACTTCACTCGCCGTGTTTGGAGGAAGAAGGATGAGTACAACCCCAAGAACACCATCCCAACCGTGAAGCATGGAGGTGGAAACATCATTCTTTGGGGATGCTTTTCTGCAAAGGGGACAGGACGACTGCACCGTATTGAGGGGAGTATGGATGGGGCCATGTATCGCGAGATCTTGGCCAACAACCTCCTTCCCTCGGTAAGAGCTTTGAAGATGGGTCGTGGCTGGGTCTTCCAGCATGACAACGACCCAAAACACACAGCCAGGGCAACTAAGGAGTGGCTCCGTAAGAAGCATCTCAAGGTCCTGGAGTGGCCTAGCCAGTCTCCAGACCTGAACCCAATTGAAAATCTTTGGAGGGAGCTGAAAGTCTGTATTGCCCAGCGAAAGCCCTGAAACTTGAAGGATCTGGAGAAGGTCTGTATGGAGGAGTGGGCCAAAATCCCTGCTGCAGTGTGTGCAAACCTGGTCAAGAACTACATGAAACGTATGATCTCTGTAATTGCAAACAAAGGTGTCTGTACCAAATATTAAGTTCTGCTTTTCTGATGTATCAAATACTTATGTCATGCAATAAAATGCTAATTAATTGCTTAAAAATCATACAATGTGATTTTCTGGATTTTTGATTCCGTCACTCACAGTTGAAGAGTACCTATGATAAAAATTACAGACTTCTACATGCTTTGTAAGTGGGAAAACCTGCAAAATCGGCAGTGTATCAAATAATTGTATGTCTTATACGATATAATACACGAATAAGTGTAAACTTTATGAATGAAGGATGCAGCGCTATCGCAAATCAAACAGCTTTGCCATTTGCACTCTCTCTCTGAGACAGAAAAAATATATAAATATATATATACAATTTGTTTAGATTTGCATTTGTATGCATAGTAAAAGTTGTTTTAGAAATGTTTAACCACTGAAAACTTCCATGGTCTCTAATCAGCTATTTTATATAGAGTCCTCATGACGTTGTGGATGATTGTCCTGACATAATTCTGTACACAAAATTCCTCTGGATAAAATATATATATAAATAAAGGATCCTTTATTTATTTTATTTTTTTTACATTTAGTATTATTTGGTTTAATTAGAAGATATTTCAATACATTTTATATTTTTAAAATAAGAGTTTTTACCAGGCATATTTATTAAATATGAAGGGAAAAAAAAAACAAGACATTTCCAACTGCAGACCAGTTTCAGAACCCCAGCGCCAGAACCCCAACCACAGAACCGGAAGTGAGGGGCGGAGTTATTGACAACGAGACAAGCATGGTGGAGAGCACGATGAGTTTGTCGTTCAAGAGTTTAATAAACTTGCTTAATGGTTACTTGCATGATGTTCTGATTTTGCATGCTGTGACAGATTTTACAAGAAAGACCCAAATAGCTTTTGACTGCTGTGTTTTTGCATGGATTCAGAGCTTCAAACTGTATGTGCCGCACAATGTAACTTTGCATATTAACAAATCAGTTTTTATTATTTGTGTATTTTTGTTGCAGTAAGATGACAGCCAAAATTGCACCTGGCACATGGGTGCTACTGAAAAACAAGGTTGGGTTATAAAGAAGTCTGCTAAAGTTGGGACTGCTCAAGTGTCAAACCCTTAATAACCTCATGCTTCTCCTGTTTTCCAGTATGCTCTACGTCTTGTCTTGGGAGCACCCTTTGATTTTACATTTGTAAGTAATTACCAGTTCAAGTAATTGACCTTTATGATGTTGTAGCAGTGGATATATCAAGATTTCTCTATTTTTGTCTTCCAGTGCGACTTTCCAAACATACGGAGATGGTGGGCTCTTATTCTTCTGGAGAACTTTGGGGTTTTCTCTGGTAGAGGTAGATACTGGACATTTACTCCAGCCCACCATTACATTTGCACCCTCTTCTGATCAATTTTAAATTAACCAAGATATGTATATTCCAGTGCAGAAACCCGACAAGAGTCCCTTCCAAGTGAAGAACAAGCTATGCTTAGCAACAGTGAGGCGTGTCTCAAATATAAACACACGCATATGTCTTAACATATATTACATTTTTAAGAAATATTAAAGTCACATTTTCCTTTAATATTCTGTAATGAAGGAGCTCCCAATAACCCGACATATGAAAGAAGCTGTGAAATGGCTCCATTCCAACAGTCATCTGCTCAGGGGTCCAGTGGAAGAGCCTTGTTTCATTAGAATGGATGAAGAAGACAAGGAAAAAGCCCTCAACAATCTCCTGGAACAATCAGAAGCTTCCAGAGAGCCCTTTGTATTTCATTTTGTGTTCAGGGATGACATGGAGTTATTTTTACAGGAATGTAAGGACAAAATGGGCCTAAGAGTGAATTCTTCATTTGATACATTTTAAGTTTAATTTATGCAGGATTGTCATGATAAAATGGGCCTAGGAGTGAATTGTAAAAAAATTTGTAATTTGAATTTATGCAGGACTGTCATGACAAAATGGGCCTAGGAGTGAATTGTTCAATGGATACATTTCAATTTAATTATTTGTTGTATACATTTTTATTGTTTCTTTTAAAATGACTTTTTTGGATTTGTATTGAAATGTTTTAGTTTACATATAGAAAAATGCATGCTGCACATGTTCTTGGCTTGTGAATAAAGTATATTTCATATAAAATGGCCATAAGTTTCAAGCATTATTTTTTGACATCATGATCAGGAAGTAACTCTCATAATACAATTAAACGGATAACTACATACAATTATATTATACAATATCAATGTTTTAAAATGCTTAATGTATCATTATAACATATAAAGTATGACGTTTCGTGTGTAATAAAAGCAAATTACGCTCCAAAACCTAAGGTGGCGCTACTCAGTTTAGAATGTAAGCTCCGCCCCTCACTTCCGGTTCTGTGGCTGGGGTTCTGAAAGTGGTGGTGCTGCGGGTCTGCAGCTAGATACTATTGGAAAAAAACGGGCTTCTCATGAAATTTCACAAACTTCCTGGGAAAGCCCCACCCATTTCTGGATTTATCTGAATACAGATGTGGCAGGATAAGTGATTATGGTTTTGGCAAACCAATAAGGTGAAAGCGGCCATACTATTTAAGGACCTTTATTTTGGCAAGTGTGTACGTGTCCTGGTGATTCTGGGTTCTCCTCTCCCTGGCATTTCCGTTTCATTCCCTTTCTGTTCCCATTCCTATTCAGGTACATATGTTGAGACTCTGCTGATGGTGTAATGATGTGAACAGGTTGAGGCTAATATGCTCTATTTATAGTTTAATTGACCCTTCGCTAAGCCACGCCCGAAAACCGCCACTGGCCAATCGTGGCTTAGCAACCGTAACTAGGCGCGGGAGGTCTGGCAAGCTTTCGAGCGAGGGAAACATGCCCAAGCGTTATGCGTATGGATTGTGCAAATCTGATACCCGGTATCCTAAAAGTTTGGACGGGGTGGTGGATTTTGTTCCCTTCCCGAAACCTAAAACCAAAGGGGAGAAATGCCGGGCGTCATCTTCATTTATATAGCGTTTTTAACAATGTAGATTGTTCCAAAGCAGCTTTACATTGATAATAGGAAATTAAAAGTAAAGTGTTTTGGCTTTATAGCAGCTCTAGAATAAAGTTATTGTCCAGCTCGTGGATCAAGCAGTGTGATTAAAGGCAAGACGGAGGCTCACTGACATAACTTAACGTTACTTAAAAATATATTTCAGCATTTTGTTAATCGACGGCTAAACTAGTAGCTACCCCAATCCGATCGCGACTCTCCCGGTGTTAGTTCTAGTATAAGTAAAAGGTAGTTAGTAAAAGGAGGGAACATCAGGGGGCTTGCCGGAGATCTCCAAGGAAAAGGTTGGTATGCAAACTTAATCAGTTCATAACAGTAACGTTAGTCACTTATGTGACCCACGACGTGTGAGCTGTAGCCTGGCGCACTAAAAATATAAGCGGGAGAATGTTATCATTGCAAAGTGGTCAGGCTAATGTCTTGTGTTTATTCCACAATACTTATGGATAAGCTGTTTGATTTATAAATATTAGATTTTCAAATTTCACTCACCCTCCTGTGCATGCACATAGCAGTTCCTCAATTTGTGTGTTTACCATTTGAATGGTCAGCGTATGAAATTATTCTCTAATCGTTTGCATATTATGTCGTGGATATATCCCTCGAATGCATACTGCAGTCCCTTTTGTCTTGCTCTCTCAGATTTTCACCTGTTTGCCAAAAATGACTAATTATCTCCTTGGGAATGTCTGAAACCGGTGCATACATACTGTAATAGACGTGCCAGGCGCAAAAGCTTGACAGGCGTAGCAACAGTAACTAAGGAGGGCTTAGCGAAGGGTCAATTAGAGCGGAGCTCTAACATTGGCGTTGTGATAAGATTCTGGCGGAGTTTGCTCTCAGGTACGTTTGGTATTAGTTTGTTGATTTGCTCCCAAGTATAGTTTTGTTTTTCTTTTTGTTTGTGCTTTGTACTGCATCTTTTCTTTTTCTTTTGCTAACAGTGCTAGTCAAATTGTGTTTCTATTTTTATTAATTTGGATTTGATTTATTGCAGCTTTTTCTTTATTACCAATTTATTTTATATTTGCTACCACATGTAGTGTGGCACGCTGTTTTGTTCCAGTAGTGCATTTTCTCGCCTTGAACCTGTACTTTCAGGTTTGGTTTGTCACACGTGTTGCTCTATCATTGTTCGTCATTTTATTGTGTAGTGTTTATGACTTTTACTGTATCTATTGTCCCATTAGGCCCCGATCACACCTAACGCATTTTTCAGGTTCGAAAACGCGAGGTGCACAGCATACAGAACGAGCAGTGCGCTGCGTTTTTTATGTTGCTAGGCAACCACTGAAACAGCTGTCCTGTCAGTCAAGTAAACGTCAAATCAGCCTTTTATTAAGTTTATTTACTTTCTGTTAACATTGTGGTAGTTACGGTTCGTGAAGTCGTTAAGCTCCTGGTAACCCGCGAGAGCACCACAAGTTTATCCTCCATCATCACACTCTCCGGGTGTTCAAGCAACTGTAGCTTTCATCACTAAAACGGAAGGCCCGCCTTTCCATTCAATCGACTGGACAGTGGAAAAAAACGTGATGACGTCAGGCGCTTTTTCCGCTCGGAGTTGCTTTTTTTTCAACTTCAAAAACGCGAGGCGCAGCAGGCGCATAAACAGCGCGCAGAACGCTCGCTGCCATAGGAAATCAATTGAAAATAGGCGCCTCTCACTGCAAAAAACACGTCAGGTGTGATCGGCCCCTTACTCTGGTGCCACTCAGGCACTGTTTATCCACCTTGCTGTATGTGGTGTTGTCAGGGGGCCTGATTTTACTCTTTGTTTTCTTTGTTTGACTTATTATTTGGTGCAATTTGTGTAGTCCTTTTATGGGCAGATGAAGGAAATGATGAACAATTAAGCTGCTCGTGTCCCGCACTTCTTTCTGTCTGTTATGTCCGAGTGCCAGCAGTTTCGAGGTGGTAGCGATCTGCTTCCTCTATAACAGTTAAGTTGTGATAAATGCAGATGATGGGCAAATAACGCAATTTCATACCACATATTCATTGGTCACCCTTCTCCCTCCCGCACTAGAAGTACAGAGGTGTTAGCTATGTGCTTCCTCTGCGATCACATGTCAAGAGGCTAGACAGTACAGGAAGATTGGGCAATACTGCTTTAGCGTCCCACTTCCTTGGCTGTCTCCTTCGAAGGCATGGCAATGTGAAGCAATAATCTACTTCTTGTCAGTCCTGAGGACAGGATGCTTAATGCCTTGCTCTGGCCAAGGGTCCGGATATCAGTCAGAATAGCTTTGTGGACTATGTGCTGCAAACAATGCAGTTGTGCACACAGCAACCCAAATTTGAGTCTTGGCTTGAGATTCAGGCTGGGATTTCGTTCCCATAGTTTCTATTCATGACGCAGTGTAGAGTTCAAAAGGGAATGTCTAAGGTTAAGACTTTAACCATGGTTCCATGAGAATGGAAATGAGACACTGCGTCGTGTTGCCATACTTCCGGCATGCATGGACGTCTTCCTTCAGAAAATTGAAGTTGATGATGTTCTCTCTAAGTGCACTTACACACACTGCAGTCATGCCAGTGACGTCACCTGACCACAGTTGCCAATAAATTGTGTAGCACACGTGCCTCAGACACTGGCTCATGAGGAGCATTCTCATTGCATCGACTCATGATACAGTTTCCCTTCTCAGGGAACCATGGTTACAGTCGTAACCTGAGACATTTTGGATTAACCCTCATGTGGTGTTCGGGTCATTTTGACCCGGAGAGAATTTTCTTTTACCCCAAAATACTAGTTAATGTTATCGCTTTGGACTGAAACTTAGTGACTTTATTAACAGATGGTATAACTACTTCTCAAATGTTTTTTGACAATTTTCTTACTTTTTTAGGGGGGATTTTGTCACCTTGTTACACTTATGGTCTTCCCGGTCAAAAATGACCGGACTACAAGAAATTGCTTATAAATCACTTGTTATGCTATATTATCACCCAATATTGGATTCAGTCTTTTTGTCAACTTGTTTTCTTTCAATTAGGACTGGTTTTATATTTCTATTTGCATCTGATTAATCGTAGGCCTCATTTATTTGACAGTAGGCATCTAATTTTTGGAGTAAAAAAAACATTATTTTTGAATAATTTTGGACATTTTAAATAAAATCTGAAGAAAATTGGCACTGTTGATCACACTAGTCTACTTTAATATTTCACCAGGAATTTTGTTTTGAAAAACTTTTATTTTGTACAAAATGACACATTGTCACACTTGTGGTCTTCCCGGTCAAAAATGACCGGCCTACAAAAAATTGCTTATAAATCACTCTTTATGCAATATTATCACCCAATATTGGATTCAATCTTTTTGTCAACTTTTTCTCTTTCAATTAGGACTGGTTTTATATTTCTATTTGCATCTGATTAATTGTAGGCCTCATTTATTTGAGAGTAGGCATCTCATTTTTTGAGTAAAAAAAAACATTATTTTTGAATAATTTTGGAAAATCGGCACTGTTGATCACACTAGTGTACTTTAATTTTTCACCAGGAATTTTGTTTTGAAAAACTTTTATTTTGTACAATATGGCACAGAGTTACACTTGTGGTGTTCCACTGGGCCATTGAGGGCCATTGTGGGCCATTGTTTCAATGGGCCATTGAAAGTGAATGGGAGAGACCAATGCAAACAATGAATGGAACAACACAAAATAGGTATCATTTTAAGGCTTAGAATCTCAGCTTTTTAACGCATCTAATCACTTTGACCAACTCCTAACGGGAGCTGAGTTATCACTCTAAAACTCTAAAATACCCCCGCAGGCGCCACCTAGCTGCGAAATAAATAATCATAATATTTTTCAAAACTATTGCCTTGATCAACTTAAAATAGGTGTCATTTGAAAGCTTAGAGTCTGAAATTTACAATGAATGTAGCCAATTTGATAAACTCCTAAGTAGTGCTGAGTTATTTGCTGATAAATAGAAAAAAAACAAATTCATAATTTATAAACTACTTTTTTGTACTACATTCAGCAATATGTCAAATACATCACACAGCTCAGATAGTCCTGTGTCATATGTCATTTGAAAGGTCTCAATGAGTAGAATACAGCAAGCATAATTGTTTCAGGCTTTTTACTAAACTTGAGCGAGGTTTTTGTAAAAGAAGCCCTTCAAGATACCCATGTATAAACCATATATGGATGATGGAATTTTAGACACATTTCCGCTCGTAACTTCATGAAACATGCTCCGATTGTGGAAAATGACACATCATTATTTACAGCAGATGCTTACAATTAAAATGAGTCCAAACTCAACATAATCCATCACTCAGAACTAAAGATATTCCTCATGGAGTTCTAACACAAAAAATACCACAGACACACAGACTCACATAGCCAAGCAAGGTAGCTTAGACTTGGCCTTTTTACTCGTATCTTCATGAAACATACATCGATTAAGAAAAATGACACATCGTTATTTACAGCAGGAGCTCACGATTAAAAAGAGCCCAAACTCAATATATTCCATCAATAAGATCTAAAGATATTCCTCATGGCGTTCTAACACAAAAAATACCACAGACGCACCTAGCCAAGTATATACTCATGAAGCTCTCACATTTGGTTTTTGCTCATAACTTCACGAAGCATGCACAGATCATAGAAAAATTTACATCATTATTTTCAGTAGACTATCACAATTAAAAAGAGCCCAAACTCAGCATAATCCATCACTCAGATCTAAAGATATTCCTAATGGAGTTGTAACACACGAACCCCCACAGGCGCTCACAGAGCCTTGAATATAGATGTAGCCTAGCACTTATGTCGCGTTTTAACTCATAACTCAATGAAGCATGCATAAATTGTGAAAAATGGCACATCATTATTTACATGAGATTGTTAAGATTAAAAAGAGCCCAAACTCACCATAATCCATCACATGCACATATGTGTACATAAACAATGAACATGCTCCTGAAAACTTTTCAGTCTCTCCCATTCACTTTCAATGGCCCATTGAAACAATGGCCCTCAATGGCCCAGTGGAACACCACAAGTGTAACTCTGTGCCATTTTGTACAAAATAAAAGTTTTTCAAAGCAAAATTCCTGGTGAAAAATTAAAGTAGACTAGTGTGATCAACAGTGCCAATTTTCTTCAGATTTTATTTAATATTTCCAAAATTATTCAAAAATAATGTTTTTTTTACTCAAAAAATTAGATGCCTACTCTCAAATAAATGAGGCCTACGGTTAATCAGATGCAAATAGAAATATAAAACCAGTCCTAATTGAAAGAGAACAAGTTGACAAAAAGATTGAATCCAATATTGGGTGATAATACAACATAACAAGTGATTTATAAGCTATTTTGTGTAGGCCGGTCATTTTTGACCGGGAAGACCACAAGTGTGACAATGTGCCATTTTGTACAAAATAAAAGTTTTTCAAAACAAAATTCCTGGTGAAATATTAAAGTAGACTAGTGTGATCAAAAGTGCCAATTTTCTTAAGATTTTATTTAATATTTCCAAAATTATTCAAAAAAAAAAAAAAATTACTCAAAAAATGAGATGCCTACTGTCAAATAAATGAGGCCTACAATTAATCAGATGCAAATAGAAATATAAAACCAGTCCTAATTGAAAGAAAACAAGTTGACAAAAAGATTGAATCCAAAATTGGGTGATAATATTGCATAACGAGTGATTTATAAGCAATTTTTTATAGTCCGGTCATTTTTGACCGGGAAGATCCCGGGGGTTATAGGGTTTTGAACACCACACAAGGGTTAATAGTGGTGCATTAACCTAAAAAAACTTTTCAAACTCAATTACTCATTATTATATATATTATGTAAGGAATGTCAAGTTTTTTTTTCCACAAAACCTCTCATTTAAAGCCTCCTTTCGTATGGAGAGAATTTAACACCCCGCTTTAGCAATACTCTTGTGAAGGCATTGACACACACAAATCAGTGTGACGACAAACAGCACCATCTCTATAAAATATTCAAGTTAGCAGTTTTACAAAGCAGAAGATTAAATGATAGCTCACAGAAATGTAACAGAGCTAACAGCTCTTGAGAGGTGGGAGATATATTCATGCCTTAATAATGTTAAATGAAAGGCTATTTTCTCAACCATAAGCCCATTGATTTGAACAAATTAATGTATTATTATATGATTTGAAGGCATTAGCATATGCTTAATTTACTTCCTGTAATTGTACTACATTTTATATAATGTATTATGAAATGGATTGCATTCAGTTTCTTACACAGTATAATCTGATCTCTTTTTGAATTGTTCATAAATAAGAGAAAAACACATTCTGTGGTTATTTAGCTTTGGTTTTACCATTTATTTCCTAATGCATGCTTTAAAGTCTACCTTTTGTAACGACGCTGGCAGGAATGAAGCTGAGAGTGAATCCAATTGCAAGCACTTTAATAAATAAACAAACAGGTAATCCAGGGTACACAACAGAACACTCAGAACAGGAATCAGGAACTCAGGACGGGAACAAAGAGACAACAGCAACCATTACAAGATGAAGAACTCACAAGGACTGAACTAAAACACAGGGCTTAAATACAAGGGAACACAAGCTAACAAGATAACAAGGGGGCGTGGTTAAACTGAAACACCTGGGAAGACTAATCAACATAACGGGGAACAGCTGAACGTGGGACAAAACACATGGCAGGATCACATGACAAGCAGGGAATACATGACAGACAAGAACAAGGAACCAGACACAACCCCACACCGTGACATTACCCCCTCCCTACGGAGCGGCTACCAGACGCTCCATAAAACCAGGGCAGGACGGGAGGGACAGACCAGGGCGGCACGGGAGGGACAGACCAGGGCGGGACGGGAGGGACAGACCAGGGCGGGAATATGTCAGTCCATCTAACAGCCAGGGTGGAGACTTTCCCTCGGACAGCCAGGGCGGAACGGACAGTCCATCGGGCGGCCAGGGCGGAGCGGACAGTCCATCGGGCGGCCAGGGCGGAGCGGACGACCCCTCGGGCGGCCAGGGCGGAGCGGACGACCCCTCGGGAGGCCAGGGCGGAGACGACCCCTCGGGAGGCCAGGGCGGAGACGACCCCTCGGGAGGCCACGGCGGAGACGACCCCTCGGGAGGCCACGGCGGAGACGACCCCTCGGGAGGCCACGGCGGAGACGACCCCTCGGGAGGCCACGGCGGAGACGACCCCTCGGGAGGCCACGGCGGAGACGACCCCTCGGGAGGCCACGGCGGAGACGACCCCTCGGGAGGCCACGGCGGAGACGACCCCTCGGGAGGCCACGGCGGAGACGACCCCTCGGGAGGCCACGGCGGAGACGACCCCTCGGCCGGCCACGGCGGAGACGACCCCTCGGCCGGCCACGGCGGAGACGACCCCTCGGCCGGCCACAGCTCAGGAACAGGAACCGACTCTGGAACAGACACCACCGGCTCAGGAACTGGAACAGGCTCCACCGGCTCAGGAACTGGAACAGACACCACCGGCTCAGGAACTGGAACAGACACCACCGGCTCAGGAACTGGAACAGACACCACCGGCTCAGGAACTGGAACAGACACCACCGGCTCAGGAACTGGAACCGGCTCAGGAACAGACACCACCGGCTCAGGAACAGGAACAGACACCACCGGCTCAGGAACTGGAACAGACACCACCGGCTCAGGAACTGGAACAGACACCACCGGCTCAGGAACTGGAACCGGCTCTGGAACAGACACCACCGGCTCAGGAACAGGAACTGGCACCACCGGCTCAGGCACTGGAACTGGCACCACCGGCTCAGGCACTGGAACTGGCACCACCGGCTCAGGCACTGGAACTGGCACCACCGGCTCAGGCTCAGGAACAGACGCCACCGGCTCAGGAACAGACGCCACCGGTTCAGACACTGGAACTGGCACCACTGGAACTGGCACTGGAACAGACGCCACCGGCTCAGGCTCAGGAACAGACGCCACCGGCTCAGGCTCAGGAACAGACACAGGCTCGACGGCGGCCATCTTGTCAGGGGACACAAGCTCGGCAGGCGTGACGTGAACAGGCTCGGCGGCGGCCTTCTTGTCCGAAGACACAGGCTCGGCAGGCGTGACGTGAACAGGCTCGGCGGCGGCCATCTTGTCCGAAGACACAGGCTCGGCAGGCGTGACGTGAACAGGCTCGGCGGCGGCCATCTTGTCCGAAGACCCAGGCTCGGCAGGCGTGACGTGAACAGGCTCGGCGGCGGCGGCCATCTTGTCCGAAGACATAGGCTCGTGAACAGTCTCTGGCTGGGCAGACGTGACGTGAACATGCTCGGCGTCGGCCATCTTGTCTGAAGACACAGGCTCGGCAAACGTGACGTGAACAGTCTCTGTGGCGGCCATCTTGTCCGAAGACACAGGCTCGGCAGACGTGACGTGAACAGGCTCGGCGTCGGCCATCTTGTCTGAAGACACAGGCTCGGCAGACGTGACGGATTGCTGGGGTGGTGCAGGCAGTGCGAGCAGCTCGGGCGGGGCCAGTAGAGCATGACACCTGGGCGGCGCAGGCAGAGCAAGACGTCTGGGCGGTGCGGGCAGAGCAAGACGCCTGGGCGGCGCGGGCAGAGCAAGACGCCTGGGCGGTGCGGGCAGAGCAAGACGCCTGGGCGGTGCGTCAGGAACGGCAGTCACCTCCGGGATGGTCTCCGTGTTAGGAGCCACCGGACTCGGGACCACCGGAACAGTTACGGAGGGAGCCTTTCTCCTCCTCCTGTGTTTCGGGACCACCGGAACTGGGACCACCGGAACTGGGACCACCGGAACTGGGACCACGGGACTCGGGACCACCGGAACTGGGACCACCGGACTCGGGACCACCGGAACTGGGACCACTGGAAACGAGACCACCGGAACAGGAGCCACCGGAACTGGCATGGAGGAAGTCTTCCTTCTCCTCCTCCGTTTCGGGGCCACCGGAACTGGCTCTGTGCTGGATGGAACCCGTGGCGAATAGGGCGCTGGGCTGGACGTCACCAACCCAGGGTCAAAGAGGGGCCAGAGTGGAGAGTAGTGTCGGGACTCCTCTCGACCACCTCCTCTACTGCGGCCTCCACGGGTCCCGCGAAATATGACCAGCCGGGTCCCCTCAAAAGATTGTCCTCTCTCCCGCTCGGAAGAGACACTGGCAAACATGCTGCTGGATTCAGTGATGGTGAGTTCTTCTGTAACGACGCTGGCAGGAATGAAGCTGAGAGTGAATCCAATTGCAAGCACTTTAATAAATAAACAAACAGGTAATCCAGGGTACACAACAGAACACTCAGAACAGGAATCAGGAACTCAGGACGGGAACAAAGAGACAACAGCAACCATTACAAGATGAAGAACTCACAAGGACTGAACTAAAACACAGGGCTTAAATACAAGGGAACACAAGCTAACAAGATAACAAGGGGGCGTGGTTAAACTGAAACACCTGGGAAGACTAATCAACATAACGGGGAACAGCTGAACGTGGGACAAAACACATGGCAGGATCACATGACAAGCAGGGAATACATGACAGACAAGAACAAGGAACCAGACACAACCCCACACCGTGACACCTTTCAATTCAAGTGCATTCAACAAGCTCTTGGAGCTCTTAAGCTATTAGTATGAATTAGTAAAGAGGTACTTAACTGTATTTGAAGTATTCATATTTAAAATGCTAAGCATAGTATAATACACTAATTATGTTTTTGTTTTTTCTATCCTATTGTGCATTACATATTTCTAGACTAATTTTCTGACCTTGTTTCATGCAAATCTCTATGAATGCACACATATTTGCTTATTTGTTTGATTTTTTTTAAGTTTCTGAGTGATTAACTTGTAACTCCAAAATAGCACTTCATGACAAAAAGGTTGCCGGCCCCTGGAATAGACTTATTTAAAACAAAAAAATTCCTTGTGCATAGTTCCTCTCTGCCTTGTTGCTGCTGCTGCTGAGTTGGCTTGCATCTGTAAGCTCTGTATATCTTTCTGTTTTGAATCATTATGTACTGTCATTCCTTGTTGTTTATACTGCTAAATATAGCTTACTCAACATCACACATTAACCTGACATTGCTAGCTTCAATCTAAATTGTTATTGCTAGCACAACATGCTAGTAATTCGCTAGCCTGTTAGCATGCCACGCACTTTATTTATTTTTTCTCGCGCGCGCTCGCGCTTTTTACGAGTTCATCAAACCTTAGATGAGTAGGATCAGTCAACAAACACGGTGAGTCATGTCATCTTCTCCTCTTATTGTCACTTGCACTTCATGTAACATGTATAGCAGGGGTCTCCAACCTTTTTCCATTTGAGAGCTACTTTTTAGAAATGAAAGTGGCCGAGAGCTACTCATGTAATACAATACTTAAATCTCTAAAATAATGTCTCATAACTCTCATATTAACAACTATCCAAACTGTTTTAGACCTAAAAGAGTCTTTGTAGGCCTATATGTCTTTAAATGTCAGAGAAAAGAACAGAATCAGAGATAAAAAAAAATGTTTTATATAAAATTGTAACGTTACTTTGCATAGTATACTGTAAAAACACATAATTATAGCCATTTTAGTTGATCATAGTTGATCATAACTAGAGATGAAATGGCATGAAAATTTCATTGCATGATTATAGTGACCAAAATGAGCACGGTTATCACAGAATCCGGTTTAAAAAGTATTAATACTACACAATGAAATCAATTCACCAAGTTTTATGTCGAAAACCAGCAAATAACAAATATAATTAGCATCAATATGCACTTTCTGTTTACATAAACATTAAAATAATAGCATTAAAAATGATGGCCAGATTTTAAAGGAGTGTCTTGCAACATGTTATCTACTAAAATGTACAAGTTTAAATAAAGTTTTGACAAAAAAGGTTTTATGAAAAGATAAACTTCACATATTTCAGCCTATAAATCATTTTTAGAAAAAGAATGAGTCAAGAAAAGATAAATTACTGACATTTACATTGCACATTAGTTTATCTTTTATTATTAATAGTAATATTCGGTCCGATTTTCCCGTGGCGTCTGTCGTTGCTATGCAACCATGCACTGCGCTCTCCACAATGACAAAGAAGTTTTAGTAGCTAATGGATTTCCACCACCGAAAATCGCTTGCTGTAGCTGATTGGTTGGTTCTTGTCACATGACCTGCGGTGCGCTTGCGGCATTCTGAAAAGTTGAGATCTTTTCATCTCGGCTCGCTGCGCCTGGAAAAAATGAGTGCGTCGCTTCAATTATGAGCGCACTTGTCGCGCGCCTACATTTGAAATAACGCACTCGAGCGCACTCGAAGATTTCAGAACTAGAGACACGCATCCAAACTTTAATCAAGGTTAATTGTAATAGTTCAAGGGCTTTAGATACTGCTTTGGATTCGACTAGCTTAGTGAACTCTGTACATTGTTTGGTTCCGGCTGTAGTATTGCAGGGCAATTGGGTGATGGTGAGGCACTGTAGTCGCGGGACAAAACACCGCTCTTCCGTTCCGATAACAACATTAAACAGGTTCTCCCCACTCAGCGAAACACCCACTGAGAATCCTGTTGAATGTGCCCGAGTTATTGGCGATGCTATTTCACGGAACGTGAAAATTGGGACACCAGCCACCATGCTCACATGTTTGCCGGGAGCCAGAGTGCCTGACATCAAAGCAAATTTAAAAGAGCTGGCTAATGCTAATTGTAAATTTTCTAAGATTATTATTCACGTCGGCACTAATGATGTTCGACTCCGCCAGTCGGAGATTAAATTAACGTTAAAGAGGTGTGTGAACTCGCAAGTACAATGTCAGGCACTGTAATTTGCTCTGGCCCCCTTCCTGTTCGCAGGAGTGATGAGATACTTAGTAGATTGTCCTCACTCAATGGTTGGTTGTCTAAGTGGTGTCCGGAAAATAATATAGAATTCATAGACAACTGGAAAAGTTTTTGGGGCAGACCTGACCTGTTGGAAAGAGATGGTATTCATCCCTCCTGGGATGGTGCTGCTCTTCTCTCTAGTAATTTGGCACATAGTCTTAGAGCTCAAACATGAATTGGGGCTAAGGTCAAGAAGCAGACAGACTGGCTAAATCGACCGTCTGCCAGCTGTCTCACGTCACCAAGGTCAGATAAATCCCATCACATAGAGAATCTTTCACCTAGATATCATCATATAGAGACTGTGTCTGTTCCCGAATTAGGACATAAAAAAAAAAAAAAAAAAACTTCCAAACCCATCTAAGGGTAAAATTTTTATTGATGTTCAACAAATAAAAAACAGATATAATACAAATGAGCAAATGATAAAGCTTGGGTTGCTGAATGTTCGATCCCTTACTTCAAAAGCACTTATTGTTAATGATATGATTACAGACTATAACCTAGATGTGCTGTGTTTTACAGAAACCTGGCTAAAACCAAACGATTACATTTAATTACTTTAAATGAGTCCACCCCACAAGATTACGGTTATAAACATGAACCTTGTCTGAAAGGCAAAGGGGGAGGTGCTGCTGTAATTTATAGTAATATTTTCAAAATTACTAAGAAGTCTAGTTTCAAATATAATTCTTTTGAAGTGTTGGTGCTTAATGTAACAATATATAGTGTAAATGATAAATCACGTTTGAGATTTGTGCTGGCTACTGTATACAGGGCACCATAAAGACTTTATCAAAGAATTTGCTGACTTTCTATCAGAGTTAGTACTGGCTGCAGATAAAGTCCTAATTGTCGGTGATTTTAATATACATGTAGATAACGAAAAAGATGCATTGGGATTGGCATTTTAAAGACATTCTTAACTTTATTGGAGTTAGACAACATGTGTCAGGACCTACTCATTGTCATAATCATACTCTAGATCTAATATTATCACATGGAATAAATGTTGATGCCGTTAAAATTCTGCAGCAGAGCGATGACATCTCAGATCATTTTCTAGTCTCTTGTAAACTTCATTTAGCCAAGGTTGCAAAGCCGACTCCGTGTTACAAATATGTTAGACCTATCACTCCTGATCAGTTTCATCATCTCAGCATCCTAGATAGCTTAGAAGAACTCGATATTGCGACAGAAACTTAACTCTCTCTTTTCCAGCACTTTAGACACAGTTGCTCCGTTGCGCTTAATGAAGATTAAAGAAAATAGTCCAACGGCGTGGTACAACAAGCACACTCGGTCCCTTAAGAGAGCAGCCAGAAAAATGGAGCGCAACTGGAAGAAGACAAAACTAGAGGTATTTCGCATTTAATGGAAGGAGAGCTCGACTGCATTATTTTTCAACCCTATTAGAAGAAAATAAACAAAACCCTAGGTATTTATTTGAAATAAATGGCTAAACTAATGAAAAATAAAGCTTCAAGCCCAGAAGTTTCCAAGCAGCACAGCAGTAATGACTTTATGAACTTCTTCACTTATACTTACTTACTTACTTACTACCCATTATGCCTCTGGCATGTAGGGCAGCAACGAAGGTCCTCCACTCTGGTCGATTCTGGGCTATTTTCTGGACATCTCCCCATGTCAGGTTCATAGATTTCATTTCTTCCTCTACTATGCGACGCCAGGTGATCTTTGGTCGTCCTCTCTTTCTTCTACCTTCGGGTGTCCAATGAAGGGCTACTCTTGGGATGCTGTCTTGCTCTCTTCTCAAAATATGGCCAATCCAGTTCCAGCGCCGCTTTGTTACAATGCTACTAGGGGTGTAACGATTCATCAACTACATCAATGTATCGATTTATATTCCTACGATCCAACTACATAGATCTGTGCTCGGCAAGTTGGTCTTCCAGACGACATATATCGATCTAACATTGTTTTAAAAGGTAATGAATCGATTGTATCGATACTAGTAAATAACGCATTGGATTTAAGCATGTCAGACTTTATATGGATGTTTTTTCTTAGCACTTTTAATGATAAAGGCGTTAAACGTTACTCGATTCAGTCTGCCTATCTGTGACGTCGTCGCCATGCGTGACGCGCCAGCAGCAGCGCAAAGACAACAAGCAGTGCAAAGTCTCTCACCTCAGAAAAACGGACTTTCCTGTCACTCAGCCGCTATACTGCAGTAGCGCGCACTCTTCAATTGCACGCGCAAATGCGCCGGAGCACGCTGTACCACTAAACTAAAGTGCAAAAGACATACGAGAATGCAACGTCGTAAATTAGTAAGTTAAGAAATAAAAGTAAAATACCAATAAATTACGTTATTGGTACGTCATGTGTGTTGCTATTTATCAGGAGCAGTTTCCATGTTTCTTTACCAGTTCTTCTAAGTATTGTGTATCACCATGGTAGCCTAATTGTTGTTTGTTTCCATAACAAAATGCAACTTACTGGTTATTTTGTATATTTTTATATGACTGTGGTGGCTCATACCAAGATTGTATTAACAAAAACTAGTTTGGGACTACTATTTAATAGCTTAACCTCGAAGTGCCTACTGTTTATCAGTATTTGTCATATGCTTAAAAATTTTTTTGTATGTTAAGTAAAGGGGGACAGAACTTGTGTGTCAACAATTTTTGTGTAAACAAATGTATTATAATAGGCCTATATAATTCCTAAAAAGGTGGGTTGCGGCTTGATGACCATGGGGAAATGTGGGTCCCATGGCCAAACTATTCAAAACATCATTCAGTGTTGTGATAATTGTAATTAATAATCACAATTACAATTTCAAGGGAATAATCGACAATTATCATTTTTGTCATAATTGTGCAATCCTACTTTATTCAAATAAAATGTGAATGCATTTGACATTAATTGTTGTTTACTTGTTTGTTTATATCCATAATTAGGCCTAATTGATACCTGATTCCCTTACAAGAATTTTTGGCTAAAAAGTCACTGAATCGATTTCAAGTCACTGAATCGTTTCAGATCGTATCGTTCTAAATGAACCAATATCGTCCTTGAATCGTATCGACAACCACGAATCGCGATACGAATCGAATCATTGTTAAAACGAATCGTTACACCCCTAAATGCTACCCATGCTGTCTTGTTGATATCTTGTTAATAGATCCTCATTTGATATCTTGCTTGGCCAAAAAATCCGACATATTCTTCTCAGACTCCTTGTGTGGAAGACTGACTGTTGGCATATGTCACTTGCTGTCATTCTCCAGCATTCTGCGCAATACAGTAGGGTGGATAGAATGCAGCTCTGATATAATTTGAGTTTTGTCTTGGTTCTATACTGCTGAGACTTCCATATGTTGTTTAGCATTCTGAATGCATTTCTGGCTTTGTTGATTCTGTTTTTTATGTCATTGTGTGCACCCCCATCATATCTTACAGTACTCCCAAGATAGGTGAACTCATTTGTGGTTAGTAGAGCTTCTCCATTTACATGTATTGGTAATGGATCTGAGATGTTTAGCACCATCACTTCAGATTTCCTCTGGTTTATTTTCAGGCCAACTTGCTGTGCAAAGTAGCTGAGACGTGATGTTTTCTCTTGCATGTGTTGGTGAGTGTGTGAAACTAGAGCCAGATCATCAGCAAAATCAAGGTCTTCCAATGTTGAGAAGAGGGTCCATCGTATACCTCTTGTTTTGTCTTCTGTTGTGCGGCGCATCACCCAGTCGATAACGATGTTGAAGAGCAATGCTGACATCACACATCCTTGTCTGACTCCTGTCTTTACCTGGAATGCCAGGCTACTGTTTCCCACCCGGCATTTGAAGTTGGCATAAAAGGTCTTGATGAGGTCCACTATATGTTGTGGAATTCCATACATCCTTAAGATGTTCCAGAGGCCGTCTCGGTGTATACTATAGAATGCCTTTTCAAAGTCTATAAAATTTATGTACATTTGCCTCTGCCATTCTGTGCATTGTTCTATGATATTACGAAGTGCAAATATCTGGTCAATGCACCCTCTCCCCTTACGGAATCCTGCCTGTTCATTCCTGAGTTTCTTATCTACTGCTTCTGTAAGACGCTGCTCAATGATTTTTGCCATGATTTTGCTTGGTATCGATAGGAATGTGATTCCGCGCCATTTGTTACAATCTCTCAAGTTGCCCTTCTTTGGTATCTTTATGATAATTCCTTTCGACCAGTCATCAGGTATTTTCTTTTCCTCCCAGATAGTTTTGAATAGTGGTTGAAGTATTTTGGAGGCGAGGTCTGGGTCTGCTTTGAAAAGCTCTGCATTCAGGTTATCTTGGCCAGGGTCTTTTCCATTTTTTGGGGATTTAATGGCTGAGACAATTTCTTCCTTTGATGGTGGTTCAATGCTAATGTCCAGGTCATTCTCTGCATGCTGGACATCTGGTTCTGTTGTGGGTGGTGGTCTATTTAGAACTTCCTGAAAGTGCTCTGCCCATCGAGCTTCTTGTTGCGACTCAGTTGTCAATAGCTGACCCTTTTTGTCTACTATTGGTGCCTCAGTTGTTCGTCTGTGTTTGCCACTCACTATTTTGGTGATCTTGTAGACTTTTCCTTGCTCCCCTTTCCTAGCTGCCTCTTCTGCTTGACTGGCAAGATCTTCTAGATATGCTCGCTTGTCTGCTCTGGCTTTCCTTCGCACTGCTTTGTTTGTTTCTTGGTACTGTTTCCTGTATTTTTCTTTAAGCCATTCAGACTTTGTCTCATTTACTTTCTTCTTTAAGACCCTTCTATTTTCTACAGTTTGCCATGTGTCATCACTTAACCATTCCTTCTTTTCCTTGTGCTTGTATCCAAGACAGGCTTCACTGGTCTTCACATAGGCTGTTTTGGTCTGTTCCCACATAGTGTTGATATCGTCTGATTTTGGCTCTGTATGATCCAACATATCTGCTAATGCCTGGAATCTGTTCTTTATTTGTAGCACAAAACAATCTCTGACCTTGGTATCATGTAGTTTTCCGACATCAAATTGCTTTCTGGCTGTCTTTCTGCTTCCTGTTTTCCTAAGCTTTATTCTCAGCACAGCTGTTACCAGGTGATGATCGCTACCAACGTCTGCTCCTCGTTTGACCTTAACATCAAGTAAAGAGCGTCTCCATGTGCCATTTATCATGAGATGATCTATTTGATTTTGATCCTTTCCATTTGGAGAGTACCAAGTTAGCTTGTGAATGACCTTGTGTTGGAACAGGGTTCCCCCAATGACGAGGTCATGCATGGTGCAAAACTCTGCTAACCTTTCCCCATTCTCATTCATGACACCGCAACCTTCCCTTCCCATCGCCCTATCGTGTTCTGTGTTGCTGTTACCCATCTTGGCGTTTAGGTCCCCCATCACAATCCTCATGTCATGTCTGGGTGTAGTTTCCAATATAGCCTGCAGTTGTTCGTAGAATTCATCCTTCCAGGTGTCATCGCTGTCATTTGTTGGAGCATAGCACTGGATGATAGTTGTGTTAATTTGCTTCCCCCTCAGCCTAATCTTCATGAGCCTACTGTTGACAGGTTTCCACTCCATCAAGCTCTTCTCTACTCCTTTCTTCAGAATGATGGCTACTCCTTCCCTATGTTGGTGGTCATCTCTTCCTGAGTACAGCACTGTTTCCCCGGTGCTTGTTGTGAGTCTCCCTGATCCTGTCCATCTGCTTTCACTTACTCCAAGTATATCTATGTTGTATCTTCTCATCTCTGATGTCACTTGTGCTAATTTCCTTGTATCGTACATTGTTCTTACATTCCAAAATCCTAACCTAGTCTTAAGTTTGGCGTTCAGAATTTCCACCTTCCTGTCACTGGCTTCCTTTCGGCTTTCACCAATGGCATTCATCCTAGCATCTGACGATATCCCTGGAAGTCCATCACGTCCAGTAGCGTCGATTCCTTCTGTTGCTGTTTCCGTAACGTGCTTGTTTTTTACAAGACAGAGTTGTTAGCCCTGTGCTAAACCTCCAACCTGGAGGACCAGTGGATTGTTCTTTGTCTGGCCTCTACCCTTTGACCTGTCCAGCATGGGTGGCCCTACCAGGAGATAAATCTCCCGCTGGTATAGCTCTAGGGGTCATTGAGACACACAAGCTCCCCGACCACTACAAGGTTACAATCCAACGGGGAGTTCATGAGTTCTTCACTTTTAAGATTGATAATATCAGGAAGAAAATTATAACTATGCAACCGTCTACTACAGTATTGCATCAGGGAGTGCATTGTAGTCTCCCTAAGGAAAAATTGGATTCATTCATTGCTATTGTCACGGAGAGTGATGAAGCAGACAGGTGAGTATAACGTAACTGAAGTTTATTATGAACAGAAGCACGGAAACCAGCAGATGTAAATGGTTAGTTGAACACAATGAAGATAGTTGAATGGAACTTAGCTGATGAATAACAGTATTGTCCTTCACAGGTAGAGAACAGAACGAGGCTGACGTGGATGAGAGTCACTGACGATGATAGCAGGTTCGTGGAACGTGATCAGAAGACGAGGATGGCAGGTAAGTGGAACAGGTAAGGATCGAGGTAGAGTCTGTGTGTCCATGGAAAGACGAGATCAGACAATGAAGAGTAGTGCAAGTGAATGTATATAGTGAACAGGTGACGAGGTACAGGTGTGGTGATTAGTAATCAGGGGAGAGTGAACGAGTGGGTGAAGTCTGTAGATCTGGTGGAGCCGTGACAGTACCCCCTCCTCCATGGGCGGCTCCTGACGACTGGGTGGAAAGATGATGACGACGGCGACGAGGTCTACCACGACCCCTAGGAGCTGGACGATTTGGGTGCTCGGTGTGGAATTGGGTAAGGATTGCTGGATCGAGGATATTGTTACGAGCAACCCAGGATTGTTCTTCTGGTCCGAAGTCCTCCCAGTCGACTAGGTACTCTAATCTGGCACCTCGTCGTTGTGAGTCCAGAATGTCTCGAACCTGGTAGATAGGCTCCTCTTCAGCAAGGTTGGGAGGAGGAGGTACGTCGGCATCACCAGAATCTGTGGGAGGAGGAGAGACAGGTTCAGTGTGAGGTTTCAGGACTGACACATGGAAGGAAGGTGAGATTCTAAAGTGAGGTGGTAAGTTGAGTCTATAGGTAACTTCATTGATCTGCCTCTGGACGGTGAACGGTCCAATGTATCGAGGACTCCGCTTACGGCAGGGCAGGCAAAGATGGATGTCCCGTGTAGAGAGCCATACTTTCTGTCCTGGTTGATACAGTGGAGTGGAGGTGCGACGACGATCAGCTTGAGTTTTGTGTCTCCGCACTGCTCGTTGGAGATGCACGTGAGCTGAGTCCCATACCCTCTCGCTCTGCTCAAACCAGTGGTTGACAGCTGGAACCTCTGAGGGCTCACCAGACCAAGGAAACAGCGGAGGTTGGTAACCAAATATGCACTGGAACGGGGTGAGCCCAGTGGTGGACTGGCGAAGAGAGTTTTGTGCATATTCTGCCCAGGGGAGGTATTGGCTCCAGCTGTCCTGGTTCTGGTGGCAGTAAAACCTCAGGTATCTCCCAATTTCTTGTATCTTGCGCTCAGTCTGGCCGTTGGTTTGTGGGTGGTAACCGGAGGAAAGACTTACGGAGACTCCTAGAAGTTTGAAGAAAGCTTGCCACACTCTCGAGATAAACTGAGGACCCCGGTCCGACACGATATCTTCGGGGATACCGAAATTTCTGAACACTTTCTGGAATTCAGCGGCTTCAAATGCTGTGGGTAGACCGGGCATAGGTATCAACTTGCAGGCCTTGGAGAAACGATCCACAACGACGAAGATACAGGTGTAGTTCTTCGACTTCGGCAGATCAGTCATAAAATCGATACCGATGTGAGACCAGGGTCGACGAGGATTCGGTAGAGGAACCAGTTTATCCTCCGGAAGTCTTTTCGGGGTGTTGGTAACAGCGCAGACTGAGCAACCCTTGACGTATCAGGAGACATCATGAGGCATGGAGGGCTACCAGTAGCGTTGACGTAGGAGCGAGAGGGTACGCCTACTACCTGGGTGTCCAGAGCCCGGAGATGTGTGGGCTGAGTCCAGAAGGGCCAAACGCAGAGGAGGTGGAACGTAAATGAGCCTTTCTGGACCTCTCGGCAGAGCAGGGTTGGAACGGTTTTCTTGAGAGATCTGTTTATCGATATCCCAAGTGAATGGGACTGACGAACATGGCTGAAGGGAGAATAGGTTCCGGAAGGATTTCGTCTGGAGTAGTTTGGTGAAGACAGGAAAGGGCATCGGCTTTGCAGTTCTTGATTCCAGGGCGGTAGGTTACGATGAAGTTGAACCATGTGAAGAACAATGCCCATCGGGCTTGACGGGGATTCAGTCTTTTAGCCTCTCTGAGGTACTCCAGATTACGGTGATCGGTGATAACTTCAAATTGGTGAATGGCTCCCTCCAGCCAATGTCTCCACTCTTCTAGGGCCAGTTTGATAGCAAGCAGTTCTCTATTACCGATATCATAGTTCTGCTCTGCCGAGGACAGCTTCCTAGAGTAGATGGCACATGGATGGAGTTTAGGAGGGTCACCCTGCCACTGAGAAAGAACCGCTCCGACCCCGGTAGAAGAGGCATCTACTTCGACGATGAAGGGAAGGCCCGGAATGTGATGATGATGTTCTGAGAGGTTCCGGGAGTATATGAGGATGTCATCGATGTAAACCACTACGAACCGATTAAGGGATTCTCTGAATACCTCGTTCATGTATCCCTGGAACACGGCTGGAGAGTTGGACAGACCGTACGGCATAACCCGGTACTCGTAGTGACCTGTGGGTGTGATGAAGGCTGTTTTCCATTCATCACCTTGACGAATACGGATGAGATTGTAAGCGCTATGCAGGTCCAATTTCGAGAAGATATGGGCTCCTTTCAGTTATTCCAGAGCAGCGGGGACCAGAGGAAGGGGATAGCTGAACTTGACGGTCTGTGAGTTGAGGTGGCGGTAGTCGATGCACGGCCTCAAGCCCCCGTCCTTCTTGGTGACAAAGAAGCTGGAAGCGGCAGGGGACGTGGATGGACAAATAGACTGTTGTTGAAGAGCTTCCTCGACATACTCCTCCATGGCCTTCTGCTCAGGGATGGACAAGGGATATACCCTACCCTTAGGTAAGGTGGCTCCAGGTAGCAGGTCGATAGCACAGTCCCATGGTCAATGAGGTGGTAATTTGGTAGCCAGTTGTTTACTGAAGACATCCTGGAACGCCCGGTGTGCTAATGGAATTTCAACCTTGTGAGTGATGTCTGGACTTTCCACGGAGGTGGAGTGGATGGCGAGGCTCTGATGGATTCAGGTTAGACGAAGATGAAGAGTTGCCAGGAATTTTTTTAACAGAGGATAGACAGGATACGAAACATTCATCACTCCATTGGAGTATCTCACCGGATCTCACCGCCGGGCGCTGGGGTCGCACAAGACAGACGTTGATAACATGACCTTCTTTACCACAGTACAGGCATAAACGATGTTGGATTCTGTGTTGACGCTCCACTTGGGTCAGGTGATAACTGTCGATTTGCATGGGTTCTGGTGCTGGAGGAATGACAGATGGTGTCGTGGGCGGAGGACATGCAGCGGAAGAAGAACTGGCGCAGGCATTTAAGCATTGAGAGACGCGGATGGTCCTCTGTATTAAATTCTCCAATCCCATCGAGTCATACACAACCATGAGTTGACGGATGTCAGCATTAAGACCATGGCGAAAAGCAGTGAGTAGGGCGGTCTCATTCCACCCACTAGATGCCGCCAAGGTGCAAAACTGTAAGGCATAGGAACAGACTGAGTGTTTACCTTGACGTAGATTGAATAGTTGATCATGGATGGAGAGTTCCGAAGCAGTCTGACCGAACACCTCTTTGAAATGACCCATAAAGTTGTTGAGCGATTTAGTTACTTGGGCGTTGGAATTCCACAGTGATTGTGCCCACTGGAGTGCGCGGCCAGACAGCAAGGATATCACAAAAGCCACTCGGGCAGAATCGCTGGGAAATTGATGAGCCTGCATTTCAAAATACAGGGAGCACTGTAGAATGAATCCGCTGCAGTCTTCCGCCTCACCGGTGAATGTCGTTGGTCGGGCCATGGGACTGGCAGAGGCAGCGGATGGTACGGGTGATGATCGAAGAAGAGATGGTTGAGCAGCGTGATGAACATCGGCGGGAAGGTGGATTATCCGGAGAAGGTGGCTGAAGTGATAATCTGACTGCGTGAACCAACTCAGCAAACGGATCGTAGGGTGGATCCGCAGCGGGTTCCGTGGGATTCTGCATTTGGTCTGATCTTCTGTCACGGAGAGTGATGAAGCAGACAGGTGAGTATAATTTAACTGAAGTTTATTATGAACAGAAGCACGGGAACCAGCAGATGTAAATGGTGAGTTGAACACAATGAAGATAGTTGAATGGAACTTAGCTGATGAATAACAGTATTGTCCTTCACAGGTAGAGAATGGAACGAGGCTGATGGCAGACATGGATGAGAGTCACTGACGATGATAGCAGGTTCGTGGAACGGGGTCGGAAGACGAGGATGGCAGGTAAGTGGAACATGTAAGGATCGAGGTAGAGTCTGTGTGTCCATGGAAAGACGAGATCAGACAATGAAGAGTGGTGCAAGTGAATGTATATAGTGAACAGGTGATGAGGTACAGGTGTGGTGATTAGTAATCAGGGAAGCGTGAACGAGTGGGTGGAGTCTGTAGATCTGGTGGAGCCGTGACAGCTATAGGAGAGGAATAATTCTCTAAACTCGTTAAATCATCTAAATCGACAACATGTATGTTAGACCCTATACCGACTAAGCTACTGAAAGAGATGCTTCCAGAGGTCATAGATCCTCTTCGTAATATCATTAATTCATCTGTGTCATTTGGATACGTACCAAAAACTTTTAAGCTGGCTATGATTAAACCGCTTGTTAAAAAAACGCAACTTGATCGTACAAAATTAATCAATTATAGGCCGATCTTGAATCTACCTTTTCTGTCAAAGATACTAGAAAAGGCGGTATCCTCACAACTATGTTCCTTTTTAGAAAGAAATGAAATCTGCGAGGATTTTCAGTCAGGATTTAGACCGTACCATAGTACTGAGACAGCTCTCATCAGAGTCACAAATGATTTGCTCTTATCATCCGATCGTGGTTGTATCTCGCTATTAGTGTTACTCTATCTTAGTGCTGCATTTGATACTATTGACCACAACATTCTTTTAAATAGACTTGAAAATTATGTTGGCATTAGTGGAATTGCATTAGCATGGTTTAAATCATACTTATCTGACCGTTATCAGTTGGTAGCAGTAAATGAAGAGATGTCTCATCGAACACAAGTTCAGTATGGAGTCAGTACTAGGACCGTTGCTTTTCACTCTGTACATGCTACCCTTGCGAGATATCATTAGGAACCATGGAATTAGATTTCACTGTTATGCTGATGATACTCATGATACTCAGCTCTATATTTCTTCACGCCCTTACGAAACTTACCAATTCACAAAATTAACGGAATGCATAGCTGAAATAAAAAAAAAATGGATGACTACTAATTTCCTACTACTTAATTCTTAAAAAAACAAAACAAACAGAGATTCTAATTATTGGACAAAAAATGTCCTCACGTAATAACCTAGAATACTATCTAACACTTGATGGCTGCTCGGTCAAGTCTTCGTCGTCGGAACCTGGGTGTGCTCTTTGATAGCAATCTTGCATTTGAAAGTCACGTGTCTAGTATCTGTAAAAGCGCATTTTTCCATCTTAAAAATATATCTAAATTACGTCATATGCTCTCATTGACAAATGCAGAACAATTAGTTAATGCGTGCATGACAACAAGGCTAGATTATTGTAATGCTCTTATGGGTGGTTGCCCTGCACGCTTAATAAACAAATTACAGCTGGTCCAAAACGCAGCAGCTCGAGTTCTTACCAGAACGAGGAAGTATGACCATATTAGCGCTGTTCTGTCAACACTGCATTGGCTCCCTATTAAACATTGTATAAATTTGAAAATATTGCTGATTACTTACAAACCACTAAATGGCTTAGCTCTCCAGTACTTGAGCGAGCTCTTAACACATTATAGTCCTTCATGTCTATTGCAATCTCAAAATTCCGGCCAGTTGATAATACCTAGAATATCAAAATCGACTGCTGGCGGTAGATCATTTTCCTATTTAGCACCAAAACATTGTCCGGGAAGCAGACACACTCTGTCAGTTCAAAGCTAGACTAAAAACACTAAAACAAAATATTTTTGACCTAGCATACACATAACACATTATAGACTTCTATAATTCAATGTTAGGCTGCATAGATTAGGTCAGCCGGAACCGGGAACACTTCCCATAAATCCTGATGTACTCGTTCCATCATAAAAAAGAATGGCGTCTACGCTAATATTAGTCTCTCTGTTTATCTCGAGGTTTACCGCAGTTCGCCGGATCCAGGCTGTATCCAGATCTGATGAAGGATCTGAGCCTGGACGCAACGACAACGCAGTCCTGAAGTGTCAACTAGTCTCTCCCCTGTGAAGGCCTCCCTCCCCTCCCTTTACCTCTCTACAGATAAAGCGTTGTCGGGATAATTCCGGTTCGTGTGGCTACGCGGCAGCGATAAAATTCTGTATTATAAATTTTAAGGCCAGACAAGTAGTTTGTTGAGTGTTGGTTTGAAGGGAAGGACTTCATGCCTGCGCACATATATTCAAACGCGCATACCTTTTGACTGAACTCATAATACGCATGTGCACGCCATCAGCATTCTCACAGTTTCGTGTTTTTGAAGTTTGCACAGAGTTGTCGACAACAACTTAAGAGTTTTCTGTTAAAACGGTGTCGTGTTAGTGGCCCATAAGTTAATAACTAATGATCGTTGCAATGGAAGTGAATCAATCAAAACTAACTTTAGCTGGACAATAACTTTATTCTAGAGCTGCTATAAAGCCAAAACAATCTCTGTTACTTTAATTTCATATTAGTGATAATAGTCTGTAAGGCCGCTTTGGAACAATCTACATTGTTAAAAGCACTATATAAATGAAGATGACTTGACTTGACATAGACTTTCTATGATTAATTTTAGGCTACTCTAGTAACATTTTAGCTAGGGACTGTTTTGCAAAGTTACATTATGATTGACACATTTGACACAAAGAATGCAGCTCTTTGTTATGTTTAGAGGGATAGATAATGGTTGTAATTGATTATTTCACTATGTTGTTATTGTTTGTCACCAGTTGCATTTCAGACGGTTTTGTTTTATTATGATGGTCCCTTTAACACATTCTTTTGAGTATAAGTATCATTGCACCTACATTTCTCTCATTAGAGTATTAGTAGAGTATTAGTAGGCTCATGGGGTTAGGGTTAGAATAAGTTGACAAGTACTTGCAAAGTTACTTATAGTCAGTAGAATGTCTGTTGGGGGACCATCATAATAAACAGTTAGCAGATATTAAGCAGACAGTCTACTAATACTGTAATGAGAGTTAGTTTACATGTAGTTGCAAAGTTACTTATAGTCAACAGAATGTTCAAAAGGGACCATCAAAATAAAGTGTTACCACTCAGGCTGCTCTAACTTACCATACAATTTGTTGCATTTGCATTTGTTAAATGGGTTGTAATGAGTGTGTTACGTTTTAGTGAAGCGGTCACAATGAGTGTGTGTTTTATAGTAAAGCAGAAACAAGTAATTGCATTTGGTGGTGGTGGTATCATGGTAACTTGTAAAACCACTGAAATTGTGTATTTAAGACGTATTTATATCTGGTGGTTTAAAATGCGTTTGCTTAATGGATATCGATGAGTTGAATTTTAGAAAATATGTTGGCCTAGGCAATTCTCATGTTTTATGAAGTAATATTATTCAGTGCTCTGCCACCTATATTTGCTCAGTAGCTTTTAGTTTCATAGTTGTATTGGCAACATGTTTGTTTACGGTCTAACAAGTAGGTTGTTTTGTGTTCAAAGGATATGGTGTGCTGTTTCTTTTTTAAAACGTTCACTTGCTCCACTATCACCTCTCACGACGGTGCTATTGGCTGGTAATGCTGTCAGTCATCATTACTGGGTTGACACCTGAATGGGCATCTTTGTGATAAAAGGCTGACGCAAACCCGGAAATGTCTTTTTCTCCTGTCATGCTTTGTTGTTGACGTGTCTTGATTTTATTGTTGATTATTTTTGTCTTGAGCTAATTATTCTTTTTTTCTCCCTCTATGATTTGGTTTTTCTTCCTCTATGATTTGGTTTTTCTTATGTTAGCGACATAAACGTCGGGGGAAACGTGGCGGCCTGCTGATAAAAATTAAATCCCGTCTGGCAGTTTCCTGCAATCTCCGTAGAACATTAGCGGAGTATCAGATAGACGACTGCAACTATATTTCCATGCGTTCCTTGGATCCTGTTTACACCTGGCTGGTACCGGTGGTCGACGCCGACAAGGAGTCCAGGGCTCCCCGTTCCGTGTTCCCCCGCTTTCGGAGAAGTGGAGTCAACACATCGTGTCTCCGGGTGTTGGATCGTGAGCCCCGGATAGCAAATAACCCTTCTCCGGCCAGGATTGCCCTGGTAAACGCCAGGTCGCTGGTAAACAAAACTTTTATCTTAAATTATTTTTATATCTCAAATAACTTGGATCTACTGTGCGTGACTGAAACCTGGATGAACGAGGGTGAGTTAAGCCCTTTTTCGGAGATTTTACCCTCAAACTGTGACTTTTTTAACTGTCCACGACTTAAAGGACGGGGTGGAGGAATTGCGATTATTTTTAAGGAAAAATTAAACTGTCGGCGTGTGATGTGCAACTTCTACTCAAGTTTTGAGCTGATTGTATTTGAGCTGAGTCAACCTGACCCAGTGCTATGCGCTGTGATTTATCGTCCTCCCAAATACCATAAAGACTTCATAAACGACTTTTCCGATTTTCTGGCTGAAATCATGCCGAAGTATGACAGAGTTTTAATTGTTGGAGATTTTAACATCCATATCTGTTGTCCCTCCAAGCCATTGGTTAAAGACTTCTTAAATCTCACGGAGTCGTTTAACTTGATGCAGTTTGTGGCTAGCTCTACACATGAGCACGGACACACATTAGACCTGGTTTTATCGTGTGGTCTACCTGTTAACAATATTAATGTTTGTGATGCTACTTTTTCTGACCACATGCCTGTGTTATTCGAGATTTCTTGTTTCTGTAGTCCTAAACCATGTGCTCCTGCTCGTCGCTGTCGCTCATTTAATTCTTTAACTGCAGAACGGTTTACTGATGTTTTTAATAGCACAAACATGACATTCTCAGTGTCCACTCAGCATTATAATACTGATGAGTTAACATCATTGTTTCATACTTCTTGTCAGAATGCACTGGACATTGTTGCCCCTTTCAGGACTATTCGTGCGAAGCCAAAATCTGAACCGTGGCTAAATGACATTACCCGTGCTGCTAGGCATGAGTGCAGGAGAGCGGAACGCCAGTGGAAAAAAGATAGGCTACGGGTTTCGTCTGAGATCTTGAAAGACAGCTTGTTTAAATATCAAAAAGCTGTAAAAATGGAAAAGTCAAGGTATTTCTCAAATATCATCGCAAATAATTCTCACAAACCTCGTGTTCTGTTCAACACTATTAATTCTGTTTTAAATACATCTCAACAAATGACTTTGGAATTTTCCAAAGAAACATGTGAAAATTTTTTGCAGTTTTTTAATGACAAGATTGTGACTGTTAGAGCTAATATTGTTCACCCTTCTGCTGATATGTCTTCTTTCTCTGTATGTTCCTTTGTTTTCAGTCAGTTTGAACCAGTGTCTCTTGCTTGTTTAAAAGACATCCATTGACAAAATGAATCCATCTGTTTGTCCCATAGACATTATTTCACCAGATTTCCTAAAAAAGGTTTTTGAAACCCTTGGCCCTACAATATTATTGATTGTAAATAGTAGTCTCATTCATGGAGTTGTACCTTTACATTTTAAACACGCAATAGTGGAACCACTGATGAAAAAACCAAACCTGGATTCATCGGTTCTTGCTAATTTTAGGCCCATTTCGAAACTCCCGTTTCTTTCTAAAATATTGGAAAAGTTGTTTTTAAACAACTACTGTCCTTTCTAGACTTGCATGGTTTGCAAGAAATTTATCAATCTGGTTTTAAATCACTTCACAGCACAGAAACGGCCCTGTTAAAAGTTTATAATGATTTATTATTGGCCACTGACACAGGTAACTATGCTGTTCTTATGCTGTTAGATCTTACTGCCGCTTTTGACACCTTAGATCACAATATACTGATCTCTCGTCTTGAGCATTGTGTTGGTGTAAAGGGTGCCGCATTACAATGGTTTAGATCTTATCTGGGTGAAAGAATTTTTTCGGTACGTCTTGGGGAATTTGTGTCTTCTACTGCATCTCTTGTATGTGGAGTCCCTCAGGGTTCCATTCTTGGACCCATTTTATTTTCTTTATATATATTACCTTTAGGGTCCATATTTAGGAAACATGGCATCTCGTTTCACTGTTATGCAGATGACTCGCAACTCTATCTGCCTTTGAAACGAAACAATGCAAACTCTATAGCACCTTTGTTGAGATGTCTTGAGGATATTAAAGCCTGGATGGCCTCCAATTTCTTAAAGTTCAATGAAGATAAAACTGAAATCATTTTGTTTCGACCTGGTGGTACCATCAATACCCCTGATGTAGATCTTGGCGACTTAAAGTCATATGTGAAGCCCGTTGTAAAAAACCTAGGTGTTTTAATGGACGGTGACTTTAAATTAGATAAACAGATTAATTTGGTAGTTAAATCGTGTTTTTATCAGTTAAGGCAATTATCTAAAGTCAAATCATTTGTATCTTTTACTGATTTTGAGAAGGTCATCCACGCTTTTATATCATCCCGCCTGGACTATTGTAATAGTCTCTATGTAGGCATTGGTGAGGCATCTCTAACACGTTTGCAGAGGGTACAAAATGCGGCTGCACGTTTATTAACAAGGACACGCAAACACGACCACATTGCACCTATATTAGCTTCCCTTCACTGGTTGCCAGTTCGTTTTAGAATTGATTTTAAGATTTTACTTTTGGTTTTTAAATCATTAAATAACACTGCTCCTAAATACCTCTCAGATCTATTACAGCCATATGTTCCATCCAGAGCACTTAGGTCGGCTGGGCAACTGCTTTTAGTCTCCCCCAATGCAAGATTAAAGAGCAGAGGTGACCGTGCCTTTGCAGTGGCGGCCCCGAAACTCTGGAATAATTTACCTTTGTACATTAGGCAGGCACCTTCACTTGCTTTTTTTAAATTACATTTAAAAACATATTTGTATAGTACTGCACATAGGCGTAATTCTATGGGGGGACAGGGGGACACGTCCCCCCCAATATTCAAAGAAGGACAATTTGTCCCCCCCAATATTTGATCATACTGCAAATACGTCTTTCTCTCCAGCTCCGAAAATATAAAATCCCGGCCGGTCCATTTCCCAAATCCATTCGACTGGCCTTACACTATACATTAACAAAACCTATTTCTCCTGAAATCCATGTCATGTTTTCCCTATACCTTTAGTAGCTCGTGCACCGTCAGTGAGTTAGGAAAAACCAAACAGAAGAAGAGTTAGGAGCGCGAAATCTGACAGAGCAGGTGACGGCGGTGTCGTCTCACATGGTGAAATCTCATATGGCAGGTGACGGCGGTGTCCTCGCAGAGAAACCGAAGTACAGTTGTAAATTTATGTTTCCATTTATGGGTATTGCCAGAGTTTTTCCTGCATAGAGAATTATGAGGCGGCTGCCTCCGTCAAATTTCGTGCCGCCTCCGGCTCTCGACAAAACTCGGACAGACAGTCACATGGTCAGATACACTTTCCCCACCGTGATGGTTCTGTTGCGGTTATAAAAATATTTAAAATAATCTAATTTAATACAGTTATAATTTTTCAATGTAAATTATTTAATTTGATTGGTAACAGCCTAGTGTCTTATTATTTTAATTGGATATATTTATCAAATTTAAGAATTTGAAATGAAAGATGGAGCATACAGTTAATAAAATTAGGGGGAAAAATGCCCTTTATAAAGGTACAAAAAACTATTCTGAGTGTTTTCAAACAGTGATGTAATGAAAAATGGACAATTTTAAGTTTGAAGGGAGTAAAGCCTCTGTTTAGGCTATTAAGGAAATATAATTTTGCCAAAAGAAGAACTTTTATTTTAAATAAATGTGTCATTTTATGTTCATTTTAAATCAGCATGTCAGTGTGATATGTTACCATATTATCATGCTTAACACTAAGAATTTGAATAATTGTAATGTGATGATCAGATGCAGATATCTAAATCAGAGAATATCATAGGTTCGGGCGGTTTGCGGGTGGATTATTTATTTTTAACAGTGGATTCGGGTGACTCAAAGTGCACCAGATTAATGAATTTACCTTTAAAATGTACAAAATTTTCTTCCGGGGGAGCATGCCCCCGGACCCCCCTAGAGGTACCAAGTACACAGCTGTCCCCCCCAATGTGTGATTGACAATTTCGCCCTTGGTACTGCATATAACACAGTATGAGAGTTACCTGTTAGGAGTTCTTTTCAAATGTGTGTTATAATCCATTATTGTATTTATTGCTTTTTTTATTGCTTTTTTATTTATTTTATTTTATTCCTTTTAGTTTTACTGTTTATTTTATATTGTATGTATAGCACTTTGGTGAACACTTGCTGTTTCAAAAAGGTGCTCTATAAATAAACTTTGATTTGATTTGATTTTACTTCGAAATTGTATTCTTTTTTTTTCGTTATTCTTTCAATGTTTTACAACCAACCAGGGGGTAGTAAACAGGAAAGCATGTCATTTGACTTCCATCTCGCAACACGTAGAGAAGTGTGTTGTTAACACACTAGGTAAGGAGTGGGTTCCATCATTGTATGTTTTCGGGTTTCAGTTAGTGTAGATTATGTAGGGCGTTGAATGCCGAAGACTTTTTTTTTTTTCTCTTTCTTTGTTTAATTGTTTTCTTTGATTTAGCCCCGCTCAGGTTCTTACACCCTGTGATTGGCATTTGTTCTTTTTTCGTCCTCTTATTTGAGTGTAACCATTTGCTTTATTGTGGATACATGTCTCCCTTTTCAAAATTGAAACTCCCTTTGTTCTTGTGTTCATTTTGTACCAGCACATTGATTAATGTCAACCAGGGTTAAAAGATCTGGGAATTTACTTATTTATTTTGTTTTATTCCCTCAAACCCTCAGCCACCTTAGGGACATAACATAGGTGAATGTTTTTCTAGCTAGGGATACTTTGCATTACATCATCGCCCCCTTTTGTCAGTCTCCCCTCTTTAGTGTTCCGCTGGCGCCGGCTCTACTCATGTCTGGTTCAATCGGTCATTTTAGGTGTTGTCATTCATTACAAATATAAAATGTATTAACTGGTGCTACATTTCAAATGCCTAATGTTGTAAATGTCAGGAACATTGGCCTCCATTGTATCACCTCATAAAACATTTGTATCCACCCAAAAATCTGGTTAAACAAACACAACTGTGTAGGTTTTTTTTTCTGAAAATGCCATTTTTCTTATGTTAAATAAAGATCCTCCTCAAAAAGTGTTTTCTTAATAGAGTTGCATGCCCTTTAAAACTGAGAGCTTATTAGTACTCATGTTGCACCACATTAGACAGCAGTAGCTGGTACCAGGGGAACAGAGGAGGGTGGAAGACTGAGTGAACAAATAGAAAGAGAAAGATTTTCCAAAACAACGCTATATAGTAACAATCAGAGTCAGTCTGCTGTCTTCTTTATCTCTGGAGAAATAAAGAATAATTCTCCTCCTTTCATCAATGCAACCTGTCATATCTGATCTACCCATCATTTCCAACAACAGCAGATTGCAGAAATGAAAGGAATCTTTAAAACTGACAGTCCAAAAAGTTGACTTAATTGTAGTCATCATGTCCACGCAGTCCGCAAACTTTTGTACTATTAGAGACATGCAAATAAATCAAAAGAGTATCTTCACTCATGCAAAACCCTTTTAATTCACTAAGAATGCACCCACTGATTGTACTGTATATTTGTGGACACTGCCTGTGTTGCTTTAATGCTTGCTTTAATGTTAATGATTTAAAACCTTCAGTTATTTTTAAATTCTGGTAAAACTAAGTGTATGCTTTTCAACCGTTCATTGCCAACACCTGCTTGTCTACCTAACATCACCACGCTGGATGGGTCTGAGCTAGAATATGTTGATACATATAAATATCTAGGTGTCTTGTTAGACAGTTCTCTCTCCTTCCAGCCGCACATTAACAAACTAAGATCTAAAATTAAATCTAGAATTGGCTTCCTCTTCCGCAACAGGGCCTCCTTTAGTTATGCTGCCAAACTTGCTTTGGCGAAAATGACTATCATTCCAATGTTCGACTTTGGCGATGTCATCTATAGAACTGCCTCAAACTTTCTGCTGAAAAAACTGGACGTGACCTACCATAGTGTCATACGTTTTGTTACAAATGCCCCTTACAACACCCACCATTGCAAGCTCTATGCATTAGTCGGCTGGCCGTCATTAACTACTCAGCGTTTAACTCATTGGTACCAACTTATTTACAAGTCTCTGCTTGGCAAAGTCCCGCTGTACTTAAGCTGTCTAGTTACCATTGCTCTACCTACTCACAGTTTACGATCTAGTAGGTATATCGCCTTAGTCACCCCTAAAGTATGCACAACATTCGGCCGCCAATCCTTCCAGTTTGCAGCCGCCAATGACTGGAACGAATTACAAAAAAACCTAAAACTTGAAACACTCATATCACCAGTTGCCTTTAAATTACTCCTTTCTGAACATCTGACCAATCTATGTACCTGTTAATTGTCTTCAATCTTCTCTCCCTTATGCTATGTCCGCATTGCACAGTGGACTTCTTTCACCTGCACTACTGTCATACCTGCTGACTTTCTTGTATTATTATTATTATTATTATTGCTTAGATATTTCTTAAATGCTCCTTCCCATAATCGCGGTCATAATCCATGCACTTAAATGATCTATCGGCTAGATACACTTTAATAAGATACACCTTATATATCCAGTAAAATTTTTATTTTTTTTATAACTTAAAATACATTCGCTAGTGCCTTAACTATGTTGCTCAACAGAACCACATATACCTTATCCTGTTTTCTTGACCTTGTATTGCCTTATTGTGTTTCACTGTAATTTGTAAATTTGCACTCCTGTGTTCTGTGTACTTATTATGTAACTCTATGTTGTCTTGCACATTTTTCGCCTTATCTTGGCCAGGTCGCCGTTGTAAATGAGAATTTGTTCTCAATCGGCCTACCTGGTAAAATAAAGGTAAAATAAAAAAAATAAAAAAAATGTCAGCATGAAATGGAAGTTGCAATTGTCTTTTGTTCCTATTTTGATCTATATCTGAGTGAAACAAGAAGAAATGTAGGGCAGGACTTAATTTTGTCCATGGGGAATTGATTGGATGGTTGGATCATTGTGGTTTGCTATTGTGATCTCATGTGAGTGACAAGTTGTCCCGCCCTTGCACCAGAAAGCACATCATCAGAGTTAAGAGTTGAGCACATCAAGAGAAGAGATGTTGCTGCAAGGGAAAGCTATTTTGATTAAAGATTATGAGGGCAAAAAAAAAAACACAAAAGTAATAATGCATAGCCTTTAAGGGATTTTAACTCTGTACTCCCTAGGGAAAAAGCATGTCCATTAACAGTTTTTGCTGTAATGTGCTTGTGTTCTGTTTCAATAAGCAAGGCAAAGAACAGAACAATGAAATAGACTGAATATTAGTTTGCTTTTATTCTGTTAGTTTGCTTATGGAAATAAGGATATATAGGCTAGTGAAGGACAATACATGAACATCCCCACTCACTTTTGCCCATGAGTGGGCAAAAAATAAATAAAAATCTGCATATGCCAGTGTTTTTTTTTCTTTCTTTTTTTCTCATATTTAGTAAATGAACTCTGAATGCAGTGTCTGTGCTCAATTTCTTTTAATTGAGCAGGAGCCAATTCTTTAATTCTGAGAAAGTAGTTTAAAAAATGCAGATTGGTTTGTGTGTGGTTAGTGAATAAGACATGTTTTTGTTACCATATACGCAATAGTGAAACAACTTTTGTTGTAAATTAGTCCAAGTATTATCTTCCAATACTGTAGCTGATGTAAAAGTTGGCCTGTTTTCTCTGACACTGCATTTAATATTCTTCTGTTATGGATGTCCCTTCTACAAGAAGGAAATGAAGAAGGTTTACACTTGGGAGTAGTCATTGATTTGGTGTTATCTCACTGCTTCAGCCTAGCCACTTATAAATCCCTTGTATGAAAACCTGCATCCAACAATTAACACTTTGTGAAAAATCATCACTCTATTTTCAAATCCTAATAAATCACATCCTGTCAGCTGGAACTGTCAACATAACTCAGCATCAATTCTCTCAATGTTCTTTTGCTCTTGTCACTATATCTTTGGTTTTTCTCAACACGGATCCCATTAACTTGACTTAGTTTTATAAATCAATGCTGACATAATTTATCAGCCTTCCCTTTCTCAGTTCTCTCATCATTAGATGCAGAAATCACGGTGAGACCATGTCTACCGAAGCACATCTTTATAAAGCCATTAATTTTTTACAGGTAAATGGTGACAAGACAACACTTATTTTATATGGCCAGACTCTCTGTCCCTGTCGAAAGCTCAATACAGTGTGTCTGCAACACTGTCAGGAAACTCTAGAGTGATTGAAGATATATGTATACATATATGATCTATCTACCCATCCATCTCGAAGTCTTAAAGTAGCTGCCATTCACTGTTTGTTGGGCCTTATCCAGGGGGGTCTATGGTGGTACTACAGTGGGTCCACCAATTATGGTTTGATCTCAAACTATTTTGAAAAGAATGAAAGTATGCAATAGAAAGAATATAACATTATCTTAACTTCAACCAAAGCTAAAGTTACGAAGCTAAAATTTTACTTCCACATTAAACCTTTCGCACATACGATCACGCCAGTGTGATCAGTCAAGGCTGGTCCCTGGAGCGTACGATCACACTGGTGTCATTAGAACGGTCAGTGCATCACGTGATCAACTGCTAAATTCAAACGTGCTTTTGCGCGTTGACTGGCGCTGAGCCAGAGACATTTGACACAGAGACAAATTCACATAAGTACTAAAAAAACTATACATTTAGAGTTTGTAAAATACACATTGATGTATATGGAAGTGGCAATAATAATCCTTTCCATTATAATTAGAGTTTTATTCATATCAGATACACATAGTGTTAGGCCGTGTGTCCACCAAAGCATTTTTAGCCAGCTGAAAACGCTAGGCGCTCTGCTGAAAACGCCTAGCTGTGGGCGCTTGAGAGCGTTTTGCCAGCGTTGCAGTTTTTTTTCAGTTGAGACGGTTGAGATACTTGCTTGTTATGATACGGAATATCCGCGAAAGTCTTACTAGTATCTCATTTCACACATATTTTGTTTCTGTGTTGATTCTATATTACAATGTCAATACAATGTAATGTGTTTTCTCTGGCTCTTGTTTTAAATGATTTTGTTCCGTTATTATGCTTGTTGTTGTCATCTGTTGACGTTGTACAAGCAGAATCATGTGGCGGACGCGGTTGGTCGGTGTGGTATTAGTCCCGCCCCTCCTCCACTGTGATTGGTCGGTTGGGTAAAAAGTGACAGTGATGAGCGCAGCGTTTTACCCAAAGTTGAACATTCTTCAACTCTCGGCGACCTGTAAAAAACGCTGAGCGCTCGGCGCTTCAGCGTGAAAAAAACGCTCAGCGCCTCGCTACGCTCATGCCGTTTTAAAAACGCGGCGCTCCCATTGAAAACAATTGAAAAAACACGCCAGCCGCGTGAAAAAAAACGCATTGGTGGACACACGGCCTAAGTACACTATAAAGTTTACTCTTTTTCCCAGTTCACCGGCCACTTACTTTCATGTATTTCGGGAGAAGTGGATGAATTCACGTGTTGTAAATCCAACAGATCTGATTCGGCACAAACTAACATGCCGGCGCCCATTGTGCATATAGCTCAACTAGCAACTAGATCATTGTAAAGGAGGTTAATCCTCTGGGGTTTAAAAGCTTGAAGTGTCTATTTTTAAATGATGTAAATCATATCAAAAACAAATATTCTCTGTTCAAGTAATCCATATGAAAGCAACGAGAGGTCTAGTTTCTCAATGTCACGGAGTCATCAGATCAGCACGCTCCGCCCACTCGTTCACTCTCCCCCGGTATTCTGATTCACCGCACCTGCACAACATCATCAACTCACACTATAAAGAGGCACTTCTCCTTCACTTCCTTGTCTGGTCTCATACTTACGTACACTTACAGACTCTACCCTGATACTTACGTTGACTACCTACCTCAAGGATTCCTTATCTGAACTTTGTCTCCAATCATCCGTCATCCTTCTGTCATCTGTCTTCTGCCTTCAGCCTGCCGTATCATCTTTGATCACCTGCAATCAAGAAACAAAGATTAACGCTCAGCTAAGTTCATCATCCAATTCAGATTCTCTGCAACATACTCATCAGTCTCCTCTGCTGTTCCACTCCGTGCCTCTGTTCAATAAAGACCTTGTTTATACTAATCGCTTGTCTGCTTCCTTCTGTATTGTGACAGAAGACCAGACCACATGCAGAGCCCCACGGAGACTGCAGCGAATCGTCCCACCGATCCATTTGTAGATCTTGTTCACGCAGTTCGTCTTTCCCTTCAACCTTCTAAGTCTGACAATCCACCTACCGTTCCCGCTGATATAATTCAAGCCGCATGTCAATCACCGCCTGCCCAGTTCGACCACCACGCCCAGCGGTGAGTACTATTCAACTTTCACTTCAAATTAACTCTTTATCCCGTCCAAATGTACATGTCCTAACCCCCCACATTTGTGTCTCAGCACAAGCTCTCATCGACTCGGGTTCCGCGGGGAACTTCATCTCCACCCAACTTCTCCAAAAACTAAATGTCCACAAGAAACGCTGCTCTCAGGATTTGAGGATTCACACCATCCAAGGGAAGCCGCTGGGTTGTGGTCGTACTTCTCTCCCACACTGATGCTCTGCATTGGGTGCCTGCATACCGAGGAGATCACGTTCATTGTGCTGGAAGGATCCACAGCAGACCTCATCCTGGGACGCCCGTGGATGTCATAACATCAACCACGTATCAACTGGATCACCGGGGAAGTATTGCAATGGAGTGATACCTGTTTTCAATCCTGTCTCTCCTCTGTCCAAAGATCTTCAAAGTCTCGTTCTCTCTCATTCACCACTCTGGAACAACCAGCACTCTCACTCAATTCTACCACCGTTGAGAGCCCGGAGGTGGATCACAAGGTGGAGATTCCTCCAGAGTACCGGGCGTTCCAGGATGTCTTCAGTAAGCGGTTGGCAACCCAACTTCCACCACATCGGCCATGGGACTGTGCAATCGATCTACTACCTGGGGCTAGAGTATATCCACTGTCCATCCCGGAACAGAAGGCCATAGAGGAGTATATCCAGGAGGCACTTCAACAACGATTCATCAGACCATCTACATTCCCTGCCGCTTCAAGCTTCTTCTTCGTTGCTAAAAATGACGGAGGCTTGAGTACCGTCACCTCAACTCCCAGACAGTAAAGTACAGCTATCCACTTCCTCTGGTCCCGTCAGCTCTGGAACAGCTACGGGGAGCTTGCATCTTCTCCAAGCTGGACCTGCGGAGCGCATACAAGCACATTCATATACGCCGAGGTGATGAGTGGAAGACTGCCTTCATTACCCCTTCAGGACACTACGAATATCAGGTCATGCCGTACGGCCTGTCCAGCTAACCTGCTGTCTTCCAGGGCTATATGAATGAGGTGTTCCGGGAATTCCTCCAACGATTCGTCGTGGTCTATATAGACAACATCCTCATTTATTCCCGGAACCTGGCCGAACATCGCCTTCACGTGACGCAGGTCCTCGAGAAACTCCGCCATCACTATCTCTACCTTAAGCTGGAGAAGTGTGAGTTCCATACCACCTCTGTCCACTTCCTGGGATATGTCATCGATCAACATGGCATCCAGATGGACCAGAGGAAGGTGGATACCATCCGGAACTGGCCTCAACCCACTACCATCAAAGAACTCCAACGCTTTCTAGGATTCGCAAACTTCTACAGACGGTTTATTCACAATTATAGCCTACTTAGCTCTGACCTCTTCACTCAAGGGCCGGCCCAAGTCTCTGTCCTTAACCCCGTCAGCATCTGAAGCATTTTGACAACTCAAGTTGGCCTTCCAAACCGCTCTGATCCTGGTCCACCCAAATCCAGATCTCCCGTTCGTCGTCAAGGTGGACGCCTCATCTACCGGGGTCGGAGCGGTCCTCTCTCAGCGGCAGGGTGATCCTCCAAGACTCCATCCATGTGCCTTCTATTCAAAGAATCTGTCCCCAGCAGAGCAGAACTACGACATTGGTAATCAGGAGCTGCTCGCCATCAAGCTAGCTCTGGAAGAGTGGAGACACTGGTTGGAGGGAGCACATCACAAGTTCGAGGTCATCACAGATCATCGTAACCTTGAATACCTGCAAGAAGCTAAGAGATTGAACCCACGTCAAGCCTGGTGGGCTTTATTCTTCACCGGGTTTAATTTCACCGTCTCATAATCGACCTGGGGATAAGAACTGTAAGGCAGATGCCTTATCACGTCTTCATCAACCTGTTCCTGAAGATTTCTCTCCCGAATTTATCCTCCCTCCAGCCTTGATCATCAGTCCTATCAAATGGGGCATCGATGAGCAAATTACCCAGGCTACTCGCTGGGTAAACACATCATGATATAAAAGTAGGCTAGTATGAGTGTTTACACTAACATAATGCATATTATGTTTAGACCTGTGTTTACTGTTAAATACTGTGTTTGTGGATATCTGTTCAAATGATGTTTATAATGTGGTAACAAAGCATTGTAAGTTTGGGTCATTCACGCTGCATTTGAAAGCAAAACGCGCCAAAAATTTTTTTTACTCCAATCTCATTTCATAACGAATGATAACATTTGATGTTTTTCTGAAGTGTAGTGTACTGAAGTGTTCCTTTTAATGATTTATCGTTATAGGCCGCCAGCATTTCTGTAAAGTAAAAATTATTATTAGGGGTTCAAGCACGAAGTGCTGAAACCCTATTGTAATTGCCCTGATTTTGATTATTTTTCTTCCGCCGTAAAACGCATCGTGCAGCCCAAACGGTAAGTGCTGGAGACTTGAAACTTGGCCAGATGGTAGTACAAAAATCGAGGAGAGGTTCAGAGATTATGACCCCGATTGGCCCATAGGTGGCGCTATAGCGACCAAAAGCGCGAAACTGCTCATAACTCCTAGACCGTATGTCGTAGACTCTACGATTTCATTTCCGGTATGCAAATTTTTCCGCCATTTTGAATTTTGTCAAAAAAATACTTTTACATACTAGTCCAAGGTTTTTCGCCCGATCAGAACCAAACTAGTGCAGAAATGTTCTCTGGAGTCTGATTATCAATAATTATCGAAAAAAAGTTGAAATTTTGATTCATGGTAGCTAGGGGGCGCAAAATGAACGTTGTGGGAGGAGCCTGTATTACTAAAATGGCTATAACTTGAGAAGTAAATGAGATATCTTCACCAAACTTGGAACACATGTGTAAGAGGTCAATTTGGGGTCACCGTAAAAATATCGCGACGATTGAACACTAGATGGCGCTATAACATGAAAAAAAAACATGAAAAGGGCTATGACTAGGGGTGTAACGATTCGTTTTAACAACGATTCGATTCGTATCGCGATTCGTGGTTGTCGATACGATTCAAGGACGATATTGGTTCATTTAGAACGATACGATCCGAAACGATTCAGTGACCTGAAATCGATTCAGTGACTTTTTAGCCAAAAATTCTTGTAAGGGAATCAGGTATCAATTAATTATGGATATAAACAAACAAGTAAACAACAATTAATGTCAAATGCATTCACATTTTATTTGAATAAAGTAGGACTGAACGATTATGACAAAAATTATAATTGTCGATTATTCCCTTGAAATTGTAATTGCGATTATTAATTACGATTATCACAACATTGAATGATGTTTTGAATAGTTTGTCCATGGGACCCACATTTCCCCATGGTCATCAAGCCGCAACCCACCTTTTTAGGAATTATATAGGCCTATTATAATACATTTGTTTACACAAAAATTGTTGACACACAAGTTCTGTCCCCCTTTACTTAACATACAAAAAAAATGTTAAGAATATGACAAATACTGATAAACAGTAGGCACGGCGAGGTTAAGCTATTAAATAGCAGTCCCAAACTAGTTTTTGTTAATACAATCTTGGTATGAGCCACCACAGTCATATAAAAATATACAAAATAACCAGTAAGTGGCATTTTGTTATGGAAACAAACAACAATTAGGCTACCATGGTGATACACAATACTTAGAAGAACTGGTAAAGAAACATGGAAACTGCTCCTGATAAATAGCAACACACATGACGTACCAATAACGTAATTTATTGGTATTTTACTTTTATTTCTTAACTTACTAATTTACGACGTTGCATTCTCGTATGTCTTTTGCACTTTAGTGAAGTGATACAGCGCTCTCCGCCGCATTTGCGCGTGCAATTGAAGAGCGTCACACATGACGACGACGTCACAGATAGGCAGACTGAATCGAGTAACGTTTAACGCCTTTAGTGCTAAGAAAAACATCCATATAAAGTCTGACATGCTTAAATCCAATGCGTTATTTCCTAGTATCGATACAATCGATTCATTACCTTTTAAAACGATGTTAGATCGATATGAATTTGAGCACCTATTAGACAAGGCTAACGGAGGCAGATCAGAACGAAACTCAATGGGCATGTTCAACTCATGGCCCTAGAGGTCTGTAAGAATTTTGAAAGAAATCGGCCACTAGTTGGCGCAAACGAGTTTTATGGCTCTGTAATCACGTGGTGTTACACTCATCCACACAATATGCATATCATTTGATAGATCTCCTCATGTTGAACAACTTTGCCTCAAGAACCATTGCTGTCAATCAAACCGTTCATTAAATATTCACGAACATGTTAAAAACCTACTTTTGCGAACTAGTCCTAGGTTTTTCGCCCGATCGGAACCAGACCAGTCTAGGACAATTCTCTGGACTCTCTAGATCAATAATTATCAAAAAAAAAGTTGAACTTTTGCATTTGGATGACTGTAATAGGGTCATTTATAAAATGGGCGTGGCAAAATACACTAAAAAGCCTATAAATCCTAAATGAAAACTCAGAACTTCACAAAAATTGGTGAGCATATGTGACATAACATCATTAACAAGCAAGCACAATTTTATGGAGATCGGACCATAGGTGGCACTATAACTGCTAAAAATCTTTAAAACCATATATTTCCTATGGTACATTGCCTGTATTGGCTGTAAATGGTATTTTCCATCTATTATATCAGTGGTTACATGCTTACTAAAAAAAAACTTAATAACTTTTGATGCTTTTGTGCTTAAAGGCCTTAACCTGTTAAGAACCCTTTGTACTAAAAGCACAAGTATGATCTCATTTGAAAGCTGACACCTGGCATTTTATTGTAAATGCAGAATTAATTATTGTCATAATGAAAAAAATAGTTATAAATAGCTTCAAAGTTTTGTAAAGTTATTAGAAATTTATTTTTATGAAACATCTTCATGAAAATAAAATTGAAGTTGGCACTGTAGCAATCTAGAAATGCACTGCAGCTAAAGCCACATGTCTGACCATGTTAAATTTAAAGTTGGCACTGTAGCAATCTAGAAATGCACTGCAGCTAAAGCCACATGTCTGACCATGTTAAATTTAAAATCTGAAGATGGTAAGTCAAACTCTGTATTTAGTTAAATGTTTTTCAAGATCATGTCATATGACTTTATTTTGATTAGACTCTAAAATGCAACTGATGTTTAGTCATCATCTAAGCATCCATTCAGTCTTTTGTCTCTATTGTTTTGTGGTGCAAACGAGCCCCATTCAGTCTCAGTCTCCCCATGCACACATTCACACCTCTCCAGCCTGGTTATGGCTATTCACAGGCTATTCACAGGCTATTCATAGGGTTTCAATCCCTAATTTCTTTTATCAAAGTTCTCACTTCACATTTGAAACTGTATCAAATGCCCTTCTTGAATAAAGAAACATTTCAGTAAGCATTCCTATTGAGAAAAAAATCATAAAATAATAACTGCTAGGTGGCAGGTGCACCTAGGGCTAGCTAGCATGTTAGCTTAGCACACCATCAATACACAACCATTTATGAGATCAAAACCATGTTTGTGCTCCAAACTTACTTTATAACGCAAGTCGAGTGTTTTAAATAATCTTCTGTGATCTGATTTGGCTTCAGATAAAAAAATCAGACAGAAAATATATTATTTTATAGTATTCTGCACGATGATAATATATAGACGTCTATATAGATTAGCATTGCATTATAAATATAATCTATTATTATGAAAATACCTGACATGGCTCGAAGAACACAGGCAAATCAAATATCATTGCAATCATGTTTATTGTCTTCAAAACGTCTTTATCTGCATGTTACAACGATCTCTGTTAGCTGTGTGTGTGTTCGGCGCTTCCTGGAATTTCACATGATTATGGCTCTTCTTCATGTTCTATATGGACTATACTGTGCACATATAGCGCCCTCAGGCTGTTGGTACACAGTACATCAGTATACAGCGCTCATAATTATTACATCGACGCATTTGGGTATAAATTCAATAAATATTATTCCTGTCTATAGAAATCTGATGTAAACCTATGAGAATCTATCAATATTTCTCCAAATCTGCACATTTTTGAGCTAAAAGCCCTGAGGGACGTTGTTTTGTCAAGCACTGTCATGACGACAGCACAGAGTATTTTTTCTGAATGGGAGCAGCTGACACTCATAATACATATTAAAGGTATCGACGCATTTTTTCATTTCATAACTCCTGACACAAATTAAGACATAACTGTCACTATAAGTTTCTCAGAATACAATAGTGGTCAAATACTGAAACTTGAGTCTTATATCTTTTTAATGATGTATAGTTTGTCAAGGTATAACATTAAATCTGATAGTAACTTTGAAAAAAAAAAAAAAAAAAACGCTTCAGTGCGTCCGCGCACTGGTAAAGCTTAACAGGTTAAAGGCCTAAACTGCTTGAACCCTGATAAATGCTGCTTGCAGCTTTAATTGTTATTATTATTTTATGCAGCCCTACAAGTATATGCCTACAAGGCACAACAAACCTTGTGTTCATTATATTTATATGTACAGTATATGAACACAAGGTTTGTGCCTTGTAGGCATATATGTGTGTGTGTGAATTTTTTAATCACAATTTTAACCAGAAAAATCACAATTCGATTTTCTTCCCCAAATCGTGCAGCCCTATAGTTTCTCCTGATATCAACATGTTCACAGTTGTCTTTTTAAAAGACACATGAGTCTCTGTACATGAACATGGTAAAATGAAGCAAACACCTTGGAAATGGGCACACAGTTGTGTGACTGTTCACGTCTCTCTGTTTAGATCAGTGTGCTCAATAATGTGCCTTTCTGTCTTTTGTATCTTCGGACTATGTTGTGTTGTAAATAAATCCAAACAATCAAAAAGCCATTCTGTTAAACTCTCTTACTGCTAGGGCCATTAGCGGAGGGTCTTTGTCTTCCCAGGTGTGAAACACATCAATATTCATGATGACTCGCACCTCCTCGCATACAAATTTCATACAGAGTGGGCAGGATGATTTTCACATCATTTTAAAGCAAAAACTTTAGACTATGTGATACAATTTTCAAAAGTCTTGTGAATAAATAGTCAGTATGGGTTTTATGGCCTTATTTCATTGACTACTTTTTTTTTTTTTTTTTACAAACCACGCATAAACGTCATTTTCTCAAAACTACAAACTTTTACATACATGCTGCATACATATTATTGTAGCAGAGTTTGTGCTGAATATAGTGTAATCAGACTTTAGCCATGAAAATGTTACAAGTAACAGAAATAAGCTCAAATGTCAGAGCATGTCAGAACACCTCCAGGGCCCAGAAAACACCTCAGACCCCAGAGGGTTAAAAACATTATTACAAGCTTACCATTTTGAATCCATGACACACCGGTCACACCCTCATCAAGCAACATCTATAAGAACCCAGCACACACACAGTCATTAGCTGTGTCCCAATTCAGGGGCTGCATCCTCCGAAGGCCGCATTTGAAGGCCGGTTGCGTGACAGCGGCGCGGCGAAGGCTGTCCCAATTCAAAGGATCCTTCGAATACGGCCTACTGTCAAGTGTTGCCAAGGTAAAATTTGGGTAAAATTTTTTTCCTCGGGTTGATTTCCACCTCCGTAGGTACGATTTTGACGCTCCAACACCCCCAAAATATCCCTCAGACGCACAAATCCAGTGGATGATTTGGCTGCCCGATGGAGAAAAGACGATGGGCTTTTTGGGCAACTTTAGTTGCACAGACCTGGCAACCCTGCCTACCGTCTTTTTTTTCCCCAGGGCTGCGAAGGATAGAACAAGGAGCCAGCACCAGCCAAGAGAAAACCAGACTGAGAGGATAAGCTGATCGAGATATTTAGGGAGGACATGAAATTTCAGAGACAGAGGAGAGGAGATCACAGGAGAGCAGGGAGAGAATGGACAGATTGTTTTCACTTCTTGTCAGATTGGTAGAGAAATACATTTTTGGTTATTTGAATTAAAATTTGTAAATTAAACAATCATATACATTATTTTTATGTAAGTTATAATTTGTATATGAAACAAAAATTATTTCTGAGCATTGTTTATTTTTGTAATGCAAGTAATAACTAAATGTAATAAAGAAATGATTCTATACATTTGTTTTTCATGTCAATTAATTTGTAAATGATACAAAATAAATTGTTCTAACATTTTTACTTACAGTACTTTTTACAACTGTTTACAAGATAAGTTATGTTTAATAACTTGTTATAATGCAAGATATGTTATGTTTATAGTATATTTTTATTTACAGTATACATAAAACAATTTGGAAGAAAACATTTTTCTGTAGAATTTTATTGAGCTGAGCAGGAGATCCTGGATGGGCTGCACACTAGAGACCCTGGTAAGACCTCTGCTGGCGGGACATCATCTGGGATGAGTGCATACTTCCACTGTCCACTAACATGTTTGCAGGGCTGACTCAGTCGTGGGCTGCCAGTTACTGAGATGTTCTCAGAAAGAGGGAAGAACAGGGACGTGCAGAGAGTTCCTCAGGGACAGGGGCTCAAATGTAATAAAGGGGTATATATATGGTCATCAAGGTTGCATTTATTTGATCAAAAATACAGAAAAAACAGTAATATTATGAAATATTACTACAATTTAAAATAATGGTTTTCTATTTTAATACGCTTTTAACCTTTGATACTTTTTCAGGATTCTGAGTTTAAAAAGGTAAAAAAAAAAAAAAAAAAACTTTGTACCAATATACACTACCGTTCAAAAGTTTGGGGTCAGTAATTTTCTTTCTTTTTAAAAATAAATAAATAAATGTTTTCAACATTAATAATAATTCAGCATATTATAATGATTTCTGAAGGATCATGTGACACTGAAGACTGATGCTGAAAATTCAACTTTGCATCACATAAATAAATAATATTTTAAAGTATATTAAAATAGAAAACCATTATTTTAAATTGTAACTCCTGTATTTTTGATCAAATAAATGCTGTATTTTTGTATTTTTAATCAAATGAATGCAGGCTTGATGTGCATAAGAGACTTCTTTAAAAAAAAAAAACACATAAAAAATAGTTATGTGTCCAAATTTTTTACCGCTACTGTAGGCTACATACTATATATATATATATATATATATATATATATATATATATATATATATATATATATACTATTGCTCCATAATTATCAAAAATGTTAAAATAATAAAGTCATTTCACGTCACCATTTCGAGTGTTGTTGTCAGCCTACACTTCACATAATAGGCCTGTAGGTGGCGCCTGGGCTTCATTTAACCAACTATGATAAATTAACCAAATTCATTTAGGGGTGATCCCGAATAGTCGAAGATTCGATGCTTCGATAGGAGGAGCCTGATTCGACTACCGATCTCACGGTCGAATCTTCGCGGAGGTGTTATGAAACGAGGATCATGCCACTTTGGCTATATGAGGGCGCTCAATGTCTGATTTCACATAGAACTAGCTTTTATGTCAATACGTTAATATTCAGCCTATTATGATAATGCTGTATATAAAAATGTGCAAAGAAAGAAGCTTTTAATAAATATTTTTTAACATGCGTGAATAAATCCAAACACCCCGTGACAGATTTAAGTTTCACTTTCGATCCGTGACCGACAGAGGAGCGTCTTGGCGGCAAGGATTTAAATCTTTAACAATGTCTGGGATAAGAAAATCTAAAGTGTGGATGTACACCATCAGAAAGGATATTCTCCAAGGCTGGATTTAGCATCAGGAAAACCATGATCGCACTTCTGCCGGCCAACGTTAACACGTTTCACGCATAGACTGGGTTTCACGTTAGAATGTATTTTATCTGCGCGCACAATTTGAAAAGACTCCAACGGACACAGACAGAGTGAAAGACTGGATTTGTTCTCGCGATCAGGTAACGTTAGGGTACAAGTGTTTTCAAAACTTTTCAGCCGGTTCTAATTTGATTTTTAGATGCTGTGAACATTTTTAGATAAAAAGACTGCCTCTCCAGTTTAGCATTTATTGTTGTTTCTGCAGTTAAAAAGACAAAGTTGAAAATTCTGGCTACTATCGTTATTTTAATAATTTCTTTATTTTTATTTTATTTATTAATCTGTCAGGGTTATCTAATCTAACTATTTGTGGCTTGTGTTTTGAATGTTCCTCTGCACTTTAGGCATTTTGCACACATTTGCTCATCTTGTGACTTGATTCTGATTTATTTCGTTTTGTATTTTTATTTATTAGAAAGGTATATTCTGTTCTAATTTAATTTAGTAAATTAATTGTTTATTTTTTCGGTGCGTCGATGTTGTGCTGTATAGGCTGGCCTGCTCGCACAGGTAATTTAGCCGATTGAATTTGATTTGCATGTGAAATGCAAATCCTGTCTGCAGTGTGGCCTTTCTGGAGTTATTTATGTTATTTCTTAGTTTTATTGATCCAAAATGTTTTTATACATTTTCTTCTATAGCTTTGTGTGATTTTCTGTACATCGCGGCTTTGAAACGTTAAAGCCCCGCCCCCAGCCCCAGCCCCAGCCCCCGCCCCCATACACATGATTCGACTATTAGTCGACTATAGGCAAGACATGACGATTCTGATTCGACTATGAAAATCCATAGTCGGGGACAGCCCTAAATTCATTTACCATTTGATCAAATGGTAAACGGTGTATCAATATACATAGACTATACAAGTGACTTGAATACTACTTACCGTTAATGCTACTTTTGGTGCTGGTTTTGTGCAGTGCTTTGTAGTCAATTAACATCCATTGTTTCAACGACGCAGATTCAGATCGCTTCATAAATGTAAATTCGTCTGTCCATGTAATTTTCAAAAATTTACAAATGGGCATCAATGAATTATGTAATATTTTAAAATATGTCATATGTGGATTTTTTTATTGAATCGACACACTACATTTCATTATTGAAAAAAAGTTACAAAAAAATTGTTTGGATTATTTTTTTCCTGCCGTCGAGCCATATACTCACTGAAAGAACCATATTTGGCTCGAGAGCATCGATTCCCGAGCAGACTGTGGAATACCTACGTTTACACTAGTGTATTTTCATTTTGTGCATAACTCTGGCTACGGTTACGTCTGCCGTCCACACTTCTCTAGAGTTTTAGACCCTCGAAAACGGAGACTGACCCCTTCAGATACGTAAAAAATGAACGTGATTTTAGGCTACTTTAGTTTTTTACACATTGTCATGTTAATTATAATCAAATGCATTTTGTTTTATTGACCACAATATTATCATTGATATTTGTTTGAGAGGGGCACTTTTAATTAATTTTGAAAAAGGGCAGGGGCTCAACCCCCCAAAGCCCTTTCTGTCTGAGATGAGTTGAATAACAATCAAAAGTATTTCAGATTTATACTTTAATCCAGAGTAAATGTAGGAGTTGTTCATTGGGACGGTTTGGTTTTGTCGCCTAGCAACTGTGACAGCCGTTGTGATGAGCGGGAGTAACATTTGTACTGGACTTTATATATACAACTTTATATAAGCTATATACAGTTGAAGAAATAATTATTTGATCCGTGGTCGTGGATGGGTCTTCCAGCATGACAATGACCCAAAACATACCTCCAAGGCAACAAAGGAGTGGCTCAAGAAGAAGCACATTAAGGTCTTAGAGTGGCCTAGCCAGTCTCCAGACCTTAATCCTACTGAAAATCTGTGGAGGGAGCCGAAACTTTGAGGTGCCCAGTGACAGCCAAGAAAACTTAAGCATTTAGAGAGCATCTGTAAAGAGCAGTGGACCAAAATCCCTCCTGAGATGTGTGCAAACCTGGTAACAAACTACAAGAGATGTCTCACCTCTGTGCTTGCCAACAAAGGTTTCTCCACAAGTACTAAGGCATGGTTTGCTTGGGGATCAAATACTTATTTCACTCACTGAAATGCAAATCAATTTATAACCTTTATATAATTAGTTTTTTTTTTTCTTTTTTTTCCCTTTTTTTTCCCTATCCGTTCAAATAAACCTACCAACTGCCTAAAAAAAAAAAAAAAAAAATATGTACATAATAAAGTCTAAAGAGTATAAACTAGCCTATGTAGAATCACATACTGGTAACATAAGTCAACATTTGAACCTTTATTGTATTATTGTATTAATTATTATTATTATTTTTTTTTTATGAGCATTTGGGGCTGGATGATTGGTATCTGGGCTCAGAGCATGTCTCATAACTGTGCCCCGCCCGAGTGCCTTTCTTCCCGGAAGTGCATGAAGAGCTCACAAAGTGGTGGAAGGCACCTTTTATTGCCAGGGCTCACTTAATGAGCTCTTCCACCCTCACTCTCCTCAACGGTGGAGAGGCCAGGCGGTATACAGAGGTTTCCCAGGTAGGGAATCTTCTACTAAACTGTCCGGGGCCTGTAAGTTTAATTTGTCTCTGATGGCGAAAGCTTACAGTGCCAATGGAAAGGCCGCCTCCGCTCTGCGTGCCAGAGCCATCCTGAAAGTCCATCAGGCCACAGCATTAAGAGACCTGTATAAGGCTAGTTCTGAGCCAGGATTGATGCAGGAACTGATCTAGGCAACCAACTTTGATCGTTGAAGGTCAAGGCGTTGGCTCACGGCCAGACAATGTCTACCATGAAGGGTCCAGGAATGCCGGAATGCCATCTCTGGCTCAACCTTAATGAGATGATGGACACCCTCAAGGTTCGCTTTCTTGGCACCCCCATCTCTCAAGATGGCCTCTTTGGCAACACTGTTGAGAACTTTGCCCAGTAGTTCTTGACAGTCAAGAAGCAGACAGAGCCCATCAACCTCATCTTGCCTCGGCGTGACTCCACCAGGTCGGGTGCTCTGTCTGCTCATCGCCGAGGGCTCCGTCAGCTCCGCTGCAGTACAAGCACACAGCCCACCTGCAGCGTCAAGCCCCCTGCATAAAACCATCAGACAAGGGCCAATAACCAGAAGCTTTGTCGCATCCCTGAGATGGGCGACCCAGGGATGTTGAGTGATGTTGGGTGTCTGAGTGTCCCATGAGTGACGTGTCATAAGGATGTGCTGCTTCTTAGATGTTCACCCGTCTTAGGTCGGATTCTAGTTGGGGTACAAGGAGCAAGGTAGGTGTACCCAGAAGTGCAACCACAGGGTCGGGACGTGATTCTTCCCGAAATGGTGGCCAACACTCCACTTTGCTACACTGTCGCAGCACCTCCAAAAACAAATTGTCCTGGCAGTGCCATTCGGAGCTTGGAAGCATGGTTAGTGTTCCCCAACCCATCGCGCTGGCTTATCAGGACAGTCAGACTTGACAATGTGATTCAGTTCACCAGGCGCCTACCCTGGTTAACCAGTGTCCTCTTTTACCTCGGTGGAAGGCAAAGACATTTGTGTCCTGCATGCAGAGATTGCAGTCTTCTTGGCGAAGGATGCAATAGAACCTATCCCTCCAGCCCATAGACTGTAAAAAAAAGATGGATGACGCACATTCACTCTCTTCCAATGTAGAAAAGAGAATTCGCCAATGTCCCAATATGGCGCTGACATCTTATAGATGTAACAGTTATAGAAATTTAGAAATTAAAGTTGAAGCTCCAGTCTCCTCCCGAAAATCCCCCAAAAAGTCTGTTGGTGCCTCAGTGACTACTTCGCTCAGAAAACTGTCAATCACGGCTGTCAATCATGACGTCACACTCCTGTTTTTATAGCATCAAATAACTAAGACCAAACGTATTTAGAAAAATGAACACTTAAACTTACATCAGCATGATAAAACCGTATATTATAATATAAATAATTATAATTATAAAAATTATAATATTTGAAGTGTAATTTGATTGTTTAGTTTGCCTCACATCCATTATATTACATGGGTGGGACCAACCAATATTACTGGGACCAACCACCTGGTGGCGATCGAGAGGCTTTGGCTTCACTTTTCAGAACTTGTGCTGCACGCTTGCTCCAGCCACTGTGAAGTAAGGGTTTTACAGCCCTTACTTCATAGTGCTAAAGAAAGATGATGGGTTATGACCAATCTTAGATCTGCAAGTTTTGAATCAAGCCCTGCACAAGCTCCTGTTCAAGATGTTAATACAGAAACACATTTTGATGCGTTTGTCATCAGGCAATATACCTGAAAGACGGGTACTTTCATGTTTTGATTCTGCCTTAAAACAGACAGTTTCTTCAGCTTGCTTTCGAAGGTCACATATGTCAATACAACTTCCTCCCTTTCGGGCTGTCCCTGTCACCTCGCATCTTCACGTAAGTCACAGAGGCCGCCCTCTACCCAATAAGGGAAGTGGGCATCCGTATCCTCAATTATCTCAACAACTGGCTAATTCTAGCTCACTCTTGAGAATTTATTGTGTGCACACAGGTACTTGGTGCTCAGACATCTCAGCCTATTGGGACTTCAGGTCAACTAGGGAAAAGAGCACACTCTCTCCAGTGCAGAGCATCTCAGAATCAAGGAACAAGCGAACAAGCTCGCCCAGTCGGTGCTGAACTGCCTGAAGTCATTCAGGGGAAAAACAGCGGTCTGACAGAAACAATTTCAGAGGCTCCTGGGTCATGTGCCGTCCTTGGCGGTGGCGGGTTGATGCATAAGAGACCGCTTCAGCACTTGCTTCAGACTCGAGTCCAGAGATGGGTATGGTGCAGTGGTAGACATTGCATGGCTATCATGCCGATCTTTTGCTGCACATTTAGCCTTTGGACAGACCTTGCATTTCTATGGGCAGGGGTTCTCTTTGCAGTATTGCTGGCCCTGCGGAGGTTTCGGCCATTGATCAATGGCAAGCACGTTTTGGTCAAAACGAAAAACACGGCGAAGTCGGCATATACAACTTGCCAAGGCAGTTTACACTCATGTTGTCACTGCAGGCCGCTCACAGGCTCCCAGGCAAACTCAAATGCGCAGTGGACACAATTGTGCAGTGGAGTGATGCTCCAGGGAGAGTGGAGACTCCATCCCCAGGTGGTCCAGCTGATCTGGAGTAAATTCGGCGAAGCACAGGTAGACCTGTTAACTTCCCAGGAATACTCTCAGTGCCCGCTGTTGTATTCCCTGACCGAGGCCCCTCTCGGCACAGATGCAATAGCACACAGCTGGGCCTTGGGCCTATGCAAATATTCGTTCCCCCCAGTGAGCCTGATTTCACAGACGTTGGTTACACCATATTGCTCCACATGGACTTGGTTCTCGGATCTCATGTTCCTCACAATAGCGAGGAAGGACCTTCTCGACGTTGCGAGTGCAGTAGCTTGCTGAAATCTGCACCGCCAAGACCTTGTAACACAGTTCAGCTGGTTGTGGCGCTATCCCAAGGGACCCCTAGTGTCAGTATATCGACACAATGTCGAAGTGACTGACAGGTAGGGAACATCTTGGTTAATATTGTAACCTCCGTTCCCTGATAAAGGGAACAAGACATTGTGCCCATCCTGCTACAACGTTGAACTACCCTCTGAATTGCTGGGACACGCTCCTCAACACAAACCTGAATGAGAGGATACATGCTATCTTCTTTTTATACCCGTACGTTCAGAGGAGTGGCACATGCAAATTCCACTTGCCAATTCTCATTGGCCTTTTCTCAAGGTGTCTGGGGCTCCCAAGTGCGACCCCTAGTGTCAGTACATCGACAAAATGTCTTGATCCCTCCATCAGGGAATGGAGATTACAAGAGTAACCAAGATGTTATCTTTTGCCTGGGTTGTCAGCACAGTGGATGTGTAACTTGCTGAATCTTTAATGTGATTTAAATGTAATTTTTTTTAAATTTTTGGTTCTACTTTTCAGAAAATATAGTATAGAACTCACTGTTTTAGATGGCATACTGTGATCTTATTGTTGCACTTTGCTGTATAAAAGGTTTTATCTTGTCTTAAAGGGTCATGAAACCCTAAACCAAATTTTCTGAGATTTTAACAGAGGTATGTGTGTTGAACACCATTGAAGACAATGTTAGCATCTGTTAGATTTAATAGTAGGGGGAAAATGGTTACATTTTAGTTTTTTTCCGCTATTTTCGTCTTCCGGGTTTAAAATCTTCATCGTGTCCACGTCACAGGCAGTGACGTGGCAGAGCACTATAGTACTCTGATGACTCATCGGTGTCTCATAATTATTCATGTACTGAGGTTTCTTATCCAATGAGAAGACACTTTCTCTTAATTATTCATGACACCACGTGGAACTTTCCAATGACAGACATGTCAAACTGTGATTTCGCGTAGTAGATGAGAGAGGCAATGATGGGACGCGCGTTTGTTTTCGTGGTGCAAAAGTTCCAGTGCATCTTTCCCCGCGATGCTGCCAGGGCTAGACTCTGACTGCGGGCGGTTGGTTGCCCATCAACCACGGACACATCTATGTAGCAACAATTCAACTGGAGAATGGTGGACTTGTACACCAATGCAGGTTTCGTCTTGCGAATGATGCGGTCGCGAGGACTTTTCTATCGCTTCAGAGGTGTGTGTGTGTATGTCTGTGTGTCTAAAATGTAACCCTGACCGTTTTACTTGCCTTTTGTTAAATAATCACTCATTATTAAAATGTATATATTTCGATAATAACTCAATTGTATGGAACGTATGCTTAATTTGTGCAAACTTCTATGCCACTGACTATCTTTATTATGTGGGTTCAGGGGGCGCGTAGATCTAGGCTATGTACGGAAGTTTTTTTTTTTTTTTAAGCGGAAAATGTATTACTTTCAAATATATGCATTTATAGTGTGTATATAAACAAATATATATTTTATAATGACATAATTATACATATACATGTACATTTATATGTTTAAATACAATTATGATTACTGTAGTAGGCTAATATGTAGCAGGGCATTCAGTTACTTTTGAAAGGACAAAAACAAGGTGTCCGTGTATTTCATTAGACTTTAACTTTGCCAGCTATAAAGAAAATCTAGCATTTCCTCATGTTTTACCACTGATTTTTAGTGACAGTCGATATGCATGGGCCACTGGCGATGACAGTTTCCCCCCTCCCCTCTCCCCTCTCCCCTCTCCCCCCTCCCCTCTCCCCTGCCATGCCATACCCACTCCCCTCCCTCCTTCTCACAGCCACCACGCCCATTTAAGTTGCATTTTTCAAAAAGATTGTGAGCTAGACTTGAGCTGAAAGAGGGGGGTTTCATGACCCTTTAAAAAGTTTTATGTACTGTATAGATGTTCTTTATTCATCCTGTATGCTGGTAGTTTTACTAACATGACCGCTTTTATACTAAGTCAGTGTTATCACATTACTGTATAGCTGATTGTAAGTAATTGCAAGTAATTTTACACTGCGTATTTTTAGTAAATCCGGACAGTAGGGGTTTGTGCTGGTGCAGGCTGTTAGTAAATCTGGCCCTTGGAGTGGAGTGCCAGTACAATGATTCATTTATTTCACCTTTATTATTTATACCTGCCGCCTTACACTATATCATATTTGAATGTATTAGAATCTATAATATTTAAAATTACTATATATTTTTAAATATATATTTAAATAATCTATACTACACAAAATATAATTCATTTTATAAATATATTTTATTATTGATCATATTTAATTAATTATATTTGTAATATATTTGTCATTTGTAATAGAAATATAGAGTTTTAGTCTTGACTTCTTCTGAAACAGTTACAAATACATTTTGTGGCAGCATCATGGTACAGTGATGGCATCAGGTAGTAATACCATAGAATATGAAATATTATATCTGAAAAATGTAAAAAAAAAAAAAAAAAAAGTACCATGGTGCTTTTTGTTACTGTGTAATTACTATCTGTTTTAATTATTACAAAATACTCTTTCTGCAGCAGCCAAATTCATACTTCAAGAGACTACGTTATTCCCAGCTACCAAACAAAAGGTATTTGCTAATTCAATCATTTATGTTGGGCCAAAATTCTGGGCATTTCAAATGGTTGTATAATTAAATTGGCCCTCTTAAGACAACTGAGACATCAACTATGAACATGTAGACACATGTAGAATGTCACAGTCCTTGATAGTCCTCTTCATGTTTTCCAATAAAAATAGCTTTTATTTAAAAAAAAAAAGAAGTAAATTAAGCTTTCACTGTCCAAGAATGGAGGATAACCATTCATATATCTGTTTTTAATTGTGAGCTACTTTAGGGCTTAATTGTAACAATATTTCCAGAAAACAATAAACCCTTCTAATCATTCACCGTAAGCAATACGGTGGCCACAATATTTTTATGGAGGGTGAAAGAGCAGCTGAGCTGATCCAACAAAGTGCAGCCAAAGGCCATTTTCACAGACTGATGCGGAGTGAGATGGACATTGGTAAGCGACATGGCAATGATGCCAAGTGGGTCTCTCCTTTTCTCTTGACCTGCCGTACATGAAAAGCCAATTGTGCAGAGACAAAGAATTTCAAAGTTACCACTGAAGGAAAATGTCAGCATGCTTTCATTTTAACCATGATAAGGCTTCTCTTGTATCTTTAATAACGCTGTGCTACCAGTGAGGTTTTTGCACATCTGAGGTTAGAGTGAAACTTGATCTGGATGATATTTTAAGGCCACATGAACATTTATGCAGAGAGTTTGTAAGGTTTGATGACACTTGGATTATTATTATTCTTCATTGTGAGAAATTTATTTTTTATGGATTCAACATTGTAGCTCCATTAATAACTGTTTTGTGGTCTTTTCTAATGCCTGCTAGACTTGTTTCATTGATATCTCAATAATACTGAATGGCCTAAAAGATGCACAAAAATGCACACATTCCCTACATTCTCAGCACTATTATAATTTTGTTTTTCTTGTTAATAGTGCAAGCAAAGAGGAGTTCAACAGAGAATGCCTGTTGAGCTTTAGCAATGGGATTGTAGGCTTTTGAGATAATATTGCCCTAAGCACAAACTGAATTTGAATAAATCCAACAGCTACATACATCAAAAGGTTTCTCAGTCACTCAGTCTCTGCCAACCATGGTTATTATAGTTAACTACAACTAAAACAAAAGCCATAAAAAAATAAAAAATAAAAAAAAAACCTTTTTGGTTAGCCAAACTAAAATGAATGTTAACTGAAATAAAAACAAAAAAAACAAAACAAAGAAATTAAAAACTTTCAGCTATTTTCTAAGGCAACATTTCTCCCTTTTACTTAGTTTAACTTAATTTAACTAAAACTGAAATACAATTAATAAAATTATTAGATAAAAAATATATATATATATATATATAAACAATTATGTTTTTTTTTTGTTTATTTAAATTCAAATTCAAATGGAAAATATGAAAATAAATCAAATTCAAATTATTGATAAAAACTATAATTGTATCTCAATAATACTAAAAAGGTATTGCTTTTTAAGATTAGATTAATATTAGATTAATTTGTTGTAATTCTATTTTCTTGCAATAATCTATGGGTGGAGGTTAATATATCAAATGACCTGCAGCAGTAATCTATCAGAGGAGGCCAAGATATTTCAGCAGCTAGTTTAGCCAGCAATATTAACGTTGTTTAGACTTATAAACATTACAATGTCCACAGGACAACCCTTTGTATTTTGAGAGCAATAGTAAGCAGTTGGTTACCATGCACATCCATTTTAATATCTGTTTATCGTTTTAGCCATAATATGAAGCAAGACATTATTGGACAAAATATAAATATCTGATTTATGCATGTCTTTTTATAGAAAACCTCAATGTGGCAAAATATCAAGAAAGCAACTGAAACTCAAAGAACTCATGTTACCTTTTTAACTTGTCTCTTTTTTTTCTCTTTTTTTTTGCAAAGTGAATCATTTCAGCTGTGTAGTACTAAAAAATTAAAAAATATCTTCAATGTCATGATAGCACCTATGCTTTTTTGTAATCTAACAGTAACACCTAAAGACTAAGGAAAAAAAGTGAAATGACCCTACTTGATGCATAGCTACAACTCATTTAGTCCTCTAGTTCCTGTGAAACCTTTGTGGGGCTTTAACATATTGTCTTAGGTGCATTATGTTTCAAGGACAGATCAATTGGCTTTCTGTGAGTTGGAAATCACACAGCTGACACAAAAGCCTTGCGGTGCCATGTGCATTGTAAACCAAAAGCTGTAAGGTGCCAGCTCACTGCAGCCACTGGGACATGTCCCGAAGGTGTTGTTAGGCGATTACCCAATTAAATTAATTGAACAGCACATATTTAAACAATAGCAAGACACTTTGAAGCATGCCTCGTATCCTCAATTTTGAGGCTCATTTTTTGTATACAGTCTGAGGTAATTTTTAACTTCCAGCAACCTGAAATGTGGCTCCATATATATATATATAAAAAAAAAGTTCCTTACCTCAAGATACACCACCCAGGGCATAACTAATGTGGCCACGAGAAGATCTGCCACCGCCAGGCTGACAATGAGGTAATTAGTGGTGGTCTGCAGCGCTTTCTCTCGGGAGACTGCCATACACACCAACACATTGCCGAAGACAATGACAAAGATGAGGAGAGTCAGGAGCATGGCATAGTAGTTATACTGATGCTTGGCCCAACAGCTTGTGCTGTTGACGGCCCCAGTTCCGTTGTCAAAATAAGTGTCATTGTAGGGATACTCCGTGAGGAAATCCATGAGCTGTTGCCAGGGAAGATGCCTGAAACTGAGAGACATAATTCACTGTCAGTAAAGCCACACGGAATGAAACCAAACAGCATTATGTCAACACAAAGGAACATGTTATTGATCAGAGGTTGCTTTATCATATCTCAGTAGAGTTTTTGATTTATGTTTTATTTTAAGCAGAAGTATGTCATTTTGAGGCCAGAATTTCACTTCACCAAATGAAACAACAATTATGATTGTTTTCAAACTGCTTTCCTGAACAACCCTCAAGTCTTCCATTGGTTTGAAAACAGATAGTCCAACTCAAGCCATTGACTGAGCCAGTGTTGCTGTCTTGAGCTGGCAAAAGGAGAACTGGCCAGAGGAAAACCTGGCCAACTGAGCCTGGTTTTTCCCCAAGGTTCTTTTTCCATTTCTGTCACCTGATGGAGTTTGGGTTCCTTGCCACTGTTGCCTTCGGCTTGCTTAGTTTGGGTTTAAAAGATGCTTAAAATTCAACAATGTTATATATTTGACTGCACTGACACTGTTGAATGAGAACAAAACTTGAATGATTATCTGATTTATAGCTAATTCAACTTTGTTTCATTATTAACTAATCATCCCACTAAACATTGGACGTCGGATAGACGTGCAGATCATGTCTATATTGGGTCCGTCGGTCCATGACCAATTCTGGACATCTATTCGACGTCCAAACTAGGTCCACTATTTGGACGTCCAACCATGACCCAACTTGGACGTCATATAGACGTTCAACATTGGACCTTTGAACTGGGTAATTTTTTTCGACGTCCAAACTAGGTCCACTATTTGGACGTCCAACCATGACCCAACTTGGACGTCATATAGACGTTCAACATCGGACCTTTGAACTGGGTAATTTTTTTCGACGTCCAAACTAGGTCCACTATTTGGACGTCCAACCATGACCCAACTTGGACGTCATATAGACGTTCAACATTGGACCTTTGAACTGGGTAATTTTTTTTGACGTCCAAACTAGGTCCACTATTTGGACGTCCAACCATGACCCAACTTGGACGTCATATTGACGTTCAACATTGGACCTTTGAACTGGGTAATTTTTTTCGACGTCCAAACTAGGTCCACTATTTGGACGTCCAACCATGACCCAACTTGGACGTCATATTGACGTTCAACATTGGACCTTTGAACTGGGTGATTTTTTTCGACGTCCAAACTAGGTCCACTATTTGGACGTCCAACCATGACCCAACTTGGACGTCATATTTACGTTCAACATTGGACCTGAACTGGGTAATTTTTTGGACGTCTATGACAGGTGCAGGAAATTTACATGATTATTATAATTTTTTTAATTTACAAATGAAGAGCTCTTTTCCAAAACGCGAGTTTGTCGTGTCATTTTGCTGTGTAATGAACCTATTCACTGCTCCATCCACGTTTCCAAATCGCTATATTTAAAATGTAATATATTTTTAAAATATTTAAAATATTATATTTAAAATATTTTAAATGTACTGCAAGATGCTCGTGATCCAAGCGCCGAACCTATTTTTAGCCTAAACGCGATAATCATAAATTATATCACTCTCTCTGTAGCTCAAACAGTAGAGCGTTGGCACGTGGAGCAGATGATCACGAGTTCGAGTCCCAGGTAAAGCAAGGTGTGTGTGTGTGTGTGTGTGTGTGTGTGTGTGTGTGTGTGTGTGTGTGTGTGTGTGTGTGTGTGTGTGTGTGTGTGTGTGTGTGTGTGTGTGTGTGTGTGTGTGTGAGAGAGAGCACTGAGCGCGATTTATTGTAAACAAACTTTTGTGGATGGACGTCGAAAAATGACGTGCGGAAGACGTCGAAAAATGACGTGCGGAAGACGTCGAAAAAAGACGTCGCCTGGCGTTACAAAACAACCCCTTCAATGGACCAAATTTGGACGTCCAAAAATTACATGAAAATGACGTCACTACGACGTCACATTGCGCAGTGGGATGCAACATTGACAATGCTACTGAACTAAATTGAATCCACATTGAACTGAATAACGGTTCTATTGTCTTCTGAAAAGCTGCTTATAACTGAATTGAACTCATTTCATAATTTATGAACTCTACACAGTTATTGAACTGAACTGAAACAACACTGAACTGACTTGAGCTGAATAATAACACTATTGTCTTCTGTAAAGCAGCTTTAATGCAGAATTTGATTTGTTTCATATTTGATGAAGTTTTAATCATTGATCATTTCCTGTTTATTACTGTAAAGCTTCTCTGAAACATTCGGTGTTGTATAAAGCACTTCAGAAATAAAGATGACTTGACTTTACTTGAAAATCAACATACAAATAGTTTACTAATACATGTTTATCCACATTAAGTGATGAAGTTACAAGTATTTATTAAATGGAAAAAATATACAGTATAGGGCTCTCATGTTTATAGCACAGTTCCCTTTCGAAAGGGAATTTGCGCTGTGTTCCCTAGGAATCGCTATGGGGAATGCCTTGGGCGTGACTGGTGTCTGAAGTGGAAATCTAAACATGACAATGAACTTGACATTGGCAGGCAGCAGCCTATGACGAAACTACAGGTGAGATCGAGAGTATAAAAGTGCACCTGTGCAATACGTCATCTTCTTATTTTCTTCAGGAGGCCGTGTGTTTGAACGTGCGATCTGAACAGGCAAGTTTATAATATGACCAGCACTAGCACTGCAAATTTTAGAATGTGTGTTCATCTGTGTCAGCGTTTTCTGACACTTGATGACACACACGATATGTGCGTTATGTGTATGGGTGAGGAGCATACACGCTCAGTCTTTGCGTGCATTGTGAGCGCTCTCCTCTGAGGAAACTTTGCTCTTGTTTGCCCCTTTTCTTGAGGGAATCAGGACAGCCATCTGTGCCCCGCGGTTCAGGACCTGCTGCAGCCGGCAGATGGAGCTCGCCGATGTGCTTGAGAGGGGTTTGAGTGTCTCTCGCTCATTGGTGGCTGACCAACTCTCTCTCTCGCGGCATCCGATTCAGCAGCGAGCGCATTCATCGCCCCAGGCCAAGCTGTGCAGGGTGAGGCTGATGAGGACGACAATGTTTCTGAGCGCCCTCACCCCGCCTGCCCAGCATATGACAAGTTGTTGGACGTTATGTCGCCCTGCGGATAGGTTAGATCTGCCGTGGAAACTCGATAAGCACACCCTCATGCGGCCGCCTCGATGACCGTTTTCTCTCGGGGCATAATCCACCAGCTCGTATGAGCCTTTTTCATAATCCACCTTTTTCCCAGATCTTCACAATGAGATGCGGAGGTCTTGGAAAAATCCATATTTTGCACACATCCACCGTTCACAGGACGTGGAGCATTGCCAGGCCTCCTCTCGCTATTGAGAGTCAAGTTATAGAGGCCTCCGGTCCTCAGAGCTCCACCGGTCCTCAGAGCTCCACCAGGATAGCGATATCAAGTAGTAGGCTCTGTGAGCCTCCTTGTAAACTGTCATAAGTGTAGGACGTAGTTAGACCTCCTCTCAATTTTGGGAGTCGTCATGTTGAGGCCTCCATCCTCAGAGCCTGATCAGGCAGCAGGGCTGAGTCGTTAGGCACCCTCTGATCCTCCTTGGCTACTGCCTCTTTTATGGAACATCGCCAGGCCTCCTCTCGCTTAGAGAGTTGTTTTAAAGAGGCCTCCGCTCCTCAGAGCTCCGCCCGGATAGCGATGTCAAGTAGTTAGGCTCTCAGTGAGCCTCCTTGGTAGCTGTCCTGGGGGTAGGACGTAGTTAGCCCTCCTCTCACTTCGGACAGTCGTTATGCTGAGGCCTCCGTCCTCAGAGCTCGACCAGGCAGTAGTACTGAGTAGTTAGGCTCTCTCTGAGCCTCTTTGGTTACTGCTTTCAGATGGAGCGTTGTCAGGCTTCCTCTCGCAATAGAGAGTTGAGTTATAGAGGCCTTCGCTCTTCAGAGATCCACTTGGATAGTGATATCAAGTAGTTAGGCTTTCTGTGAACCCTCCTTGGTAGCTGTCCTAGGTGTAGGACATAGTAGGCACTTTTAGACCGTCCTCAGAGCTCGCCCATTGCATGCCAAGTTGTTAGGCTTTCTGTCAGCCTCCTTGGTTGAGAGAGTTGAGCTGAGAGAGTTATTTACTGTGGCCTCCGCTCTACAGAGCTCCGCTAGGATAGCATTGTGACTGGTAGGCCTCTGTGAGCCTCCTTGCAAGATGTCCTGAGCGTTGGGTGTTGCAGGCCTCCTCTCATTTTTAAGAAGAGCAAAAATATCTGAAAAGCAAAAGTCTCTTTTGTCCATTTAATTTCACTCCATTTAATCATCATAGACCGGAGCTTCTTAAGAACAGAGGCCTCAATAGGATGACTCTAAAGAGAGAAAGCCTAACTACATTCATATTATTCATATTAAGGCCAGCATCCAGACCTGAAGAGTGGAGCCTCAAACAAGAGGCCTAGCAATGCACTAACCCAAAGGGCAGTACAGAGAAAGCTCAGAAAGAGCTAAAACTCAGTCTAACTGGCCCGCAAAGCGTTGCAGAGTGGAAGACTCAATGCAGCTACACTCATAATGAGAGGAGGCCTAGCAACACTCCACACTAAGGTCAGTAACCAAAGAGGGTCCCAGAGAGCCTAACAACTTGTTCTGGCGCATTGTTGGCACATTGCTATTTTGAGGCAACAGAAATAGACTGCACCATTGACCAACTGAAACCTGTTCTAAAGTCAATGGTGCAATATTTTTTTTGTTATTTAATGGCCGTGTTAGTAATGTGCACCTATAGGCGGGTCCACAACGCGCGTACACTGTCCCGTAGATGGTCTGATTGCACATTTTTACTTCGCGCACGAGCAGTTCCGTTTGCGCTCTGGAGACACGTTCGGTCTTTCCACGATCAAATTCCGTCATGTAAATAGCGAATCTGCCATGGAACGATTGCAACTGGCATTTAAAGGGAATGGGAGATGAGACTCTGATTAGTTTAACGCACGTAAATCCCAAAACACACCCATTACTCATTATGAGAATAGGGACAACCCTTTTAGACCATGCGCCTGATGCGCCAACCATTTTTTCCCGTCGTTAAACTAGCAAAAGTGGATTCGGACACGCCCTAAGTGAACTTGCGCCGTACGCTTTAGACCATGCGCTCAGATCGTTAAAATAGGGCCCCTTATCATAGTACCCTACCACCTAGCCTGCTCAGAACAGCTTACCAAGGAGGCTTCACAAAGCCTAATAACTCGGACCTGCTATTCAGGTGGTTCTCAATGGAACGGAGGCTTGAGAAGAATGACTCTCTATAATGAGAAGAGGCCTAACAACGTTTCCCTACTGTAAAGGCAGTAGCCAAGGAGGCTAACAGAGAGCCTCACACATTTTCAACCTCACACAATCCTTTCACAATTCCATAATAAAAAAATAAGTGCGGGTAGAATATGGATTCCCTTGATGATCAGCCACAGCATGGAGATCAAAAGGAAAAACAGAAGGCTCACAGAAGCGGGGTAGTTATGTCCAGACAGACATTGTTTTCCACAAAATCTGACTCATCCTCCAAACCAGAGCAAATCTTTCATTGACGCAGGCTATACCTTTCCACAACCCCTAATATTTGTAATTACAATAACAATTCTTCACTTTCTCTGTTTGTAATTCTTTAAAAATAGATACATAACATAGAACAATAGTATTATTTGAGTCAAGAAGAGGAGCTTAAAAAAAGAAAAACTTAATGTTTGACTTCTCCGTGCCTACAACCCCCACGCTCAATCCCACCTCACTGTAATGGTGGCCATGGGACCGAACCGCGGAGTGCAGGCGCTCAACTCTCATCCCTTAAGAGAGAGTCAAGCCCAGGTGGAACCAATTACTGCGACCACATCAGCAAAAGTACACATTTAACCTCAAGTGCACTAGTTCAAACATCAGATTCTATCACTCTGTAAAGAATCATATGAAAACGGACACGAATGCATCTCCCTCGAGTACCGAGCACGCTTGTGCTAACGTTAACTACTATCCCTTAGGAGAGAGCAGATAGGAAAAAGCTCCTTACCTGTCTCTTGTAGTCAGTCTTGTTAATGCATCATACCTAGCGCATCCAGCTTGCTCGAAGAGAAGACAGCATTCCACCCAAATGTGCATCCCATATCCCTCGAGAATAGAGATGGAGTGAACAGAGCTTTTAAATGAGAAATCCTCACAATGCTTGCATTCAGCTCCCTCAGGAGTTAAACACACATGCCTCTCACTTATGTCCAATAAACAGTCTCCTGAAGACAAGAAAGAGGATGACATATTTTACAGGTGCCCTTTTATACTCACGGTCGCATCAGTAGTGACGTCATAGGCTGACGCCTGCCTAAGTTCATTGCCGTGTTAAGACTCATGCTTCAGACACCGGTCATGCAGGAGGGATTCCCCATAGTGCCCTCTAGGGGACGCAACACGAGTTCCCTATCGAAAGGGAACTAAACTTAAAGGGATAGTTCATCCAAATGTTTTGTCATAATTTACTCACACTCAAGTTGTTCCAAATCTGGGTGAATTTCTTTCTTCTGCTGAAAGCAAAAGAAGATATTTTGAATAATGCTGGTAACCAAGAAGTTGACGGTAGCCAATGACTTCCTTAGTAGAAAAAAAATAATATATATACTATGGAAGTCAATGGCTACCATCAACTGTCTGGTTACAGTAATAAAAAATAAAAAATAAAAATCTTATTTTGTGTTCAACAGAAGAAAGAAATTCAACTTAAAGGGTGAGCAAATGATGACAGAATTATTTTTTTGGGGGTGAACTTTCCCTTTAACTGAATTAAAGAATTAAACATCCATTTGATGGAAGGTCATTTAAATTCACACAAAATGTTTTGTAACTGTTTGAGGACATTCAATTTGATACAGTTATAAAAGCGTCAAAATGCTCAGAAAAAGAAAACGAATGAGAATGGAGATCATGAGCACACTCACACAACCTGGGTGACCTTGTATTGTAAATGAACAAGTAAGCACAATCACAACATTCAGCTAACACTCTCACAATTACACCCATCTTCATTTGCCATGTATAATATTTGATACACTCAAATTACAGAATATATCTTCCATCCTTCCTCCAATTTCTCCTCTATGCGCTATAACATTGGACAGCTGCTGAAACAAGATTGATTTGTCTGTGTGAATAGTGGCATAATAGCTGTCTTATATTGATTTTGAATTTACACAGCAAGATCTTTTCCTGCTCCAAAATCAACATCTCAAACCAACCAGAAAGAGCATTGAGAATGAGGGTACAAGCTAAAGCTTACAGACAATTAGCATACAGTATGCTGCTGAAACAAGATTGATTTGTCTGTGTGAATAGTGGCATAATAGCTGTCTTATATTGATTTTGAATTTACACAGCAAGATCTTTTCCTGCTCCAAAATCAACATCTCAAACCAACCAGAAAGAGCATTGAGAATGAGGGTACAAGCTAAAGCTTACAGACAATTAGCATACAGTATATATCATAAGTATATAATTTTTACTTAAATATGTTCAAATGCCTCCCTAAAAAATGCCTTTTTTTTCTAGTATGTCCAGGACTAATTGTTACAAGGGAAATTATGGTTGTGATAAAGTCTATATCTCAGTAACTATCTCAGTCAGAAATCCATGTTGGTTTCAAAAATATATTTCTTGAATTAGAAATGTTTCTGTAAATTCTGTCCTCTAATCTAAAATTATAGTATAATCTTATGTTTGCTATATAATTGAGAAACATGTGAACACAATAAAATAGTATACATTACAAAAGAGTCAACTATATAATAAAGGATTTTAACTGAAAAGTTGAATTGTGTTCTCAGGATAAAGTTAATAAAGTTCCTTCATTTCTAATTTCTTTTGGACAAAACAATGCTTTGGTATTTTGTATATTACCTTTTACATTTTTGCTGTTTCATTAATTGTTTTGTGTTTCATGATTGTTTCACTCTAAATTTAGCTGGAAAGCCTATAACAGACTTTTGAGGTTGCATTTTTTATGAACATGCACAACACTGTGCTGTACATAAGTGTACAACACTGTGCTGTACATAAGTGTACAACACTTGTGAATGTGTCATTTAATGTGTAATGAACTTTTTATTTTTAGGCAATAATGGGGGAAAATGTTTGACAGCTTATAACTAATGTCCTAAAAAGAAACTGACTTTCAAAAAGGGCCCCATCCTGACAATATTCATTGTAATATAAAAGTGTGATATTATCATACTGGCTAACGTGGTAGTGAATTCTCCTGTATATCCTAAATTAGAAATGCATTTTGGTGTGGAAATTCAGATCTATGTTCATCAGTCCAGTGCTTTGCACTTAAATGACAGTTTATCTAATCCGGCATGTCACCGCCTCCTTGTGCTTATCCACTCTGTTACACAGGTTTTCTAACATTTGCCTATAGTCTAAAGCCTTGTATTTTTGAGCTTTAGAATATTTGGCTTCTAATTAAGGCACTGAAATCTCAAGAGAGTCATAATTTTATCTCTTGTTAAACTGAGTCAATCAATAATAAAACGTTTTCTTGTGATGGCAAGTTAGTGTACAGATGAACTGTAAGACACATACAAATGATAACAGAAAAGTCTAATGAACCGAGAAAAACACACATGCCCCCCCCCCCCCCCCCCAATACATAGTGCTTCATCTTCTTCATTCCCATAGAAACCAAAATGTAAGACAAACCTACAAGCAAAGAAAGAAAAGCGAAACAAATGGCCTTTTACAAAAGCAATCTCCCTGGTCCTTTTATAGCAACAATCTATATTCATTGCCCTCCATCCTTACCCAGCATTACCTCTGTAGCTGAATTTGTGTGTGACGCTGACGCCACAAACCCAATGGAGCAAGTGAGGGCTGCTGATTGATGCAAACTGCCTGACAAAATGATGTCTATGTCAAACACAGCAAAGAGGACCCTCCATCCGGCTTTAACCAACAAGAATCAATGAATCACTTCGAACCACTGAGTGTCTTCCCTTTGCTCAGGATTGCTCATTTGAATGGCGTGTTTTGCTTATTTCCATATACATATATATATATATTAGGGTCGGCAAGATTTTTGAAAGTATCTTATGCTTACCAAGGCTGCATACATTTGATCAAAAATACAATGAAATAGCAATATTGTGAAATATTACTACAATTTAAAAACTGTTTTCTAATTTTAAAATATTAAAATGTATTCCTGTGATGGCAAAGCTGAATTTTCAGTAGTTATTACTCCAGTCTTCAGCCTCACATTATCCTTCAGAAATTATTTTAATATACTGATTTGGTGCTCAAGAAACATTTCTTATTTTTATTCATATTGGCAATTTTTGTGCTGCTTAATATTGTTGTGGAAAGTTGAAACCATGATACATTTTTTTTTTCCAGGATATATTTATTTTAATAATTATTTATTTGAAATAGAAATATAGCATTTTTTTTAACAATGCAATATATCAGTTAGTAAAGGACAGGTGTTATGGGACAGATTTAAGTACTGTTTACATGAATAATACACACATATACTCTAATCCATGTGTGTCCTTGATCTTTAAAGTGTGACTGACAGGACAGTGATTTTCAGTGCTCCAGGCCTAAAGCATGTTCCGTTATCAGGGTACGACTGCTGCCTTTATGTACTTTGCCACTTGGGAAATCTAGGCGACGGCAGAGATGGATTAAGCGGTAACACTTTACAATAAGGTTCATTAGTTAACATTAGTTAACCACCTTAGTTAACATGAACTAAGTGTAACGCAAGGTGAACACAAGAAACAAAGGGTGAGCTGAATCCAAATGCAAAATAATTTAATCAGAAAATAAACAAACAAAACCATGACCAGGGAACCAGGGAACCGAATGAGACACACCAAACATACATCCATATAGTACAAGACCTGACAAAGAACACAGGAAACACAGAGGTTTAAATACACAGGGGCAAACAAGCTTAATAAGTTAACAAGACACACCTGGGGAAGACTAATTAACATGAAAAACTACAAATAACTACAAAACATGGCACAAGACAGGATATAACAAAACGTCCACAGAAGACAAGGGATCACAAGACATGAATCATGACACTAAGAATGAACAATACTTCTTCAGCATTTATTAATCTTAGTTAATATTAATTTCAACATTTACTAATACGTTATTGAAATCAAAGGTTGTATTAGTTAACATTAGTTAATGCACTATGAACATGAACTAACATGAGCACTACACTTCCCAGCATCCCTCCTGGTCCCCACCTGCAATCAGTCAGCCATCCATCACCACCACCTGCTGCAGATAATCATCAATCACCTGATTACTGGTGCTCTGCCAAGAAGGCCGCGGCGCGAGAGCCCTCTGCCAAGAAGGCCGCGGGAGAGCCCTCTGCCAAGAAGGTCGTGGCCGCTGCGCGAGAGCCCTCTGCCAAGAAGGCCGCGGGCGCCGTGCGAGAGCCCTCTGTCAAGAAGGCCGCGGCGTGAGAGTCCTCCCTACTCCCTACCTGCCTACTTACCTGTGATCGTCTTGTCAAGTCTCCTGTCTTCTGTTCGTCTTCCGTCCGTCATCCTAACCCAGATCTCCAGTCATCTTCTCCACTCTTCACCTGCACAGAGAATCCACTTCAGTCATCGCAAGCTAAGTCTCAATCACCATTCATCAAGTCACCATCGTCTGGTTCCCGCTGATGTCTCATCACTCTGCTTTTACTAAATAAAACCATTTCACATTACAATCTGCCAAGAAGGCCGCGGCCGCGGCCGCGGGCCCTCTGAACTATACCTGAACTATATCAACCTGCATCACCCTCACATCAGGGTCTCGTTACTACGAACGTTACTGCAATGTTGTCAGACTCCCTACCTGCCTACTTACCTGTGATCGTCGTGTCAATTAAAATTAATACTTGGCATGAACAATGTGATTTCAGTCTCTGCTAGGTAACAATTAGCCTCAAACATCTTTTACCAATCAATATCACGTTATACTTTGATTTGACTGAATGAAGGCTGGTTTCTTCCAGCACAGAGAATCTTTGATATTTCAGTGCTCCCTAATTAGCTGCGTCCAATACATCTTGCTCTAGTTGGATACAGTATTTGACATGTTTTTCATGGGCTATAGAGGCAGAGAGCCCTGTTTCTGGCAGTGTATGATCATAATCACATAAATGAGAACTGACTCACAAACCAGTGGTTGGTAAGATATCACAAAACACAGTGGGAATAGATCCAGCAATAGGACAGTGTGGAAACTATAAAGAAAAAAGCAATTTCAGTGTCATTTTCCTCATATCCGCCCCCACCAACAATAAAAGTGGTCTTTTCGTGATACACACTTGAACATATGATGGGTAAGAAAGATTGTATTGCAATTTCTGCTGGCAAAGAATCATTCAACTCTATCTCACCAATATGTGCAGTCCGTGGCATTGGTCTCTGATGGAGGATATCCTATTGCAGGAGTGATATTGCGAATGGAGATATACTGGGTTGTGAAATTAATTTCAAAACCTCAGAGAGAATATCTTTTTGAGTTTTGATAAAGTTTTTGTTGTTTAACAGACCAAACAAACAAATATATTGAATTGTGTTAATCTTTGAATACCTGAAGTGACTGTCTGTAAATATGTACATCTTCTACTTTAATTTTCTGACTGCAGCGTTAATCTTAATTTCCTGTCTTTGCACTCCGTCTTCCCTTTCTGCATTGTGTTTGCATGGGAGAGAAATGTTGAGGTTGAGGTTGAAGGCAGACATTGTATAAGACTGTTCCCTTTCAAGGGAACTCGCGCTGCATCGACTGACACTGTGGGAACGCTCCGTGTGATTGCGTCATGGGAGTCGTTTACATATAAATAATCCTGATTATTATATTATATTATACAATATGTATTTATATACTGTATATTGGTCTTGATGCCCAATTCTGATTTGTTGCCTATATCCAATTTTTTTGACCGTCCGTTTACACGTTCTTTCAATTGTGACCCATATCCGATTTATGTGTTTACACTTGCCATACTATCTGAAACATTGTGTATGCTTAAAAGGGGGTTCTTGCACAGATGGACGAATGAGAAATATGCTGTATGCTAGCTCTGCGATATATGTGAAGTTTGCCAAACATCACTGTGATGTTAGGAGTACATTAGTTTAAGAACTACATTACCCAGCATGCCACACTAGTGAGGGGCATGCGCAGAAGCCCGCCCAGGGAGGTAGCATGTAGCCATACGGGTAGCACGGTACAGTGTTTATGTGCAAGTTGTCTAGTAAAGATAAACAAACCTTCAGTCACGCCTCGTCTGCTTATTATAAGACTAAGCAAAACAAAACAACACATGGTGTCAGAAGTGGCCGTGAGCAGTTACGGAGAGAAGATATGCCACGGGTGAGCCACGAAAAAAGAAAAAAAAGAAAAAGAAAAGTCTTCGGTCGCGTGAAGGTAACGTGCTAACAACGCAACATGCTAAAAGAGTTTGCTATGGCAGTGGAAGTGAAGCGGGGGACGAGGGACAGATCAAACAAGTAAAAGATGATCTTGTGCCTGAATCGGAGGACAACCAGCAACAGGAGAGGGCTGGGGAAGTCCTGGTACCCCGTCGTGCAGTAATGGATAGGCTAAGTCCACCCACTTCCATGCAACTGACTGGTAATCTTGCAGATAACTGGAAGCGCTTTAAGCAAAGATTTAATATATATCTAGCAGCAAGCGGAGCAGGGGGTGATGATGAAAAACTGAAAGCTCACATCCTTTTGCATGTTATGGGAGAATATGCTTTAGATATATATAATAGCTTTCAGCTGGATGAAGCTTATCTGACTTTAGCAGGGCTAATGTTAAAGTTTGAAGAGTACTTTGTGCCTAGTCAGAATGTGACCTTTGAGAGGTACAAGTTTTTCACCCATGACCAAAAGCAAGAAGTACCTTTCGATCAGTACTTAGCAGAGCTTCACACACTAAGCAAACCATGTGAATTTAGCACTCTGAGAGATTCACTAGTAAGAGAGGATCGTTTGTGGCACAGTGGACAATGCACCCAGAGAAAGACTGCTCAGAGAGACTGGACTTACACTAGATAAGTGTGTCACAATGTGCAGAGCAGCAGAAACCACTCGAGCACAAGCAAAAGAGCTTCAGAGAGGTGAAACAACAGTGCATGCAGTACATAAAGAACAGAGAAAAAAAGAAAACATTTACCAAACAAAAACACCAGAAAGAGAAATCAGCAGAGTTCAAATGTGGTAAATGTGGAGGCAGCCACAAGCCAAAATCATGTCCTGCATTTGGAAAATCCTGTAACAACTGTGGAAGGAGCAATCACTATGCAAGATGTTGCAAATCAGCTTCTAAGCAGAAAGTTCACGCAGTTGATGAGGAAGAAGAGGATAATGAGGAGTTCATTGTGGATGTGGTGCAGGCTCGTACAACTGACAAAGAGGAATGGATCGTGCCAATCGAGGTGAATGAGACATTAATACCATTCAAGTTAGATACAGGTGCCCATGTAAACCTGCTATCTTTTGAAGATTACAAAACATTGACTGTGAAAAGCAAAATTCATCCTATAAAAACAAAAGTGACAGGATACACTGGAGAACGCGTTCCTGTTAAAGGCGGATGCATTGCAACCTTCAAACACAGAGGCCAGCAGATAAGAGCATTGCTGCTGATCGTGGATACGAGTGCACAACCAATCCTGGGACTAAAGGCATGTACAAAGCTCAATCTGGTCAAAAGGGTGTTTGTAGTGACATCATCAGATATTGCAAATGATCATGACTCACTCATGGAGGAGTATAAAGACTGTTTGAAGGACTTGGATGTCTACCTGCAAAAATTTGTGTGGATCTCCTGTTGTACATCCTTGTAGGAAAATTCCTTTTGCATTGCGTGGAAAACTGAAAGAGGAACTAGCGCGCATGGAAAAATTAAAGGTCATCAAGAAAATAGATGAGCCAACTGAATGGGTCAGCTCGCTGGTTGTTCTGAAAAAGAAAACCGGTGCTCTGAGAACGTGCTTGGACCCAAGGGACTTAAATAAAGCAATCAAAAGGGAACACTTTAAGTTACCAACCAGAGAAGAAATCATGGCACAGTTTGCTAGAGCTAAATGGTTCAGTAAACTAGACGCTTCGTCAGGTTTCTGGCAGCTGAGGCTGGACGAGGAGAGTACGAAGCTGTGCACGTTCAACACACCTGAGGGCAGGCACAGGTTTCTTCGTCTGCCGTATGGTATCTTATCAGCGCCTGAAGTCTACCATAAGACTATTCACATGATCTTCGAGCACAGTAGAGACAATGATGGATGACATCATAGTCTGGGGGTCGACTTGAGAAGAACACGACGAAAGACTGAGACAAGTGCTAGACAAGACAAGGGAAGTGAATCTGAAGCTTAACAAAGACAAATGTGAATTTGGAGTGAAAACACTTACCTTTGTGGGAGATGTTGTCAGTGAAGAGGGGGTGAAGACCGACCCGAGAAAAACTTCAGCAATCAACAACATGGAAAGAACAAACAACAAAGATGAGGTCAGACGTTTTCTGGGAATGGTCACCTATCTTGCCAAGTTTGTCCCACAGCTGTCAGCACAGTCAGCACCTCTAAGGAGTCTTCTCGAACAAAAGAATTAATGGATCTGGTCCCATGAGCAGGAACAATGTTTTGTGAAACTGAAAAAGACTCTGACACAGGAGCCTGTGTTAAAGTTCTATGATCCAGAGAAGAAAACAAGAATCTCAGCAGACGCGTCACAGTATGGCCTGGGAGCGGTGCTGCTGCAGCAACACGATGAGCAGTAGCTACCTGTCGCCTATGCATCCAGAGCCTTGACAAGTGCCGAGTCCAGGTACGCTCAAATAGAGAAGGAGCTGTTAGCGAGCATGTATGCATGTGAACGGTTTCATCAATACATCTATGGTCAAGCTTTTGAAGTAGAAACTGACCATAAACCTCTGGTGTCCATCATGTCCGCTGAATGACTGTCCCGTACGGATACAGCGCATGCTAATCAGGCTGCAAAAATATGACATGCACATGATATACACACAAGGGAAATACATGTACACCGCCGACACCTTGTCTAGAGCAGTGGATAAGGAGGAACGTGCGGACAGCGAGAACACTGCAGAAATACAGGCATATGTGGACATGATTGTGACTTCTCTGCCAGTAACAGCTGATAGAACAGAACAAATACGGAGAGAGACAAATGCAGACGAAACAATGAAAGAACTCAAGCACACAGTACAGACAGGATGGCCTGAAAACAAAAAGGACTGCCCCACGAAAATACAAGACTACTGGAACTGCAGAGCAGAGCTCACCGTGGTGGATGACATAGTGTTGAAGGGGAGCAAGTTTGTTATTCCATCATCACTACGTAAACAAATGCTCCAAAAGATACACGAAGGCCACCTCGGAGAAGTCAAGTGTAAACGACGGGCGAGAGAAGTAATGTACTGGCCGAGAATCAACCAAGATATCAGCCAGACAACAGCGTCATGTGAACTTTGTCGCACCCACAGGCCAAAACAACAAGCTGAGCCGCTGATGACTCATCCGGTGCCCCACAGACCTTACTACAAGGTGGGAAATGACCTATTTGACTGTGATGGAAAGAGTTACATAGTGGTCACCGACTACTTTTCAAACTATCCAGAAGTTGGAGCGCTACAGTCACCATCAAGCAAGGCATTCATCAGTTACCTCAAGACTGTCTTCGCCAGACATGGCGTCCCATGTGAACTGTTTTCAGACAATGAGCACCAGTTTTCCAGCTGTGAGTTTGCTGCCTTTGCCAAAGAATGGGGGTTTCAACACTCTACGTTGAGTCCAACCTATCCAAAGTCCAACGGCTTGGCAGAAAGCTCTGTGAAAACAGTAAAAAACATGATGAAAAAAGCACAGGACAGAGATGACTTTCAGAAAAGCTTACTGATCTATAGGAGTGCACCTCTACAGAACGGACTATCACCAGCTCAAATGCTGATGGGTAGACGCATTCGCTCTAACCTACCAGTGAATGAGGACTTGCTTATGCCCAAAAGTGCACACAAAGTCAGAAACGTAAAGGTGGAACAAAAAGCGAAACAAAAACAGCTGTATGATCGAACGACACCTGCCAAGGCTGAAGCCTGGAGACATGGTGCGTCTCAGGGACATCTCTACAGGCACATGGAGACAAAAGGGACAGGTAGAGGAGGAAGTCGCTCCTCCAACAGGATCCAGGTGGAGAATGGATTGTCTCTGAGGAGGAATCACATGGATCTTCAACTACAGCCGACTGAAAAGGACACTACAGCTCAGGAGACGGTTCAGCAGGACACGGCTGAATCTACAGAGCTAACTGACAGTGGTCTGACAGCAGCGTCTGCATCACCAGCTGCTGAGATACCTTCCAAACTGTTGAAATTGCCATCTGCTGAAAGACAGGCTAGACCTAAGAGACATGTTCAGCCACCTCAGAGGTTGATTGAGAGTTGCTAAGTTAGTCTATATCTTTGAAAAAGAAAACTGAATGCTGCCATGTTTCTAAGTTGGTGTTTTGATGCTTAGACAGGTTGCACTTTATTGTTGTCAATTTAAAAAAAAATTGTTTAAATTGGGAAAAGTTGTTTACAAGTAAGTTCCAATGTAAAAATAAAATTAAAAAATAAGAGCACTTTAAGATGGATATGTTTTACAGGGGTAAATATTATTTCTTTATAGGGGGAAAGATGTGATGTTACGAGTACATTAGTTTAAGAACTACATTACCCAGCATGCCACACTAGTGAGGGGCATGCGCAGAAGCCTGTCCAGGGAGGTAGCATGTAGCCATATGGGTAGCACGGTACAGTGTTTATGTGCAAGTTGTCTAGTAAAGACCACACCTCGTAAAAATCACGCCTCGTCTGCTTATTATAAGACTAAGCAAAACAACACAATCACCATGATTTTTGAGGCGGAGGAAAAGGACTATCATTGCAGCCTGCGCATATGCTTCAGTTATTGTGTGCGAGAGAGATCTCAGGATTGGTGGGAGCACATTGTGGCAGGCTTTAACGAGGAGCAGTGGGTCCAAAATTTTATGATGAGCAAGCCAACCTTTGATATGTTGTGTGAGTGTTTGTCCACATTCCTCTCTTACTATGACACAACGGTTTGCAGATGCGCGTCAGGGTTGCTCTCGTCATTAAACCACGGAGACGTAGCCTAATGTCTCAGAAAATCCGATCTGCCTGTTTACATGACAGTTGCATTGGCACATATGTGATTTATATCTTATGAATGAGGCCTGAAACCGATCTCGAAATATTCGAATGCATGCGTTTTTTTTTTTTTTTTTTTTCTGTTTACCCGGCCATAGAACACATCCGATCTGTGTCACATATGAGCCAAAAATTGGAATTGGGTCACATCTCACTGACAGTGTAAACGAGGCCATGAAGCACATGTGAAATTATTGGTCTGGTCTATTGTTAGAAAGGTGCAGACAGACAGATGACGATCAGGATTAAAGTTCAAATGCAGAGTTTAATACACATCCAAAAGGTAATACAGAATAAACCCTAACGCAAACCGAGATCAGACAAACACTGAGTGAAGGTGAGGAATATACACATGTATGTTATAATATAATATAATAATAAATTATATACACATGGTGATGAACTAAATGGCGAACAGCTGTGATGAGGATTAGTGTCCATGGAAACAGATGAGTGTCGGGAAAACTCAAACAAAGGAATACATGTGATTAATGAAAACAAACGAAGGAAGGAGTCCATGAAAACGAAACGTCTCAGGTTACGACTGTAACCTATGTTCCCTGAGAACAGGGAACGAGACACTGCGTCAAAGCGCTAGGGGAACGCCTCAGCGTGACTGATGACTGAAAACACTGTACAAACAAGACAATCGTATTGGCCGGCGTCAGCCATGACGTCATGCTCTAGCGCGACCAGAAAGTATAAAAGGGTGCCTAGAGAACATGTCATCCACTTCTTCGTCTGAAGGGACTGTACAAGCAGACAAGAGGCATGGCGACGAGACGCAGTGTCTCGTTCCCTGTTCTCAGGGAACATAGGTTACAGTCGTAACCTGAGAAGTTCCCTTTCGAAAGGGAACTCGCACTGCGTCAAAGCGCTAGGGGAATGAGATACCCACACTGCCATGCTGAGGGGATGCTTTAGCAACTATGGCTGTACAAGCACAAACACATTAACTCAAAGTTAAAGCCCTTACTGCTTACACGTCAGGCTAACAGTAGCATTTCTCCCTACGGCCACTGCCTGAGCACCACCTCAAAGGTATGGATACCACAACCCGATTTTTAGAGGGGGGGTTCCTTTAAGGGAGTACGGTTCAGAGCCTATGGGCCCTGGCCTGCTACTTTCGGAGGGACTGAAGTCAACCCCCAATGCCAGGGAGGCTATCACGCTTAATGCTGAAGCCACCAACCTGTTTAGACCTATGGGAGGCGGAGTCCTCAGCAGGATGACTCAGAGTGTGATTCAAAATGTGAATAGTTCATAGTGCAGAGCTCAGACCGAGGAAGGCTAAAAACAACTCTCCGTAACGAGAGGGCCCCTATTCTGTACTACTATCTGCAATGCTGTCTGCATGGAAGCCTCAGCAGGATGACTCTCAAAGGAGAGGAGGCCTGACACATGCCAGGGTACAGCTACCCTAGGTGCTCTTTTTCCGCGCTCTGCCGAGCTGTATATATTGAGGCCTCAGCAGGATGACTCTCAATGAGAGGTGCATTGAGTGCCTGGTGCATATTTAAGAGAGCTGGTTCGACGACAATCGGAGCTCAGGGAGTGAAGGGCCTGGAGCACCTCCTCAGAGAGGGAGGGGCCACTTCTCAAACTCTACCTGCAAAGTCAGTCTGCATGGGAGCCTCAGCAGGAAGACTCTCGAAGGAGAGGAGGCCTGACACATGCTATAAACAGATCCACACGGCCGACTGTATGGAGGCCTCAGCAGGATGACTCTCAGAGGAGAGGAGGCCTGACACATATATTGGGCAATGTTGTTTGCATGGAGGCCTCAGCAGGATAACTCTCAAAGGAGAGGAGACCTGACACATGCTAGAAAGTGGAACAACAACCAAATTGGATATATGGAGTTAAGAGAGAACTCAAAACATCACCAGAGCGAGGGGAGCGAGAGGTCTAACAACTACTCAAGAAATGAGGAGGAACCCCTTCCGTGCTCTACCAAGCTGTATATGTGGAGGTCTCATTAGGATTACTCTCGAATAAGAGGAGGCCTGACACATATTTAGGAGAGATAGCTAGACCATGATCAGAGCGAAGGTAGCGAAGGGCCTGAAGCACCTCCTCAGAGAGGGAGGGGCCTCTTCTCAAGCTCCTTCTGAAATGCTGTTTGCATGGAGGCCTCAGCAGGATGACTCTCGAAGGAGAGGAGGCCTGACACATGCTAAAAGAAAACAGATCAAGACAGCCGAACTGTATGTATGAAGGCCTCAGCAGGATGACTCTGAAAGGAGAGGAGGCCTGTTCGACTAGCACCAAGGCTCAGGGAGCGACGGGTCTAGTATCTACTCAAGATATGAGGAAGGATCCCTTCCACGCTCTACCAAGTTATATGTATGGAGGCCTCAGCAGGATGACTCTCAAAGGAGAGGAGGCCTGACACATATTTAGGAGAGCTAGCTCGACGACAACAAGAGCTCAGGGAGCGAGGGGCCTGGAGCACCTCCTCAAAGAGGGAGGGGCCACTTCTCAAGCTCCGCCTGCAATGCTGTTTGCATGAAGGCCTCAGCAGAATGACTCTCGAAGGAGAAGAGGCCTGACACATGCTAGAGTACCGCCAACCTAGCCAACTCTATGTGGAAGTCTCAACAGGCTGGCTCTCTTGAGGAGTTTCTGAAAAACTCCTCAAGAAATGAGGAAGAGCCCTTTCCACTTTCTACCGAGCTGTATATATTGAGGCCTCAATAGGATGACTCTCGAAGGAGAGGAAGCCTGACACATGCTAGAGTACAGACCACAACAGCCAAACATATATTATTATATTTAAATACATATACATTTTTTTTTTTTCTTACAGCCTGTCTACGTTCATTTTAACTGAAGTAGGCATGTAGTGCCAACAACTCTGCTAGCGATGCTGGTAGGATGTGGCCAGAGAAAGAACGCTCATAGAAAGTTTTTTTTTTTTTTTTTTTTGAGCGCGTCCACTCTGACGCGCTGCCATGGCAACTCAAGCCTGGCGGGCGCGAGTCAATAGAGCACTGTCTGTTGGATCAGAGGACGCATCAGAGTGCGCATTAGAGGATGGATACCCGACCCGAGCCCGACGGGACCCGTCGGTACCCGACGGGCCGGGCCGGGTTCGGACAGATATTTAGAAATTATGTTCGGGTTCGGGTCGGGCTCGGTCACATCAGCGCGATAAGGCATTGAACATTTTAAATTTAAAACAGCTTATTATGTAGGTAACGTTAGCCAATGTGCCTGATGCTTTCATTTGATGCAAACGTTCATTTTTGTGATTAAAATGCATGTAAAATTTGACCATAACATCTGTCTTCCTGTGTGCGCTAATTTCAAATTTGTTTATGTAGCCGTGACAACCAAACACGTGCATGCGCGTCTGTGTTAAGTGCGCTTGTTTCTCCGTGCGCGCTGATGCACTCATCCTGTTGACATTTCCGAATGCTTTCCTATACAGTAATAAAAGCGGACTTTCCACACAAACAAACGTACATGTGTCATTAGTATGAGAAAAAAATGGGATTTTAACTGTCGGTCTCGGGTCGGGCTCGGACATAAATATCTTTATGCCTGTCGGGCTCGGGTCGGGTTCGGTTACTGCTCTGTCGGACGCGGGCCGGGCTCGGACAGAAAAATTCGGCCCGATCCGCACTCTAGTGCGCATCCCCGCCCCACAGTTCGTTCTCGTCACCCGCCGACGAGTTCGAGAGACTCCTCTCTCAAACTCGTCAGCGAGCTCCCTCTGAGATCCCCGCGATCTGAGTCTCCTCTCGACCTCGGCACGAGCGGGACCCGAACCGCGGGGCAAAGATGACTGTCCCTCCTCACTCGAGAAGAAAGACAGACGAGAACGGAGCATTCTCATTGAGAAACCCTCACAGTCTGCGCACTCTGTCCCCTCGAGAACAGAGCGCTCTTCACCCAGACAACGCACGCAAAGGTAGTGAGTGTCACCAGGTGTGAGAAACCTCTCACACGGGTCGGCACACTTCCCTTGTTGCCATAGTTTCGTTTTACTCACAGTGTCAGTAAACCAGTCCCTGAAGACGAAAAAGAGGATGACATGTTCTCTAGGCGCCTTTTTATACTTCATGGTCGTGCTAGAGCATGACGTCATGGCTGACGCCAGCCAATACGATTGTCGTGTTTGTACAGTGTTTTCAGTCATCAGTCACGCTGAGGCGTTCCCCCAGCACTTTGACATAGTGCGAGTTCCCTTTCGAAAGGGAACTAACAAACACAACTGACATAATGTGACAGGAATAGCGGAGCTGCAATAATGTACAGTTGCAGTATGTGAAAAATAATGTTTTTGTTTTTTTACTTTAGTTTAGAGCATGTAAACCTATTCTACTACACCCAATAATCAAAATAATGAACTTTTATAATAGCATATGAGCCATTTAAATGTAATTCTGTTCCCTTCATTATTTTCATTAAAGAAATATGCCTTGTATAACTCCTAACATATATATTATTTTATTATAATTGTAAAATGTATCTAAATATATTTTAATTAAAACAATAATACTGAGGGCCCTATCTTGCACCCAGCGCAATTGACTTTGTACACGGACGCATGTATCATTCCTATTTTGCACCCGTGCAAAGCGGACTTTTCCCTCCACAGATGCACGTCGGTTAACTAAGAAATACACTTGCGCTCCCCGGGGCGGTTCAGCGCAAAGAGGAGGCGTGTTCCGGCGCAAACGTTCCCTCATGCTATTTTACAGGTTTAGAAAACAATTGCGCCAATGACCGAAAAAAAAACAGTTTAAAGTCAGTGGCGCTAATAATGTATGTTATTCATATGCTATGTTAAGGGCACATGCTTGGCCTTAATTAGGGTGACCACCCGTCCCACGTAGCGCGTGCATTTGAAACCCAATTCATGCGTCCCGCAAATTGAGACCGTGTCACGCATAATCTATGCTTGCTCAAAAAAAAAGTTGGTCGCTCTATATCCTCGAGCCCCAGGCAGCCAAACGAACATTACTTGACATTTCAGCACGCTACTGTTGCCACACCCACCCCTTAGTTGAATGGCTGACTAGGTTGTTGTCAACTTTTTCGTTGTAGTCATGACAGCGCGCGCACGCGCATACCAGACACAGTGGGAAGGAACTTTAAGATGCGCGCGCTTTCCAATCTGAAAAATGGAGAAAGAGACAGAGTCTGAGAGGCACCGCCATCATCAATTAAAAAGAGAAGGTGTGGGTACAAGAAAGACTGGGAAAATGAATATTTGTGGCTGAAAGGTGTTGTGGGGGATACCGAGAGGGCTTTTTGTGACCTTTGCAAAACGTCCTTCTCAATCGGACATGGAGGGGAATACGATGTCAATATTTTTTTTTTTAAATACATTTTTTTTTTTTTTTTACTGTTCCTGTGGTGTTGAGCAACTACAATTCCTGTTAATCCTATAATTTTATATTATAATTTATTTAAAGTGAATAAATTGTAATGAAAAATAAATAAAATTAAATAGTAAATCGTAAGTGGAAGTGCATCTGTCAATTCATTGAATGTTCAAAATATTATGAATCTTTATTTAGAAAAAAATACACATTGGTTGGCCTATTCATGAGCATACATGAGCAATTACACATGTTTAGGGGAATAGGGCATTATTAATATCATGTAAGGTGGTATGTGCTTGGGTAAACCAGTGAGTCTGCCCGTGGGGTGGGGGCACCGCCGCGCCAGGCAGTGTCCCACATTGTCCCTCAGAAACATACCCCTTGTCCCCCCTTGGGCTTATTAGCAGGTGGTCACCCTAGCCTTAATCAATGTAGCATGTGCACAACGCGCATACACTTTGATTCTCTCATCTACACACAGACGCAGCAGTTATAATTTTTGCAAATCATACATTATTACGATATATAGATAGATAGATAGATAGATAGATAGACAGTTTATTATAAAAGCATAAATCTAGCTTACACATTTAGCCAAATTATCATACGCCTGTTTAACCGAAGTTAATTTGGGTGTGCTTCTCCATCCCTAACGTCCCTGACGAGAACGTCGGTCTCCTCGGCCTTGAACCGCTCCTGATGTGCGCCTGGCAAATCCGCCGTTATAATAGGAATCCGCTTTAGAACAAGCGCGCCTGCTCTTAAAGGGAATGTGAGATGTCACTCTGATTGGTTTATTTCACGTTACGCCCAAACCACACCTATGAATAATGAAGCTACTTCAGACCAACCCCTTTTAGATTTGCACCGGGCGCAAGAGTCATTTATCCCGCCGGGAAAATAGCAACAGCGCCAAGACCCGCCCACAAAGTTACTTGCGCTTTGCGCTTTGACACTTGCGTTTCAGATCGTTAAAATAGGGCCCTAAATGTTAAATAAAATGGGGGAAAAATCTGTTTGTTCTTTCCGAATAAGGTATTCAGCTTTGGGCGCGTCCATACAGGCTAGCATACTTGTTTTGTGTTTCCAATGCTGTTTACACATGATAATATAGAGAGAGACCTCACCTAGAAAGTTAATGTGCAAGAAAACATAGTCATTGTATAAATAGTATGACTTTTTTTATTAATTATTTTTTTTTTTTTAATGGTAAACCAAGCTCAAAGCACAATTTGTTAAGTGCTGTCCTTGCTGTTTAAAGGGCATATTTGTATAATGATGCAGTGACCTTTGCTTGTCTTGGGTCCTAAAGCGTGCCAGAAGTATATATGAAGAAGTATAATCTGCAGTGGAGAGCAGTTTTTAAATTCATCTCAGAACTGTTAAGGTCAACACAGAGAAGGAATGTTGATCTTAGATAACCACAAAAGTGCATTTAGACCTGCAAAATGTTTCCCCACATTTGTATCTTATCTCATCTGCCATATTATGAGGGGGATATCTCACTTAATATTGAGGGGAAACAGCTGACATCTTCCCAGGGTCTGTTTGCAGTAATGGCACTCAAGAGTATCACTCAATGTATCATGTAAACATGCCAGTTTGTTAGGTCCTGGTGATCCAAGAGCAGAGTAAAAGAAACTAGCTTTTTACATTTACTGAAGAGAATGTGAGTGGTGCAAGGATGTTGCTAGGGTGGTGTAAGCTGCATACAATCTGTTAAGTCAGAAAAGTAATAGCACACCTTTCCTCAAGTCTTGCGGAATCATTTATGTCGGTAGCAGGATGAGTTAAATGCCAAAATCTACTAGTGCTAGGGGCCATTCACACAGAACGCGTTTTTGCCTTTAAAACTGCAAGACACCACACACTGTTAGCTAATTCAAATGGAGAGCCGCAGCACTGATGAATGAAAAAGAAGGCAGAGTCTTCATAACATGCTGTCTTAAAAACACAGAGCTTATGTGAAAGATGATAAAATCAGCAAGACACAGCAGTGAGACAGAATAACAGTCAAAGATATCCGTCAAGTGCATTTTTACATAGAAAAATTATATAAAACCAAAGAAAATAGACCAAATTGTAATTTTTTTGTAATACAATTTTAAACTCTTTGCAATCTCATTGTTCTGGGGTGCGTTTCTAGTACAACAATGTAACTCACTGCTGAACTACCACAGTAGTATGATGCATTGTTTGAAAAGTTACAGAAAGCAGTTCATTTTTTAATCACATTAACATGCAGTATGCAACTGGCATACACTTTAGGCAGCAGCTTTCTCCACAACATATTTTTCCAAAATGCTACTGTAATGGTCTGAGGACTACTTCATTATTTTTGATCTGTCGTTTTACTTTATTTGATGTTTGATTCATCACTGGTTCTCTTATTATGTCATCCTCCAGGCTTCCCTATACGGATGTATGCACAAAAACAGTCTTAAAAAAACGGTTCTGATTGTTGATATTCTAAAATATATAGACTAAAGTGTGTGTGTGTATATATATGTAAATGAGATGAAAGCTGTAGCATGTACTGAATGTTAGAAAGTTTATTGTGTGCGCAAGAACAGGTCCACGTCCAGTGGTGTAAAGTATTTGAGTAAATGTAATTAGTTATTGTACTTCAGTATATTTTTGGCTACTCTGTATTTTTTGTTATTATTATTAAATATATTAGAAACTTTCACTCACTACTTAAGTACATTTGTGATAAGTTTAGTTTTGCATGGCAACTTTTTCTGCAGCAGTTTATTTCTGCTACAAAAGAAGTGATATTACCATCTACTGGGCATTGAAGGTTCTATGTCTTGTGGGTTTTGCCCTTACCCAAACTTGTCAACAAGGCTACTTTATGTGAATGAATGGCTGAATTGCAAGTGTTTCACATATGAGCTGAGGACGTGGCTGCAACCGGCGAGGAGGCCAAAACCAGCACGTCCAGTGAAAGTAGGCTTTGACTATTTGATTTTAATTAACATTATTTTATATATCCGTTATATTGAAGAGATCTTCTTGAAGGATATTGGTTTACTTTTTGAGGTGTTCAGTTTGTCCAATGGCATGTCTCTCAATTACACAAATAAGTACTGAGTAATTCTGATTAACAACATTTACTTATACTGTAGGTTTAGGGGTTGGTTTAGTGTTAGTTGCTTGTAATTATGTATAATTTACTGTATAGTAAACACATGTAGTATGTGTAACAAGAACACATTCAAATAAATAGATTTAGATTTAGGTTGTCACTTGACAACTTGAGGCTTTTGCCCAGATTTACAGTCTAGACAAATTGACCCTAGTTGCCGAAAGTCAGATCCAGTCTGCAGATTTTGGGCAGGTAGATTTGATTGTTTGTACAGAAAATAACATAGGTGCAGACTGTTTTTAGCTTCAGACTATGATTCCAAACCAATTAGAGGTAATCAAACATGTTTGATAGCAAGTAACAAGACACATGTTTCTATTTAAGTTTGTTTTGTTTCAGAACAACTTGAAAGTGCTTGGTAGTGAGTTATCCCCAGTCTTTATTCTAGGATGTCCAGTCTTTCTCTGAAACCATTGACAAAGTCAGCAATTGTATGATGCTTAGTGTTTTAAAATCTTTTCAGATTTTAAAAAGTCGTCTAGTGAGTTCAGGTGAACTCCTTACACGGCTTGGTGTGCATCTTGTGTCACTAAAAAAATGACTGGCTGCTAGGATGCATCTTGGGTGTGGTTACTTGGTTGCCATGGAAACAACACTAAAAGTGCTTTGTGTCTCATCACAGACCAAATAATTTTCAAAGTAGGAAATAATTTGACAAAAGAGAGCACTTTATTATAAATAATTATTACTACACAGGAAAAAGTTCCCTAAACATACAGAATCACTCTGCATATCTTTTATACTGTAATTAAACACAATATCCACACTTTCTGTAATCTATGATCATGCAGTGATGCTGTACAATCTTGACTATATTAGAAAGCTACAATATCGAGCAGCACAGAATATATTTGAGTGCTCATGTCTTGCTGTGTGTTGGCTCAGAAAACAACTCATCTGGGAATTCATAGCAGGCATCCTGCATCCAAACATGATAATGCACCTCCTCTAAGTTCTGTGAGAGTGTTCTGTGTCTGAGGTCACATCAGAGAGTCTACCCGTAGAATCTCTCTCTCTCTCTCTCTCTCTCTCTCTCTCTCTCTCTCTCTCTCTCTCTCTCTCTCTCTCTCTCTCTCTCTCTCTCTCTCTCTCTCTCTCTCTCTCTCTCTCTCTCTCTCTCTCTCTCTCTCTCTCTCTCTCTCTCTCTCTCTCTCTCTCTCTCTCTCTCTCTCTCTCTCTGTGAGCAGTGTGTTGGAATATGCTTGTGCCCCAGGCCACTGGAGCTCTGGCTTTGCCCCACTGACGCGCCTGCTCTGTCTGAACTCATTAGTTAGCTGGGGAGAAAGGAAGGAAAGAGAGAGAGAATGAGAGGAGAAGAGAGGAGTGATGGGGAAGAAGATAGGATAGGCAAGCAAAAGAAAGAAGTGATATACAGAGTAGAGGAGACTAAATAAGAAAAGACTAGAGAAAATAATTGCTCTCTAATACATAAATACCTTACACAGTTAGACTCTCATTCCAAAAACAAAAATAAATTTAAAAAATAAATTTTACTAATTTAAAACAAGAAGCTCTTCATCAGTAAATAAATACTTTTCCTAAACACCAGTTTTCTCTAAAAGTTATCAAATGTGTCATCAGTTCATAATAGGCTGATTCAATTCCCAATCTATTTCCAATTAACTCTTCAGAGACCCAAATATTGATAATCATGATTTACATTTTCCATTATATATATATATATATATATTTTATTTAATGTTTATTTGACAGGGACAAATGCATAGAACATATTACAAAGTTATACAACTTTATAAAGAATACAAAGTAGATGCCATGCATACAGGTTTATAGCCATGACTAATTTGCAACCCCTGTCCCTGGTTAGGCTTGTAAAATTAAAACAGAAATTACAGAGTATTGAATTAAAAATGTATAACTATTAAAATACATACAATAAATACATCCTATACATGCAATAAGATATGGGCTTAAATGGATGCAGAAATCACTATAAAACAGAGTCTAGACACATTTAACAATACAAAACACAAAAGTGTGCATATGTCTGTGCATGCTAACATATGCAACTTTATGTTTGTATGCATTGTGTTGTATCCTGTACAGTCAGTGTTCAGAGAATTGTTTCAGTTTCAGCCATTGCTTTAAATGTGTATTAAAAACCTTGAGTTCTGTCAATGTTTTAATTTCTGATGCGGCGTTCCACAATTGTATGCCTCTTACTGAAAATGATGTCTGACCAAATGTTGTTCTACGTTTTGCGGCTATACAGTTTCCACTTATTGTGCCTCTAGTTCTTATTCCGCTCTTTTGTTTCACTACTAATTGACAGAATATTTCTGGTGCAAGGTTGTTCACACACTTAAAAAGTAGTTTTAGAAATGAATAATTTACAAAACTGTCAAAACTCAAAACATTATGCTTCCTTAGAATGAGGCAATGGTGCCATCTTACAGGTTTCTGGTCCATTACTTTTAATGCCTGTTTATATAATGACCTAACGGGTGTAATTGTTGTTTGATTGGCCTGACCCCAAACAGTAATGCAATACGATAGATGAGAAAATATCATAGAATGCATAAATTGCTGTGCTGCCTTAATGGGTATATATTGTCTTATTAATCGGAAGCAGTTTAAATTTGTCTTGACAGTTCTGCACAGTCTCTTTACATGACTATCAAACTTAAGATGAGAATCTAAAGTAACCCCTATAGAAATTTAAATTCATGTACCTCATCTATCTCCTTCTCATCAATCTTTATTCTACAATTTTCATTGACCTTTCTTTTTATTGAAAAGCACATAGAGACTGTCTTATCATAGTTCAGGGTCAAATGATTATTTCGGAGCCACTGTGATACACCATCCAGTTCTTTTGAAAGCATCTCAGCTGCAATCTGAGGGGTTTTTGCTGAGACATATATAATTGTGTCATCTGCATACATTTGGCATTTAACCCTTTTGCAACTGTCTGGAAGATCATTTATATATAAACTAAAAAGTAAAGGGCCTAAAATTGAACCTTGTGGAATTCCGATTCGACAAGTTTGAATAGATGACTGGGTGGAATTTATTTTAACACACTGCTGCCTGTGTTCTAAATATGATCTAAACCAAGTTTTTGCATCATGTGACAAGTTACAATTTTCTCATTTATTTAAAAGAATTTCGTGGTTCACAGTATCAAAGGCTTTTTTCAAGTCCAGAAATACTGCTCCCACTATACATTACCTTCATCTAATGACTGTTTTATCATTTCAGTGAAGTAACAGTTTGCCAACTCTGTTGAGTACCGTGGTATAAACCCAAATTGTTTGGCGTGTAGAAGATGATTACTTTCAAGATAATCAAGTTATTTGGCAACTGTTTTTTCAAGAACCTTTGAGAGTGCAGGTAAAAGTTTTAGTTTTAGTGTTTTAGAGTTTTAGTGTTGTTTCCATGGCAACCAAGTAACCACACCCAAGATGCATCCTAGCAGCCAGTCATTTTTTTAGTGACACAAGATGCACACCAAGCCGTGTAAGGAGTTCACTTGAACTCACTAGACGACTTTTTTAAATCTTAACAGATTTTAAAACACTAAGTATATACAGGGGTTTTCTTGGCTCAAAACTAGGCGGAGGTGGTAAAATCCTGATCATGTATTTTCATAATAAGATAATTTAATTACTATTTTTCATATACCATCATATAACCTACTGTGTTTCCCACAGTATTTTTGTAGGTGGAAAGATACATTTATAGATCAATTTATCTTTTAAAGACAAATTAATTAATCTAGTGCACTTTGAGTCACCCAAATCCGCTGTTAAAAATAAATAATCCACCCACCAACCGCCTGCATCTGATCATCACATTACAATTATTCAAATTCTCAGTGTTAAGCATGATAATATGGTAAAATATCACACTGAAGTAGGCTGATTTAAAATGAACATTTATTTAAAATAAAAGTTCTTCTTTTGGCAAAATTACATTTCTTTAAAGGTCCCGTTTTTCGTGTGTTTTTGAAGCTTTGATTGTGTTTACAGTGTGCAATATAACATGTGTTCATGTTTCAGGTGTAAAAAAACACAGTATTATACTTATCTGTATACCGCTGTTTTCACTGTCCTAAGAACGGGCTGATAACTTCCTTGTTCTATGAAGTCCCTCCTTCAGAAATACGTAACGAGTTCTGATTGTGCCAGCGGTTCCTGTGTTGTGATTCGACAGCAGCTTAGCGCACGTTGCCCGGAAAGGTCACGCCTCTTACCATAACTTGAAGATGCATGCGCTCAGGGAAGGCCAAACAAAGGTGATTTGACTCGGGATGAAAATAACAGCGTCTCGGCGACATGGCGACAAACACACTCTACAAACGCAACTCTTCCTCTTCTCCATGGGAGCGCAACAAGACCACGCCCCTTTTTGTGTGTATTCCTGTGGGCGGAGGTTAGTCAAAAAACTGTTCTACTGACGTCATTAAAGAAGGAAGTAGAGGGATGTAGTCCAAACAAGCCGTTCGATGTAGGCGACTTCTGTTAAATAAAATATCTCGCTTGGCATTGAACTTTGAGCTTTATAATTTTACAGATATTATTTATACTCTAACAACAACATTACACACTAACTAAAGTTTGAAACATGGGATCACGAAGAACGGGACCTTTTATAGCCTAAACAGAGGCTTTACTCCCTTCAAACTTAAATTGTCAATGTTTCATTACATCACTGTTAGAAAACACTCTTATCAGAAGTATTTTTCCCATCATTTTATTAAATGTGTGCTCCATCTTTCATTTCAAAATCTTAAATTTGATCAATACATTCAATTAGAATAATAAGAGATTAGGCTGTTACCAATCAAATTAAATAATTTACATTGAAAAATTACAACTGTATTAAATGAGATTATGACATTGTTTTAAATTTTAAATACTCTTTTGTAAGGACTGAATTTCCTGCTAAAACAAAACTCACCCTGCAATAAAGCCATAAAATGCACCCTGGACAGGAGATAGCAAACTTATCGGTAACACTTTAGAATACTGTTCCTTCATTAATGAATAACTACACAGGAACAAATGAGTAACGCACTATTAACATTGTAGTAACTACTATTAACTAACAAGAAACTCTGATTAACGAATTAGTAAGTCATAGCATTCAGTCGAATGTGGTAGTTCACTATTAGCTAATCAGTAACTACTATTTTTCATACCTCACTGAAGACTACTAAGAACTACTATATACAGGTTCATAATTAATATTAATAATGCATAATATATAATAATGTAATGGTAACTCATTAGTAATTAATCAAGTGTTACTACATCCTTCTAAAGGAACTACTAATAATTTGGATCAGTATTATAAAGTGAAAAACATGATAAATACCTAATATTGACTGAAGTCATTGTAAGTTTTAAGGCTTTTGTAAGGTTTTGGATAGTAATGACTCAATTGTTACTACATCTTTCTAAAGGAACTACTAATTATTTGGATCAGTATTCTAAAGTGAAGATCATGGGAACACACTAGTAATGACTAAAGTGTTACCAAATCCATTGGAAGGAATTACTATTCAAAAGCTTACACAAATCTCAAAAGCTTACAATGACTTCAGTCAATATTAGGTAGTTATCATGTTTTTCACTTTAGAATACTGATCCAAATAATTAGTAGTTCCTTTAGAATGATGTAGTAATACTTGAGTCATTACTAGTGGGTTACCATTACCTTTTATTATAAATTATGCATTATTCATGTTAATTATGAACCTGTAGATAGTAGTTCTCTGGGAGGTATGAAAAAAATAGTAGTTATTAATTAGCTAATAATGAACTACTACATTCATCTGAGCGCTATTACTTGCTAATTTGTTAATCAGAGTTTCTTGTTAGTTAACAGTAGTTACTAGAATGTTAATAATGCGTTACTCGTTTGTTCCTGTGTAATTATTCATTAATGAAGGAACAGTATTCTAAAGTGTTACCAACTTATCTCCTTGTCTCCTTGTTTGACTTCAACTCATCCCCCCTCTCCCTCCTCAAGTCACTGAAAGTTCATTAAGTTGTTATATATAAGCTATATATATATATATATATATATATATATATATAAAAGCTATATATCACATATGATGTATCTTGTGAATCTATTGGTTTTCCTTTTCATGCTTGGTATAATTTTAAGTGTCTCAGTGTGATTGGTAAAATGGTCTTAATTTCATTGCAGTCAGTGGTTTAATGAGAAAGATTGAGAACTTAGGAGAATCCTGTTCTCCTCTCTGGGTGATGTCTCTTCCAGATATCTCCCGAAACCAGGTGCTACCCCCTGGGGTACATGGATTGACCCAAACAACTCTAAACAATATTTGTATAACCCTTTTGTTCTGGTCTGGGTATTTAAGGCTAGGTGACAGAGCAGTCTTTGGGACCCTTTACCAGGATCCCCCATACAGTGCTGTTTCAGTGTTTTCCTGTTGGAAAGCACTGACACACCACTATGTGTCTCTGTCAGGAATGCATTGCTTACTTTTAGAGTCATCTTTGAGTAAATGATGTCATGTATTTATTATTTCTGATGAGTGAGCAGTAGGCAACCGACTAAGAGGTATTAGCAAACCCTGCACCCTCTGACCAAGATCAGACTGGCGAGGCTGTGTCCGTGAGATCCACGTAAACCCGGGGCGTGTGACTCTGTGCAGCATTGGGTCCCTTAGTGAATTAATAATTGAAAGTATGGGATACTCAGAATAATCAAAGATCTAAATTAATTCATAATCAATATTTATGACTATTTTCTAATCAGAAACACGATCTAAATTTTATTATAATTTGAATTAAATTATAAATTAAGTGAACTTCACTGGAGCGCTGAAAAGACATACACACATTATTCCTTCGCCCACCGTTGGATTCTGTCGTTGGGCCAATGGGTGGTCCTTACACTTTCACTTGTCCCTTCAAAAAAAAAAAAAAAAAAACGCACACATGTCCCAGACAAGCATTAATGTCAAGCCCTGATATGTTTTCCTTGATTGGTTTTCCCTGAAGAGAATTACGTTGTTGAAAACGAAAGTAAAAGAGTGACACACGTTCATTGCGTTTTACCGTGATGAGAGTTCTGTTATAATGATTTATCTGTTATCCACCCTCGATTAATTTGAACGTTATGTTTTTATTACTTGGCCCGCCCGGTCCGCGGATTATGATGATCCGCGCAGCACTATCGGCCAACTATACGGTTTGAGAATGGACACAAGTCCACAACCCGCAACAGAACCGTCACGGTGGAAAAAGTGTTTCTGAGCATGTGACTGTCTATACGAGTTTTGTCAAGAGCCGGAGGTGGCACGAAATTTGACGTAGGTGGCCGCCTCATAATTCTCTATGCAGGAAAAACCCTGTATATATATAGGCGCTAGGAAAGTAGGAAAGGCGCTAGATTGGGCTACAGCTCTCTGGGAGCGGCAGTCTCCTCTCACGACCAGCAGCGACCTCTTCATATCAGAGATGAGGAAAGTATTCCACCACCCTATTAGTGGAGCAGAGGTTGATCATCGACTGCTTCAACTCACACAAGAAAGACGCAGTGTTGCAGAGTTTGCTATCGAGTTCCACACCCTAGCTGCAGAGAGTGAGTGGGATCAGCGAGCCCTGAAAGCTGCATTCCATCGTTCACATGAATTAACGGATGAGTTGGCCTACAGAGACCCAGGCCCTGATTTGGAGTCTCTGATCGATGTTGCCACCAGACTGGACAACCGCATCTGGGATCGACAAGGTGAACGTCGTCGTGAGACTCGACTGCCCGAGTTTAACACCTCCACTGGTTCTATGGAGCCTTCCTTACTGATTGGGTTTTCTGAGGAGCCAATGCAGCTGGGGAGAACCCAGTTGTCACAGGCGGAGAGGGAGAGACGGATGAGAGATAAGTGCTGCCTGTATTGCGGTGAGTCAGATCACTTCTGAGCCAACTGCCCTGAACTGTTGGGAAAAGGCAGCTCTCGCCCAAGAAGAGGGGGCCTGGGACGAGATTAATCACTTACCCCCGACCAGCAGCTACGGGTGTTTCCATTGATGTCTCACTCTCCTGGGGCAATGAACTTCATGAGCTCATGGCTTTCATAGACTCTGGTGCTGCAGGGAATTTCATGGACTTTACACTGGCCTCACAGTTAAAGATTCAGCCCATCGCCCTCCATGATCCTTTGACTGTTACTGCATTGGATGGGAGGCCCCTAGGTTCTGGCCAGGTAAGCCAGTGCACCACATTCCTCCTCTTTCAAGTGGGTTCTCATAGAGAAGTGATACAGTTATTTTTAATAAATTCTCCCGAATTCCCTTTGATCCTTGGGTATCCTTGGCTAGTTTTGTATAATCCACAAATTGATTGGTCTTCCAACCAGATAAGTGAGTGGGGGCCTAACTGCTGTGTGTCTGGCTTGTCTCTCTGTCATTCTCTTGAGCCACAGACAACCTTCCCTACACTACCTGAGTCATCAGTCCCATCCACAGAGATGCTGGCTATTTCTGGGCTGAGACAAGTGGCTTCCAGTGATCTTGCTGCCTCTCCCGAGTCATCCCGTGTCCCCCAGGAGTATGCAGACCTCTGTTCAACAAGGAACGTGCTGCTTCTCTTCCACCCCATAGACCTTATGACTGCTCCATTGAAATGCCCCCTGGCACTTGTCTACCTCGAGGGAGACTATTCTCTCTGTCTGCCCCAGAAAGAGCATCTATGGAAGAAAATATCAACAAGACAGTGGATTCATCCGCCCTTCAACCTCACCGGCAGGAGCTGGGTTTTTCTTTGTGGGGAAGAAGGATGGCAGTCTCCGGCCATGTATTGACTACCAGGATTTAAATCGTATCACTGTAAAAAAATCGCTACCCACTGCCATTGATGACTACAGCCTTTGAACTCGTACAAGGAATGCCTACCACCTAGTTAGGATCTGAGCCAGGGATGAGTGAAAGACTGCATTCAATACCTCAACTGGTCACTATGAATATAAGGTAATGTCCTTTGGCCTAGAAAATGTCCCAGACATCTTCAAGGCATTCATTAATGATGTTCTACGAGAGATGCTTAACCAATTTGTGTTTGTATATCTTGATGACATCTTAATCTTCTCCCGTTGTTACTAAGATCATGTCCAGCATGTTCGGCAGGTTTAGTCTCAACTGTTAAGGAACAACCTCTTTGTGAAGGTGGAGAAATGTGTTTCATGTACCAACTGTCCTTAGGTCCTTCCTTAGGTTCATTGTCTCCATTGCAGCATTCAGATGGATCCTGGCAAGACCCATGCAGTCCTGCACTGGCCCCAGCCATGCTCTGTCAAGCAGGTACAGCGCTTTCTTGATTTTGCAAATTTCTACAGGAGATTTATAAGGAATTTCAGCTCCATTGCAGAACCCCTTACAGCCCTTACCAAAAAGACCTCAAGGCAATTCCAATGGACCGAAAGAGCTAATCAAGCATTTGAGCTGCTCAAGCGAAGATTCACCCCTGCACCCATCCTGACCCTCCCCGATCCAGAGTTGCCCTTTGTAGTTGAAGTGGATGTGTCAGATGTTGGAGTGGGAGCTGTTTTATTTCAAAAGGCCACGGGGGACAGTAAGCTTCATCCTTGTGCCTTTTTTTCATGTCAACTCACCCCAGCAGAAAATAACTATGACATTGGTAACAGGGAGTTGCTGGCGGTGAAGTTGGTGCTCCAGGAATGGAGACACTGGCTGGAAGGGGCCAAACACCTATTCATCATTTGGACCGACCACAAGAACCTCACATACATCCGGAAGGCTAAAAGGTTGAATCCATGGCAGGCCCGATGGGCTCTCTTTTTTAATCGGGCTCTTATTGACCAGGCTCTAAGAACTCTAAGCCCGATGCCCTTTCGAGACAGTTTGACATGCCAGAGGTGGAGGACAGACCCGAGCCTATCATTCCTGGCTCCAAGGTGGTGGCAGAGGTTCAGTGGGGAATAGAGTTGGCGGTAAAGAAGTCTCAATGACAACAGTCTGACCCAGGTAATGGCCCCTCAGGTTGCCTTTTTGTTCCTAATGTTGTACAATCTGATGTGTTGCAGTAGGGACATGCATCTTTTCTTTCGGGTCTCACATCTCCTTGGACTTTGTTACTGGACTTCCTAAATTGCAAGGTAACATGGTCATACTGGTGGTGGTAGACAGATTCTCAAAAGCATGTCATCTGATTCCTCTGCCTAAGATCCCCACAGCTTGTCAGACGGCAGACCTCATGATGCAGCATGTCTTCAGGATCCAAGGGTTTCCTCAGGACATGGTCTCTGATCGGGGGTCGCAATTTACTTCTTGGTTTTGAAAGGCTTTTGGCATTCTTATTGGAGCATCCATCAGTCTGTCTTCTGGGTTCCACACTCAGTCTAATGGTTAGACAGAACGGGTCAACCAGGAGATTGAGAAGACTCTCAGGTGCCTGGTCTCCAATAACCAAAGCACCTGGTATAACCAACACGTGCTACTCTGAGTAAATGCTAATTAAGAATCTGTTTGTAGGGAGGGTCACAAACACCAACATATGTGACCCGTCACGGAAACCAGGGACACAAGTCGGCAGCACAACTTTCGAGCAAAATGAGAAAGAGTCGTTTTTTTTTTTAAATTTGGTAATTTTCGTTTTTTTGCAGAATCTGTTAGTTGAGATCACGAAGAAGCCTCTTCATGTTTGAGAGAGCAGTATTGGTATATTTAAAAGCGTACATTTTGAGTTAGAAATCGGCTTGTTTTTCGGAGATTCTAGCACGCAGTAGGGGCGTGTCATTGTCGGTGTGTATTTCCATACTGAATAAGCTGGCGTGGCTACTTATTATGCAGCGCTCTGGCCGGCTCTATCTGATTTCAAAATTCAATGAACATGGACGCAAATAACATAACGATGTCCAGCAATCGTTTTAAATTGTAGCTTACATGGGGTTTAATTTGTCGTCTAATGAGATGTAGCCTAATACATGTTGTCGGTGCCAATACACAGATCCGCAAATACAACCGACGTGTATCTTAATGGTCCAGTGGTAGAGCTTTCGTCAGCCGTGTCAGCGGGTGTGAGTTCGAATTCGCCCTCATATAGGTTTTTTTTCTCGTATAGTTTTTTTCTCGCATCAAAACGATTATTTTCATCAGTGGTTGTATATCAAGCAGGGGCACGCAAACGTATGCATTATGTTTTGTTATTTCAACAGAACGAATAGAGAGTATCAGCAACGCAACGGATTGAAGCGCGCGTCGAGTGAAGACAATGCGGTGTGTGCGCGAGCCACACGAGAAAACACTGTATCTGCGCCACTTTGATCACTTTATTTAAAAAAAAACACATTTCAGCGCTAGTATCTTTTAAAAAAAAACGAACGAAATGAATGATCTGCCAGTTAACTGGAGATGTTTTATTTATTTGTAGAATTGGTACATTCGTGCCGCGAGATGTTTATCTATTCTGATTCATACTTGGATTCATAGCCTACTCATACTGTATATATATATATATATATATATATATATAATCACATAGCACATCCAGTTTTTGATTTGAACATTGTCTAGAGTTTATCTTATTTTTTATTCAGTGTACACTAGAGTTACCTATACAGTTTTATCGGTAGATGCTAAGAGAAATTTATTTATATACCTGTTTGCAAACGTTTTTTTTTTTTTTTAATGGCACATTTTCCTGACCTTTCTGCTCCCCATGTGCTTTACAGGGGGGGAGCTTTACAGGGGGTATGGCTTATCTAAATGAGATGTAAATGAGCCTCTATTGTCACTCCCAGCAGGAGAGAGAGGTGAGAACTGAACAATCTTCAGAGGCTGTGTTCTCCACTTTGAGCTTTTTTGAGTGCCTACCTTCAAATGGCCATAACTTCTCCAAATATTATCAGATCTCCATGGAAATCACACATCGTTGGAAAGCTTGGAGACTACACTTTCAGAATCTGTTAATAACTCAAAATGCCCCAGAACCGACTTGTGTCCCTACTTTCCGTGTTCGGTCACATATGTTTTAAACCAATGAGTAAATAAAAACAGCAATGTAAGCACCTTTTGTGAACTTTATACAATCACCAAAATAGACTCAAAACAAAGAAACAACATCCAAACGGCACTGCAGAAACACACTGCACACAATACATAGAGTTCTGTACATGGGTTGAAGCAAGATGCAAGTCCCGTCTGATCTGGGCTGAGTTTGCTCGTAAAACTCTACACCATTCATCCTTGGGCATGTCAATGGGAATGTCAGTTTGTTTCCTGAGCAGGAACTGGAGGTCCAGGTTCCAGCCGCAAACCAATTAGTCCAGAGGTGCCTACAGGCCTGGTGGAAAGCACGCACAGCCTTAGTGAGAGCATCGTAACGGCAGCAGCACGAAAACACTTCACAAGTCTCTGCTTTTCGTCGAGTTTGAAAGACGCGCGTGAGCTTACATTGGATTTAGGCTACCTCAGAAGAAGAAGAACGCGACTTGAAGACAAGAAAGATGTAAGGTAAGAAATTCTTACATATTAGTTTGTTATTGTTGCATAAATTTGACATTGCAGTTGAACTGTTGCTAGATATATGGTGAATATTATAATATTTAGACCCGTGTTTACTGTTACTGTGTTTGTGGATATCTGCTCAAATGTAGATATGTATATGGTAACCATAATGTTTTATATTTGAGCGCGATCGCGTTTGAATGCATCATATTTTGGATCGCGATCGCGTTTGAAAAGCACCAAACGGCTTCATGTTTTTACTATTATCTCATTTCATATCATCATAACGAATGGAAACATTTGAAGTAACATGATAATCAATATATTTTTCTCTAGCTTAGTTGTTACTGAAATATTTTGGAAGATTTATAGGCTGCTATAGGTTATTGCTATTATTATTTTATGCAGCACTGCGCATAGCCTATGCCTACAAGGCACAACAAACCTGGTGTTCATTATATTATATATTGCTGGAAACATTTATGTGTGTGTGTGTGTGTGTGTGTATTCTGTGAATTTTAAAAAGCAATTTTAACCAGAAAAATCTAAAATTTATTCCCAAAATCGTGAAGGCCTTTCTCTTGATATCAGTATGTTCACTTTTTTTTTCCTGCTGACTTCAACATTCACATGAGTCTCTGTACATGAACATGGTAAAGTGAAAATCAAACACCTTGGAAATGAGAGGTATGTACAATGTTTTTAGGAATGGCACAAAGGTCTCTGTCTTTGGATCATTGTTTTCAATGAGTGCTTTTTTGTCATTTGTTGTGTATCTTTGGATTATGTTGTGTTGTAAATAAATCCAAAAAATCTAAAAGCCATTCTTTTTTAAATCTCCTCATTCTTTGTGCAAGGTTGCTCCGAATGACAGGGCCTGATAGCTCCTAATAGGGCCGTTAGGGGAGGGTCTTTGTCTTTCTCAGGTGTGAAAAGCTTACATATTAATGAGCTCCCGCATAAAGCTTTTTCACACAAAACACGTCGTAAAAATTTTTAATCAATATATTGTCTTATCTGAATGAGCAGTCAGGGTGATTTTCACATAGTTTTAGAGCAAATATTCTAGGCTACGTCATACAATTTTCAAAAGTCTTGTGAAGAAATAATCAGTATGGGTTTCATGACCTTATTTCAGTGAGAATTTTTTTTTTTTTTTTTTACAAACCACGCATAAATGTCATTATCTCAAAACAACAAACTTTTACACACATGCTGCTGATATATTATTGTAGCAGAGTTTGTGCTGAATACAGTGTAATTAGACTTTAGCCATGAAAATGTCACAAGTAACAGAAATAAGCACAAATGTCAGAGCATGTCAGAACACCTCCAGGGCCCAGAAAACAGCTCAGACCCCAGAGGGTTAAGCCTGCCACGAGCAGTCTATCCCTTTACGCACCGCCACGGCAGCTGCAGCCTGCCAGCGGCGCGTTCCATAACATCCACCAGCTCAGCATTCACGGGGCAGGGTGGCTGAGAGGGTTCAGGATCTACCTGATTATCACCCTCATCAGCCATCTCCTGCTCGTCCTGAAGAGCACTCGCTGCAGGAACAGTAGTAGAATAGTCTTTCTTATCCACCTGCAGCTCACTCTCGTCAGCCGTCGAATCGTCTGAGAGGTTTACACCCATCTCAAGGCAATCGTGAGGTCCTTCTGGGAACCCCATGATGCAAGTCGCTGCTCTGCCTGAACTGCTGCGGGACCTGAACCATGAGGTCCAGATGCTGAGCCCTCCTCACTCAAGAAGAAGGCCTAACGAGAGTGGAGCGTTCTCAGAGAAAAACGCTCACAGTTTGCAAAGGCGGCTCCCTCGAGAACCGCCTGTGCGTGCTCTTCACCCAGACAGAAAAAGCACAGTTCATGTGTGTCACCCAGCGTCAAATATCTTGGCCACGGGTCAGCACACTTCTGAAAACAATCCTTCAGTGTTTACAAACAGAACAGTCCCTGAAGACGAAAAAGTTGAATGTTATGTTTGCAAGGCGCCCCTTTTATATTTCCGGGTTGCACGATGATGACATCATGGGCTGTCGCAGGTCAATAGGATTGCCGTGATTCGATAGCAGTTTCAGACACTTGTCACGCCTGAAGCATTCCCCAATGCGTTTCGACGCAGTGCGAATTCCCTTTCGAAAGGGAACACCCAGTGCAGCGGCCTCATTTTTCTATTTGTTTGAAGACGCGCCTTTACGCTTTCTTAGTTTTGTAAGCATTTTCCTCAATTGAAACCTCTTTTTTTCATTCAATTCATCCATTCCAACAGTTAGCTGCAATTTTACCACCGATTTCACAAATTTTTCACTGTCCGGAAAAAAATCTCTAATTTCTACCATTCTTCCAAATGTCTTATCCAGAAAATAATTTTCACGTTTCAGAAACACCTGACATTTGAGATAATGTATCATCATCCCTCATTTCTACTTTACTTTCATCCTCTAGTAGGCCTACCACAGTATTTTGCATTTTCTCATACGTAAGCATCCCAACTCCACTTGCAATCTCAGAACTCAAAACATTCTCATCAATAATATCTTGTACTTCTATAGACTGATTTTCATCTTGTACAACAATTTCCTGAACCTCAATCCCTTCATTATCACACTCATGTACTTGGCTATGGCTATGGCCTGCTCAGTCACTGTTTCAGTTCATTCAATTTGAGTATTCTCTCCAACAAAACTCATTCTCTCCACATTCTAACGTTACCTTGTCAACATTGTTCTCCTCATTAGTATTCACTTGAACTTTATGAGGACAAGCAAACTGTTTGTGACCAACGTCACCACATTCAAAACATTTCAATCCAACAGTTGAAGCATAAACCATAAATGTCTTACCCTCATTGTGAAACGCGAAATGATATATCCAGTGTTGGCTCTTTCAAAAACATGAAAACTTGTTTTCAAAACGACATAACATGTTTTAATTCAGAACTTTTACAACCCAGTGTTATGGCTTTTATCGGGCTGGCGATTCTTCCGAACCTAATGAGTTCTCTCTCAATAACTTCATCAGGGATAAACGCCGGCACATTCGAGATAATTACCTTAGATGTTAACGTTGCCGGTGGAAATACTGAACAAAACCTTCCATTAATCACGACACCACTTTTGATAAGATTTGCAACAAGTTGCTCCTCTGTTAGAAAGACCACTACCGCTTTGTTCATCCTTGATGCCGACGATATCCTTTTACAACCGATTTGTTGTTGTCCCACCGTCCCTGTTCCAGCACACACCTAATTCCATGGCAGAGTGAAGGAGGGCCAGAGTAAAGAGAGTACTTAAAGTAATGTAACACCACAAAGCATCACACCTTCTATATTTAACCAAGAGGCAATTTTCACTTTAAAAGCTATAGCCAGGTAATTTAGCACAAATATATTCAGGCAGCCAATTCACTGACAATGCCTGTTTCACAGGAGGAGCATTATATTTTTTCCCAGTCTTAAATTACCAGACCAAGATGAGAAATATTCAAGGGAAGCATGAACAACTAATCTTCAATTGTATATTGGGTGTAGAATGACATGCTAGAAATCATAACCATTCAGTAATGTAACAACTCCATTCAACCGAGACATTCTTCAGACAATGTTTCATTTTCTATCTAACAGCCATTCAAGCTGTTACTCAGGACAAGGTGGAAGCTGTCAGCAAAAAATAAATCTAATTCATTCATTCTTTCATTCATTCATTCATATACGTTTTTACAAAACCTGAAATAGGTTGCCATATGTGTAAATTGCTGTACACAGGTGAGTTTCAAAATGAGGCTTTAATAAGATTTAAAAAAGCTGATCCAGTAACACTTTAGAATACTGTTCCATCATTAAGGAATAACTACACAGGAACAAATGAGTAATGCAATATTAATTTTATAGATGTCATAGTTACCATAGTCATTACAATCTTCACTTTAAAATTAATTATACATTAATATCTATCTATCTATCTATCTATCTATCTATCTATCTATCTATCTATCTATCTATCTATCTATCTATCTATCTATCTATCTATCTATCTATCTATCTAAGCTTGGCCCCATAACCTTAAAGGTCCCGTTCTATGTGATCCCATGTTTCAAACTTTAGTTAGTGTGTAATGTTGTTGTTAGAGTATAAATAATATCTGTAAAATTATAAAGCTCAAAGTTCAATGCCAAGCGAGATATTTTATTTAACAGAAGTTGACTACAAAAAACGGCTGGATTGGACTACACCCCTCTACATCCTGCTTTAATGATGTCACTAGAACCGTAACCTCCGCCCACAGGAACACAGGCGTATTGATGGCGAAATGTCAACAGACGTGGTTGATGTTTATCTATAATCGGATACCGCAAAAGTTTAATTCGAAGTTGTTAGTTTGCTCTGTCCATTTCACCACGGACTGTTTTTCTAACCTGGAATAATATCAAGCAGACTTCTCTCAGCGTTTCATACTGACGAAGGGGACTATTTCAACTATATTCCAGCAAGCGGTAAGTAGTGATTTAATATGGAAGTAGCGATCACTCTTCACATCGTTCGTTTCTCTTAGTAGGATGAAAATAATCTTACTTAAACTGTGATTAATATACAGAAAGCGATCAAAGAACAATCCCTTTCCAATCGCCCAAGCTATCAATCACACAGCGCGAGTTTATCTGGACACTTGCCAAAACTCGTTATGAAATCAATGACGCTGTTACACTGCACAACGAAGCTCTTACTGTATTTATATGCCTCATGTTTGCATTGGTGAAATCATTAGTGATAGTGCAGAAACTGCGTTGCAATGATAAGATCTTTCACGCGATCAACAGACTGTCATCTGCTCAGTGCTCATCACTGCAACCTTTTATGTGATGGTAATAGATCTAAATACTTAAAAAACTTCTCATGATTCGTTAATCCAGATAGCTGTAATAGTAAAAACGTACAATAGCTGTAATAGTAAAAGTTTTCCAGATAGTTCCACATGAAATGCCAGATATTTCATATGCAAGCATGTCAGCCAATCACAGCAGAGGGCGTTTACACTAAAGTCTCACAGCAGACACGCCCCTTCAAACAGAGTGTTCAAACCAGGGAATGAAATCAGGCTAGGAAATATGCCTTTTATTTCTAAATTATAACAATTTTTGATCTAAAAAACATACTAACATTATAAGGGCACCCCTGGAAACATTATAAAATAATAAAAATAATCCATGGAATGGGACCTTTAAACCTATCCCTACCTGGATTCAAATCTAATTTTAGATCCAAAATTCAACCTCAGAGGAGAGTGCAGCATTTTCTGATGCATTTAAGCCACTTACAGAGCATTCAAGTTTCATTTTATGCGATCTGGGAGTCGATGTCATGACCATGTTGTTGGTAGTGCTATGCTCCATTTGTACAGCTATAGGAAGCCCTTAAAAAGTTCACAACAACATATGTATACAGCTCACCCTCAGGCTGCTCTTTTTCAAATGACTTGTGTGCTATTTCCAGGTATTCTGAATCCATATGATAGCTTTTTGTGAGTAACAGATTGGAGTCTAATCTTGATTGGAGTAAACTTCAGTTTTCAGCACCACTAGTGAACACTTCACATAGAAACTGTAGCAATTTGTACCTGCAGCAATGTATTTAAGTCATAGTACATCTGTAGTATTTAAGAGCAAGCTGCAGTATTAAATGTATCACCTTGTCTGACACACAATCTTTCACCTCAACAAGAATGTGTCCTTATATGGAAGGTCACCAAACAGATTAACCTTGACTCTGGACATTGCATAGTGCCTTAAGTTATACAAGAGTTGACACTGTCAGGTTCTATATCACTGATATCTAGAATGCACTGGGTCTACCTCAAGATTCAGTATTATAGTATCAAGTACAAAGCTCTGGATATTGTATTTTAATTATTCAGTGTATTGTGTGCATTCCAAATTGTCTTGTGGTCTCCTAAGCAAAGCAAAGTATCCCACTGACTTTAGTTGTATGCACTAAAAAAAGAACAGAAGTCAAAGGGAATTCTTCAAAATATCTTCTTTTGTGCACTGTTAATGCATAGCTTTTTTTATTTTTTATTAGTGCAGTTCAACATGCTTTATTTGCTTGTTTGTTTGTTTGTTTGTTTGTTTGTTTGTTTGTTTGTTTCAAATATGTTTGTCAGTAATTTACATCTACTTATTCAATATGAATCTTAGGGAGAATCACTTCTGAATTTTTCTATCTACAGTACATTTCAGATATAAATGAAGGCTATCAGTACTGCAAAATCAAAATCAATAAGCAATTTGTTTAATCTTTGAGTATAAAAACACCCTTATAAATGCTGTACAGTAAGCAAAGTGTTTCTGAAAACCAACTAACTGCACCATTTTCCCCTGTATGTCCTAGGTGGATTAAGTTACCAGTACATTCAATGTTTAAGGCTCTTGACTGGCAGTCTTTCCCAATTGAAATGACAAGGCAAAATTCACCGTATCGAGATACACAGAAAGGATAATTCTGCAGGTGCTAAACCTTGATGAAGGATAGGGAGTGGTTTTTCCAGCGTTTAGCTGATACACTTTGTGCTTCAAACACACAAACACAGAGATATAAAAAGGTCTGTGCATAAATATATGAATTCAATCTAAATCTCCACGCACAAAAAAGAAACACATATGGATGCAGTACAGCTCTAAAAAAGCATGCAGACTTCAAAAGCAACCTAGAAAAAGAAAAAAAGAGGGAGGAGGTCTTATATTTGAAGAGAAAGATACAATATTGCACCCTTACCACTAGTAATATATGATGAGAAACTAGAGAAATGGATATTGAAAATGGGTCCTTTCAACCAATTGATATTGAAATTAAATTTGAAAAACCACCTGCTCCTCCATCAAATTAAATCTTACTTATGGCCATTTCTACAATACATGGAAGTATGACTGCATTCATACTGCTGGATGGTTAATTATAGAATTCATCCCATAGACATATTCTGAATGTCTCCTTTCACTGCTACAGTTTAACATGGAGCTGTAGCTGAACATAAAATGAAGCAAAGTGACCTGTGTGAAAAGGTGGAAATCCTAACATTTAACTACAAACAGTCAGTTTGATTCAATATAAGAGACGTCACCCTTGCTGACCCTGCACGTTACACAGACATAATGACTCTCCAGTTCTCTGCTTTCATGTGATCTTGAAGTGAATTGTTTTCCAAAATGGTTGAGAAATTGCCAGATGCACCCCAGCAACCTCGACACAGAGGGTTAATGTAAATGGCTTTTTATTGAACAAACGGTTGGAAGTATGAGATTATAATTATGGTAATTGTGCCATGATATTTACATGCAAAAAATAAATAAATAATAAAGCATATATTTTGTCAAACTAAATGGACCTGTCGTAGGCCAGTAAGAGCTGTGCGTGTAAACCTCTCTCCCCTGATTTCAAGAGGCGCTCTAGACTGATTTCAAGACTGACGCTAGAGGCTGCAGTCTTTAGCCGCCTTGTTAGAACGCTTGTCTCCCACGCCATGACCACGGTTCGAATCCTGCCTAGAGCGGGTCGAATAGGATGGGTTACATTTGGTGTCGTAAACCCGGATGGAAGTAGGTTTAGGGGAGTGAGTGTAACTGTCGTAGCCCAGTAAGAGCTGTGCGTGTAAACCTCACTCTCCTGATCTCAAGTGGTGCTCTAGCAACTGATGCTAGAGGCTGCGGTCTTTAGAGCACCCGCCTCCCACACCAAAGACCACAGTTCAAATCCTGCTCGGGGCAGGTCGAGTAGGACCGGTTACATAAACTAAAGCATAATCAATCAGCCCTAAGTCATATACCAAACTATATTTCTATGACTGTACAACTGACCTTCTAAACTTTAGATTGTAAGTGTAATCTAAAAAGTCCTGTCAGATAAACGGGGACTATTCAGTACTGAAAAGTCCAAATCAATAAGCAATTTTCTTAATCTCTAAGTTAAAAAACTTCCATTTAATACTGTATGGGCAGCAGTGTTTCTAAAAAAAAAAAAAAAAAAAAAAAAAAAACAACAGTGACCATGCCATTTCCCCTGAATGTCCTTGCTGGATTAAGTTACTAGGACAGAAAAAGACAGTGCTTTGCTGGATTCACTCCAGCAGCCTTGATATAAAGGTTAATATATATATATATATATATATATATATATATATATTTTTTTTTTTTTTTTTTTTTTCCCACTGAACAAGCTGTTGGAAGCACAACATTATGATAATGGTCATTATGCAGTAATAATATAGTGCAATTTTTTTTTTTTTTTTTTTTTACCTTTGGGTACCATCAATTGTTGTGCAGAAAGGTAAGGCAATATGGATGTTTTAAAAACACAGATTTTGATCTAATATCTTGTCATGCAAAAATATATTTAAACAATGCTTTTAAGGGTAATTCAATGTCTATACATTACAGATAACATTGGTTGAGCCCCAGGAAAAGGATTTAATGATTAAACCTATTTATATTTCAGATAAACACACATTGTAAAAAAAATAAAAAAAAATAATAATAAATTAAAATCACAGAAATAATAATTATAAAACAAAATAAAAACACTGCTTGAAAAATATCTCATTAAATGTTATGATTTTACAGTAGTAACACTGGCTGTAATAACTCTATTTTTGTGGAAGGTACAGTATGGTTCAACTTTTTTTTTGAGAGAGAGAGAGAAAGAGAGAGAGAGAGAGAGAGAGAGAGAGAGAGAGAGACGATCACATTCAAATGTATGCAAATGTTGTCTTACCGTACTGAAACATTCATTTACGCGGAAAACCAGGAGGCATTTTCATATGTATAACAATGCACATTGCAATTGCTATGGTGTGTTTGTAAACCCTGTAGAGAAAAGATTTCCATCATGAAACTACTTACTATAACTATAGGCTCAAATTGACCTTGACGTAATTCCATACAGTGTGTCAAGAGATTTGACAAATGTGGAAAAGTCTAAGAGCAGATTTCCACAGAAAAAAATCCTTGTAAAATCCCTTAAAGGTCCCATGACATGACAAATTTTCACTTTCTGAGGTTTTTTAACATTAATATGAGTTCCCCTAGCCTGTATATGGTCCCCAAGTTTCTAGAAATTTCAATCGGTGTAAATCAAGCTTTTGCTATCTTTCTCTGCCTTTGAGAAAATGGAGGCTCATACGCGCTGATCTTGAATCTCCTCTTTATGACGTCATAAGGAGGAAATGTTACCTCCCCTGTCTCTGCTTTGCCCGCCCAGAGAATATTTTCCGGCCATGAGAAAATGCGCTAGGCAGTAGGAACGCGCGCGCGCGCGATTTTAGTTTGACCACGAGAGATATCATGGCTTTTGAGCGAGCGAAGCATAACAATTGCTCAATAATTGGATGTACAAATGAACACCGAAGGGTCAATACAGAGCTGGGCTTGCTGAACGTCTGAAACTAAAGTCTGGATCACTCTCTTTGGCTCAGCTACACACCTCGGACAAGTAAGTCAACTAATGATATATAAGTGTGTTGCTTTACTGTTTATGGTTACCTAGATTGTTACACGTAGAATGTGGCTGTAACATTAGCTATACAGCTGAGCTATGCAGTTTATGTGTGTGAATACACACACTGTAATGCGAGTGTTGTACACTTCTTTGTTATTTGGATAACCGTTTTCCTGTTGGTTATGGCGCGCGCGATATCCGCATTTCAAGATCGCAGAGCTTGATGTAATTGTAATAAGATAAATACAGACTTTACAGATCTCTCATGAAAAGGCAACAGTATGTTAGCGCTACATGATAATGATAATCATAACTGTAAACCATCCGAATAAAATACCGTATCCAGACATAATATTTTAAACTAACCATTCGGAAACGTCCTGCTGGAGCCGCTGAGTTGCAACTTCTTCATCCGTTGCTTCTCCATCCGGATCAGATTCTGGGTCAAACTGAAATGCTTGAAAGACTGCGTGTCTTCGTGCCATTGCAATATATCCAACGTAAACATGCACGCCACGGTACCGTTGCTCAAGATGGTCAAGGCCACACCCACCCTCCACCTTGCGCCACCTTTCTCCTCCTCATTATCATTTAAAGCTACAGACACCGAAACGGCCTGTCTGAAGGAAGCTCATTCTGGGACTGGCTTGTAGTGGCTATAATTCTGCACCGAGGCTGAATTTTTGGAAAGAGATTTCAGATACAGTACTAGGGACCACTAAGGCCTATATTAAAGCCTACAAAAAGTAGCATGTCATGGGACCTTTAATCATTTTACAAGGTGTAAAATATCATTTTACATCATCCAGGTTGATGCTGCACATTGGTTATATAAATGTAACGAATTATTATTATTATTATTATCTTTCAGGACTCAATTTTAAAGAAAAGTTTGCGCTTTGATACAAAAATTTAAAATAATCAAACAGACAAACAACAAAATGCAATGAAAAGTCATTTTCTTTTAGCATAATTGAAAATTCACTTTCAAGGATTTGTGATTTTATTTTTATGCTTTGGTCTAAAATTACTACTCTGGCATTTCATGATGAAAACTAAAAAATAAATTGATTCCAAAAGCCACAGTCTGGAGTGTCTGCTCCACCCTCGGGTAATCAAAGGTTTACTAGAACAAAGGCGCTTCTCCACATAATCTGAATTAAATAAACACACAGAGCAACATTTGTTAGATAACATCGACAAAACTATCGCCGTGCGTCAAACCCACATTATTCCAGTGTTCCAGTTATGTCTGTTCCAGCACTCACTCATTCTGAAGCAACCATTAGGGAAACGGTGGAAACGTCTGCTTCTTGGAGAGCAGCAGCGGAGAAGCACCATAACAAGCCTCAGATGAGCTCATTAGGACTGTAAGCCCATGCTGTATCCTAACAACCATGTCTTGAGCAGTCCGTGCCAGTTTCCAATATAGGAGGGTGTCTCCAAGCCTCAAGGGTCAAGCAAGAGCTCTCCTGCCATGGCAGTATGGGAAGCGGCATGAAACGGATGATGATGATGTGGGGCTGGAACACCCCTGATGGTTTCCTGGCCAGTGTTTTAGGGAGATTTTAATATAACAGTTGGCTGACACTAGAGCAACCTGATATATTGAAGGCCGTTTTAGACAATTTTGTATAGCATGTTAAATCATCAAGGCCAAAGGCAGAATTTATTTATCCAGGGCAGGCAGTGTGTAAAGTTCATCCATATCAAACCTGAGGACATGATGATGAATGCGACCTGAGGTAATTAGCTACATGCCATTAACATGTAACAGATGTGAGCCATTAATCAAGTCTTTAGTGGACACATATATATATAAAGCATTTTTCTTTTGTTTGTCAAGTTTGTTAGTTAAAGGTCATAGCTAAATGTGATCAGGGCTTTCTCTAACAACTTACCAGAAGACCAAACAACTTCATGTAATGTACTGCAAAATGTGGTAACCTACAATTGTTACTTTAAAGAGCTATATCTACCTGATTTTGACTTGAATAAAATCAGTTAATTTAGATGTTACCGGGTTTTTTTTTTTTTTAAGTGTGGCTAAATCCCAATGACACCATACAAAGTGAAAAAACAAAACAAAAAAAAACAACAACCTTGTTTACCCAACATGAGGGTGAGTAAATAACGACAGAATTTGTTGACCCGTAGAAATGAAAATGAATTTACTCTCATGCTTTTCAAAAGACTTTCATTTCACAAAAATCAATAAGGTTTGTTCTTTAGTGTCAAGCATACACATTTGAGTGTCTGTTTACCATATTTGTGCCCGGTTTCACAGACAATGCTTAAATCTAGTCCCAGACCAAAATGCATGTTTGATCTGTCTTAACTGAAGATGCACACCAGTAATGTTGGGTTTTTTTTCTTTTTTTTTTTTTTTCTAAGGTACATGTATACAAGCTACTTAAATGTCTTAATTTAACTAAGGCCAACTCCTGGCTTAATCTCTGTCTGTCTGTGAAACCAGGCCTTGATGTGCTCTATGAATGTGCCTAAGCCTAAACCTGTTAAATCATTTAAAGTAATCATGTTTCTTCAGAACACTTTAATTAAAATGTTCCTTTTGGATTTATTCATTAAAGACTTTGTTTGTTAAATTATCTGATCATTGTGTGCTCATTACAGTCACACTTCATTACAGAACACAGAGCCTACAAATTTCTGCCGCGTTTTTTCTTTAAAAAACAATGGACTTACCAGCTGTCCAGTTGCTCTGTTTGGAGCAAGGATAGCACTCACTTGAGGACCACACAAGGAACTTTTTAGATCTGGCATGCCTTACTATCCGGACCACTTGCTTTGCATATTTTTCCACACCAGCCTAAGTGAGCTGTCCAAGGCATGCTTGTGAATGGGCCTCGTGGGATTTTGCCGTGTGTGTGGAGTGGGTGCTGGTGAAAAACAGGTCCCCGTTCATTTGCCCTGCTGAAGAGGACATCACCTGCCGCACTCCGGACCCAGAGCCCAGCAAGCCGCCACCTTCCTTTCGTTCTAACAGACGAAACACCTGAGCCCACCGCAGACGCGGAGCCTGAGACTGCCGCAATGCCAGCACTAGAAACAAAGACTTAGATGATCATCTCCCTGGAGCCAGAGCACAAACAAGAGTCTGACCTGGTGTGAGAGCCGGCAACATCGTCAGTACCAGTGGGTGTGCTAGTGGAAGCCCCGCCCACACTCCCGCCGCTGAGGGTGAGCTGAAGCTGGCCTTTGTCATTTTTGATGAGGATTTGGAAGAAGATTATCCCTGTAGTCTCCTGGTTCCTGGTCTCTGCTGGTTCCACCCAGTTCCAAGTCAACTGTGTATCCACTGGTCCTGCCCAGCTCCAAGTCTTCTGTGTCTCCACTGGTTCTGCCCAGCTCCAAGTCTTCTGCGTCTCCAATGATCCCGCCCAGCCTCCCTCTTCCACCTCCTTTACCAATGACAGCCAGTTCCTTGGGTCCGCCTCCGCTGGTTCCCTTCAGTCCCTTGGCTCCTCCTCTAACTCCACTTTGCTTCGTGGATCTGCCTAGGATCTTCCAATCTCCAGCTCCACCTTGGCTCATCGACCAGTCGGCATGACCTTGGCTTCTGCCTCCCTCGGCTCAACCTGGGACCATCGTCCTTATGGCTCCACCAGGCTCCCTTGTCCCCCCAGCTTCACCTTGGTCAGTCGTCGCTCTGCCGTGCCACGGACTTGTCAAATGTCACTGATGTCACATCTGCATTGACGTGTTTAAAAGCGTTGTATTTGATTTCAGTGAATAATGACACATTTATTATTAATAAGCAATTAAATTATCATAACAATTATTAAGTTTTGATTAAAATAATAATAATAATTATACTTTATTCTGTATTAAAAATTTCTTCCAATGTAACTTTAGAGCTGTACATCCTAGACATGAACTCTGGAGAAGTTTCTTCCAGAAATGTGCATCATAGTTTTGGGTTTCAAATAGTTGTAAAAATGTCCGAACAACTTTCCAACTGGGCCTGCTTTTGCTGAAGCATGCACATTTTAGAGACAGTATTTATTTAAGTTTGCCTATGGTTATGATCCATAACATTATTCATGGTCTAAAGCCCCTTATGTCTCTGCCCTGTCTTCTAAATTAAGCAGAATCACATAGTGGGCAGCAAGGTAAACAAAGCTAGAAATGTCATGAAAGATTTTGTCTGAGTCAAAAATGAATACATTAAATTTGGTCTTCCTACGAGTTAGATGTCATGTCCTGGATTACATAAAGGTATAAGGGCATAGTCTTGCCCACTGTGACATTTGTTACACTTTCATTATAGTGCTTAAATAGCAACCTATTGTGAGTTGTACTGTTGTAACCATTAAACACATTAAATGCCACAGTGGTGACATTTCCGAGACACCAATTTCAGGGACGCCTTGTGTTCAGCATTAATAATGTCTATCCCACCATCTGCTACCAAATATATTTAGACCATAATGCGGTGCACTTCCAAAGAAAGATCATAAAATCAGAGACTTTTATTTGCTTGCCTCTCATAAAATCAGAGAAATACATGGGTGTATTTTCAGTCTGTGCACAAAAAGCAAATACTAAATGTTGCAGTCAGAGCCCAGCATCTGGAATGGAGATACACAGAATGGTCAACCGCCTCTGGTATTTGTTGCTATATCTTTAATTCTAGCTGAAACTTGCATCAACACCAGGAAGATTTTTTTATCAATTTAACTAACTATCACAGATTACCGGTAATAAGGTTCATTTTTCTTGTTCTCAATGGTTTAACGTTTTCTTGTTGAAAGCTCTTGTGAAACACTGCCCCCTGTTCTACAAGCTCCTAAAAACAGGCTCTGTTAAATAACAAAAGGGCAGTCTGTGGTGTCTGCCTCTTCCTCCATGGAAATGTCAAGAAAATGCTCTCAGGGCCACACCTCTTCACGCAAGAAGCCCCAAGGGAAGAAAGTCTTCCACAGAAATTTTCAGTCACTTTCATTTTTCTTTATAAAAGTATTTCTTGTGTGCTTTACGCTTAATGGCATTCTTTGAATTCTTCAATAGGTTACATGGTCATTCTAACCTAGAGATCAATTTTGTAGTGGAGACAGACCATTCCATTCATCATATTTTCTACCCTTATGTCAAACTGAGTCAATTTCACACATTTCACACTTGCAGAGATGAATATTAAAACCAGCAGGTACTACAGAATACTACTATGATCTGTACACAGACCAGCACTCCGTGAACATGAACACCACCATACTGACTGAATGTAAGTGATTTAGCAAAGATTATTCTTGGCAGCCAATTGGCTCACTTTGCCAACTGTCTAAGGTTAGGCAGCTCAGTAGATCTCAGAATATGTTTGTGGGTAATCTATAGCGATAATTAACAAGAAGTGATTATGTAATTGTAAATCATAATCATGTTCACATAAGGGTCTCTTCACTTTACTGTTTATTAAACAATGTTTAATCTGTGTTGTACTCACACATCTATTTACTCAATACCATGTGCAACATACACTGTCTGAAGAATGTTCATAATTGTAATAGAAAAACTATTTAAAAATGCTCAAATTAAAACCTGTTAAGTTACTTTAACATACAGAATTGTTGATTTAACAGACAATAAATTGAATTTTCCTGTAAAATACAGTAAAGTATTGTGGTTTTGGAAGTAAAAAGTATGAATAGCTAAATAAATTCCTGTGGGAAATCTATAGGCTACTACGTTCAAAAAGGCAATACATGTAGCCTAGTTTTGAAGCACTGTTCAAATATGATTTTTTTTTTTTTTAAAGTGAAAAAGCAAAATAATTTACATTTTTTAATAATATTAATAATATGTATATTTAAATATTATTCTTGTTGTTTTTATGTTCATTTGGTTGTTTGAGTTACATTTTCTGAGGTTTAGTTAACCTTATTTATTATAAGTTATTTATTATGGCATAATAGTGTAGCGGTCGGATATATTCTAAGACACAGATTTTAGTAGTTCGAGCAGGTTGGTATATTACTATTGCAATAAACGTTATATGTGGTTTTGAACTGTTAAATATACAGGCACCACATGCCATCCAATAATACCTGAATTTCTGGCAACCACAGCTGTTTTATTCCCCGTAAATGTGACAGTGCACTCGCGCGTTACATCATTTGCTGAAGTAATGAGAACAATTTTTTTTATAAATTATTCTATTCCTATTACAGCCAAACGTTAGTCAATGCCAATGTTTGTACAAACTGAGAAGCAGTGACAAACACTTTCCTAAAAAGGTAATTAATATCAATAAATCCAATAGTTTTGTGTAAAACATGCACCTCACCTTCAAGCCATAGGATATTAGGAATGAGCTCTGTTCTTCTGTGCGTTTATATCCACAACTTCTTGATGTTTAGCATATTTTCCCCGCTCAGTGTGAAACTGTCCATACTCGTTTATGCCAGTTCGTTCAGTGTTCCCTCTATTGACGATGCTAAAGAATTTTACTTGACTAAATAAAACGTGATGATCCCTCTAGTACTGGCCAAAATGTATTAGATCTAGTCTTATATCTCACTTTAATTGGCAGTTTAAAATAGTTACATTAAGTACGTGTTGTCAGCAGAAGAGCGCGAATGCCGGGTGCAGCGCGCTCAGAAGCAGTAGCCTAACTGTGAGCGCGTGGCAGGTAGGAGGCGGAGTTGACTGATCTCAACACAAGCGCGTGTTGAAATGCCCAGAGGATCCAATGAATGAACACTAAGTAGCCTACGATACAAACCCAGTTCCAGAACAAAATACTGTATAAAGTACAGTGACCCCTCAACATTTTTTTCGGACACCTAAAATACACTGAAAAATAAGCAAAAATGCCTTTGCATTAGGCAAATATCAAACCATGTGACACTTATTATTATAGCACAAGCACACTTTTCTAATAAAGAAGTTTAGAACAAATATATTGTTTTAAATGAAGGCAAAATGTATTTGTGACACTTTCTGATGGACAAACAGTATGGCTATAGTGAATCATGTTCATAAGTAATGAGTTGAGTTAATGTGTTGAACTTGCCTACTCTAGTGGTACAATGCTTCATACATCCACTAAAAATCATGCAGACACTATTTGGTTAAAATCACTGCATAAAAAGATAGCTAGTCCACTGGTTCATTTGTCACTCCCCTTTTAAGTTTAAACATGCTTCATGTGGTAACTTCTACTATAAATAAAATGAATAATGTTAAAAACTATTAGGCTATTAAAGATGACTGAATAAACTTGACTAAATTAGAACACATTAATGAAACATATTTTTTAAGTGTTAGATCAAGTACAAAGGAATACTAAAGAATCAACAGCATTTTAGCATTATACAGTCTATGTATTTTATTTAATTTTTCTCTCGTTCAAATGAATGAAGCCTCACTCTAACTCTTTTCTAATGACTTTCAAATAGTGAAGCTTCACTATGGGTATCTTGGCAGATTATTGCTGTATTGTTACACATTATTGCCATCATCTGTCTTTTTGTAAAACTGCCTATACCTTTACAACAATTTCCTCCCTTTGACTCACATAATTGTTTTGCTTTAAGGGACTGTGAATCAGTTCTCACAGTCAGCAGTACACCCCCATGTGATGTGTCAATACCTTCCATACCCTGCACACACACACACACACACACACACACACACACACACACACACACACACACACACACACACACACACACACACACACACACACACACACACACACACACACACACACACACACACACATGTCTGGTTCACTATCTTTGTGGGGACTCTCCATAGACTTAATGGTTTTTATACAGTACAAACTGTATGTTCTGTCCCCTTACACTAACCCTACCCCTAAACCTACCCATCACAGAAAACTTTCTGCATTTTTACATTTTCAAAAAAATACAATTTAGTATGTTTATTTACCCATTCCCCTCATGGGGACCGCTGGCTGGTCCCCACAATGGAGGTGATCTCAGGTTTTACTATCCTTGTGGGGACATTTGGTTCCCACAATGTAATATAAATCAAACGCATACACACACACACAGTGAATCATCATGATGTGGTGTAGCTATCAATGAACACGGGCGGGTACCTTGAGGGGGTGCTGGAAGTGATACTGTAAACACAGCCCTGTATCTCCTGTCACAGCCCTGTCACAAATATGCACCGGTGTTTATATCACATCTAAAAAGCACACTTTGCATTCATGGATTGTGTTTTTTTGTGTAGGATGATTGCTGATTACATTTTGATTTGCATTCATCCACAGCATGCCCGGAATATAATCAGGGCCCATGCAGTGTTCCCATTCCATCATGCAAAATTCAAACTATGCGGGCATTGTGTATCCTCTGGCACACTCTATGGATCACTGAAATTGATATTTTTTGTTCTTAATATATTTTTGCTAAATCTGATATCCTTTAATAAGAGAAATTACTCTTCAGTTTCAAATACTGTAATACTGTCAGGCTAAGTAGAATTACAGAATTATTTAATGTAAATAAGTTGATTAATTGTATCGGCTCCTTCCATGGTTTCTTGGCTACTTAACATCTCAGAGAGGTTTTTTTTTTTCACATTCCGATATCGGCTTTAGCTTGCTGACTGGGGGGTTTGTAAAACACTGTTCCTGTACTACATGTATTGTAAAAAGCAATGTGCAAATATTGGATTTAATTGATTTAATTATAAAATTTTAGGCACTACTTACATTTTCACCAGGCTACTTCATTTTGCAGAAGATTATAATGAGATTCTGGCATACATACCAAATTAAGCCTGCTGGGAATAAACCACTAAAATAACATTCACAGTGTGAAACCCATGATATTCACGTCACAAAACACAGGCTTCAGAGTCAAATTTTTCTAGTACCAATTTGCCACAGTTGGAATATTGGCTTGAGTGGACATCCTTTCACCACTTCCCCTTTCTCCAGCTCTGGAAAATCCCCAGAGTGCAATTTTGTGTGGAGAAAAAATAGCTTCTAAAATTAACCTTGTACCATATAAGATTAAAAGATGAATGAGACTCCTGTCAGATGCTATAACTGTTCAAGGTTGTTTTCTATGAAGAGAAGAAAACAAGTTCATGGTAATTTTGGATGATTCAATGTCATTTAATGTGTCACTCTAATTTAGAGACTGTTAATGCTTCTCATGGGACACCATGTTCTGCATCTTCACATCTGGATTTGCCCTTGCTTAAGACTGTCCTAAAGAGGTTAAATAGATGAGAATGATATAGATCTCTTAATACTACTTACAAAAGTCAATTTTAAATTTTAAACTCTTTCTCTTATCCCAACATGTAAAATAGTTAATTAGAATATCTCCAAATCTCCAGATTTTCCCTTAAATGTATCAAAGCTTTAAAGCTTCAGAACATTTGGAATATGGCACAAACAATGAAAAAGAAAGAAACCACACAAAGCTACAAACTAAAAGCTCAAATGAATCATAAAGACCCCAAAACATAATCCCCACATTTAAAGGGTGGCTCATGATGCCACATGGAATAACAAAAGGTAATATAAGAGGGAGAAGGATGTGTATAGAAGTAGGGAGAGGAAAGACAGGCCAGAGCCATGAAGTGGAGACCACGGCTGATCCATGTATTCTAGAAGTTACTAGTAATCTTGAAGACATTGATTAGGTTCAGGTGTGTTTAATTAGGATTAGAGCTAAATAGTGACCCTCCGGGAGCAAGTTTAGACACTCATGTTAATAGGTGAAGCAACCTGAAATTTATACTTTAATTGTTTTCAAACTGTAATGATGCATATCTGTTGAGTATTTTTGTGGCTTTATGACCTGGTTTCTCAGACAGGGATTAGATTAAGCCAGGATTATGATTTAGTTCAATTAGGACATTTACTGGTATGCAACCTGAGACAAATCAGTGTTTTTTTTCAGTGCAAATCATATTTTTAAATATGTCAATGCAAGTTGCTTTCATTTAAAACAGCTAAAAAAATGCATTTTTGTCTGGGACCAGGCTTTAGCCTTGTCTGTCAAACCCAACGCAGGTAAGTGGACGATGTGTTTCGATGGTTACACACAGGCAGAGGTTTCTAATGCTAATTTGCCTGTGATGGCAATTTGAACTTGTAAAAGAAGATAAATATTCACACAACTGAGCCAACCGAAACTTTATAGTGCTTTATGGAGCTCAAACTTCACTTCTACTCTCTGGAAGAGAGCAGCTTTGAAAATATGCTAAACATCTCTTTTTGTGTTCAATGGAAGAAATAAAGTACAGGTTTGGAAGATGAGTGTGAGTGTGAGACAGAATTTTAATTTCTGTGTGAACTATCCCTTAAAGTCCAACTGAAATCAAAATTGACCCTATTTACTTTGTTAGCGCATATTACTAGTCTTGTGGTGAACAATTAATCTGTGCAAGTTAATACACAGAAAAAAAATGTTTGCCGTCGTAATCTTTAATCAAAGTTTGAAAAGTTACTTCCGGTCTGGAATGGCGTTCCTTCTCTGATGTCGTAGGTTTGACGGCTTGGTTTGGGAAACGCTTAACCACTCCCCTCAAATCGTTAGTCTGTAATGAGCAAGAGATGGAGAGGAGGAGCGCTAGAGTAAAACCCTGCCCTCTGTTCAATATTCCTTTTCACTGGGAAATACGTCACAACACTGGAGAAAAGTCGTTTGCAACTTCCGGTTCACACGGACTTTAAAAGTTTGGTCATGCAAAAGTCATACTATTCAGCACCATGGACAGCACTCATGTAAAGTAGTCAATAACGCAAGTGCAAACAACAGACTCCCATTGTGCTATTCGGTCACTTCTGACCAGAAAATTTTCTGTTTTGAATTTTTTTAAATCACAGCTTAATCAGAATGGTATGAAACTTGGTGACTTTTATGGCATTAGGAATGTGAACACACACAAAAAAATTGAGGTCATGATTCGAACAGGCTAAGTGGTCGTAAAAAAAAAATTGTCCCTTTTGTGCTCTTCGGTCAAAAATGTCCGACCATAGGAAATTAATGGGAAACTGACAAAAACACAAAAATTCTCTACAAATTAGCCACGATGCAGAAAAAAAAGTGCTCAACAATAAAGGGGTGACACTCTTAAACATCAAGATTACAAAACAGACACACCCACGCATACAAACACACTTATATACATACACTAATGAATTGTGATAAAAAAAAAAAAAACTGTTTTGAATTTTTTAAAAATCACCGCTTCATCAGAATATTACGAAACTTGGTGACTTTTATGGTATTAGGAATGTGAACACACAAAATGATGTTTTATTAACAAGGTTCGGGAGCAGCACGTTCAGATAATTAACACAAGTGGAGAGCGCTCAGCAATCAATGGTAAGAGGTGTATATATACTCAGCAGTCTCACCTCATTCCATTGACAGTTTTGCAGCATCCCTCCACCACCCCTTCTCCACGATTTCTAGTCATAAACACTTACATACGGGGGGAGTACTCTGGGTTTGGGCCGAACTCCGAGCTCGGAGCCCTCCCTCCGGACAGCACGCCAAATACGCATTAAACTTTACCCCTTCAAATGATTTGTAAGTGTGACCTCGTGAAATGATCTTTGTGAAGGCTAAGTGGTCATAAAAAAAATTTCACACTTTTGTTCTTCGGTTAAAAATGACCGACCATAGGAAATGAATGGGAAATTGACAAAAACACAAAAATCTCTACAAATCGGCCATGATGCAGAAAAAAAGTGCTCAGCAATGAAGGGGTGAAACTCTAAAACATCAATAGTAAAAAACATAACATATATATATATATATATATATATATATACTGTATATATATATTCTCTGTATTCAGGTTTGACTGTAGTAATAATAATGCAAAAACGTGTACACTTCACATCAAAATGTATTTTTTATTTTTTTATAAACCTTAACAAAAAGTAGTATTTGAGAATTTCAAAAAAATACATTCAAATCCCATCTTAAAAGTAAGTAATTTTGTCCAAAAACAACTAGAGAATTCACAAGCCTCTCCATAGAGACCTATACTTGATGTTATTTTAACTAATGCTCCTCATAGATTCTCTGCGGTTGGAGTTTTTTGTAATGATGTTAGTGATCATTGTGCAATAGTATGTGTAAGGAATTGCAGGATTCCAAAGAGTAAACCACATTTTATCTTAAAACGACAATTGAAACATTTTAACGATCAAGCCTTTCTGCAAGATATTTATAATGGTGATTTATATGTTGTTTCACAGATGCCCGATGTTGATATAGCATGGGAGTATTTTAAATGTACTTTTTTTACTATATGTGACAAACATGCACCTTTTAAAAGGTTTAGAGTAAGAAGTAGAGATAATCCCTGGTTTAATGAGTCAATATCTTCTCTTATAAAAAATAGAGATGATGCATGGGCTAAAGCAAAGAAAACAAATAATAATATGGACTGGGTAAATTATAGGACAATAAGAAATAATTGTACAAAATTGGTAAACAAAATCTAAATGTCACTATTACATAAATATGATGAATGAAAATTTGAACAATCTGACTAATTTCTGGAAGTTGACCCAATCAATTTGTGGTAAAAAAAAAAAACCCTCCACCAGTCTGCCGGACTGTTTAAAAATAAATGAGAGTGTAATCCGGGACAAAGAAAATATTGTAAAAGCCTTTAACAACCATTTTATCTCTGCTGACTTTAGTAATTTAATTCTACAGATTTTAGTAATTTAAAGGAACATAATATAGAAGGCAATGTGGAAAACGCTTTGTGTTGTTCTCAGCTGTTCAATTTTACTCCTATTTTAGCTACACAAGTTTATAAAGCCTTATCAAACTTGGATTGTAAAAAATCAGCGGGGTCTGATAAAATAGAGCCTTACTTTTAAAAAATTGCTGCAGAGCTTATAACGGAACCCATCACTTCGATTTTAAATTTTAAGTTTAAATTCAAATGTTATTCCCCGTGCATGGAAATCGGCTATGATTCTACCTTTGTTAAAAGGTGGTGATCCATCTGAGATGAATAATTACCGTCCGATTTCAAGGTTGTCAGTGATGGCAAAAGTATTTGAATCTTTTATACATGATCAAGTAAAACAGTTTATAACTGAAAATAATTTTTTTTATGAATTTCAATCAGGCTTTAGATCAGGTCACAGTACTATAACAGCAGCCATGATGGTCACAAATGATATTATTAAATGTTTGGATAGTAAACAGCATTGTGCAGCTTTATTTGTAGATCTCTCCAAAGCATCTGATTCTGTAGATCATAAACTACTGTTGCAGAGACTTAGCTGTGTGGGTTTTAGTGAAACAGCTCTAAATTGGTTTAATAATTACTTATCTGAAAGAACTCAATGTGTCTCAGTTGAAAATTTTATTTCAGCAGAACAAACAATTAAAAAAGGTGTCCCACAGGGTTCTGTTTTAGCACCAATTTTATTTTCTATTTATATCAGTGACATAAGTTGTGGGATAACCCCAACTATTCAATTCAATTCAATTCAAATTTATTTGTATAGCGCTTTTCACAATACATATTGTTTCAAAGCAGCTTTACAGAAAGTGCATTTCAGAAATGTACATAGAGAAATACAGTTAGTTAATCATGTATTGATTTAGGGCATAAACATCGCCCGCGTCGAGTCGTCTCAACTGTAGTATAAAATGTAAGTATTATGTGAATGCCTGGCTGAAGAGATGCGTCTTTAATCTAGTTTTAAACTGGGACAGCGAGTCTGAGCCTCGAACAATATCAGGAAGGCCATTCCACAGTTTAGGAGCTAAATGTGAAAAAGCTCTCCCTCCTGTAGTGGACTTAGATATCCTAGGAATGACCAGAAGCCTCGAATTTAGTGATCTTAAAGAGCGCGATGGATTGTAGGGCGATAGAAGTTCCGTTAAATACACGGGAGCTAAACCATTTAGGGCTTTATAGGTCAGTAGCAATACTTTGTAATTGATACGGAACTTTATAGGTAACCAATGTAGAGACGACAGAATTGGTGTTATATGATCGTATTTTCTTGATCTAGTAAGAACTCTAGCGGCGGCATTTTGGACTAACTGTAGCTTGTTTATTGAGGATGCAGGACAACCAGCTAATAAAGCATTACAGTAATCTAGTCTCGAGGTCATGAATGCATGAACTAACTTTTCTGCATCAGAAACAGATAGCATGTTACGTAGCTTAGCAATGTTTCTAAGGTGGAAAAAGGCTGTTCTTGTAACATATGAAATATGATTTTCAAAAGACAAGTTGCGGTCTAATATAACACCCAGGTCTTTTACTGTAGAGGATAAAGTAACAGGACACCCTTCTAAATTAAAGTTGTATTGTAAGAGGTTTTGTGGGCAGTTTTTTGGACTAATAAGTAATACCTCCGTTTTATCTGAATTTAATAGCAGAAAATTACATGTCATCCAGTATTTTATATCTTTAACACACTCTGTTAATTTAGATAATTTAGCGTTTTCATCTGGTCGTGATGAAATATATAATTGAGTGTCATCAGCATAACAGTGGAAATTAATTCCATGTTTTCTTATAATATTACCAAGTGGCAGCATATATATTGAGAATAGCAGAGGGCCTAACACAGATCCTTGCGGTACACCGTAGTTTACTGACGTTATCTTCGATTTTTCCCCATTTACGCAGACAAAATGGTAACGGTCTGATAAGTACGATCTAAACCAGTTTAATGCCTGTCCCTGAACACCAGTGTAGTTTTGTAGTCGGTCTAAGAGTATTGTGTGATCTATAGTATCGAACGCAGCACTAAGATCAAGTAAAACTAGTATTGAGATACAGCCTTGGTCAGAAGCTAAAAGTAAATCATTTGTGATTTTAACGAGCGCAGTTTCTGTGCTATGGTGCGGTCTGAATCCTGACTGAAACTTTTCATAGATATCATTTTCTTGCAAGAAAGAGCACAGTTGAGCGGACACAACTTTTTCTAATATTTTAGACATAAATGGAAGATTTGAAATGGGTCTGTAATTTGCTAGGTTATTATGATCTAATTGTGGTTTCTTAATAAGAGGTTTTATAACTGCCAACTTGAATATTCTTGGAACATGACCTAAGGATAAAGACGAGTTAATAATATTGAGAAGAGGCTCTTCCACTACAGGTAACACTTGTTTCAGTAGTTTAGTTGGTATTGGATCTAATAAACACGTTGTTGGTTTAGATGCAATGATAAGTTTATTTAACTCTTCCTGTCCTATAGTTGCAAAGCGCTGTAATTGTTCTTGCGGGGTGATAATTGAGGCTGAATCATAAGACACCATTAAAGATTGTACATTTACAATTGTGTTTCTGATGCTTTCTATTTTCTCAGTGAAGAAATTCATAAAATCATTACTACTACACTGTGACAGAATATTTTGCTCCGGTAACGTCTGTTTATTTGTTAGTCTAGCGACGGTGTTAAATAAAAACCTTGGATTGTTTTGGTTGTTTTCTATTAGTTTGCGGAGATGCTCAGCCCTGGCTGCTTTTAGGGCCTTTTTATAACGTGACATACTGTCTTTCCATGCGATTCTAAAGACCTCTAGATTAGTTTGTTTCCATTTACGCTCTAAATTACGAGTTTCTCTCTTTAGAACATGCGTAACACTGTTGTACCATGGTGCTTTAGTTTTCTCTCTAACCTTTTTTAATCTAATTGGTGCAACGATGTCTAATGTACTAGAGAAAATGGTGCTCATAGTGCTAGTCATTTCCTCTAGTTCATCTGTTTGTTTGGGTTCACTGAGCAACTGAGATAGATCAGGTAAGCTATTTGAGAAATGATCTGTAGTTGTTGGAAGGATTGTTCTGCCTGGTCGATAACGCGGCGCAACATGACAAATTTCAGCGGTACGTAGTATGCAAGTGACCATGTAATGGTCAGTGACTTCATCACTTTGCGGTATAATATCTATATCGGTTGGATCGGCTCCATGTGATATAATTAAATCTAGCGTATGATTAAGACGATGAGTGGGACCAGTTACGTTTTGCTTGACCCCAAAGGAGTTTAATAAATCTGTAAACGCAGCCCCTAAAGCATCATTTGAATTATCTACGTGTATGTTAAAATCTCCAACAATTAATGCTTTATCGACATTGACCAAAAGATCTGAGAGAAAGTCTGCAAACTCTTTTAGGAAATCAGCGTAAGGCCCAGGCGGTCTATATACGGTAGCCAAGGCTAGAGATAATATGGATTTCTTTCTTACATCTAAGAGAGTAACATTTAGCACAAGTACTTCAAACGAATTAAACCTGTGACCTGTTTTCTGAGTAACAGTAAGAATATCTTTATAGATTATAGCAACACCACCGCCACGACCAATCAGACGGGGCTCATGCTTGTAACAGTATCCAGGAGGAGTAGACTCATTAAGACCGAAATAATCATTTGGTTTAAGCCAGGTTTCAGTAAGGCAAAGTACATCGAAACTATTATCTGTGACCATTTCATTTACAATAACCGCCTTAGGTGTAAGCGATCTGATGTTTAAAAGACCTAGCTTTATAAATTGTTTTTGTTCACTAATATTGAGATTTTCTGGTTTAATCACAATTAGATTTTTCTTAGATCCTGCAGTAGATTTATTATTTGATCTCACTAAACGAGGAATAGACACAGTTTCAATATAATGTTTTACATTGGTACTTATATCAATTAAGTTTGGACAGCAAAGAGTGTGATTTGGACTTTGACTTACTAGTCATATGGTGTGTAGCGTCTTGGAGATGTTGTCCGACAGAATAGCCGCTCCGATTCTGCTGGGGTGAAGGCCATCAGCACGGAAGAGCCTAGGTCGCTCCCAGAAAAGATTCCAATTATTTACAAAGAGCAGTCTCTGTTCATTACACCATGACATTAACCATTCATTTAGAGCAAATAATCTACTGAACCTTTCGTGTCCTAGTCGGTAGGTGGGAAGCGGTCCAGACACGATGATCGTTGTTTCAGGCGATGTGCTGCGTACCGTCTCGATCAGGCTCCTGTAGTCCTTCTTCAGAACCTCCGACTGCCGTAGCCTGATGTCGTTCGTTCCCGCGTGCAGCACGACAGCTCCGACGGGCTCGTCACCGTTCAGAATCCCGGGAACCTGTGCAGCGACATCGAGAACACGAGCACCAGGAAAGCAGTGAGTGCGAACCTTACCTTTACCTATGGTAGCACGGACATGCCGGACGATGGAACTGCCGATGATCACAGCGTCGCATTCCGTCTCGCGTAGAGGGGAGAAGCGGTTCTGGGTGGAGATCTCGAAGGCCGGGAGGGGCGGAGAGGTCCTAGCTCTGGTCCTGGCCCGCGTCTTCCGCTGTGGAATCATCCAGGGTCCATGTTGTTGTGTCGGTGCCGGAGTGAATGAAACCAGGGATGATCGCATCCTGGGCAGAGAAACACATGGAGTAGACGAGGTCGGAGTCAAAAGGTTAGCACTAACCACTGACTTTTGAGCATCGGCGCGTGATGTTTCAAGCGCGAAACGTCGATCTCGTAGCTCGGCCTGTCTCTCTAGTAGGTCGCGGATCTGCTTCTCCACGGATTCCAGCTCTAACTGCACAGAATGCAGCTCGAAGGTGTCCTCACCTGCACTCAAAGGTAACGTTAGACACACATCCGTTATATTCGCCATTATAGCAGATGTGCTATAATGGCGAATTATAGCTTTCAGTGATACGGGTGTAAATAAGTCGATCGATAGGCGCGACCACGCGTGTAATGCTAGCGGGCTAAGGCTAGTAGCGGAAGTTCGAAAGGTTGGATATATGTAGCGATATCAGAGCAATCCGATTGTTTTTTAAGGAGAATAGTATTCCAGATATGTTCACACGCTATAAAAATGAAAAAGTTCGTTTGTAAAAGAGTGTAAAGAAGAAAAACAAGGTTTCTGAATTAATTCGACGGAGCTCCAAACACAACAACGCACTCAGTCGCGACGCATGCGCAGAAAACTTTTTGTTACCTTGTACTCCCTGCTAGAATTCATCTATATGCTGATTTACACAGTAGCACATTCTTTGAACCAAGCCATAGAGTTTCTGCAAGATTCTTTTCGGTCTTTGCAACTGTCATTGTCAAGTTTGAAATTGGTTTTAAACACACACACACACACACACACACACACACACACACACACACACACACACACACACACACAAAAAAAGTATATGCTTTTCACCCGTGGTTCCATCAAAATAGGTTGCCCGATTTTAACTTTAGAAGGGGACTGTATAGAAAGAGTAAATTGTTATAAATACTTAGGCATATGGCTAGATGAAAAGTTAGGTTTTAATGTACATATTGAAAATCTCTTGAAAAAGCTTAGACCAAAACTGGGTTTCCTCTTTCGTTTAAAGAAATGTTTTCCTTTTGAAGTAAGAAAGAGAATTATTAAAATTTGTTTCCTCTCCGTATTAGATTATGGTGACGTGATTTATAAGTTCATCTTCTCTAAAAAGAAGTTAGATTGTGTATACCATGCTGCCTTACACTTTTGTGACGAGTGCCTCTTAACGCACTCATCATTGTACTGTACCTTGTATGAATTGGTGGGTTGGATTTCTTTGTTTCAAAGGAGAAAAATACACATGTTGATGTTTATTGCTAAGGCATTGTTAGGCAAATTACCAATTTATATCTGTCATCTTTTATCTTATTACACCTGTAATTACAGCACTAGATCTAGTGCTAAATTGCTTTTAAAGGTTCCTAGAGTACGTTTAGAGCTTGGTAAAACCGCCTTCTCTTCCTATGCTCCCTGGTTATGGAATGAGCTGCAGAGTGTAATAATGATAGAAACACTCCCTTCTTTAAAAGTTTTTAAAAATCTCTCACTGACCAATTTAAAGGAAACGTGTGCATGTTTTTTTTAAGTAACTTTTGTTGTTATTTTATGAGTGCTGGATAAAATTGTATCTAAGATTCTGAGTTTTATGTTTGTATGTTGTTTATGTGAAACTTTTTGTGCTGCCATTTTGGCCAGGACTCCCTGGAAGAAGATATTTTATATCTCAGTGGGATTATCCTGGTAAAATAAAGGATAAAATAAAATACAGGTAACACCATGGAACGACATGTTTTATTTTATTTTCTATCAACAGATGGCGCTAATCTGACTTCAAAAAATGGATTTAAAAGGCCTAGGGCCCTATCTTGCACCCAGCGAAATTGACTTTGTACACCGACGCATGTATCATTACTATTTTGCACCCGACGCACAGCGGACTTTTCCCTCCTCAGATGTACGTTGGTAAATTAGGGAATGAACTTGCACTCCGGGGGTGGTTCAGGGAAAAGAGGAGGTGTGTTCCGGTGCAAATGTTCCCTGGTGCTATTTTGCAGTTCCAGAAAACAATTTCGCCACAGGCTAGTCTAAAGTCAGTGGCGCGTTCATATGCTATTTTAAGGGCGCATGCTTGGCCATAATGTAGCGTGTGCACAATGCGCATACACCTTGCTTCTCTCATCTACACAGATGCAGCAGTTGACATTTTTGCAAACCATACATAATTACCAGGAAAAATACTCCACACGAGGGAAATCATTGTGGTGTCCATGAAGATGTGAAAAAATAGGCATAAATCTAGCTTACACATTTACCCAAATTATTATACGCCTGTTTAACCGAAGCTTATTTGGGTGGGTTTCTCCCATCCCCATACAATGTCACCTTTCTGTCTTTACGGCCCTGATGAGAACATCGGTCTCCTCGGCTGTGAACCGCTCCTGGCGTGTGCCTGACAAATCCGCCCGTTATAATAGCAATTTGCCATGGAACAAGCGCTCCTGCTCTTAAAGGGAATGTGAGATGATGCTCTGATTGGTTTATTTCACATTACACCCAAACCACACCTATGAATAATGAAGCTACTTCAGACCAACCCATTTTAGATTTGCGTCAGGTGCAAGAGTCATTTATCCCGCCGGTATAATAGCAACAGCGCCCGAGATCTGCCCACAAAGTTACTTGTGTTTCGCTTTTGATACTTCCATTTCAGATCGTTAAAATAGGGCCCCTAGTCCCTATATTAATCTGAAATACTGCATTAATTGATTTTTTTTTTTTTAAATGAGAAAAAAAAAAACTTTTTTTTTAAATTACTTTCAATTGCAAATACTAACCATAAATATTGCATAAATATTAATAAGTACCATCAAATCCTCTCAAAATACAAAATAAAAATTGGTTTTACTGGGGTGGAGGAAGTTTAATTTTTAGGTGTCCGGTCACTTCTGACCAGGAAGATAAATGAGGAGCACTTGAGGGTTAAGAGGATAAGAAGTCTCCCAATGGACATCAACATAAAAATCAGAAAATAAGCACTAAAAAGTTTGCATGTTTAATATTTTCAGCATTTAAAAAGAGCATGGATATAATATATTGATACAATATATGGTAACACTTTATTTTAAGGTGTCATAGTTACATGTTACAAAATGTACTTACTAGTAATAACAGTAAATTATGCATAATTACAAGTATCTTTATAGTAAGTACATGTAGTTAATTAATATTACTCAGTACTAATTTAAGTGAGTACAATGTAACTACGTCACCTTAAAATAAAGTTTAACCTAATATATACTTTAGAAAATATACGGTAACATTTTATTTGACAGTGTCCTTGTTACACATAACATACAGTTTCTATAGTAATTACTATAAATTATGCATAATTGCATGCAACTAACCCCAAACCATACCTAATCCTAATCTGGTAGCACTTTGTTTGACAGTCCTGTTCTGCATGTACATACTATGTACGTATTATAGTAATTACAAGAACTGGGTAATAACTAGGATAATAACCCTGAACCCATGTAATTACCTTATATTACCAGTACTTTCATATAGTTAATTAGTATAATTACACTGTAACAAAGACACCTTAAAATAAAGTTTAACCAAATATACAGTGGGGAGAACAAGTATTTGATACACTGCTGATTTTGCAGGTTATCCTACTTACAAAGCATGTAGAGGTCTGTAATTTTCATCATAGGTACACTTCAACTGTGAGAGACGGAATCTAAAAAAATCCAGAAAATCATATTGTATGATTTTTAAATTATTAATTTGCATTTTATTGCATGACTTAAGTATTTGATCACCTACCAACCAGTAAGAATTCCGGCTCTCACAGACCTGTTAGTTTTTATTTAAGAAGCCCTCCTGTTCTCCACTCGTTACCTGTATTAACTGCACCTGTTTGAGCTCCTTACCTGTATAAAAGACACCTGTCCACACACTCAATCAAACAGACTCCAACCTCTCCAAAATGGCCAAGACCAGAGAGCTGTGTAAGGACATCAGGGATAAAATTGTAGACCTGCACAGGGATGGGATGGGCAACAGAACAATAGGCAAGCAGCTTGGTGAGAAGGCAACAACTGTTGGCGCAATTATTAGAAAATGGAAGAAGTTCAAGATGTAAGAATTGATAAATTAGGAAATGCCGGACAGTCTGGTTGAAGAGCGACCAGACCCTGAGAGAGGACAAAGGACCTCTCTGGAAATTAGCATTTAAACTCACCATCTTCCCCACTCTGTGAATGTGAATGATTATCACAGAGTATTTTTCATGTTTGGTATCATTTAAAATGTCACAGTGTGACTGGTAAAAATGTCTAATTTCCAAATAAGTAAAACACAAGGTAATAAGGTTTTTAAGAGTTTAAAGATAACTGACATACAATGGATGGTGATCTCCTGACAAATGGTCACACACCCCCAAAAGGTGTAACTTCTGAATGCAAATTTCTTTTGTTAGTAGATGTTTCCAAGTGAAAAAGGTCCTGACTATATAATGAAATGTAGCAAAGGGTTCGGGGCCTTTCTGTATTTCAGATTAGCCCGTGAGGCTGAGAGTGCGACCTCTCAGCCTCATGTATTTCTTGCATCTTTTCTCTTTATTCCAGAGCATTTGATGTTTTGTATCAATTATCTTTGAATTGATTATGAAATTGGCATGATACATTTACCTGACATAATAAATTGTTACATTTGATTATTCTAACTGACTTTGACATTATTTTCATTAAAGAGTTAAAAGGAATAGTCAAACATTCGCTCACAATTAATAATCTGAAGATATCATTAAAACCTTTTCATTTATGGAGTCAGATGAAATAACGAGAGAATACATATTCAAATGTATTGCATTTAATAAAAAAATACTTTGCCTCGAGAAAAGGACAGTAACACGTTAAGACCTTCCGCGCTGGTCGGATGCCGGCTTTGGGCCGATCGAGCGCGAGCTTACAAAGATGATGGTCAATCTCCCTCGGTCTGGGGCACCATGCAAGATCTCACCTCGTGGGGCATCAATGATCATGAGGAAGGTGAGGGATCAGCCCAGAACTACATGGCAGGACCTGGTCAATGACCTGAAGAGAGCTGGAACCACAGTCTTAAAGAAAACCATTAGTAACACATTACGCCGTCATGGATTAATGTCCTGCAGCCCACGCAAGGTCCCCCTGCTCAAGCCAGCGCATGTCCAGGCCCGTCTGAAGTTTGCCAATGACCATCTGAATGATCCAGAGGAGGAATGGGAGAAGGTCATGTGGTCTGATGAGACAAAAATAGAGCTTTTTGGTCTAAACTCCACTCGCCGTGTTTGGAGGAAGAAGAAGGATGAGTACAACCCCAAGAACACCATCCCAACCGTGAAGCATGGAGGTGGAAACATCATTCTTTGGGGATGCTTTTCTGCAAAGGGGACAGGATGACTGCACCGTATTGAGGGGAGGATGGATGGGGCCATGTATCGCGAGATCTTGGCCAACAACCTCCTTCCCTCAGTAAGAGCATTGAAGATGGGTCGTGGCTGGGTCTTCCAGCATGACAACGACCCGAAACACACAGCCAGGGCAACTAAGGAGTGGCTCCGTAAGAAGCATCTCAAGGTCCTGGAGTGGCCTAGCCAGTCTCCAGACCTGAACCCAATTGAAAATCTTTGGAGGGAGCTGAAAGTCCGTATTGCCCAGCGACAGCCCTGAAACCTGAAGGATCTGGAGAAGGTCTGTATGGAGGAGTGGGCCAAAATCCCTGCTGCAGTGTGTGCAAACCTGGTCAAGAACTACAGGAAACGTATGATCTCTGTAATTGCAAACAAAGGTTTCTGTACCAAATATTAAGTTCTGCTTTTCTGATCAAATACTTATGTCATGCAATAAAATGCAAATTAATTTCTTAAAAATCATACAATGTGATTTTCTGGATTTTTGTTTTAGATCCCGTCACTCACAGTTGAAGAGTACCTATGATAAAAATTGCAGACTTCTACATGCTTTGTAAGTGGGAAAACCTGCAAAATCGGCAGCGTATCAAATACTTGTTCTCCCCACTGTATGTAATTGTAAACTGCATATTGTCGGACACTTAATTGCATGTTAATTAAAAATAAATGAAAATGGGTTATAGATTTAATTTATATTAAATTAAACTAACTGACCTTAAGAGGGTTTTTATGATGTAGGACTTAAAGCTGGGGTAGGTAAGAATGGTCTAAAAAACTTATTTTTCAAATTTGTTTAAACTTTATGTATATATCAATACATAATTAAAATGTAAGTATTCTGAAAAAGAAAGTATAAAAATCGAGTGTATGTAGACCTCTAACGACTGTTTTAAAGACAGCTCATTATTTCCATTCAGTCCACCCTCTCCCTTCTGGGGTCCTTCCAAAGCCACGCCCCCAAAACACATGAACGCGCGACTCCGACAGCTGAGCTGGAAGACGCATTATTTACCTGAGACGAGCGGAGAGGAAGGAGCGCAGTGCATGTAGCATCATGTCAGAATCACATGTAATAAAAAAATCTAACTTTATCATTATGAATATAAACAAATAAGATGTATTTTAGTAGCCTACTCACTATCAAGCTATCATATCGATATTGGTAAAGTTTAAAATATATATTTTTTGATTCGCTAACGAGCTAGTTATAACTATAAGGCAAAGCTAAAAACAGGTTGCATTGATACACGTTTTTCCATTTCCATTAGTTGCACTGTGATGAAGATGAATTTCGTGTAAGATTCATAACATATAACGTTAGGCCTACTAGCTGTTAAACATGTATTTTGTTATGTAAAGTTCCCCCCACAGCGGAGCCTGCCGTGAACGCACAGGCTAGTAAACATGCAGGGTCACCGATGACGACGGATAAGGTCGCTAAATATAAGGTTAGCAAGTTTCAATTGTTGCTTTGCACAGTGCGTGACATTTTAACTGTATGTTATGCGGCTAGAGTTTTAACACTGAGTCAATGGGCTCCGACGGGCTTGTTTATCGTCATCGGTCTTTTTACGTTTACCTGTCTTTGTTGTATGAGCAGGTTCCACTCGAGAAATTGGCAGTTTTGGTTGTTTGTCCGCCATTAGCACAGCTGCTCGGCACACCGGCAATCTTGATTTTGAATGACGGTACGCGCTGTGCAAGAGAGGGGCGATCAGCGCGTACGCGAACTTGATTGACACTGCTAAGACACTCCTCCTGGCTCTGAAGGCATCTGATTGGTTCTTTACATTCGCACCGAATGGCAGTGATTGGTCAGAGTTTTTACTGTCCTGCAGCTGCTACAGAGGTCTGATTGTTTTCATTCCTTTTTCTGAACACATAATGTATTTACTACTCTGAGGATGGAAGGACCATTTCACCCAGTATAAAAAAAAGTGTTTCTGAACAGGATTACCTACTATAGCTTTAAGTACATATTTTTTTTTTTTTTTTTTTTTTTTTTTTTTATATAATTACTTCTATTTTCGTTGAAATGTGGTTAAAGTGCATTGCTGAATGTGCTAACAAAAATTTATGGTAAACTAAAATCATTTCTATTGAAACATGTCAATAACATCATGTATTGAAATATCTTAGTAATCACACATTTGTAATGATGATGCAATTTAGTACATTTAAAATATACTAACTAAGATTTGAATGTTCACAATCAATACAACTAAGCACATTTGTGATGTTTTCGTCATGCCCCTCAACCTTTTCACATTGGTTCCAATGTGACATGGCCAATTTAATTTGTCCTTGAACTCAACCAATACAAAACATATGTTGAAAGATGAGAATACTCATGCAAAACAGGGTGATGTCTGACAAGATCTGAAGAAATGTATGGGTCAGGCCAAGATGTTTTGTGTTCATTGTCTAGAATGACTGACAGATCAACACTAAAAGGTGAACAAAATGCTGAAGGGGATTTTTTAATAAAATAAATGGACAAAAGAATGTAAACTGAATGTAGTGATTGACCCTCTGAATTGTTTTAGAGATGTTGATATCGGTTATATGTTGATATAGGTGATATATTTTTTAAATAGGATGCTTAAACTTATGTCAGACATTTATGCAGAGAGAAACGTCTCGGTTACGTATGTAACCCTCGTTCCCTGAGTAGGGAACGGAGACGTTACGTCGGATGACGACGAATGGGGTTTCGCTTAGAAATCCTATCATCTTCGAGTATTAAAACACGAGCCAATGGCAATGAAATGCCATGGGTCTGCGGAATTTGCATAGCGTAACTCCGCCCCACGCAGGGGGTATATAAGGAAGTGCGCGAGCAACATGCAGACTATGTCTTCGCTGAGGAGCCGAGACTGAACTCAGGCGTTCCAGCGGTACAGCGGAAGTGGCAGGGAGACGTAACGTCTCCGTTCCCTACTCAGGGAACGAGGGTTACATACGTAACCGAGACGTTCCCTTTCGTTGTCACTCCGAGTTACGTCGGATGACGACGAATGGGGTTCCCAGTGTAATCACGCCACCTCTCCACTGTCTTCCAGTGCCCTGCGTAAGTCTGAGCTCCCTGTCGTGAGACTGGCACGGACGAAGGACTCCTACTTAACACAGGAATACCAAGGTACACTGGGAAGCATATCTCAGTGGAAATATGCAATCATGCCCAACCCGAAGGGGGGGACTTGGAAAACACATATGACCCCGAAGGGCTGCATACGGAGTCACTGGGGTGTCCAGCCGCAGGTGGAATATTTCAACCCCAGGGGTGGCAAGGTGACTTGCCAAGGGAAAGACACATGCTCAAAGAGGCTTACAGTGGAATACACATGTGGGGGTCGCCCGGAGGGGGAACCATGCACATGGAGGCACCTAGCCAAGCGCGAAAGCTGCCGGTGGCATAACTCTGGCGTTGACGTCAACAGTGCTGGAGGAGACTCAGGGCTTATGAGGCTCACCTGAGGAAATATCGCACGTATCCCGTCCGTGGAGAGGAATGGCGAGCAAGCGAAGACACCTGAGCAGAATCTAGCACCGGCTAGTTGAAGCGAGTACATGAGAAGAAACTGGCTCAACTCGGAGATTGTAGAATCTCGCGAAGTATTAGGTGTCGCCCAGCCTGCAGCTCTGCAGATGTCTGTTAGCGAGGCGCCATGCGCTAGAACCCAAGAGGATGCCACACTCCGGGTGGAGTGGGCCGTCACACCAAGGGGGCACGGTCGACCTTGCTGCTGGTAAGCCAAAGCAATGGCGTCCACTATCCAGTGAGACAACCTTTGCTTCGAGAGAGCCTTTCCCTTCAGCTTCCCACCATGACAGACAAAGAGCTGGTCTGAGGTCCTGAAACACTGCGTTCTGTCTACGTAAGCACGGAGGGCGCGTACTGGACAGAGCAGTGCCAAGGCTGGGTCTGCCTCCTCCAAGGGCAGCGCTTGCAGGTTCACCACCTGGTCTCGAAAGGGTGTGGTGGGAACCTTGGGCACATATCCAGGCCGGGGTCTCAGGATCACGTGAGAGATAGCCGGCCCGAATTCCAGGCACGCTTCGTCAACCGAGAATGCCTGCAGGTCCCCTACCCTCTTGATGGAGGCCAATGCAACCAGGAGCGCTGTCTTCATAGACAGGAACTTAAGCTCCACTGATTGCAGAGGCTCAAAGGGAGCACTCTGCAGGGCAGTTAGAACCACTGAGAGGTCCCAAGAGGGAACGAGAGGAGAGCGAGGAGGATTTAGTCTCCTCACTCCTCTCAGGAACCTGATGATCAGGTCGTGCTTCCCCAGAGACTTACCTTCAACTGCATCGTGATGTGCGGCAATAGCGGCAACATACACTTTCAGGGTGGAGGGAGACAGCCTTCGCTCCAACCCTTCTTGCAGGAAGGAAAGCACGACACTGATCGGGCATTTCGTGGGTTCTTGCTGTTTAGAAGAACACCAGTTGACGAAGAGGTTCCACTTCAACGCATAGGCATGTCTCGTGGACGATGCTCTAGCGGAAGTGATGGTAGCCACCACCGCTGGTGGTAGGGTACTCAAACCTACCTCCTCCCGTCCAGGAGCCACACGTGGAGGTTCCAAAGATCGGGACGAGGGTGCCAAGGGGTGCCCCGTCCCTGAGAAAGCAGGTCCTTCCTCAGAGGAATTGGCCAGGGAGGTGCTGTCGCGAGGAGAACTAGTTCTGGGAACCAGGTGCGGTTGTGCCAATACGGGGCAACCAATATTACCTGCTCCTCGTCCTCCCTGATCTTGCGCAAAGTCTGCGCAAGGAGGCTCACTGGGGGAAACGCATACTTGCGTAGGCCCCGCGGCCAGCTGTGCGCCAGTGCATCCGTGCCGAGCGTGTCCTCGGACAGGGAATAAAACAGGTCGCAGTGGGACGAGTCGTGGGAGGCAAACAGATCTACCTGTGCGTCTCCGAACTGATCCCAAATCAGCTGGACCGACTGGGGATGGAGTCGCCATTCTCCAGCGAGAGGCCGAACTCGAGACAGCTCGTCGGCCGCCTGGTTCAGGTGTCCCGGAATATAAATGGCTCGAAGCGACCTCAGATGCTTCTGACTCCATATAAGGAGGTGGCGGGCGAGTTGCGACATACGGCGGGAGCGTAGACCACCTTGATGGTTGATGTACGCTACTGTGGCGGTATTGTCTGATCGGACTAGTACGTGTTGACCCTTGAGCAACGCTCGGAAGCGGTGCAGGGCAAGGCGTACGGCCAGCAACTCGAGGCAATTGACATGCAAAAGGCGCTGAGGACCTGTCCAGGAACCTGCAGCAGCATGTCCATTGCACATGGCACCCCAGCCCGTGGTGGAGGCATCTGTGGAGACAACAACATGCCTGGAAGCTCATTCTAAGGGCACTCTAGCCCGTAGAAAATTGAGGTTCGACCACGGGGTGAAGGTCTGACGGCAGGTCGGAGTCACTGGGACTCGGAGCGTGCCGTGTTGCCATGCCCACCTCGGGACTCGATCGTGAAGCCAAAGCTGAAGCGGTCTCATATGAAGCAATCCGAGCGGCGTTACTGCGGCTGCGGATGCCATATGCCCCAGGAGCCTCTGAAATAGTTTCAGTGGAACCGCATTCTTGCCCTTGAATTGGCGAAGACAAGTCAGCAGTGACTACGCGCGCTCGCTCGTAAGCTGCGCGCACATGGCGACCGAGTCGATCTCCATACAGAGAAAAGAGATCCTCTGCACGGGGCAGAGTTTGCTCTTCTCCCAGTTGACCCGAAGGCCCAGACGAGCTAGGTGCCGGAGCACAAGGTCCCTGTGTTCGCAAACCTGGTCTCGAGAGTGAGCTAGGATCAGCCAGTCGTCGAGATAGTTGCGAACAGGATGCGAACCCCGTGTTCGCGTAGGGGAACAAGGGCTGCCTCGACAACCTTCGTGAAGACGCGAGGAGACAGGGCTAACCCGAAAGGGAGAACCGCGTACTGTATGCCTGTCCCTCGAAAGCAAACCGTAGAAACGGTCTGTGTCGAGGAAAAATGGAGACATGGGAGTAGGCGTCCTTCAGGTCGATCGCTGCAAACCAATCCTGCGGCCGCACGCATTCGAAAATGCGTTTGGCCGTGAGCATCTTGAACGGCGTCCTCTTTTTTGAAGGGAGCGGTTCAAGACGCGCAGGTCCAGGATTGGTCGTAACCCACCGGATTCTTCGGTACAATAAAGTAGGGGCTGTAAAACCCAGACTTCATTTCGGCTGGAGGGACAGTCTCGATCGCACCCTTCGCCAGTAGGGTAGCGACCTCCGCTCTCATGACAGGGGCATTGCCACCGGCCATAGTGAGCGGATTCCCCTGAGTCGGGGAGGAGACCACGCAAACTGAATCACGTAGCCGAGCCTGATGGTTCTCCGACCCGGCGGGACAGTCCGGAAAGCTCTAGCCAGGCCTCCAGAAACTGCGCCAGCGGGGTTATTCGAACCACAGACGTACTGTCGGGGGTGCAGCGAGGCGGAATGACCGGCCCAGGCGTGGGTGGCATAGCGGCCCGGTGCGGGGGCACGGCCATAAACCGCGTCCTGCCAGAGGAGGCCAGGGGAGGACCAGCGTCCCACGGGGGCGTGCTCTGGCAGGGGTCTGGCGACAGAGGTGGATGAGAGGAGCGTGGCCCGTGGGCGGCGCGTGCTGTCATCCACAGCCTCTTGGGGCTCAGAGAAAGAGCATTAGTTCTTTTGTAGAGATCTTCACCCAGCCCTCAAGCGGGGGAAGGAGTGGTCCTGCTACCAGCTCCTGAAGAACTGAGCCCTAACTCCAAGCTGCCTGTCTCAGGTTTGTGCTGCTCAGCCAGGTGTTAGCCGGCTAAGGGGCAGAGACAGGCGGTGCCAGCCTCCAGCGACCCCCTTGTGCTCAGGCCAGTGAAGGCTCGAGGGGAGGAGCCGCAAGGAGGCGGCGTCGGTGGGAAGCAGACTAAGCAGACCACACCGACGGATGACCGTCAGTGCAGAAGCCTCAGTCTGCTTGTGGATTGATCGAAGACTGTTGGGCGCAGTCCTCAACCACCCCGCCGACCAGGCTGCCCGCCTCAAGGTGCTGCTTAGGCTGGTGTGGCAGTCTAAGGGGCGGAGACGGGCAGCGCCGCCCTCCTGCGGCTTCCTCCTGCTCAGGTCCGTTTGCAGGCCAGAGGGGAGCAGCCGCATGGAGGGGGGCTTGGCGGGAAGCAGACTGAGGAGACCGCACGGATGGATGACCATCGGTGCCGGACCCTAGTCTGCTTCAGGTGGTCGAAGCCACACCGCCAAAGAGCTCAGCCTGGGACATGGGGGAGCTGAGAAAATGAATTCTCAGACCCTGCCACATCAACCTGGCTAAGCCCATGTCTGGACCACATAGTGGACATCACCTGACCCAGGATCACGCAGGTACCGATGTCGCCCGAGAGCGAGGTCAGTAGTGTGCGTGGCGGAACAACCAGGCCGGGCATGGGAGGCATAGCGTCCCAGCGTAGGGGCGTGGTTAGAATTTCCGCGTTCTGCCAGGGTTGGCCAGGGAAGGACTAGCGTTCCACTGCGGCCGGTTCGACAGAACTCCCGGGACAGCACTGCATCGAAGGCGCAGGCGACACACAGCACTGCATGACCGTGCCACTGTAGTGACAGGGAACATACAGACCATGATCGCCGTGCGATCGAAAGCAGCGAAGGCGGAGGACACCCGCGGGCCGCGAAAGTCACGTGGAGTCTCGCGCAGCGCAGGCGTCCTGATGCACGTCCGGGAGAAGCTTACAGCGCTCGGGTGGAGGGCGGGGCCACTCCAGCCGATGCTTTCAGCTGCCCGGGAAAGCATGGCTGACAGCTCTGGATCGGTCCCGGCAACGATGGCACTCCCGTGGGAGGCAACGCAGTCGAAACTTCATTTCCAGAGGAATCAAGCCCGCCTTGTGATGCTGTGAGTGCATGGTCTGCGATGTGGAGGGGAGTGTGGCCCGAGGAATTGAATCGTCGGTTGTTGTGCCACACCAAACCCTCAGATCACCCTGGCCACCAGCCAAAGTATCCCTTCTCGAGGAAGAGATAAATTGGGGTGTGGCAGAGGGGACTCTACTCACATGGAGATCATTGAGTCTTGATCTATAAACATCGCGATGGTCATGTTCCCGCAATGAAAACATGACTCATCAACGAGCGCTGCCAAGCGTGATAAAGCCCAACACGCAAAACAGCGCTCGCGACCGTTAGGCAGATGACTGACGCACACACATCCAGAAAATACACGGGCGAACCGTCTTGAAAAAGACGTGCCGCGTGCAGCTCTTTTTAGAGAGTGGAAAAGCTCAGCAGAGTGCTGAAGCACCCAGGGAGAAACACACTCACTGTCGGCAGATTACTACACAAACCAGCAGCAGGAAATGCGATCTCGCTGGAAGCGCCGTCACACCAACACACTGAAGAGCCGCTCGTCTCGAAGAGATTTGAGATGACACTCAAAAGGCTTGTGGAGTGAAGTACTGAACTTGGCTCCGAAGCGAAAACATATCTGCATGTTGCTCGCGACTTCCTTTATACCCCCAGGGTGGGGCGGAGTTACGCTATGCAAATTCCGCAGACCCATGGCATTTCCTTGCCATTGGCTCGTGTTTTAATACTCGAAGATGATAGGATTTCTAAGCGAAACCCCATTCGTCGTCATCCGACGTAACTCGGAGTGACAACGAAAGGGAACTGTGATGTCACTAAAAAATTCAAGAGCAAATCATTTTTTTATGTGTAGGTTTAAACTCTCTGTTGAACAAACTAATGTTGAATACTAAACATGATGTGATCGACAGGGAACAACTACTAGCTAATTAAATTGTAATGGTGAAATCCTGCATAACATGTTGCTCATTAAATGTTTTATCACAATTGACAGTTGTAGATTTCTATTTTTCATTATGGGTTTGCCTTAGAGAAGGGTCAGAGGTAAACACAACAAAGCACATAAATATGAGATTTCAGAATAGACAGTTACTACTGTGACCTACACAACACAAATATGTAGAGCCATAGCTTTTAACACTTCTTGAATGCTTGTTTTGTTGGCTTGTTTTGTTGGCTTCAAAACAAGAATTCAGTATAGATTTGGGCAACATTGTACAATTCTTAATCTTTGAAAGTTCATTCTTGACTTGCGATGCTGAAGTCATTCCCATGATAACACTTCTGTCTACATGATGTATTACATTCTATTTATCTGGATTCTTTCTTTTTCCAATTTCAAAGCAGTCAAAACAGTAACTCGTAGTTGATCTCCGGTTGTACTGCTGAAAATGACTTTTCATTTCAGACCTCAGAAAAAGATAATCGTGAATCGTGTCACTGGAAATGGATACCATCTCAAGCAATAAAGCATGTTTGTTCTCAGTATGATGTAGATATATTTTGTCTCTTAACAGCAATACACTGTGCCATTATTCACATTAATGGTTCTACAGCAAATAAAGAGATGCTGTCAATAGATGACTCTTAAAACGAATCAAAACTGATCACAAAAGTTATATCAGAAATATATAGCAAAGTCACTAATAGTCTGAACATAAAATGAACTCTTGATTGTTGAACTGTGAATAAAAAGAAAAGAAAAACCTCAAGGATAGAGTGAATACTTGCAAGTATTCATGATTATTGCAGTTATCATGAATCTCCCAACTCATACGAAGATCTTTTCTTATCTGCTGGCATGAGAAACATATTCTTTTAGAGCTTCTGAAACAGATGGATGTAATGAGATGACATGTAACTCCATTTAAAATGACAGCTTGGCATAGGGAGTGACTGTAGTAATCTAGACTTTATATCATTCTTGATATAAAGGTGTCTAGGTGTCACAGCACCACTCAAATCGTTTTTTGTTTTGTTTTTGTTTTTCAGTTTAATTTATCTCAGTAATAACTGTGAAGGGACTTCGACTAAGATACAGAAAGCCTTGTTGAGGGATTTGGCTTTTTGTCAATGACAATCTTTCCTTTTTTGTACAAGTCCAATTCTGACTTTCAGATTCCAGATGCATTATTTATTGTCCTCGATAGAATAAATTTGTTTTCACAGACTGTACCAGGAGCAACATTGTACATGCATATGCACATACTACACAGAATACACATATTATTGTACACATAAAAATAGACATAATGCACAAAAATGGCACCATCAACACAACAGTAAAATTGTAAAATATTACGCATTCTGTCAATTCAACGCTCTTATAGCTGAGAGTACATAACTTTTCCCTAGGCTTGTTTTTTTATTGGGTAGCTGTCTGTATCTACGGCATGAGAGCAGAAGGGTGAAACATGAGTGGATAGGGTGGCTGAGATTTTGTATTATGTTGTATGCTCTACGAATGGTAGCAGTGTCAATGAGAGCCGACAAGTTGGGAGTGGGAAGACCAATTATTTTTTAGGAAGTTTTAGTGATTTTATGGAGCGTGTTTCTATTGGTGAGAGAGAGCATGGCGAAATAGCAGGCACAATACAAGAGAATGGGTTCAATGATACTTTGGTACAAAAGAAGCAAGATGTGTGGTTTGACTGAGAGAATCCTGAGTTTACGTAGTCTGTTTTTGGTCTAGAGGGAGTCTAGACTATAAGCATTAGAGGTGCAGGCAGGTACTGAAGACTCCAGGGCGGAGCCGGCAGTTTGGGAGACCAGGGCACATCCGGCAGTTCAGGAGACCAGGGTGGAGCTGGTAGTTTGGGAGACCATGGCATATCTGTCAGCTCGGGAGACTAGGGCGAACCGGCAGTTCTGGAAACTAGGGCGGAGCCGGCAGCTCGGGAGACCTGGGGTGATCCGCATTTGTGGCCTTGCCCAAGGACCCAGGCCCAGCCACTATGGCAGTAGGCATATGCACTGAAAGACGCTATTGGGGAATGCCTCAGCGTGACCTGTGTCTGAAGCATGTGTAAAAATGTGACAATTGTAATGTCTTGCGACAGCCTATGACGTCACTACTAGTGCAACCATGAGGTGTAAAAAGGGCACCTAGAGAACAAGTCATCCTCTTCTTGACCGAGGGCTCAGGCGTGGTCCTGCTAAGTAGGAGTGTGTAGAGAACATACTGCTCTAACATACAGCCATGCACATCCCACGGTATTTGAGAACGCAAGGGTTGGTCCAAACCTCCATGGAACCGGAACATGAATAAATAATCATCCAGATAGACTGTGGAAGCCAGCTCCAGGAAATCTTCAGCATATTTCTCAACTGGACAGCCATCTTGGGTCCAGGAGTATAACAAGTCTATCGGACGGAGGAGTAAGATCATACTGCAGTCAGTTTGGTCTGTTAAAGGTCCGGTCCTCTGTCACGTATAAGTATAATATATATATATATATATATATATATATATATACATATACATAGCGTGACCGGTGTCTGAAGCATGTGTAAAAATGCGACAATTGTAATGGCTGGTGACAGCCTATTATGCCACTACTAGTGCGACCATGAGGTGTAAAAGGGGCACCTAGATAACAAATTATCCTCTTCTTCGTCTTCAGGGACCTTTGGTTGTGTATGTGTACGGCAAGAAAGCAAAACTATGGCTTGTGTGTTTAAGTGCTTTAAAAAGTGTGTGGATGTGTGTCCCAGATATCTGACGCCATATGACACACACGATTTGTGTGTCATGTGTTTGGGCAAAGACCACACATGCTCAGTCCTAAAGGGGGCTGTTTGCTTGCACGGTAAGAATTTCCATTTGAGAAAGCACCGCTCTTGTTTGTCCCTCTTCTCGAGGGAACCGGTTTTTAGTGGGTTTCCAAGGGTCACTGGAAGAAACACTGCCCGTCTAGAAAGTGGAGAGACAAGCGGAGTGATACAAACAGTGAACAGTCCCAGTGCTGATACTGGTGAAATTTCAGCAATCCTGGAAGCCATTTCTGCCAATCAGATTCAAGAACAAGAACACACGTATCGAGCAGAGGCAAAGCAACTTGGCGTCCATTTTTAGGCTTTTCCACTCTCTAAAGTCTCTCCAGAGCTGAAAAGCTTTTCCAATATTAACGCGGGTCCTAGGTCTTGCCTGATTGTAATCCTTCTTTTTGCAATTATATTACTCTGACCTTTTCTTCTTTGGTAAGATCTCAGCCATCTCTCTTTCTACAGTCTTTCTATAAATGTCCCGCTTGCTCACACTCTCTCCTACCCATCAAGACTGTATATTCTCTCTATTGCTGAATGGCTACAAGAGTGCTGTGATGCTCATCTGATAGGTCTGATCCACGCTTTTCTCCTATTGACACAGCCAGGACTATGTACAAGGACTATGTTTGTTTTTCTCAGCACACACAGAGAACAGACATCTAGCAACTATTCACACATTTTTTCAACAGCGTTTATCAGAAATCTCTCTCTTTTGCTAAGCCTGATTAATGCACAGCATCCAGCACAGCAGCCCATCAATATCTGCAGATCTATGTGCAATGTGCTGCTGTGACTGGTATTATTATTATTATTATTATATATTTTTTTACTTTATTGCCTTGTTGTTAAAGAAGTGCATTTTTACATATATAAACACTTCCCAAAAACAAGCAAGAATAAACCTGGTGTCCCCCATGATTCCTGTTCTTTCCGACAGAGCCGGACAGTAACAGAGTACATTTACTTGAGTACAGTACTTAAGTACAATTTTGAGGGATCTGTACTTTACTCGAGTATCATTTTTGGGGAGTACTCATGACTTTACTCAAGTACATTTGAGAGGCAAATATTGTACTCTTTACTCCACTACATTTCTATCCATAACCGTGAGTACCCGTTACTTCTTCTAAAAAAAAAAAAGAAAAAAAAGGAAAAAAGAAAAATCTTGGAAACCCTCAATTTGTTGTTTCCCTCTCAAACGTGATTGGATTGTGCAGGCGCCACTGATTGGGACAGCCTATCAGCAATCACCTTCAGCTTTCCGCCAAAGTCAACTCCATGGGCAGATTTAGATAAGAGACGAAACCATGGACGAAACAATGGATGAAGACGCAGCAGGTCCATCCCGGGAATGTGCCAACCCGTGGCCCCACCTCGCCAGACTATTTCAATTTTCTGAACAAGTTAATGATAGTTTTCGCTTCAAGTGTTTGCTGTGTTTACCAATGTAAGCACTGTGGCAGTAGTAATGCAATATTTAGAAAATGTACTCTTGTACTCTTGATACTCAAGTACTTTTAAAAACAAGTACTTCAGTACTTTTACTTAAGTAGACATCTGACTGTAGTACTTTTACTTGTACTTGAGTAAAATTTACCAAGGGATATCTGTACTTTTACTCAAGTAATGAAGCTGTGTACTCTGTCCTCCTCTGCTTTCCGACAACAAAGCACTTGAATGTATGCCGAGCTCATACTCACGACTTCAGAAGTGGGAAATTTCCGATTACACTCCGCAGCCATTTCTAAAGATTTAATTGGTTGTCAATCACAGTACTGATTGACAACACAGTTGTAGTTATGGTGAGCTTTAAAAATTCTGAAGATTAGGAACCAATTGGAATAATCACATTTATTAACAAAATAACCAAAACACGAGGAACAGATGTACTGAACACAGTGAAACAAACAGCCTCGAAGGATAAGATCTGACAAAGAACACAGGAAACACAGGGATTTAAATACACAAGGGCTAACAATATAACAAGACATACCTGGGAACAATCAAGACTAATGAACGTGGAACTAATCAACTAAAGGACTACAAAAGACAGGACTATAAACCTGACCCAGAAACTGAACATAGGAACATAATTATACTTCAAAATAAGAGTCCAACACAAAACAGGGGAACACTGGCCAGGATAATGACAAACAAATCATTGTTGTTGGGTGGAAAAGTTGTCTAAAATATCTACTTTTTAAAAGATGGAAAAGATGAAAAAAAACGTCTCAGGTTACGACTGTAACCTATGTTCCCTGAGAACAGGGAACGAGACACTACGTCAGAATGACGCAATGGGGAACGCCTCAGGCGTGACAGGTGTCTGAAATCACTATCAAATCACGGCAATCACATTGACCGGCGACAGCCCGTGAATCATTAACGTGAATGATTAACGTGCGACCTGCAAGCATAAAAGGGCGCCTTGCAAACATGACAAACATCCTATCGTCTGAAGGGACTGTTGCAGGCAGGCCCCGAGGCATGGCAGGAAGACGTAGTGTCTCGTTCCCTGTTCTCAGGGAACATAGGTTACAGTCGTAACCTGAGACGTTCCCTTTCGAAAGGGAACTCTACACTACGTCAGAATGACGCAATGGGGAACGATATACCAACGCCACCATGCTAAGGGGAGTGCATGCCCAATGGCAGTGACAACTGTCAGGACCGGCAATTCAAATGAACGCTAGAACCACTCACCCCAGGTCACACTGGGCTGTCAGTGACAGCACTCCCTACGGTCATAGCCCAAGCTATATGATACCACAGAAAACCTCCATAAACATAGTTTAGTGAAAGGTCTACCTGGGCCTGCTCAAGGGCCTAGGACCACAACTTCAACTTCTTAGAAGGGGTCCCTTCTAGGGAATGTGGCTAGGGAACCTGAGGGAACCCCAGCCAGTCACTATTCAGGGGAACGTGCCACCTGAAATGCCACCAGGCAGGCCTGACCTGGTGTCACCATATAAGACACTACAGTCTGGCCACTTCCTGTCTGTCCGAAGACAGAGCCTCTGGACACTTGCCTTTAGGAAGGCATCCAACCCGAGGGACTGCGAAGCAGGCAGTGAACCACTCGGACCGGATCTCAGAGACGGGATATCCTGGAGAGTATGACTCAGCATAGTGCTTTACAACCCTTGCCAGCGAGGGGAGTTTCTCTACTCGATCCAAGGATCAACCCAGTGTTTGTGTTTCAAAACACTAAGGAGGCCTGTGAGGGCCTAAGGACTGATCTAACTGGGAGGCCTCATGAGAGGCCTACGACCGACTGATCAGACTCAGGAGACCACATACTCATACTGACCCTCAGTGAGGGGAGCATTAGATCTACCTGGTAGGCAACCAGGCTGTAGCAGGATAAAGAGGTTCCAGGAGGGAACCCGTAGCAGAGAATACAAACTTGAGTTGAGCCAGGGCGCAAGCTCACCTTCGGTAGCTGCCTGATAAGGTCTGCTAAACTGAAAGTAAGCGGCCACTAGCTTACAAAACCCAGCACCACAGTGAAACTACTCAGGGAGACCTGGAGAGGCCTACTACCTGACAACCACAGTATGTGGGAGCTCACCTTCAGAGAGGCCTGGTGAAGCCTACTATCTGATAACCACAAAACGTGGGAGCTCACTTTCAGAGAGGCCTGGAGAGGCCTACTACCTGACAACCACAGTATGTGGGAGCTCACCTTCAGAGAGGCCTGGTGAAGCCTACTATCTGATAACCACAAAACGTGGGAGCTCACTTTCAGAGAGGCCTGGAGAGGCCTACTACCTGAAACACCATGCTAAGTGGAAACACACAGTAAGTGGGAGCTAACCTTCCAAGGAGGCCTGGAGAGGCCTACTACATGATAACCACAGTATGTGGGAGCTCAACTTCAGGGAGGCCTAGTGAGGCCTACTACCTGATAACCACAGTGCATGGGAGTTCACTTACAGAGAGGCCTGGAGAGGCCTGCTACATGACAACCACAAAACGTGGGAGCTCAACTTAAGGGAGGCCTAGTGAAGCCTACCACAGTACATGGGAGTTCGCTTACAGAGAGGCCTAGAGAGGCCTACTACCCATTACCAGAAAAACCACATTAAGTGGAAACTCAAAGTATGTTGGAACTCAACTCCAGGGAGGCCTGGTGAGGCCTACTACCAGAGAACCATGACATGAAGGAGCTTACTTTCAGGGAGGCCTGGAGAGGCCTACTACCTGAAAACCACAGCTGACATTGGGCCAGACTGGCAGTCCAGTTGACTGTCTATGGGGCTTTGCCTTCAGGGAGGCCTTATGAGGCCTACTAACTGATAGTTCAACCTCAGGGCCACTTAGTACCACAGTATGAGGGATTTAGCCCTCAGGGAGGCCTAGTAAAGCCTACTACCTGACCCCCACAAAAATGTGGGAGCCCATCTTCAGGGAGGCCTGAAGAGGCCTACTTCCTGAAACAGTCTAATCAGCTGGATGTAACTGCTGCTGGGGACTCGCCTAACAGGGAGGCCCGGTCGAGCCTACTAGCTGATAGCGAGTCTTTCTGCTACTTTAATGAACACTGCTGGAACCATACTATTAAAAACTTTTCCTATAGTTTTGTCCTAGTGTATGTTCCACAATATTGGGACCCACCTCCGAGGAGGCCTGTTAAGGCCTATTACTCGGCAGTGAGCCTTCTGCCCGAACTACCAGGGCCAACCACCGAAGGTGAGCTGGCCTAGGAGCCCTATCTTAGGGGCTACCCAGTCAAGGAGGCCTGCTGGGGCCTACTACCTAACTGTGCAGCCTTCAAGGCAGAAAACTGTTACTACAGCGCTTACAGCATCCTGGTACCTAATCACATTGCCAAAGGCAGTGTACTCAGCAAAAAGCAAAACCCTCATAGCAGGGGAGTACAACATACGCCACTCTGCCTAGTGGAGGCCCCATTTTAAGGGCCTACCTACTAAATGCATGGGCATCAGCTCATGGCAATGCTCTGGCTTCAAGGGAGCGGAGTTCAAATACCGGAATGAAATGTAGTTAGAACTCCCTGCTCAACCGGAGCCATCATGGTGTGAGGTAGATAATACAGAGCTGAGAATGGATTACTCAAAACTACCCTGCGTTAGCGGGGGGGGTAACACCAAATGCCCCTGAAATGTTAGACAGGGAGCAGGCCTGCAAGTGGCTCCAAAGGGTGACAGGGATTTGTCCTGTGCCCAGCCTGGGGGAGCGGAGCTTGCTTGCAAGCCAACCAACCTTCACCCATCGTTCGAGCGGTTCAGCTCAACGGGCTGAGTGGAGCCAGCTCTAGAGGCCTAAAAACAAGTAGCTCTGTTCGGCAGGGTCTGGCAAACTATCACATCGCAGAGCGAAAGACAGCCTGACCCGCCTGAAGGATCATACCTCAACTACCACCCTGCATTACTCTATCACCCCTGAATGCAGTGAAAGGGGCGGGCCTTGGCCAACAACTCCCATTTAAGGGAGGAGGCTGAAATCTCGGGGAGGAAGCCTAACACATAATGAATGCGGCAGCTATATCTTAGCAGAACGCCTCCAACATCCCAAACATAGCCTAGGCCAGCTACAGAGGCGGCCCGGGTTAGGGCCGACCTATAAGCATAGATCTACCTGAGGGCTCGAAGGAGCCACAGCCTACTCGATTGAGAGGCTGTGAAACACTCAACCTACTGACACCTTACAGAGCTCAGGGGAGCGAAATACTCAGGATACCAAAGTCACAAACCAATAGGTAAGACCTAAGATCTATCTGAAGCACCAGCGTCAGTCCAAACCTAAAGCAAAAAAGCTTTTTTTTTTTTTTTTTTAGGAAGACCAACTACTCTATCCCTAGGTGGCTAAAAGCCCTGAGGCTAAATAGAGATGAGTGGTGGCCCACCACGCATAAAAATGTCATGACAGGAAGGCCATCACATACTCACACGGGAGCCAAATCTTTTTTTTTTTTTTGAGCTTCTCCCTAAATCGTTCTAGCCACAAGCTGGCGGGGGGGCTTCAGGGCCCTGAAGTTCCAATACCTTACCTCATTGCTCCTCTAAGAATGACTCCCTAGGTCTATACAGGGAACAAGGTCTGTAGAGAAATACAAATCAGTGTTAGTATACACACAGAAATTATATTAAAAACCAACCCGTTCACCTGCGGCGTGCGGAGTGAAGACTCGCCAGAGTTCTTTATGAACCTGGGGTCCATCACTTTACATGCCTGAAAGAGGCGCTCTCACCAACCAAGCCGAGGCGGGCCATCAGAACCTTGTTCTCATCATAGACCCAGCCCCAGGCCTGGTGTAAGAAACGCCTGGGGAGTCGGGAAAAAGAGGAGAGGGCTGGGATAGTAACAGCCCTCCAGGAGATGATCCATCACTAACGCTGTGATCGTTTGTACTGGATCACCTCCCTCAGATCCTTCTTTTTCCTGCGGGAGTCACGCCTCCTCTGTGACCTGCTCCTACATGGAGGGGGTGCACGAGAGGCGACACTAGCTCTCTGGCCCTGTCTACGGCCCTCAGGTCGTGAAGGGCCAGGCTCTCCCGCCTGTCTGGGCTCGGATCCGGATCTCAGCGGTATACAGGTCTTAAACGCCGCTGAGCGCGCCTTCGCCTCCCTGAACTTTCCAACCACCGCCTCCACGGAGGTGCCAAAAAGCTCAGAGGGCGAAACCGGTGCATCAAGGAGAAAGGCCTTCTCTTTCTCCCCGATGCCAGCCAGGTTCAACCACAGATGCCTCTCCGTGGCCACCATTGCCGCCATCGATCGACCGATCGAAGCGGCAGTCTGTTTAGTGGCCCGGAGAGCAAGATCTGTGGTGCGGCGCAGCTCAGCCACCGCCTCAGGGGACAGCCCTGCCCCCTGGTCGAGATCCCCCAGCAGGTCGGCCTGGTACGCCTGCAACACCGCCATAGTGTGCAGGGCAGCACCGGCCTGACCCGCTGCCGTGTATGCTCTGCCATTCAAACGCGCTGTGGTCTTGAGCGGTTTGGATGGCAGGGCTGGAGCACTCAGTGTCGACGCCCGCCCAGACACGAGATGGTTCGCAAACGTCTCGTCAATGGGCGGCATCGACACATACCCATACTCGCCGATCCCCTCAACATCAGCGAAACTAGCCCGCTGATGTCGGTGGATCCGAGCAGAGTATGGGTTCTTCCATGCCCTCTCGATCTCAGTATGGAGATCAGGAAGAAATGGAAGGCTCGCCTGAGCTGGTGGTCTATGGCCGGGGAGAAATCGATCGTCCAGCCTGCCACGAACAACTTCTCCCCTAACGCGCCGCCATGGCAGTTGCAACCTGTCAGTGGCGCGTTCCATTACATCCAGCAGCTCAGCATACACGGGGCAGGGTGGCTGAGAGGGTTCAGGGTCCACCTGAATGACCTCCTCATCATCCATCACCTGCCCGTCCTGAAGAGCATCTGTTGCAGGCACAGTAGGAGAAAAATCCTCTTCGTCATCCACCTGCAACTCACCCTCGTCATCCGCCGAATCATCTGAGAGGTTAACACCCCTCTCAAGACGATCGGCGAGATCCCTCTGGGAACCCCATGACGCGAGTCGCCGCTCTGCCTCAGCGCGAGCGGGACCCGAGCCACGAGGTACAGATGGTGAGCCCTCCTCACTCGAGAAGAGGGCTAGACGAGAGCGGAGCGTTTTCAAAGCAAAACGCTCACAGTTTGCACAGACAGCTCCCTCAAGAGCCGCCTGTGCATGCTCTTTGCCCAGACAGAGAACGCACAGTTCGTGTGAATCACCCGGCGTCAAATACCTTGGGCACGGATCCGCACACCTCCTGAAGCTTTCAGCCTTCTCCGTGCGTTTCATTTTCTTTGCCGACTTTTCCAGCGATATCAAACAGACAGTCCCTGAAGACGAAAAGATGTTTGTCATGTTTGCAAGGCGCCCTTTTATGCTTGCAGGTCGCACGTTAATCATTCACGTTAATGATTCACGGGCTGTCGCCGGTCAATGTGATTGCCGTGATTTGATAGTGATTTCAGACACCTGTCACGCCTGAGGCGTTCCCCATTGCGTCATTCTGACGTAGTGTAGAGTTCCCTTTCGAAAGGGAACATGGAAAAAACGGAACATTTTAAAATAATTAAACACTGTGTCATCAAAATTGATAATTTGGCTTTATATGCGGACAGACATGTGCATGTGCCAGCGAATGTCAGACATATGTGTTTTGTCCATCATTAGAAACAACTGCATCTAAGGCAGTGGGCCTCATTTATGAAACAAATGTATGACAGAAAACTGGGCAAGTTTTTCCACGCAAAACTTGTCATTTATCAATATGGATATGAGTGGTGGCTACGATCAAATCTCACGTCAGTTCTCAACTTGTGTATGCAAGTTTTTGAATTAGCGTGAATTTGGGTGCAGCATAGTAAATCTAGTGGAGAACTGTAATGAGAGCATTCTTCATTTTAGATTATATTCCTGAAACTCATTAATCGATTAACCATTAAAGAGATTATGTGAATAAAACATAATCGAACACGTTCTTCAAGTGCACATGGAAAAATAATTGAAAAGTAGCGCAGTGGAATGGAAAAAAACTTAAGGTGGGGGAGAGATGGGGGGGGGGGGAGATGGAGGGGAGATGGGGGGGCGATGGGGGGAGATGGGGTGGGGATGAGGGGAAGATGGAGGGAAGATGGAGGGAAGAAGGGGGAAGAAAAATGAGGAAAAAGATAAAAATTGAGGAAAAAGTGAATGAGACTATTGACTATTGACTATTGACTCTGCTGCTTTTCAGAAGCTACAGGACACAGTATTATTATTATATTACATTATTAGTTTGAGAAATATATCCATAGATAACACTTTGCTGTAGTATTGCATGGGGCGCTGTGGTTCAAAAGGTTGCCGGTTAGATCCTCGACTGAAGCGTGTATCTCTAACCAAAAACCCTAACTGAAATATAACCGTATGTTTTGACTTAAATGTATAAAAAGTTATTACTATATTCATATGTATTGTTTGTATGTATGTATGTATGTATGTATGTATGTATGTATTTTACATGTTTGCTTGAGAAAAAAAATACCCAATTCATTAATACAATCTAATTTAAAAATGAAAGGAATTAGAATTGAAAGTACTGCAGCAATGTACTCTGAGTGACTGTTGGCAATAAATAAAGATAAAGGCCTTGCTGTTTAAATACATTACAAATTTATTACAAAATACACATCTTAATTATCTTTTTCTCTCACACACACACAGTAAGCATAGCACAGATACAAAGGAATTGAATAATTATATATAAAATACAAATAAAATAAATAAACAAAATACAAAAAGTAATAAAGGTAGAAGATTCTGGTCAACTGGTAAAAAATATAGGCTACAAAAAAACAAAATCAACACACCTTGCAAGGCTCACATAAAAAAAAAAAAAAAAAAAAACAGTATACAGTGTGTTATTTCTGTTATGTTAATTTTTTTTTTTAAATGCCAGACCTGTTATGTGCGATGAATATTGAACAGTTACGTCAACAAACTAATAGAACATGACTGAAGTATTTACACTATCTACACAGTATGAGACAAAGACAAACCAATTTTGTAGGATTGAAAGTAATCCAAGATATTTGAAATTAACAAAGACATTTGCTTTACTGTTTTTTACTGTTACACAAGGACCATTTGGAGTTCCCAAAGGCACAGATAGTGAACAAGGCCTGTAGGCCAATATGTGTGTACTTTGGGGGTTGATGAATTGTCACACCTTTAGTACGGTGGGGGAAGTTGTAATTATCTGATTGGTCAGCTTGAGTGTCTCACATTTGGGTTTTGGTCACATGGTCAGGGAAAGGATGAAAGAAAAGATTGTAAAAGATTGTAACTGTGGCTCTGTCTCTTTGGTTCTCTGGCTCTCTTATTCTCTGGGTCCCTTTTTTGGGGCTCTCTCTCTTTACTCTTACTCTCTCTCTCTCTCTCTCTCTCTCTCTCTCTCAGGTAACATTTTACATGCTGGGTAAAATTAATGGTATAAGTTATCATCATCTCATACATCTATTTTGTAACTATTTTAAGTGCAACCATAACCATATTTTATCATTAAACTTTTTCAAATAAAAATAATGTGCTAAATAGTGTTGATTTGGTATTGACTTTGAAGTGCTACATATTGCAATACAATATTGTCACTCTCTATAGCAACGCTCTCCCACATATTAAGCTACTGTAACTGCTTATTTCCGTCATTGGTATAAGTAGCAGTGGGTGGAATAGACAAGAAATGTACAGTTCCCTTTCAGTCGTTCACGTTCAACGTAGTCGACGTGGACTGAATGGGATCACGCTTAGGGAGCCAGTTATCTTCGAGTACTATTGAAACAAGCCAATGGAATATGCATCACACACTCTGCCCCCGCGGCGCAGCATAAATACAGAAGTGGATGCACGCTCTAGTTGCTTTTTGCTTCGGAGCCGATCGTCTTTGATGTCTCTGAAGAGTACTGTTGTGTACAACGAGCGAGTGTGTTGGTGTTCTTCTAGAAAGACTCTTCCGGTGCTGGTGGTTTCTACAGTGCAGTGCAGCGGTGGTCGCGAGCTTTGAGCTCTCAACTGCTGTTTTAACAGCGAACACATTTCTATTTGTGTGTGTGTTGACGGTTGAGGGCGGAAAAGTGAGTGTTTCACTGTTTCAGTTCGCTGAAATAAGTGTTGCCGCGGTCATTCCCTGTGTGCTCCGGCACCGGTGACTGGTCCCATTTTCTAAAAGAGCAACACGGGTGCGTTTGCATCTTTTTCAAGATGCCATTCCATCTGTGCGTTTCTGGGTGCGGTAGGGCTCTGTCCCCCTCTGACGGTCACGAGAGTTGCATCACGTGTCTGGGCTTAAAGCACGCTGAAGCAGCTCTTGTGGATGAGTCATGTTCTCATTGGGGGAATATGTCCATCTCGGAGTTGAGGTCGAGACTCGCCTTCGTTCGTGAGGGTGGAGTCCCCATCCACAGGCCCTGCTCTAGTGTTTCTTCTGGACTACCTTCTCAGAAAAGGCCTTCTCTGGGTGACCTGTGGATTACAGTGAGGGGTAATCCGCCCGGCAAAGCCCCGTGGATCCCTCACTCCTCTTTTGCACCGCAGCTGGTGGAGCTCCCAGATGAGCGTGCTGGTCCTTCTGTATTGGACCGACCAGCCGTTTCATTCGGGGCCCCTCCAGAGGACAGGATGTCCATCGCAGCATCGGAGGGTGAGCTGGGCTCTGGAGATGACGACTCGGCTGTGCTGCCTCCCTCTGGGAGACCAGCGTTGCCCGAGCCGAATCCAGAGATGGCAGCTATGCTTAAAAAGGCGTTCCTGTGCGGGCCACCCAGGGATGGAGGAATGCTCTTAGGAGATGTTCACCGATCCACTCCCTTCACCCGGTGGAGGGCCGGGTGAAGTTTTTTTGTTTCATGTGTGTGTCTGTTCCGCCGCTGGCTCCCAGAAAAGCGGAGCCCGCGGTACCCACATACTCAAAGAAAGAGCAATTTCTCTGTTCCTGGGCCCCAAGAGGGCTAGTCTGGCGGTGTGTGACCCTGCAAAGCATTGCACTCTTCAGCCCCCTCAGGTAAGTCAGGTAAGTGTTGCACTGCACACTCAGACCCCGCTTCGGGCCTCTCAAGCTAGGTCCCTGTCTTCCACCTCGCTGCCCCACCTCGGGTACGTCTGTGGTCCCCTGGCCCCTGGCCCCTGGCCCAGTTTGTGGAAGCCTAAAATGCTTCCCAACCGGTCCAGCTGGCCCCAAATTGTACCATCAGACTCGGCTTGTGATTCATTTCGCTCAGCTTCCGCCCAGGCTCAGTGATATTCATCATACCTAGGTTTTGAGCAGAGATGCTCCTAAAAATTAGTGAGATTCATCACACCTAGGTGTTGAGCAGTGCTCCTATCCTGTGTGTGCACGTCGCAGTCCTATTGGCGAAGGACGCGATGTAGCCGTTCCCTCCAGTCGATATGAAGACTGGCTTCCATAAGCCCGTACTTCATTGTATCCTACATATGTGGTGGGTTACGACCATCTTGGACCTGTGTCAACAGAAACGGGCCCTTTTTCAAAAGCCTCCGTTCAGTTGCTAACACAGAGATGCATTTCCAAATGGTCTGCAGCGTTCGACCTGAAAGACATGTACTTCAGATCGCTATCCTTCCGCTCCACAGGAAGTGGACTCGGACTCGTCCTCTGCCAGTTGTGTTTTTCTCCTGTCTGAGCGGACACCCCTTGACTAAGAAAAAAGTCTGGCCACAGCTGACCCCAGGGCCCCCGCAGAAATGCGTTCCCCAGTGAGCCTCCTTGCACACAACTGTGCTAAAGTCAGGGAGGAGATGGAGCAGGTCTTGTTAGTTGCCCCTTATATGGCCCAACCAGACCTCGCTACAAAGATATTCACCACTCTCTCGACATATGGCATGCTGCCAAAAATCTTGGAAAGAAGTTATGACGGGTATGCAATCATCCCAATTTATTCAGTATTCTACGACTAATCAATGAACCTGAAGACTGAAGATTGCATATTTTGACTTGCCTTACTGTCTTGGTAATGTAATATTTTACAGCAATATATTAACCGTGGCTTTGTTTCCTTTGTATCGTGCGATCAGGCTGGCACCATAAAAAAATCTGAATTCAATTCTGGCCTGGATGAAGGACATCGTGAACCACTTTTGGTACTGCTGCAAACAAGCATTGACCGAGGAGCAGTTCAAGGTATTTTATAAGTCTTATAAATGTCGCTGTAAAAAGTATTACTTTAGGCATGCAGAAAGGTGAAGTTTCTAGCTGTATGTAATGTGTGGTGGTCTATTTCTGCAGATGATGTGGCATGGAGTCCTACACCATGTCCGCAACCAACATTCATGGGCAACTGGATGCTGTGAACATGAGCCTCTGGATGAAGGCAGCCAAAACAAGCCATGGATCCAGCAAGGTTTTAACGATTGTAGTCACTTGATTTTAATTTGGTCTGAGATTGTGATTTTGTGACCTACAGCCCACCTGTATACAGGACGCGAGTTTTGCTTGCCGCATTAGATTACAATAACCACAATCATCGCCTGCCAGCACGTAACAAGGATGGACACAAAATGTAAGTATTTACTGTAACAACTGCACTTTGAGAGGTTCTTACCAAACACTTTTGAAATGACTATACTAAAATCTACACCTCCTATACAGATAGAAGATACTTCAATAAAAAAATAAGAAAGCTGGAGTGTCTACACCACAAAGGAGAAGAAGCAGTATAGCTACATACAAGACCATACAAGAGAAGAATTGCAAGTGGGAGAGGCCTTCCCCGCAAACAGACGCTCAGGTCCGATGACCCAAGGTGCTGGGGTTTGCTTGCTGCTGTACTGCCACCACCCACTGCAGAACTTGTGCAGGTCCACATTGAAAGAGGAGACATTCCTCCGCAGTGACTGTTGTACTGTAATCTGGTCCTTGTAAATATTTGTAATAAATGATGTACAATATTGAACTTTTCTGAAAATGTCTTTACTTACATGCAAACAAAAATAAGTTAAACTAAAATACATAGAAGTAAAGTGCACAATTGCAGAGGTAACAGGGAACAAAACATACAATTCACATTCACAAATGTTTCTTCCATAAGATGCTGTTTAGAAATAGCTGTTTAACTAATTACAAAAGGCTAATTAAAAAAACTATTGAAGGCGGCGCACCCGGAATCCTGTATATTGGGCTCTTGGGTCGGGGAATTTGATCAGTATCTTCCAGACACAACAGCTGGGGATCACCACTCTGTTGCCCACACCCAGGCGGCCATGCTGCCACAGCACAAACTGTCTGTAGGCGGCATGTCTATATTGACGCTGTTCTACACCCGGCTCCTGGCTGTCATCAACAGCAAAAATGTCATTCCAGGCCGCACGGGCCAGCCGCAACACCCCCTCATCCAACACATAGAACTCCATGTGTGCCATGTTGCTTATGCAATTTGCAGGTATCTGGTGACAGCAAAGCCTTTCCAGGTCTGTGTCCATTTCTCTGCAATTGGTGCAAGTGCACCAATGCAGGACATCTCCAACAGGGTCAGGGCTCTGGGATACCTCAAACATGGCAATCACATCAAATATAAGACCTGGCAACCTTGTGAGGATTGTATTCAACAGCCTGTCCTTCTGCAGAGACTCCAGGGAATGCAGTTTTACCTACAACGCAAAACAATTTGTTAGTATATATATATATATATATATATATATATATATATTGGGGGAAAGGCTGACTGTATCTAAAATGACGTCTTGACCAATAATAAACAAACCTTCATTTCAGCTGCACGTCTTGACCGCAGCTCCTGCAGCCTCGACTGCTCCTCAGGGTCAAGAGTTTTTGCGCCCTTCCCCCCTTTCGATGTTTTTTTTTTTCTTTGATGTGAGCCCAATCGCCTATCAGACGAAGCTGTTGACGTTGATTCCTGCGATTATCATGAGAACAGTTGTCAATATCTCACATAATTATCAGGACATAAATAAGCCTAGAGGTTGTAAATAGTGTAAACAAGCACAATTTGCAAACTATTATGATAAATTGCAATAATCATGTGTAATGACATCATAACGGCCAATGTTATGAAATAATGCGACGTACAATTAACTTTATTGATGTCATCTGGCATTTTGTAATGTTTACATTACAATCAAAAAACACAAATGAAATGATACAGTAGGCCTAGACTATAGGCTATTTACTTGTGATTTAGCTGCAATCATGTAAAAACGTTATAAGCCAGCAAACGCGGTAGGCTACTTTATTATAACACTTGACATAAACTTATTATTATCCTATTACCATCATCAGTAGTTCAGTAGAATATGCAGTAGCCTAATATTTGTATGAAATCGTGAAGAACATTACCTGGTCATATCACTTCAAATTATTAATTTAATTGAATATTCAAATAATAAAATGTGTACATCAAAATGAACTATATTGAATCTTATTCTGACAATAATCTTACAAAACATTAATACAAGTGCTTTCATTCCTATCCAGAGCGTACCCATCAGTCCGCAAGGAGACCAATGAATACAGTAACAATGCATCACTTTCAGCCTCTAAGAATTACAGTAGGAATGGTAAGATCACAGTACTGGTTGTCTGCATCTCCATACATCATCTGTCTCAGAAATCTGAAACAATAAAACTACATAATATATACAGCTTAAAACAAAACATGTCTCCTATGCACATCATTACATACATTAATGTGTGGTGGACAGCACAGGACATGAAAATCCATCAATACTAACAATAAATGTTTATGTTCACATGTGGACTAAACAGTAGTTCATAAACTATTGCTTCAACTGATCTCTAACATCTTTAACTTCAGTTAACACAGAAATGAACGATCAACTGCACATACCTCTGCTTAGCCATGAACCGGTCGAAAGCTGATGATGTAACATGCAGGTAGGCCTGCCCTCACGTGATACTGATTGGTCGATTGATAAGCTTAAATCTGATTGGCTAAAGAGTACGACTCATCTGTGTAGGAGGATTGTGCTGCCAGGAAAGTCTCAAAAACACACACACACACATCCAAGGCGATTCACACACGTGAATGACGATTTGCACATTCACATTCAATGATAAACTCGTACATTTTAAACATTCAAAGGTTTTTGTGCACAGTTGTATATCTACGAATTGTGTTTTGCATTTGTGAAATATATTTTACGAATATATACGTTTATTTTGCGCATGTGAATTGCTTTTTGTGAATATGTATTTTTTTTCACGCACATGAATTTTTTTTTTTTTTTTTTTTTACGTGAATTAGATTTCATGCTTGTGAAATTGTCTATGCATGTATGAATCATGTTTTTTTGCGTGAATTATTAATGAGATTGATTTGGCTCCATATGTATACAGTTTACCAAAGGAAGGAGAGCTGAAGCAGAAATATAAACAAATATAACAAAAATATATGAAATATAAGTATGAAATATATTTATTGGGCCAATTTCAAATATTTGCATATATTCCAAAATATATCCTGAAAATATATTTATTTTGTGTATGGGTTGAGCAAACCATCAGTTTAGTTCTAATACGCCCTTCTTTAAAAGGGGTAAGTATACTTAATGTATCAAATAATGAGACTAAGTTTGATACTTGCATGTCATTTAAATTAAACTGTCCTAATGCAATTTGTTGAGTCTCTAGTTGAGAGAGAACCAGTTGGAGTGGTTGGAATGGACCAGTTTGTGAATGGAAAGACAAGGCTGCAGCCTGGCACAATGCTTGGGGACCTTAGAAGACTTCTAGTTCAACATCATCTTCACATTAGAATTTCAAAAAAGAACTAAAAGGCGTGACCTTGTGATCAGTGATTTTTAAAGCGTGAAGATGTCACCCTCTGGAGGTGTGTGAGCCAATAAGAAGTTGTTCCCTTTGGAGGGAATTTCTTTACGACCCTTTGTTCTAGAAGGCCTTTGAATGTGTAATTTGATTGGGTGTTTAAGAAAAGAATCTTCAAAATTCTTATAATACTAATGTTAGCAATGTCACAAAGTTAGAAAAAAATTATGTAAATTAACAAATGGGGGATGAATATTGGAGTTTAGAGAGACTAAACATGCTACATATATCATTTTGATTAACCATTTATCAAGTCTTAAACATTAATCCAAAAGAGTTTAAAAGAGAGAATGAATACATAGGCCAAACCACATAAAAGGAAATCATGAGATAGGAAAATTAGATACTTGTTTATACATTTTTCAAGTGGTTAAATATAGGATTAAAAGGGGTTATTTCTCCTTCTCAGTAAGAATTAAGTGAGAGTCACAGCTCTCTGCAGATTCCTTCTGGGTCGTAAAAGTCTTATTAGCTACATTTGGGATGTTAATTGCCCAGAAGTTCCCTTTCAAGGGAACTCGAGCTGCGTCGAGACGCGGTGGGAACGCTCTGCGTGATTGCGTCGTGAAGCACGTGTATAATCAGTCCAATGGAAAGACGAGACGTCATAGGCGGGTGACGTCATCGACCAGGAAGCTATAAAGCACCCCTGAAAACAGACCGCGACAGCTTCTGTGCCTTCAGCAAGCGATCTGTGTATTCTGTCCTTGTCATATTTATTGTTGTCTGTCAAGTTGCAATATATATATATTATGGCAAAAGAGAGCAAGCAAGCATTGTGTTGTTCCCTGCCCGCGTTATATCACGGGTGGGGACACACACTGCAGAGTAAAAGCTTTGTGTTGCTTGTTTGGGAGTGGAGCATGCCAACAGTCAGTTCTCGAGGGGGCTGACTGTGAGCTTTGCGAGAAGCTGTCCGTGAGGACGCTCCGCTCCCGCCGGCCGTTCTTCGAGGAGGACGGTTCGGTGCGCGCGCCCCGAGGCGCGGGTCCCGCTGCTGCCGAGGCACGGCGTCGACGCGCATCTTGGGGATCGCAAATGGTTCTTACAAACACCTGTTAGATCCAGTGTTTTATCTCGGGGAGAAGCACGCTCTGCGGTTTCTCCTCCCCGGGATGAGGCATTCATCCTGCGATTTCCAGTTCCGAGGAATTGGTATCGTTAGTGTGTTTTTAAAGAAAATAAGGCAGATGTTTTTGAGTTTTCATAATAAATAAATAAATAAGTGAGCTCATAACTCTGTTGAATAAAGAGGAGCTTATAAAGGAGGTTTTATCCTGTGCTGTTGCTAAGTTAAATATTTCTGGCCAGCCAAACATATATGAGAGTGAAAATATAAGGAAAACTCTATATCTCAGCCTCCTCGTCGGGGAGTGCCGTTTTTTCCCTATCTCCACACTGAGGTGTCGAGATCGTGGAATAAACCGGTTTCTATTTGTGTTTATCCCTAAACTTCTACTATAGTAATGTTATGGGTATAAAGTATCATGGTATGACAGTGCCTCGGGTTAAAGAGACGCTTGCGAGCTATCTCTCTCCCGGGTCGTCATCATAACCCCGATGTTACCCACCAGCCATCATAAATATTAGATAAATATTATTAGGTAGCACTGGTAGGTAAAGTATATAAGGACATGGATGAATGCGAGGATGTAACAGCACTGACGCTATTCGAGAATTGCGTCGTGCAACAAATAAACTATACCGGGGAGGGACGGTTTCGAGAAATCGTTTCTTCTCTGCGTCCTCTGGGTGGCGACTCTCTGAGGAGGGTCGCAGCGCTGTCAGTTCGGTTGTTTCCTGCTGGTGGCCACGGAGTGATATATATTTATATGTATATATATATATATATATATATGTATAGTTTTTTCTGATGTAAAGAGAAATTAAAATATGTCTGTTCTTCTGGACGCTCCGCTTTCAAAAAAACGAAGAAATAACTCTTCAGCGGCGTTCCAGAGGTTTCTTCCTCGCCGATCTAATGTTCCTGAGACTGCTGGGCGGGAGCAGTCTCAGCCTACTAAAGCTCCTCGCAGCATAGAGTGCGGCAAAACAGAGATTCGCCATTTGGGTTCATCCACAATCGAAGGTGACTTGGGTGGCGGTCGCAGTCTAGCCAGTTAGAGATATGCAAGATCTGAGGACTGTTTTATCTCTAAAATATCTTGGAAGAAGAAGCCCTGACGCCGAGGCTGCAGGCTTCTGAGGGTGGTCCCCTCCGGGGTAGGGACGGTTTTGAGAAATCGTTTCTCCTCGGCGCCCTCTGGGGTGCGACTCTCTGAGGAGGGTCGCAATGTTGCCAGTTCGGTTTTCCTGCCAGTTCGCCGTTTCAGGATACCGAGGTGTCAGCATCCCCAAACGATCCTCCGAGGAGGGTCGTAGAGCAGTCAGTTCGGTTTCCCTGTCGGTTCGCCGTTTCAGGGCACTGAGGTGCCTGCTTTTTCCAACGATCCTCCGAGGAGGGTCGTAGGAACAAAGCTAGTTAGAGGTAGGCAAGATCTGAGGACTGTCGTTATCTCTAATAAAACTTAGACTAGAAGTCGTGACGCTGAGGCTATCAGGCTTCTGAAGGTTCCTCCGGGGCAGGGACGGTTTTGAGAAATCGTTTCTCCTCGGCACCCTCTGGGGTGCGACTCTCTGAGGAGGGTCGCAGCGCTGCCAGTTCGGTTGTTCCCTGCCGGTTCTCCGTTCAGGGCACCGAGGTGTCAGCGTCCCCATACGATCCTCCGAGGAGGGGCGTAGAGCGGTCAGTTCGGTTGTTCCCTGCCGGTTCGCCGCTTCAGGGCACCAAAGTGACTGTTCAACCAAATCCAGAGGCCAGTCTTGAGAGACTGGTTCCCCTATTTGAATTTCTGGCAGCGTGGAAACTACTGCCATATATTTCTCAGTGGGTCCTGCACACTATAGAAAAGGGCTTCAGAATTCAGTTTGGTTCTCGTCCGCCCAGATTTCTAGAGGTCCTCCCCACAGTGGTGGACCCCGAGCAGGCTCTGGTTATGGAGCAGGAAGTACTGACACTTCTGCAAAAGGAGCTATAGAAGGGGTTCCTCCTCCCATCAGACAGTCAGGGTTTTACAGCCATTACTTCATTGTTCCGAAAGAGGATGAGGGGTTGCGTCCTATTCTAGACCTGTGTCAATTAAACAACAGGCTTCAGAATCTCAAGTTCATAGTATGCTTACGCTATATATGATTGTGTCACAGTCTCAGTCCGAGGACTTGTTTGTCACAATAGACTTGAAGGACGTGTACTACCATCTATCTATCCATCCTCATCACAGGAGGTTCCTGAGGTTTGCTTTCGGGGGCGAAGCATACCAGTATCAGGTTCTTCCCTTCGGCCTAGGTTTATCACCCCGCACCTTTACAAAATGTGTGGATGCAGCTCTGGCTCCTCTGAGACTCCAGGGCATTCACGTATTGAATTATCTCGACAATTGGTTGATTTTAGCTCAGTCCGAGCAGATGGCAGTTCGGCATCGAGATGTCGTTCTGTCTCTATTAAAGAGGTTGGGGTTGTGGCTCAACGCCAAGAAGAGTGTGCTCCTCCCAGCTCAGAGGACCACTTTTCCGGGTGTTTTATCTCACAGCCATAAAGGGGGTAAAACTAGGCCAGTCACTCACTGTGAAACAGTTTCAGAGACTGTTGGGGCTCATGGCAGCTGCGTCCAACGTATCTCTTTTGGCCTTCTGTACATGAGACCTCTGCAGTGGTGGCTCAGGACCAAGGGGTTTTCTCCGAGGGGAAATCCGTTTCGCATGATCAAGGTCACGCGGCGATGCCTTCGTGCCTTGGTCATGTGGAAGAAACCTTGGTTCCTCGCCCAGGGCCCAGTGCTGGGGGCTTCTTATCGACGCGTATGCTTTCGACGGATGCTTCCCTCACGGGATGGGGGGCGGTCATGAGTGGCCGCTCGGCGAAAGGTCTTTGGGACCATCAACGTTCTTGGCACATAAATCGGCTAGAAATGATGGCAGTATTTCGAGCTCTCAAATACTTCCTGCCAGACCTGAGAGGTCACCATGTGCTTGTCCTTCTGGACAACACACTGATGGTCTCGTATATCAGAGCAGATATCCTGTTGAGGCAGGGGCTGAGGCCCGGGGAATGGAGACTTCACCCCGAGGTGGGGGAGCTCCTTTGGGAGAACTTCGGTCAAGACTCAGTCTACTTTTCGCATCGTTTTATACAACGCATTGTTCTATGTGGTTCTCCCTGACGCGTCCAGCTCTGCTTGAACTGGATGCAACGTATTAGGTGTGGTTGAGGCTTCACCTGTACGCATTTCCCGATATCTTTGCTCCCGGGAGTTACACTCATCTAGAGTTATGGATACTGTGGGCTCGGTCTCTGAGGGGGCCCAGCTCATAGATTCAGGTCTCTCGACTGAGGTCGTGGAGACCATACTCCAGTCTAGAGCTCCCTCCACGAGAAGACTGAATATGCATTGAAATGGAAACTGTTCTCTGCCTGGTGCGGAGAACGCCTTCTGAATTGAATGTTTCTTTGCTGGGTTATCTCTGAGGAGAGATCCTTATTTCATCTTCTCCGTGGTACATGAGGCTGAGGCCTGCACGTACTTGGATTTGCACCTGGTATGGTGGTAGTCTTTCCTCACCCCTTGCCGGGTTGTATTCCTAGGTCCCTATTAAATTTGTGGGTCTTTTGTGCTGCAGGCCTTCTGTCCTCCACCTTAATACCCCAGATCAGGAAAAACTTAATCTGTTATGCCCTGTCCGGGCTTTGGATGCTTATGTCCACGGAGCTCCCTGTGGCGTATATATAAGAGCAATTATTTGTCTGCTTCGGGTTACCTAAGTTGGGTTGCCCTGCATCTAAACAGATAATGAGCAAGTGAGTAGTTGAGGCTATCTCACTTGCTTATGAAGCGGCCGGACAGCCTTCACCTTTGGCTGTCCCGACCCATTCTACCAGGAGTATGGCGGCCTCTAAGGCTTTATTATCAGGAGTTTCACTCTATGACATCTGTAAAGCGGCAGGCTGGTCCTCACCGCATACATTTGTTAGATTTATAACTTGGACCTAGGCTCCACTCCAGGGTCTAGGGTGCTTGTTTCCTAGTGTGCGCATGGTCTTCATACAGAACAGGCATTTGTCATATGGCGTCGTGGGTATAGGGTTCCCACCGCGTCTCGACGCAGCTCGAGTTCCCTTGAAAGGGAACGTCTCAGGTTACGTATGTAACCCTGGTTCCCTGAGAGGGAACGAGACGCTGCGTCGCCTTGCCATACTCCCTGCATGCCTGTGATCGACTTGCTTCGGCTTTTCAGAAGCTGTCGCGGTCTGTTTTCAGGGGTGCTTTATAGCTTCCTGGTCGATGACGTCACCCGCCTATGACGTCTCGTCTTTCCATTGGACTGATTATACACGTGCTTCACGACGCAATCACGCAGAGCGTTCCCACCGCGTCTCGACGCAGCGTCTCGTTCCCTCTCAGGGAACCAGGGTTACATACGTAACCTGAGACGTTTCATAGACATTTGTTGGGAGAGTGAGTTTGCTGGATTATTCATTAAATATAATTAATAATTTGTGTGTGTGTGATTGGTCCAGATGCTACATATCTCATATGCAGTTCCAAACCTGTATGACTTTCTTCTGTGGAATATTTTTAAGAATGGTTTTATCCATATATTGAAAGCCAGTGGAGTCCCCATTTCTGTTCATTATATGGACAAAATAATTATATCATCTTATTTTGTGTTCCACAAAAGAAACAATCTTCATTTTGGGACAAACCATCCTTGTAATATATCTAAAAATGAAAATATATATTATATATAATTTATATTTATATTACAAAAAATTATAGAGAGATATTATTTTTATATTATTGAGAGAGATATATTTATAAAAATTCTTCTCAGACACCTTGTGTGGAAGACTGACAGTTGGCATATGTCACTTGCTGTCATTCTCCAGCATTCTGCGCAATACAGTAGGGTGGATAGAATGCAGCTCTGATATAATTTGAGTTTTGTCTTGGTTCTATACTGCTGAGACTTCCATATGTTGTTTAGAATTTTGAATGCATTTCTGGCTTTTTTGATTCTGTATTTAATGTCATTGTGTGCACCCCCATCATATCTTACAGTACTCCCAAGATAGGTGAATTTATTTGTTGTTAGTAGTTCTTCTCCATTCACATGTATTGGTAATGGATCTGAGATGTTTAGCGCCATCACTTCAGATTTCCTCTGGTTTATTTTTCAGGCCAACTTGCTGTGCAAAGTAGCTGAGACGTGATGTTTTCTCTTGCATGTTTTGGTGAGTGTATGAGACCAGAGCAAGATCATCAGCAAAATCAAGGTCTTCCAAAGCTGAGAAGAGTATACCTCTTGTTTTGTCTTCTGTTGTGCGGCGCATCACCCAGTCAATAATGATGTTGAAGAGCAATGCTGACATCACACATCCTTGTCTGACTCCTGTCTTTCCCTGGAATGCAAGGCTACTGTTTCCCACCCGGCATTTGAAGTTGGCATAGAAGGTCTTGATGAGGTCCACTATGTGTTGTGGAATTCCATACATCCTTAAGATGTTCCAGAGGCCGTCTCGGTATGCTATCGAATGCCTTTTCAAAGTATATACAATTGATGTTTATTTGCCTCTGCAATTCTGTGCATTGTTCTATGATGTTACGAAGTGCACATATCTGGTCAATGGACCCCCTCCCCTTACGGAATCCTGCCTGTTCATTCCTGAGTTTCTTATCTACTGCCTCTGCAAGACGCTGCTCAATGATTTTTTGCCATGATTTTGCTTGGTATCGATAGGAGTGTGATTCCGCGCCATTTTTTACGATCTCTCATGTTGCCCTTCTTTGGTATCTTTATGATAATTCCTGCCGACCAGTCAACAGGTATTTCCTTTTTCTTCCAGATAGTTTTGAATAGTGGTTGAAGTATTTTGGAGGCGAGGTCTGGGTCTGCTTTGAAAAGCTCTGCATTCAGGTTATCTTGGCCAGGGGCTTTTCCATTTTTTAGGGACTTAATTGCTGAGACAATTTCTTCCTTTGTTGGTGGTTCGATGCTAATGTCCAGGTCATTCTCTGCATGCAGGACATCTGGTTCTGTTGTGGGTGGTGTTCTGTTTAGAACTTCCTGAAAGTGCTCTGTCCATCGAACTTCTTTTTGTGACTCAGTTGTCAATAGCTGACCCTTTTTGTCTACTATTGGTGCCTCAGTTGTTTGTCTGTGTTTGCCACTCACTATTTTGGTGATCTTGTAGACTTTCCCTTGCTCCCCTTTCCTAGCTGCCTCTTCTGCTTGACTTGCACTTGTCTGCTCTGGCTTTCCTTTTCACTGCTTTGTTTGTTTCTTGGTACTGTTTCCTGTATTTTTCCTTAAGCCGTTCAGACTGTGTCTCATTTACTTTCTTCTTTAAGACCCTTCTATTTTCTACAGTTTGTCATGTGTCATCATCTTAACCATTCCTTCTTTTCCTTGTGCTTGTATCCAAGACAGGCCTCACTGGTCTTCACATAGGCTGCTTTGGTCTGTTCCCACATAGTGTTGATATCATCTGATTTTGGCTCTGTGTGATACAACATATCTGCTAATGCCTGAAATCTGTTCTTTAGTTGTAGCACAAAATAAACTCTGACCTTGGTGTCATGTAGCTTCCCGACATCTAATTGCTTTCTGGCTGTCTTTCTGCTCCCTGTTTTCCTAAGCTTTATTCTCAGCACATCTGTGACCAGGTGATGATCGCTATCAACGTCAGCTCCTCGTTTGACCTTGACATCAAGTAAGGAGCGTCTCCAAGTGCAATTTATCATGAGATTTTGATTTTGATCCTTTCCATTTGGAGAGGACCATGTTAGCTTGTGAATGACCTTGTGTTGGAACAGGGTTCCCCCAATGACGAGGTCATGCATGGTGCAAAAATCTGCTAACCTCTCCCCATTCTTATTCATGACACCGCAACCATCCATTCCCATCACCCTGTCATGTTCTGTGTTGCTGTTTCCCACCCTGGCATTTAGGTCCCCCATCACTATCCTCATGTCGTGTCTGGGTGTAGTTTCCAATACAGCCTGCAGTTGTTCATAGAATTCATCCTTCAAGGTGTCATGGCTGTCATTTGTTGGATCATAGCACTGGATGATAGTTGTGTTGATTTGCTTCCCCCTCAGCCTAATCTTCATGAACCTACTGTTGACAGGTTTCCACTCTATCAAGCTCTTCTCTACTCCTTTCTTCAGAATGATGTCTACTCCTTCCCTATGTTGGTGGTGATCTCTTCCTGAGTACAGCACTGTTTCCCCTGTGCTTGTTGTGAGTCTCCCTGATCCTGTCAATCTGCTTTCACTTACTCCTAGTATATCTATGTTGTATATTTTCATCTCTTATGTCACTTGTGCTAATTTGCCTGGGGGGGTCCCTGGGGTCCCTGGTCCCTGGCCTACCAGGAGTTAAAAATGGTCCCCGACCACTACAAGGTTACAATCCAACGGGGAGGAAGAGATTCAAGGGAAAGCAGTTAAAACAATAAAGAAAGATGAAGGAGAGGTTAGAGCCAATGAGGAAGAAAGTGAGATGAGTGAGGAAATACAAGGAGACATTAGGCCAAGTGAGGAGGAGGAAGAGATGAAAAGAGAGGTACAAGGGGAGATTACTCAAGAAAAGGATAGAGAGATAACAGATGAAGGAGCTGCAGAAGCAGATACTGAAGTAGAGATGACTCAAGAAAAGGAGAGAGAGGTAACAGAGGAAGGAGCTGCAGAAGCAGATACTGAAGGATAAATGACTCAAGAAAAGAATAGAGAGATAACAGAGGAAGGAGCTGCAGAAGCAGATATCATTTTATATAATATAATTTTATTTACTTAACTTTTTTGTGTTTCAGAACATTTTTGCAGCTGAGCATTTACTCTGCATAATTAATGAACAAAGACTTTTCTGTACATTCCACAAAAAAAAAAAAAAATCTATGTAAGCTAATAACAAACTTAACATTACTTTTAATGTAAATATGAAAACTACTCCTTTTAACACATTCAGGGCCAGTATTGGAACAATCTTCCCCCAAAAAAAACATTACATAAAATAAAAATAACATTTTATATGCTGACATCTATTCTTTCCATCCTTTCTGCCAGTGTTATGAAGAATACAGAACAAAAACGATGGTGAGCACAGCATTTCTTAAAAGAGATTGGCAGCATTGCTTCATTAACTGCTGTTTACAACAACACACAGTGGCCTAAAAATAAGAGAGAATTTGATACGATTACGATGCTGATGACCATTAAACACGTCATCAAAGTCTGTGAAAATTCGCCATCTGACCAGCCTAAAATAGATCTTACACGGGACAATCTCTCTTTTTTATTTGTCGTCATATTTTTATCAGTTTGTTTGGGGGAAAAAATTGTGTAATTATTGTCATGATTCATATATTTCGTCATCTTTGTTATCGTTGACAAAAAAAACCATTCACCTAATGAACATTTTCATCAGTAATAATATCCTTAATGAAATGGACACTGTTCTTGAGTAAAGGTTACTAGATTTAAAATGATATGTTTAATTCAGAATGGGTTGCTAGCTCGAGATTTTATTTTTCTAAGAATTACGTTAGATGGCTAATTATAACTGTCTGATAGTGAGCTAGCATCTTGTAAGATAAAAACTATATTGGACTATTTAAAGACCAAGATTATAATAATAGTGACTTTTCGGTTCTTAGATAAACACTTATTCAGTATCAGTAAATTAGGTTTACCAAACAATCATAAAACAAAGAAATATCATCTTACCGTCATCGTGAGGTGAAAATGAGGATCCACTCTGCCAGACTCTCATGAAAGTGTGTATCTATAGCACAAATTGTATTTCTCGTAGCCTACCATTTATATGCCAAAAATAGTTTTTGCGTGCATAGTCTATTACGCAGTTTTCACGTGCATATGATACGCACTATGGCATATTTATGTTTTATGAAAAACTGGGGGACCCCCCCCCAAGGTAATTTTTGTGGGCTTTATGGGGGGTCCCTTGATGCTTATGGGAGGTCTGGGGCAGTGTTTCAGGTGACTGCTGTTGCATCAGCTGCTCTTCAATGTAAAGATGTAGATCTGGCAGTGTCATACACAGAGGTGGAAGGAGTGCTAAAAAGGCTTCAGGAACTGAGGACATAAAGTGAATTCAAGATTGTGTTTGAAAAAGCAAAGGAGAAGGCTGAGGTTGCTGGAATTGAGTTTGCTGACAAAATACCTGGTAAGACAAGACCAATAAAAATACCTGCAAGGTATAAGTACAATTCTAAGTCAACAGGAGAAGAACATCACCCTGATAATTTGGAGGAGTTCTACCTAACAAGGGTATACTACACATTTTTGGATACCATTACTCAAGAGATGGTCAGATGATTCAAAGGAAAGGATAATAGTTCAACTAACATTATCCTCAAAGGCTTACACAGTTTATGTAACGTTTTGGTCATGTTTCATTTCTTTGTCATGTGTCATAGTCTCTTCACGTCATGCCTGCAAACCCTGAGTCTCTTCACGTCATGCCTGCCAAGCCTGAGTCTCTTCACATCATTCCTGCCGAGCCAGAGACTGTTCACGTCATGCCTGCCGAGCCAGAGACTGTTCACGTCATGTCAGCCGTGCCCGTGTCTTCGGACAAGATGACCACTGCACCTGAGTCAGCTATGGATTATACAGCACTTATGATAGTTGTCAAAGTTATGATGTGTGTGTGTCGGTTCACACATCGGCTCCAGCCCGTGATCCCTCACCCAAGATGGCTGCCACGCCAGAGTCTCATCCCGAAATGGCCGCCACGCCAGATGGCCGCCACGTCTCAAGATGGCCGCCATGCCAGTGAACTATTACCAGATCCACATCCGAGATGGCCGCCACACCAGAGTCTCATCCCAAGGAATTTTGTTGGGGGAGCAGTAGGTACCTGATTAAGGCCATGGAGGCCTTGCCCCTCTGTACTGCCGGCGCCACCCTGGCTTCCTGCATTGCCGGCGCCACCCACACTCCACAGCCCAGGTCCGCCCACACTCCACGGCCCAGGTCCGCCCATGTGTTCCCTTGTCTCATGTGTCCTGTTGTCATTGGTTCATTGTTTCATTGTTTCACAGGTGTCTCTTGTCTTGTCATTAGTCCATGTGTATTTAAGCCCTCATATCGTTAGCCTCATAGCATAATTGCCTAAGTCATATTTCAATGTTTTTGGAAAACAAGACAAGTTTTGCAGCAGTGGTAGGACAGTAAAGTTAGGCAGATATCACAATTTGGCCAAAAAATTACTTAGGCAATTATGCTATGAGGCTAACGATAATATCGTTAGCCTCATAGCATAATTGCCTAAGTAATTTTTTGGTAGTAATTTTATTTGCCATGAGTCTTTGTCAAGTTTTGTTTGTGTAACCTTTGATGGTAAGCTCCATGTTCACGTTCATGTTCATGTTTATGTTTTGTTCTAAGTTCATGCCATGCCATGCCATGCCATGCTACGCTTTTGTTTTATGTTTGTTGACGTTTATCTAAATAAACTGCACTTGGGTTCTCTTAAGACTTGCCTTCAGTGGAATCATTACAGTCTGACAGTAGCATCCAAATGGTCTGGTCAATTTGTATCAGTAGAAACCTAGTAGTATTTTCGAATGACCGTGCTTCCCTCCCTCAAGTCCCCCTGAGACGAGAGATTTCTGTATTGTGTGTCTGGAAAAAAAACTCAGATGACGCAAAAATCGTCATTTTGCGTCATCTGAGGCTTTTTGGGCCAGAGGCTAGAGACTACAACCAGTAGTAGGAGCTAGTTCTGCATGTTTTCAACCCGCCCATAGGGGGTGGGATCTCACGATAAAATGCCGTCTTTTCAGTTTCGAGTCAACTAGTAGCCTAGTTGGATCATTTCTTACGATACTGCCCTCTGTAACCGGTAGGCGTGGCTTGGGAGTGGCCTCGTAGGGCAGCGAAAGAAGTGCATTCTGGGAGTGTTTGTCTTTCATCCACATGAGCCAAAGATTTCTTTTCTGGCTTTTCTCATTCTAGAAGGCACCAACTTCTAAAATAATTTAACATTTCTACGACATAAATGACCCAATTTAAATACACATCATGAAATATCCCTTTAAAGTGTTTCATGTATCCTACTTCTTCCCCAAAAGCAATGTGCAGTAAATGCGAAATTGCCTAAAAGACAATGAGACTGAGGGCCCTATTTTAACGAAACGCAAGTAACTTTGGTGGCGGATCTCGGGCGCTGTTGCTATTATACTGGCGGGATAAATGACTCTTGAACCCGACGCAAATCTAAAATGGGTTGGTCTGAAGTATCTACATTATTCATAGGTGTGGTTTGGGCGTAACATGCAATAATCCAATCACAGCGTCATCTCACATTCCCTTTAAAAGCAGGAGTGCTTGTTCCATGGAGGCTTGCTATTATAACAGCGGATTTGCCAGGCGCATGCCAGGAGCGGTTCACAGCCAAGGAGACCGACATTCTCGCCAGGGCCGTAAAAGACAGAGAAGTGACATTGTATGGGGATGGGAGAAACCCACCCAAATAAGCTTCGGTAAACAGGCGTATAATAATTTGGGTAAATGTGCAAGCTAGATTTATGCCTATTTTTTTCACATCTTCATGGACACCACAATGATTTCCAACGTGTGGAAAATTTTTCCTTGTAATTATGTATGGTTTGCAAAAATGTCAACTGCTGCATCTGTGTAGATGAGAGAAGCAAAGTCTATGCGCGTTGTGCACACGCTACATTATGGCAAAGCATGAGACCTTAAAATAGCATCTGAACGCGCCACTGAAAACGCGCCACTGACTTTAGACTAGGTTTTTCCTGGTCTGTGGCGGAATTGTTTTCTGGAACTGGAAAATAGCGCCAGGGAACGTTTGCGTCGGAACACGCCTCCTCTTTTCGCTGAACCGCCCCCGGGAACACAAGGTCATCTCCTAATTTACCGACGTGCGTGTGCTGAGGGAAAAGTCTGCTGTGCGTCGGGTGCAAAATAGGAATGAAACATGGGTCGGTGTACAAAGTCAATTGCGCTGGGTGCAAGATAGTGCCCTGAGTCTGTTTTCCCCTCTCTTTCTCAACTCCTTAAAATATATGCAACATTACCTGTCTCCACATCTACAGTTGAACGGTCATTTTCAAAGTTAAAGCTTGAGAAATCCAATCTTCGAAGTCTTTGTAATGAAGAGAGGCTCTCTGACCTACTACTGCTCTCCATCGAGCAAGATATTCCAATTAATTGTGAGGAAGTCATTAAAACATTTTAAAACACAACAGACAGGTACTGCTTTAAATACAGGTGATTTATTTAATAAATAATTGCATTTAAATTCTGTAATTTAATTGTTAATTGAAGTAATAATTCTTGTCTTTTTGGTCCTTACACCCCTGCCCCTAAAGAGGTCTGTGCACGCCACTGACACTCTTATCTCAACTTAGAATAAGTTCAACTTAGAATAAATCTTTCCACATGTTCCCATGTATTATTTCCGTAAGATTTTGAGTGTGACAAGATGATGAACTGTATATCTCCTGTAACACATCTGCGTAATATATTTACTGTTTTCCCCAAAGTCTGCTACAAACTGTGTTGCCCTTCAAAAGAGTAAAGGCTACTCTGCTCATAGAGCAGATCAATCATGTTGGACAGCGGCAGCTAAGGGAATATATTAAAACAAAAAAACAGCCATGTCTAAGGTGGTTAATACATTGTAAAGACTCTTTGGTTGTAGTTCAGCTTGATGTAATGACAGGTAAAGAGCAAAATTAGATATTGTTGTTGATAGATATGATAGATATGGATAGATATGGATGATGGCTGGAGTGAATCTAGGGGGTTTTGTTAATGGAAAACATAATGGAAGATTGAGTGCTGAAGAGCAGAGATAATCTCAGTATTGTCAGTTAGCTCATTGTTGAGCCAGGGAGAAACCTGATTTGGGATCAGTTCATAGACATGAATTGAGATCAGAGAAAATGTGATTTAAATTCATTTAAATGGATAGGTCATCCCAAACTCTCTTTTAAATGAAAGTTGCATTTTTTGAAGAATCTTCAAGTTTCACTTTTCCATATACATCATAGCGGCTGTGTAAGGATAGTACAGACTGCGATGGTTGCTTGTTGATAAAGAAATGTAAATTGGGTTTGATATGCCTTTAAAGGGTAAGTTCGGTATTTTACACTTAAAGCCCTGTTTACAGATCGTTTCTGATGAAATAGAACAGTTAAGATTAAAATTTGGACACATGCCGCTGTCCCGAGAATTTTAGGTTTCTTTCGCTTTCCCCAAAACCTCTAGAATGGGTGTATAGGTGCACTGGAACAATCCTTCATAAAACGCATTAAACTTTCGTTTACAAAGACGTGAAACTCACCGAGTGGTCAGGGGTGTTCACTGATATGCTCACACAAAAATCGCTGCAAAAGATGCTTTCCAACAGGTGTTTTACCATTCGTTGTAAAACTGTGGATCTATTTTTCCAAACGTCTCACACCCGTAGATTCTTCCGTTGAGAGCTTGAATAATAGACACTCCAGCCCAGTTGGTGGCGATAATGCACCTTTGCCAATTGCAAGCAAACCGCTGGCATTTCATTGAATACACAGAAGAAGCAGAAGAAGAAGCGGCGGAGTTGTTTCCCTATAGTCAAATGGAGTTGGACAAAAACTACGATAAAACCTGTTGGAAAGCATCTTTTGCATTTTTGAGTGAGCATATCAGTGAACACCCCTGACCACTCGGTGAGTTTCACGTCTTTGTAAACGAAAGTTTAATGCGTTTTATGAAGGATTGTTCCAGTGCACCTATACACCCATTCTAGAGGTTTTGGGGAAAGCGAAAGAAACCTAAAATTCTCGGGACAGCAGCATGTGTCCAAATTTTAATCTTAAAGGGGTGGTTCGGGATTTTTGACATCGGACCTCATTTTTAAGTCAGCCTGGTTGTTATTCATCAGTGGAGACATTTTTTTTTTTTAAATTATCCAGTCCTTATATTTGGATAGTTAGCCGATGCTAGGCTAGCGCGAGTCAATGGTATATGTTAGCCAGCCATTAAAAACCGTTTTACCCACTCCACAGTGCACCAAACGCAAATCAATTATAACACTAGACTATCGATGTATATGTCCGTTGAGAGAATAATGTTAGAAATCAAACTTACCTTTCATCACATTGCATTAGTTATAATTTGTTCCCTGTAATCATAAGCCTTGTCTACAGCAGCAGCGGAGTGATATTGATTACCTAGGCAACCGAGTGAGCCGGTACACACATGACGCAAGTGTATTTACCTGCCGCTGGCTTTACTTTTTGCCGCATTACTAACCGGAGCAAAGTAAAATTCCGCAGCTGCTGAGAAACTAGTTTCTTTGGGATCATTGAGATGAAAGGTAAGTTTGATTTCTAACATTATTCTCTCAACGGACATTTGCATCGATAGTCTAGTGTTATAATTGATTTGCGTTTGGTGCACTGTGGAGTGGGTAAAACGGTTTTTAATGTCTGGCTAACATATACCATTGACTCGCGCTAGCCTAGCATCGGCTAACTATCCAAATATAAGGACTGGATAATTAAAAAAAAAAAATGTCTCCACTGATGAATAACAACCAGGCTGACTTAAAAATTAGGTCCGATGTCAAAAATCCCGAACCACCCCTTTAACCGTTCTATTTCATCAGAAACGATCTGTAAACAGGGCTTTAAGTGTAAAATACCGAACTTGTCCTTTAACATGGAAATGAAAGCTTTAGCATAAGTTCTGCTGGGAAGACTCAATTATTACGTCACTTATTGCTTCACTTCTATCCAATCATATTATTATGCTTATTGTATAAAAGCACGGTACTTACACATGTTTGAGTTCGCAGATACTGAAGCGACGATTACCCCCATCCTCCCCACCACCACCAGGATGGTCCCGTCCATACCTCCCAGGAGGGGGTCGGCTGCGCCCCTGCCTTCATCTTTAGGCAGGAATTGCAGATCCGATACTCTCGGACTATGCACTACGGACGGGGCCTGCGCCAAATGACTTTGTAGATTATCAGCTTGCTGAGCTGTCAATAAATGTATGGTTTATTGAAATAACTCTCCCGAGTCTTTCTGGTAGAACTGGAAATGGAACATCACATGGAAATGGAGCATGAATTTAAATTGGATTAAAAAAAATACAAAAATGCAGAGAGGAGATTTTGCCCCCTCATTTCAGAAGTCCACCACAAGTCACTATATTGTGTTAAATACATCTTCATGGCGGATTGGCACAGATATATAGAACAATAGACTGAGCTGAGCAAACGAAATATTCCTTGACCTTCATTGTAATCCTGTAATGTCTCTGTCCCCTCAGCTTTAGTCATGAGAGAGAAAAGAAGCATATAACAGAAGGTCAGACAGCCTTCATTTTCCACACTAAGTTCTCATATTCTTGAAAGTGCTGTGCAGTAGCTAGACATTTTTTTTTTGGATCAGGCAAATGGTTTAAAGTGATTTGAGATTTCTCTTTTCTTTCTTTTTTAAGATTAATCTCTCAGGTAAAAAAAATAATAAAATAAAATAAAATTGAGGGTGTCTATAATTAGTAGCATCCAACAGTTCCTGTCCTATAGGGATTATAATAAAGAATCTTCCTTCTTTCAAATCATTGTCCCTTTTGCCTTCCTTCTCTTTTCAGGCCAGGTGGCCAAGAGGAACACTGCTGTCAGTGGTGTTGAGGCATGACTGAAGCTAATTGTGACTTGTCACTGCTTCTACTCATCCAGCATGTCATCTCACTTACAAGTAGACTGCTTCTTTTCACAAAGATGGCAGCATTTTTTTCTCAAATATGTAAGAATTTAATTTGTGTCATTCGAGGTGTTTCTTTCACATATATAGGAAACAAATGTATCTGTGCGTAACCCCGATCATGCGGAAAGGGGTTCCCCCTCGAGGAAAACCCCTTGGTTTTTAACCACCACTGCAGGGCCCTCTGTGCAGCAGGCCAAATGGTATCACATTGGACGCAGCTGCCATGAGCCCTAACAACCTTTGAAAATGTTTCACAGTGATGGCCTGGCCTAGCTTTATCCTGGTTACCCTGGCCAGGATGGACTCGATACGTGTGGGAGACATTTGTGCCCGCATTGTAGTCGAATCCCACACCACACCCAGAAACGTAGTTCTCTGGACGGGTGCTAACACACTTTTGCCAAGCACAACATCTTGATGCTGAACTGCCAGCTCCTGCGACTGGGCCAGAATGAGCCAGTGTTTGATATAATTTAGCACCCGGATGCCCTGAAGCCTCAGCGGGGCTAGAGCTGCATTCATGCACTTGGTGAAGGTGCGAGGGGAGAGAGCAAGGCCGAACAGAAAAACCCAATATTGGAACGCTTCGCCGCCAAAAGCAAACCTCAGGAACCTCCTGTGAGATGAAAGGATGGATTTGTGGAAGTATGCGTCCTTTAGATCTATCGTGACAAACCAATCTTGATCTGACTCACGATGATGGGAATAGTGAGCATCTTGAACCTGAATCTCCTCAGAGAACGATTCAAGTGCCTTAGATCTAAAATTGGACACAGCCCCCATCCTTCTCAGGAACTATTAAGTAGCAGCTGTAGAACCCGGACTCCCTGTCTGGTGGAGGAACACGTTCTATAGCCTCCTTTACCAGCAGGGAGTTTACTTCCTGTTCCAATACCCGACCCTGCTCTGGGTCGACTGCAGTCCATACCACCCCGCTGAATTTCGGTGGGCGGAAATCAAACTGCAGCCTGTAACCTTTCTCTATTGTTGGCAGGACCCAAGGAGAAATATTCGGCAGGTTTTGCCATTCTTCAAAATATTCTACTAAGAGAACCAGTCTCTCAAGGCTGATATTGGGTATCATTCGAGATGCGTTCTTGATCCCCTGAAGCTGCTCTCCGGAGATGCGTGAATTTCTGTTGTATGGACATTCAGCCATTTGAAACGGTAGCAGGGAACGGTTTCATCCATTTAGCGCAAGAGCTAATGAATGTAGGTGCAGCCCACGGCCATCTGTCAGCAACAAGTTTACTCCCTGACCCCACCATAATCTCCCAAAAGTGCAAAGAAATGGCGACTGCTAAGAGAGGGGATGTGGTTGAAGAAATCAAGGGGGTCATGTCATGCCGTTGATAAATGTGGGCATGACAACTGACATGTGGACGGATGATCACCGTAAGATAAGCTACATGTCAAACACATGTCACTATGTCACAACACAATATGACATGAAGAGCAGGGTACTCACCACAACTAGCTTCCCAAACCAGGCCAAAACAGCAGACAATATCCGAAAAGAGTCTCTGTCCTTGGATTTGATGCATCAGTGATGAATAATGTTGTCTGGGTCTAACCGATCAGGGGGCTAATTATGTTGCAGCTCTCCGCCCATACCGGTGCATGGACTGTCAATACCACTTGTACAACACTGTCCTCCGGCATTCCTTGAACCCAGATAAGCTTGCAGAGACAGTCCCAGAAGTAGCAGAGACCCTGCAGGCCGCCAAGGCTTTAGTCCTCTATTTAAAGCAGTCAGGTCTGACAAGCCGGTTGTCAAAAACTGTCAAACAGATGGCAGAAACCAGATATAGCACCGTATTTCTCACCCAGGAGTCAATTGAGTCAGTCTACGCTGAGTTACAGGAGATACTTCAGAGCCGTGGTGAGAGCCAGCGACTACACAATGTATCCCCAGATGTGCTGGCCTTCCTGGTGCAATTTCTGCACCCGTTCTACGATGCACAAAGGGAGTTGGAGGGGGATAAATACCCAACACTGAACCTCGTTGTGCCCTGGCTACACAAACTGAAACACCATTGCCAGACAGATGTGTCGGACACTCCTTCCCAAGCAATTATCCGCCAACGACACCTTGAGTGGATAATGAAGAAAGTCCACATCCAGCCACTTCACAAACTGGCCATATTCTTATGGCCGAAGTTCAGTCAGTTAAGGATGATCACCAATGCCGAGAGGGATGACATCTTTCAGCTGGCCAGACGTCAGATAGCCCGCTTCGGAGAGGTGATGTGTGTTATTATTATTATTATTATTATTATTATTATTATTATTATTATTAGGCCTATTATTATTATTATTTCACTTTATTTCCACCAGCAACCACACCTAACTAACTTGCTGCGCAGCAATAATAACCAGACAGACTTCAGACAGTGTCTTCGAATATGTTTTGATCACGGCCGGAGGATCTCAGAGAGAATCCCACCAGCAAAAAGAATACAACAATTTTTATTGAATATGAGCATAGCAAAAGTGACATGATACATTACATAATTTCCCTACAATTTGATTGGTTCTTCATGTGCAAACCCTTCTGTTACTAGGTAGAACAACTTAGATCTCAAATCATTAAAAAAAATGGAAAAGGTTAGAAGTTCAGTTGATTACTCAATATGTCATGAGACTATTGTAGACTGTTATATTTTTGATATTGTCTAGCCAGCATCTCAGAATTTTCCACTGGTTTCAACACAAACTTCAAAGTACATTTTGTTCAAGTGGTAGAATGTTAGGCCTAAAGGAGAAGTAAGGTTAGATGTTAGAATTATGATTAGTTTGATATACTATTTTATCCATTAAAAAGTCCATCACAGTCGTTACCGACTTAGTGCGAGTTCCCTCGAAAGGGATCTGAACATATACTTCAAACTGATTCATGAAACCAATTTAGACAGTTTTGTCAACTTGTTTGATCAAGTCTTTGAACAGAATCGACTCAAAAGAGTGATTCATTTGTGAATGGGACATCGCTCATGCCCCAGAAAAAAAAAGAGATAGCGTGCTTGGAATAAACTATGCATTTCTTAACATGTATTGCATTAAAATAAAGTAATGAGAGGAAAGTCGCCCAGTGTAACTAAGTAAAAGTATTTTTTTTCATTAGAAATGTACTCGAGTTAAAGTAAAACTACCCACATTTAAATCTACTCTTTAAAGTAAAAAAAAATAAAAAAATAAAAAAAAAATAATAATAAAAACATTCAAGTAAATGTAAAGGAGTAAATTCACTTTGTTACTATCCACCTCTAGAGACAACACACTCAGACCCCAAAGAAGGATAGCACTTATAGCCAGATAACTTGCTCAATATAACATTGACATCACTGCTCTCAGTGAAACCCGTCTTGCAAAGGAAAGATCCATCTGCGAACCTAAGGGGGGCTACACATTCTTCTAGAAGGCGAACAACAAGGGTAGAATCCACGAGGTTGGTTTTGCCATTCGGTCCAAAGCTCCTTCACCTGCTGCCTGATTTCCTTACTGGCATCAATGAGCAGCTTATGAAGATTTGCTTCCAATTAACCTACACTAGTCACATAACAGTCATCAGTGCTTATGCCCCTATACTGACCAGCAGCAAAGATGTGAAGGAAAAAAATGTATGAGAACCTTGACTCCATTGTCCAAGTCCACACCAACGAGTGACAAATTATTACTGTTATGCTATATTATTATTAGTTCTGCACATTCAATGGCATTCTGACCAGCTTCTGGGATGAGGAAATCATGCCACAAGAAATCAAAGATGCCACAATTATATCCATCTTTAAAAATAAGGCTGACTATAAGGCTGGGAACAAGGCTGACTGTGGCAACTACAGAGATATCTCATTTCTGTCAATTGCTGGGAAGAATCTTGCAAGAATGATCCTCAACAGGCTGAACAACTACATTTAAAAAAAAAAAATCTCAGTATGGATTTAGACCTGGCCGAAGCAGTGTCGGCATGGTCTTCACGGTCAGGCATATCCAGGAATAATGCATCGAGCAGCATAAGGATATCTAAGCCGCTATGGGCCATTCTGGCAAAGCTTGGGTGCCACAGAAAGTTCACAAATCTGATCCGCATTTTCCACGATAGGATGACAAATGGCTGCATTTCACTTCTGTTTGACATTTCAAACAGGGTGAAACAAGGATGTGTGCTTGCTCCCATCCTCTTCAACTTGTTCTTCACTTGTGTCCTGGCACACGATCTACAAGGACTCGAGAGAGAAGTGTACCTGTGATACAGACTGGATGGCTTTCTCTTCTATCTTCAAAGACTAAATGCCAAATCCAAGACAAATAAACGGCTGATCCTTGATGCACTGTTTGCTGATGATTGTGCACTCAGTGATGGGCATCAAATCGCAGGACAGAGTGACAAATCTAGAGGTTCTGGACAGAGCCAGCCTGGTCAGTATCAAGGCCATGACCATGAAGGCACCACTTAACTGGAAAGGTCATGTTATAAGCATGGACAGTTCCCACATCCTGTCTCAAGACCATAGGAGTAATGGTCATCCTAAAAAGGGTTACATAGCGTATCATAAATAGTCAGAAGTATTTTTACTTCCCTGTGGCAGAACTGGAATCCAGAGCCAAGGACAGACCCAGCCGGCATGCAGTAACCAACCAGGCCTACAGAATGTTTGAACACTGTCAATGACAAAAAAACATGGCTGCCAGACAACTGAAAAAATCCTACAACTGCTCCACCGACAACATCATTTCCCTGCCCTTACTGTCCCAGAGTGTGAACATCCAGAAAAGGCCTTCTTAGTCACACACGTTCGCACCAGAGGAAGACTGCACAAAAAGTGATATTATAATATCCAATGGTCAACCAAAGAAGAATAAACAAACCACGCTATAATTGCAAAAGATTTGTTTAATGGAGTCTACAAAGTAATTTTAAAAGATCTCAATATGAAAGTGCTAGAAATTTTTTTTCTTCTATTGTTCTATTGTATGCTTCCAGTGGTTTAAATTTTACAATGTTACATCCTATACCGATAGAGCTCTCAGGAGAGGCTTCTTTGTGTTTCACCACATTTGATGGAATTGTCACATGCATTGTACAACCCTAATTGGGTAACACTTTATAATAACTGCACGCTATTAATCATTAGTTAAGCATTAATAAACAGTTAATTCATCATTTATAAATCATTAATAGACATTAATAAGCAGTTTATAAATACAGTTATAAATGCTTTGTTCCTGATTTATAAGCATATCTATAATGTGTTTAATAATTGTATTTTCATATTTTATTAATGATCAATTTATCATTTCTAAATGAAGTATAGCATTATTTACAAACCGGTTATTTAGGAGTTGTCAGTGGTTCACAAGATCACTTACAAAGTGTAAGTAAATGATTAATAAACTGTTTAAATACATATTATTATTCAGACATATAGTAATAGTTACTTAGTGTGTTAATAAATGCTTTATTAACATGTATTTCTACTGTAATTCAGGGTTAATTCAGGTAGTTATAAAGTAGTTATAAAGCATTTAGTAGTGGTCAGTTAACTATTTTGTGAGCTCATCTAAAGTGAGGACTATTTATGCTTTGTAAAGCATTTATAAAGGAGATTTAAAGTCTGTTAATATTTCTATGTTCTGTATCACTGTGTGTGTTTGTTTCCTTTTTCTGTTTAGAAGAAAACTGAGTCTTTAAATCTCATTTATAAATGCTTTACAAAGCATAACTAGTCCTCACTTTAGATGAGCTCACAAAATAGTTAACTGACCACTAACTACCTGCATTTACTACATTTACTCACACTTTCTAAGTTATCTTATTAATCAATAACAACACCTAGTTTGTAAATAATGGTAAATAATATAACTGGTTTGTAAATAATGCTATAGTTTATTTAGAAATGATAAATTGATCATTAATAAAGTATGCAAATACAATTATTAAACACATTATAGATATGCTTATAAATCAAGAATAAAGCATTTATAGCTGTATTTATAAACTGCTTTTTAATGTCTATTAATGCTTTATAAATGATGAATTAACTGTTTAGTAATGCTTAACTAATGATTAATAGCGTGCAGTTATTATAAAGTGTTACCCATAATTGTCAGCATTCATGCTGGCTTAAAACTCTCTGAGTTCCAAGATTTACCATGTATCATATTAAAATCATTAATTCACAGTGGACACTTTTGTATTTTGGCTTTGGGAGAACAACATGAATAATCTGCAACTGCAAAGCAGTAAATCAGCTCTCCTAAGCCAAAACAAACCTCTCAGTCAGTTTTAGTATTTCCTGGAGGGCTTTTTTTTTTTTATTACTGCAAAGTAAATTGGATACAAAACAGCAGCTGTTCGGCAGCTCTTTGTAATTCACTGAAAATCAAAATGAGATAAGGGTGTTAAACAATCCTGACAAAATTTCAATACAATACGTTCCAACAAGCTTTCCCAATGCAGCTCTCGCTGATTCATCTATCCTTTGCATGCAGACAATGGTTGTATTCTGGAGTCCGAGGTAGTGCGTCTGAGCTCTGAGGCATTTTAAAATGTGAGCTCCCCTTTCACTGCTTGGTGCATGTCCTTATTGAGTCATCACTTTGATGACAATGATTAAAGTATTTTGATAAAGTTATGTTCACACTGTGCTGTGTGAGTTGGAAGTCAACCATCTGCTTATTACATGACCTTTGGCCTGAGCACTGATGGTGTCTCCACATTTCTCCCCTCTGTACCTACTCTTGTTGTGATCTTGTGAATTTGAATGGGGAACACATGCTGTGTAAGGTGAACAGTAGGAAAGTTAATGCTGAGTCATAACCTCACATTCCAGCTGACTTCATCACGGTAATTTGCCTGAGTGGAAGGTTACTGATAATAAAGAGAGTTTCAATTTTTAATGTCACAAAGCCATGCTCAGCATTGTCCATGAAATATGAAACATCACATTTTGTATTATTCAGATGCTAAAAACTGTCCAATAGTTTTTATTAAAATGTTTTTTCTTATAAGTTTTTGCTTTAAACTTATTTGTAATGCAAATGCTTCAAAACATATCCAGACAACATTTCACTGCAAAATAAGTATGCAGTTTAACAGAAAAAAAAAAATAATTATATAAAAAAAAAAAAAAAAAAAAAAAAAATGGTTTTAGGGATGTTAGATTAAAAAGTTAAAACTATAAAAGTAGGTCGGTGCTCAAGTTGAATGGAAATAATGATAATTGCAACAGTTCCTACAAGTCCTATAATCATTTTGCTTTCATTTTGTTTTCTTTCATGATAGGTTTCATCTGTTTAATCCAGAAACGTAAGCATAATTATAATAAAGGTAACATGATTGTGGTCCAGTCAGGGTAAAACCGGTTCGGAAATTGCATTTGTTCTTCCCCAGTCATCAAACACTTGGAGTAAAAGTGGTCATTGTGGGAAGAAAATGCAAAACAATTACATATGAGATTTAATAACAAAAGCATCATGCTTCTGAACGTCTTTAAATCCCCTGTAAATACAAAGTCTACAGATTCTGGTTTTCAAGCTGTGCAGCTGAGTTTGACTGGACTAATGATGCTGCCTTTTTTTAAACTATGTCATGTGACTTGGATGCAATCCCAGTTGCTAAGACACCCTGAGAGATGGGGTATGTGTAGGTGCTGTCCCTCCATCCAGAACATGTTGTGATCAACTGATAATGCCTTTCATTATAGAGGGCTCGGTGAGTATCTGATAATGTTCACCAGGCCAGATGTTCCAGCCACGGCCTGTGCGGATAATCCAAAAGAGCTTTTTCACACAATATTACAATTGTGCAGCAATCTATCTTATACAAGCAGTAAGTGAAGAGCTGTTTTATTATATTAGATTTAGCCACTATTTGAGACCCTATATAAAAAGTAGTCGAATTTTGCTGGTTATACGTATATATTTTACCCACTTTCTTTATTTCATAATCAGTGCTGTTTTTTTTTTAAAACCATGCAGGCTCACATTTATTCACTGATTTCTCCATTTATTGAACTTGCAGTCTTTGACCTGGTACTAGAGCTTTAGGCTGTTTCATGGGTTATTTCAGTCCCACTTTATATTAGGTGTCCTTAACTAACATTTAAATTAATAATTTGATACAAAGAATGTTTTCATAAACTGGTTAATGATAACTGCAGTGCACTGAAATTCACCATTGAATTCCATCAAGAGAAAATTAACTTTTTAGATGTGTTCGTTATTAAGTCTGTTTTTGGGACAAGAACAGAGACAAGCTTGTATCGAAAACCTACTGATCGCAACACATTGCTTCATGGTACATCTTACCATCCTGAGTCATTAAAACGTTCTTTACCCATTTCTCAGTTTAGTCGCATATGTCGGATTTGCATTGAAGAGGATGATTTTCAATATCAAGCGTCTATTCTATCAGACCGGTTTAGAGCAAGAGCGTATAAGGAGGAATGGATTCAGTCAGCTGAGAATCGCTTTTCGAACATGTCTCAACATGAGTGTCTTGTAAAAAAACGAAGACCTTTGAACACCGAGTTAATTGTTACATTCAATATTCTCTGTTGGCAAGGGACATAGAAGGTGTTTTACTCCAACATTGGCATATAGTTGATAGTGACCCTAATCTTAAGAAATGTTTTAAAAAACCACCACGTGTAGTGTACAAGAGACCACCTAACCTTCGTAATATTTTGGTCCGAGCTGATGTCACTCCTCCTCCACATTTTTTAGATAAGGAGCCCTTTGGTAACTACAGATGTGGAAATTGCCAACAATGTAACTTCACTTATAAAACTGAAACATTCAAACATCCGCACACTGCTAAAATTTTCAATATAAGAGGCACAATTTCGTGCAAAAGGCTAATGTAATTTACACATGAATTTGATATTCTTCCGTTTCTTTAAGATTTGTTCCTGATTTTGTTATTTTGGTTTATGCAGGTATCATTATTTAAATGGATATGAATTTTGTATGTTTACTTTGATTCTCACATTTAATATGCACTACTTTTGTATTTTTTCCTTTGCCTTTATTTGTTTAGTTTTTTTGGGTGACATTGGTATTATTAGGGGCCAAGCACAGAATGTGCGTAGGCACCTATTGTATCTGTTGGCGTACCAAAAATAATTCTTCTTTTTCTTCCGACTGGGCTTCTATGGCAGCCCATAGAACCGCTTGCGGGAAAGTTGTGCAATTTGGCACACTGATAGAGGACAGTCACCATAGTCACCATAGCAAATTTGGAGTCTCCAACTCATTCCCTCTAGCGCCACCAACTGTCCAAAGTTGCACTCATGTTTATGCTAATAACTTTTGAACCACAAGGGCTAGAAACAAAATTCCATTTTCCTCTGATTCCCTAGCTCAAGATGAGTCGATTGCACCCTATGATGTCATTATCCGTCATGGAAAGTTTTGTGGGTCTCAGTTAGTGGGTCAGTTCTCCTCTGGCCAACGAACAAACACTGTGTCATGATTCAGGCTGCATCACAAGTCAGATCGGGATTGGTAACATTCAGATATTTATCCAGTTCCTTTTGCTTGAAGATCAATTCATCACACCACTATAGCGCCGAGGCTGGCCATAGGCTCTCAGCCGTATCCAACCCCAGTAGAAGTGTTTTACAATACAACATGATCACAATACGTATAAATCCCCCTAATATAAAGTGTGACCTTTGTTTTATTCCTCATAGGAGAGAACAAAATAGTACCTGTTATGAAACAGAGACGGATACAAATGCAAGTAAAAGGCGTTTATTAAAGCTGGTCAGAAACACACAGGTCGGGGAAACAAACACTCAGATGGCAAGGTAACGCAGGGACTTTGATAGGCAACCCGGAGATGGCGTGCAGTGATTGGTGTGCTCAGGAACCAGGAACAATAAACAATCCAGACAGAGTGAAGAACAGCGATGAGGATCCACGAAGACAGGTAATCCACACGAGGAGACGAGAGAGAGCCACACAGGAACAGGACACGACACCGGGGAAGCCACAACGATCTGACAACATGAGATGAAGATTTACTGACATATAAAGGGAACGGAGATTGATTACAGCTGGTGCAGATAATCAACACGGAATTGGGTAACCACACCCACACAGACACAGACACACACACACACACACACACACACTAAACCACACTTAAACGGAGAGAGGCCCGTAGATGACACTGGTAACGAGTTATGTGCGTACTCAACCATAGAAAGTTGTTGGCTCCAGGAGGAAGGATTCTTGGCTACCAAACATCGCAACATTCTCTCCAAATCCTGGTTGGCTCGCTCGGACTGACCATTGCTCTGGGGATGATAACCCGAAGACAGACCGTAGCTCCCAATAACCTACAAAACTCCTGCCAGAATTTGGACACAAATTGGGAGCCCCTGTCAGAAACCATGTCCATCGGGAGGCCATGTAACCGAAAGACATGATCAATGACAGTGACCGCTGTCTCCTTGGCTGAAGGTAATTTGGGCAAGGGAATGAAATGTGCCGCCTTAGAGAATCGGTCCACTACGGTTAAAACAACCATCATGCCATTAGAGGGCGGTGACAAAATCTAGCGCGATGTGGGACCAGGGTCTCGCAGGGACAGACAGCGGTCGGAGTAACCCGTCAGGAGGTCGGTTAGACGTCTTACCCGTGGCACAAACCGAGCAAGCCAAAACAAAATCGTGAATATCGTGAGCCATTAACGGCCACCAGAATCGTTGCTTTACTAAACAGTTGGTGCGATTTACGTTCGGATGGATCAAAAATACGAGATAAAGCGTCGGGTTTGATGTTCTTGGAACCCGGGCGGTACGAGAGAACAAAATCAAAACGTCTGAAAAAAAAAAGCCCACCGAGCCTGCCTGGAGTTGAGTCTTTTAGCAGATCTAATATATTCAAGGTTCTTATGATCGGTCCAAAAGATAAAAGGTACCCCCGACCCCTCTAACCAATGACGCCACTCCTCCAACGCTAACTTGACCGCCAACAACTCTGTTACCAATGTCATAGTTACGTTCGGCAGGCGACAAGCGATGGGAAAAAAACGCGCAGGGATGCATCTTGTCGTCTGAGGAAGCGTGTTGGGAAAGAACTGTGCCTACCCCCACCTCTGACGTGTCGACCTCCACCACGAACTGACGTGTGGGATCAGGGGTGACTAGAATGGGAGCCGAAATGAAACGACTTTTGAGGTTGGCGAATACTGCCTCCACAGTATCGGACCACCTGAACGTCGTTCTGGGGGAGGTCAAGGCAGTCAGAGGTGCGGCTAGTTGGCTGAAGTTGCGAATGAACCGCCGATAGAAATTAGCGAACCCCAGAAACCGCTGTAGGGCCTTACGGGAATCTGGACTTGGCCAATCCATCACCGCCTTAACCTTGTCAGGATCCATGCGCACTCCCTCAGAGGAGATGATGTACGCTAGGAAAGAAACAGACTGTGCATGAAAAGCGCATTTCTCCGCCTTGACAAAAAGCCCATTCTCTAGTAACCTCTGAAGCACTCGTCTGACGTGTTGAACGTGTTCCTGGAGAGACGAAGAAAAAATCAATATGTCATCCAGGTAAACATATATGAACTGATCTACCATGTCTCTCAACACGTCATTGACGAGTGCCTGGAAAACCGCTGGGGAGTTGGAAAGACCGAAAGGCATGACCAAATATTCAAAGTGCCCCCTAGGGGTATTAAACGCGGTTTTCCATTCATCCCCCTTCCTGATGCGAACCAAATGATAAGCGTTACGTAAGTCCAATTTTGTGAAAATGGATGCTCCCTGCAACCTCTCGAAAGCTGAAGACATCAAAGGCAAAGGATAAGTATTCTTTACCGTGATGTTATTCAGCTCTCGGTAATCAATACAAGGAGAACCATCCTTCTTTCCAACAAAAAAGAACCCCGCCCCCGCAGGAGAAGAGGAAGGCTGAATGAACCCAGATGCTAGAGAATCAGAAATATATTTCTCCATGGCCTCCCTCTCAGGAACAGAAAGAGAGTAAAGTTTGCCCTTAGGCGGAGACTTACCTGGCAGTAAATCTATAGGACAGTCATAGGGACGATGCAGAGGAAAAGAAGCAGCACGAGACTTACTGAACACCTCCTTCAGGTCGAGGTACTCTGCAGGCACGTTAGACAAATCCGCTGCCTCCTTCTGAAACACAGAACCAGACACAGACGAACAGGCAGACACCAAAAAATGACTCATGACAGTGGTTACTCCATGTGGAAATGGAATTATTGCGCCAGTCGACTTGAGGGTTGTGTTGAGTGAGCCATGGGTGCCCCAGAACAACCGGTGCTAATGGTGAGTCCATGAGGAGGAAGGATATGATTTCAGTGTGATTGCCAGACGTGATGAGTGTGATGGGTTCAGTAGAGTGAGAAATCCTGGGAAGTTCTTGTCCATTGAGTGCGTTGACAGATATCTTGTGCGTGAGAGAGGTGATGGGAATCTGGAGTTTGAGTGCGAGTCTGAAGTCCATAAAATTACCTTCTGCTCCCGAATCCAGTAGTGCTTGAGTGTTGTGCGTGGAGGTTGCCCATCTCAGTCTTACCGGGAGGAGGGTTGATGAGGGTGATGAGGTCTTCTCGGCGGAGATCCCACCCGATAGTAGCCTCATACTTACTACCGGCCTGCTCTTTTACCGGGCAGGAACAGAGAAAGTGGCCAGCCTTACCACAGTACAGGCAGAGTCCTTGGGATCTCCGCCTTTCCCTCTCCTCCCGGTAAAGCCGAGCTCTCCCTACCTGCATGGGCTCGTGGTCGAAAACTGGGCTGACCGCGTTCCCGCCGTTGGTCCGTGGGTCCTCTGTGTCGTACTGGGGTCGACTCGGACGTACACGTTGAGTCACACGATTTAGATGGGCATCGACCCTCAACGCAAGCTCCACCAGGCCATTCAGGGTTCTGGGAAGGTCCAATATGTAAATCTCCTTTTGAACGCAGTCAGCCAGCCCATGCAGGAACATGTCCCACTGCGCCTCCTCGTTCCAATGGCACTCTGCGGCCAGGGTGCGGAACTGGATCGAATAATCCGATACCGAGCCTTCACCTTGGCGTAGATCTGCGAGTAATCTGGCCGCCTCCTTACACACACACACACACACACACACACACACACACACACAAACACACCAGAATGAGACAGCGGATTCATGAACCGTGACATATACCGTGTATATTATATTATATTATATAAATTCATAAGTCAGCACCATTGCTGAGTATTTTCTCCTTAAAACTGTAGTGAACCAAAGACAGTCTCAAAATCGCGGTTTGGAATCGTTGGTGTTTCTGACGTCACATGTAATTGTCAACGAGTGGATCTCTGAGCTGGTGTGAGTGAGTGGTGGAGGGGCTCATTTGCATATTCATAGAATCGCATATACTAAATGAGGCAAGGGTGTAGAGTTACGGTCAAGTTATTTTAAGGCATGATATATATATATATAAATTAAGGAATAAACGTTGAAATATGTAATTTCGTTTTGAAGAGTTTTAAGGAATAAAATTATTGACTACAGAGCGACTTTCAGTTCCTTGTTTACTTTGTGTATTTATGTTCCAGTCAAGAGGAGTCTGAAATATCGTAATTCCCAACTACACGCTCTGAGCAGATGAACGACTAAGTTAATTTTGTAGGATTTGAGAGTGGCATATTTAATAAAAATTTTAAGATATGTCAGTGGAAGTTACTTTCAGTAAAAACAGCTCAAACATACATTTTAGTCTGGGACTAGGATTAAGCCTTGTCTGTGAAACAGGAGGTAAGACTAATAAATGCTGTAGAAATATTGATCATTGCTGGTTCACGTTAACTAATGTAGTTTACAAAATAAACCTTTGTAAACTGTTACTAATCTATAGAGAGATCAGTGAGCGGAAAGAAAGTCTGTTGCAAATGCCGTAGAGGTTTACTTTGGGTAACAAACACACTTAGTTGTGACACTGTGTAAATATAAGTGAAAGAAATCATATTTTTTCATTAATTGGAATTCAAATGTAGGATTACTGCTTATTTTAAGGTATCCTTGTTAAAGTGTAATTATACTGTTCAGTACCGAGTAATATGAACTAACAACATGTACTTAGGGTTTGGGTTTAGGGTTAGTTGCATACAATTACCCATACTTTACTGTTATCACTACAATAAGTACATGTAACGTATAACAAGGACACTGTAAAACAAAGTGTTACCAGATGTAGTTATGTGGGTTTATTTTTCTATTTTTCTATGTTTTGTCTAGGCCACACCCCTTTTATTAACTTTAATGGGTGACATGCCGTAATGACAATTGCTTACTCTGAGGTACAGGTTTCAGGCAACAGAAAATATCCCTGATACTCCCCGGCACACAATCATGTTCTTGTTTCTGTATAAGAGCCCCACATAGCTTCAGGCCTATATGATTGGGAAGTAGTTGTTGCCCCATTTCCAGAAACCCAGAAAATGGCTATGTACCCATTTTTGCTGTCTTACATCATACTCTTCTGGCTCAGATAAAAATACTATCATGTACCTACGGCAAGGTTAATTCTTTGTTCTGTTAAAACTATTAAGTGACCTGAAGAAGGATGTTGCAAGGGCAGCTCTTTGCGCATATACCTTATATTCTTTGGTTCATATTTCAGATGTAAGCATCTTTTCAGGCAATACTCAACATGTTTTCCCACCATAGTAATAAAACCATCACAATACAATCCTGCAAACGTGCAAATTGAGGCCTCCAGAGATATGCTCGACTTCAGGGGTAAACAAGTGTGACAAGCTCAAAGCCACTGCGCTTCTGTGCATTAAAAAATATTGAAGGATTTAAAAGATGGCAAACTTGAATTCCTTTACTCTGGTAAGAAATCTCCTATCCAGCATTCTCCATATGTCACTGATTCTTCTTAAAATGAAATGGAAGAATGACAAGCCAGCACACTCAAAGAAAAACAGCCAGCATCACATATCTTTTAAGCATGTGCTTTATATCTGAGGTTCGATTGCTATTGAGTTCGCTTGCTATTCGATTGCTCCTGTCTGCCTCGTTGCTTCTGCTGCTGTTTTTTTTTTTTTTTTTTTTTTTTTTTTTGATAGGGACAATGCTCATTGATCAACAAACAAGTTACTTGCTGTAAACAAGCCAGAGTTAGCTACAAGCGCTAGTTTCCATCTGTTGTCCCTAGCCAGGTCTTAACAGGCACCCTAAAATACAAAAGTCAATAAAAATACACTATAAATTTAATAAATACAGTAGCAATGTAATAAATACAGCAGGAATTTTAAAACAATATGAGCATACCCTCAAACAGACAATATATTGCTCACCTCACCTAACCCTCAACTTAATTACAATATAAAGTAAATACAGTATAAATAAAAAAATAAAATAAAAAAGCTTGAAGGTGTGCGTCTGAAAAGCTTTGTATATCTTCCCGTTTTGAATCATTATTTACTATCATTCCTTGTTGTTTATACTGCTAAATATAACTTACTCAACATCACACATTAACCTGACATAGCTAGCTTCAAACTAAATTGTTATTGCTAGCACAACACGCCAGTAATTTGCTAGCCTGTTAGCATGCCATCCACGCGCTCTTTATTTATTTATTTTTCTCTTCCGCGCTCGCGCCTTTTACGAGTCCATCAAACAACTTGGTGAGTAGGATCAGTCAACAAACATGGTAAGTCATGTCATCTTCTCCTCTTATTGTTACTTGCACCTCATGCAACATGTTTAGCATATCCTTCTCTGTCAGCACAGGATTTACATGTGATAAATGCAGGGAGATAGTAAAGCTGACAGGGAAAATTTCAGAACTAGAGACACGCTTCCAAACTTTAATCGAGGATAGTAAGAATGCAAGGGCTTTAGATACTGCTTTGGATGCGACTAGCTTAGTGAACTCTGTACATTGTTCAGTTCCGGCTGAAGTAGAGCCCATGCAGCAGGGCAATTGGGTGACAGTGAGACGCTATAGTCGCGGGACAAAACACTGCTCTTCCGTTCCGATAACAACATTAAACAGGTTTTCCCCACTCAGTGAAACACCCACTGAGAATCCTGTTGATTGTGCCCTATAGTTATTGGTGATTCTATTACACAGAATGTGAAAATAGAGACACTAGCCACCATAGTCACATGTTTGCCGGGAGCCAGAGCGCCTGACATCAAAGCAAATTTAAAAGTGCTGGAAAATGCTAATCGTAAATTCTCTAAGATTATTATTCACGTTGGCACAAATTATGCTCGACTCCGCCAGTCGGAGATCACCAAAATTAATATTAAAGAGGTGTGTGAACTTGCAAGTATGATGTCAGGCACTGTAATTTGCTCTGGCCCCCTTCCTGTTTGCAGGAGTGATGAGATAGTCAGTAGATTGTGTTCACTCAATGGCTGGCTGTCCAGGTGGTGTCCGCAAAATAATATAGAATTCATAGACAACTGGAAAAGTTTTTGGGGCAGACCTGACCTGTTGAAAAGAGATAGTATTCATCCCTCCTGGGATGATGCTGCTCTTCTCTCTAGTAATTTGGCTCATAGTCTTAGAGATAAAACATGACAATCTGGGGCTCAGGTCAGGAAGCAGACAGACTAGCTAAACCAACCGTCTGCTAGCTGTCTCACGTCACCAAGGTCAGATAAATCCCATCACATAGAGCCTCTTTCACCTAGCTATCATCACATAGAGACTGTGTCTGTTCCCCGAATTTGGAAATCCAAAAAAACGTTTCAACCCATCAAAGGTTAAAAATGTAATTGATGTTCAACAAATAAAAAAACAGCTATAATACAGATGAGCAAATGATAAAGCTTGGGTTGCTGAATATTCAATCCCTTACTTCAAAAGAACTTGTTAATGATATGATTACTGAAGCAGGAAGCAGACAGACTAGCTAAACCGACCGTCTGCTAGCTGTCTCACGTCACCAAGGTCAGATAAATCCCATCACATAGAGCCTCTTTCACCTAGCTATCATCACATAGAGACTGTGTCTGTTCCCCGAATTTGGAAATCCAAAAAACGTTTCAACCCATCAAAGGTTAAAAATGGAACTGATGCTCAACAAATAAAAAACAGCTATAATACAGATGAGCAAATGATAAAGCTTGGGTTGCTGAATATTCAATCCCTTACTTCAAAAGAACTTATTGTTAATGATATGATTACTGACTATAATCTAGATGTGCTGTGTTTGACAGAAACCTGGCTAAAACCAAACGATTACATTACTTTAAATGAGTCCACCCCGCAAGATTACTGTTATAAACATGAGCCTTGTCTGAAAGGCAAAGGGGGAGGTGTTGCTGTAATTTATAGTAATATTTTAAAAATCACTTAGAAATCTAGTTTTAAATATACTTCTTTTGAAGTGTTGGTGCTTAAAGGAGTCATAATGTTGTTTTAACTTTGGTACCCAATGCTCTATTATAGTCTTTCAGGCACTTCTAAAAAAGAAAAGTGGAAAAAAAATCAACACAGAGCCCCTCAGACCCTTATTTCTAAAGGCATTATTGTCTCGCGAGATCTGATGCGATGTTTTGGCTGTCGTGGACGGTCATTATAATAATGCAAATGAGGGGCGCGTTGATTGGTTGCAGGAAGGAGGGGGGTTGACACCGCAGGTAACTTCAGCATCATTACAAACTGACATGGCGCAAGTTGTCAATGAACCCGACCCGGCCGCGACATATGGGATTCAACCGTACATGTTTGAGCCGGACTCTGAACCAGAGCTGGAAAGGGAAGATGTAGAGTTGTTGGATGCACGTCTACATCAAGATGTCTCTGAATGGTAAAGACAATCATTTTGACTGAGACATACATTAACATCAGTTCGAGCAAAAACGTGTGTTGCTATTTTCTCCCACATAAATTTACCTTTTATTTAATGTAGATTACATTAACGGAGATGTAGGTTTTTTTTTTTTATCAGCTTACAGTGGTTTTGAGATTTTTACTATCATGTGGTGTTTTTGCCTTGTTTCACGTTGTGGTTATTTAGACATTCAATATGTTTCTTCTTTAGACATGCAACGTGATGTTATACTTGCATTTAAACAGTTTTAGCCACTGAGCATGGACTCCTGTACCGTCACTACTGTAGCTGCTAGTGTAAAACAAAGTGGAAAGATGTGGCTAGCATTCGTAGAGTCCATTCCCCGTGTTTACCTCGAAGGTAACGTTACATACAATAGCCGCATTAGCAGTTAGCTGCTATTTGTTAACCACAGTAGAGCAATAAAAACACAGTCTTACCTTTTCAATTTCTGGCAAGTCCCTGATGGTTGGGATGGCACCTTTTCCCAAACGGAGCTTCGAGGCCAAGTTCGCCTGATATTGCCCCAAATTTGTAAATGATTCCGGTGTAAAATGTTTAGCACACACACCTAACGATACGCCACTTGAAAGAGTTGTTGGGACAGCGTCATTAAAAATGAATTTCCTCCACTGTTCCCTGATAGTTTCGTCCGTTTTTGGTAGATAAAACACATTTGCATGTTGTTTGTGGCAGTCACCCACAGAGCATCTCAAGTGTAGGCTACACTCGGTTTCTCCATCTTTCTCGAGTCGACTAAACTGAATCTGAGGGGGAGAGGGGGAGAGGGGCGGGCTTCCCGCGGCATAGGTTTGCGGTGTCCATATTTGGTATATCCTCCCCCGTCTTGACGTCAAGAGGGGGAAGAAATCAAAATCTCGTTTTTTCGTGCGCGTGCACGTGGCCTATTTTACAAACCCTGAGGTAAACAAACGCTTCACTTTTAAATATCGGCTTCCCGGCCAGTGTACAATCATTATGCAATCATAACATACATTGATTCTCGTGGAAAAGTGAAATTTCTACATTATGACTCCTTTAATGTAAAAATATATAGTGTAAATGACAAATCACGTTTGAGATTTGTGCTGGCTACTGTTTACAGGCCACCAGGGCACCATAAAGATTTTATCAAATAATTTGCTGACTTTCTATCAGAGTTAGTATTGGCTGCAGATAAAGTACTAATTGTTGGTGATTTTAATATACATATAGATAATGAAAAGGATGCATTGGGATTGGCATTTAAAGACATTCTGAACTCTATTGGAGTTAGACAACACGTGTCAGGACCTACTCATTGTCGTAATCATACTCTAGATCTAATATTATCGCACGGAATAAATGTTGATGCCGTTGAAATTCTGCAGATCATTATGACATATGCATGACATCTCAGATCATTATCTAGTCTCGTGTAAATTACATTTAGCCAAGGCTGCAAAGCAGACTCCGTGTTACAAATATGTGAGACCTATCACTTCTGCCACTAAAGATTGCTTTATTAATAATCTTCCTAATCAGTTTCATCATCTCAGCATCCCGGATAGCTTAGAAGAACTCGATATTGCAACAGAAACTTTTAACTCTCTCTTTTTCAGCACTTTAGACACAGCTGCTCCGTTGCACTTAAAGAAAATTAAAGAAAATAGTCCAACGCCGTGGTACAATGAGCACACTCAGGCACTTAAGAGAGCAGCCAGAAAAATGGAGCGCAACTGGAAGAAAACAAAACTAGAGGTATTTCGCATTTCATGGAAAGAGAGTTCTATTGCATACAGAGAGGCCTTAACCTGTTAACCGTTGCCAGTGCGCCCGCGCACTGAAGCGTTATTTATTTATTTAATTCAAAATTACTATCAGATTTAATGTTATACCTTGACAAACTATACATAATTAAAAAGATATAATACTCAAGTTTCAGTATTTGACCACTATTGTATTCTGAGAAACTCATAGTGACAGTTATGTCTTAATTTGTGTCAGGAGTTATGAAATGAAAAAATGAGTCGATACCTTTAATATGAATTATGCGCGTCAGCCGCTTTCATTCATAAAAAACTCCGTGCTGTCGTTATGACAGCGATACACAAAACAACGTCCCTCAGGGCTTTAGCTCAAAAATGTGCAGATTTGGAGAAATATTGATAGATTCTCATAGATTTACATCATATTTCTATAGACAGGAATAATATTTATTGAATTTATACCCAAATGCGTCGATGTAATCTTTATGAGCATTTGGTATTCCGATACTGTGTTTTTGAATTCATACCAATAGCCTGAGGGCGCTACATGCACAATAATAGTCCATATATGGAACATGAAGAAGAGCCATGATCATGTGACATTCCAGGACGTCACTGATACACACAAAGCTAACAAGATATCGCGCTGTAACATGCAGATACAGACGTTTTGAAGACAATAAACATGATTGCACTGATATTTGAGTTACCTGTGTTTTTCAAGCCATGCCAGGTATTTTCATAATAATAGATTATATTTATGATGTAATGCTAATCTATATAGACTATCATTGTGCAGAACACTATCCAATAGTATATTTTCTGTCTGATTTTTTTTATCTGAAGCCAAATTAGATCACAGAAGATTATTTAAAATACTCAACGTGCGTTAAAAAGTAAGTTTAGAGCACAAACATGGTTTTAATCTCATAAATTGTCGGGTATTGATGGTGTGCTAAGCTAACATGCTAGCTAGCCCTAGGTGCACCTGCTACCTAGAAGTTATACTTTTATTATTTTTTGAATGCTACCTGAAATGTGTCTTTATTCAAGAAATGCATTTGATACAGTTTAAAATGTGAGGTAAACTTTGAGAAAAGAAATTAGGGACTGAAACCCTATGAATAGCCTGTGAATAGCCAGTCGTTAGTAGCTATAATGCAGACAAAAGAAATGCATATTTCGAGCCATAACCAGGCTGGAGAGGTGTGAATGTGTGCAGGGGGAGACTGAGACTGAATGGGGATCGTCTGCACCACAAAACAATAGAGACAATATACTGGATAGATGGTTAGAAGATGACAATAAACATCAGTAGCATTTTAGCGTCAAATCAAAATAAACTCATTATTTGACATGGTCTTGAAAAACATTTAACTAAATACAGAGTTTTGGACTTATTATCTTCAGATTTTAAACATAGAATGTTTAGACATATGGCTTTAGCTGTAGTGCATTTCTAGATTGCTCCAGTGCCAACTTCAATTTTATTTTCATGAGGATGTTTCATAAAAATTAATTTCTAATAATTTTACAAAACTTTGAAGCTATTTATAACAATTTTTGTCATTATGACAATAATTAATTCTACATTTACAATAAACTGCCAGGTGTCAGCTTTCAAATGAGATCATACTTGTGCTTTTAATGCAAAGGGTTCATGAACTGTATCTGTTTCAGTTTGGGTATGTCATTTCTGGGGATTTTTCAAAAGTGGGGATTGCAGCTTAACAGGTTAAAAGCTGCTAGATCTGCTTATTTTTCAACCCTATTAGAAGAAAATAAACAAAACCCTAGGTATTTATTTGATACAGTGGCTAAACTAACGAAAAAGAAAGCTTCAAGCCCAAAAATTTTCAAGCAACACAGCAGTAATGACTTTATGAACTTCTTCACTTATAAGATTGATAATATCAGGGAATTTGTACCAATTCACAAAATTAACAGAATGCATAGCTGATATAAAAATTGGATGACTAGTAATTTCCTTCTACTAAATTCTAATCAGAGATTCAAATTATTGGACAAAAAACTTCCTCACGTAATAACCTAGAATACTGTCTAACACTTGATGGCTGCTCTGTTATGTCTTCGTCGTCGGTTAGGAACCTGGGTGTGCTCTTTGATACCAATCTTTCATTTGAAAGTCACGTGTCTAGTATCTGTAAAACCGCATTTTTCCATCTAAATTACGCCATATGCTCTCATTGACAAATGCAGAACAATTAGTTTATACGTTCATGACCTCAAGGCTAGATTATTGTAATGCTCTACTGGGTGGTTGCCCTGCACGCTTAATAAACAAACTACAGCTGGTCCAAAATGCAGCAGCTCGAGTTCTTACCAGAAGGAAGTATGACCATATTAGCCCTGTTCTGTCAATACTGCATTGGCTCCCTATTAAACATCGTATAAATTTGAAAATATTGCTGATTACTTACAAAGCACTAAATGGTTTAGCTCCGCAGTACTTGAGCGAGCTCTTAACGCATTATAGTCCTTCATGTCTATTGCAATCTCAAAATTCCGGCCAGTTGATAATACCTAGAATATCAAAATCAACTGCTGGCGGTAGATCCTTCTCCTATTTAGCACCAAAACTTTGGAACAGTCTTCCTGCCATTGTCCAGGAAGCAGACACACTCTGTCAGTTCAAAGCTAGACTAAAAACACATCTCTTTGACCTAGCATACACAACACATTATAGACCTCTATAATTCAATGTTAGGCTGCATAGATCAGGTCAGCCTGAACCGGGAACACTTCCCATAAATCCTGGTGTACTCGTTACATCATAAGAAAAATGGCATCTACGCTAATTTTAGTGTTTTTGTTTATCCCGAGGTTTTCCCGCAGCCTGCCGGATCCAGGCTGTATCCAGATCTGATGAAGGACCAGCGCCTGGACCCGATGTCATAGCGGGGTGCTAAAGTGCCAACTAGTTTCTCCTCATGGAGGATCCCTTTACCACTCTACAGATAAAGCGTTGTCTGGAAAATTCGGTTCGCGGATCTACCCCGAAGTGATACAATTCTGTATCAAAATGTTAAGGCCAGACAAGTACTTTTTTAAGGCTTGGTTTGTAGGGAATTACAAACCTGTGCACATATATTCAAACGCGCATACCAATAGACTGAATAATACGCATATGCATGCCATCAGCGTTCTCACAGGTTTCACGTTTAAAGTCTGTGTAGAGTTTCCTGTTAAAACGGTGTTGTGTTAGCGGCCCCTAAGTTAATAACTAATGATCGTTGCGACCGAAGTGAATCAATCAAATTAACTTTAGCTGGACAATAACTTTATTCAAGAACTGCTATAAAGCCAAAACAATCTCTGTTACTTTAACCCCTTCTCAGTCACCCCCAATTTTGGCAAGTGCTGCATACATGAAATGCCCAAAATAAAAAGGTTACTGCTCATAAGTAATTCTGAATAGAAACATAACACACATACATTTAGAAAGCCAACACTTGAGAGTTTATAGTTCAAGACTCAAAATTAACCAGACTGTTATTAATATTGAGATATATAAGCTCAAACATATTTTGAACTAAAATAATCTGGGATCACCAAAGATTATCCTTGTATCTCTGTAAAGCCGCTTTGGAACAATTAATATGAGAGCGCTTTGTTCTGGGAGGTCACGTTAGTCAAGCTCGCATCAGCTGACTCTCAGCTGATCCACATCTACCAATAGGAATACGACGCCTATCACCGTATACATATATAAGCTCCTTCAGTATTATCAGCAGCTATCGCGTTTCTCAGGAGCTAATTACCCTCCTCCAACCCCCTCTTGCCCAGTCAGGATTTGGCATTCTGATTCCCCTTGAATCAGAATAAATTCTCAAATTATGTTGTACTTTAAAATCTTGAATTAAATATATTTGAAAACATTCATGTTGGTTCTGTTCTGTTTACCCTAAGGGGGGTTATTGCTGCTCTCTCTGCTCGTATCCATGCTAGGCTGCATGGATGCGCAGGGAGTTCTCGCCCAGAACGGAACCATAACGCCAATCCAAACTGTATGCTAATTGTCAATCGTATTTGACGGTAGTGGTCCTGACAGAAATCTATGGCATCACTTAGACTCACAGACATCAAGAATCAGCATATAAATCTCAGCAATGGTGATAAAAGTATTCGTGCTACCAGACGCGGCCTTACCTATGTTTCACCCGTTTCAATTGAAACAGGCCCCACCCTCCAAGGGGGGCCCCAACAGACCAGCAAAATCCCATTAATTTTCTCCGTAGGATATTGATTTTCAGCCATAATGTCTAAACCATCCAAGGTAGATTGACCACAAGCTACGAGGGTGTGAAACGAAAGTTTCTGCTCCTATAAAAGCCACAAGGTATTAAATCAACCTTGTTATTTGCGATCTTCTGGAGAAATACTACACTACCCACAATTCTAAGCAAAACACTGACGTCTCTGATTGGTCGAACTCGCGCCGCGGTTACCATGGCGACGTTTACCGCCCCCCCGAATGGCTTAAGTGATCTGAAGTATATATTTTTCTGCCGCTGCGTGCTACAATGCATGATGGAAGTCTGGGTGAGTACCTGTGCTGGTACCCAGCATGCACTGCAACATGAAACTTTTAATGTCACCATCATTGAGATTCATATGATGATTTTTGATCTCTGTGTGAGTCAGCATAATATCACAGAAGTTTTTAAATCTGATTGTCACAACAATGGATCTTACAGTATCACATTTCTACTATAATTTATAATACAAAACTAATAATAGATTACCTGTTTAAACAGAGATGTTCAGTGAAGCAAGTCACTAAATTGTTTTATCTAAGTTAACTAAGTTTTATCATCAAAACACAACCATCAACACCTGATTATATTTTCTTTTGGCTTTTGTTTTATAAACACACAGTTACAGCAGCCAGAGAAAAACTTACATTATAAATTCAAGGGTCAAGAGCCCAACTAAAGCAAACACTGATCTCCATCATGGTAACTTTAATGAAACAATAAATCATCAACATATAAACCTCTGGTAATTCTCAATAACAACTTATGTTGACGCGTGACAGAAATGAAGTCAAACTGGTTAGTAATAAGTGAAGCTGGTAATGCTGTTTGTGGAGTTGTTTAATCCTCCTCTGATGAGATCTTGAGAGATTTAACGTCTTCTTTTATCTTCAGTTGATTTCATCTAAGGCTGTAGATGAAGTCAGTTGTAGTTTTTGTGTTTCCTTTTCGTTATTTCTCATTCCTTTAATGATTCTGCTTGTTAGCAGGAAGAGTTCTTCACTAATGCTCAATCATCACTTAATGAATCACTTTAATCACTTCATTTATTGACTGCAATGTATATCTACTTTAAGTGACCTCAACTGAAATAATCTTTAATCTTTCTAATGATGCTCAAGTTTGTCCAGATCAAGTAAGTATTATTCTATCCACCAAGAATCAATAAGGCATAAGATCAATGAATATTATCTACTAATGATGTGTAACACATTTACAAGTGATGAATAGTTTACACTTTAGATCAGGGGATGCAGAAAGTGTTGTAAATGATTTATTAATGCGTTTACACATCTATAACAGGTGTTGAACACTGTAGTGTGCAGTGTAAGTGCTGAATGGTGAGGGTATAGACTGGCCTACTCTGTCTTCTCTGAAACACATGGAATCTTTAACCACTGTGCACCTGATGTGAGCAAAACATACAAAAAAAGTAACACTTTATTAAATATTTATGCAAAGTCATGTTTTGTAAATGATTAGTTAATCATTAACTAATCAAATGTAAATGACTTATAACTGAATCTACAAAACATACATAAAATAATGAACATCACTTATTAATCATTTATGAATGTATAGTCATTTTTCATAAATGATTAGTTAATCATTTACTAATCATGTGTAAAAACCAATTAAAAATCAATTTACAAAACATACATAAAATGTTAGTATATCACTTGCTAATCATTTATGAATGTTTTGTAAATGATTAGTTCATCATTAACTAGCCACTTATAAATGACTTACAACTGAACGTTATTATAAAGTGTTAACAAAAATATATATAACTGTAAAAACTGTATTGTTGACTGAAGTTGTTCATGTTCAGAAAAGAACAAGTGACAAAAGGGCCAGCCCACATGTTTGCTTTCCTGAATAATAACTCTTGTGCGTAGTTGTTTACATGAATGGCACTGACAAATCATTTAAAATGTTAATACATCACACAATTGCTCTTTCGCTGCCTTCAGTTCTTTCCTAAAAGGTCAATTGTACTGTACTGTAACCATTTAAAAATCCCCATAACTATTTGGAAAAGAAAATCTTGAAGAAAAATGACAACAAAAATCAATTATCTGCCTTTCATGGGTCCAGACAACACCATTTCATGCAATGGGGGCAGAGAAATCAAAGAATAATTGACCAAGACGGGTCCATTTATTGGGAAAAGGCAGTAGCATGTTTGTTTGAATAACTATTAAGTTTTTATTGACTCAAGGAGAAAGCTAAGCTCCATGCTGCCTCGGTTCTGTAACGTATGAATTCCACAGAATTTATTTGACTGATTCATGGAATGAAATTGTCTAGGTAATTCCTATTCAGCGATATTCCTTTAAAGGGTTCGCTTTCCTAGGATGGAAAATTCTCCGGGACTGTCACATAGATCAGTGGTTCTCAACTGGTTTTGCTTCATGACCCCAATTTTAAATTGGATCCATTGGCAACCCAATGCACTATCCCCAATACTAACTCTTATTTAATTTATAAATGAAGTTTTTATTGGTTTTCTTAATACATAACACAACATACCAAAACAAGCAATAATAATAATAAAAATAAATAAATAACCTTTATACAAAACAAACAAACAAAATAATAATAAATAATAACACTAATTATAGAATTTACATTTCAGTGCACAACAGTGTAGAGAAGTCTCAACTCAATCATGTGTCCAGTATCAGTCATCCTTCGAGGCAACTATCTGAATAAAGTTCTCCCACATCTCAACATCTATTTGATTTCCGTTCACCTTAGCTAACATTCTTTCATATGATACATTCTCAATCATAAATTCAATCCACATTTTTAATGAAGGACATTGAATCTTTCCAAAATCGAAGTATCAATCGTAGGGGAGAGCCGGGACAGTTGAAACACTTTTCAGATAAATGTCGTTTTCTAATACAAGGTTACAGATAGATTTTTTATTTTTTTGTGATTAACATCTCACATATGTGTTCTCTTAGTATCACGTGTTATTCGGTACAAATATAGAATGATTTAAGTAAAATTGGACTTTGAACGGGAGTTGTGCTTTGTTTCGGTTGAAACACAGGGGTGGGACGGATGAAACATAACAGTTTAAACGGCAACTATTCATCTAATGCTTATTTTTGTGAACAATACCTGACAAGTAACTTATGTACATATTGTTACAAACATATTTTGTAATTTATTTTAATTTAAAGGTTCATATTAACCATTTTTGTTCTGTCACCCAACAAACAATAGGCGATAAGCCTATGCGCATTTTGTAATCTTTCTAATAGGCTATTTTGACGAAGATAAACAAATCCGTTTACAATTAATTTTCTTACATTTCTTCCTTGAGTCATATTGAGTGTTTGCTAGTTGAATAGCCTGTTATTATGAAGAAAACGAGGTCAACCAGAATTCCATAAATTAAATTTATTGAAGATTGAAGATTGGACAATTGATGATTATTACAGAGATAGCATGTGTTTTGTAATTGAAAATTAATTTGCATTAAAAGAAACACAAGTCTAGAAACAGTATATGAATCTATGAACATTATAGGCTATGACCAGGTTTAACGTGCAGGACGCGCGGTCGGGACGGTTTAAACACTTGTTAAACACTTAAACACTCCTGTCATTTAAACCTCTTTTGCCCTTAAACTAAAAAACTCTGATATTGCACACTTAAGGGTGTGTTGCAGTACTAATACACCTGCCGTATTATCATTACAATGGCACATTAAACAATAAATCCAACTTGTCAGTCAAAAAAAAGTACCGCACCAAAGAATTCACTTACAGCACTCAAAAACAGCTTTGCGGCTTTAACTCCAAAACGGCACGACGTAAAGAAGAAATGTTTTCGCGGGTATGGTAGGCATTGCGTTCTGTACGTGCTGACGAAATTTGACGTACATGACGTGAGTGGTTTTCAAGGAAATCTCAGTGTTTCATCCGTCCCGCGTTTCAATCGTCCCGCCTCTCCCCTACTGCCGTAATTACACCCACAGTAACAAGTGAAAACTCATTATTTTTAATCTGAGGAATCTCAGATTTATCTCCTAAAAGGCAAATCCTTGATGAAAATGGAAGGTCAAATCCCAAACATTCTCCAAGATATTTCAACACAATTTCCCAAAAAGGTTGAATCTTAGAACAGTTCCAAAGAACATGAATATATGTGCCAGTTTCTTGTTTACATTTCCAGCATTTATTATCATTCAAACAACCCATTCTAAAAAGTCGAACTGGCATATAATAATACCTATGTAATACCTTATACTGGATAAATTTACCTCTTGCTTTCCTTATGTACCTTCCACTGTAGGACAAAACTCTGTTCCAGATGCCCTTGTCTATGCCACTATTAATGTCTCTTTGCCAGATCAATCTCAAGTTTTCACAGTTCTTATCACCAATCCTTAAACTGAGTTGATAAAATTTAGATGATTTTTGAAGGGGTCTTGGTAGCTCACAAAATTTTTCTAAAACATTCTTGTCTTGTTCCATGGAAACCTTTGCCACCAAACAATTTATTTCCAGAAATGATCCCGGCCTTCAAAATTAAATTTTTCTTTTAAACTATTATAAGATAAAAGCTTATCATTACTAAATAAATCCTTTAGGGTACGTATTCCACTTCTAAACCATTGTCCCCAAAACAAGGGCTTTTTCCCTATACCTTAACATAAGGGTTATTCCATATTGATGAGTAATGTTGACATTTGAGAAATCTGACACTTTTTGTGGACGATTTTCCAAACCTCTTTGGAATGAAGCATTATTGGATTGGCCATATGATGTTGAAAGTCCCCTTCTGGGTTTTGTGAAAAGGCCTCTATTGGCCGGAAGGGGGAAGTAAGTTGCCGTTCTATTAATACCCCATCTAAATCTAAATCATCTTCTCCCCAGTGTCTAGCGATCTTAGACATTTCAAATGCTATTTTATAGAGCTCTACATTCGGTAATGCCAAACCTCCCCTATCTCTAGGCAAACATAATTTATTAAAGCCAATCCTGGGTCTTTTACCTTCCCACAAAAAATTCTTAATCATAGCATTGTATCGTTTATAGATCTGGTGAGGCATAATAACAGGGACCATCCCTGATATGTAATTAAACTGTGGAGCTATCACCATCTTTATTATATTAATCTTTCCCCATAAAGTTAATAACAACAATTTTTTACAACCATCTAATTTTGCCTGTATTTTCTGTAGCAAAGGTTCTATATTCAAATTCAATATCTTCTCTAAATTAGGGCTTAAGTGGATACCTAAATATCTAATACCTTTATGCATCCATTTAAACTTAAATTCACTGACTGAGGAAGCAAAACACACTGCTGATACTGGCATAGCCTCTGACTTATGCCAGTCAAAAGAAACCCCCACTCCACCCTATCGAAGGCCTTTTCCGCATCAAGAGATATTGCAGCAATGGGATCTAGATTAGAATGATTCATCCACATGAGATGTAATAATCTTCTCATATTGTCAGACGAGGATCTATTTTTAATAAAGCCTACCTGATCTCGGTGTATAATTTTAGGTAAAATACCTTCTAATCGTGAGGCTAATAATTTTGTTAACACTTTACAATCTACATTTAATAAAGTTATTGGACGGTAATTAGCAGGATCCATCGTATCTCTTTCGGGTTTTGGTATGAGTGATATTAAGGCTTCATTAAAACTGTCAGGTAACATATCATTCACAAGTACCTCTGAATATACCTCATTTAATATTGGGGTCAACTCATCGACAAACTTCTTGTAATATTCTACTGGAAATCCGTCAGAGCCTGGTGATTTTCCAGATTTCAAAGATATTATAATAGTTCTAACCTCTTCTTGTGTTATAGGTGCATCTATTGAATCTCGTTCGTCAGGGGTTAAAGTGGGCAATGAAACATTGGCTAAAAAGTATTTTAACTCCTTTGGACTGTAATCGGATTCTGATGTGTACAGTTTTGAATAGAACTGGTTAAAAACCCGATTAATTTATTTGTTGGAGGTGAACACGTTATTTCCCTCCTTAATTGCAGGTATGACGTGAGATGCATCATGTTGCTTAATCTGCCTGGCAAGGAGTTTTCCAGCTTTTTCCCCGTTCTCATAATACTTTGTCTTCAATCTAAATAACGCATATTCTGCTTTCTTATTAAAGAATTCGTGAAGATCAAATTTTAATTGACAAAGCTGTTTAAACTTCAAATCTGTGAAACCTAGCACCAATTCTTTTTCCAAATCACTGATTTGGTTTTCTAAAAGTTTAACTTTTTTGACACTTTCTTTTTTCTTCCTACTGGCATAAGCAATACATTTTCCCCTGATAAATGCCTTAGAGGAATTCCAAACTGTTGCTAAGTTAAAAGAAAACATATTTATGTCGTCCTGCAGTGAATCTACAAAGACATTATCCTCCAGCATAAAGGTATTTAGCCTCCATCTCCCCCTTTTCTTATAATCTACCTTAATTTCTAACTTTAACTTCACATGTGTGTGATCTGTCAATCCTATTACTCCAATTATACATTCAGCAACAGAGTCAGTTGGAGATAAAAAAAAAATCAATTCTTGAAAAGGTCTTGTGACAACTTGAGAAGAATGTGTATTCCCTTTCTCGTGGATTAACCAACCTCCAAATATCTGTTAGTCCATTGTCATCTTTGAGAGTGTGAATAGCAGCCCTATCTCTAGGGATTGATCTGATGTTGTTTTGACTTCTGTCCTGGATGCCATCCATAGTCTGATTAAAGTCACCTCCAAGTATAACATATCCCTCGAGGTTGGTTAATATTTTGTTTACCTCATGAAAGAAATCAGGCTCCTCCTTATTTGGTGCATATATATTACACAGCACTACTTTAACATCATTGAGCTTTGCTTCTATGCAGAGTAATTGACCTTCCTTGTCTTTATGTTGATTCATCATTACAAAATGTATTTTCTTCCTCACTAGAATGGCTACTCCACTCCTCTTGCTTGATACCGAATTATGAAAAACATGTCCAACCCAGCCACATCTAAGTTTCAAGGCTTCCTTTTCATCTTTGAAATGCGTTTCTTGTAAAAAGACAATGTCAGCTTTTCTGATCTTAATATACGCAAGTATTTTTTTTCCTTTTAACAGGTGACCAAGATATGATTTAACAATATTCCAAGATATGAAATTTAAACATTGACTATCCATCACACACTAATACAATGTAACACTTCCCGCCTGCTGTGCCCTGATGCAACTTCCTTGTTAAGTTCCAAAACGAAAGAAAAAATAAACCTTTAACATATAAACTGGTATTATACCCACAATCATTTCTGATAGAAAACCAACAATTTAACTTCCAACATTTTTGTGAACAGCGAATCCTTGAAGAACATACAAAAAACAAAACAAATAAGGGAGAAAAAATTCAACTCAAAACACTGCCCGTAAGGGGCAGCTAGCGAGCCCACTTCTGGGTCATACATTTGGTCTGTGATGCTCGCGGTCAGCAAACACTCACTGACTCGGGAAGACAGACCCCAAAGCTTTCCCCCGCCCACCATTACAACCACGTTTCATAATACTTCGACTTACATATAATCCAGTCACAGCACTTTAATTGTCACCTCCTTGTATTTGGATGTGCTCCTTTATATATCTTTCCGCATCCATGTGGTCAGTAAAACTCTGCTTTTTTTCCCTTCCAAGTAAACCTCAGTGTCGCTGGGTGGGCCAGGGTGTGTCGAACCTCACGGTCCCAGAGTAACTTCTTTGCTGCGGAGAATTTCATCCTCATTATGGCTCTCTCCCTCGACATATCCTCGAAGATGGACAGCTTGCATTCCTCCCATTCAAAACCCCTGTTCTTTTTCGCTGCAGCCAGGACTTTCTCCCTTGCGGTATAACGTAGAAATTTTACCAACACGGCCCGGGGACGTTGATCATCATTAGGCTTAGGCCCGAGCCCGAAGCCCCTCTGACAGGATCTTTTGTACATACTCGTTCATTTTGCAGCCTGCTTCTTTCCCCTCTTTGAGGCCGATTATTTTGATGTTATTCCGTCTGCTGCGATTTTCCAAATCCTCAGCTTTATTCCAGAGTTCGTCCACAAGTTTCGCCATCCTCTCAGTATCACCAGTCAAGCGATTTGATGCGTCTTCCACGTGCGAGATGCGATTCTTGGCTTCGTCGAGTCTGGCCTGTACGGAGCTAATCGCATCTTTAAGTTCCGTAGTAGTCGCTTTGATAGTTATCACATCATTTGCAATCCCCTGCAAAGTCACGTTCATTTGACTAATTTCAGCAAACAGATCTTTCCAGTTCGGGTTTTGATTACTTGATTCTGGTGACGGGGAATCGTTAGCTTCTAGGGTCATTGTTTTCAGACGTGTTTGCACCCCTCAAATTGGTTGCTTGGAAGATGTGATTTTGTCGTTTGATGCTTCAAGTAAAAAGTAAGTTGTCTATCGAAATTTGATTAATTTTGCGAACGAAGTGTATACTAACTAAATGATTTAATTGATGGTGGGCATCAGGAGCGCTGCTCTAGCGTGCTGCCATTTCCCAGCTTGCCATCACGTGACTCCTCTTGTTTAATTTATAAATGTTCCTAGTCTTATTGTGAGTAATTAATCTGTACATTTTATATCGAGAAAGAAATGCCTTTGTGATCTTAAATCAAAATAATTGAGTCATTTGAATAAGCATTTATATCTTGTTTCACTTGAAAATATTACATTATGGAAGTAAAAAATAGGTTGCAAAGGGCAAAACATAATGACTGTAGCCAGACTGGACAATATATAGTTTTGATGGCCAGGATATGATGACAACTTTAGATTATCAGATCTTAAAGACACTCATTAATAATTACATTATTAATTATCATCTAAAAAACAGTCTGCGTAGTCTAAAAAAGCATAGTATGAAATGTGGCTTCAAACTACACAAAGATATGAATAAAAGATTTTGATCTATTCAGAAAACATTATGTTGAAATCCATAAACATTTTTTTACCAGAACCTATTCCATTCTGTCACTTAAAGGTACAATTTGCACGATTTTTTTTGCCGCTAGAGGGCGCTACATTCCAAACAACAACAACGGCGTAGCTTGATGACGATGTGAAGGAGCGTGGAATGATGGGAACTGTCGTTTTAAACTCCACCGTGGATGTAAGTCAGTCAGACGGGAATCGAAAAATCATGTTCATGGATGAGGCTAAGTTCTATTTCGCACGCTGGAACGAGAGAGAGACTGAAGAGAAAATTGGACGCAGAGAAAGAAAGGCGGTGGATCCGAGCTCTCATTTTTGAACCGTTTTGTGCCGTTGCGGTTGCCACGGTGAATGCGCGTTGTGCACGACTTTTGTTTGTTTTGCTTTATTTTAATAAAGTACAAGTCCCAGTCACACCGACCCCTGTCTTCTTCCTTCCTGACTCTTGAACCTCATCACACTTTTATTTCATTAAAATGAATTAACCACAAGAAAAGTAAGGTTTAATACTAAATTGGTTATCATAGATGTTACTGTATGTCGAATTCATTGTTGTGATAACGCGGCGCAGTTTTACGTGTTCTAAACAATTGTTGTAAAAGTACATTCGAACATACCCACATCATTTGCCAAAATACTGATTAATCTTTATGTATAACACATGCTATATTTATTTACAAGGCCATGAACACCAGACGTGATAAACAATGTCAATAAACTAAACACAAATCTAAAGCAATAATACTTCCCTTACATAAACATAACTTACCGAATGCTACATTTGGAAAATATAAAATTAAGCATGCTTTGTCGACAGAACCAGCTGCAATCGGTAAATAATAATTGTGTCCCATAACGACTGCAAGAAGCTACAACTTCCGCATTTGTCCAGGACTCCACACAGTACAGCGGAAACCGAGGGTAACGCGGATATTACGCAATTGACTGGCGACTCCCAGCTCCCCCCTGCTCTAACGCCCCGTTTCCTTGGTTAAAATCGCAATTTTCTCACGATTTAAAAATAGTTGGAAACCTTTGGGATATTGTAAGTAATCAACTTAACAAAATATATAACACTTGCCTTGAGATTATGGGATATTTTAATGCAAAATTCTTGCATATTGTACCTTTAACAAAATGGGACAATCTCAAATTTAAAGTGGTAGTAAAAGTTGGTTTAAATAACTGTCCAGCTGCTAGTAATTTTTTAAAGCCATATGAATTACTGTTCTGTTGTAGTTTGTAGTGACATTGAATTTATGCTTTAATTTTCATCTTTACAACTGCTTTTGGCATAAAAGAAAGTTGAGTTCCCTTTCGTGGTCACTACGAGTTACGTCGTGACGACGAAGGGGGTTTCGCTTAGAAAGCCTCTCACCTTCGAGAAATACAAAACGAGCCAATGGCAAGAAAATGCCATGGGTCTGCGGAATTTGCATAGCAGAACTTCGCCCCACCTAGAAGTACGCTGGCAACATGCAGTTATGTTTTCGCTTCGGAGCCAAGAGTTTTCTTCACTCCCACAAGCCATTCTGAATTATCTCTACTCTACGATACGAGCGCCTCTCCAGTGTGTTGGTGCAACAGTGCGTTCCAGCGAGATCACATTGCCTGCTGCTGATCTGTGCAGTGATCTGCCAACAGTGTGTGTGCTTCTCCCTGGGCGCTTCAGCACTCCGCTGAGCTTTTTCCTCTCTCTAAAAGAGCTGCAGGTGGCATGTCTTTTTCAAGATGGCTCGCCCGTGTGTTTTCTGGATGTGGGCGCGTGATCCATCTGCCTAACGGTCTCGAGCGCTGTTTGGTGTGTTGGGCTTAATCATGCTCGGCAGTGCTCGTGGATGAGTCATGTTTTCATTGCGGGAACTTGACCATCGCAATATTTAGATGGAGACTCAATGATCTCCGTGTGGGTATAGTCCCCTGTGCCACACCCCAATTTATCTCTTCCTCGAGAGGTGATACTTTGGCTGGTGGCCAGGGTGATCTGAGGGTTGCGGTGTGGCATAAAAACTGACGAGTCTTCCTCGGGCCATGCCCCCCTCCACATCGCAAACCGTGGAGCTTCCGTGTGTGCCTGGTTCCTCTTGGGGGTTTTCATGTCACTCACAGCATCACAAGGCGGACTTGATTCCTCTGGAAATGAGGATTTGACTGTGTTGCCTCCCTCGGGAGTGCCAGCATTAGTCGAGTCAGATCCAGAGCTGACGCCCATGTTTTCCCAGGCAGCTGAAAGCATCGGTTGGAGTGGTGCCGCCCTCCCCCGTGCGCTGTAGGCTGGACGATAGGTTCCTGGGCGCGGCGCGTGTTGCACTACCAGCACTCGCCCCCAGTGCGCGGCAACCATGGTCTGTATGTTCTCTGCCACTCGTGGCACAGGCATGCAGAGTGGCATGCACAGGCATCTATATTGCATTTGGTGCAATATAGATAGACATGCGAGACGCGAGACGCGACACGTTCAGAATTAATCAACTTTTAATAAACTACAGAACAGCGCGAGCGGGAAGCGGCGTGCCTCACGCGGGCAGGGCTTATGCTCCGATAACGGACACTGCACTAGTGATATAAAACACACACACAAGTCTGTTAACTTAAGCAATACTTTTAAGGTAGTCTAATATTTTTCTGACTAACAAATTACTGACACAGTAAAGGGTAGATTTAAATAAAGAAAAACAAAATTTAAATAAAGAAAAACGAAATTTAAATAAAGAAAAAACAAATTTAAATAAGGAAAAACGAAATTTAAATAAAGAAAAACGAAATTAAGTTAAATTAAAAACGAGATTAATTTAGATTGATAATAACGGGTAAAAAGGCTAATATTTTGTTTCTATTATTCTATTTTCCACAAATGTCAAAGCAATGCAGCTTAACCCAAAATACAAGCTCAGGCATGCACTTCTGTCCATACAAACTCCGCTGTTCTGCGCTCTAGCCAGAGAATACTCCCGTTGCAAGAACACTTTAGTAGAAGCCAAGAAGAAGCAAATATATTTATTAAGTATAACGAGGTTGGGTTCCTTCAACTGTCCATCCTATTAAAAATGCCTAGGCTATATAAGATAATTGTAAAAAAGAGTATTGTATTTCGCCAGATTTTATAGAGTTAAACATATTCAAGTGCGAATGAGAACCATTTCGAGGGGGAGATAAAAAAAACGAATATTCGAATGTCAAATTTTCAAATCGAATACTAACCCACCGAACGAATATTCGAATATTCGGGTCCAGCCCTACTTCTCGGGCACTTTTGGGGCCCTTAACATGCTCGAAAACTCTTGAAACTTTGCACATAGGTCAGAACCCGCGGCCATCAGGGCCGGGTTGAAGCTGGTACCCAGGCGTGGCAGGGGGGCTCAACAGCGCCCCCTTGAACGGGGTCCGAAAAACTTGGTCCATAAATCAAACACGCTTGCATGAATTAATATGAAACTCGGTACACATATAGATCTCATCGGGCCGATCAACTTCCACACTCTATGTTATTAGCTCCGCCCAACAGGAAGTCAGCAATTATGGGTTGTTTGGAAAACGCATCCTCTGGAATTTGAAATAATCCTCCCAGAGAATTCATCCGATCGCCACCAAACTCGGTCAGCATGAAGTCAAGACATTGAGGATGATAAATTGCGGACGGATTTTTGATATCTCGAACGGTTTGGCCGTGGCGAGGAAACAAATTTATGAAAGTTTCATAATTTTGATGAAACTTCAGCAGTGTGTTCGTGGTAAGAGGCAGATCAGATGGATGCAACTATTGTGAGTAAAAGTTATAGCGCCACCAACTGGCAGCAGGAAGTGTGTCACTTTCAAAACGCTTTTGATAAAAGTGGTGGGGTTAGTTTTACCTACAGTTACAAAAATCACTACGTATATTGGGCTCATCGAGCCGGACAACTTTCTAATTTACAGTCATTAGCTCCCACCAACAGGAAGTCAGATATTTTGGTTTGAATGTGAATTTATTTGCAAAATAAGCCTCTGATTTTTTACCCACTCCCCTTAAGTGGTTTATTTTATTCCCACCAAACTTTTTCAACATGATGAAAATACATTAAAGATGCTAAATTGTAAACGGATAATAAATATCTCAAACGGTTTTGCTATGGCGAGGGATTAAAGTAATGTCAAAAAAGGAAACACTAAAAGCCTCATATCTTCTAAAAATGTAATTATACACCATTTATTTCTATATAAAATTATACAAATATCAGAACTAAACCCATTTTATTCTTTTATTCTTATGTATAAGTTTAAAAACAGCCAGAATGTTTTTATAGTCCAAAAAATAAATAAATCATGTCATTCATAGTGCTATACTGCCCTCTTGTGTTCAAAATCAGGTAGGCCTATTGTATCTACTAGGTATGTGACAGTGAGAATATTTTACCACCGGTTAATCGACGTGTGACACCGCTGGGGGCTTTTAAATCGCTAACTTAAAAACGAAAGTAAAATATGTTCGTCCGCACGGACATTGATAATGGTGCTGAGTAGAGCGAGCATTTTCAATGAATTCCTATGGAAGTAGGAATGAACTAAAAAACGTTCACTCTTCTCTGCTCGTTCCTCGCCGTGGACGCGCACCGTTATGAATGCCCATGCAGCCGTGAGCATTTTAGTTTAATTTTAAAATTAGCGCCTTTAGGGGGGCGGGTTGCTTGAATTTATTTTACAAAAGCACAATGTTGTGTTTTATTGCGACTGTACACAAATATAAGTTAACACTTAGTTTGAATGATGTCCTGTATGAACAAAATGACGGAGTATGTTTTTATGCGTCCACTGTTCAATCGCGCCTGCGCCACACACACACACACACACACACACACACACACACACACACATTCCTTAATAAAATAGAATAATAAAATAGTCAACTTAACATATAAAAATTACACTGCTCTGTTTAAATAGTCAGTTGTACAATTCGTACCATTCACAGTAAGCACCGCTCCACTGTGATGTTTCCAAGCACGTTTTTGCGCGTGTGAAGAGGATGATTTTTTCCGTCGATATTGGAACATGAGTGAAGTACAAAGCCTATGATAAAGAATAGTTTAGCATCCAAATACATCGCAAATGTTGAAACATTTTGATTCTAATGAGAGAGTTATGTGAGCCCAACACTGCTTACTTTCGTTTTCATTTTTATTTTATTTCGTTTTGGCTTGTTTATAGGTTTTTTTTTAATTCTTGTTATGTTCTGAATATCATTAAATTTAAAGGATTTGTTTTGGAATATTTTGAGTGTATCATAAAATCAGGATAATTCTCTCGTTTTAGTGATTCCCTAGAACTCTTTTTATTAAATTTTTTTCATTGTTCTAATCAGGTCAGGCAAGTAAAATTCTCTGTCTTGTCCCTTAAATTATATATATATATATATATATATATATATATATATATAAATTTAGCTGACGGTGGCACCGCCACCCCGCCACCCCGCCAAATATAAAACGGTGGCACCGCCACCCCGGTGCCTTTAGTGTAACTAAAGGCACCAGGGTGGCGGTGCCACCAGCTTGGGCCCGTCATCGCTGCTCGCAGCTATATTTCATCTTGTTTTTCCACTCAGTGCCCAATGTTGACAGTCAGATTGAACTGTACAAAAACCTAAATACACTACAGATATTTTGGGCATAAATGAATTCCATGTTGTAAGGATCCCTTAAAGGAAATTACATAAAATAGCCCACTCCCCAAGAGGATTTACCTCCCCAAGAGGATAAAGCTTGTTTAGGGAATTATCATAAATTGTTTCATTAGATCATCCTCCACAGACATTTTTTTTATTTTATTTTTTTTTATTTTAAAGTATTGTAATTAATCAATTTTATAAATCAAACCCTGACCCTGAACAGCCGGAACAACCAACATGGGAATGTGACCTGAATGTGCCTGTACAATTTTATGTGATGTGTAGCACCTGCAGCAATTTTGATGTGAACTCTTTGTATATCACAAGGTCTGCGAGTGCAGCATCAGGAGAAACACTGCTAATGTTTGTCCTGTGTAAGTTAAGCTTGCACTCGCAATAAACACACACAGGAACACTTTAATGTTTTATTCAGCGTTTGAGTTCAGCAAAGGTTCAAGTGATAAGAGTAGAGATCTGGGGTGTGAGCAGATCTGCACTTATGATAAGCGCTCCAAAAAGATTCATTTATTACCTTCTGCAAAATCACAAAATATAGAGGTTGTGTTAATAGTCTGTAGGCATTTATTGATATGGACAGTCAATCCCTAGGTCAGAAATAAGCAATATGTAAGGAATATAAAACCTCAAACATATCCAGTGATGGCTACATTTTAAAACTACATTTTTGTTCTGGTTTACTCAGAGGTATATATTTGTATATATTCCCTGCCTAGAGTTAAGTTGCAAGTTCCAAGTAACTCATTAGCATTTGTAGACATTAATTCTTCTTCTTAATGCCCTACCGACATTAGTAATAGTTTTTTTTTTTTTTTTTTTTTTTTTTTTTTACTATGGGCACTTTTACAAAATAAAACAACAAATAGAATATTTAAATAATGTTAAGTATTTAAATATTACACATATCTGTGATGTGTGCCATGTTTTTAAAATGGGAAACATCAAACATTAATTTGTGATATTTCAGGACGAAAACAGACAAAAAATGACAGCATTCTCATCTTATGGATGTATGTCCACTGCTGGAAATTTAAAGTAGACAAATGAAATAAACCAGTGAGAATGTGAAGTGTTTTTTGTGAGTTTCTGTTCTAAAATCCACAGGGCCAGAGTACCTAAAGTACCTAAATTTACTGGCTAATTTATCTGATGTAGTGGATCCTGAGAGAACCCACCTTGTAATGTCAACATTTTTGCAGCACCAGATTCCCCAAGCAATCACAGCAAAATAAACATGCATCAGTAATTCGTTATATGCTAATCTGAACTGAAATTGAGTCTGGAGAAAGAAAATTAAATGTAGTCACATTATAACATGGCAAGCTGTGAGAATTGCAAGATATTGCAGATACACAGATCAATCATGAATTTGTTTCCAAACACATTTCCCAAACACCTTACCACCCTATCCTCTCGACTCTCTATCTTCCATTGTTCATCAAACAGATGTGACTACTCAAAACCCACACCACTGATTGAACCATAGCATGACATTTCAAATGGTCATATAAAAAAGAGAAATGCTCTGGAAGTGCTACATTAAATATGACCTATTATGACCTATTATATCATTTATCATTTTATGTCCTATTATAAAATTAAAAGAAAGAGAGATCAGAAACAGGAACACGGTGTTTGAAAATAAGTAAGAAGAGATGATTTGAAAACATAAAAGGTAGTTATAGATCTGAGCGAGCAGGGAAGATTGTTCCAGTCTGATGGAGCTTTAAATTTAAACGCACAACGACCTACTTCTTTGCATTTAGCAAATTTTGGGTACATAAAAGAAGAGCTGACCCGTATGCCTTAAATTGTACTGTGTATTAAAATAAATTAGGTAACATTTCAAATATGGAGGGAAATGCAAATGAATACACTTAAAAATAAGTAGTAACCAGTGAAATTGCCTTCTTGACTTGGGAGCCAGCCAGCACAAAGACTCATACATTTGGCAATGGTGAGTTCTATAAGGACATCTGAGCACAAATCTACAAAGACTATTATAAAGTACAGAGATAGGATGAAGATTTGAATCAGTAGTATTCCCGTATATAGTATCAGCATAATCAATTATTGGAAGTATCAAATGAGTAATAATTCTTTTTCGAACCTGTTGTGAAAAGCAGTCAGTAGAGCGATAAAGTGACTTCAGTTGACCATATATTTTCTTGCAGATTGAATTAATATGAGGTTTGAAGGAAAGCTGAGTATCAAGCCAGAGACCAAGATATTTAAACTCTTCGACTTTTGTTAAAGCTGTTCCATCGAGAAAATTAATAGACCAGCTTTTAGATATAGGCAAAGAATTAGGCCGAGTGCAAAACAACATAGTGTAAGATTTGTTTTTGTTCAAGAGGAGTTTATTAGAAGAAAACCATTTTTGAACTAAGTTAAAGTCCGATTGAAGAGAGTATTGAATTTGTGAGATGTCAGAACTGGATGAATATATTACGGTGTCATCTGCATATAAGTGAATTAAACTATCAGGACAGATTTGCGGTAGATCATTAAAGGAGTCATGACCTCGTGTTACCTTGGATACCCAACACTCTATTATAGTCTTTCAGGCACTTCTAAAAAAAAAAGTGGAAAAAAAATAAACACAGAGCTCCTCAGACCCTTATTTCTAAAGGCATTATTGTCTCGTGAGATCTGATGCGATGTTTTGGCTGTCGTGGACGGTCATTATAATAATGCAAATGAGGGGCGCGTTGATTGGTTGCAGGAAGGAGGGGGGTTGACAGCGCAGGTAACTCTTTAGCATATCATTACAAACTGACATCATGGCGCAAGTTGTCAATGAACCAGACCCTGCCGCGACCTAATCATACCTGCTTTACTTTTATTTCGTGTAATTTTCAACGTAACGGCGTTGCATGCTCGTAGTTTCTTTTGCCCTTGATCAGTGAGGCGATACACAGCGCGGGCGCCTCCGCATTTACGCGTGTATTGAGTGTGCGCTCCGAGCACAGGATAACAGCTGACAGGACAAGAAAGTCAGTTTTTCTGAAGTGAAAGACTTTATTTCAGCGTACACTAATGTCACTGTCTGGTAGTTCCTATTGTGCTGGGGTTTCTGAAGTAGTCATAATTCATCTCTCATAACATAACATGCTCTAAACACGCACGCAGAGTGGAAAAGGAAGAGCGGAGGTGCGGGGAGCAGAGCGCAAATTTGAACTAAGATATATGCGATATGGTCTAGCAAACAGTTTTAGCCACTGACCATGGACTCCTGTACCATCACTACTGTTGTGTAAAACAAAGTGGAAAGATGTGGATAGCATTCGTAGAGTCCATTCACCGTGTTTATCTCGAAGCTAACGTTACATACAATAGCCGCATTAGCAGTTAGCTGATGTTTGTTAACGTATACACAGTAGAGCAATAAAAACACAGTCTTACCGTTTCAATTTCAGGCAGGTCTCTGATGGTGGGGATGGCACCTTTTCCCAAACGGAGCTTCGAGGCCAACTTCGCCTGATATTGTCCCAAATTACTAAATGAATCCTGTGTAAAATGTTTAGCGCAGACACCAAACGTTAGGCCAGTTGAAAGGGTTGTTGGGACAGCGTCATTAAAAATGAATTTCATCCACTGATCCCTGATAGTTTCGTCCGTTTTGGGTAGAGAAAACACATTAGAATGCTGTTTATGGCAGTCAACCACAGAGCAACGCAGGTGTGCACTTGGTTTCTCCATCTTTCTTTACCGAATGAATATGAGGGGGAGAGGGGTAGGGCGTGGCTTCCTGCTGCGCTGTCCATATATGGCATATCCTCCACCGTCGTGACGTCAAGCCAGGGTAGAAATCAAAATCTCGTATTTGAGTGCGCGTGCACGTGGGATATTTTACAAACCCTGAGGTAAACAAACGCTTCACTTTTAAATATCGGCTTCCCGGCCAGTGTATAATCGTTAGGCAATCATAACATACATTGATTCTCGTGGAAAAATGCAAAATGTGGGTCATGACACCTTTAATAAAAATAGAAAATAAGAGAGGACCTAAGGATGAACCTTGTGGAACTCCTTTATCAATCATTTTGAAGCCTGACTGGCTGCCTTGAAAAGTAACGCATTGACTTCTGTGATGAAGAAAAGAATTAAAAAATAATAAGAGTCAGAAGAAAGACCAATAGCATATAATTTGTCTAAGAGAAGATAATGGTCAACCATATCAAATGCTTTGGTAATATCAATAAATATAGCACCTGTCAGCATATTACTGTCTGATGCTGACAGTATGTCGTTTGTGAATTTTAGAAGAGCAGTGGTGGTCGAAAAATTTGATCGAAAACCAGACTGATGTGGAGATAATACGTTTTGGTCATTAAGATATTTAGAAAGTTGATTAAAGATTAATTTTTCAAATATTTTTGTTACACTATTGATAATTGAAATAGGTCTGTAATTATTAATATCTGTGATATCACCTCCTTTATGAAGAGGAATTACTCTGGCACAATTCCATGATCGGGGTGTTTCGCAAGTTGCCAATGATAAATTAAATCAGCCAATGGAAATGATATAACATGAGAGGCAAGTTTAAAGAACTTGATCTCCAGACCATCTGCACTGCATCCAGAGTTTATACCATCAATAACCTGCTGAACATCATCTGGAGTGATAATATTAAAGCAAAATGATCTATTGAACCTATTCTGGGTCAGAGAAACATCAGAGTATAAGGAGGAAAGGAAAAAGAACTCCCAACTGTAGAGAAGTGCAGGCTGAAGGCCTCTGCAATTAATAAAGGTTCACTAATAGTTTCATTATTTACTTTAATATGGGAAATAAGGCTTTTTATGGGTTTGTTGGTTATAGAATTAATTCTCTTCCAGAATTGCTTTGGGTTCTTAAACTCAGTTGATAAACAATCATTATAGTAATTTGCTTTAGCACTATTGTACATTTATTCCTTAGTTCTTTATAAGCATCCCAGTCAGCAGAATCATTTGACATACGATATTTTTTCCATGCCTTGTCTCTTTGTTTAAATAAGTGTATGAGATCTCCTTTGATCCAAGGTAAGTGTCGACCCTTAACCTTGATTGATCTCCAAGGAGCATGTTTATCTATTATCTCAACAAATTCAGTATAAAAGTAATTCCATGCATCTTCAACAGATGGAATTAACTGAAATCTCTCCCAATTTATGTCTAGTATGTCTTGAATAAAATGTTCAGGATTAACATTATTCCATTTCCTTACTCTAATTCATTTTGGAGGAAGATGAGGCAATTTAATTTTCCAAAAACAATAAACAATAGAGTGGTCACTGAGAGAATCCGGTAATACCCCAGATTTTAAGATTCTACCAGGATGAGAAACCAAGATCCAGTCAAGCAAAGAAGAGGAGCTAGGACCAACTCTAGTGGGTTCAGTTATGAGTTGAGTTAAATGTATGCTGTTAAAAAAGATTACGATCTTTATGAGAGGAATTAGCAAGCCAATTCGAATTAAAATTTTCACTAGCACCATCTAAAAAATGAATAGTAGACAAGATACATTCAGTGGTTTCAGCAGGAGCATTAGGAGGTTTACAAATATTTCCTATTATAAGTCGTTTGTTTTCATGAAAAATAATTTCAACAAAGAGGCCTTCAAAATGCAGGGGATTCTCACTTGGCAATACAAGTTCTGCAGTCAATTTTGAGGATACTTATATTAAGAGGCCCCCACCTCTTGAGCCCCTATCTTTCCTGAATAGAACATAATTGTCAAGTCTGACTTCATCATCAGAGATCTCACTGTTTAACCAGGTTTCGGAAAGAGTAATGATATGTGGATTATTATAAGCGAGCCAAGCTCTCAATAAATCAATTTTAGGAGGCAAACTCCTAATGTTCAAGTGAATAACAAATAAACCTTTAGTGAAGTTCATTACTCATAAATATTAAAATTAATTTACACATGATATGAAAGCAAAAATGATCATAAAGCATCATTGCAGGTTATTGTATAGAGCAGTAGGGGGCATGTGAAGAGAAAGGCAGTAGGAGAGCAAAGCACACACATACACACACATATATATATATATATATATATACATAAATAAACGGTTGAGGTCACTTTCTGCAGGAATAGTTATATAGTATAACTATAACTGCAAAAAATCATCAAATGACATAACGTCAAACAATAATAATAATAATAATGATGATAAAAATAAAAATAAATAGTAGACTGTAAATGCTACTTTATTTAATTTATTTAATAAATCAGAGTATTAATTGCATATATCAGACTTATAGATATCTATCCTTTCCCATTTAGGAGACCAAGACTAACCCATCTTTTAGAATTACGCCTTTTTACGCCATTTGATTCATATTATACGGCAAACAGTAGTAAAACAACACCAACCCTTACTACTCCAAATAATAAATAATAAGTTCAATGCCAGTCCAGCGAGGAACCCACTGGGAGAAAAAAAAAAAAGAAAAAAAAAAGAAACAATTCATCAGCAAGCTGAGTATTGTGCTACTATTAGCACTAGCCTTCATTCACTAACTTTAGGCTGTCATGTCAGAGTCAATGGAGGAGTTCATAAGAGAGAGTTCACCAAGGGATTCCTCAGCTTCCTCAGGAGTACGAAAGAAATGTGTCTTACCAGCAAAGGCAACTCTCAGTGTGCAAGGATAGATCAGTGCATACTTAATGTCCCGATCACAAAGCTTTTTCTTAACCGCATCAAACCCTCGGCGTCTCTGGACCAGAGCAGTGGAGAAGTCCGGATAAATGAAAACACGAGCTCCTTTGAACTGTAGGAACTCTTTCTTCTCCCTAGCTAGTTTCATTACTTTTAGCTTATCCTGGAAATAGTGAAACTTTACTAGGATCGGCCTGGGACCCTTGGCTCTGGAGTTGTCCTGCATACCTGTACGATGACAGCGCTCAATCACCGGAGGAGAGGAGAAATGAAGCTGTGGAATCAAGTGTCTCACGAAGCCAAGGATATCTCTAGCCTCTGCCCTCTCTGGAGTGCCGATGAATCGTAGATTGGAGCGTCTGCTTCGGTTCTCCGCGTCCTCCGCCCATGATTTCAGGTCAGTGTTTTCCTTTTCAAGCACTTTTACCCGTTTGACCAGCTCTGTTATATCATCCTCATTTGAGCTGACTCTCTGCTCCAGCTCGATAACCTGCTCTCCAAACATTTGAAGCGATCCATCTATTTTGGCCAGGTTGGCTCCGAGTGAATCAATTTTGGCATCCAAGTGTGAAATCATCTTTAGCTCCATTTGCTGCATCATGTCCAAAATACTTTGGAGAGTAATTGTTTCATCACCCATTGAGAGGCCGGTTTCTTCCCACTCGCACAAAGAGAAGAATATATTCCAATAACTAGTTGGTTTGAAGCTGGAGATTGGTTTAGTTTGCTTTTCTTGATATAACTCTAGTAGATCCTTGTACAAAATTGTTTTGTAGTGGAAAAATTATGTCACAATGACCTCAATTAAGCAAAAACATTGGGCCAGCAGACTGAGCTTGCAGCACACACTCACACCACGGCAGCCATCTTGGAAAATGATGGAAATGTAATAACTGAAACTTTAATTATCTAAAACAAAATAGAGAGAGCTTTGGTGATGATAACTAAGCAAATATTTAATTACTACAATAATTCTTGCTAGAAAATACATAAAAAGTGAAAAAACTTGATCAAAAACATACCTTTACACAAACTGACTATCAACTCAACTTTCAGATGCCATTTTTACAGAATGGACCACACAGGATTGTGGGATATCATAGGCAGAAAGGTTACATCTATAGACATTGGGCAAATTCCAATCAGAAGGGAGCATCCCTGTGCCCTACACACTCTGAAGGCTATAGAGCCCTTGACACTTGGCACTTGAGTGTCATAATGAAGCCGTTTGGAATGCACTTAGACGAAGGGAGCAATAAAAGCCTGGAACGTTACCATGACAATGCTAGGCAGCGACAACAGGAATATCATATATAATCGCTTTTAATATAAGCAAATAAATATTAATTGTACAATGAACTTAAATATGCTTATGATAATGAAATGAAAATGCTTTGTGTGTCCCTTCTCTGCTCTTAACTTTATAAAACTTCTTGTCTCTTATTTGAACCCTGCACATATAGTCACATTTACCTAAAATATCTACTATTAAACACAATTCTATGAAACTTATTTAAACTTCATATGAAATGCATGAAATGTGTGTAATATATCACAACAAAACATCTTGAATTATTCTGCCTTTCGAATGGAAACTCGGACTTTGGTCTTGGACCAGTGATGTGGAATGTTAATTTTAAAAGTAATGCTTTAATTGCAATCTTGTATTACTCCCTGAAAACAAATAATAATAATTGTGTTACTTAGTTATTTTTTTTGTGGAAAGTAATGGTTGTGTCCCAGTTCAGAGGCTGCATCCGTGAAGACCACGTTATTTGAAGGACGCACCAAGACTAGTTAAATGGGACAGTATAGCCGATTGCGTGACCAATTTGAAGGCTCCTTCAAATACAGCCTACAAATGCGGTGCAGAAAGTGGGAGTGCTGGGGGTGCATTATAAATGCAATGCAGTTTTTTGTTCATTTACATTTATTCATTTTTAGCATTTAGTAATTTATTTGTAATAAACACTTTATGTGGGCTATTTAAAAAGTTTTATTTATTATGTTAAACTATGTTTTTTAAAACATACGCGGACCCCCCCAAAAATCTAGCACCCTCAACCTAAAACATCTTCCCATGTCCCTGGACCTTCGTTTCCAGTGAAATGAAGGATGCAACAGATGGACCCTTCACGGCCTTGCCTACCCCAGAATTAATCGGGGTATTAAAATACATATATGTTTTTGAGAAATTTCCAGATTACACTTTTAAATGTATTGGGTTTCAATTTACTCGAATAATCGAATGTCTCTGATACACATGACAAAATACAATAAAGGTTCAAATGTTGACATATATGTTACCAGCATGTGATTTTATATAGTTTTTCTCTATATTATGTACATAAATGGACCAAGGTGAACATTTTAGACATTTTAGGCAGTTGAATATAACTTATGTTCTCAAACACTCTGGAGAGGCCTTATCAGGGTCTCTATTGTGGCAGCCCATCCAGATCCAGCAGCACCACCAAGGTCTCCCTGCTCAGCTGAATAAAAGTGTGCATAAAAATAAATATTTTTTCCCAAACTTTTTTTTTTTCCATTTACAATCAGTTTCATTTACAGATTAATTGACAAGACAAAAATAAATGTAAAGAATAGTTTATTTTATTTTTTTTACAAATAACTTGCATAACAACAATAAATAACATATAAAACAATTTCTTCTTTATTTCGTTACAAATGTATACTTGCATTACAAAAAAAATAAACAATGCACAGAAATTACTTTTGTTTAATTTACAAATTATAACTTGCATTACATAAATAATGCATAGAACGATTTTGTTTCATTTACAAATTTTTATTTACATAACCAAAATTGTATTTCTCCACTAATCTCTCAAGAAGAGAAAACAATCTGTCCATTCTCTCCCTCCTCTCCTGTCTCTCTGAAATTTCATGTCAATTAGCTCAATCAGCTCGTCCTCTCGGTCTCATTTTCTCTTGGCTGGTGCTGACGACTCCTCATCTTGGTCATCCACTGCTGAACTTAGCCCTAGTGTGTCCTCAGGGATGGTGGCAGTGAGAACAGAGGGGTTGTTGGAATGTCCCAACACCTCATCCAGAAGGACAAACCATGGCCATGTCTAGTGGAAATATTACAAATGGGTCGTTGCCTTACTTCCAAGCCACGCTGGAGTTTTTGGCCCCGGTAAATAAATACTTTATAATAATAATACTAAAATAATTTTTGGCCATCATTTTAATAAACTCAGCTGTCTGCTATTTGCTCCCTAAACTAAACGAAATATTAGTAAAAAATGTTGCCTCAGACCACCTAACAAATGAAGCCGCGCAGTGGTTAAGTTCACGTTTTAAAGAAAGAAAAATCCCTGGCTTTTAACACTTGTTTTGCTAGATATTTGAGTAAATTAAAACACAATACTTACATTTAGAAGTGTATTCCTTGGTCTCCACAGAAGAACTATCACCCACCTTTTTCATGTCGTCACCAGCATGCAGTTAATTGGGAAAGACTAGGCTGTGAAGGATTCACTCGTTCTATCGTCTGGCCCGGGGAAAGAAGGACGGTAGCCGCATTCGAAGGAGCCTTTTTATGCTTAAATTTTTACAAACAAACAAGGTTTCTGCTTTAGGTTGAGCATAGCCAGTAAAAAAAAAAAAAAGAGCCTTCGAATTGGGACAGCTTTCGTTGGGCCGCAGTGACGCAATCAGCCTTCGAATGCGGCCTTCGAAGGATGCAGCCCCTGAATTGGGACCAAGCGTGCCGCACAAGCCCTGAAAAGTGAAGCCAAAACGTCTCGATTGCCCCCCGGTGACTGGTCCTAGTATAGGTCATAAGCCCCGCCTCCCCGTGTTATTCAACGGGACGTGAGACCAACTAAACAATTAAATTACACTTCAAATATCTTTTTTCCAAAGGTGGTTTTTTTCATTTGCTGTCGTTTTTATCATGCTGGTGTAAGTTCAAGTGTCTGTTTAAAAAATAAGTTGGTTTTTAGTTAGTTACGTGATGCGGTGGTGTAACGTCATGATTGACAGCTGTGATTGACAGGTTCTCGAGCGAAGTAGTCACTGGAAGCACCAACGGACATTTTTTCGGGATCTTCGGAGGACTGAGGAGATTGTATTTACTTTATTTTAACAAGTCTGTTGTCGTACTGCAATCAATTTTTTAAAAAAGTGTGCAGAATCCACTCTCCCTGAGTGCATTCTGCGAGAGTGAGGGCGGAGCGTTGATTTCGTGGCTTTACTTCCTGCTCACTACTGCGCAGGTCTGGTCCCGAGATCGCTACTGCGCAGACTCAAGTTCCAATATGTCAGCGCCATATCCGGACTCTGGCGGCTTCAGTTCTCATCAATGGAAGAGAGCGAAGGGGCGTCGTCCATCTTTTTTTACAGTCTATGATTGGGACACAGCTAATGTGTTATGTTACTTTTGCATTACTTTTTCTAACCTGGGCTTGGCTTTCTTGTTTATTTTTAAGAACAAATAAAAACAACAAAATGTTATATTTTTGGTCAATGTAGAGGCCATTTCACACCAAAAGTGAAATGAATAAGCTCAGACAAATCTTTCAGCAATGCAGCCATTCTAGATTGCAAAAGAATAGGATGCAGGAGAAGAAAGTTCAACACTCTTACTTCAGCTATTAAAAAAAAAGAAAAGAAGAAAAAAGTTATTTCTGTTTATTCGCATGGTTGAACTGGATCAGAAAGAGTGCTTACTGATATAGAAATTAACTCCCTTTGGAGTGGACTTTGTGATTTGTAATTTTGCAGATCTTTTTCATCCTCAAACAGCAACATCATACACTAAAGAAAGTTGAAAATGAAAAAAACAATAGGTCCTCTTTAATATTACAATTTTTTTTTTTTTCATTTAACTTAATTTAATTACACAAGTTATATAATAAAATATGCAACTTTAATTAATTCAGTTTGTCTACATGCTCCCAAAGCTCTGAAATGATGCAACTGTTTTTAAATAAAATAATAATAATAAAAAAGGTTGGTTTCTGTTTTTAAATTGGCCTACAGGATGCACTTGGACTAAAAACTTTTCATATAAACTATCCTCTTAATTGCTCTCTGTGCTGACACAAATTCCCTATTACAAGCAAACCCAGACCGACAGAGATAAATAAAGGAGTAGCATGTCCCAGGGTGCAGCAGGAATCCAGATTAAGCCTGTGAGAGTTATTCCACTGTGCCAGAACATATTGAGCAGTGCCTGTGGCGGTCTTCTTTGGGAGAAATTGCAGAAAAGAGAGAGTGCTCTCACCTCCAAATATGTACCTGTCTAGCTCCTCTCTCACCAGCTCCACGCCATATGTCTGTCTTTTTCTAATTTCATACCTCAGGGTCATTGAGTGATATATGAGGAATACATGAGAACTAGTCCAGTCTGGTTGAACAGTTTCTGAACACTGCACGGGTACGTTATTTGCCCTTTGTGTTACAGCCTCCCCTCGCTGTGGCAAGGGTGCAGTGGGCTATAAAAATGTGCACAATGTTTAGGCATTGGGGTTGTTAGGTCACTTTCTTCATTACATTGTGCTCAGGGGCAGATGAGACGGATGACCTGCAAATGTAAAAGTGGTGCATTGGCTAGAACAAACAGGAACAAGAAGCAACTTGCTGTGTCATGACCAAATTATTTTAACCAAATCGAATAATAACTGTGGCTCCTTGGAAATATGTGACTGGCTACATTTCTGCAAAACCTGAAATACGCTGCGCTGGGTACAGTTCGCTGCACTTTTCAGGTGACTGATTCACAAGAGGTACAATATTTTTTCTCCATTGCAGTTGCATGAAATGTTATGTCATAAAAAATCCATGCCTGTGGGTACATTTTTGTAAAATTACATTGCATTCCTTGTATCACATTTAATGATGTTTCGTAAACAAACTTTGGGAGGAGTACGTTCTATTCAAGATCTATCCAATCAACATGTCATCAGCAATTAACACTTCTATCAGCCGAAGAGGAGGCATATATATACACTCACCTAAAGGATTATTAGGAACACCTGTTCAATTTCTCATTAATGCAACTATCTAATCAGCCAATCACATGGCAGTTGCTTCAATGCATTTAGGGGTGTGGTCCTGGTCAAGACAATCTCCTGAACTCCAAACTGAATGTCAGAATGGGAAAGAAAGGTGATTTAAGCAATTTTGAGCGTGGCATGGTTGTTGGTGCCAGACGGGCCGGTATTTCACAATCTGCTCACTACACAATCTGAGTATTTCACAATCTGCTCAGTTACTGGGATTTTCACGCACAGCCATTTCTAGGGTTTACAAAGAATGGTGTGAAAAGGGAAAAACATCCAGTATGCGGCAGTCCTGTGGGCGAAAATGCCTTGTTGATGCTAGAGGTCAGAGGAGAATGGGCCGACTGATTCAAGCTGATAGAAGAGCAACTTTGACTGAAATAACCACTCGTTACAACCGAGGTATGCAGCAAAGCATTTGTGAAGTCACAACACGCACAACCTTGAGGCGGATGGGCTACAACAGCAGAAGACCCCACCAGGTACCACTCATCTCCACTACAAATAGGAAAAAGAGGCTACAATTTGCACAAGCTCACCAAAATTGGACAGTTGAAGACTGGAAAAATGTTGCCTGGTCTGATGAGTCTCGATTTCTGTTGAGACATTCAGATGGTAGAGTCAGAATTTGGCGTAAACAGAATGAGAACATGGATCCATCATGCCTTGTTACCACTGTGCAGGCTGGTGGTGGTGGTGTGGGGGATGTTTTCTTGGCACACTTTAGGCCCCTTAGTGCCAATTGGGCATTGTTTAAATGCCACGGCCTACCTGAGCATTGTTTCTGACCATGTCCATCCCTTTATGACCACCATGTACCCATCCTCTGATGGCTACTTCCAGCAGGATAATGCACCATGTCACAAAGCTCGAATCATTTCAAATTGGTTTCTTGAACATGACAATGAGTTCACTGTACTAAAATGGCCCCGCCAGTCACCAGATCTCAACCCAATAGAGCATCTTTGGGATGTGGTGGAACGGGAGCTTCGTGCCCTGGATGTGCATCCCACAAATCTCCATCAACTGCAAGATGCTATCCTATCAATATGGGCCAACATTTCTAAAGAATGCTTTCAGCACCTTGTTGAATCAATGCCACGTAGAATTAAGGCAGTTCTGAAGGCGAAAGTGGGTCAAACACAGTATTAGTATGGTGTTCCTAATAATCCTTTAGGTGAGTGTATATGGAGTGACTTTTAACCAGATGAATTAACCCAGGTGAGATTGCTTTAACCATTGTATTAAACTCTTTTGAAGGAATCGGGAAATTGTGGTAAATCATAAATTGCTTATAAGTAAAGAGGTTACCCGAGTCATCAAATAAGGAGAGGATACAGTTGATATCATTTTGGAACCACCTGTGGAAAAATAAATCATTATTTCTGACAGTGATATTGTAAGGATGGATTTTACGAAGACTGAATTCAAGAATTCTAACCTGCAATAAAACAATAAAACTCACTAATCTGAAGAAGAGATCTATGGGACAGAGTGCACAACACAACTGTTACAATCTCATCTCTTCCCCCCATGCTGAGTTCCTGACTCTGCACACTATCTTCTCACCTCCAGGTCTCATTCAGTCATGCAAAACACACAAACCTACTGTCTCCAGCTGTTTTATGAGAGGTCAAAATAAATACTTTTGGTGCGAGTGGTAGAGAAGTTTCATTCCCGAGCAGCAGAACAGTCAGAAAAAATGCCTGTTCTTCTGGTGTGGGAGATGCCCCAATAAAGATCATAGATTAACCATTTGTGTTTATCCCCCAAACTCAGGCATGACCACTTGGGGCATGAGAAAGGGTCCAGCAAAAGCTGAATAAATATTTGGGTGCTAGATGTTTATTGTTCTTTTGTTCCACTTGGGTATTTAAAGGGAATTGGCAAACCACTCAAGGAAGCATCTATAAACAGAACTTCCCACACTGTTGCTGTGTGTCTCTATTGCCAGGTATGCTGAGTCTTTAAAACTTTTTTTGATATTGCATTTTGAATTATGTTTGTATTTTATGTTGATCAGTTATGTATTGTGTATTCTGTTTAATCATTTTAATTGATGCTTAACCCTGCCTGGCAAAATAAATGTTACATCTTGATTTATTCTAAAGTATTCTGAAATCTTTATTTTAGTAAATTACGGAGGCTGATGCTACAGCAAATCTTAGTTAAGGTAGGTCAAACTAAAGGTGCATGTATGAACGGAGCAGTAGGCACGTCATCTGAAGACCTTTTGATTTCTGTCTATCACTGATTTAGCAAGTTGTATGGAAATGGCTAAAATAAACTACACTTTTTTGTTCGAGTAAGCAGTAACTGACTTTAGAGGTATTAGCAAACCCTACATCCACTGACTAAAATCAGAATTAGCAAGTTTGTGTCCGTGAGAAACACGATCCGGCCGACGTGATCTCTATGCGGCATTGGGTCCATAATGCATTAATAACTGAAAGTTTGGAATGTCAAGAATAATAAAAGATCTAAATTAAATCACAATTCATCTTTTGATCAGCTGTTAAGAGAAAAAAGCAGTAAAAATTAAAGAGTCATTTAAATTTGGAGTCAGATTAAATTATTCATGGAGTCAGAATTAAAATTGGAAATCATCTGTTTAATAAATGAAAGTGATTTTTCCAAGTGCCTGAATAGACATACATGCTGAATTCCCTTCGACCAAGACACCGTCTTTGGGCCGGTGATTGGAGTTTACAATATCACTGTTATTCCATAGGCTAAGTGTTTTATGAGGTGAAAAACTGTGAACTTAACACAGATTCCAAGCAAGGAGACACTTGGTGAAATCTGGACAAGGCAATAGCTTAGACGGAAAATAGTTACATTTTAGAATAAAGGAGAGACTACCAATTTGATTAAATATTTGTTTGGGGATAAAGTACCAAATGGATTTTGGATTGGCGAGACAACTTTTAAGCCAATTTATTTTAAAGATATTTATCATGTCAGAAAATTCAAAAAACTCAATGCCTCCATCTGCTCTTGTCGTTAGAGAGCACTTCTTTTTTTTTAAATTGCTTTCCTTTTAACCACGTTACACTGCATCCATCCAACACCGCCGAGTCAAGTAACCCGCAACATTTCTGGAGATAAAACAGACACCAAGAACTGTACTTAGACATTGTGACCGTATTATAAGTGGAATAATTGATGACAGACCGTGTAAAAATAATGAATGATATGTGTAACGTAACGTTAGCATAACGGTCGCTAGTTCGACAGATGCAAAATCTAGACTAGAGCATTTGGTCCATCGTCAATAATTCATAGTTCATTTCAACATAACTTCTTGTTGACTTTCTGACTTCTTTGACTAACGTTACTTTACGTTAGGATAGTTTTAATAAAACAGGGTTGCTCACCTTTACGCTCGCTACTGCTTGAACCTCTCGTCCTCCTGTTGACGTAGTGATTTGAAGTGTGGACAAAAGTGCGCGACTCGCGAGGAGGTAAGCGCTGGATCAAAATTTCCAAAACAAACCCAAATGCCTGGTCATTGTCAGTTGATTACGGAGAAAATAACCCAGCAACATAGTAAAAATGCTCAACCCAGCATTTGGGTTTAAAAAATAACCCAGCATTTTTTAGAGTGTACCAACATTGGAGTGGTCTTAGGTCCAACTCAAATTGAGTCAACATCTCTTTCCTCCAAGTCTCCTCCACCTAAATACCTTATGAAGGGTTCCCAAATTTTAGCAAACTGTTGTCTTTTATTCCTTAGATGGAGCCATATACGTTCCAGATGAAGAGTATTTGTGAGTTCGTCAAGTTAAAGATGGAAAGAAGGTGGCAATTTGCTTTTCCAGAAAGTTAAAATAAGCTTTTTGGCTGTTAAAAGCCCATAGGAAAGAAATTGTTGTTGAGACTTGGACAAACAGAGCTCATGTCTTGAAACCCCAAACACAATTAACTCATTTGGTTCTATTGATTCGTGATTTTAGAGATGACATTGAAAATCTTGCACCAAAAGTTTTGAAGACTGGGACATAATGCATAACTGATCCGCCGTCCTGCATCTGTCACACTTTGGAGAGACCCCTGGAAATATTCTGGGTAATTTTGTTTTAGAAAAGTGTAGTCTATGCAAGATTTTGAACTGGATGAGACAATGTCTGGAGTTTATAGAGTATCTATTAATCTCTTCCAGGCTATCCGCCCATAACTCATCAGAAATCTCTGACCCTAATTCTTCCTCCCATAAACTCTTGATTGAAGATGTAGCAGGCAATTGGGAGGCCTGGAGGATATTATAAATGCAGGAAATCATTTTCCCTTTACCGAAATAGTAATTGAGGCAGGTGTCCAGACAAAAAGGGCTAATTGTAGAGAACCTGTTTAAGTAAGATTGTACATAGTTCCTGACTTGCAAAAACCTAAAAAAATTACTTCTATGAAGTTTGTATTTCTCCCGAAAATGTTCAAAGGAGACGAATGTACCATCTTGATACAGATCCCTTACTGCGTGAATTCCTGAATCTCTCCATTGCTGAAAACCTTTATCTAATATGGAGGGTATAAAAGAGGGATTGTCAGCTATGGGAATTGATACCCCAAAATGAGTTCTAATTTGTTTCCAAATAGGAATCACACTGCTAATGACAGGACTGCGTCTGTAGATTTATTTTTTACAGCTCGTTGGTGAAAGAATCACAGCACCAAGATCATAGGGGGTACATTCATCCTGTTCTAATCTGAGCCAGTCCAGTTGTCCACTTTTCTCATTTATTATTATTGAAATAATTCTGAGGTTAGCCACCCAGTAATAGCAGCGGAAGTCCGGAAAAGCAAAACCCTTTCTGGGTTTGGAAAGATGTAGTTGTTTAATTCTATGGTTTTTATAATTCCAAATAAAGGGTAAGATAGTAGAATCAAGTTGCTTAAAAAAGGATTTGGAGAGAAATAAAGGGGTGTTTTGCAACAGATATAATTGTTGCGGAAGAAAGACCATCTTGTTGACATTTATTCTACCTATTAAGAGTTCTCCAGAACTGAATATTTCTTTTAAATTTTTCTAAAAGGGGGGCATAGTTGGCTTCTCGTAAAGAGCTAAACTTCCTAGTTACAACAATTCCTAAATAAGTAAATCTATCTTTAGCTATTTTAAACCGAACTGGGTAAATTTGTTAAAGATCTTTAAGCCCAACTGGCATGAGTTCACTTTTATTTAGATTAATTCTATAGCCTGAGAATGAGCCAAATTGTTCTATCACTTCTAAGATTATAGGGATACTAGACGCAGGTTTAGTCACATACAGTAAGACATCGTCCGCATATAAAGACATTGGGCCCTATTTTAACGATCTGAAACGCAAGTGTCAAAGCGCAAAGCGCAAGTAACTTTGTGGGCGGGTCTTGGCGCTGTTGCTATTTTCCCGGCGGGATAAATGACTCTTGCGCCAGGCGCAAATCTAAAAGGGGTTGGTCTGAAGTAGCTTCATTATTCATAGGTGTGGTTTGGGCGTAACGTGAAATAAACCAATCAGAGCATCATCTCACATTCCCTTTAAGAGCAGGCGCGCTTGTTCTAAAGTGGATTCCTATTATAACGGCGGATTTGCCAGGCGCGCGCCAGGAGCGGTTCACAGCCAAGGAGAGCAACGCTCTCGTCAGGGACGTTGGGGATGGAGAAACCCACCCAAATTAACTTCGGTTAAAAAGGCGTATGATAATTTGGGTAAATGTGTAAGCTAGATGTATGCTTTTATAATAAATTGTCTATCTATCTATCTATCTATCTATCTATCTATCTATCTATCGTAATAATGTATGATTTGCAAAAATGAAAACTGCTGCTTCTGTGTAGATGAGAGAATCAAAGTGTATGCGCGTTGTGCACACGCTACATTGATTATGGCCAAGCATGCACCCTTAAAATAGCATCTGAATAACATGCGCAACGCGCCACTGACTTTAAACTATTTTTTCCTGGTTAGTGGCGCAATTGTTTTCTAAACCTGCAAAATAGCATGAAGGAACGTTTGCGCCGGAACACGCCTCCTTTTTTGCGCTGAACCGCCCAGGGAGCGCAAGTTCATTCCCTAGTTTAGCGACGTGCTTCTGTGAAGGGAAAAGCCCGCTTTGCGCAGGTGCAAAATAGGAATGATACATGCGTCGGTGAACAAAGTCAATTGCGCTGGGTGCAAGATAGGGCCCATTTTATTTATAGTGGTTTTAGTATGGAGCCCATGAATTCTCTCATTAGAGTGAATGGCTTCCGCTAGAGGCTCAATGGCCAATGCGAACAGAAGGGGAGAAAGCGGGCAACCTTGTCGAGTACCCCTAAATAAAGTAAAAGATGGTGACAAAATTCTATTTGTAAGTATACGCGCTCTAGGATTGTTATATAGAATTTTAAGCCAAGTGATGAATTTATTACCTATATGGAATTTCTGTAGTAGAGCGAAGAGGTAAGGCCACTCTACTTGGTCAAATGCCTTTTCAGCATCTAAGGACAAAATCACCAGATCAGACCGATTAGTCTGGGAAGAGTATAAAATATTAAACAAGCGATGAAGATTACTAAAAGAGCTACGACCTGAAACAAAGCCAGTCTGATCAGGTTTCACTAATTTTCCTAAAAGCGTATTAAGTCTAATGGCTAATGTCTTAGCTACAAATTTTTGGTCCACATTAATGAGACAAATTGGCCTATACCCCCAGACCTCCTCAAGGTCTTTGCCCTTCTTGGGTAGGACTGTGATAACCGCCTCATTAAACGACTGCATATATGGCCCCAATAGATCGGTAAATGTTTTATATACCTCGCAAGGGATTCCGTCGGGGCCGGGGGATTTACCTCCCTTAAGTGACTTTATAGTGCTCTTTAACTGTTAGATCAGCTCCAAGAAATTCTCCATCCTCCTGGTCTAGCATTGGTAGATTACAGCTGTTTAAAAAGTCATCACTTGTATTACTACAATCCCTGGCAAAAAGTATGGAATCACCCCTCTCAGAAGATGTTCATTCAAATGTTTAATTGTGTAGAAAAAAAAACAAGCACATATATGCCACAAAACAATTTTCACTGAACAATCCAAACTTCTGGCTGTATAAAACACTTTAAAAAAAAAATAAAAAAAAATAACTATAGTCAATTACAACTGTTTTTACAGATCACACAGAGGAAAAAAATATGGAATCACACAAATCTGAGGAAAATTATATGGAATCACCATGCAATTTGCATTTCTAAAACAAACACCTGTATCTGATTACAACTGCTAATTAGTCTGCAGTTAAACATTACATGTGTTGAACGTGTACAAGTGTCAAAGCGCAAAGCGCAAGTAACTTTGTGGGCGGGTCTCGGCGCTGTTGCTATTTTCCCGGCGGGATAAATGACTCTTGCGCCCGACGCAAATCTAAAAGGGGTTGGTCTGAAGTAGCTTCATTATTCATAGGTGTGGTTTGGGCGTAACGTGAAATAAACCAATCAGAGCGACATCTCACATTCCCTTTAAGAGCAGGTGCGCTTGTTCTAAAGCGGATTCCTATTATAATGGCGGATTTGCCAGGCGCACGCCAGGAGCGGTTCACTTCACAGCCGAGGAGACCGACGTCCTCGTCACGGCCGTAAAACACAGAGAAGTGACATTGGGGATGGAGAAACAAACACACCCAAATTAGCTTCGGTTAAACAGGCGTATGATAATTTGGGCGTATGATTAAATGTGTAAGCTAGATTTATGCCTATTTTATTTTCACATCTTCATGGACACAACAATGATTTCCCTCGTGTATTAATATGAATAAATGAATGAAATCTTTATTTCGAACAATTAAAAAATAAATTAAACCAAAGACAGCAACACATTAAATATCCATCAAGAAAAATAAAACAAAATCAAGAAAAACAAAACCTTATTTTTTTTATTTTTTTTTGCATACTAATCACACTGTTCGAAAAGGGATACGTAGAAGCCCTAGGCTTATCAAGACCTACAAGACCTAATATTTTTCCTAGTAATAATGTATGATTTGCAAAAATGAAAACGGCTGCTTCTGTGTAGATGAGAGCATCAAATTGTAATGCGCGTTGTGCACACGCTACATTGATTATGGCCAAGCATGCGCCCTTAAAATAGCATGAATAACATGCGCAACGCGCCACTGACTTTAGACTAGGTTTTTCCTGGTCACTGGCGGAATTGTTTTCTAAACCTGTAAAATAGCATGAGGGAACGTTTGCGCCGGAACACGCCTCCTCTTTGCGCTGAACCGCCCCGGGGAGCGCAAGTGTATTTGCTAGTTAACCGACGTGCTTCTGTGGAGGGAAAAGTCCGCTTTGCGCGGGTGCAAAATAGGAATGATACATGCGTCAGTGTACAAAGTCAATTGCGCTGGGTGCAAGATAGGGCCCATAATCTTATTGTATTGATATCTAAGATTTAATATTTTCTTGTGCAGTTCTGAAGAGGGTTTTGTAGCATTCTCATTATCTAATTGACAAAGCTGTCTTTCTAAAGATTGTAAAGCAGCTGCATTTTGTTTATTTTTTGCACCCTTAAAGGAGATAAAACAGCCCCGTAAATAAGCTTTAAAGGTGTCCCATAAGAGAGGAGGGGAAGTATCCGCTTGATCATTAGTTTCCAAAAATAACTCTAGCTGTGTACACAAATACTCACTGAATTTTGTGTCCTTTAATAAATAGGGGTCTGCCTGCCACAATGGTTGAGTTGTTACAATTTCTGATAGCTTTAGAGCAAATGTAACTGGACTATGGTCCGAGATTAGAATGTTATGATAAGTGGCATTGAACGTAAAAGGAATTAACTTAAAATCAACTAGAAAGTAATCTATACAGGTATTGTGGACCCATGAATGAATAATATATATTGTGGACTTGTGAATGAAAGGAATAGTCCCTACCAGTTGGATTGGCTAGCCTCCATACATCACCAACATTATAATTTTTAATGTACATGTTAAGAAAGTCCCTGGACTTAGAGGGGGAAGCACGTTGAGCAGATGATCTGTCTAAATATGGGTCCAGAACGCAATTAAAATATCCTCCTATAATTAAATTAGTACTCAATATATCGGGAATCCTTGAAAACACATTTTGAAAAAAGCGTGGATCATCAAAATTTGGTCTGTAGATGTTACCTAAGGTTATGGGTGTTGAAAATATTTCTCCAGCAACTATGATAAATCGCCCCTCCTTATCTGTAATCGTAGCCCTATGTTTAAACGGAACCCCTTTTCTTATTAAAACAGCAGTACCCCTAGCCTTGGATGAAAAAGAAGAGTGAAAAGACTGACCTATCCATCTGGCTCTCAACTTAGAGTGAGAATCATTTTTAAAGTGTGTCTCTTGCAAAAATATTTTAGATGACACAAAACTTTACTCCGTTTAACAGGATGGTTTAGGTCTTTAACGTTCCAGGAAGAAAAAGTCAACGCTCCCACCCCTCTGTCAGGTGTCATACTCTGAGTGGCAGCCATCCCAGTCATTGCGTTTGTTACCTCCCCTCACCGCGGTACGCACCCACAGACGGAACCCCATTAAACATCCCCTACCGCGATCCCTTATCACAACAAAACTGAAAAGAGAAAAAAAAAGAACAACGTACCTGAGAACACAGGCTTGCTTGAACATCAGATCAGAATTTTACCAAGATACAATAAACTTGACCTAAGATAGCTGACTATCAGGAGCTCAGTGAACAGTTTCTATGGGTCTTATAGATGGTCGTCTGCACACATAGGCAGATCAGTCTTTTACAGATTTGAACCGTAAAGCATATACACAATTAAACAAATCAAGTCAAAAAATATATAAAAAATAAAAATAAAAAATAAGGGGGCACATGATTGTAATTGTTCGAACAGCACTCCAACCCACTCTATTAGCCTGGTTATAAAGTTTCAATCGAAGGAGAGATTATGATGTTGACACATTACCCTCACCAAAGTGTTGCTCTGCAAATGCGAACGCCTTTACCGGGTCCGTGAAGTACATTTCTTCTCCGTTGTGTGTGACCTGTAACTTCGCTGGGTATAGAAATCCAAAGCGGACCCCTGGACGATCTTTAGCCCTGTTAAAACAGGCGCGTTGTTTTAGAATGGCCGCTGAGAGGTCAGGGAATATCAGAAGTTTCTCTCCGTTGTAGGTGATGGACTTGAGCTGAGCAGCTTTTCGGATGATGCCCTGCCAGTCATGAAAGTAATGCATCCTAGCAATGAAGGCCCGGGAAATTAGGTATTGTCGGAGCGTTTTCTCAAGGATTTGTGAGCACGGTCGATCAAAGGTAGAGTTTCCAACGAGAGTGCGTTCTTCAGAAGGTGCGCAATAAAGTTGGCAGGCTTACGCCCAGTCTCTTCACCCTCTTTAATATTAAGAATGTGCAGGTTTTGCCTTCTACTGCGACTTTCCAGATCCGTACATTTCTCTGTGAGCTACAAGTTAGCTTTTCAATGAAAAGCTGCTTGTGAGCTGCTTGTTAGCTTTTCAATGTCCTTTTGTAGCTGGGAGACCGTGTCGGAAGTAAAAGTTGCGCTATGTTCGAGCTCCGCCATTGTTTAGCTTGGACATCCACCGTGCTTTTCATGGCTGAGATGTTAGCTGTGTCCTTCGAAGGACGCAGACTTCAAATGATGCAGCCTATGCGTCCTCCGAACGACGCACCATGTAGCCTTCGTAGGATTTCCTAATTGTGCAGCCAGGTGTTCCCGATTACCGCTCCATGGAGGCGCCAAGCAACGGTGCGAGAGTATGCTGCCATCCTGATAATCCATTTGATATAATTGAGTAAACAGCTATGGAGCCAGAATTGGCTATTGTCATTTTTATGTTTTATATTTTACTGGAGGACATGGACATGGTACGGATGTTTCAGGTCATGTACTTTCGGCTTAGCCGATCGATTCAAATGTTCATCTTACCTTGATGTGATTTTGTAGGCTAGTGTATTATTTTTTATTATGCACATAAATAAACCATGGTAAATATATTTACACAGGTTTTCAACCCTATTTGAATATAAAACCCAGTTGAATATAAAAAGTCCAGTGCGAATGTTACTCCCGCTCTTCATCGACAGCTGTCAGTCACTGTTGCTAGGCGACAAGAACATTCCTCCGTAGGCTAGACCGGTCCGAGCGCTTCAGATGCGCCAAATGTGACGGAGCTGTAGTTAGCAATAATTTGTTAATATTGTGACAATAGGCCTACATTTTGTTACTTTAATTTTCAAAATAACCAGTGGTGATATGTAAGGAACTACATACTTCGTTAATACTCTAAGTAATTTTCCCACACAGGACAGCAACACTACAAAATTGTTATTTTAAAATATGATGCATTGTTTTACATTAAACTACACAAAAGTATATAGTTTAAATGTATCAACCTTGAAAATATTCAGAAGTAAAATGCAACATATGCAGTAATATAAAAGCAGAACCATCATAAAAACCCTGACAAGTTTTTTTTCCTCCAGAATTCCTTTACTTTTACTCTTGATGCCTTAAGTACGTTAGAGTATGCAAGATAATTTTGCTTAACTAAGGTTTGAAATATATGACTAGTAGTTTTTCCCCAATGTGGTATTAGTGGTTATTAAAAGTACTTTAGTGTAATAAAGTATCTCAATATTTATTCCATGAGTCAGCCCTGCAAACCTGTTGGTAGACAACTTAGTGGATAGTGAAAATATGCAGTCAAACACTCTGGAGAGCATCCCAGATGATGTCCCACCAGCAGGAGGCCTTGCCAGGGTCTCTATTGTGGAGCCCATCCCGGTCCAGCAGCACCAGGGTCTCCCACTCAGCTGAATAAAAGTCTACATCATTTTTTCTTATTTTATGTACTGTAAATTTAAATATTTATGTTGATTTTGAGATGTTTAACGTATGTTGTAAATAGTTGGGGGGGAAAAGGTATAGAAGAATTTGTTTCATGTAGAAATTATGACTGTCATTACAAAAATAAACAATGTCCAGAGCAATGAATTCTCTTTTATTTACACATTTAAAGTTGCATAAAAATAAATAAATGTACAGAATTTTTTTTCCCTTTTAAAAAATATAAGTGAAAAAAAGTTCAACAAGAATATATACTGTATATATATATATCTATATTTCTCAATCATTCTTTCAAGAAGAGAAAACAGCCTGTCCATCCTCTCCCTACTCTCCTGTGCTCTCCTCGCCTCTGCAGTCCCATGTCTTCTCTAATCAAGTCCAAAAACTCGTCCTCTCTGTCTCGCCTTCTTCGTGGTGCTGGTGTGGGTTCCCCTGGCTCTTCCTCTTCTTGGTCACCCACTGCTGAACTCGGCCCTGGTGTGTCCTCAGGGATTGAGGTGTTGGTGTGATGCCTCTATCCCAACACCTCATCCATGAGGACAAACTAGGGTAAAGTTTCAGCAGTGGGTTCCCACTCACACCCTCTCCTGTCCCAGGACACTTGCAATCCTAAGGCAGAGCAAATTAACCATGGCTTGTTAACAACAACAGCACAAAACATTTCAGCAAAGATGTGATCTCAACTTTCTAACTTTGTATTTTTAAAATCATATTCATATTCAGAAATCATATTTATGAATACTCAAATTTGGTTAAAACCTTTGTAGACATAGCTTGCATGACAGCACTACAAAAACACATAAAAGTGAAACCCCATTGCCTTATCTAGTGCTTTTCTTATGTTTGTGGGCTTTATAGGGTGAGTGATATTTCTTATTTACACAAGTTAGACAGACTCGTGCAAATATTACAATAAATTTTTATTTTATTTTATTTATTTATTTTATTTATTTATTTATTGCAATTTAATAAATTGGTCTGTCTGCTCCTTGCTCCCTGAAACAATTATTAAACTAAGTTAACATTAGCACAAGTTTTGCCTCAGACCACCTGACAAATGAAGCCACGCAATGGTGACGAAGGAGTTAAGTTTATAAGAAAGAAAAACTTGTGGCTTTTAACTCAGGTTTCGCTAGCTATTTGAGTAAATGAAAACATAATACTTACATTTAAATGTGAATTTGCCGTCCACCACCGAACTCTAGGCCGCCATAAAAAAAAAAAAAAAATGCTGTCGTCACCGCCGCGCGATGAATTATGGGGTAGAATAGTCCGCTAAGTGTCCATTTATGTATCCTTCCTTTCACGGGGAAATGAAAGGTGTATTTGGCGTCGCTTTTACCTTGCAGCGATGACGCAACCGGCCTTCGAATACGGACTTCGGAGGATGCAGAATTGAATTGGGACAGCCTTCATAGCGCTGCGGTGACGCAATCGGCCTTCAAATGCGACCTCCGAAGTGTGCAGCCTTTGAATTGGGACGTCCTTCGTCGCGGCGCTGTGACGTTTAGTCGCGCCACTGTGACGCAATCGGCCTTCAAATACGGACTTCGGAGGATGCAGTCTTCACATTGGGACACAGCTAGAGACATCAGTATCTTTTTTGAGAGCAGTTAGTTCAGCTCTAATGGTGATCGAGAACTGATCTATTCTCTTGTCGATAGCCTCAACTATCTCTGACTTAAATTGTTGGAAATTTGATTGTAGAGCCGCTATCCCCTCTAGCACTGCCTTGTTAGCCACGGTGCTAGCCTCACTTCTGCTGTCATCCTGAGTGTCCTTCGGGGTTTCAGTCGTTTGTTCTGCAGTTTTTTTATTTATTTATTTGGCATCTTAAATGGGTATTTTAAACTTAATGACGTGAAAATAAAATATTATTGGGTGTGTATTATTTAGTTTGCTTGCTAAATTTAGTTTGCTTCACAAATAAATGGAAAGTTTTGATAAGATTTCGTGAAGATACTGGACAAAGAGCGTTCTGACACCATGCAAGTAAATTTTTTCATCATACGTTTTTTTTTTTTTTGGTTTCTGAGTTGGGTGTGTACGTCACCAAATCTAACTTTATATTACCTTAAATTACCGTCTTGTTGGCTAAAACATAACACCATTTTGAAAAATGTCACATTACAATATTGGAAATTTTTCCGTTTTAAACCAAGACGTGTCAGTGGATATCACACAAGCAATGAGCAAACTTTGTGCAAGAGTTATGCTGAAGAAGTCTCAAACCTCAGTTAATTATTCACTACAGAAAGTGAAAGTAGAAACTGACGATTTGGAGAAATATTGATTTATTACCACATTTGCAAAATATTTTGTCAAATAGAATACCATTTTTATTAATTTCGATAAATGCGATCTGAAAAGCTGAAAGAGCGTTCAGAACGATTTCTGTCTCTTCTCTTCCTAATTTGCATCAGTTTATGAATCGTCGCACGCTCAGTTGATCTCTACAGCTGTCAATCATTGTATGTGTGTCAACATAACCATAATCCTGCCCTTCTCCATCAGAGCCGGATTATCCATAAGGGCACTTGGGCCAGTGCCCAGGGGCACCAACCATTCACAACCACTAGGGGGGCACCACATGACACAAGCTTTAAAAATATTTTTCGTAAATTGTTTTATTATTAACTTGAAATTCTTGAAAGACTATACATAACTCGTTTATGAACACTAACTTAACAACAATAATAATAATAATAATAAATTATAAATGAATAAAGATTACATGACCACTATCACTCCCCCCCTCCCTCCCCAATCTGTCAGAGTTGAGTTGGTCCACAACAAGTACGCGCAAATGTGTCATTTTTTTTTACGGCTACAGAAAATGAATCAAAATGGACAGACGTCAATTGAGTGGTTTTGCAAAAAGAAAGTTAAAGAAAGACAAGGATGCTAGACGTTTAGCTACAATTCAAAATGTTCCAGGGATCGAAAGTTTTTTTTGTGAGAACTAGCAGCGCTGAGTCTGACGAAGCCGGAGCTAACTGTGGAGACGGTAACACTAGCATCTCAGATGTAGGGCTGTAGTACTCGAGTCCGGTCTTGGACTCGAGTCCGGACTCGAGACCTTTTTTCTATGGTCTCGGACTTGTCTCGGACTCGCTGGTATTCGGACTCGGACTTGTCTCGGTCTCGGCCACTGGTCTTGCCAAATATGGCTATAGGTCTCGACCGAGTCCAGGTGTCTTTATAATGTTCCCAGTAAGCACACATACGTCGCCGCGATATTAAAACAAAATATTATTGGAGGGAAAGTGAAACACTGGCCAGTGGCCACCTAATAACTAGCGATGGGCTCGTTTGACTCAGCTCACTGAAAAGAGCCGGCTGTTTTGACTCGCAAACGGCTCTTTAAAAAATAAATGTTTAAATAAACTCGCCTAAAGTCCACCGCTAGTGCAACGTGAATATTCACATTTTTAATTGTCCATAACAAACCGAAAACTTGCCTGCTTGCCTTGCACATCTAGATGATCTAATTAATGGGCAAAGTTTTCCGACTTTTTTCTTACCTTCTTTTTCTTACCAACCGCCACCCACCCGAATTTAATTAAAATATTATTTTTCGTCTCGTCATTCGTCCGATCCGCGGTTTATCCGCATCTCTAGTGTGTGTGTGTGTGTGTGTGTGTGTGTGTGTGTGTGTGTGTTGGCTCGACCCTCCCTCATGCAGTTTAACTGGTTGACATTGCGTGTATTGACAGGCTGATCATACAGTCGAAACGAATGTGTGTGCTCCTTTAGGCTTATAGGCTATAATCTTTTTTTTTTTTTTTGTTCTTTGAATTAGTCAATTATTTTAAATACAATTAAAATCATTCATTATTTAATTATTACATAATGATTTAATTTCTATAGGCTTTATTTTTTAGCAGACTTTTTTTTTTCCTGTCCTGGACTCGGTCTTGACTCGGACTCGAACCTTTTTGGACTCGGTCTTGACTCGGACTCGAACCTTTTTGGACTCGGTCTTGACTTGGACTCGACTAGTCCCGGTCTTGGACTTGTCTTGGACTCGACAAAGGTGGTCTTGACTACAGCCCTACTCAGATGGTACCGCTAGTGCTGCTAGCGCCGCTAGCGGGGGAGATGCTGCAGCCCTTACTGCTAATGTTAGCCTAGGCGTCGGCGATGACCGCCAGGCGAATGATGATATTCTTCTTGGGGGAGGCAGGAGCGAGGAAGACTCGGGTGAGGAAGAGGACATTATTAATGAAGGTAAATATGGTGCAAAATGTGAGAGCTTGTAGAATACGGTGTGAGAACTTGCAGAACAAAACATCTGAACAACTTACCGAAATGTATATTCCTCATACATAATATCGATCAATCAGTGTTTTTAATAAAACAGCTGGAGAACAATTATGTCACATAACATTTACCTCAGGAAAGCCATTTAATGACCATAATATAGGTTATAGCATGTTAGTTGGCTAGATAGAAAAAAGAGCTATAGAGTATTTTGCTAAATATGTGTAGGCTACTATATTACATATTTATTATATTGTTACTTATATCATTAAATAAAGTTGTTATTCTAATTAAAAAAAACGCATTATATTTAATTTGAGTTACTTTTAACCTTAAATAATACTGCCAGCTGAAAGGGCTCTCTGTATGTTTACAGCATTAGGTGAGATTTATTTTTTTCTTGAGAAAAATTAATGCCTATCTTGTGTACCTAATATTTATCCAAATGAGTAAATATTAAATCAAATCACAATAATTGAATTGAATTGAAATCGTGAAATTTGTGTCAAGCAATAATAAAAAAAAAAGTAGCTTACCAGAAATTGTAACATGAGCAAGTTTGCAGCTGTAAATATCAATCTATCTATTTTTTCTCTGACTTCACATTCAGAATACAGGTGTGAACATTTTCTACGATTGCAAATTTCAATTTACAAGTTCAGATTTTTTTTACAAGCTCTCATTTGTTTTGTTTTTCTCTCTGTCACTTCAAATTCAGATCACGTGAGTGTGAATATTTTTGTTTTTCATCAATATTTTTATTGAGTTTTAACATAATCAATGTACTTACTTATAAAACATGCTTGACACTTAAGGAAAACAGAAATGTAAAGGACAGAGTCATTAAGAATAATAAGAATAATAATAATAATGAAAAAAATATTATAAAATATAAAATAACTAAAAGCTTCTCATCTCATACTATTTGACACAGCTTCTCAATCAGCCACTGGTACGTCGTTTCCACCATGTTCAAGAAAGAATAAGAAAGGATTCCAGATTTCCTCAAACCTCCTATATTTACCTTTCACAATATAAGTTACCTTTTGGGGTTTTTTTTCTTTCTTTTTTTTCTGAAAGTTCTCACATCGTATTCTACAAGCTCTCACATTTTGCACCATATTTACCTTTATAGACATTGGAGATATGGTCGAAAGCACTTCCAGCCAGGTACATGAGAGTGCACTCCAAGGAGATGGCGACGAGGAAGACCTGGGGGAAGATGAGGACGTTAGGGATGTCGTCAATGAAGACACCTCCAGGCCAGATGTGCCGCCGAAGCCTGTGGATCATTTTACCCTCTCAACTGATCCTGCACTATGGGGAGATCTAACCGAGCTAATGATAGAACTGGCTATTTCTAAAGGTTCCGCCGCCTATCACAATCGGGCAGCTAAATACCCTGCCTCTGCACGGGACACTGGTATGAAAAAGCGATTTCTTACAAATGATCTTTTGCAATGCCACCTCCCAAACAAACAGGTGGTGTCTAGAGATTGGTTAATTTACTCGCCTTCAACAGGCATGGTTTATTGCTTTGCATGCAAATTGCTGTCCTTGCAGCAAAATGCTTTTACATCTGGATATTCTGACTGGAAACATCCTGAGCGAGTTTCGGCTCATGAAAAGAGTGCAAGCCATCGTGAAAGTATGTTAGCCCTTTTAAGGAGATCAAGGAATGTGGGCACAGTGGATGCCTTACTCAGGCAACAGAGAGATGATGAGGCAAAGTATTGGAGAGAGGATTTGCAGCGTGTTGTGGCTGTAATCAAATTCTTGAGTGTGAGAGGTTTAGCGTTCAGAGGGGAGGACGAACTTCTGGGCTCATCGAGGAATGGCAATTATCTCGGACTGTTGGAACTCATTGCAGAGTTTGATCCATTCTTAAAAGAGCACCTGGAGAAATACGGTCAAAAGGGAAGAGGCACCACATCTTACCTGTCATCTACTGTGTGTGATGAGCTCATTTGTTTAATGGGTGAGAAAGTAAAGAGGAGGATCGTATCCGAACTACAGCATGCCAAATATTTTTCAATCATCACGGATTTAACGCCCGACATGTCACATACTGACCAGCTGACATTTATCTTTAGATGTGTCAGTGATGAAGGTGAAGTAGTTGAGCGATTTGTTGGTTTCGAGCCTATTTATAGCCACACGGGAGAAAGCCTCGCTGATTGTGTCGTGAAAATGATAAATGATCTTGAGTTAGACCTGTCAAATTGCAGAGGCCAAAGTTACGACAACGCCAGTAACATGTCCGGTAAATACAATGGCCTTCAGGCTCATCTTAAAAAAAGAAATCCCCTGATTTATTATGTGCCCTGTGCTGCACATTCACTCAATCTCGTGGGGGTGAACAGCATAGAGGACAGTTGTCCACATGCAAGAAATTTCTTTGACTTGCTCCAGTCTCTCTATGTGTTTTGTGCTAAGTCCACACACCGCTGGGATAAAATCTTCCACAACACAGATGTGATCAGGACTCTAAAACCCTTATCCAATACCAGGTGGACATGCAGAGCGGACTCGACCAAGGCATTGAAGGAAAACTACAAGGCCATCAGAGAGGCTTTGGGCAGATTTTCCATCGATCCGGAGGAGAAGGGGGACGCCAGACGTGAGGCCAGATCACTCTGCGCTCAACTTGATAAATTGGAGACCGCGATTATGACAAATGTTTGGGATAGCATACTAACTAGGTTCAAGGCCACTACAGAGACTTTGCAAAAGCATGACATAACTTTAGACAATGCAGAACGTCTTTTGGAGTCACTGCATTCTTATGTGGCATCGCAGAGGGATCAGTTTGAGAAGTACAAAAATGCCGCTCAAGATATTGAGGGAGTTACTCACCTATATGAGGAGGAGACCAAAAGAGTCAAAAAACGAAAATATTTTCCAGATGAATCAGGAGAAAGTGATGCTCTACTAGGCCTGCATGGCAGCCGACGATTCAAAGTGGAAACCTACAATGTCATCTTGGACAAGTTGCTGTCTTGTCTTGCCAAAAGCATCGGCACATACACAGAATTGAACAAACTATTTAGTGTTTTGTTTAACACCGACACAGACTGTGATAGTGTGCATAAATGCGCTGCTGCACTCTCCTCCAAATATTTGGATGATCTGGACAAAGACTTTGGAGAAGAGCTCATCCAATTTAAGACTTTCGTCCAGGAAGAAAAAACACAATATCCTAAAATAATGCTACAGCTTCTACACAGACATGGCCTCCAAACCACGTGAATATAGGTTAGGTTCATTTCATGATCCAAGATGGCGGCGCGAGTACATCGCGAGGCTCGCGGTCTCTCCAGATTCTGTAATTTAGCAGTATTTTTCTTGCTCATTTCGGGTCTGTTCGTCCAGAACAGTTGTGCCTTAACATCGTACACCCAAGGTGAGCTTTTGGATATTGGTTTGCGAATTTCCGACAGTTTTATGGACAACCTTCGACTCCTTCCTGAGATCGCCAGATCACCCGAGGCTATGCACTCTGCCCGGCCGGGCGGAAGTGCTCGCAGGCGCCGGCGAGATCGTAAACAAAGGCGGGGGAAGCGCGGAGGACTAAGAGCTAAGCTAAAGCTAACACCACACCGGCTCTCTTTACCCAGCATTTTCCTTGCCAATGTACGGTCGCTGTTGAACAAAATGGAGGAGATTCGACTCAACATCACATACAGCAAGAGACTTTTGAACTGTAATGTTCTAATTTTCACGGAAACATGGTTAAACAGCGGAATACCGGACAACGCTATTGAGCTAGCGGGACGCCATACATTCCGGGCGGATAGAACATTAGATGGCTCCGGTAAGACCAGAGGTGGTGGATTGTGCATTTACATTAACAAAGCTTGGTGCACAAACTCTGCTATTGTTGGGAGACATTGTTCAGCTAACCTTGAGTTTCTCATGGTTAAATGTAGACCGTTTTATCTACCGCGGGAGTTCACTTCCACTATTATAACTGCAGCCTATATTCCCCCGGATGCTGATGCCAAGTTTGCTATGAAAGAACTTCACGCAGCCATCAGTAAACAACAGACCGTTCACCCGGAAGCTGCGTTTATTGTTGCGGGTGATTTTAATCATTCAAACTTAAAGTCAGTGCTACCGAAATTTCACCAGCATGTTTCCTGTCACACCAGAGGAAACAAAACCTTAGACCATGTTTACACAAACATGGCTGAAGCTTACGTCGCGACACCCCTCCCCCACTTGGGACAGTCAGATCACCTTTCTTTGTTCCTCACCCCCAAATATGCACCTCTGATCAATCGCGTGAAGCCATCAGTGAAGACCATCAAGGTGTGGCCTGCGGGGGCAGATTTCTCACTCCAGGAAAGGTTTCTACACACAGACTGGAGTATGTTTGCTTCTCAAGCCACCAGTGGCTCTCACACGGACATTGACTGCTACACCTCCTCTGTACTGGATTGTATTAATACCACCATTGACAGTGTTACAACCCAGAAGCAGATCACCACATACCCAAATCAGAAGCCATGGATGAACAGGGAAGTGCGACTCCTATTGAAGACACGCAATACTGCCTTCAGATCAGGAGATGCACAAGCCTATAGCACATCCAGAGCAAATCTGAAAAGGGGCATCAAAGAGGCCAAGCACTGCTACAAGCTTAAGATAGAGGGACACTTTTCCAACGCTGACCCTCGGCGCATGTGGCAGGGCATTCAGGCCATCAGTGACTACAAACCCTCTCACTCCACCCCCGCAGCCACTGATGTCAACTTCCTGAACGAGCTAAATGACTTTTATGCTCGCTTTGAAAGAGACAACAGAGAAACTGCCACCAAGCTCAAATCCTCAGCTGACCACCCACCGATCACACTCTCCTCCACAGATGTCTGCAATGCACTGAGCAGGATCAGCGCGCACAAGGCTGCTGGACCAGACAACATCCCTGGACGCGTACTCAGGGCATGTGCGGAGCAGCTCGCTGGGGTTTTTACAGACATTTTCAACCTGTCTCTTGCCCAAGCAGCTGTACCAACATGCTTTAACCCCCTGAGGTCGGCGGTATCGCCGGCGATACCAGCTCGCTTTTTTTTATCAGTGTAAAAGAAACTCAGAAATACTCTGTTGACTTTGATTTTCCATAGGAGTTTCATACATCAATCGATTCTGTTAAATGTGTATTATTTTTGTGTATACTCACAATAAAAACAAAGTGTGGTGCTTTTTGCCAAATAAAGAAAAATAAACACGAAGCTAGGTTCTGCCTTCTCTCTGTCAGTTAAGTCCATTCTGAAACGCGTCCGAAAATGAATCATAACTCAGCGAATACTTCTCACACAGGCATGTGAGTTATGTCTTTATGAAGCTTGAAATCTCTTCTTTTAAATGAAGTTATTTATATAAAACACAAATGTTTTCAACTCATGTAATCCGCTTGAAAGCAAGGAGAGTTACCGTTTTTCCTTCTCCCTTCATTATCTCTAAATGAGCTGCGGCCGCCCCGCCCCCGGCGCGATTCACATGTAAATAGTTTAGGTGATCTAGTATGCATCGCATACGCCCCCCGATCAATGCCATAAAAACACAGTTTCTATCAGACTTACTGATAGTTCATCGCGTTTTGAGTATGGCACGCTTCTCCGGTAATAAAGACGCCCTTCAGATGATTCTGGACAGCGCCGGGTTGTTTCCTCAGAGGAAGATTGTAACAGACGACGAACGGCAGCATATTGAAGAGCGAATTCCGCCGAGGACACAATTTCGGAGTAAGTTTTACTTAAAAGTCTTTTGTCTTTTATTTTTCGTGTTCGCATTTATGAGGAAAAAAACAATATTACCTGACAGTTCTCCATTATGGACGCGAGCGCTCTAAGCACTAAAATACTTTCAAACATTCACAGAGACCTCAAAACAGAAAGTACAAATCCTTTCTTTAAAACGAATTTCGTTTTGTATCAATTGTATCTTAATTTTAATAATTTTTTCATTAACAAATTTCCTGGATTTAAAGTAAATATAGGCTAGCAATCACAACATAAGGTCTGAATGGGTTAGATTTGGGTACAGTTTTTACTGTAGAATATACTGCCACATCAAATAAGCTTTTGTTTAGCAATTTCTATATATAAAATAGCCTACTATTTTTGTCAAAAATAAAGTCATCAACTAAGATGTTAGCTGTTCCAATGTTGGCTATATTCAAAGTAATGAATACATAGATAAAATGTAGTAGGCCTATAATCTTTTTTTTTTTACAAAAAAAGAGTACACTTGAAATATTGTTGAAATTGTAATTATTGTTGTTGTAACCTTTTTAACTTTGAAATATGTATGATAAAATGTATACTTTAGTTTTTACAAAGAAAGATTACACTTGAATTGTTGTTGTAATTGTAACCTTTTTAATAAAAATATATATTTACAAGGTAGATGTAAACAAACTTTTAAAAGGTAAATATAAGCCTTTTCTTTAAATAATTTTTATTGTGTTTTATTAGTGACAAATTTGGGGAGAGGATAAATATTCCAAAACTGAAAATACAGTATGAGAATTAACTGCACAATTACTAGACATGTTTTCCTTGGATATTATAGGCCAAATTGCAAGCACAATATGTGGAAAAATAAAAAAGAATTGAGATGCTTCCAACTGTTGCTCTTGCATTCTTGTGGCTCAGTGACTCACCTGAATGAATGGCTAATTAAGTATGCGGGCCCCATTGTCTCCTGAGGTGTGAACCACTACATATGCATGATCTGTGACGCCCACTCCGCATATGGCCTTTCCAAACAGAAAGTGCTTTGCAAAATTCAAATCAATGTATTGTGTTATGTGAATGATTAGGCAGGGTGATTTTCACATCATTTTGAAGAAAAAACACTAGGCAATGACATCTATTAGACAAAAGTCTTATTGGCACATATTTAGTATGTGTTTTATGGCCTTATTTCAGAAACTTTAGTTTTTAGTTTTTTCAATAACCACGCATAAACATTATTCTCTCAAAAATGCAGACATGTACATTATTGTTGCTCACATATTATGGTAGCCCTGTTTGTGCTAAATAGTGTGTAATTTTTTTTTTGCCATTAATATGTTTATAAGCAACTGAAAAAAGCACAAATGTCAGGGCATGTCAGAACATCTCAAGGACCCCAAAAACACCTCAGACCCCAGAGGGTTAAATGCACTTCCATTGTGCCAGTGCCAAAACACTCCAGCCCGAAGTGCCTTAATGACTACCGCCCTGTAGCACTCACACCCATCGTAATGAAGTGCTTTGAGCGGCTGGTCCTGGCACACCTAAAAGACTCTCTACCATCCACATTGGACTCACACCAGTTTGCCTACCGTAGCAATAGGAGCACAGAGGATGCAGTCTCCATGGCACTGCACTCTGTGCTCACACATCTGGACAATAAGAACACTTATGCACGCATGCTGTTTGTTGACTTCAGCTCAGCATTCAACACTGTCATCCCAACTAAGTTAATAGCCAAACTTGGAGACCTGGGCTTCAACACCTCCATGTGCAACTGGATTTTGGACTTCTTGACCAACAGACCCCAGAATGTTCGATCAGGCTCCAACTGCTCCACATCCATCACACTCAACACTGGTGTACCACAGGGCTGTGTGCTAAGCCCGTTCCTCTACTCCCTCTTCACCTCCGACTGCAAGCCTGTGTACGGATCTAATTCCATCGTCAAGTTTGCGGACGACACTACGGTGATTGGTCTCATCAGCAACAACGATGAGACTGCCTATAGGGAGGAGATCAAGCACCTGGCCACATGGTGCACCGAAAATAACCAGCTCCTCAACACCACCAAAACGAAGGAGCTCATCGTGGACTTCAGGAAAGTGTCAAGAGGCACACACGACACCATCCACATCAATGGAATGGCTGTTGAGCGTGTCTCCAGTTTCAAGTTCCTGGGGATCCACATCTCGGCGGACATGACCTGGACAACCAACACCTCCAGCCTGGTCAAGAAGGCTCACCAGCGCCTTTTCTTCCTGAGGACACTGAGGAAGAATCAGCTTTCCTCCACTATCCTGGTGAACTTCTATCGCTGTGCAATAGAAAGCATCCTGACCAACTGTGCTACAGTGTGGTATGGGAGCTGTTCTGTTGCAGAGCGCAAGGCACTGCAGCGGGTGGTGAAAACCGCCCAGCGCATCACTGGGACTCCACTACCTGCCATCGAGCACATCCAGAGGAAACGCTGTCTGCATCGAGCTCGCAGCATCCTTAAGGACTCCTCTCACCCAGCCCACAGACTGTTTTCTCACCTGCCCTCCGGCAGGCGTTTCAGGTGCCTCCGGACCAGGACCAGCAGACTAAAGAACAGTTTTTTCCCCAGAGCTGTCTCTTTATTAAACTCTAACCCTCATTGATCCCACTCCCCTCATATACTGATTGACTCTCCTCTCCCTCCTCACACCTGCCTCCATTTTGTTATTTGCAATACTATAATGTTCATTTGCACTGCTGACTGTTATTACAGTAACAACTGTTTACATATGCATCTTGCACTACTACCTTGACTGGAATATGCTCAATTTGCACTGCCGACTGTTTATTTACAGTACCGACTGTTTATATATACATTGCAATATCGTACCTTAACTGTAATATGCAATTACTTTCCACTGCACTTTCACTCGGATAGCTTCTGTCCAAACTTTATTTGCACTACTTTAAATCCATTGTTATACTGCTCATTAGCCTAACTTATACATATATCTATTTGTTAAATTCTGTTTATAGTAATAGCCATCTGTATATTATGCTCACATTCTGTTTATAGTAACAGCCATCTGTATATATATTCATAGTACATATCTATCTGTAAAATTCTGTTTATAGTAACAGCCATCTGTATATTATATTCAGTACATATCTATCTGTAAACATTCTGTTTATAGTAATAGCCATCTGTATATTATTATATTCAGTACATATCTAGCTGTAAACTCTGTTCACAGTAATAGTTATCTGTATATTATATTCATAGGACAATCTATCTGTAAATTTTTGTTTATAATAGTATTCAACTCTATATTTATTCAGTACATATCCATGTTCTGCACTTATGGAACCACTGTATATCCTGCACTTGCTGCTATTGCACTTCTGGTTAGACCTAAACTGCATTTCGTTGCCTTGTACCTGTACTTGTGTAATGACAATAAAGTTGAATCTAATCTAATCTAATCTAATATAGAATGTTTACATTATACATTCTAAACAGGTGTAGCCATTCTAATTAGCCACACACTGTAAAACCCAACAAGTTCAGCTAACTCAAAACATTTGAGGACACTGATTACCTCAATAAAAAAATACAAAATAGTTATGAGTACTCTGAACTTATTTTAATTGAGTCCACTAAAACAAGGATATTTCTTATACACAATTAAGCTTCACTGCATTCAAATACTTCATATAACTGAAATCGCTCATTAAATAACAAAAGAAATATTGTGCCATTGACTTCTAAATGCCATCTAAACGAACCCTCATCAGCTAAATTCTTTAGCGTCAACTTGTTCTCATACACCCAAACCTACAAGCTCACCGTATCCACCTCAATTTAACACCATCAATTCACTAAATAGTGGAAATATTTCCATCGTTAACTGCCACAGCACCTTCTACCCTCTCACAGCAGGGGGGAATTTGGAATAGTATAATCACACCAAACAACTTTGGGTGTAATGCGTAATTTGTCCTGTGGGTGGCAGTAAAGGGAAAATAATTTGTTGTGCCGTAACTTTTATGTCAAGAGGAAATTACTCAAAGTGAGACCGCGCACTTTATGCTGGGTACACACCAAAAGATAACCGGGTGAATTTTGGGCCGATTTCCCCCCTTCCGACAATCCTAGCTCTGTCCCGATTATCTTGATGGTTCTACAGATTATCTTATCAGATTTCCCCTTGGTGTGAGGTGTGTTAAGAGTGTCCGAACCTGCTCGGAAGAACGTCGGAGCCACCCCGATTGCAAATCGTAAATATTCAACATGTTGAATATTTACGATCCGAAATCCTGATGTGTGGGGGGAACCCCGAAAACAAACGCGAGCACGCTCTGGAGATTATCACGTGAAACGAAACAATATCCAATCAGAAAGCGAGATGATGGAGGACGGAAGCATAACAAACGCAGTCATGGCGCAGCACAAAGTGAAATTGATGTGGACAGCAGAAATGGAGGATCAGCTTGTTGATCATTCCAACAAGTATTGTTGTTCCAACAACAAAATCATTCCAAACACTATCATCGCAATTTCTTCCTGCATATCGTCCGGCATGCTTATTCTGAAGCCTCGCGAGATTTTGCGAGATTTCCTGTGTTCACAGTCAAGACCCTGGTTGAAAATCTGTTCATAGGAGCAAAACGGTTAAATCTGGGATTTTTTGTCCTCACATTTGTGGTCTATCACATTTTGAAAATCTTATAAGATGTAAGAAATCTTTAGGTGTGTACCCAGCATTAGGCCAGCGACACACTGGCTGCGTGGCGTGAGCGTCTCAGCTGCGTGGCGTGTCTGTTTTTATTTCGGCTCCCATGTTAACAGGTTAGAGCTTGCACACTGCCTGTGTGACGCGCGGCTCGAGCCACGCGGAAAACGTGTGCATACTAGAAATAGAACCGACGCCTATTTTTCACGCAACATGCAAGCGTGTTGGAAGCGTTTCCAGACAAAATAGAATAGGAAAAGATGTTTATATTTAATTTTGACACAAATACATATTAATAAATGACATTTTGATGTTTGAAAGTCTCTAGGTTTTGACATAAATGCAGATATAAATGTAAAAAAAAAAAAAGATTGATTTCCAAATATTGCACCTGTCAATACAGAACGAAATATTCTGTAGCCTATTTTGCAGTCAATACTGCCGACGTTGTCTTTGCTGCTATATATTTATGTTTAACCCTCTGGGGACCAAGCTGTTTTTGGGGTCCTTGAGATGTTCTGACATGCCTTGACATTTGTGCTTTTTTTAGTTATTTATAAACATGTTAATGGCTAAGGTGTAAATTCACTCTATATAGCACAAACAGGGCTACCATAATATGCGAGCAACGTGAATGTAGATGTTTGTATTTTTAAGAGAATAATGTTTATGCGTGGTTATTGGAAAAAATAAAAATGAAACTTGCTGAATTAAGACCACAAAACACATATTAAATATGTGTCCACAAGACTTTTGACTAATGGATGTTGTCCCTTTGAGTTCTAGCTTCAAAATTATGTGAAAATAGTCTTGCTTTATCGTTCACAAAAAAAAAATACATTGATTTAAATGGTGTAAAACAGGTTTTGCTTGGAAAGCCAATATGCGAGGAGGAGGAGTAGTTTACACCTTAGATTACAATGTCCCACCCACTCTGCATAATGACTCTGCCTAATGAGCCATTCATTCAGGTGTGACACTGACTGAGCCACAATGCAAGGACAAAAGATGTATTTAGACTTATATTGACCATTTAAGATTTCGCTTACATCTCTCTTGTAAATATGTTTTGCTATTTTATTAAAAAATGTTACAATTACAACAATAATTACAATTTCAACAATATTTCAAGTGTACTCTTTCTTTGTAAAAAAAAAAAAAAAAAGATTATAGGCCTACATTTTATCATATGTATTCATTAGTTTGAATATAGCCAACATTGGAACATCTAACATCTTAGTCTATGACTTTATTTTTGACAAAAATAGTATTTTTTATATATATATATATATATATATATAACGTCAGATATGAGCAGAAATTGCTAAACAAAAGCTTATTTGATGTGGCAGTATATTCTACAGTAGCCTAAAAACTGTACCCAAATCTAGTCAACAAGTGACTGACTGTAACGTTGTTTTTATGAAATATTAGGGCATATAAATGCTAATTTGCAGTTTAATACGTTGCTTATACAAATATATTTTATTTCAACATATTTCAGTCGATTTTTACTCATCTCAGTAGGCTATAGCAAAGCAGTTTATTCTTTCACACACAGACGCGCAATTCATATTTAGGCTAAACAGTCTTTACAAATATGTACCCTTCATTCATCTCACAGAAAGGCGAGTCATATTATAGAAATGCGATTCATCTTTTTGCAGTTTACATAGGCCTACACTAACGTTATTCCATAACGTTATTCCACACTTGAGAAAAGAAAACAGCCTACCTCACTCCTTAGCGGGATCTGCTCCTCATATCAGGAGATATTGCTCCTCATATCAGCACTGTTCTGAGGAATCTTTTCTCCATAAGGTAGGCTATTATGTCTCACTCGCGACGCTTTGTTTACAGCTGATGTGGGGGCGTTTCACAGACTGAAATGGTTCTCAGAATTTGCATTTGAATAGCACGCGCTCTCCGGGGAGTGGTCACATTGCTTTTGAATGGCTCGTAATGAGCTCGACTGGAGTCGCTCTCTTTTTATACAGATTACAGAAGCTGAGAATATTTGTTTTTTATATAAATTACTTCATTTAAAAGATGCGATCTCAAGCTTTATGCCCGTGGGTCTGTTTGCCTGTTTGACTGAATTTTCGCGGAGTTATAGATCATTTTCGAACGCGTTTCAAATGGGAGTTTACTGACAGAGAGAAGGCAGAAATCGCATCATGTTCATTTTTCTTTATTTGTCAAAAAGCAAAACACTTTATTTTTATTGTGAGTATACAGAAAAAAAATAGAAACTGAACAGGATCGATTGATGTATTACACGAAAATGAAAGATCAAAATTAACAGAGCATTAAGTGTTTATTTTTCATTGCTAAAAAAAAAAAAACGAGCAAAACGCGCGGGCGCGTTTTTGGTCCCCAGAGGGTTAACATGAAGTATAGGCCTTCCACAACTCTCTCCCCATATGTCGAATATATCACCAATGAGGCTTATCATATGTCACCTAGCAGCAGCAGCGCCGCGTCAGACACGTTTCTGGTGTGCAAAGACATAGAAAACGCCACGCAACAGAAACGCCACGCTCACGCCACACAGCCAATGTGTCGCCGGCCTTAGTTGAGAAGGAGCTTCACATGTTCATCAGAGGCGAACTACACCAAAAAAAAAAGATACAGTATATACACTTTCATTCATGTTCACGTTGTGAGAAATAATATTAAACTATCCAACTGTCCGCTGTTGCTTATATTATACTTTATAAAACTACATAGGCCTATCAAATAATCATGAGTCATGACTATGCAAACTTAGCAAAGAGTCAGCAGCTAGCAAAGAGTCAGCAGCTAGCAGAGAACAGATGTAACGTTATTATGTTAACACATTAAAGACATTTAGATTTCAATATTAAAATCACAGCTCCAAACATTGATTAAAAGGGCGGGAAAAATAATTGGACAAGTGCCACCGACTACTCTTAATGAGCTTTTTGAGGAGGCGGTGAGGAAACAGAGTTTAAAAATTACTAACGATCCGAATCATGTCCTCTACAGTGAGTATGAGATGATGCCCTCAGGCAGCAGGTACAGGTTACCAAACTGCAGACTGAATAGGTTTAAATTTTCATTTGTACCACTCTCTATAAAAATAATGAACAACAACAAATAGGGTGTGTGGGTTAGCTACAATGAGATATAGAGGCTACTGACTACAGTTTTTTAAGGTGGTAAATTATGTGTAGGTAAATCATGTTATGTGTTATGTATATTGTGTTGCATCTGTTATCTCGAATGCCCAAGATGAATTTCTCCGTCCGGAGACAATAAAGGCTAATCAAATCAAATATTTAATTTATATCGTCTAGTTTTGCCCTACATTCATTTCTTGCCTTTTTAGTAGGTGGTATGAAGCAGACGTGACCAAATCTGGTAAGTCTTTTATTAATAACAAATGATTTGTCAATCACTCAATGAATGAGGCTTTATAAGTCCAGAATTTAGATTTAAAGGACTAACTTTATCAAAATTGAAAATTCACTTGTTATTTTCTAACTCTAATGTTGTGTCAGCTCATGATTTTCTGTCTGCTGTATTCTGTCATGCTCAAAAAAGGACTATATATATATATATATATATATATATATATATATAAAGTACACATAATCAACATTGCTTATTCTGTGTTAAATATTGATTGTTTGTCGGTGGGGGGTTTGTTGCCCTCTTTTTGAGCATGACAGTCCATCACAGTCAGAATCACTATTTCCTTTTCTTTTATATGTTTCCATTCATTAAATCTACAGAAAGTCAAATGGGTTTGAGACGGCTTGTAATGATTGGGTGTTTTAGTGAGCTTCTTTTTTCATATAGACTTTTTTTCATTTTTATCCTTTTCCCCTTTGTAGTTAAAATGAAGAGAAAAAACCCAAAGGACATAATGTCCTTCTTTAGTAAGAAGAATAAAGATCATGGTCAGTCAAGACCGGAGAGAGAAGATGCTTGTGAAAAAGAGTCAAAAGTGCATGCAAGCTTAGAGAATGAAGAAAGTCCAGAAGAACAGACAGCCCATCAGCAAGGTGATTTAGTTTCAGAGAGAGTCAGCAGGTCTGGAGACAGAGATCAGGCAGACAGCAACCTGGAGAGTGAGGTCACTGAACTAGAGCAAGAGGAGAAAAGAGATAAGGCTGCTGAGAGTGAGGCTGAGTGTGACTTTGAGGCAGTGTGTGAGCAAGAGGAGCCCTGTGCATCTACAAGCACTTCATCTGAACTGTCAGGTTTGTAATGGAGCTTAAAATTGTCAGTCACAATGGGCCAGTTGTCTATAGACATGTTTAGGCTGACTGAGATGAGAATACTCCGCTTTAGCTCTTTTTGTTTTCCATAAACATTTTTGGTTTAATCATTTCATTTGAGCTTGACTAATAGCTATGGAATGCTAAATAATTATTGACTGTGACTCTTTCATACACAGATATCGCCAAGAGTAGGCATTATCCACCTGTGTAGCCACTCTTACCTACTTACCCAAAGACACTGATGGGGACAGGAAGAGGAGCTTCAAAGCAGAATGGTACAAGATTCATCCCTGGCTTGAGTACTCCAGAAAATTAGACACAACATATTGTTATGCCTGTCGACATTTTAGCCCTCCCAATAGCCCAGTGTCAGTTTTTGAGAGTGGTTTCAAAAACTGGAAGAAGGCAACATACAAGGAAAGGGGATTTGCAATTCATGCAAGATCAGAGCGCCACTATGGCGTTATTTTTTAGTCAAAAGTCATGAGCGTGTAAGACATGCTCACGAGCACATTATGTTATTTCACACGCGCAAAAATTAACCTTCAGCTGGCATGATAAAAGTACTCACGCACAAATTCAACAACCGAGAGGTGTACAAGTAGCTGCGAGCGAGCGCCTGGCATACTCTCATAGGTTAACTCTGCTTGTACAGTGGAATCCTGCTCGCGGAGTGCTGTTTTGCTCGCGCAGTGGATTTCTGCTCGCTCAGCTGATTTCTGCTCGCTCGAGTCTACATGACTTTTGACAATTTGGGGGCGGAAACCAATGAGGGCACTGACCCTCTTATGATTGGTCACTTTCATCATGGAAAATCTTGGGAAATCCTTGGGGAATATTTGTACTAAACAACAGATTTTGCAGTAAACAACATTACAGTTTTTAATTTTTTTACATACAATTATTACAATTTAAAATGACAAAACTCAACCCTGTCTCTTTTTGTTAAATTTCAGTTTTTATCAATATTAGCCATTATAAAAGTATAAGTAAAAGGTATAAGAAGCTATACAAATAAAGCTATACATATAAGCTATTTAACTTTACCGTTGTATGGTTAGACTAGAGCGCTGACTTTGTATGTTTGACTGAATTGTTTGCTTTATTTGTATAGCTTCTTATACATTTTACTTATCCACCTTATTCTGCTCTAAACAATGCGCGCTGCCATAACGACGACTCCGGTTGCCTACTTCCGGTTCGTACCGCTTGACCTGTACTAGCAGCGAGAGAATGAGTTCAAGCTCCTCATGTGCAGTTGTTGGTTGTTTTAACAATTCAAAGAAGATTTCAAACTTTTTAGAAACTGAGTGTTTCGAGCATAAGATAAGAAGGAGATAATGCCCATGTCCGGTTCCGTATCAGATACATTCAATAAAGTAAACGTTTAGAGTGGTTAGCGTTAAAACTGAAGCATAAGAAAAAAAGTCGGAAAACTTTGCCAATTAATTAGATGTGCAAGGCAAGCAGGCAAGTTTTCGGGTTGTTATGGACAAGTAAAAATTACATTATTGTATATTATATGAAATACAATTATAATAAAATTCTAAGTTATGACTACTGTATACTGTAGGCTACTGTTTTTATTTTTAAAAGGATGTGATGTTGTTGTGAGATTGTCTTTTGTCCATGTTAACATGACAGATGTGAAAAACATTTTGGCTCGTTTGACTCAGCTCACTGAAAAGAGCCGGTTCTTTTGACTCACGGCTCTTTAGAAAATAAATTCTTATCTCCTTCTTATCTTATGCTCGAAACACTCAGTTTCTAAAAAGTTTGAAATCTTCTTTGAATTGTTAAAACAACCAACAACTGCACATGAGGAGCTTCAGCTTGAACTCATTCTCTCGCTGCTAGTACAGGTCAAGCTACGGACCGGAAGTAGGCAACCGGAGTCGTCGTCATGGCAGCGCGCATTGTTTAGACTGAGCAGAAAAAGGTGGATACTTTTATAATGGCTAATATTGATAAAAACTGAAATTTAACAAAAAGAGACTGGGTTGAGTTTTGTCATTTTAAATTGTAATAATTGTATGTACAATTTTTAAAAACTGTAATGTTGTTTACTGCAAAATCTGTTGTTTAGTACAAATGCACATATTGCCTGGACCATATTAAAATGTTTATTGTTTTTATATTATATTTAAAATGAAAAGAGGCAGGTTTGTGTTTTATATATATATTTTTTTTTATAAATAGGCAAACGTTATGTGCAGTGAATATAATCAATACGCGTTGCCTGAACCACATTTGTGTGGCTATCATGTTTAAGATTTCTTTAAATGAAAACGAAAAGAGTTAGTATGGTGTTTTATCACATATTTCGTTGTCTAAAATATACACAGAGATAGCCGGAGTAGCAGAGCGAGCTGAGTGACGCGCGCTGCGTCAGAAGGTGGGCGGGGTTAGGATTTCCCAAGATTTTCCATGATGAAAGTGACCAATCATAAGAGGGTCAGTGCCCTCCTTGGTTTCCGCCCCCAAATTGTCAAAAGTCATGTAGACTCGAGCGAGCAGAAATCAGCTGAGCGAGCAGAAATCCACTGCGCGAGCAAAACAGCACTCCGCGAGCAGAAGCCCGCTGCGCGCGAGCAGGATTCCACTGTACAAGCAGAGTTAACCTATGAGAGTATGCCAGGCGCTCGCTCGCAGCTACTTGTACACCTCTCGGTTGTTGAATTTGTGCGCGAGTACTTTTATCACGCCAGCTGATGGTTCATTTTTGCGCGTGTGAAATAACATAATGTGCTCGTGAGCATGTCTTACACGCTCATGACTTTTGACTAAAAAATAACGCCATACGCCACAAACAAACCATGGTTGCATGGAGAGACTATGAGACAGCATTGAAAAGCAAAAAAAAAAACTTTGCTAAATGTCTTATACAAAGAACGTGACAAGCAGATTAAAGACAACCGGGATTAAATGTAAACAATAGTTTAAGTACTACTAATATCTGCCACACAGAATATTGCTCAAAGAGGACACAATGAGTTGGCAGAGTCAGACAACAAAGGTAACTTAATAGAAATCTTGGAAACAATTGCCAAACAAGACAAAACTGTGAAAAAAAGGTTGCATTCTATCCATAATGCCAAGTACACCAGCAAAGCAATTCAGAATGAGGTTCTGAGTTTTTTGGCAGACATAGTTAGAATAAAAATAATAGAAGAAGTAAAACAGAGTGAGGTCTTCAGTATTATGGCCGATGAAACACAAGACATTATAAAAAGAGGCAGATATCCTTGGTACTCAGGTATTCTAGTGGAGCCACCCATGAGCGTTTTCTCCATTTTGAATCGGCTGATCGGGTAGATGCAGATGGGCTTACTGAAAAGATTATCCACATGTTAGAAAGCCATGGTCTAGAATACAGAGAAAATTTAGTAGGCCAAGCCTATGATGGCACATCTGTTATGAGTGGCAAGCATGTGGCAAAGATGTGGCAAAGCATGCTTTTTTACATTCACTGTAGTGCACATTGTCTAAATTTGGTACTAGTCGACACAGTCAAAGCAATCCCTGAGGCTAACAGATTTTTCTCACTGCAGGAGAGGCTTTATGTGTTAATGTCTGGGTCACATGTGCATAAACAATGGCTTGCTGTACAAAGAGAAATGTTTGAAGGTGCTCCTAGAGATCTTCAGACTAAGCGATACTCGGTGGGCATGTCGTTACATTTCATTGCATAATACCTTCGATAGATTGCCTGCCATTAAGAGAGTTCTGCAGGAGGTAGTTGAGGGACACAATGGTGACAGGTCTGTTGAAGCACAAGGTCTGCTTGCACAGTTAGACTTGAAATTCATTGTGCATCTTGTTACACTATGTAAAATCTTTGGAGAAGCAAGACTGCTTTCAGATATGTTGCAGTCAGCATCACTTGATCTTTCAAAGGCTGTTGATTTAGATCAAGCCTTGTCTCAGACCTTGCTTGAGTACAGAAATTAGTAATTTTTTGATGGCCTTTGGACTGAAATGATAGATATAGCTGGAAAGTGCAATATTTCAGAACAACCAAATGAAAAAAGGCAGACACAGCTAAGTTCACAATTTAGTGGACATTGTGTTCTCTCTACAACTGGTGGGAGAAGGGCAGATGCAAGTAAAGGTAGTTCCATTTTGTGGTCACTACGAATTACGTTGTGACGACAAATGGGGTTTCACTTAGAAAGCCTCTCACCTTTGAGAATACAAAACGAGGCAATGCCCCCCAAAAATGCCATGGGTCTGCGGAATTTTCAAAGCGTAACTCCGCCCCACCTCTTGGGTATATAAGGAAGTACGCTGGCAACATGCAGTTATGTTTTCGCTTCGGAGCCAAGACTTTTCTTCACTCTCACAAGCCATTCTGAATTATCTTCACTCTATGAGACGAGCGGCTCTCCAGTGTGATGGTGCAACGGCGCGTTCTAGCGAGATCACATTGCCTGCTGCTGATCTATGCAGTGATCTGCCGACAATGTGTGTGCTTCTCCCTGGGCGCTTCAGCACTCTGCTGAGCCTTTTTCCTCTCTCTAAAAGAGCTGCACGTGGCACATCTTTTTCAAGACTGCTCGCCCGTGTGTTTTCTGCATGTGGGCACATGACCCTCGAGCGCTGTTTGGTGTGTTGGGCTTAATCACGCTCGGCAGCGCTCGTGGATGAGTCATGTTTTAATTGTGGGAACATGACCATCGCAATGTTTAGACTGAGACTCAATGATCTCCGTGTGGGTAGAGTCCCCTATGCCACACCCCAATCTATCTCTTCCTCGAGAGGGGATACTTTGGCTGGTGACCAGGGTGATCTGAGGGGTTACAGTGTGGCATAAAAACTGACGAGTCTTCCTCGGGCCACACCCCCCTCCACATTGCAAACCATGGAGCTTCCGTGTGTGCCTGGTTCCTCTCGGGTACCCAGTCACTCACAGCATCACAAGGCGGGCTTGATTCCTCTGGAGATGAGGATTCGACTGCGTTGCCTCCCTCGGGAGTGCCAGCGTTAGCCGAGTCAGATCCAGAGCTGACGGCCATATTTTCCCGGGCAGCTGAAAGCATCGGTTGGAGTGGCGCCGCCCTCCCCCGAGCGCTGTAGGCTGGATGGTTCCTGGGCGCGGCGCGTGCCTTTCTTCCCAGATGTGCATCAGGACACCAAGTCTGCTTTACCATAGTCGGTGGCTATGCCCCTGTCATGCATGCGGAGGTCGCCACCCTACTAGCAAAGGGTGCGATCGAGATTGTCCCTTCAGCCGAAATGAAGTCCGACTTCTTCAGCCCCTACTTCATTTTACCCAAGAAAACCGGTGGGTTACAGCCAATCCTGGACATGCGTGCCTTGAACCGATCCCTTCACAGGCTTCTGTTCAAGGTGTTGTCAGCAAAACGCATTTCCAAATGTGTTCATCCGGTGGATTGGTTGCAACAATTGACCTGAAGGACACCTACTTTCCTGTCTCCATTCGTCCTCGATACAGACCGTTCTACGGTTTGCTTTCGAGGGGCGGGCATATCAGAATGCGGTTGTCCCATTCGGGTTAGCCCTGTCTCCTCGTGTCTTCACGTAAGTCGTCGAGGCAGCCCTTGTGCCAATTCGGCAACACGGGGTTTACATCCTGTACATCTCAATGACTGGCAGATCCTAGCTCACTCTCGAGACCAGGTTTTCGAACACAGGGACCTGGCACCTCGCCCGCCTCGGGTCAACTGGGAAAAGAGCAAACTCTCCCCCGTGCAGAGGATCTCTTTGCAGAGGGTTGTGTCCACTTATCCCGCATGTCTACATGTATTATAGTCTTAGTGGGGACAAGAGTGCGGTTCCATTGAAGTTATTTCAGAGGCTCCTGGGGTATATGGCATCCACAGCCGCAGCTACGCCGCTCGGGTTGCTTCATATGAAGCTCTGGCTTTGCGATCGAGTCCCGGGGTGGGCATGGCAACTAGGCACGCTACGGATACCACTTACTCCGACCTGCCTTCAGACCTTCACCCCGTCGATGAACCTCAGCTTTGTACAGGCCGGACTGCCCTTAGAACGAGTTTCCAGGCATGCTGTTGTATCAACAGATGGCTGGGGTGCCATGTGCAATGGACATACTGCCACGGGCTCCTGGACAGGACCCCAGCACCTTTGGCATGTCAATTGCCTCGAGTTGCTGGCGGTACGCTTGGCTCTGCACAATTTCTGTGCGTTGCTCAAAAACCAACACGTACTAATATAACAGCTTCAAAATCATTTCGGTGGTAAACAAACTCATAGTAGGGCGAATCATCCTGGTAGTAAAGCTTGTGGTGGACGCCACTGGAAAAACCAGCAATGCAAGTTTGAGAGGAGCGCCCCCGACAAATCTCGGCGAGAATCACGACTTGCTTTACGGCAACGACGTCACACACATCAACAACATATGAAGCACGGAGACACTTGCGCGCATTTCAGACGTGATTCTTGGAAGACTCGATGGTGGAAAAAACAAAGAAAGCGCGGTCGGAAGAGTGTAGAAAAAGGAAAAGAGAATCTGACCGCTTGAGGAACCGGACAAGAGTCCCACTCGGTCAGGCTTTCACTCGTTGGCGCAAGCTAAAAAGCAGCACTGGATGCAACAGCGATGCTGACCGGGTGATCTTGTTGATGGACTAGTAAGTAAATCTCTTATTGGTAAACTTGTTTGCGTTCTATGTTGTATGTTGTTGCGCTTGCTTGTAGTATGTCATTTTTTTTACAATGCTGTTCATTCATCCATTGTTAATATTAGACCATTCCAATAATTTCCACATATGTCTAGATAGCTTTTGATTATCAGAGCTGTTAGCAGACTTGCTAACAAACACTCGTTTCTCGTACATGTTTTTGCGTTATGTTTTATTGCCTAGCTTGCCACACAAGCTAGTTTGCCAGCTGAACTCAGGTGTTGTGAGGTGTATTTATTACGTAGTCCTTTGTCTGGTTCCGATTTCTTATGGCGTGTGTACTGTGCTTCAATATCTCACATAATTATCAGGACATAAATAAGCCTAGAGGTTGTAAATAGTGTAAACGAGCACAATTTGCAAACTATTATGATAAATTGCAATAATCATGTCTAATGACATCATAACGGCCAATGTTATGAAATAATGTGACGTACATTTAACTTTATTGATGTCATCTGGCATTTTGTAATGTTTACATTACAATAAAAAATAAATAAAAATACAAATGAAATTATACAGTAGGCCTAGACTATAGGCTATTTACTTGTGATTTAGCTGCAATCATGTAAAAACGTTATAAGCCAGCAAAACGCGGTAGGCTACTTTATTATTATAAAGTAGTCAAACACTTGACAAACTTATTATTATCCTATTACCATCATCAGTAGTTCAGTAGACTATGCAGTAGCCTAATATTTGTATGAAATCGTGAAACATTACCTGGTCAATATCTTCGGAGTCTATCTGTGCCTGTTCCGGTGCCGGTGCCAGGTACCGGTGTACAGGGTGGGGGTGGGATTTACGACAGTGCAAGTATTCCACAGCGACTCTAGGGGTCGCTGTTTGACAAAAACACAATTTCTACATAGTGTGCCTTTAATATCTCCATGCATTATAGTCATTTTCAGCAGATTAGAGCTGGCCGATAATTTGCATTTTGCAATGATATAAGCAATCAAACTGTTGAGATATGCAATATAGTATACAGAATTGCCCAATGTGAGTATACTGTATGAATGGGAATACAGTTAGACATACTTATATATCCAATGATATATAAAGAGCTGGGCAATATCATAATTACATTTTGTAATAAAAAAAATACAAAAATAAATCAAGCAGTTGAGATCAGTTTGTCTCTACTGTGTGAACATCATAAAGTCTGAGAGGTGTCTTTGCCTCTACTGACTCTGGTCCACCAGTGACTAAAGGGAAGATTATTGCTTAAAGAACTTGTAAAGCTTTCAACAGTAAGTGGAGGATTCAGAGAGGAATAACTTAAGATTTAAGCGGATTACTGTAGCTGCTGTTTCTGAAAACATGAAGACAGATAAAAAATAATAAAAAAACACAGATTTCGAGGATTTTAGGGGGCTGATATGAAAGACAGGAGGGTTTCAGGGTCTATGGAGCAAATGGGGATTAAGACACAAAGTAAATTAGACCACTTAGACCTAAATAAGTAAATTGATTTCCTGACATCTGCAAAACAAAATATAACATTTTCCCAGAGATAGCTATTGCTAGGGTATCTAAGCAACTTCTCTATGTCTCCTGTCTAAGAGTGAATTGCAGAAAGAAATTGTGTATAATAATATGCCAGTACATGACATTTGAAAATGTCTCACACTCTGAAATGCAACTTTTTTTGTAGGTTGCATCAACCATAGAAATGAGTCAGAGTACAGGAATTTGGTGTATGATGGTATGTTGGTGTGTACAGCATGTGGTGCAGGAAACAGCAGTAAAACTGGGATCTGATCAAACAGAAGTCAGTAGAGGATTTCTGACATATTCAATTCAATTCAAATGTATTTGTATAGCGCTTTTCACAATACATATTGTTTCAAAGCAGCTTTACAGAAAGTGCATTTCAGGAATGTACATAGAGAAATACAGTTAGTTAATCATGTATTGATTTAGGGCATAAACATATCGCCAGCGTCGAGTCGTCTCTTCATAGGCGTCGAGTCGTCTCTTCACGGGCGTCGAGTCGTCTCTTCACGGGCTTCGAGTCGTCTCTTCACGGGCGTCGAGTCGTCTCTTCACGGGCGTCGAGTCGTCTCTTCACGGGCTTCGAGTCGTCTCTTCACGGGTGTTGGGGCATCTGTAGTTTCCATGGGAGGCTGGATACAAACTGGAGCTGACGATCTGTATTTACCTCGGGACTAGCGTCCCGAGATAACAACAGAAAAGCAGATGGGAAATAATTAGCGTAGCTGCTGTTCATAATATTAATGCATTCAATCTGATTCAACTGTAGTATAAAAGGTAAGTATTATGTGAATGCTTGGCTAAAGAGATGCGTCTTTAATCTAGTTTTAAACTGGGACAGCGAGTCTGAGACTCGAACAATATCAGGAAGGCCATTCCAGAGTTTAGGAGCTAAATGTGAAAACGCCCTCCCTCCTTTAGTGGGAACACAAATATGAGGAACACAAATAACTGGACAAGACAGACATCACATATGCGCTATATAATGCAGCAGCCTCTCTCTCCTGAGTTGAGCAATGAAGAGGTTGTAGAATTAACAATTGTGCACCACATCTGTTTCTTTGTCTTTTAGCATTTTTGTTTGCCTGGCTATGTCCAGTGCTGGGTAGATTATTTACAAATTGTGGTCAGTTACTGATTCCAAATTACATGTAAAAAGAAAATTAGTAATCCATTATATTACACATTTAAGGTAAAATGATCTGACTGTTATGAGGATGCGAGGAGATAAACCCAAATGCAGACAGTGTACAATGAACACAAGGTTTATTGGTACAAAAACAGGAAAACAAAACCCACGAGGGGGCAAAACACAGGAAAAGGAATCGAAGGCTGACAAGACTAAACAATGACTAGACAATAAACAAGCAATACTTCTAATAAATACTCACAATGACAAGACTTTCCACAAGGTACTCACAGGTATGATTAGCAATGAACCGACAAAGGACAACAAACACAAGGGGATTAAATAGGGAGAAACTGATAATGACGGCAGGTGACACAGATGAAACAATGACTAACGAGGAGAACAAGGGGCGGGGTAAGTAACAAGACAACACAAGCCCACAGCCCAAACAAATGGCCATGTGCTTGTACACAAAACATGGGTCTGTCATGATCCTGCCTCAAGACTAGAGAAATACAAAGACACAAGGGCAGAATCATGACACTGACTACTTTTTTAATTACGTTTAGATTAGTTTTGACCGAACTTGTTAATTACATTGATTTGAATACAATAATATTATATTGATATAAAAATAAATAGAGGAAGAAAATATATTCCATTCTTTGCTATCAACAACATGAACTGCATTAAATGTTTCATTATGTCAGAGTTTCCTAGACTGGGGTTCGTGATGGAACTGCAGGGGGTTTGTGAGTTTAAGGAAAAGCTATTAATCAAATCATAAAAATACATAACCCAGTTCCCTGAGAGGGGAACGAGATGCTGCATCATGGCTTGATGCTATGGATATCTGAAACGTGTTTACACACGGCAATCAGCAATTGGCTGAGCGTGATGATGTAGCGATGTTGCATAGTACATCTCAGCATCTCATTCCCCTCTCATGGAACCGGGTTACATATACGTAACCTGAGACGTTCCCCTTCAAGTAGAAATCAATGCCGCGTAATGGCTTGACAGTATGGGTACTTTAATGTCAATGTCGCCACAACACATGACAGTGCCTGCCCCACAAGGCTGTGATTCTGCAAGCTGCAAGCCGGTCAAGTGCAAGCTGAGATCGGATCAACACTGAAGGACTTGATACCCTGGGGTTGAATCTGCATCCAGGCTATAAAACCTGATGAATATGTCCGGATTGGACCATCCTAAACCGCAGCACAAACACCTTGTAAGAATGCACCCCTAGCAAAAGCTTTGGAAGCAAAAACACTCCTAGTGGAATGGGCCCTTAACCTCTAGATGTGAAGCCATTTCGCGCACCTCGTACTCTGCTTGGTGACAGCATTCCCTCTATTGCAAACCCCAGGGCAGACAAGCAGCTGAGAGGATTTACTCCACTGGCCTTAGAGGTGGACATAGATTCTCAGAGCATGGACCAGACATAGCAGGTGCAAACATTCATAACAGGTACATCTCATGAGGCCAGCCAAGGGAGGAACTTTTGGAATTTAGTCCAATCAGGGGTGCAGTATAACTTTGACATCACCTGGAGCAAACTCTAGACAAGAAGAGGCAACTGACAGGGCCTGTAAATCTCCTACTCTTTTTAACGTAGTCAATGCTAACAAGAGAGTGATTTTAAGAGTTAGCATTTTCTCACAAACTGACTCCATTGGCTCAAATGGTGCTTCTGCCCCCAGTCCTTTCTGGGCACAATAAAGTAGCCTGTTGCCATTTTGTGTGTTTGGGCCGCACACATGCTCTCAGCTCTTCCAGAGGCGGATGAGTCCTCTCCAACCCATGAGTCCACTCCAGAGCCCGCTCCAACCCAAAAATCCACTCCAGAACACGCTCAAGCCCAGAGCTCAGTCCTGTGTAGGCTCCAGCCTGTGACCTACTTGCCTGTCCTGTCTCATACACAGAGATCGTCCATGAACTTCCTGTTTGCACTGTCATGATCACAGAGGTAGTCTATGAGCTCTCAGTCTGTCCTGTCACGACCACAGAGGTTGTCCCAGAGTTTCATGTTTGCTCTGAGCTTTCTGTCTGCCTAGATATGACCACAGAAGTCATCCCTTAGTTTCCTGTCTGCCCAAAGTTTACTGTCTTACCTGAGTTTCCTGACTGCCTAGATATGATCACAGATCTTGCCAATGAACTCTCTGTCTACCCTGATTCGACCACGGAGGTCATTCCTGAACTTCCTGTCTGCCCTGATACGACCATGGAGGTCATTCCTAAACGTCCTGTCTGCCCAGATACGACCACAGAGGTCATCCCTGAACTTCCTGTCTGCTCTGACACGACCACAGAGGTCATCTATAAACTCTCTGTGATGGCCACAGAGGCCATTCCTAACCTCTCTGTGCTCTGATCCAGTTTTGCCTCATCAGCCATGGTGGTCTCCATTTCCGCCAGATCACAATATGTCACGATCACCAGCTGGAGTTCTCTTGATATCCACCAGAGGGCACTCCCCTATGTTTCATTGTCGTTGAACTCACTGCCCGGTCTTATCATCCCTGATTGCTCTCAGCTGTTTCTCATTACATTGTCAGTCTCTCCCTTCATAAGCCTGGTTTATTCAGTCACTCTTTTTAAAGATATCTATCAATGTAAGCAAATATCATTTGGGAATTACTTGTCTTTCGAATATCTGTGTATTGTGTTAAAAGGTGCTCCACGCATTTTACTTATCATTATTTACAGGCCTCCAAAATACTTTCCAGCCTTTGCTGAGGACTTTACAGAACTGTTATCAACAATTACCTCAGAGTTTGACTGTTTTGCCATTGCTGGAGATTTTAACATCCATATAGATAGTGCAGAGAACAATATGGCAAAAGAAATCAAAAGTGTTTTAAAAACTTTTGATCTGACTCAGCATATACATGGACCCACACACAATCGTGGACACACTCTAGATTTACTTATCAGTAAGGGTCTAAACATTTCATCGATTGTTATTAAGGATGTAGCACTGTCTGATCATTTCTGTATTTTCTTTGATATATTGATCTCTCCTGCCATTGAAGCTAGATCTGTGTCTGTCAAGAAGAGATGCTTAAATGAGAACACTAGTGTACTATTTATGAAGGCTATATCATTAACACCAAGCATATCTGCAGACTCTGTTGATTTTCTCCTAGATTCTTTTAACTCAAAAGTTAAAAGTGTATTTGATGATATTGTTCCTGTTAAAGTCAGGAAGAAGAGTGGCAGACAAAAAGCACCTTGGAGAAACTCAACAGCAGGTCAAAATATGAAAAGACAATGCAGAAAAGTAGAGCGCATGTGGCGGAAGACAAAACTTGTAGTCCATTATAACATATACAAAGACAGCATCCATGCTTTCAATATGGAACTGGGCAAAGCTAGACAGACTTTCTTCTCAAATATTATAAACAGTAATTTAAACAACACACGCACTCTTTTTGCTACTGTAGAGAGACTGACAAACCCCCCAAGCCAGATTCCCAGTGAAATGCTCTCAGACAACAAGTGCAGTGAGTTTGCTTCTTTCTTCTCTGAGAAAATCAATAATATCAGAAAGGTGATCAGCACATCCTTGAGTTGCACTGGGGTCAGACAGATCAAACCACCTGAGAAAGTAGCTACTATGTCTGACTTCAAAGAAATTGATGGCAAAATTTTGGAAGAAACCGTACAGCACCTTAAAACATCAACCTGCGCTCTTGACACACTTCCCACATCTTTTTTCAAAAGTGTGTTAAACAGTTTAGAAGCAGATCTTCTAGAAGTGGTAAATGCTTCACTTCTCTCTGGGAGTTTTCCAAACTCCCTGAAAACTGCAGTTGTCAAGCCCCTCCTGAAAAAGAACAATCTGGATAAGACCATATTAAGCAACTATAGGCCGATCTCAAATCTTCCTTTCATAGGCAAGATCATTGAAAAAGTTGTCTTCAATCAGCTGAACAAATTCTTATGCTCGAATGGATACTTTGACAATTTTCAATCTGGTTTCCGACCGCACCACAGCACAGAGACAGCGCTCATAAAGATAATAAATTATATTCGCTTAAATACTGATTCAGGCAAATTATCGGTGCTGGTACTACTCGACCTCAGTGCTGCATTTGACACTGTCGATCATAACATACTTCTGGACAGGCTGGAAAACTGGGTGGGGCTTTCTGGGATAGTCCTAAAATGGTTCAGGTCATACTTAGATGGGAGAGGTTATTATGTGAGTATAGGAGACCATAAGTCTGAGTGGACATCCATGACATGCGGAGTTCCTCAAGGCTCAATTCTTGCGCCACTCTTGTTCAACCTGTATATGCTCCCACTGAGCCAAATAATGAGAAAGAACCAAATTGCTTACCACAGCTATGCAGACGACACACATATTTACTTAGCCCTATCACCTAACGATTACAGCCCCATTGACTCCCTGTGCCAATGCATTGATGAAGTCAACAGTTGGATGTGTCAAAACTTTCTTCAGTTAAACAAAGACAAAACTGAAGTCATTGCTTTTGGAAACAAAGATGAAGTTCTCAAGGTGAACGCATACCTTCACTCTAGGGGTCAAACAACCAAAAATCAAGTCAGGAATCTTGGTGTGACACTAGAGTCAGACCTTAGTTTCAGTAGTCATGTCAAAGCAATAACTAAATCAGCATACTATCATCTGAAAAATATTGCAAGAATTAGATGCTTTGTTTCCAGACAAGACTTAGAGAAACTTGTGCATGCTTTCATCACCAGCAGGGTGGATTACTGTAATGGACTCCTCACTGGCCTTCCCAAAAAGACCATAAGACAGTTGCAGCTCATACAGAACGCTGCCGCCAGGATTCTGAGCAGAACCAGAAAATATGAACATATCACACCAGTCCTCAGGTCTTTACACTGGCTCCCAGTTAAATTTAGGATTGATTTTAAAGTATTATTACTGATATATAAATCATTCAATGGCCTAGGACCTCAATACATTGCAGATATGCTCACTGAATATAAACCCAACAGATCACTCAGATCACTAGGATCATATCAGCTAGAAATACCAAGGGTTCACTCTAAGCATGGCGAGTCCGCTTTTAGCTATTATGCCAGCCGCAGCTGGAACCAGCTTCCAGAGGAGATCAGACGTGCTCCTACAGTAGTCACTTTCAAATCCAGACTCAAAACACTTCTGTTTAGCTATGCATTTAATGAATGAGCACTGTGCCGCTGTTCGTCCGACTGTTTGTACTGTACTGTACTGTACTGTATTTTATTTTTTATTTTTCTAAACTGTTTTAATTATTCTTATTTCTTTTTATTATTTTAATTTCTTCTATGTAAAGCACTTTGAATTGCCATTGTGTATGAAATGTGCTATATAAATAAACAGAGTTAGTAGATGAGAACAGGGTATTACCACAGCGCTAGTCACAGCTATACCACAATCTCAGACAAGACAATGCTGGATCTGTGCCTGCATTTGGTAATGGATCGTGAGCATGAGCATGAAAACCATGCTCTTGGCTTGGATTGCTCCAAGGAAAATACAACAGAAAATACATGAATAATATGTGCCTGTTTCACTATATAAGATCTAAAACACCCTGCTGTTTTCTGGGACCTTGTTCTGGAAAATATTTTTTTCTTCTCTGTGTCATATTTACATTATTTATTTATTTCACGCACATGCTGTGAATAATATTAACTAAGCAACAGAGTGCCACAGACTAGCATTCTGATTGATTGTCCTTCTGCTTTTCAAATTATTTTCTTTATTTTGTATTTTTATATGGGGCCCATTCTTCGTACGTTGCTTAAAACATCCAAGATCAAATTACACATCCAAGATGATATCATCGTGCTAATCATGATCTGGCTAATTAGGTTCTTCGAACACACTTGCCGGATATGATTAGTATAGCTGGATTGAGTTATCTGAGATAATTGCGCGTTCATGCGCTGGTTTAAAAGGGGATATGTATCGATAGTAGAAACATTGATCAGCAACGCTGCTATTGGCTGTTCAGCATGGCCAAAGAGCGGGCTCGTTTTCTCCTCAGCAGAGCAAGAAGAACTAATAGTCGAAGTTTATTCGGAATTTTAATGTTTAATCAAAACGCCAGGGAACACCTCAAAGTCTGCAAAAGCCAGGAGAGAGGGCTGGCAAAAAGTAGCAGACAATTTAAATCCGTTAGAAGTGGCCATGTTAGATGTTTTTTATCACTTGTAACCCACCTAAAAAGGGTAACCAGTTAATTGTGTGTAATTATTATCATTATTTATCCATACTTTACGTTTATGAGTAATGGGGGTTTTATTTTGAAAAATATATTTTATTTTGTGGGAAACCGGAAGTAGCGCGCTAAAATACTTCCGCTAGCTTCACATCGCTAAAATCAGATGGAGCACTGCTTCGGTTTCTCCCGCGAGTTCAAATAAACTGAGAAGAAAAGGTATGAAAACCTGTCTATTTTTGCTAGCAGTTAAATATGATTCAGTTCATTATGTAAACATCTGTATACTTGTTTTAGAAGTTGGAGAGCCGTCCAGAAATCGCTTTTATCTGTCCTGGCTTCTCATACTGAAAATCCTCTCTTGGTAAGCTAAAGTGTTCAATGATGGTGTGTGAAAAAAAACCCACGAGGTAGCTATGCTAGTTTCAATTAGTGATTATTCAAACATTTCTGTTGTTTTGAAGGCATGTAACATGATAAAAGACAATTTATTTCATGGTTTAAGGAGAAATGTAAACTAATTTGGTATGTATTACAAAAAAGATGCTTTTGTAACATTTTTACTTTGTGATATATATGTGACTAAAGGTTAAAGTTACAGACAGAAGAATATAAAATGTCATTTTAAGTTAGTTAAAGTGGTTAAATCAGCAAATGCTGTAAATTCATATAAATGGGTTTTCAAGTAAAACTGTATTCCGTTATTTTGATTTAAAATCTAAAAAAAAATCCTATGTAAAAAGGGATTAAAAGCAGAGAGAAAAAGTTCATTAGTACAATGTGTCTCTATAATTACATTTCATTGTAATGACATAAGGTTAAAATGGTATATTCTGATTTAAATAGTTAAAATAGCTATTGTTTTCTTCACGTGAACTATGCTATGATATTTTCTAACAGTAATATAATGTTGTACAATACTTTAAGAACTATTTGATATAATTGATTTTGGACTGAACCTGATCTATATACAGGTCAGGTCTTTTTTTGATGAGGTGAGCAGAAATTCCAAAAGCTCCAGTCCTTGAATTATACCAGGTGATCCATAGATGGCGAGCCTTCCCAATGAGCCGTGAATCTCCACCACAGCATTCCGGAAGCCTGTGGTAGGATTGTGTCAGTTCAACTAACCGGCACCAACGAGATTTTCCCTTGACTTTGACTATTTCCCTTGACTAACTGACTTGAATTCTGGATTTAACTTTGGAATTCCTAAGGAAAATTTCCAAGGAACATTTTCAACAAAGAAAGGACATTTTATTTTATTTTATTCTAAATTTATTTTGGGCCCATAGGTATTGTGAACAAAAATTTGTTGTGAAGTGTTGAAACATTTTGTTGAACTAAAAGTTTACACATGTCAAACGTTACACCTGTGTTGCTTGGTTATTACTGTACTCTCAGCTCCTACGAACCTAGGGTGTACATACTCTGAAGTGGGTTACACGGTAAAACTTGGCGAGCCAGCCAGGAGCTTTGAGTGAGTAATAACCAGGTTTCTTTTCGTAAAAAAAAAAAAAAAAAGTGTACATTTTTGCTTTTGGTTCTTTTTCTGAAAATGGATGTGATTGAGAAAGAAAGTATTAAGGTCCCCAATGCTGTCATTGTGTCAGGTTTGACAAATACCGATGTAGATGAAGAGATTTATGAAGATTTAAAGCAATTTGGATCTATTAACAGAATTGTGAAGGTTTTAGACAAAACCTCTGAGTTTTGTGGTAAAGCCCTTGTAGAATATGCATCTGGTGCTGCTGTGGAGACACTTGAGAAAGATTTACCCTTTGATAGAACCAGTGATACAGATGACGATGTTGTCTTCCACGTTGAAGCTTTAGCCAGTTCATACTCAAGTGAAAAGGGTACCGATATTACTAAAACATTTCTTTCTGACCTCCAAAATGTTGCAAAACTCAGTGGAAAATCTTTTGAAAACCTGCTACATGATGAGTTGGCACGAATCACTGGATTACTGAAAGAGCCGAGTGAGTCTGGCAGACCTCAGGGTACAGTTGTGGCACCTGCTAGAACAGCCACAGGTCCCATTTCCCTTGATGCCACTCAAATGGATTCAGTCAATGATGAGCAACGTCCTTTTGACCCCTTTAGCCCTGCCTTCAGACCTATGGCAAATGCTATGCCCACTCAATTGCCAGTATCTTCCTTCTTGCAAACTGCTGAACAACTTACTCCGCCTGAGGTGCAGCGTGTAGTGGTCGAACACATTGTCAAAAGTTCTGACTTCTCTTCGCAAATACACGCACCAGCAAAAGTTAGACCTTTTTCCGGCAAAGTCCCTTGCCCAAACTTTGAAGTCGATTATGAAACTTGGAGGAACAGCATTGAATGTTACTTGGCTGATCCTACCGTTTCCAGTGCACAGTTGGTAAGACACATTGTTGACAGTTTGCTTCCCCCTGCCACTTCGGTTGTCAAGTCGCTTGGTCACCATGCAAATCCAAAAGCTTTCCTCGATCTGCTTGACTCAGCTTATGCTACGGTGGAAGATGGGGATGAACTTTACGCCCAGTTTCTAAATGTTAATCAGAACTCAGGCGAGAAACCTTCCAATTATCTCCAGAGATTACAGACCCTTTTGAATAGAATTGTGAAATTGAAAACCATTTTGCCTCAAAATTCGGACAGGCAGCTCTTAAAGCAGTTCTGTAGGGGCTGTTGGAATAATGTGCTGATTAATAACCTTAAGCTTGAGCAACGCAAAAAAAATCCGCCCACTTTTCCAGAGTTTTTACTCCTTTTACGCACAGAGGAGGACAAACAAACTGCAAAAGCGAACAGGATGAAGCAACATCTGGGGTTTCAAAAACCAAAAGCTCAAGCTGCAGCGCAAGTGCATGAGGTATACGTGGGAGACACATACGATTCACCTCCGTCTTTCTCTGCCGAGCAACCCGCTATGAAACAGCTTCAAAAGCAAATTGTTGAGCTACAAGCTCAAATTGCTGCCCTATCAAGTCCTAAACAACAGACATCATCTACAAACACACCTGAAAAAAAAAGGGAAAAGGAGAAACGAAAAGAGAAACCTGTTTACAAAAAGACATCAACATCAAAACTTACCTCAGGAGCCGCATCCGCAACAGTCAAATCAAAGCCAAAACCATGGTACTGTTTCAGTTGTGGCGAGGATGGACATATTGCCACAAACTGTGATGATCCTCCCAACCCCACATTAGTGTCTGCAAAAAGAACTCTGCTAAAAGAGAAACAACGAGCTTGGGAAAAAGACAATCCAATCCTCGATAAACATTTAAACTGAACAGTGTTTCTATTGAGGGACAAATGGAAACAAATCAACCTGAAAGTCCCATAATTGAACCAAAAACCAAATCGAAAGTCAAGTTAAAAGAGCACAAAGTGACAAAAACCGGAACCTTACCTAAAGGGCTAGTTGGTAGCAAGAGCACCGCTAACGTTAAAGTTAATGGGCTTGAGTGCAATTCACTACTTGATACCGGGTCGCAGGTAACAACTATGTCACGGTCGTTTTACAACCGTTACCTTTCAGATCAGACCATTCACCCAGTAGCTGACTTACTAGAGATTGAAGGGGCTAACGGTCAGTCAGTGCCCTACCTGGGGTATGTCAAAGTCATACTCCAGTTTTCCAAAGAGTTCATTGGTAGTCAGCCTGAATTAGAGACACTTGCCCTCGTAGTGCCAGATGTTAGGTCCAACAGTCTCACTCCGTTGTTAATAGGAACTAACACCCTCGATCCACTGTACGAACAGTTTTGTGATGACAATACATTTCGAAAGAGTGCTTACTGTGGCTACCACCAAGTCCTGAGAACTCTACAAATCAGACACAAGCATAGTTTAAATGGCAGACTGGGTCTCGTTAACTTGAGAAATAATGAGCCAAGTGTAATCTGTGCTGGTGAAAGGATAGTGCTAGAGGGATATGCAAATATCGACGACGCAAACAATGAACAATGTGTTTTGTTTGAGCAACCTACAGTGTCATCCTTACCTGGGGGAATTTTTGTTGAATGTTGTCTCATTAATGTTCCAAGAGACACCCCATACAAGATACCTGTAGTGGTAAGGAATGAAACTGATCGAAACATTTGCCTTCCTGTTAGGTGTATCATCGGTGAACTTAGTGCTGTTAAAGAGATTGTTCCAACTCAGAACACCGCTAGTTGCAGTAGCCACCAACAGCCCACTAGCCAAACAAGCAAGCAGCCAAGTTCAAACCTAACCTTCGACTTTGGAGAATCACTTCCCAAGGAGTGGAAAGCTCGTATGACAAGCAAGTTAAACACATTTTCAGACATTTTCTCTCATCACGATCTCGACTACGGACATGCAACAAAAGTGAAACATTCAATCAAACTCAAGGATGAGACACCTTTCAAGCAACGCCCACGTCCTATTCATCCTCAGGATTTTGACGCAGTGAGGCGTCACCTGCAGTCTCTCCTTGAAGCAGAGATCATTCGCGAATCACAATCTCCTTTTGCATCTCCAATAGTCGTAGTCAAAAAGAAGAACGGTGATGTCAGATTATGTGTAGATTACCGGCGATTGAATATGCAAACGATCAAAGATGCGTATGCATTACCGAATCTTGAGGAATCTTTCTCAGCCTTGAGCGGATCTCAGTGGTTTTCAGTAATGGACCTGAAAAGCGGCTATTACCAGATTGAGATGACTGAGAGTGACAAAGACAAGACAGCGTTCGTGTGCCCTCTTGGGTTTTGGGAGTGGAATCGTATGCCACAGGGGATCACAAACGCGCCCAGCACTTTTCAGCGTTTAATGGAAAAGTGCATGGGGGACATCAATCTGCGCGAGGTGCTTGTGTTCTTAGACGATATTATTGTCTTTTCCAAAACGCTAGAGGAGCATGAAACCCGTCTCACGAACGTCCTGTCCCGCTTGCGAGAGAACGGTTTAAAGTTATCTCCTGAAAAGTGCCGTTTCTTTCAAACTTCGGTTCGTTACTTAGGCCATACTAGCTGTGTCCCAAAGTGACGGCTGCGTCCTTCGAAGGCCGTATTTGAAGGCCGGATGGCCGTATTTGAAGGCCGATTGCGTCACCGCGGCGCGACGAAGGACGTCCCAATTCAAAGGCTGCATCCTTGGAAGGTCGCATTTGAAGGCCGATTGCGTCACCGCGGCGCGATGAAGGCTGTCCCAATTCAATTCTCCATCCTTCGAAGGCCGTATTCGAAGGCCGGTTGCGTCATCGCGCCGCAACGAAGGCTTCCCTGATTCAAAAGCGACGCCAAATGCACCCTTCGTTTCCCCGTGAAAAGAAGGATACATAAATGGACACTTAGCGGCCTATTCTACCCCATAAGTCATTGCGCGCCGTTGACGACAGCATTTATTTATTTATTTTTAAAGGCGGCCGAGACTAGAGATCGGTGGTGGACAGCAAATTCACATTTAAATGTAAGTATTATGTTTTCATTTACTTAAATAGCTAGCGAAACCAGAGTTAAATTTTCTTATAAACTTCTTAACTCCTTCGTCACCATTGCATGGCTTCATTTATCAGGTAGTTTTAGGCAAAACTTGTGGTAATGACGTTATTAGTTTAACGACCTATTTGTAATATTTGCACTTGTGTATTATAAGAAATATCACTCACCCAATAAAGCCCAAAACAATAAGAAAAGCAGTAGATAAGGCAATGGGGTTTCACTTTTATGTGTTTTTGTAGTGCTGTCATGCAAGCTATGTGGTTTTAACCAAATTTTAGTATACAGAAATATGATTTCTTAAGTATTTTGTATGCATGTCTTGATGTGTCATATTTTGCACTGTTAACAATACACTTAAGATTGCTCCTCTGTGTTAAGTACCCTTTTCTGCTTTTTTAGAACAATTCAGGAAAAAATGGGTCTATATATATATAAAGAACAGTAATACACACATCTTTGCTGAAATGTATTGTCCTGTTGTTGTTAACAAGCCATGGTTCATTTGCTCTGCCTTTAGGATTGCAAGTGTCCTGGGACAGGAGAGGGTGTGAGTGGGAAACCCACTGCTGAAGCTTGGCCCTGGTTTGTCCTCATGGATGAGGTGTTGGGACAGATGCATTGCACCAACCCCCCTGTCCTCATCGCCTCAATCCCTGAGGACACACCAGGGCAGAGTTCAGCAGTGGGTGCCCACGGTGAGGAGGAGCCAGGGGCAGCAGCACCAGCACAAAGGCGGCGAGACAGGACGAGTTTTTGGACTTGATCAGAGAAGAAATGCAACTACAGAGGGAGGCAGAGGCGAGGAGTGCACAGGAAAGAAGGAAGAGGATGGACAGGCTGTTTTCTCTTCTTGAGAGAATGATTGAAAAAAATATATATATATTCTACATATTCTTGTTTAACTTTTTTCACTTTTATTTTTTAAAAGAAAAATTATGTACATTTATTTTTATGCAACTTTAATTGTGTAAATAAAAGAGAATGAATTGTTCTGGACATTATTTATTTTTGTAATGACAGTAATACTTTCTGCATGAAACAAATTCTATACCTTTTTATTTTTTCAAATAAAATTGGTAAATGAAAATCATTTGTTCTTTAGGCTACATTAAAGTACTTTTTCCAACTATTTACAAAATACGTTAAACATATCAAAATCAACATAAACATTTAATTTTACAATACATAAAATAAGAAAAAATTGATGTAGACTCTATTGAGCTGAGCTGCTGGACCGGGATGGGCTGCCCCTGGTAAGGCCTCCTGCTGGTGGGACATCATCTGGGATGGTCTCCAGAGCGTTTGAGTGCATATTTCCACTATCCACTAAGTTGTCTACCAACAGGTTTGCAGGGCTGATTCAATCGACGGCTTTCTGAAAAAAGTACTTTTAATAACTACTGCATTTATATTAGGCTACTACTGCATTACTGCGTAGGCTATGTTGCATTTTACTTCTGTATATTTTCAATATACAGTAATATCTGGTTGTTACATTATATACTTTTGTGTAGTGTAATGTAATCAAATTGTGATGTGAGGGAAAAAAGTACTTCAGGTTACTTCACATTTGTAAGTGAATACGAAAACGAAATATGCAGTTCAGAAAATTAAAGTAACAAAATGTAGGCTTATTGTCACAATATTGACAAATTGTTGCTAACTACAGCAGCGTCCCATATCAAAGGGCGCATCTGAAGCGTTCGGACCGGTCTAGCCTACGAAGGATTGTTCTTGTCGCCTGGCAACCGTGACAGCTGCAGATGACGAGCGCGAGAAATACTGGACTTTTTATATTAAATTGGGTTTTGTATTCAAACAGGGCTAAACCGAAAATACATGATCCGGCAGCGCCGTCATATTACACAAATTATATTATTCCAGTAAAATATAAAACATAAAAATGACAATAGCCAATTCTGGCTCCATAGCTGTTTACTCAGTTATCAAAATGAATGATCAGGATAGCAGCTGTCCTCTCGCACCGTTGCTTGGCGCCAGGAGCGGTGATCGGGAACACCTGGTTGCACAATTAGGAAATCCTAGGAAGGCTACATGGTGCGTCCTTCAGAGGACGCATAGGCTGCATCCTTGAAGTCTGCGTCCTTCGAAGGATGCAGCCTTCTAGATTGGGACACAGCTACAGTGTCACGCGACGGAGTCGAAACCGATCCTCAAAAGACAGAAGCACTTAAGACCTGGCCAAGACCTCAGACCTTAAAAGACCTTAGGTCATTTCTTGGGTTCTCCGGGTACTATAGAAGGTTCGTGGAGGGGTATTCTAAAATAGTAAAGCCCTTAACCAACCTCACAGCTGGCTACCCTCCCGTGCGTAAAGGTGCAAAGATTACCAGTGTAGCCGCCAAGTACCATAATCCCAAAGAACCTTTCGGGGAAAGGTGGACCCAATCCTGCCAAGACGCTTTTGACCAGATCATTGAAAAGTTAACATCCGCGCCTGTTTTAGGGTACGCAAATCCAAGATTGCCTTATGTTGTTCATACTGACGCGAGCACAACAGGCCTGGGCGCAGCGTTATATCAAGAACAGGACGGCCAGACCCGCGTCATTGCGTATGCGAGTCGGGGTCTCTCGCAGTGTGAAGCCCGCTATCCAGCCCACAAGCTGGAATTTTTAGCTTTAACCCTCTGGGGACCAAAAACGCGCCCGCGCGTTTTGCTCGTTTTTTTTTTTTAGCAATGAAAATAAACACTAAATGCTCTGTTAATTTTGATCTTTCATTTTCGTGTAATACATCAATCGATCCTGTTCAGTTTCTATTTTTTTCTGTATACTCACAATAAAAATAAAGTGTTTTGCTTTTTGACAAATAAAGAAAAATTAACATGATGCGATTTCTGCCTTCTCTCTGTCAGTAAACTCCCATTTGAAACGCGTTCGAAAATGATCTATAACTCCGCGAAAATTCAGTCAAACAGGCAAACAGACCCACGGGCATAAAGCTTGAGATTGCATCTTTTAAATGAAGTAATTTATATAAAAAACAAATATTCTCAGCTTCTGTAATCTGTACAAAAAGAGAGCGACTCCAGTCGAGCTCATTACGAGCCATTCAAAAGTAATTTGACCACTCCCCGGAGAGCGCGTGCTATTCAAACGCAAATTCTGAGAACGCCCACATCAGCTGTAAACAAAGCGCGTTGCAATCGAGTGAGGCATAATATAACCTACCTTATGGAGAAAAGTTTCTCAGAACAGTGCTGATATGAGGAGCAGATCCCGCTGAGGAGTGAGGTAGGCTGTTTTCTTTTCTCAAGTGTTGATGTGGAATAACGTTATGGAATAACGTTAGTGTAGGCCTATGCAAACCGCAAAAAGATGAATCGCATTTCTATAATATGACTCGCCTTTCTGTGAGATGAATGAAGGGTACATATTTGTAAAGACTGTTTGAATCGCGCGTCTGTGTGTGAAAGAATAAACTGCTTTGCTATAGCCTACTGAGATGAGTAAAAATCAACTGGAATATGTTGAAATAAAATGTATTTGTATAAGCAACGTATTAAACTGCAAATTAGCATTTATATGCCCTAATATTTCATAAAAACAGCGTTACAGTCAGTCACTTGTTGACTAGATTTGGGTACAGTTTTTAGGCTACTGTAGAATATACTGCCACATCAAATAGCCTAAGCTTTTGTTTAGCAATTTCTGCTCATATCTAACGTTATATATATAACTATATTATTTATATATATTATATATATTTATATATATTATATATATTTATATATATATTATATATATTTATATATATTATATATATATATATTTGCTATATTCAAAATAATGAATACATATGATAAAATGTAGGCCTATAATCTTTTTTCTTTTTCTTTTTTACAAAGAAAGAGTACACTTGAAATATTGTTGAAATTGTAATTATTGTTGTAATTGTAACATTTTTAATAAAATAGCAAAACATATTTACAAGATAGATGTAAGCGAAATCTTAAATGGTCAATATAAGTCTTCTTCTAAATACATATTTTGTCCTTGCATTGTGGCTCAGTCAGTGTCACACCTGAATGAATGGCTAATTATGCAGAGTCATTATGCAGAGTGGGTGGGACATTGCAATCTAAGGTGTAAACTACTCCTCCCCCTCGCATATTGGCTTTCCAAGCAAAACCTGTTTTACACCATTTAAATCAATGAATTTTTTTTGTGAACGATAAAGCAAGACTATTTTCACATAATTTTGAAGCTAGAACTCAAAGGGACAACATCAATTAGTCAAAAGTCTTGTGGACACATATTTAATATGTGTTTTGTGGTCTTAATTCAGCAACTTTCATTTTAATTTTTTCCAATAACCACGCATAAACATTATTCTCTTAAAAATACAAACATCTACATACACGTTGCTCGCATATTATGGTAGCCCTGTTTGTGCTATATAGAGTGAATTTACACCTTTGCCATTAACATGTTTATAAATAACTGAAAAAAGCACAAATGTCAGAGCATGTCAGAACATCTCAAGGACCCCAAAAACACCTTGGTCCCCAGAGGGTTAAAGTGGGCTATTACTGAAAAATTCCATGACTATTTATATGGCAACGTGTTCACAGTCATTACTGACAACAACCCTTTGCGGTACGTTCTAACCAAAGCCAAACTAGATGCTACTAGTTATCGATGGTTAGCAGCCTTGTCTACGTTCACTTTCGACATCAAATATCGTGCAGGCAAGCAAAATCAAGACGCCGATGGCCTGTCAAGGAGGCCACATGGTGAACTAATCAGTGACAGTGCATCTCAAGAAGAGAGTCAAAGAATACATGACTTTACCTCATACCATCTTGCACCTGTGAACGTTGTCCAAGCCACATGTCAACTCCACACTATTTTTCAAAATGACCCTGAACTGTCTCCATGTTACATTGAGTCACTTGCCGTGCATCCAGATGCTATACCCTCAGCATTTTCCGACGATGAGAATCTCAGTGGTCTTTCAACCGTCCCTAAGTACAGTGAGGCTGAGATAGCTGAGTTGCAACGAGCTGATCCGGTAATCAGTGTAATCATACAGTCATGTGAGTCAGCAGAACCTGTCCCTGATGGTAATAACTGTCCTGAACTCCAGCTTATGCTCAAAGAAATGAGTCAATTTGAGATAAGAGACAGTCTGTTGTATCGGAAGAGACAGTGTGACAACAAAACCATCTACCAGCTTGTCTTACCCAAAACTTTGAGAAACCCCGTGCTCTACAGCTTACATGATGAAATGGGCCATTTAGGAGCTGAAAGAACTCTTGAGCTAACCAGATCTCGTTTTTATTGGCCAAAAATGTCTCTCGATGTTGAGTCCAAGATTAAAAGCTGTCCAAGGTGCGTTAAAAGAAAAAGCCAACCTGACAAAGCCGCACCATTAGTCAACATACAGGCCAGTCGCCCGATTGAACTGGTCTGTATGGACTTTTTGTCCATCGAACCCGACAGCCATAATTGCAAGGACATTCTGGTCATAACTGACCACTATACAAAATATGCAACTGCTATTCCGACTCGAGACCAAAAAGCCCTAACTGTAGCCAAATGCCTTTGGGAACAGTTCTTTGTCCATTACGGGTTCCCTGAACGTCTTCACAGCGACCAAGGCCGCGACTTCGAGTCACAGGTCGTCAAAGAGTTGTGCGTCTTGGTCGGTACTAAGAAAATAAGAACGAGCCCCTACCATCCCCGGGGCAACCCCGTTGAGCGGTATAACCGTACGTTGCTCAGTAGGTACGCTCAAGGACAAAGAGAAAACTAGGTGGCGCGAGTACGTCCGACCTCTCACTCATGCATACAATTGCACAAGGAGTGACGTCACCGGGTTTTCGCCCTATGAGTTAATGTTCGGGCGCCAACCTAGACTGCCCATAGACATTGCGTTCGGACTACCAGTTAAGAACAATCCGGGCATGTCTCACTCGCAGTATGTGAAAAACCTTAAGACATACTTGAAAGAAAGCAAAGAAAATCGCTGACAAAAACAAACGCAGATTTGACATGCGAGTAAGGGAGTCAACACTTGATACAGGCGATAGAGTTCTAGTGCGCAATCTCCGTTTTCGCGGCAAACATAAACTCGCCGATCGGTGGGAGTCCACTATTTATGTTGTACAAAAGAAAGCGGGAGATATGCCTGTGTATATAGTCTGTCCTGAGGGTCGGGAAGGACCATTGCGCACACTCCACCGCAATTCACTGCTCCCTTGTGGATTTTTATCTGAAGAGGATGAGGAAATGGCAAAGCCAAAGCAAGCCTCAAAACCCAAAACAAGGCAAACTTCCGTCTCTCCAGAGGAAAATACCCCTGACTCTGACAGTGATGATGACTATATACAGAGTTATTGCCCCACATCAATCAAAACAACCACAAGGATTATTCAACCAAACAATGTGAATTCAAACACGAATGCTACTAAGGAGAATCTCCCCAAGGTTGAGGAATCTGAAAACTTACCTATGGACTTACCTCCCGGAATCCTGGATCAACCTGTGGAAAAACGGAGGACAAACCAAAATGGAAACTTAGCGGAAGTGACACAAAATGAAATGGAACCTGAAAATGAACAAGAGAGTGGACTTACCGAAATGGAACATGACCTACCGGACAATTACTCTCATACCACAACTCCTGAGAGAGTCGAACAGTCCAAAGACACTGAATGGAGACAATCTACTGAAATGGACAATGCTGAACAAGATGCTAGTTCTCTTGAGCTAGCAGATCCTGATTCTCCTAACAATCAGACTGCTGACCAAATACGCAGATCTGAACGGGTGAGAAAGCCACCTGCTAAGTTTACTTATCCACAGCTTGGTAAACCCCTGATTTCATTTGCACAAACTATACTAGATGGGTTTAACAAAGTTTTGGTTGAAACATTTGAAGGTGCCCCTACCCTTGTATGAACATGAAGGGACTCATGTTAATTAAGAGGGGGAGGATGTAACCCACCTAAAAAGGGTAACCAGTTAATTGTGTGTAATTATTATCATTATTTATCCATACTTTACGTTTATGAGTAATGGGGGTTTTATTTTGAAAAATATATTTTATTTTGTGGGAAACCGGAAGTAGCGCGCTAAAATACTTCCGCTAGCTTCACATCGCTAAAATCAGATGGAGCACTGCTTCGGTTTCTCCCGCGAGTTCAAATAAACTGAGAAGAAAAGGTATGAAAACCTGTCTATTTTTGCTAGCAGTTAAATATGATTCAGTTCATTATGTAAACATCTGTATACTTGTTTTAGAAGTTGGAGAGCCGTCCAGAAATTGCTTTTATCTGTCCTGGCTTCTCATACTGAAAATCCTCTCTTGGTAAGCTAAAGTGTTCAATGATGGTGTGTGAAAAAAAACCCACGAGGTAGCTATGCTAGTTTCAATTAGTGATTATTCAAACATTTCTGTTTTTTTTAAGGCATGTAACATGATAAAAGACAATTTATTTCATGGTTTAAGGAGAAATGTAAACTAATTTGGTATGTATTACAAAAAAGATGCTTTTGTAACATTTTTACTTTGTGATATATAGGGCTGCAACAAACGATTATTTTGATAATCGATTAATCTAACGATTATTAGAACGATTAATCGACTATTCATCGATTATTTCGCCGACTAATCAGTACGTTTGGAACGATTATTCAGCCTTTTTAATTAGTTAAAACACGGAGTTATACATATTCTAACTATAATATAAAAAAAGAAAATCACTTCAGCTTTTGAAATGGTTGTTTTAAAGAACTTTGAGCAACTAAACAGGTCATTCTCTTTAAGTTTTCAGATTTCTGTCCAACTCAAATCACACACAAATGCTCTCTAAGCATTGTTTAAATATTCTGTTCTCTTTCAATAGAAAAAAATAAACAAAAAAAATTATCAGCTGCATTACAGACACACTTAAACTGCAAACAATTATTATAAGAATCTTTTTTTTTTTTATTGATATGACAATTGAGCTGAGCTGACAGAGACATTCTCATTCACCTTTTAATTTACAGTATAAAAAATTAACTGACATGATATTCTTCATAACATCTCCTTTTGTAAGTCTTCATGAATATGTAACAAAATACAGGCAAGGGATAAGACTGTAATAACGTTACCTAATAGAGCTACTGTAATGATACAGGAGATTGAGAAGGATCCATTTGCAGCTTTATTGAAGGAACGTCAAACAGGCAGGGGTCAGAGAACAGCAAACAGGGAAATCAAAGGTCAACACAGAGAGAGTAGTCAGGTAACCGGCAGAAGATCGGGGCAGGCAGCAAGAGACAATAATCCAAAGGCAATCCAAGTCAAGACAGGCAGCAAGCAGGCAGAAGTGAGATAACAATCCGAGGTCGGCAACAAGATCAGTAGAATAGGGTAAACGCTCAGAAATTACAGGCCGTGGCAATGCAATACTTCGCACTGATCTTCCATTTGAGTGTGGATTAAATAGAGAGTCTGAATGAGGTGCAGGTGTGTGCGCAATCAGTCCCAGGTATGAAGCATTATGGGGATTGGAGTTCCCGAGAGAACTAGTATTCCGGTGAAGGCTCCCTCTGGTGGTGGAGAGGAGGCGGTGCGGGAGCCCGCTCTGTAACAGAGCCCCCCCCCTGCGAGCAGCTCCTGAGGCGAGAAGGCAGACGACGCCGGGGTCTTCCACGGGGTCTAGGGGCCGGTTTTCCCGGGTATGTTTGATGAAACTCTTCAGTGAGTGATGGGTCCAGGATATCTCCGGCATTGACCCAAGATTGTTCCTCCGGACCGTACCCCTCCCAGTCCACCAGGTATTGGAGGACGTTACCCCGGCGTCTGGAGTCCAGCACTTCGTGCACCCGATACGCCTCCTCGCCGTCAATCAGGATGGGTGAGGGGTCTGGAGCTGCAGCTCCCACTTCCGACGCTCCTCCAGGCCCACCGGCAGGTTTCAACAGAGATACATGGAATGTGGGAGAGATGCGGTAGTCAGCAGGTAAATCCAAACGAAAAGATACAGGAGAAACTTGTTTTAATATCTGAAATGGTCCAACATACCTGGGGCTGAGTTTGCGGCAGGGAAGTCGAAGTCTCAGATCTCTTGTGGAGAGCCACACCCACTGACCAGAGCTGTACTTCGGAGCAGGGCGCCGATGACGATTGGCCTGTTGTTCTTGTCGTCTGACTGCATGAAGGAGATGTATATGAGCCTGATCCCAGATCACCTCGCTCTTGCGTAGCCACTCTGTGACAGATGGTAGTTCTGTTGGTTCCCCTGACCAAGGGAACAATGGTGGTTGAAAGCCCAAGACGCATTTAAAAGGAGTAATACCTGTGGCAGGTTTGATCAGTGAATTTTGTGCGTATTCGGCCCAGAATAGATACCGGCTCCACTCGGCTTGTTCCTTCTGGCAGTAGGATCTTAGGAAACGTGTGACATCCTGGTTCAGACGTTCTGTCTGTCCGTTGGATTGTGGATGGTACCCTGAGGTCAAACTGATGTTGACATTCAGATTTTTGAAGAATGCAGTCCAAACTCTGGATGTGAACTGAGGACCCCGGTCGGAAACAATATCCTCAGGTAAACCATACAAGCGGAACACTTGGTTGCACAGAATTTCAGCTGTTTCTAGAGCAGTGGGGAGTTTGGGTAAAGGTATGAGACGGCATGCTTTGGAGAATCGGTCGACAATGGTGAGTATGGTGGTGTGTCCTTGCGATTTAGGTAGATCTGTGATGAAGTCAATTGCAATATGGGACCAGGGGCGGCGAGGTGTGGGAAGTGGTGTTAACAGCCCAGCAGGTAATTGTCTGGGTGATTTGGACGTATTGCAGCTGACACAGTTCTTTACATGTATAGTGGTGTCGACCCGTAGCGTCGGCCACCAGAAGCGATTCTGCAAGAGATGAATGGTAGCCGTGATTCCTGGATGCCCTGAACTGGGATTGGAGTGCACATGATCAAGGAGCCGGGAGCGGAGAGTTTCTGGAACAAACAGTAAATTATCCGGACATTCAGAAGGGGGTCTCACCTGACTGTTCGCTTGTTGAATCTCCGTGACCAAATCCCACTGTACTGGAGCTACCAGCAGATTTGTCTGAATTATGTTCTCTGGAGTGTGGTTCTGAATTGTGCCTTCTGTTTGACGTGATAGAGCATCTGCTTTGATATTCTTGGTTCCTGGTCGATATGTGACGGTGAATTGAAATCTAGTAAAGAATAGTGCCCATCTGGCTTGTCGTGGATTTAGGCGTTTAGCTGACCGTAGATACTCCAGGTTCTTATGATCGGTTAGGATGACAAAGGATTGGTTTGCTCCTTCCAGCCAGTGTCGCCATTCTTCCAGTGCCAATTTCATTGCGAGCAATTCTCTGTTCCCCACGTCGTAGTTTTGTTCAGCTGGCGTAAGTTTGCGGGAGAAGAAGGTGCATGGATACATTTTTTCTGGGTTACCCTGTCGCTGTGATAGTACAGCCCCGACTCCTGTGTTAGAAGCGTCTACCTCCACAATGAATTGGCGTTCAGGGTCTGGATGATGGAGAATGGGTGCAGATGTAAATCGGGATTTGAGTTCCTTGAAAGCCTGTTCTGCCTCCTCTGACCACTTTAATCGAGTCGAATGACGTTTGGTCATTGCGGTTAAAGGAGCCGCGATGATGCTGAAATTTCTAATGAACCTTCTGTAGAAGTTGGCGAACCCCAGGAAACGTTGTAATTCTTTGAGGGTTTGAGGTAGCGGCCAGTCCAGAACTCCTTTTACCTTTCTTTCGTCCATAGCGACCCCTTCCTGACCGATAATGTAACCCAAGAAGGACGTTCTTGTCTGATGAAATTCACATTTCTCAGCTTTGGCGTAGAGTTGATGTTGTATGAGTCGCTCAAGGACCAGCCTGACCTGCTGAATGTGTTCCTCTATGGAATTGGAATAAATTAGAATGTCGTCAATGTAAACGATCACCCATTTGTCCAACATGTCTCGGAAGACGTCGTTCATAAAGGATTGAAACACGGATGGACTGTTGGATAAACCGAAAGGCATGACCAGATATTCGTAGTGCCCACTAGTGGTGGAAAACGCCGTCTTCCACTCGTCCCCCTCACGAATACGGATCAGATTATAGGCGTTGCGTAAGTCCAGTTTAGTGAAATACTGGGCTTTGCGGAGTTGTTCGAGTGCCGCGGGCACGAGTGGTAGGGGGTAGCGGAACTTGACTGTGATATCATTTAGTGCCCGGTAGTCAATGCAGGGTCGTAGACCACCGTCCTTCTTCTTGACAAAGAAAAACCCAGCGGCAGCAGGGGAAGTTGAGGGTCTGATGAAACCTTTGGATAATTCCTCATGGATGTAGTTTTTCATGGCTTCGGATTCAGGTTGGGATAGAGGAAATATCCGTCCACGAGACGGAGAAGCACCCGGAAGGAGGTCTATGGCACAGTCAGTAGGGCGATGTTCGGGGAGCTGGGATGCCTTCTTGCTAAAGGCTTCGAGGAGGTCTGTGTATACAGCAGGTATGTTAGGTTCTTTGTTAGCTGAGGATTCAGGCTCTGTGTTTTGCAAAGGAATGTGATTCTCCCTAGGTGGTCGGTGAGTTGGGCTGCTGGGATTCGAGGGCTCACTTTTCGTCTCTTGAAGCGATATGCGAGTCACAGGAGTCAGGCAGCGGTTCTGGCATGAAGCATCCCAATGTATGATTTGACCCTCCTTCCAGGAAATATGTGGGTTATGAGCGTGTAACCAGGGATGCCCCAATATGATGGGATGATGGGGTGATTGAATGACATAAAAACTGATGATCTCTGTGTGCAATGTGCCAACGTGAAGTTTAATCTCTTCTGTGGTGTCCTGAATCCTTCCCTCTCCGAGGGGTCGGCCGTCTAACGCCTCCACTGCCAAGGAGGAAAGACAAGGCGTTAGATTGAGTCTGCATTGTTCAGCAAAAGTACGGGACATAAAGTTTCCAGCAGCCCCGGAGTCAATGAGAGCTATGGTTCTAAAAATCTTTCCTCTTATCGTGATAATTACTGGCAATTGGAAACTGGATGGATTCATAGAAATTTTAATGCGTGGACTCACCGCACGGGAACTGGCAGAAGGACGGGTTGGGCATGCAAATTTCATGTGTCCTGATTGACCACAATACAAGCACAATCGGTGTTGTATGCGGCGCTCTCTCTCCTCTGGAGTGATGTGAGTAAAACCAATCTGCATGGGTTCATGTTGAGTGGGTGTTTCGTGATGATATAGCTGCAAGGGTCGAACTGATCGTCGTGAGCGAATTCGATTATCCACTTGGATAGCTAGATCAATGTATTCTGTCAGAGTTCTCCCTTCATCACGGCAGGCTAGTTCGGACTGGAGTTCCATGGTGAGACCTTTGCGAAAGAGAGTTTTCAGAGTGCTCTCGACCCAGTCAGTTTGTGCTGCGAGTGTGCGGAAAGTTAGAGCATATTCGGCTGCAGTTTTATTCCCTTGAGTGAGAGATAGTAGCTGTTCCCCGGCGTCTCCTCTCTCAGTAGAATGTTCGAAAACCTGGCGGAATTGTTGCAAAAACTCACTAAACGAAGCGAAGGAAGACCCATCAGTTCTCCAAACAGCTGTAGCCCATTCTAGCGCTCGCCCCGTGAGCAGTGAACAAACAAACGCAATCCGGCTTGCGTTGGTGGTGTATAATGACGGTTGCTGCTCCACAAAGAGAGTACATTGAAGCAGAAATCCCTTGCATTTCGTGGGGTTTCCATCGAACTTCTCGGGGAAAGCCAGCCGTGGATTTACTGAGGGAGTGGCAGCCGGTGGAGGATTTTCTGGGGAAGAACTGGCAGGTGCAACAGGAGGATTTGTGATCGCAGTTCGTAGTTCTTGCAGACCCAGAACCAGTTGCTCGGTGAGTGAAGTCAAATGACTAAGTTGATGGTGATGTAGATCCAGACGAGATGCTTGAGAGGTAAGTTCAGTGGATATCTGCAGAACAGCTGCTGGATCAGTTGATGGCGAAGTATTCTGTAATGATACAGGAGATTGAGAAGGATCCATTTGCAGCTTTATTGAAGGAACGTCAAACAGGCAGGGGTCAGAGAACAGCAAACAGGGAAATCAAAGGTCAACACAGAGAGAGTAGTCAGGTAACCGGCAGAAGATCGGGGCAGGCAGCAAGAGACAATAATCCAAAGGCAATCCAAGTCAAGACAGGCAGCAAGCAGGCAGAAGTGAGATAACAATCCGAGGTCGGCAACAAGATCAGTAGAATAGGGTAAACGCTCAGAAATTACAGGCCGTGGCAATGCAATACTTCGCACTGATCTTCCATTTGAGTGTGGATTAAATAGAGAGTCTGAATGAGGTGCAGGTGTGTGCGCAATCAGTCCCAGGTATGAAGCATTATGGGGATTGGAGTTCCCGAGAGAACTAGTATTCCGGTGAAGGCTCCCTCTGGTGGTGGAGAGGAGGCGGTGCGGGAGCCCGCTCTGTAACAGCTACAATAATAAAAACAGCCCCGATCAAGCTTTATTCTATGCAAAAATAAATCATCACATTTCTGTAATTATATTATTATTGTTAATTATTATTGCTATTATTAGAAGTATTGCATTCTCTAAAAAGAGATTTACTGCTAGTTATTTAGCTTCAGCTGGAGAATATTCACCTCTCACCGGCTCGTCTCGTGCCGGGTTTTTCCTCTTTAAGTGTTTTAACATGCATGTTGTGCTCCCGTGAAAAGCAAGTTCCACCTTGCATGTATTGCATACGACAGCATTCTTGGTTTGAAGTTTTGTGAAACTTTACACACCTTGCTAGTTCGGATTCGTTTGCACTCCGTCATAATTCGCGCTGTGTTTTCTTCTACCGCAATAGCATTTGTAATGGCTGCATTACACTCTAGCGCTACAGCGCCGTAGCGGTCAAATCGCGATATTGCAGGCCCTTACATTAGGTCACGTGGGATCAAACGACTACTCGACAACAAAGATATTTGTCGACAATTTTTTATTGTCGACGTTGTCGACAATGTCGACTAATCGTTTCAGCCCTAGTGATATATATGTGACTAAAGGTTAAAGTTACAGACAGAAGAATATAAAATGTCATTTTAAGTTAGTTAAAGTGGTTAAATCAGCAAATGCTGTAAATTCATATAAATGGGTTTTCAAGTAAAACTGTATTCCGTTATTTTGATTTAAAATCTAAAAAAAATCCTATGTAAAAAGGGATTAAAAGCAGAGAGAAAAAGTTCATTAGTACAATGTGTCTCTATAATTACATTTCATTGTAATGACATAAGGTTAAAATGGTATATTCTGATTTAAATAGTTAAAATAGCTATTGTTTTCTTCACGTGAACTATGCTATGATATTTTCTAACAGTAATATAATGTTGTACAATACTTTAAGAACTATTTGATATAATTGATTTTGGACTGAACCTGTTCTATATACAGGTCAGGTCTTTTTTTGATGAAAATTCAGAAATTCCAAAAGCTCCAGTCCTTGAATTATACCAGGTGATCCATAGATGGCGAGCCTTCCCAATGAGCCGTGAATCTCCACCACAGCATTCCGGAAGCCTGTGGTAGGATTGTGTCAGTTCAACTAACCGGCACCAACGAGATTTTCCCTTGACTTTGACTATTTCCCTTGACTAACTGACTTGAATTCTGGATTTAACTTTGGAATTCCTAAGGGAAATTTCCAAGGAACATTTTCAACAAAGAAAGGACATTTTATTTTATTTTATTCTAAATTTATTTTGGGCCCATAGGTATTGTGAACAAAAATTTGTTGTGAAGTGTTGAAACATTTTGTTGAACTAAAAGTTTACACATGTCAAACGTTACACCTGTGTTGCTTGGTTATTACTGTACTCTCAGCTCCTACGAACCTAGGGTGTACATACTCTGAAGTGGGTTACATCAATTAATAGCCTATATTTTTGTATTTTAAAGGTGCCCTTGCATGGATTATTTTATTATTTTAGAATGTTTCCCGGGGTGCCCTTATAATGTTAGTATGTTTTTTAGATCAAAATTTGTTATAATTTTGAAATAAAAGGCATTTTTCCTAGCCTGATTTTAGCCTGATTTTTGAACACTCTGTTTGAAGGGGCGTGTCTGCTGTGAGACTTCAGTGTAAACGCCCACTGCTGTGATTGGCTGCTGTGAGACTTTAGTGTAAGCCCGTTGATCAAGTGAATGAAGATCTTATCATTGCAAAGCAGTTTCTGCACTCTCACTAATGATTTCACCAATGCAAACATGATGTACGTACAGTAAGAGCTTCGTTGTACAGTGTAACAGCGTCATTGATTTCATAACGAGTTTTGGCAAGTGTCCAGGGGCCCGTTCTTCGTACGTTGCTTAAAACATCCGAGATCAAATGAGACATCCAAGATGATATCATCGTGCTAATCATGATCCGGCTAATTGGGTTCTTCGAACACACCTGTTGTTTATGATTAGTATCGCTGGATTAAGTTATCTGAGATAACTGCGCGTTCATGCGCTGGTTTAAAAGGGGATATGTATCGATAGTAGAAACATTGATCAGCAACGCTGCTATTGGCTGATCAGCGCGGCCAAAGAGCGCGCACAGTTTTTCTCCTCAGCAGAGCAATAACTTATAGTCGAAGTTTATTCGGAATTTTAATGTTTAATCAAAACGCCAGGGAACACCTCAAAGTCTGCAAAAGCCAGGAGAGAGGGCTGGCAAAAAGTAGCAGACAATTTAAATCCATTAGAAGTGGCCATGTTAGATGTTTTTTATCACTTATTAGCCTATATTTTTGTATTTTAATAATTGCATAATTACTTTGTTGTCATTGTAATTGTAATGTCAGAGTCACCACACTAGAACATGGGAACAAATAAAAGTGAAGTACAAAAATATTCTACATAATGTTAATTTTTAGTTATATTATAGTCTCTTTTATAAAAGGCACTGTTAAATAAATGTTTGTCTGTTTATAAAAGCAACCAAGAAAAAAACAAAAGAAAAGATCTTAGTAGCCTACACTGTTTGTTGCTGCATTACATTAAGGCCATATAGTCATTTCAACTGTTAAATCTTGAGTAATGATGAATTGCTTTGACTTGTGAAAGTGAAAACTGATAAACTTTTTATTTTGCCATGAGTTATTGATCACATTTTTCCAGAGTGTAGTTCATTGTAATGACATTTTTTGTGCACTTTCACATTATACACCAACATTGTATCTGTTCCCAAGAAAGTGGTGGCTGAAATATGTGCAGTAAGTGGACATGTTCTAACTTTCCAAAGGAAAGAAAGTATAAGACTTTGTAATGTCCATTTGTTTCCATTGCACTGGACAGTGAATAAACCCTCTCAGATAACTGTCATAATAGGAACTAGCCTACCTGCAAGTGCATAAATAACTTTACTTAATTTATACTTGTATGCATTATGGGTGCAATATAAGTTGCAGGATTCCACATCTATAGAAAGGCCTACAGAAGAGTCTGCACAGACAGAGGAGACATACAGTAGGCCTACAGATGGGCAGTGTATAGCCAACTTTTCCTTTTTATTTGTTGCATGAGGCATGTGTCTAATATCTCTTGTTGCAGGCACTTGACCACTGGCTTTCCTTTACAAAGAACAATTGAAATAAAACTCAAGGAACTAAGCATATTTGTCTTTTATTAAACATTGCTACATTCATTGTTTGTATGCCCTGAGGATGGTCTTTTGACCGAAAGCTTGGTGATTAAATTTGCTTAAAGGATTCAAGTGTGCAGACAGTTTATTTTTTGAGATTAAACATTTAATGAAAAGTTTTTTGTTTGTTTTTTTGGCAATGTTGTGTAATATGGCACATGCAACAATGTCACAGGCCCTGTCAGGTGTGCAACCCTCAGACCCTTCAGACACTGAAATCTTCCCTTTAGTTAGCCAAAGTTAATTTCATTGTGTGCCCTTGTCCTGGCTAGAGCTGCATTGTAACTGGTTTGGGTCAGGGAATGGGGTCATAAAACACCTGTCTGCAGGCAGGAACATGTAATCACCTATGAAAAAATGCAGTTCTGTTAGGATCAGCATAAGTGTATGTAATACAGTGAGCTTGATATGTAATAGTGGAACTTTCCTTACCACTTTCAAATAATGTGCATAAATGTGAATCTCAAAAAATTCAGTCATGCACAGATCCTGGCCATTTTGCTTTCACATTTGTGATATGGAAGATTTTAGTCAACGGCCTTTTTTAATTTAATTGATTAATCTGGAATATTAAGAATCCCAATAGTAACTGGGCTGCACATTTACATTGTGAACCCCCTTTCTGTTCACATAATCCCCTTCATTGAGGCCTTGATGGCAGTCTATAGTCTATGGTACCAATCACGTTAGTGAAGCCTGAGTGACATATACTGTAATCGTCATGATTGCATGATCTTCATAAAAAATTATGATAGCCTTAAAAAAAAAAAAAAAAAAACTGCTTTAAAAAAAAACTGCTTTACAACATTGGGTTTTAAGTGGCTTGGAAATGCCACAAAAAAACAACCTAAAACTGTTTTTTAAACCTAAAAGCGCCAGGTAAACTCCAAATGACACGACAGACAGCACTTTCCATCAAGTTCTCCGCATCTCCAATAGTGTAAAGGAAAGAGCCACTCGCAAATAATCTTAGGGCAATGCAAACAGTTTGTGCTGTAGTTAAAGCCCGACTCCGACAAGTCGAAAATAAATGTGCGTTTCCAACAAATTAATAATGTAAACGACAATCTCACGAGTCACGAGAAAAAAAAAAAAAAATCTCAGAAAGTGCACTATCGCGCTGTGCTGGACTTCAGCTCGGCTTATAAAGCCGGGATCTAATCCTGTTTACATGAAATAAGCCTGCTCCCGAGCTGGTTTAAGCTTGCGCACCTGTTGCTATGACAGCAAGTCCAGGATGAGCGTCGAAGAACCAAACAATCCAAGATCATGCCAAATCGGCAACAATCAAATCCAGCTAACTGAGTTAGCGACGTACGAAGAACGGGCCCCAGGTTGCTAGGTGCCAACAGCTGAAGTTGAAGCTGCTGTCTGCTGTTCCAATAGCACATTTTATCAGATTGAGTGTAATTGTAGAGACTATAGAGCATGGCAGTAGAGTCCTGCACGGGTCCGATTTTGTAAATCCGCACCTGCCCGTACCCGCAGTGCTTAAAATCGCATCCGACCCGTTTTCCGACAGCAGCACTAATTAAAATCCGCACCCGACCCGACCCGCTTAAAATAGAACCGACACCCGACCCGCACCCGAAATAAAATCAGTTTAGCCAATCACATTATAGACACAATTACAAAAATGTTTATTGCCAGGTCATACAGAAGTTATTACACGACAATTAACACAAGGACAACTTCAGCCGAAGCTGTCAAAAGGCAGGTACATGAAGAACATGGCAAACGTAAAACTGAGTAGCCTTGTAACATCTTACCAATCGAACAGACGCGGCTACAACAACACTATATGCCACGCAATTTCGTCTAGCCTACATTTGACAATTTTGGGTTCAAACACGCCCTGCACACCACACATAGCCTACTTAACAGTGTTAAATTTGAAAAATACTGCTCGATAGAACTGCTTGGCACCCGTGCAGGACTCTACATGGCAGTGTATAGGCATCCTGGAAATTTCTCTCAATTTTGTGAAATCACTGTTTGATGACTGTGAACATTGTTTGTATGATGCACTTTATAAAGTCACGGTTCAATGTGTTTTTTTTTTGTTGTTTTTTTTTTTCACATAAAACAAACAGCTTGCGGCAGAAAGCTTTTTTTTGTGTGTGTGTGTGTCCAAAACATGCACAAAGGACTCTTTGGACGTTGAATAAATGTTAAGAGGGTTTAGTCATATTAGATTAATTAACATTTTAAATAATTTCATGTCATTTAACGCAGAAACATTGCTATTTTCTCTCTCTGAATTCATAAGAGAATTTCTCTGGGGTTGTCAAAATGCTTATGCATTAATGAAAGCACTTTTGTTATGGCATCAAGTGGATTACCATTAATGCTTTGAATTAATTTGCTAAACAAGCACTCCTGCCTAAAAACTTAAATAATCTGTCGTCTACTACATCTACAAATCATTTTCTTGACATTAAACATATAGAAAAAAAAGAAAATAGAAATACAATAGAAAAAAAGAAAAATATAAAATGTTAAAGTTAAACTCTAATAATATAATTAGTAATTATGTTAGTAATTCAGTGATCAGTGCTGGATAATTGCTTTTGCCTTCAAACCTGTATTTCTGGGCTCTGGTAGCAAAAACATATAGGCTGGAAACTGAAGAGTCTTAGATTCAAACCCTGAAAGTTTGTGCATCACCAATGTAGCCTTGAGCAAAAGATTTCAACCTGAGTGGCTGTGGTTGCTTTAAAACTCTCCTAAATAACAAGTCCACTAAATGTAGATAGATAGATAGATAGATAGATAGATAGATAGATAGATAGATAGATAGATAGATAGATAGATAGATAGATAGATAGATAGATAGATAGATACTTTATTAATGATCAATTTATCATTTCTAAATTTAGTATTACATTATTTACAAACCAGTTATTTAGGAGTTGTCAGGTTCATTAGATCATTTAGAAAGTGTAAGTAAATGATTAATAAACTATTTAAAGGTACATTTATACATATTATTATGCAGTAATAGTTCCTAAGTGTGTTAATAAATGCTTTGACAACACATATTCCTACTGTAATTCATGATTAATTCAGGTAGTTATAAAACATTTAGTAGTTGTCAGTTAACTATTTTTGTGAGCTCCTCTAAAATGAGGACTATTTAAGCCTCATAAAGCTGTTACAAAGGAGATTTAAAGGCTTAGTTATATTATAAACAGAAAAAGGAAACAGACACAACACAGAGTGATACAGAACATAGATATATTATTTCAAGATGCAAAAAAATGTAACTGTACAACTGGTAACTTGAAATAAAACGAAAGATATACCTCTGCAATGTTATAGAAAATAAAAATCCCTGTACACCTCCAGAAAACATAACTGTGCAGTAAAATTAAACTGTTCTGTATCACTCTGTGTCCTCACTTTAGATGAGCTCACAAAAATAGTTAACTGACTACTAGGGCTGCATGATTAATCGCAATTTACATGAAATCGCACTTAAACCGATTTGGCTTATCGCGATTATGAAATCGCAAAGGCTGCGATTATTTTTTATGCTCAGCTTGTCATTGATGTACGGCTCTGTAAACGCTGCTCCATCTTTAAGCACTGTGAGTTTGAGTCACTTATAACGTGCATTTGAAAAAGCAGCACGCATCAAACATTTTTCCAAACATGAGAAGCATTTATGAACTCTTGTCCAACAAAAGACAACATTAATAACATGCCTTTACTCCAAACTCACTTTGTAACGACAGTTGAGCATTCTTCTGAGATGATGTGGCTTCTTACACAGAATAAGGCAGTCGTGTGTTTAGTACGGTGGTCGAGAGAGCTCAACGCGCTGCAAATGAAGAAAACACATGCAAATAGAAAAAACCCCGCTCCAAATACAACACAACCAAATACAGAAACGTGCTGCAAAAGTTCACAACACAACCAAATACAGAAACGCGCTGCAATTAGCACAGAACACAACAGAAATGTTTCCAGGGGACCCAAATAATTGACGAACCCGGATGGGACATGCTTATTGCTCAGTGTCTACTTTTTATTTTTATTTTTTACTTTTTTGTCTTGCAAAACATACAGAGATGACATGTTTATGACATACAACTTTGTATACAATATACAAAATGTATTAGAGTTAAAGGATTAGTTCACCCCAAAATGAAAATTTCCTAATAATTTACTCACCCCAATGCCATCCAAGATATCCATGTCTTTCTTTCCTCAGTGGGAGAGAAATTATGTTTTTTGAGGAAAAAGCTCTTCTTCAGCTGTGATCGCGTACAGCCCGTTTAAACACTTCACTGTAAAAAAATTCTAACCTCCCTAACTCAAAATTTTCTTGTGACTGATAACATCAAAATTTTTCAATTGGCCCAAGTGAAATTCTGTAAATTATAAAATTAAATTTACAGAATTTCACTTGGGCCAATTGAAAAATGTTGATGTTATCAGTCACTAGAAAATTTTGAGTTAGGGAGGTTAGAAATTTGTTCAAAGACTTTTGAAACTGCATTGATTTGGACTTAAAAACGATGGTAACCAATGAAGTCCATTGTTAGAAGAAAAATCCAGAAATGTTTTCCTCAAAAAATATAATTTCTCTCCCACTGAGGAAAGAAAGACATGGATATCTTAGATGGCATTGGGGTGAGTAAATTATTAGGAAATGTTCATTTTGGGGTGAACTAATCCTTTAACAAAGAGCTGACAACTAAAAATAAAATAGAAAAAAGATAGAGAAAAAGAACATGAGGATAAGATATTCATCTATACATCAGTAACATTGTACACATTTTTGTAATGTTATGTTTAAATAAGTTTCATAGTAAGAAATGTTAGATAATGGAGGGTCCAAAGATGAGACAGCAATTTGTAAAGTTGAGACGCACACAGATAAAGCATATTATATATATATATTTTTTTATATATATATATTTTTTTTTTATAAAATGTATTTATTTGCAACAGTTATGTTAATAGCAATAATAAGACATTTCTGTCATAAGAACAGCTATTCAGCAGCTGATGGACGCCATTCTGCGTTGTCATGGGAACATCCCAGGTGAAAATAATGAGGAAATTACGTTAACTGAATCCAAAATCGCCCCCTAAACCCTCATTCATTAATCCTTACGTTAGTCCAGTAATACAGTTCACTTGAAGGAGTGAATGTGAATTCGGACAGCCATTGATCCTACCTCGGCTGTCCACAGCCGGGTTTGTCACTTATTGGGGTCCCCTGAAAACATTTTCGTTGTGTTCTGTGCTATTTGCATCGCGTTTCTGTATTGTTTGTGTTGTTAACTTTTGCAGTGCATTTCTGTACTTGGTTGTGTTGTGTGAGTATTTGGAGCACACGTGTGTTGTAAAACTGATGAAGATGTTTTCTTAATTTGCGGTTGTTTTTTCTATTTGCATGTGTTTTCTTAAGTTGCTGAATGTTGAGCTCTCTCGGCCACCGTAGTTTAGTCATGTTTAATCAATCAAAGCGTTTCAATCTTCTGTTTATTCAGCTACAGCAATGATTTCCTGGAATGATGTGCATCATCGTACTTCTGCGGTGGGGCATGTTTGGCGTGTCTGCGTGAGATTGCCCTCTGGCGTTCAGATGAAGCAGCATTTACTACCGATCAGTCGTGCTGCACTGACAAGCTGCGCATAAAATAATCGCAGCCTTTGCCAAATCGCGTGCGGTTTCTTTGCAATTAATTGTATAGTTTATTAATCATTTACTTACACATTCTAAATGATCTTATGAACCACTGACAACTCCTAAATAACTGTTTTTTAAATAATATAATATTTAATTTAGAAATGATAAACTGATTATTAAACACAGTATATACTTATAAATCAAAGAATAAAGCATGTATAGCTGTGTTTATAAACTGCTTATTGATGTCTATTAATGCTTTATAACTGATTAATTAACTATTTACTAATGCTTAACTAATGATTCATAGCATGCAGTTATTATAAAGTGTTACCATATATTTATTTCATTTTGTTTTGAAGATGAACTGTTTAGAACAACATGATGGTGATAAATTGATGACAGAATTCTTCCCTTTTGGGTGAACTATTCCTTTAAATTTTAATCTTGTTTGACAGTCACCATTTACTTTTATTGTATGGAAAAGACTAACTTATTGACACGTTGTCAAATATCTCTTTGTTTTTTGTTTGTTTGTTTGTTTGTTTGTTTTTTACAAGTTAGTCATGTCAAATGAAATGTGGGTTTCGTTTAACTTCGCAATAGGGAAGAAAATCGCAATAGGGAAGTTAAGACTATCGCAACTTCGATTTCATGCCAACTTTAATTCAGCTATAAGCAGCTCTACAGAAGGCTGTAGTGTTGTAATTCAGCTCAAGTCAGTTCAGTGTTGATTCAGTTTAGTTCAGTTTATTGTAGATTTTGCAGAGTTCATCAATTATTAAACAAATTCGCTTTACTTATTAAGCAGCTCTACTGAAGACAATTGTCATTATCCAGCTCAATTTAGTTCAAGTTTTGTTCTCATCCAATAGTGTCAGTGTTGTCAAATAGATGATATTAATGAATATTAATATACTAAATGATAACAGAATTCTAATTTTTGGGTCAACTGTCCCTTTAACTAAAAGAACAACGCAGTAGTCTCAAACCAATCCCATGAATGCACATTTTGGATTACTACCTTATTGGGATATCAAATTCAAATCATGGAGTTCTATACCACCGAGTTCAGTTGATGCTTTAAGTGGTTTGTTAGATTAGAGAGACATCCAAAATATGTAGCGGGGGGCTTTGGACAGGTTTGAAAAACACTATTGTCTTCACAGTTGGACTGAACATTTTCAAAATATTGGCTACACTGTTGCCTGGCATCTGTTTTATACCCAATATTTCTGTTTAGCTGACAGCCAGCCTCACCTGCTTGATCTAAATCCAGATTCATGTGGGGTCACCCAGCAGACAGATCTTTTCCATCTCTGAGACACTCTATTCAATAGTCGACACAGCCCATGTTTGTACTCTAGTCAGCACAGCTCGTGTTTCCACCACTCCTGCCCATCTGGGCCTCGCACAGGCTGCAGCCAACACATAAGATTGACGACAACACATATCCTTCCAGAGAAGCCATTCTCATCTGTTCCCAGGAGATGCATGTGTTTGCATTGCCACAATGAAATCAAATGGCATATTTGATCTAATTTGAATGCCAGTTAGCATGAGATGAAGAATGTGGTGTGATTTGAGCAAACTCTAATTCAAAAATGAACACAATGATAATAATTTATCTCAAATACACAGTGACTTGCGACTATGTTCCCAGCTAACATTTATGTAAATGTTAAGATTAAACATTATTAAAATAATATTTATAGAACATTCATATAAGATAATTTATATTTGATATGCATTCTCATCTTGAAGTCACCATTAAAACAAAATTGACCATTCTTATTATTAATTAAATATTGCAGTATTTATTCTAATTGATTTATCCATGCACATCATTTTTTTTAATAAAAAAAAAAAAAAAAGTATTCATGTACCCTTGTAATCTTTTAATCAAAATAACCCCTCCCTCTTGCAGCGACATCTCTTCTCTTATGACGCGCGAGGGTGGGACAACCTGACGCTCACATGATATCAACCAATAGCAAACAACAACAATCAAACCAAAATCAAGTCCCGCACTACTTCTTTCAAGAAGCCTTTTTTCTCATTCTTCTCATTCTCTTTCGCATTCTTATAATGTTCTAGGACTGTGTTTATGATTTTGTTTTTACTTAATGAACATTCTCATATCGTTAAGAGAATACATTCTGAGAACAACATTCTCAGAACATCTTTATGATGTTTTTTGTACTTGATGAATGTTCTCAATGTTGACAGAAAGTGTTCATAAAACAACATTCCTTCTGTTACTGATATTTGCTGAATTTTAGCTTTCTTGGGATATTAAATAAACTGAAATAATGTTCTATTGTGATAAAAATAAGGTTAGGTGAATATTGTACTATCATAACCTTTTTAAATATCATTCTAATCACAACAAGGAAACTATAACTATAACTATAACTATAACACTATAACTTTTTAGAAACTTTGCAAACCATGGTACCCACAATGTTTTTAGCAGATTTTAGCAAATTCGTTAGCAGGGTTGTTTGTTATGTGAACTGACAAGGTGAATTAAAGGTGGTCATCACTGTCACCACAAGACAACGTCCTATTACTGGGCTGAAAAAGGCTCCATCTTCCATCCACCTTGGACATTCGTGATGTAAAATGCAGGCTGACAAGTCTACAAATCAATTTTACTGAAATCTGTTCTGGTAGTTAACATTTAAGGGTATTTAAAGAATAATAATTTTATAATAATAAGTTCACATGCATATTTTTTCTCACAGCATAGTAAAGTGATCATCCAATGCACACTTCAGAATCTCAGCGGAAGTAGGTAATTATGGAGCTAGAACTGTGTCTTTATTACATGCGAGAAAATAAATGATCTGAGAGAGAGAGAAAAAAAAAAGTTTGAGAGAAAAAGTTATCACACTGATAGCAAAAAAGCATTTCATGAGAGAAAAAAGAATATTTGAGAGAAAAAGTTTTCATACCAATAGCAAAAAATAATAATATTTAAGACTAAAAAAAGTTTTGAGAGAAAGTATTTTCTCATAGAACATAAAAAAATATAAATTTGAAATTTTTAAAATCTCTCTCAAAATACTTTGAAAAAAACTCTCAAATATATATATTTTGCTATCAGTGTGAAAACATTTTCTCTAAAAAAAAAAAGTGTTTCTCTCAAAACGCTTTCCTTTGCTCTCGATACAATTTCTTGCTCTCGTGTCAGGATTTTGCTTTTGCTGTGAAAATTGTGTCATGGGCAGGGCCACGTTCCTATTGGCCAGTCGGGTGAGCATCGTCTTGTCTTGGGAGTCGAAATGAATCATTACACCATTGTTCTAGTTGAGCATTATGCTTAGTTGAGCATATAATACACAATATAATACACATTCATTCATGAATATGAGTGCTATTTTTTAATGTTTAATCTTCAGTGATGCTGAACTTGCTCAGCCAGCTACCCATCGAGTTGTGTGTGTCATCTTACCCATACGCGTAGGAGCCATTATACGACATGTCCCCCCCACGTTTCAAAATCTAAGTTTTGTCCCCCCCACTATTTCCCAATGCAAGATGTTGTTGTGCATTGCCTGCCTATCTCTGCCGATTTCGGAGTCTCCAAATGAATCCATTCTGCAACTTTTAAATACATAATAAAAATTTTAAAAACGAAATTATAGGCTTAAGTGCAGGGTCCGAAAGTTGGTCGTTTTGTCGCTATGGTTACACACACACACACACACACACACCGTTGGCGGTGCGCTCAAAGTCATCTGTCAGTTGTGCAGTTACCCAAAATCTCCTGAATGAATTAAAACCCATCATGTCACTGGATGAAATAAAATCGACTAGCAAAAATACAGGAGGCCGCCTTACAAACGAGTGTGTGGAGGATATTGTCATTTCGCTGTAAGGTTTTTTTATTTTTTAAATAAGAGACGATCTAGGGCTGAAATGTGTTTTTTAAATCAAGTGATCAAAGTGCTCGTTGCCGCTGCACTGTCTTCACTCGGACGCGCGCTTCAATCCGTTGCGGATACTCTCTCTTCATTCTGGTGAAATCACAAAACATAATGCACACAAACGTGTCCCTGCTTGATATACAACCACTGATGAACATAATAGGCCCACCTATTAATGATGTTCTGTATCCGCCACTGACGTAACGTAGGAAAGGAAACGTGGAAGTTAAAATACTGAAATAAATACTGATAACATATTTTGAGCATTTAAGTGCTTTATATATATCTGAATCATTACACCATTGTTCTAGTTGAGCATTATGCTTAGTTGAGCATATAATACACAATATAATACACAATATAATACACAATATAAATTCCCCCGAACCCCCCTAGCATTTACTGTCCCCCCCAGGTAGTGTCCGTGCTCAACTAAGGCAGAGGCGGCATCTATGCCGGTGAACTGAACAATGGTGTAATGATTCAGTTCGACTCCCAAGACAAGACGATGCTCACCCGACTGGCCAATAGGAACGTGGCCCCGCCCATGACACAATTTTCACAGCGAAAGCAAAATCCTGACACAAGAGCAATAAATTGCATCGAGAGCAAAGAAAAGCATTTTGAAAGAAACACTTTTTTTTTTTTTTGAGAAAATGTTTTCACACTGATAACAAAAAATATATATTTGAGAGTTTTTTTTTTCAAAGTATTTTGAGAGAGACTTTTTTTTCTCTCAGAAATATCAGTGCAGTCAGAAATACTACTCTATGTATTGGTGTAGTTACTATATAGGGAAATATTCGATTTAAGACAAAGTGATGCATTCGGATCAGTCACAAATTAATTAATCATTCATTGCAAAACTGGTTAATTGAAAAGAATCAGCTCGTTTGGGCTCGTCTCGGAGCAGGTGATGATTTCTTCAGTTCAAAATAAGGAGGAACGACATGGTTTCATAAAATGTAATGGAGTACAAAGTACTAGGTTATATTATGCTTTTGAATGTAGTGAAATAAAAGTTTCCCAAAATAAAAAATACTCCAATAACGTACAGATACCTGAAAAATAAAAATGAAATGAAACACTTCCTTACCACTGCACAAAAAAAAAAAAAAAAACAAAAAAAAAAAACGGACTTTAGAACGATGGAGCCATACGTGCTAAAATGCTAACTCATTTCTGGGTTTTGTCCTACAGAAATATGTTGTTCCTGCACCATACTATTACATCTGCTAAATCTGGCCTGTGATTTCATCACCCTAGTTAAGGTTGCATAACTAAAAGTGGCTACACTGGTCATTCATTTTTAATGAAGGGGTGCAGGGTCATGTAATTTAACATTTGGCAACATGGGATACTGCAACACAAGTGACAAAAGGGTGACGTATTAAAGTTCAAAAAGTATATGTAAACAGATTCAATAAGTAACAACCTCTGGCTTGAGACCATTAATCATGCAAAAAGGTCAACAGCAGATGGGAGACAACATAAAAAAAAGCAATAAGAGCAGGTTCTCGGCCTCAGACTGCTTGCTTTGAAAGCTACAATCATACCATTGGAGTGAAACACATTTTAGGGTTCTCCAATCTCCAAAATCTCAATGTAACCCCTAAATATGTGACACAAAAGTTGAGTTAAAGAAAACAATGGTACTTCTTAGTTACCCTCTTCATAAGAGGTCAAAGAAAATGTAGCTGCCAAAGTTGCCATGGAGGTGTGGATGCTTCACTGTGGTCAACCATGTGTGAACGGGAATGATGTACTACACTATCATAGGAAAAATAAGGGGCTTAAAAACGGAAGACTTTTTATGCATTTTGGACATTCATTTATACGACAGCAGTGGTTTGGTGGCCTGAAACCGGGTTTCAAAGTGCAAGTTTTTTAAAACGACACCCTTATCTCCGTGTAAACAACAAAAATGTGAATCTGTGAAAACGTTGACATCATGCACATGTGTAGGCTAAAACGTGTTTAGTCTGTAGGCTTTTTTTAAATTAAAGGTTCCTTACAACAGATTTAAGGATGATATGTTTTCGAAGCCTTTGTGTTCAAAGGTTGACATTTTCTTAAAGGAAGTAAAAAAGGGACTTTATATCATAAACAATAAACAAACATTCTAAAAGTAGAATTACAGTGAATGTTTCTGACTAATTGTGAAGATGAAACTTACCCAGAAGACAAAGTAATAATACAGTATTATCAAGATACCAAGAATGAAAATCTGACAAAAAAAATTATAGATTATGTAATGTGCATTCGCCTCGACTCCACCGGAGTAAAAGTGTGTGTGTGTGTGTGTGTAGGCACGTAGTCTTTCTTTACAAAGTGACATCGCCAACTAGCCTACTTGTCTGGCATGCATAATACAGCGTTTTTAGTCGTTTCCTTGGATCCATGTGAACGGGATCATTTTGATAACGTTGTCATCTGTACAAAGAAAAAAACTTTTCAGTTTGGTTGTCGTGTAAACGTAGCCTAATAAGAGTAATTACTCACCTCATTTCAAAATCACCTTGTGTAATAGTTCAGGTTGAGAATGTGGCTCTTTTTTTTTTTTTTTTTTATCCACTGAACCAGAAGTAATATAATTCTCAATACAGATGTCAGTGTACTGTAGATGTGCAGTGTACAAACATAGTGACACACGAGCTTATGGGCTTTTCACACTGTGCTTAACCCAGGGTTATCATCATTCTATACACCACTTTTACCCCGGGTAAAGGAACGTACCTGTAATTTAGAAGCGGGTTAAAGGAGAACTCGGCAACTCTAGCGAACTCTAGTCACTTCTTCGCTGATTTTCCCTTTTGTTGTCGCATGTTTTCCCAAAAAAACGATGCGTTGTTAGTTAAAGCTAGACGCTTAGCAACAGACAACCAAATGCGTAAACAGTGCACATTGTAAACAGTAGGCCTAAATTCAGCATTTCAGAGGAAAAATGTCAAATGGTGACAGAAAACGCATCGCTTTGAGTGAAGAAGAGACCTTTATTACCTTTATTGTCCGAAGTATCCATTCAGTAAACTCGATAGTACGGCAATACGAGGATGCGCAATGCTTTTATGTAAACAGGTCGAGTGATGCGTTCATCTAATCAATGATACTGACCCCGCAAATAAGAACGTTAACCAGGGTTTAGGAATGTATTTTAATCATTTAATGAATACCCAGGATTAATTGTTAACCCAGGGTAAATTATGAGCAGTGTGAAACGTGAAGCAAGATAACCCAGGATTCTGTGTGACATTGATCGGCATATTGAATAAAAAAAATATATATCATTTAAAATAATTTGAAACTGGGTGTTTTGTAGTGGTGCAACGGATCATCATTGATCCGTTCGGATCAATATCTTCGGTTCGGCGCACACGTGATCCGCGGATTGATTTATGAAAAAAAAAAAAAGTTGTGCGCATGTTCAGTCCACACACAGCGTGGTCATGGCGAGCGGAGGAACGGAGGAGCTTGAACGCCCCGCGTCATTTAAATCCCCTGTATGGGAGCATTTTGGCTTCCCTGGAACACGCGTCTATTTCGCTTCAAACGCTATACGCGCGCGGCGCGTATTCGCTTTGGACGCGCGAAAGGATTCAAACTGTTCAAGCATCGAACTAGACGCGAATTTGACGCTCTATTCGCGTATGGTGTGAACGCAACAAAATGAACAGGCTGCGATGTATGCTGGAATGTGTATGTGTGTGTCAGAGAGAGAGAGAGAGAGAGAGAGAGAGAGAGAGAGAGAGAGAGAGAGAGAGAGAGAGAGAGAGAGAGAGAGAGAGAGAGAGAGAGAGAGAGAGAGAGAGAGAGAGAGGGGCACGGGCGCGATCGAACAATCACACACACACACACACACACACACACACACACGCTGTTTAAAAGCAAAAATTATCTCATCTTTTGGACATTCATCATATTGCATTGGTTTTCATTTCTTGTCCTCAAACAGAGTAATCGCTTTATTTTGAAGTTACACATTCTACATTGATTAAAAAAGAAAATCAAATGTGTTTTTAATGGTAGTAGGCTATCATTTTATACAGAAATAAATGATTTATAATTCAGATGAGAATAACGTTAAAGTTAATTAAAAGGAAACAAATATATTGATCTGAAATATAGCAAATTAATTTTAAATTCATTCAGGTAGCCTACAATTACCAAACATATCTCAAGGTCTTTTGAATAAAGGCTGGCAGTCTTTCATTATCAACTGTTGTTGTGGACTATATACTGGAGAAGTATTTGTTCTCCATTTGAGTGAGATGTTTTTATGTGGCTAATTGAGCAAAGTGCTTCCATATATTTATATTATTAGTAGTATTAGTTCAAGAATAAAATAAAAATATCGGATTGATATCGGTATCGGCAAATAGCCAAAGCTGCGGCATCGGTATGGTATCGGAAGTGAAAAAGTGGTATCAGGACATCCGTGGAAACACATCAAGCATGGCCACGCATTTGAAGCGACATCACCCCGGTGTTTCACTGACAGGAGTGAAAACGAAGGCTGCTCAACGTTGCACAATCAGACCGGGCTAAAGCCATCACAAACGCTATCAGTGTTTATAGTCACGCTTCATGGAATGAACCCGTCGCGCACCCACTGTTGATTTTATATATTTTAATTTAATATTTTAAAAGTGTTAATAAACAAAAAGACAAAACTTGTGTTTATTTGTCTTGTCCCTTTTTTTTTTTTTTTTTGCTGATCCGAAAAATGATCCGATCCGTGACTCTGATCCGAGAAACGATCCGAACCGTGAGTTTTTTGATCCGTTGCACCCCTAGTGTTTTGAAATCAACACTCTAGAGAAAATATGTATATTTGGCAAATGTCTCAAACCCTTTCATGGCAACAACTAGCCCCAGTCTCCCCTAAATGTACCTGTTCATTGTAATTGATTTCTGACATAATAACCTTTTTAGCTACTTATGAGCTTTTCTGTAGATCAAACACTGGGGGATTATGAGCTTTTCTGTAGATCAAACAGTCAAACAGTAGAGCATGGCATTAGCAAGGTCAGTTTCCATAACTTAAACAAATACATAAATAAATATTATTATAATAAATAAATACAATTATATAATTATAAATTGAATAATTAAAATAAAATAAAATGAAAATGAAAATTATACCTTCAATGTAATGAAAGTTGCATAAATGGCTTATGTAAGCCATAGTTTCAAAAAAGCTGCCCAGCTCTAATAGACTGTGAGGACATCTTAATTTCAGATTACATTTGCTGACAGTAATGCTAGTTCACACTGTCCCAACATCAAACGGCTATTGAGTTTTGCTGAATCAATGTTAAATGTCTTCTTGTTTGTTGGAGCAGTGAACCAGTCAGCTTATAATGATATATACAAACACTGAATCTGAAATTTACTTGTTACATCTATTTGTAGCACTGGAACAAGCATCATTAAATTTGGCAAGTGAAAGCCAAAAAAGATATTGTGTTCCTATGATAATATTAATTCTTTCTCTCATCTCTAAATATAATTTCCAGCACTTTTAGAAATCTCTGAGCCCTGCTTAATTCTGCATGCCATCTGCTTGCTAATTTCAGAAGCTTTTAAACTTCATCTTCAGTGCTCTTCAGAAGCTTACAGAAGGCCTCTGTAGTTTTATTTTGTTGGATGTATAAGATTAGCCCTCTAGAGCTATAATGACATTCAGAGGAGGCAGGTGGCTCATTCTGGAAAATTATCAATTAATTTACAGCTGACACCGGTCTTTTATTGTGGGGACATTGACTTTACATTTCCACACCCCTAAACATGACCCTAACAAAACAAACTGTAATTGGTTGCTTTACATATCGATCAGACTTCCCTCTTAGGCGGTCATTGGCCAATAAAGCTGCGATGGATTTCAGACCTTCTGCCATCAGTCTGAATGTCTGGTTACGCAAGACTAGGACTTGAGTGGGCCAAAGTCGGAAAAATAACAATTACACATTATCACACATTAACAATAACACATTTTCATTCTTTCAGAGAGGAAGATCGCCTTCTGAAAAAGAAGTGCACTTAATTGAATTATATCTGTAGTGTACTTGAAATCTTATAAATATTGTCACGGTTCATGGATTCATTGACTCGCCCTCGCTATGTGTGTGTGTGTGTGTGTGTGTGTGTGGTATGAATGGGCACGGCTCGTTATCTCCGCTGATGAGCTGATCAGCGTCAGCTGTTTTGAATGAGAGATGTCCTATATATTGTTTGTCACCTCGTCCTGTCTTTGTCAGATGGTTGTGGAGGTTCTCAGGCTCAGCTCACAGTCTTCTCTCCTCGCTCCAGTTCCTGTATTCCTGTTCTGAGATTCGTCTGCCTGTTCTGAGGATCGGACGCGAGTTCCTGTGTTCCTGTTCTGTGATTCATCTGCCTGTTCTGAGGATCGTCTGCGGTTCGTCCGTTTGCTGTCTGCCCACTGAGTACTGCGTTGCCGAGCCTGTTATCTGCTGTTTGCCTGCTATCTGAACCTGCACTACCTCTATACTTTTGTGTTAATAAACACCAGTATTCACTTGCTATTGAATCCTTGACTTTTCCTTCGAGCCATGACAGAACCATCTGACCAGATCATGGATTCAGCGAGTGCAGCCAGCTTTGAGCATATGTATGCCGGTAACCACGCCCGCATGGACCGTCAGGATGAACAGATCGGTGCCTCGGGTCGGGCGATACAGGCTCTGGTAACGCAGGTGTCCGAGCTCACCTCTCAATTACAACATCTGAGAGGTCCCACTGCGCCAGCACCGCCCCCGCCTGTTCCCCCGGAAAATCCCAACATCAACCGACCGGAGCCGCGCATCCCCACCCCCGAGAGGTATTCAGGAGAACCTAATATGTGGCGAACTTTTTTAACCAAATGTTCGATTTACTTCTCTCTTCAACCTGTGACGTTTTCCTCCTCCGAGAGTAAGGTGGCACTAGTTATGACGCTGTTGTCTGGACGCGCGGCTCTGTGGGGAACAGCGGTGTGGCAAAATCAACACGCATGCTGCTCCTCGTTCCAAGCACTCGAGCAAGAGATGAGGCGCGTGTTCGATCGCGCGGTCGCTGGACACGAGGCGGCCCGCCAACTTGCCAATCTCCGACAGAACAACAACTCTGTTTCCGACTATTCCATTCAGTTCCGGACGTTGGCCGCCGAGTGCAAATGGAACGAGGAGGCGCAGTGGGACATGTTCCTGCATGGGTTGGCTGACCGTGTTCGAAAGGAGATTTACACGTTGGATTTACCCAAGACTCTTGATGGACTGGTTGAACTTGCACTGCGAGTCGATGCACGATTACAACAGAGAGAGAATCGACCGTTCCAGACTCCAGTGGTGGATTTCGCTGAGTTTCTGAAGTGTGAACACGGTCAGCCCCTCAAACTATCCTGAACCCATGCAGGTAGGTCGAGCTCGGCTCTCCCGGGAGGAGAGAGAACACCGCCGCTCGAGGGGTCTGTGTCTATACTGTGGGGAGGCTGGCCACTTCGTTTCCACCTGTCCTTTAAAAGGCCAAGCCCGGCGGTAGGACGGAGGATACTGTCGGGCGGGCTTTCCATGACCAGACCCTCGAACGCAACCCTCCTCCCGGTGAGACTCCAGTGGGCAGGCCGCTCCTTCAACGGCCAGGCGCTGGTGGATTCGGGAGCGGAGGGGAATCTGATGGACTTTTCATTGGCTCACAAACTTCACATCCCCATCACACCTCTGGAGCACAGTATCACCATCCACGCACTTAATGGACAGGAACTTCCGGGCATCACTCACACCACTGGACCCATCACACTTATCACTTCGGGTAACCACACTGAGAGGATCTCACTCTACCTCACTCAGTCACCTCACGCTCCAATTGTCCTGGGTCATCCGTGGTTGGTGAAACACGGACCCAGGATAGAGTGGGGTCAGAACTCTGTGTCCAGTTGGAGTAATCAATGTTATGCCTCATGTCTTTCGTCTGCTGTTCCGTCTGTTTCTTGTTCTGTGTTGCAGGAGGAGCCAGTGAATCTGTCTAACGTGCCACCAGAGTATCTCGACCTGAAGTAAGTGTTCAGTAAGTCCCGGGCTGCTTCTCTTCCTCCGCATCGTCCCTATGTCTGTGCTATAGATCTACTGCCAGGTACGTCTCCGCCCAAGGGCAAGTTATATTCGCTTTCTGTTCCAGAAAGGGAGGCTATGGAGAAATATATTTCTGATTCTCTAGCAACTGAATTCATCCGCCCTTCCTCTTCTCCAGCGGGGGCGGGATTCTTTTTTGTGGGAAAGAAGGATGGCTCTCTGCCACCTTGTATTGATTACTGGGGGTTGAACAGCATCACGGTAAAGAATACTTATCCTTTGCCGTTGATGTCTTCAGCCTTCGAGAGGTTGCAGGGAGCATCAATCTTCACAAAATTGGATTTACGTAATGCATATCATTTGGTTCGCATCAGGAAGGGGGATGAATGGAAGACCGTGTTCAACACCCCCAGGGGGCACTTTGAATATTTGGTTATGCCGTTCGGGCTTTCCAACTCCCCAGCGGTTTTCCAGGCACTCGCCAATGATGTGTTGAGAGACATGGTAGACCAGTTCATATATGTTTACCTGGATGACATATTGATTTTTTTTCTTCGTCTCTCCAGGAGCACGTTCAACACGTCAGACGAGTGCTTCAGAGGTTGCTAGAGAATGGGCTTTTTGTCAAGGCGGAGAAATGCGCTTTTCATGCAGTCTGTTCCTTTCCTAGGGTACATCATTTCGTCTGAGGGAGTACGAATGGATCCTGAGAAGGTTAAGGCTGTGGTGGAGTGGCCAAGCCCAGATTCCCGTAAGGCCCTACAGAGGTTTTTGGGGTTCGCCAACTTCTACCGGCGTTTTATTCGCAACTTCAGCCAACTAGCCGCACCTCTGACTGCCTTGACCTCCCCCAGAACGGCGTTCAGGTGGTCAGACACAGCTGAGGCTGTGTTTGCTAAACTGAAAGGCCGCTTCGTTTCAGCCCCCATCCTTATAGCCCCTGATCCATCACGTCAGTTCGTGGTGGAGGTCGATGCGTCAGAGGTGGGGGTAGGAGCAGTGCTATCCCAGAGTTCTCCCACAGACGACAAGATGCATCCCTGCAAGTTTTTGTCCCGTCGTTTATCGTCTGCCGAACGTAACTACGACATTGGTAACAGAGAGTTGTTGGCAGTAAAGTTAGCGTTGGAAGAATGGCGTCATTGGTTAGAAGGGTCGGGGGTACCTTTTATCGTCTGGACCAATCACAAGAACCTGGAATATATCAGAACCACCAAAAGATTGAACTCCAGGGAGGCTCGGTGGGCACTTTTTTTCGGTCGTTTTGATTTTTCTCTCTCGTTCCGCCCGGGTTCCAAAAACATCAAACCCGACTCTTTATCGCGTATTTTTGACCATTCCGACCGCCCGTCTACTCCCGAGTGCATTTTACCCGAGACCCTATTTGTCTCCACACTCACATGGGAGGTCGAGTCGAAGGTCAAATCGGCCTTAGAAGGGGTAACGCCTCCGCCCGGTTGCCCACCGAATCGTTTGTTTGTGCCAGGCGGCGTTCCTAGGAGGGGGGTACTGTCACGGTTCATGGATTCATTGACTCGCCCTCGCTGTGTGTGTGTGTGTGTGTGTGTGTGTGGTATGAATGGGCGCGGCTCATCAGCACGGCTCGTTATCTCCGCTGATGAGCTGATCAGCGTCAGCTGTTTTGAATGAGAGATGTCCTATATATTGTTTGTCACCTCGTCCTGTCTTTGTCAGATGGTTGTGGAGGTTCTCAGGCTCAGCTCACAGTCTTCTCTCCTCGCTCCAGTTCCTGTATTCCTGTTCTGAGATTCGTCTGCCTGTTCTGAGGATCGGACGCGAGTTCCTGTGTTCCTGTTCTGTGATTCATCTGCCTGTTCTGAGGATCGTCTGCGGTTCGTCCGTTTGCCGTCTGCTCACTGAGTACTGCGTTGCCGAGTAGGGATGGGCATAATTAATCGACGATCGATAATTGATCGTTAAGAATTTCGTCGATCACGTTAATTTGTTATCGATTAATCTAATGCATTTTTTTATCTAATGCAGGTTGCGTTGCGTAGTGTGACGCCCGTTTCACACATACTCCGTTTGCAGTGCGTATGCGGTGCGTATTTTTTCCCGTACCTATGTTAACAGGTTAGAGCTTTCACACAGCACACGGTTGCACTCCGTCGATCCGTTCCAGGTGCGGTGCATATACAGCAGTGCAGCGATCGTTTCCGCACCGAGTCTATTTTTGCTATTTTTTGTGTTTAAACGTGAATACGTCTATTAAAGTGTATATATGTATACAAAGAGAATCCAATGCTGAGAAAACTTTTTTTTTTTAAATAAAATTTGCTGATAACTTATGGATTTGAAATTATGTGTTTGTGGTACAGTCGGATCAGTTACGCACTGCAAACGCAGCTTATGTGAAAGCACTTTAGCGCGTGCTGCTCCTGCACCGCATATGCACTGCACACGGAGTAGGCCTATGTGTGAAACGGGCGTGAGTCTTGAAGCAATTAAATGAATTTCACTGTGTGGCAGCAATTAAACATTTTACCACCCGGGGGCAATATTAAACACCATACTCGGTTATCTGTGATCTTCCGTTCTGATTTCAAAATAATCATGAAGAGGTCACGGCGAAGTGCGGCGTGGGACCATTTTGATTTAAAAGGCGAAATAGTTCACTGCAAACATTGCGATGCAATGTATAAATACAACACAGCCACGACTCAGATGATGTACCACTTAAATAAAGTGCATCCGTCCCTGGTCTGTGGCGGTGCATCCAGCTCTCAGTCTCACTCTCAACCTAGCATCAAGTCGGCGTTTGCACGGACTCGGAGCTGTGATGCACAACGAGCAGAGAAAATTACCCAAGGGATCTGCAAGTTCATTGAGATGGATATTCTGCCCTTAAGTATTGTTGAGGGCAATGGTTTTCGAGAACTGATACATTTATTGGAACCAGCATATCAAATTCCATCACGACGTACCATCACTAGACTGGTAGAAACCCACTACGAAGAACGAAAGCAGCAGCTGTTAAAAGAATTGAGCAAAGCTGACAGAGTTGCTCTAACTACAGACTGCTGGACCGCTTTAACAGCTGAGAGCTACATCACCATAACCTGCCACTACATCAGTGATGACTGGCAAATGAACTCAGCGGTCCTGCTCACAGAAAGCCTGCCAGGCCGGCATACAGCTGAAGGCCGAGTTATTGCATGCGTTCATGACAACGCGGCCAATATTGTAGCTGCCAACAGTCCCACCAGAGTGCCCTGGATTTCCGTTGCCTGCTTTGCACACACCCTCCAGTTGGCCATAAATGACGGATTTGCACTGTATCTTTATCGGGTAATATCAGCGGCTAGTAAACTCGTTAGCCACTTTAATCACAGCACTACAGCAACCAAAGCGCTGCAAAAGAAACAGGAGCAAATGGGCATCGCAACTCACCGGCTTACCCAGTCGTGTAAAACACGGTGGAACTCCGTATGCGAGATGTTTGATCGGCTGGTGGAGCAGCGGTGGGCTGTTGTTGCTGTGCTGTCGGACCGAACCGTGACCAAGCTTCAAGATGCCAGGATCCTGGAGTTGAAGGATGAGTACTGGCAGCTGATGGAGGACACACAGCCCGTGCTGTCAGCACTTAAATGTGCCACCACGGTTATGTCTGCAGAGAAAGACGTCTCCATCTCGAACACTTATCCCGTCACCTTCGGCCTCATCAACATCCACCTCATGCGCAGTGAAGGAGACGGGCCCAGACTCATCGAATTCAAGACAAAAGTGCGTTCCTCTCTCATCCAACGAATGAATGTAAGCTAAACTTTTTATCTTAGTTTACATATACATAATTACATGGATACTTTCCTGTTATCTGCGTCTTACCTTTTTAGATTTAAGCAATAAGCCCCTCGAAGAATAAAACTGTTACTCCATACAAATATTTATTTTAATATTTATTTTATTCATAAAATAAACAAAAAATATAACGTTATTATAACACATGTAGCCTATTCGTTTATTCGTTACCTATTTAGATTTAAGCAATAAGCCCCGCGAAGAATAAAACTGTTACTCCATAAAAATATTCATTTTAATATTTATTTTATTCATAAAATAAATAATAAAAATATAACGTTATTATTACACATTTATTCGTTACCTATTTCGATTTAAGCAATAAGCCCCGCGAAGAATAAAACTATTACTCTTACTCCATAAAAATATTCATTTTAATATTTATTTTATGAATAAAATAAACAACAAAAAAAATACAACGTTTTCTGATTATTGATTCCCTATCATGTATTTATACAGATTGAGGCTGGTGAGTTTGTGTCATTCGCCCCCATGATCTCATCAATGCTGGACCCTCGTCACAAACACCTGGGCTTTCTTACACCAACACAGAGACTGACTGCTAATGTGAAACTGGTTGAACTGGGAGAGGCGGTGGGGACCGATAGGGCGGCTATCCAACAGGCTGGGGGAGTCGAGGATGCGTTGTCTGACACGGGCGAGGGGAGCGCAAACACTGAAGTCGCGACCTCCCAGTCATCTGCTATGGCACAACTCCTTGGGGATCATTATACCACTCAATGTGAGGCTGGTATTGAAGCAGAACTTCAGAACTTTCTGAGGGAGACTCCCCCACCCCTGAATTGCACACCTACAGACTGGTGGAAAGTGAACGGAATAAGGTTCCCCGCGCTGGCCAAGTTAGCGCGGAGGTACCTGTGCATCCCGGCAACGTCAGTCCCCTCAGAGCGGGTGTTTTCGGCGGCTGGACTGACGGTCACCAGGTTGCGGTCGCGTCTGACCCCAGATCATGTCAACATGCTCTTGTTTCTCAACAAAAATAAGTAACGTTAGACTGGTGCAGAAGTTGTATGTGATTGCAAGTTACTAAAGTTAGTTATTTTTCACTAGCCTAACGTTAATTTGTTAAGTTAGCCTAATTGTTAGGAAGGCTAATAGCCTATCTCTCACCCTCTTTCTTCTGGCGTGGATAGTTAAGTTACATTTTGACAAAATCTGTCAAGTATTATTATGTTTTTTTGTTTAAGTTATAGTTTAACATGATTCTTTTTTATTATTATTATTTTGGAACAAATTAGGTCTCTGTTTAAGAACGCCGGCTCGCAGCTGCAGGTTCCGCTGCTTTAGAGCACCGCATATATGTTCGGTTTGTCTAACTGAACGTAGTTTAACTGTCTGCCACAAGTTAATCTTGTAATAAAGGTCTCATTGAGGAAAAACACGCTGTATTTTTGTATTCATTGCATTTTTGAATTATAGAAGTTAAATAATTAATTTTATTCTAAAAATATTAATGATTAATCGATAGTCGATCGTTAATTCTCCCGACGATCGACTAAGAAAATTTAATCGAATGCCCATCCCTATTGCCGAGCCTGTTATCTGCTGTCTGCCTGCTATCTGAACCTGCACTACCTCTATACTTTTGTGTTAATAAACACCAGTATTCACTTGCTATTGAATCCTTGACTTTTCCTTCGAGCCATGACAAATATATGTTTCAAATATATTATACATATAAATATATATATTAAAATATATCTTTAAAGATACACCAAAACTTTTGGCCCTCTAGCGGTAAAAAAAAACCAGCATGCATTTTGCAGAAGAACATTGTTTTTGTTTTGCCCAAAAACAAAAAACAAATTGTCATGCCCATCACTCGCTCTCAGTCACTCGGCTGTACGTCATTACTTGGGTTGTAGGAGTGCCCACTAATGGCGGAACCTTTGCAATAGGCTGAATTGGAACGTGCTAAACCCTTGATCACTTATAATCCACTATGGGGTTGATTTATTATTTATATATTTTTCTCTTACGAAATTGTTTAATGCATCATTCTATATGTATATAGGTGTGTTTGAGTTGTTTAAATAAAAAAATAATAATATATCATAGAGTTGTTAGTGGTGGGGTAAATTAAACGCAAAATACGTTGACGTCACAATCGTGTTGCATTGTGGTATATGGAGCTGCCTGAAGTGTACATATGAATTAGACTCGCTCCCTCTGTCAAAATCGAGGGAGCGAGGGTCTGTCCATATAAACTTGCCCTGTCCACTTCACGAAAGTGGAAACGCACTTCAAAATGGCGGCAGGGATTCCCCCGAAGGGAAGTGCTTCTAGAAGTTTGCAAGTGCGTGTCTAAAAGTTGACTGGAACGCAGCCCTGGTATTAGTCTAATGCCGAGTTCACACTGAAGGATTTTAGGCCCGATTTTCGCTCACCGACAGGTTTTGTGCGATCGCTGACAAATGCACGAAATCATAGGCAAATCGGTGCTCGTTCACATTAGTGACAATCACGCAGTGTGAATTATCAAAGACGCGGCGAGTCGGCGATTCAAAATCCTGCTGTGTGAATGTGTTCTGACTGAAAAACTACATTGGCGATGACCTACAGCCAAAGAGAGAGAGCGCAGGGAGGAGTTACCGACCAGAATATCAGTATTTTAATAGATATATTTACAATTATATCAAACAGAAACAAAGCACAAACAGTTGCTTGACCAGCTGCAACAGCAGCACATTGCAAAATGATTTATTTACCCCCAAATCTCTTTGCAGAACACACAATTCTTACTCCCCACATCTCCCCAACCATTTCCTCCTGCATAATCTGTTTGTTTTTTTTCTACTCCTTTTTGCCACAAATCAGTGCACAGACAATTTGGATTGAAATTGGTCTCTGGTCTCACGCACACGTGATCTTGCATTATTTCCTTATCGCGTGTGTTTGGTTGTGAAACGTAGTTTGTGGACCAGACCGAAGTTGACGGCGATTATTTCTTTTGTAAAGTCATGTAGTGTGAAACCCCCTGTCGCCGATCCATCGTGCAGTGTGCACACACCAGCAACTGAATGTTACCCCAGATAGTCACATGCAGTGTGAAAAGAGCAGTGACCTGACTACCATGAAAATCATGCAGTGTGAACTCTGCATTAGTTAAGCTGGGTGCACACTGTGCGATTTTGGCCACGATTTGGCCGTCTGAGAAACATTTTACAAATCCTAAAAGATTCCTCTGATCCTAGGCTAAAATCTAAAGTCTTTGATCATTAGTTTGACATCCCTTACGAAAAAGAAGTTTATTCAAGTGTGCTATTAGTATACTTCTTTTAAACTAAAAAATAAGAAAGTATACTTTCAGTATACTTTACTTTTTATGTACTTCTCAGAAATATACTTCAAATTCCACTTAAGTATACTCGACTTATACTGAGAGAAAAGTCTAAGTATATTTGGCCTATACTTGTTGATCGAGATATACTTAAAAGTATAATTAAGTATTCTAAGTATTCTTGGCTTGTACTTGTGTTTACTATTTTGATTGAGTAGCTTATTAAATACTTTTTTTAAAACATAATATTACACACCGTCTTATAAACTAACATGTTCAGGTTTATATAGTAACAAACTTTCAGGTGGAATAGCTATTTATTTGGCCTATACTTGTACTCAATCTTTTGATCGAGATATACTTAAAAGTTTAATTAGTCAAAGTATACTTGGCTTGTAGTTGTGTTAAAGCGGGGCTCAGTAGTTTCGGGATTTCTTCACTGTATTCTCGCTTTTTGCTCGCAGGTTTCTCTCTAGAGCTCCCCCCACAGCTTCGGAATAGATATTTGACAACACTGTTGTAAAAACTCGTTGGCGATTCTCAGACACCAGAGGCTAGTAGATCAACGACATCAAAGCAGATGGGACATTCTTTAAAACGTCTTCTTCATTCGGGTTCGAACAGCGTGAGGGAGCGCAATAATGACAGCATTTTAGCAGATTTCTTTTGGCCGTAAAGCAATTGTTTACATCGCGAGACCTGATATCACGCGATACTTCCTGACGCGGCGGCCGGCGGCCTGCCGGCTCAAAGTTCCAAGTGCGGATTTTCCGCTCACGGGCACCAGGGGGGTGCGAAACGACCACCATTCAACCCGAAATAAGTAATATAACCATTCCAATGACTCCGAAGCTGTTCAGTTAAGGTAAAAAAGTTACTTAGTTCACCTTTAACTCTTTTGATCGAGTAGCCTAAATATACTTTTTTTACATCGTTTTTCATATACAGTCTTATGAAATTTTGTTTGAAAATATTGATTCAAATATTGATATAAAACAGATATGTTTCTAATTATGCATATCTGAATTTTTGTGTTGGCTAGTCCACTGGTATTGTACATAGGAATTTACTTAATTCTACTTTACTCTTTGCCCTCCATTGACTGAATTTTCCAGCTATCCATGTTTTCACTGTTATACGGTAGGGGGCGCTATGACACATCTTCTAGTACAGAATGATCTCCGGATCAAAACACAGGAGAAGAAGAAGCTGAAACAAGTGATAGAAGATTGCTCACGCAAATGTAAAATAATGTGATCATCAAACATTAAACAGCTTGTAAATCAAAACTGCTTAATGTTTCCAAATGAAATGAAGCGTAGCCTAACCTATGAAGAGAGAACGACTGAAGCTGTGGGGGTGTTGGACTCGATCTACTCCATCTGTGTTTTTATCACGTTTCTGAATCTGATCAAGGCATAGTCTTTGACAAAAATGTGATTTTCTCAACTATTTTGTTTAAAATGTTGCTTTTCTTTATGAAACTTACTTACATTCAAGTGTTGATAAAAAAGGATGCAGGAAGCTAATAAAATGTTTTTAAAATGAAGGTACAGTTAGAGGTATTTTTCAAGTATAAAAAAATAACATTTGAACATAGTAGTATAGTAGGCCTACTGCAAGTGCAAAAATTTGTATATAAATAGTAAACTATAAGTATAATGTTTAGTTCACTTAAAGAAAACTTGTAGTATAAAACTACTAAACTAGTAGTTTACTGAGAGTACACTAAAAGAAAACTTGCTAGTACACTTGCGGTATAAAACTACTAAACCAGTACTGAGAGTACACTAAAAGAGCAAAAATAATATATAAATGGTAAACTATAAGTATGATGTTAAGTTCACTTTAAGAAAACTTGTAGTATAAAACTACTAATCTAGTAGTTTACTGAGAGTTGTTGTGGAAAAATTCAGTATTTCTTATATGCATTTGTTTTAAACCATTGTTAATCTCATTGAATCATGTATTTCTGTGAGTATCTTAGCAGCTGATGGAGGACAGGAAGGAACAGACGCAATAAAACAGATGGGCCAGGGAGATTGTAAGACCTGGGCTCGAGAAATGGTTCAGCCAGGAGAATACAGGGGTCGTTCAGTATTAAAGTGAAGCCCCATGCCCTCTCAGGAGGGGAACAGGAGATTATTTAAGTCATAAATGGAAGCCTTTTGGCTTCTCGGGGACAAAGAACAATTTGACCTGCCCAGGGGGGTAGAAGCCAGTCCAAACCGGTTAAGATATGAGGATATCAGTAAGGAAAGTTACAGAAACTGGGGAGGAGGAGTATAGTGTCAGAGAAGACACTATAAAATGTCTGTTTTTGTTGAGTCTGTTAGGTTCTGTCTTCCTGATACCGGGTAGCTGCGGTAACTGTGAACAGAATTCTCTCAAAGAATACATTTTTTTTCTCTTTATTACAATTTGCCTCTGAAAGTTTTCTTATGCCTTTTGATGCTGTTTGATTAACCTTTGAAAATTGCGATTACAGAGTATACTTCAAAGTTGCTACAAGTATTAAAATAGTAAACTACTAGTATACTCATAAGTTCACTTGCAGTACAAATGAGAAACATAATTATGAACTAGTTGTGCACTTAAAATTTACTACTGTTACACTTATAGTACACTTAAACATATACTTTTATATACTTCAAGTGGGCCAATTTAGTCCCAAGCGGTATTAAATTAGTACACTTACAAGTTTACTACTAGTACATATTGACATTAGTATACTTACTACATAAAGTATACTTACAAATATACTTGAACATTACTAAAGTATACTTCATAAAATTAACTTGAAGTATACTTTTTTTTCGTAAGGGATGTTCACCGACAGCCGATTAATGACTGTTGCGATCAAATTTTACCTCCGACAAAATTCTGGCAGTGTCAGAAGATTTGACTCACAGTCCAGTAGTGTGACTTCTCCTATGACGACCGTCAAATTGTTTTTCAAGACAAGCCATGACAAAATTAACGTTAGAGATTTCTTTGTAGCCACCATTTCAATCCCGCGTATAATGCAGCTCACTGTCACCGAACGTGTCATTGATGTAAAACTACGGACAAGTTTTCTTGCGTGCGTCCGTTTTAAACGCGTCTTGACTGCCATACAGTCTGACATTAATGACAACTGAGATCCTACAGTGTGACATGGCTTACAGCTATGATCATGTTTGTACAGTCTGACAAGCAACAATCGTAAAGGACTATTATAAATTGTACAGTGTGCACCCAGCTTTAGTTAGATGCTGTATTGTCTGTTTGGTGTTGTTCTTCCTGGATATTCCAAAGTTTCTTGGTTTTGAATTTAAAGAAATGTTTTCCCTGGATTCCAATCTCCTTTGTTGAGAGAGTAAGATACAGCGTGACAGATTTCCAGCACTGCCAATGCAAATGGCCACATTGCCTCCAAGTCCAAGAACTAACGCCCAAAGAGCGTTGCACTGTCCACAACTCTGGCATTGTGTGTCTGAGCCACACTCACTTCGGCTCCAGCCCCTGAAAACAGTCCAGTGTCGGCTCTGTAAGCCCAAAGAGTGCAACGCTGTCATTCATGGCCACGGCTATTTTGTGTGTGCACAGCCGTAGCCCTCCCGATAATTTTTTTTAATTAATTTTTCATTTTAATTTTAATGTTAAATTTCACATTGCCTCCAAATCCAAGGATTGCATCATTGCCAATGCAATGGTCACAATGCTTCCAGTGAGCGATATTCCTGAGTCCGTTCCATTGACAGAAATTTCCAATCCGTTCCAGTAAGAGAAATTTCCAAGCCCATTACTGTTATGAATGCTCCGAGACACGAAGATTGATCCAAACGCAGCTTTATTAAATAAGGGTAATCCAAACTCGTAATCCAGTATACAGGCAATGGTCAAGGCAGGCAGCAATAAACAGAGTCCAATAAACAATCCAGATAGGGGCAGGCAGAACAGAGTCAGAAACGTTAAACAGTCCAGGGTCAAAAACAGAAAACAAACACGGGAAAACCGCTCAGAAATGCAGACTAACAGTACAACAAGACTTTGCGATGAGTGAATGTGAAAACCAGGTATTTATGGTGTGAGTGAAACAAGGTGATGAGAAACAGGTGAAAGAGATGAGTGCTGATGAGTCCAGGCAGTGCGTTATGGGAAATGTAGTGTTTGAAGGAGTGATCACAGTCTAGTGTGGAGTGGCCTCTGGTGGCTCTCGAAGGCACTCCAGCTGGTGACCGTTACATAGCCCCCCCCTAAAGAGCGGCTTCCAGACGCTTTAAAATTGTCCAGGAGGGAGGTGGAGCGGAGGCGGATCCGGGGGCGGGATGGAGGGCCAGGTCCGTGGAGCAGAAGAGGACCTGGAGACTGCGGCAGGACGGAAGGCCAGGGCGGAGCAGGCTGTGCAGGCGACCAGGGCCGAGCAGGCGACCAGGGTGAAGCAGGCTGTGCAGGCGGCCAGGGCGGAGCAGGCTGTGCAGGCAACCAGAGTGGAGCAGGCGACCCCTCGGGCGACCAGGGCGGAGCAAGCTGTGCAGGCGGCCACGGCGGTGCAGGCTGAGCAGGGGACCACGGCAGGTGTCCATGGCAGTGCTGGCTGAAGAGGAGGACTTGGGCTGGGCGAGACCGGCTGAGGAGGAGGACTTGGGCTGGGCGAGACCAGCGGAGAAGGAAGCTTTGGACTGGGCAGGACCAGCGGCGAAGAAAGCTTTGGACTGGGCAGGACCAGCGGCGAAGAGGGCTTTGGACAGGGCAGAACCAGCGGCGAAGAGGGCTTTGGCTCTGGCTCGGCGGGCATGACACTTGCAGTCTCGGCTGGACTGGCGTGAAGTGCAGGCTCGGCAGGACTGACGTGAAGAGCCTCTGGCTGGGCAGACGTGACGTGAAGAGCCTCTGGCTGGGCAGACGTGACGTGAAGAGTCTCTGGCTGGGCAGACGTGACGTGAAGAGTCTCTGGCTGGGCAGACGTGACGTGACCGGCTGAGAGGAGAGACACCGGCTCAGGAACAGACAGCAGGGCAGCATCCATCTTGTCCGGAGACACTGGCTCGGCGGTGGCCATCTTGTCCGAAGACACTGGCTCGGCGGGGGCCATCTGGTCCGAAGACACTGGCTCGGCGGCGGCCATCTTGTGAAACGCTGGGCTGGACGAGACCAGCATCTCGTGAAACTCTGGGCTGGACGGGACCAGCATCTCGTGAAACTGCGTGAAACTCTGGGCTGGACGGGACCAGCATCTCGTGAAACTCTGGACCGTCTGTGGAGACGTAACAGGGCTCTGGTGACGTGGCGGTGGCGGTGGCCACTTTCGCTGAGGGCTCAGGTTCAGCGGATGCTGTGAGTTTGTGGGACCCCTCATCCATAAAGCCCACTGTGAGGCACCGGAAAGTGAGATCAATATATTGAATTAAAGTCCATTGAGGGGTGTTATCAGGCATGAGATAATCAACAATGTCTGGAAGCCCATAGCAAAACATGTCCTTCAGGACACTCTCATCTACATCCACCCCATGGCAGAGTTCACAGAACTCCTCCACATACCTCTCTATAGGGCGGTCACCTTGGCTGAGACGGAACAGACGAATTATTGGATCCATGGTAGGTCTGGATTTTAATTGGCTGCTGGATCTGTAGTAGGCGAAGTCTTCTGTTATGAATGCTCCGAGACACGAAGATTGATCCAAACGCAGCTTTATTAAATATGGGTAATCCAAACTCGTAATCCAGTAAACAGGCAATGGTGAAGGCAGGCAGCAATAAACAATCCAGATAGGGGCAGGCGGAACAGAGTCAGAAACGTTAAACAGTCCAGGGTCAAAAACAGAAAACAAACACGGGAAAACCGCTCAGAAATGCAGACTAACAGTACAACAAGACTTCACAATGAGTGAATGTGAAAACCAGGTATTTATGGTGTGAGTGAAACAAGGTGATGAGAAACAGGTGAAAGAGATGAGTGCTGATGAGTCCAGGCAGTGCGTTTTGGGAAATGTAGTGTTTGAAGGAGTGATCACAGTCTAGTGTGGACTGGCCTCTGGTGGCTCTCGAAGGCACTCCAGCTGGTGACCGTTACAATTACAGTCAGTAAAATTCCAGAGCCTGCTCTTGAGAGGGAAATTCCAGCGCTCAGCCCAAAGAGCGGTGCACTGTCCACAACTCTGGCATTGTGTGTCTGAGCCACACACACTTCAGCTCCAACCCCTGAAAACAGTCCAGTGTCGGCTCCAGCCCCTGAGTCCACTCCAGTGTTGGCTCCAGCCCAGGGCCGGAGTGGGACCACTTTTCAGCCCGGGAGTTTCAGGCCCAAGACCAGCCCACTTTTTCCATGATGGAATTCTAAATTAGCACTTTTTCCAAATAGGATAAATGAAGCAACAGTTCAGCTCTTACTATTGTGTAGTTTTTATTAATACTATGGTTCAACAAACACATAATATAAAGGTTAAACAATAATTTACTTAAGATGATAAGTTAACAAAAAAATATTCCACTATTCCACAAAGATAGGTTGATAAATTAACAAAAGCAGAAAGAAAGAAAGAAAGAAAGAAAGAAAGAGAGAAAGAAAGAAAGAAAGCATTTGAAACACTCTTCCACAAAGAGGCAAATTGAACTGTTTACAGCACCAACAGCATCTACAGCATCAGTAACCGCCTAAGCAGTGCACTGGTTTCAGCCACTTTATCAATAACTGTGTCGTTGCTTATAGACATGTGGATTTACTTCTCTGTGCACATCAACATAAAAGCTTTGTAGCCTATTCTTCACAAACTTTAAAGTTGAGAAGCTTCTCTCACATGCAACCTGCGTGATGGACAAAGTCAACAGAAACTTATATGCTAACCCAATCACATGATAAGCATCTGTGAGGAGGTTAAACTGTGAGAGTATTAAATGGACACAAATGGCACAGTTTTTGCAGGAGGAACAGGTCCTGCTTTCAAGTTCCATCTCTGCTTCTTCCATATATGGCAGTCCGCCACTATCCTCCTGACCTTCCTGTGTCACCTCACTACATGTCCTGACAGTATAACCTTCAAGAGAGGACTGTTTCAGTCTGTCCCACAGGTATGCCAGGCTAGAAAGCTCAGTTTGTAATGTGCTAACAGTAGCTCTGTCATCAAACCTAAGCAGACATTTGCTGATTTCCTGGAGTGCTGAGTTAGGGAGCCCATTTCTCTTTATTTCAGGAACGTTTTTGAGGTCAAGACAAGCAAAATCTCAGGCAAGTTTTGCATTTGCTGAAAACCTTCTATCTATGCTACCTGCCACAGTGTCCAGAATAACATTATGGACATTCACCTCAAAGGCAGAATCAGATGAGGCTACTGTTTCATCATCTAAAAGCTCTCCTGGCATTATTTTCTTTTTTCGGACACGCTTCTCTGGAAGTGCAGTCTGCACAAGTAGTTCATAGTTGTCCATCTCTTCCAGCTTGTCATTGGCCCAACTCATAAACTTATCAGCTGCCACTTTCACTCCCTCAAAGTCCCTGACATATTTTTTGAGGTTATCCTTTGTCCCCTCAACCAGATGCTGAGCTGACAAAATATCCACTCCGTGTGTCTGTAGGTACTTGGAGACGGGGGATGTATGTTGGAAAATGCGAAGGAAAGTTTGAGCAATAAGGATAATCTCATATTTCAGAAGATTTTCAATTAATCCCTTTGCTTTTACCCTCACTGTTGACTTCATACTTCCATCCTTCTCAACAGAGGCTAGGGTCAGCAGCAGGTCAACAAACAATGCATCCTGGGGATTACCAAAAGACCCAAAGACCTTAGTGAGAGCTTGATCCTTAGCCCACCACCTGGTTTTCCCTATTGGGCTCAGTCTCCTGTGATGTGTGTCCTCACTTGTCTCTTCCCAAGTCTGCATGCGTTTATAAGACTCCCTGAGGAAAACTGCCACATCATTTAGAAGTGAGAAGAGAGATGCACTCTCTATGACACTGCCTGTTGTGTCTGCCAGTACCAAATTTAAAACATGGGCATAACACCAGACATGAATTTGTGTTGGAGACTGTTCAGACAGGAATGCAGAGAACCCTTTATATGGTCCCTGCATATTTGCTGCTCCATCAGTGGAGTTGCCCACACACATGCCCATATCAATGCCAAGTTTGTCCAATGTGTTCTTTAGTAGCTGTGTCAGATGTTTACCTGTGGATTTTTCACAGTTCACCACAGCAACCAACCGCTCATGAACTACATCTGTGACATATCTGACAATGATAGCACACTGGTCCTTTGATGTGACATCTTGGGTTGTATCGATCTGAACCGAAAACAGTCCCGTCTCTCTAACCTCATCTGAAATTGTGCTCTTTATGACCTGGCTGAGAGCATCCACAACTTTCCCAACAATGTCCTTTGATAGCAGAGTCACAAGAGATCCTCTACCTTTTGCACCAGTGTCATGATGCTTCTTGCTCTGCTCAATACAACTGCTAATGTGCTGCTGAAGGCACAGATCATAACGACTCAAAAGTATTACCAACTCTAGAAAGTTGCCATGATTGACTGCAGTATCTTCTAGTGTATAAGCAGCCTCTGCTTTATCCCCTCTGTAACTAAGTCCACATTTGCCTATAACTTTTATCACATCTATTATGCGTTCCATCACCTGACGCTTCTTCTTCACCTGCTCATGATGTAAAGACATTTGTTTGTCTGCCAGAAGGCTTTTTATATCTGCCCTTTTAGCCAACAGTAAGCATCAGCACTGTCTCTGTGGATCTTACTTTTCTCATGCTCTTCTATCCGCTGATGAACATGTTTCCATGTTTTCATACCTCCCTTTATGAAAGGACTTTCACTTGTAGCAGGTGCAAATGCCAAACACACAGAACAATACAGTGATTGTGTTTTTTCACTGTATGTCAACCACTTGCGGTGGGTGCCATGCTTGCTGTGAAAAACTTTAGCTAGTAGGTGGTGTTTTGTGGGCTGCTGAGGATGGTAATTGAAAAATGTGTCTAGATCCTGTGCTTGAGGACGAGCAAAATAATCAAAATGACTGGCTTCCTCATCTACACTTGCATCTGCCTGTGCCTCTGGAATCTCTTGCAGGGCTGTTGTCTCACTGGATGCTGTCTCTATATCTGCTCTTTCAGCATCTGACTCGCCTATATTGCATAACAAATAGGACAGAAGGACATATACCAGGGGTGTCAGACTCAGATTAGACAGTAGGCTGGATTTGTTGGAATGAGATCTCATGGGGGCCGTCATTGCCAATTTTTTTCATATTTTATCTAATATGTCCAAATTTATTCAAAAATAATGCTTTTTTACTCAAAAAACATGATACCTACTCTCAGATAAATGAGGCCTATTATTAATCAGATGCAAATAGAAATATAAAACCAGGCCTATTTGAAAGAAAACAAGTTGACAAAAAGATTGAATCCAATATTTAGATTATATAGCATAACAAGTGATTTATAAGCTATTTTTTGTAGCCCAGACATTTTTGACCAGGAACACAAAAGGTGTTATAGGGTTTTGAACAACACCTGAGGGTTAAATAACTTTAATTCATATTGTTTACTCTGGTATCATCTCTACCTGTCCCTGTAGTCATCATGGCCTCCTCATTTTCAGCGGGGGACTGGCTTATCTGCTGCTCAGATGCTACAAAAAATAATTAGTAATTAAAATAAAATAATTAGTAATTAAAATAAAATAATAATAAAAAGTAATTTTACTGCATAACGTTACACAGATCAAGCTTGCGTTATCAATATTAAATTGCATAATATTTTGCTTGTGAATAGGTGGACAACGGTATTAGCAGAATAATTACGTTGCTAATGCTAATCATAGGCCAAACATTATCTCTCTTTACCTGTTGCCACTTGTGTTTGTCCTCTTGAAAATAAATCGGTAAGCTTAACACATTTGACAGCATCCTCCTCCAATGCCTTTCTTTTTTTTAAATCTGGCTTTTTCAGCCCCCCCTGGTCTCTTCCTACCATCCATCCTCCCTGAAGCGAACCGTTACGGTAGGGCTGGCCCAGCTATCAGTAGGCACCGGCGGTGCCGCGGTAGCCTTCCTGAGAGAAAATGATTTGGAAAAGACGGGCTTTGGACCCAACCAACTATATGGGAGGGGAGAACTCCTTCATATGGTACAACCCATGCAGAGGCTGCACGCTGCGGTGTCAGAATGCGGAACGTGTTTAAAAGAGAAGATAGACTCAAACGTGAAAAAAAAAAAAGAAAAAAAAAAAGTGTCGGCTCCAGCCCCTGAGTCCGCTCCAGTGTTGGCTCCAGCCCCTGAGTCCACTGCAGTGTCAGCTCCAGCCCCCTCCGTTCCAGATCTGCCCGCTCTCCCAGACAAGGCCACGGTCTCCCAGGTATGGCAAAGGATGCCGTCCCCAGCCTCCTTGTCACCCACCCTCCCTCCCCTGTTGGCATGGGCGGTGCTAGGGAGGGGCTAGCAGGAAGCATTTATATTCAGGCTGTATTCTATGGAAGCCCTGAACTGCATGGTAAAAAAAAAAAACCTTTCTTGTTATTTCTAGATAATAAGTCGTTATTTCAACGTAATATCTCGTTATTTGGACATAAGTCGTTATTTCGACATAAGTTGTTATTTCAACAGAATATACATATACATATATATATATATATATATATTAGTGCTGTCAATCGATTAAAAACTTTAACTAGATTAATCACAAATTTTTTCTGTGATTAATCGCAATTAATCGCAATAAAAAAAGAAATGTTTTTGTACGTTTTTTAATATATTTTATAATGTAATAATTTCACAGTTAATCAAATTAATGTAGAAACAACATAAAGACAGTATATTTTAAATACTTGTTTAATGGCATCTTTTTATGAATGAAGGCCAGTATTACTGATATTAATACAGCTAATGATTTTTTTTTCTTTTTCACATTTATTAGGCTTCAAAAATATAACAGTTTTTAATTTAAGTGAACTTAAAACAATGCTAACATAAACCCATAATAAATGTCATATTTATTCGTGCCCTTCCTGTCTTAACAGTTAGGAAATATACAGAAATTTAATAAAGTTATCAAAGTTATATGCAGTCTGCACTGCATAAACTATAAATTAAATAGTTAATCCTTATTAAAGCTACAAAAGTTATTTAGTCAACAGCAGTGAGTCATTTTCTCTGTTCCCTTTGTTCTTTAACTTTACTGACAGGAAGCTTTATTAGTTCAAGCGCGAAAGAGAACTGGATTCTGGCGCCCTGTCTATGTGTGTGTGTGTGTGTGTGTGTGTGTGTCACATAAGGACATTCACAGACAGCGCATTGTCTTTTGTCTTGCCGCGCTTGAAATGTTTAAAAGCATTTAAATGAATAAGAGCGTGATCATAAAATGTAAAGCTAGCCAACGGATGGCAGAAAAGACGGATGCTGCGTTAATTGCGTTAAATATTTTAATACGTTAAACCAGACAAAAATTAATCGCATGCGTTAACGCGTTAACGTTGACAGCACTAATATATATATATATATATATATATATATATATATATATATATATATATATATATATATATATATATATATGTATATATATGTCTATATGTGTTGTAGTCATATTTATTAAAATAGTATAATGTTTTTGTTTTTTTTCATCTATGTTGATTATGAAAAATGAACAGCATGAGTAAGATAGGATGCGCAATATATCGGGTGACATGGAGTGGGTCAAACATGATTTTGACCACTTCATTAAGTTTTGTTTTGTAGAAAGCCTTTCTTTAAAGTGAATTTCGTTTTGTATAAATTTTATCTTAATTTTAATCAATTTTTCATCAACCAATTGCCTGGATTTAATAAATAAGAAACAAATATAGCAGACAATATAATCATGACATGGAGGCGCCGGCGCAGTCACTTGCATTGCACGTGAACTGGAGTGCATCTCATCATAAATTAAACGAAACGTCTCGGGTTACAACTGTAACCCTTGTTCCCTGAGAAGGGAACGAGACGCTGCGTCGAGAATCGACACATTGGGGAACGCCTTCAGCGTGACACGTCTGAAGTCTGTATAGAACTAGTCCAATCTTGATTGGTGTTGCGTCATGACGTCACTCGTGACGTTGCATGTGACGGTGATGCGGAAGCTATAAAAGGACGCCGGAACATAAGGTCAGCTTCAGGGAGGCGAAGGCAAATTGCACGCCTCGTACGCTGAAGAAATAGTCTCTACTATCCACCTGCTGATAGTTTGCTTAGAAACAGGGGAACCCTTCTTAGGTGACCCAAAACACACAAGTAACTGATCTGACTTCCTCCAGCCTGAGGTTCTTCGAACATAGACCTCAAGGGCTCGGACCGGTGCATAATATGTAGCTTCGTTTGTTCGTCCGACACATGCGGTGGAGGATGGAGTGCCTGAAGAATTACAGACTGTGTCACATTTCTGGGCGCCTTAGGCATATAGCCAGGTCTGGGGTGGAGAATGGCTCTTACTCTGCCGGGAGCAAACTCGAGGCAAGAGGGAGCAACAGATAGCGCCTGCAGGTCGCCAACTCTTTTTAGGGAAGTAATAGCGAGCAGAAAGGCTATCTTCAAAGATAAACATTTCTCAGACACCTTGTCCAATGGTTCGAAGGGACCTAGGAATGGACGACAGGCCTTATCCTCCTAGCTCCACGAAGGAAACGTACTATATGTGGGTTTCTCCCCAAGGTGTCCACCCCTAAAGACGTGTGGAAGGCAGCTATGGCTGCCACATAGACCTTAAGCGTGGACGGGGAGAGCCCGTCAGAGAAACGACTCTGGAGGAACTCCAGCACTGAAGCCACTGGGCAGTTAACTGGGTCCAAATGATGTTTCTCTGCACCATAAGTTGAATACATTCCATTTTTATGCATACAGTTTCCTCGTGGATGGGGCTCTAGAGTTTAAGATGGTCTCAGAAACCTCAGTTGAGAGACCAGCATTTACAAGTTGGTCCCCCCCAGGGGCCAGACCCATAGTTTGCACAGCTCCGGCCGAGGGTGGAAATTGTGCCCTCAGCCTAAGAAAGAAGGTCCCTTCTGATCGGGATTTGCCACGGAGGGCCTGCAAGTAGAGTTATGATGTCCGAAAACCAAACTCGGGCCGGCCAGTACGGGGCTACTAAGCTGATTCCGTACCTCCGGACCCTCTCTAGAACCCCTGGGAGCAGAGCGATCAGGGGAAATGTGTACAGGCGTTGCCTCGGCCACGTCTGTACCATGGCATCCAGTCCTAAGGGAGCAGGATGAGTGAGGGAGAACCAGAGCGGGCAGTGGGTGTTCTCGTAAGAGGCGAACAGATCCACTTCCGCTTGGCCGAACTTCCTCCATAAATAACTCCACCGTCTCGGGGTGTAGTCTCCATTCCCCGGGCCTCAGCCCCTGCCTCGACAGGATGTCTGCTCCCACATTTTCGTCCCCAGAGATAAACATGGCTCTGACTGAGAGAAGTTTGCCCTGGGACCACAGAAGAACCTGATGTGCCAGTCTGCATAGAGGGCGCAATCTCAGGCCCCCCTGTCGATTTATATATGAGACCACCGACGTATTGTCTGTTCATACTAGAACATGATGGCCTCTGAGGTTCGGAAGGACATGTCTGAGTGCCAGAAATACAGCCAGCATCTCTAGGCAATTGATGTGCCAAGAGAGATGGTGGTTTTTCCACGAACCCCTGGTGTAGCAGCCTTCCATGACCGCTCCCCAGCCTGTGAGGGACGCATCCGTGGTCACTATTTTTTCTCTGACACAGTGCTCCCAAAACGGGGCCTGGGACAGGAACCATGGTTCCCTCCACAACGGCAAAGAATGAAGGCATCTGCGCGTTACTTTGATTGTGCGAAATGGGTTCCCCCTCGGGGAAAACCCTCTGGTCCTGAGCCACCACTGCAGGGCTCTCATATACAGCAGGCCAAAAGGTATCACGTTGGACGCTGCTGCTAGAAGACCCAAAACTCTTGAAAATGTTTGACAGTGATGGCCTGGCCTAGCTTGATACTCGTTACTGTAGTCAAGATGGTTTTTACACGAGCAGGAGACAATTGTGCCCGCATCGTGACTGAGTCCCATTCTACTCCCAGGAAAATAGTTCTCTGTAGAGGAATTAGTGAACTCTTCATGACATTGAGTCTCAATCCCAAGCACCTTAGATAGTTCAGAACAAAATCTCGATGTTGAACCACCATCTCCTCTGATTGTGCTAGAATGAGCCAATCGTCGATATAGTTGAGGATGCGGATGCCTTGAAGTCTCACAGGAGCAAGAGCTGCATCCATGCATTTCGTGAAGGTGCGAGGAGACAGTGCTAGGCCGAACGGAAGTACTCTGTACTAGGTACTAGGGCTGGGTATTGACAAATTTCACAATTCGATTCGATTTTGATTCACAAGCTTGCAATTCGATTCGATTATGATTCGATTCGATTCAATATTGATTATTTTGGATACCAGGTACAATACATTGCAAATTTTTTCAAGGAAAACAAATCTCTTAACTATTATTGTAAACTATGGGAGTCAGTTGTAGCCTATAGGCTTCATTAGCCTACTATAATATTGAAGGTAAAAATTAACTGATTTGTATACAAACACTTAAAATACACTTTTATTTATTTTTATAATAATAAAGTTATATGCAATTATATAAAAAAAATTTATGGTAGCTGTCATAATAAACTTTCCAGATTTATTCAAACATGCATTAAATATTGAAGAACATTAAAAATGATAATGAATATGTAATATGGTGCATATACAAAATGCTCCTCTCTAGAGTAAATTTTCTAGCTGACTAACGAGTTTATGGTCACTGGATATTGTTTTTCTGAGGTAAATGCGACGTTACATGACATTGTTTACTAACGTCTTTCCACGGTTGAAACACTGATTGAACGATTCCATGTGACATGATACGGACTTCGATAAGTTGTTCTCTATCTTTTAACACACTTTCAGATGCTCATTCATGTTTATTTTGCGCGGTAACTGGTATTATTAAGGCGGAAGAGAAGATCATGTGCGCTCCGCGCTGCTGCTGCTCTACAGCTGAGCTGCGCCAGAGCGATATCACACCACAGCGCCAAGCCCCAGGCTCCTTGAGGGGGGGGCTCTAGAGGCGACGCTCTCCTTTTGCAACGTTCACTGCTCATCATTTTAATTCCTCAGAATTAAAGGGATAGTTCACTTTGAAATTAAATTTTGGTATGTTTTAGCTTACCTCAAGGGCATCCAAGATGTAGGTGTCTTTTTTTCCGCAGTAGTTTCAATTTTGATATTTTTAGGTCAAACCGTTCTTGTCTGACAGTCATATCATGCAGGTCTATGGTCACCACCTCAAAGAGCATGCACAGAGTCCAAATTAAAACAATTCCCCATCGTCCAAATTAAACAATTCCCCATCGTAAGTACACATTGATGGCCTAAGACACGAAACGAGCGGTTTGTGTGAGAAAACGAACAGTATTTATATGGTTTTTACCTCTTGTAACACAGCCACGTCCAAGTGATCTGAGGGCGCGGGCGCTTCCTGCTGTGTGACGTATGCGCAGACTGGTGCATAGATATATACACTAGATGTCGCATTAAAGACATTCGTTCCAATGAACTGCCGTAGCCAAGGCGACATCTATCAATGCACCAGTCTGCGCACACGTGCTGCATGCTCTTTGAGGTGGTGACCATAGACCTGCATGATATGACTGTCAGACAAGAACGGTTTGACCTAAAAATATCAAAATTGAAACTACTGCGGAAAAAAAGACACCTACATCTTGGATGTCCTTGAGGTAAGCTAAAATATACCAAAATTTAATTTCAAAGTGAACTATCCCTTTAAATGCAGCCATAAACACTGGATAAGTTAAACACAGTCTGTATGGTAGGCTGAATTAAAATATCTAACTTCTTAAAGTCAGATAATATTCCATCGTTTTAATTTCATAGAATTAAATGCAGCCATAATCACCAGGCAACACTGTTTTACAGTTTTTCTCGATTGCTTAAACACATTTCTTGAAACTATGCCTCATATTCTCAAAACAGTAAACACAAATCCATAACGTCTCACCCAATTCCCCAAACATCCTATTTTCAGGTCAAAATGAAGCTCTACACTCAAAACCATTCACTCTTGCTGAAAAACCAAACTTTGCCCTCACACTGGACACACAAGCCCTCAAAATCACACACACTACAACATAGTCTAACACACTGGTGCAATAAATTCAAAACAACATTTCCAAAACTGGCAAGTTATGTTACTTGTGGTTCCCCCCATCACAAACCTTTTCACATGATGAACACCAAAGACACAACCAATGGATACATTGGCACATTTTTATTCATTCATGTACTACACAGTACAACACACACACACAAAAATATATATTTTTTTACTCTCTCCTCAATTCTTTTTTTACAGTATTTACTTACTTACAGTAAGATGTGTGTGACCATCATATGACAGTAAAAGAGCACACACAAAACCTTATTCTAATATGGAATTCGAATAGTATTGGAATGGTAAAGAGTGTTGTTACGTGACAGGAGGGCCTCCACTCAAGGAGACAATATGATGAACACGTCTAAGAATGTTCCACATGTGGTTGAAATACCATCATTTGCCTAGAAAGATAACATTCTGGAATCAAGACTATAAAGGATAAAGGATGTCCTCCCTTCACTGTCACACTCTGTGCCACTCTGTGTGACTGTACGACTGCTGGCCTTTTCTTGCAAGAAAATAAACCTCATCAAAGACTATTGGAAATGTTTGACTCTTATTCAGTGATAGAATTTTGTTTGCCACCACACACCTCCCTGAAGGCTCTCGAGGCGACAGTAAAGCGACTCAAATTTGGCCTTACTCGTAGCCCAGCCTCCCTCATAGTCATACCATTGACAAAGACATGGGCAACTAGAGTGGCTTGAATTTCATCTGAGACTGCTTGTCTTCTTGTCCTTCGTCCTCCTCCTCCTCCTCCTCCTCCTCCTCCTCCTCCTCCTCCTCCTCCTTATCCCTCCTCGATCTCTTCCTTCATGTCTTTCTGGATCCATTGTTCCAAAACGCAATAATCTGATTTGGGCCCCTTTATCTATCTATTGAAGGATCTGATTGATGTGTGTTAAATTTTGACTCTTAGTGTTTCCACCTGGATAATTGTGTGTAACTGAGCTGAAGCTGTGCTGACTTGAGTGAACAATATTGAATGCTAGTGCTTTCTAAATGACAACATGGTGTAGGCAATGAGAAATGAAGGGATTTGTGTGTAGAGTTTTGCAGTGACAGTTCAACAAATTTGACTCATGTGTCAAAACAGGGAATAGTGTTTATAGTTTAGTGAAATGGGTGTGCTTTTTGATAAATGGCATTATGGTTTTGAAATTTTAGTTCAAAAGCCTGGTTATAGTGTTTAAGCAATCGAGAAAAACTGTAATATTTATTTATACGGTCTCGTAATCTACACGCTGCCTCTGCAAATGTGAGATTCGAGCCGTTACAATATATTAGGCTTTAATCCCTCGAGAAGAAAGTCAACAGTATAGATTCACAGATCGTGTGTGTCCCTTTAATTGCAGACCCATAACCTACGCGCTGCCTCAACGAGCGCGATATTCGAGTCGTTCACAATATATTTGGCTTTCATCTCTCGAGAAGAAAGTCAACGTGCGCGAGGCTGAAACACCCGAAAACGCACGCCTGTGTGCATCAGGATATATCTCAATGAACACAGCCAGCACCCACAGAATCTTTATTGCAGAGTAGACCCATAATCTACGCGCTGCCTCGGCAAACGCGAGATCCAAGCCACTATTGATTCTGTATTGCAATGCAGGCCTTTAATCTGCGCGCTGCCTCGGCTACGTGAGATCCTAGTCACAGAATCTTTATTGTAGAGTGGGCTCGTAATCTACGCTCTGCCTCGGCAAACGCGGGATCTGAGCCACTATAGATTCTGTTTTGCATTGCAGGCCTTTAATCTACGCGCTGCCTCGGCAAACACGAGATTCGAGCCACTTTGGGACAATTCTTATGGGACAAACAACACCAAATAGGACAGACAGTTTGACACAGAGCGCTTGCTGAAGAGCAAAAAGCTGACGCGGTTATGTTCCGGCATCCTTTTATAGCTTCCGCATCACCGTCACATGCGACGTCACGAGTGACGTCATGACACAACACCAATCAAGATTGGACTAGTTCTATACAGACTTCAGACGCGTCATGCTGAAGGCGTTCCCCAATGTGTCGATTCTCGACGCAGCGCGAGTTCCCTCAAAAGGGAACTCAGTGTATGCCTCACAGACATGAGAAATATATCTATAGAAAGCATGAAATGTCTTTAAATGAAACAATTCAAAACAAAAAGAAATGGGCTAATCTCTGATTATGTAATCCATTATGTGCATTTATCTCTATATGCGCGTTCACTATGGATATGGCGATCATCATCTTGCTTGTTGCACGCACACATATTATGTCGAAATAACGAGATATTATGTTGAAATAACATTAGTAATAATAATAATATTTAAGGAATATTTGATTGAATGCTGAATGTTGTGCTTGTTCAATTTAATAAAAGTAAAACTTTAATTGTGATAATTAAAATAACTGAATATTAAATACTGAGTGGCCAAGTTTTGGTCATTTAAGATCCCCCTCTCAATGATCTAGCACCCCCTCAGCACCTGTTAACAATTCTCTGGCACTGCCCCTGCCTGTTGGACTTATTACAGTATGGGGACACGCTTTCTGGGAGAGGGGGGTGTACTGCCACATTTTTTGTTTGTTTTCAACCTGTTTTTCTGTTCTGTTTATGTCTGAGTTTCATTGTTAATCTTCTAGTTTGTTAATCAGTTCTGTTAATTATTTCTGGAACACACACGGGCGAGTGACGTATGTACGTCATTGCCGCTAAAACCATCACGTCAGGTCTAAAATATAAACACGTATAATAGGCTTACCATAGTGAATCAAGGTCAGACAAAAACATGTTTTGGAAGAAGGATTGATGTAATGACTCATTTAAATTTTGTTAATTTTTACATAGAAAAGTTACATAGTGTAGCTTTAATATTAATGAAATAAAAGTCCACTTAAATAGTCTTAAAGAAAGTACACTTTCATTACTATGGTTATAACACACTTAAGTACACTTTTTTAAAAAGTGCACTTTGTAATAATGTCAAATTAAAAGTTTTACTTTAGTACACTTTAAATTATTATGTATTAATAATATTTAGTTGTGTTTTAACGAAGCACACTTATACACATCGTGTTGACTAAAATACAGGACATATACTTGATAAAAATGTATCTGTAGTGTGTTTTCATATATTATTCCTATTTTAGATGTATAAATTGCTACTTCATCATTACAAATGTGCAATGAATTAATAATAGATGTAATTATAAAATTATATAAAAAATGTACTTAAGTCCTACTTAAGTGAGTCAAAAAGAACACTCTTGAGTTCAACTAATTGTATCTACAGTTTTTCTCAATTGCTAAAACACTAAAACCCATTGGCTGAACAAAGTTCTCAGTTGCCTGAACTCATTTAGCTAATTACAGTTTTTCTCGATTGCTTAAACACATTTTTTGAACCTATGCCTCGTATTCTCAAAACAGTAAACACAAATCCATAACGTCTCACCCGATTTCCCAAACATCCTATTTTCAGGTCAAAATTAAGCTCTACACTCAAAACCATTCACTCTTGCTGAAAAACCAAACTTTGCCCTCAGACAGGACACACAAGCCCTCAAAATCACACACACTACAACATAGTCTAACACACTGGTCCAATAAATTCAAAACAACATTTCCAAAACTGGTAAGTTATGTTGCTTGTGGTTCTCTGTGCCACTCTGTGTGACTGTACGACTGCTGGCCTTTTCTTGCAAGAAAATACACCTCATCAAAGACTATTGGAAATGTTTGTCTTTTATTCAGTGATAGAATTTTGTTTGCCACCACTCCTCCCTGAAGGTTCTGAAGCGACTCAAATTTGGCCTTACTCGTAGCCCAGCCTCCCTCACAGTCATACCATTGATAAAGACATGGGCAACTAGAGTGGCTTGAATTTCACCTGGGTAATTGTGTGCTAACTGAGCTGAAGCTGTGCTGACTTGAGTGAACAATATTGAATGCTAGTGCTTTCTAAATGACAACATGGTCTAGGCAACGAGAAATTAAGGGATTTGTGTGTAGAGTTTTGCAGTGACAGTTCAACAAATCTGACTCATGTGTCTAAACAGGGAATAGTGTTTATAGTTTAGTGAAATGGGTGTGCTTTTTGATAAATGGCATTATGGTTTTGAAATTTTTGTTCAAAAGCCTGGTTATAGTGTTTAAGCAATTGAGAAAACCTCGAGCAGTCTGTTGTCAATACCTTAAACCATTTCACATGGTAAAACACAATTTGCAGATTTCACTTAGACATTTCAGCAAAACTCTAAACACATTCTCATTCTCAAAACACATTCTGTACTCTAATGCACATGTCATCCATACTGGTAAACACAAGTTGCAACAGTCAAATACAAATAGAGAACACATGTCATTGATTGAACACAACCACTCAAAATTGGTTTAACCTGTTTCAAATTATGCCCAAAGACAAGAAGAAGTACGGTGATCACGTTTACTCCTTTGTTTTTAGTATTGTATACTGTAGTACAGTGCATTGTAGGCTGTATACTGTACAATGAACACCTTGTATGGCCCAGAACATTGTCCTTTCCATTTGTTAACAGTACTGACTGCTCAATAGATTTTGACTGGTTGCAGGTTCATATCAAAAACAAGAATTACAGTATCAGAGACAAAGGACAAGTTTGTGAGATGCAGGGTACAGTACTGTAAAAATAGGGGTACAAGGAGGAGAAAAAAAAACAAAAACAAAAAAAGCAAAGAGCAGAGCAGAGTCACTTCTGAGTCACTTCTGATCAATTTTGAGCTACTATGATAGACCATGTTTCCGTTCATCAAAAGACAATGACGGAAAAATATGCAATTTGTTTTGAGATTAAAAATGTACTTCTCCCTAAGACCTATGTGTTTTGAACAATGTGTTTTCTATTTTTTGGTGTATTGTTTACTGACTGCTTGATAGTGTATATCATTTTGATCACTTTGTTTAAGATTTGAGAGCAGTGTTTGATTTTGAACACAGGTAAAACTGTTTTGAGGCAAAAGTTTCATTTTGCAAAAGGAGTCAGAGGTTTTGTAAATAGTGCTTGAAGATGAGGTTTTGTGTTTAATGTTTTCAGAAAATGGAGCAAGGTTTCAGAAATTGTGTTTTAGCAATTGAGAAAAACTGTAATAAACACTTAAACTATAATACATTTTCTTTTTATTGCAAATAACATGCAATTCAGTGTACAAAAAAATAACAGTTTGCACAGGTATATTATTTCAATAATAAGTACTCTTTTTAAAAATAAAGTGTACTTCTTTTTCACAAAGGTCTGTGATCAGAACTAGCCAGCCCTTCAGATAATATTAGCTAGATATTTGAAAGTCCAAGTAAGATTTAAAATTTCCATGAGAGGTAAAAATAGAAACTGTCTTGCAGTAAAAAAAAAGAAACTGGTAAATAGATGCAGGTATAAAATAATGTGCAAATGGGGGCATAGCACATTACTATAATACATGATATACATTATTATAATAAATAATTAAATTAAAACCCTTAATTAGCTTCAAAGTAGGTGCTTATGTGTTAACTATATACTTTCAATCAGTGCTGTGTAGCTTATAGACTGACAAGCTACCATTTTAAAGCAGTTTCCTAAAACTGGTTGTACAGTATATGGCAGCATACAAGATCAGTACACTGTGATGGATTTTTAATAGGTAAGATAGTAAACTCTTTTAAAGTAACCATGATTCTAACAATTCTAACATCTAAACCTTACTTCCCCTTTTAGGTCTAACATTCTAACACGTTAGGCAAAATGTACCAAAACGTTCAGGGCTGGGTTTCCCGATAACGTTGTCTCTTAGCGCGCTACGAAGACTCTTAAGGTATAACTTAACTAAAGGTATAACATTACTAGGTGTGTTCCCCGAACTATACCTTAGAAAGCTGCTTAAGATAAACCTTCTTACGTGCGACGTTACCGGGTGCTGTCCGTGGCGATGGTGCTGAATTGGTTGATATTGATGGCTCGAGAATCAATTACTCCCTCGTGCAGTGGCTGTTTCACTGCATTATGTGAGAAAGCGGTGTTTATAAAATAATCACTTCAGAAATAGTTGAAATTGCATTTATTAGGGACTCATGGGATATTATAAAAAATAATCCAAACTATAATAGCCTATAATAGCCTAGCCTACATACAGTGGGTACGGAAAGTATTCAGACCCCCTTAATTTTTCACTCTTTGTTATATTGCAGCCATTTGCTAAAATCATTTAAGTTCTTTCTTTTTTTCCTCATTATTGTACACACAGCACCCCACATTGACAGAAAAACACAGAATTGTTGACATTTTTGCACATTTATTAAAAAAGAAAAACTGAAATATCACATGGTCCTAAGTATTCAGACCCTTTGCTGTGACACTCATATATTTAACTTAGGTGCTGTCCATTTCTTCTGCTCATCCTTGAGATGGTTCTACACCTTCATTTGAGTCCAGCTGTGTTTGATTATACTGATTGGACTTGATTAGGAAAGCCACACACCTGTCTATATAAGACCTTACAGCCTTGGTGAGAGAGGTAAAGAAGAACCCAAAGATCACTGTGGCTGAGCTCCAGAGATGCAGTCGGGAGATGGGAGAAAGTTGTAGTAAGTCAACCATCACTGCAGCCATCCACCAGTCGGGGCTTTATGGCAGAGTGGCCTGACGGAAGCCTCTCCTCAGTGCAAGACACATGAAAGCACACCTGAAGGACTCCAAGATGGTGATAAATAAGATTCTCTGGTCTGATGAGACCAAGATAGAACTTTTTGGCCTTAATTCTAAGCGGTATGTGTGGAGAAAACCAGGCATGGCTCATCACCTGTCCAATACAGTCTCAACAGTGAAGCATGGTGGTGGCAGCATCATGCTGTGGGGGTGTTTTTCAACTGCAGGGACAGGACGACTGGTTGCAATCGAGGAAAAGATGAATGCGGCCAAGTACAGGGATATCCTGGACGAAAACCTTCTCCAGAGTGCTCTGGACCTCAGACTGGGCCGAAGGTTCACCTTCCAACAAGACAATGACCCTAAGCACACAGCTAAAATAACGAAGGAGTGGCTTCACAACAAACCTGTGACTGTTCTTGAATGGCCCAGCCAGAGCCCTGACTTAAACCCAATTGAGCATCTCTGGAGAGACCTGAAAATGGCTGTCCACCAACGTTTACCATCCAACCTGACAGAACTGGAGCGGATCTGCAAGAAGGAATGGCAGAGGATACCCAAATCCAGGTGTGAAAAACTTGTTGCATCTTTCCCAAAAAGACTCATGGCTGTATTAGATCAAAAGGGTGCTTCTACTAAATACTGAGCAAAGGGTCTGAATACTTAGGACCATGTGATATTTCAGTTTTTCTTTTTTAATAAATGTGCAAAAATGTCAACAATTCTGTGTTTTTCTGTCAATATGAGTCAATATGCTGTGTGTACAATAATGAGGAAAAAAAAAAGAACTTAAATGATTTTAGCAAATGGCTGCAATATAACAAAGAGTGAAAAATTTAAGGGGGTCTGAATACTTTCCATACCCACTGTATTTTAAAATGGTATCATATATTGCTGCCACAATAACCATTTCAAAAATTTTACGTACTTTCATCTCTTTCCCATTTTTGTTCGCTGAGGTGGAGCTGCGATTGAAATATTGTTCTTGTAAATAATTTCCAGCATTTCAGTAATAAAAGTGTACATCTTACATACGGTACTTGGTAGTGATCAAAAAGGATTTAAACAGTGAATTTTGAATCTCTTCTCGTAAACTCAGAGATGTGGATTCAGACGGCAATTAAATTCCCACACGATCTGTTTGTCAAAAAACAATTTGGCCAGGGATTTTTACGCGGGTTGGGTGAGAAAAAACACTGATATTATGGATTCGGACGGCAATAAAATCACTTACCCCTGTAAATGTTTAAAATACCGTACGAGCCCATGAGAAACAATTAGCGTCCGAATACGCCAATTCCCTTTGAAAAGACTATTAAGCCTTTAATGGTTCGACAGCTGATGTACCTTTGGATAATATAATTAAAAATCTAACAACAATCCGTATAATAACAATTTTATTCTTTGCATGAAAACACTTGAATTAGCCTAATTGAACACTGTCTGGGTGTATTAAAACTTCAGAATTATATTCGTATAGACCTGCAACAGTGATAAGGTAAAACTAAGAGTGGTCCAGACCAACCTTACGAACGTATGACTTACAGAAGGTATACTTAACTAAGAACGTTTCGGGAAACACGTATTAACGATAAGGTACAGCTTAAGGTGTAACTTAAGAACGACGTAGCGTTAAGAAGGTTTCGGGAAACCCAGCCCTGTTCTTTGTCTATTTGTGTTATGGAAAATTCTCAAGTGCTGACCATGACAAAATCAAAGATATACTGTCTGTATTATGTCATGATATATTGAGTAATCAACTGAACTCTTTGCCCTTTACAAAGTTTTTTGATGATTTGAGATATTTTTGTTAATGCCTAGTAAGGCTGTCACTTTTGAGAAAAATATAATTCGAACGGGTATCAAATATCAAGCAATGTATTCGAATATATTTGAATATCTACGAGCGAAGATTGGATGTCGAGGATGCATAAGTAAACCGTTTTTTTTTGCAAATTCGGCAAACTACCTTATCTTTAACGGTTACTGTATTTTCCGGACTATAAGTCGCTCCGGAGTATAAGTCGCATCAGTCAAAAAATGCGTCATGAAGAGGAAAAAACATATATAAGTCGCATTTATTTAGAAATTTATTTCACAAAAAAAAAAAAAAAAAAAATTACTGACGGGACAGTTCTCCGTTACGGACATGAGCGCTCTGAAAGCGGCACTAAAAGACTGCTTTAAAACTTTCACAGAGACCTCAAACAGAAAGCACAAAGCCTGTCTTTAAATTTAATTTCGTTTTGTATTAATTGTATCTTAATTTTAAGCAATGTTTCATCAACCAATTGCCTGGATTTAATAAATAAGAAGTAAATATAGTAGACAAGAGATAATCAGGAGACAGAGGCGCCAGCGCGTGAACTGGAGCTCGTCTCATAAATGAACCGAAACTCAGCGCCTACTTGCCTCACAGACCTGAGACATATATAGAAAGCTTGAAATGTGTACTTTTAAACAGAACAATTCAAAACAAAAGAAAACAGACTGTTCTCTGCTTATGTCATCCATATGAAATGTGCATTTCTCTCTGGCGTGTTCACTACTGCGAAGATCGCGAGTCAGCATCGCCAACTTCATCTTTGCAGCCGACACTGACACAGAAAACACTTGTTTATTAGGTTCTTTGTGACAGCTTTTAGGTGCTTTATTGGCAGCGCCACCCTTACATGTTACATCACTGCATCAGCACCGAAAACATGGAGATTTATTTTCTTTTTGGGGGCATTTTGTGTTTGCTGGTAGGATTCTCTCTGGGGGATTCTCTCTGAAATTTGTCTGAGATCCTCCAGCCGTGCTTCTTCTTGGGGGATATTCTCTGAGAACTGCTCTGGAAACTCTCCCGGCCGTGATTAAAGTATTTGAAGGACATTTGCTGAAGTCTGTCTGTTATTATTGCTGCGCAGCAAGTTAGTCAGGGGAACAAGTGAGAAATGGGGGAGGCCGATTGTAGACGAGACCCAGATAGACTAAATGTTGACTGTAGACGTTAGGGGACGTCATTTGTAGACTTAGGTCAGGTACAAAATAGAGAAAAATCTACCACAACACACAGTAGACACATCAGTAAATTTTCCTATGACTTTTTAAAATTTATTTTAAGATAGCTGTTTCAAAAGATGTCTTATTCTTGCCGACACCTGACAACCCTGTCAAGTAATAAGAGGACATGAGAATCCAATTCAAATTAAATTGCTTTGACAAAACTGCTGAAAAACAAACACATCCCACTTCACTGACCAGGTCACTCACTTTGCTAGTTTAAATGACAAAATTGCAGAAATCAAAATGATTTTTTACTGAACACAGAGTCATTCTAACAGGCTTCTCACCCACTGAATGTCACACAGTTACATGCTATTTTCAAGGTCAATCATTATGATTGAGAGAACAAACTATAATAAAGCAGTACTATTTGAAACTACAATGTAGATATAGACACTTGAAATGTTGCCATAGTTCTGTCCAGAACAATCCCATTAAACACATTTGCCTTTCTTGTTGTTAAAGCCCTAAGGATTAAACTGGTCATTAAAACAACAAAAGTGATTATTTTGTGAGTCTTCACATCTTTTAAGGTGTCAGTCATGGCAATGCAGTAATTTGTGCTTTGAGCAAATAACCCACGCATGAAGTCAGTAAAAAAATAACACTATAAATGGTCAGAACGAGTCATGCTGCTTGCATAGACCCTTGATTGCTGTTATATAAAGTCAGTAATATACATAGTCACTGAAAGTCTCCATTAACATTCTATTGAATTCATTGACACTATTAGTTTCATTGTATCCCGAGGTCTTGAAGGCCAAACCATCTTCAGAAACCCAAAACTAACAGACACAAACACTCAAAGCAATAATTATTAATAATGTTTATGCTGTAAATAATTCAAGACCTTGAAAATTACTGAGGCATCCAGTTCAAAAGTAAAGCTTTCCAAGAAAAAAAAGAAAGAAAAAAAAACACTTTTTAAAAGATTTAAAACAGGTCACTGTGCAAACTCAGATATACCCAGGAAGAATTCACAACTTTACCAGAAGTTCCATAAACTGAAGATCACTGGTCTAGGATGCATGTGGATCAGGCACCTCTAAATTAAAACCAAATGTGCAATTATAGTTTTTCTCAATTTCTAAAACACAATTTCTGAAACCTTGCTCCATTTTCTGAAAACATTAAATACAAAACCTCATCTTCAAGCACTATTTACAAAACCTCTGAATCCTCTCGCAAAATGAAACTTTCGCCTCAAAACAGTTTTACCTGTGTTCAAAATCAAACACTGCTCCCAAATCATAAACAAAGTGATCAAAATGATATACACTATCAAGCAGTCAGTCAACAATACACCAACAAATAGAAAACACATTGTTCGAAACATATAGGTCTCAGTTTTAATCTCAAAACAAATTTCATTTTTTTTTCCGTCATTGTCTTTTGATGAACGTAAACATGTTCTATCATAGTAGCTCAAAATTCATCAACTTGGCTCTTTGCAATTTTTTTTTTTTTTTTTTCTTCCTCCTACCCCTATTTTTACAGAACTGTACCCTGCATCTCACAAACTTGTCCTTTGTCTCTGTGATATTGTAATTCTTGTCCTTTGTTGATATAAACCTGCAACCAGTCAAAATCTATTGAGCAGTCAGTACTGTTAACAAATGGAAAGCACAATGTTCAGGGCCATACAATTTGATCATTGTACAGTATACAGCCTACAATGCACTGTAGCCTACTACAGTATACAATACTAAAAGGGACAAAAATCAAAGGAGTAAACATGTGATCAATGTGCTTCTTCTTGTCTTTGGGCTGGGTCAGGCCAGAGCACTTTGTCGACATCACAAGCAATTTTGTCCCTCCTAAGGCAACGAGGGAAAAAGCCTCTTGTGTGCCATATCCAGCCCTGACATGATTCCTCACCTGTGTCACCAAAGGCTAAATCCATGGCTTGCAGCAGATTTACTCTTGTGTAGGGTTGTCTATTATATACTTCCCATCTCCAAGAGGAGAAAAACTCCTCAATCGGATTCAGGAAAGGTGAGTATGGAGGGAGGTACAAGTTTATAAACTGCCCATTGATGTTAAACCATTCCCTTACCCGAGCAGCTCGGTGGAAACTGACATTGTCCCAAACATAGGTGGGAATGGGATTCTCATTTAGCTCTTGGCCCTGCTGCTCTTGAACCTGCTGCTCAAATAAAATATATCTTAGATTAGCAATAAATCTTAGAAGGTGCTGGGTGTTATATGGCCCGAGTGTAACATGGTGATGTAGAACACCATGGTTGCTGATAGCAGCACAGATTGTGACATTGTGACCTCATTGACCAAGGACTTCAACAATGGCCCACTGTCCAATCATGTTTTGGCCTCTCCTTCTCCTCTTTGTTAGATTGAAGCCTACTTCATTGACAAAGATGAACTCATGGGGTCTGTCCAAGGATTCCAAGTCAAATATTGTCTGTGTAGAAACACAATATACTGCATTTACAATTTTGTAAGTCGTACAGAGACAGTGCTATATTGTAGAGTACAATTAGGCCTACTGTATGCACTTCTGATTCACATACATTGTATGTACTGAAGAGTAATGTCATTCACATAGTATGTGTTAGTACACACCCTTGGTGAGTTGCGCTTAAAAGGTACTCTGTATACTTGTTTCATTCGCATACTGTTACGATGGAGGACACGGTCAATTGTGGAAATGCTCACACTGTCGATTCCCTGGAAGTGTGTGTTGTCTTGTATCACTTGTTCCTGGATTTCTCTGAGTCATATTACATTATCTTGAAGGACCATGCCCACTATAATGGCCTCTTGTTCCCGAGTGAATATAGCTGTCCTTCCACCTGCATGTGGCAGCCTTGCAATTCTACAAAAAGTAGATGTGCAGTTACAAAAAATATTCATGCTGTACTATATACACAGTGCTGAACTTTACAAAAGTATATTAAGTACAGCTGCATATAGTGTAGTACAGTAAATTTGCAATTACAAAAATACAGTAGTATACTGTACCTCTTCTCGGCTCAAATTGGGTTGCACTCTAAGTCCTGCTTCCCTCATTGTCAGTCCATGGACAAGAACATGGTCTATGACTGCTGCTCGAATTTCATCAGATATTTCCACTCTTTGTCTTCCTCTTCGTCCTCCTCTTCCTCTTTCTTGCCCTCCTCCTTTAACTTTGCAAGCAAAGAGTGACTTCTGGAAGCGATAACCAATGTGAAAAGACGTGATCCATCTTCACTTAGCTACTGCAGTGACAGAAAGATGGAGAAAAAGTATATCCTTGCTTTTAGTAATTTTCAGCTTTTTATATGATATGTCTTTGACCTCACATAGCAGAATTCAGTTACAGTTGATTAAGAAAAAAAAAACAATGTAACAGTTCAAGTTCAGATAAGGAGGAGGCGGGAATCTGCAAACGTTGAACACAACATTTAAATCACAAAATAAACAAACAACAAAATGAAAGTCTAATGGCCGACTGCTGCATAAAAACATAATAAAACAACAACGTCCATGTCGCAGGCCTGGTCCTCTCTCACCCTTCACTGTCATCGTTCCTCCTTATATTCTTCCGGAGCTCCTCCATGACCAGTGTGCCACACAAGTGACTCTCGTTAGCATTTGCTTGACCTGGCCTGTGGAGGGACAGAGCACAGAGGTGAGAGAGGGGAGAGGGAAAAAGAAAGAGGGAAAAAATACTGGTCCGGTTCCCCAAAAACACTGTTGATCAGTCCTCAACCAGCTAAGGCCCTTACTTGTAGTGCCATGCAATGGAACTGGATGCTCCTCAGTGGTCGGCTTCCTACTCCTCCATACCTCCTCTGGCTTTGGGTGCCCGACAGCGAGCACCCAGTTTCCTTGCTTTGCCTGCTTTGGATGTCCATGGACCATGTTGAGTCCAAATGATAATATGGATCTTGCATGGACTATATTTTGACTCAGACTCGCTCTATACTATCTTGTCTCTGGACCAAAGCACATTATGTTTGCTGTGGAGGTTCACGTGACACTGAGGCCGGTGAGGCTAAACTATCAAAACTCGATTTTAATATGGACATTTCTCCTTTCTAGATCAAATTACGTCCAAATTATATCTATTACATTTACATAACTAAAAGAGAACAGTGTCTTTTCTCTTGGTTAACATTATGGCCACAGCAGATCCTACAGAATATGATCTTCCATAACAAACAACCCATCACTATCTCATCATCAGGTACAGCAGATTCTTTCCACCCCTCCCTCCCTCGCCTGTCCACAATATTTTGTATTGGGTTTAGTTTATTTCATATACATTTTAAAAATAGAAATCTTCATAAACATTTCTTCTTATAGGCTAATTTTATTCCACACAGGCTAAGTTTCATTTCTTTTTGTTGAAAAGTTTTTTGCAAATATTGCAAATGTCCCAGCTATCCAAGCTTGTACCCTCCACCACTTGTACCCTTTTTTTCTTTTTTTTTGAGGGGGGGGGGGGGGGGGGGGGGGCGGGGACTTGGCATTGGTTTTTAAAATCAGTTTACAATCTTTGTTGAAATATCTAGCTAGCTAACTAAATTTATGAGGGGCATACAAAGAGGGAACTCAATTCCCCCATTAGAATGACTTAAATGGCTGTCCCAGTTTGCCAGTAATACCCTGTCCCAGTTTAACAAACTTTAGCAAACTGGGACAGTGTCAAAATCACATAAATGTGATTTTTACAAATTCTGATTCACCATTACATCCTATAACAAAATATATAACAATTACAAATGATCCTTGAGTGTTTTAATTTTTATAATCTTAACATTATTCACCTCAGAATGCTATGTCATTTTACTTTACCATCACGGTTCACTGTAAGGTTGTTGAATATGGTGTGCCACACCCCCGGAAGTGATGTCATAGCCACAGAATCTATATTTTTTGATCACATACTTTCTTATGATGAGCTCAGTGTTGATTTTTAGTAATGGAATCATTTGCATGTAAAGATAGAAATTAAGAAGCTTAACTGTCCCACTTTACCCATTGTCCCACTTTGCCAGTATTCACCCTATTGCTAATGCTGATCTTTTTCCACCCATCACTAAATAATTCCTTCTACTCAGCTTGTCCTTGGGGCTGCTGGATGATGATGAGACAGGTGTTCTGGATGATTCGGAGAAACATGCCTCTCTGCTGCCCATTATTTTCTTGCAATTGACAGTAGCTTGGAAAACCTGCCATACCTTGTTTTTACAGACTCAATATTACATATCAGTGTGAAATTTTGGTCAGATTCAGTTATTTGTCTTTTGACGAACACTTTTTAATACAATACATATTAAACACACACTTAGGACAGGGACAGTCACTTTAAAGTATTCTACACTGAGCACTTTGCTCAAGGGCACAATGATGGTTTCACATTGATCACCCCTTCCAAGGTCTGAACCAACAACCTTTGGTTTCACTGCCAAAATCTCTTAGCCATTACAAGAAAACATGGGGGAAAATTGAGATATTTACAGCAATTTCTAACTAGATGCGAAAGTTCGTTGAGACAAACTTTAAGTTGGCTTGGAAAAGTTTGGACGAGAAGTTTAAAGTAGTTTGAAGTATTACATTATTACTTGATTTTGTCTTTCTCAATCCTTTTATAACAATTACAAATATTTTGTTGCCGTCACATGAAATACGATCAAATTATTAAATAATTGTTCTGATTGGTTGCTAGGTGGTTGCCATTGTGTTCTGGGTGGTGGTTATGAGATAGATAGATTAGAAATATTAGATAGAATGGAAAATGAGTCTCGATGGATTAGAAATAGTACATAGAATGGCAGCTAATGAAGTCTGATGAGCCTATCCAACTGTCAAAATCTGAATTTAGTTTAGAGTTAGAAAGAAAGAGAGAAAGAAAGAAATATAAGATAGATATATAGATAGATAGGTTAGGAAGAAAGAAAGAAAGAAAGAAAGAAAGAAAGAAAGAAAGAAAGAAAGAAAGAAAGAAAGAAAGAAAGAAAGAAAGAAAGAAAGAAAGAAAGAAAGAAAGAAAGAAAGAAAGAAAGAAAGAAAGAAAGAAAGAAAGAAATCTTAAATGAGTCTCAATAAATTAGAAATAGTACATAGAATGGCAGCTGATGGAGTCTAATGAGCCTCTCCAACTGTCAAAATTTGAATTTAGTTTGGAGTTAGAAAGAAAGAAAGAAATATAAGATAGATAGATAGATAGATAGATAGATAGATAGATAGATAGATAGATAGATAGATAGATAGATAGATAGATAGATAGATAGATAGATAGATAGATAGATAGATAGATAGATAGATAGATAGATAGATAGATAGATTAGTTAGGAAGAAAGAAAGAAAGAAAGAAAGAAAGAAAGAAAGAAAGAAAGAAAGAAAGAAAGAAAGAAAGAAAGAAAGAAAGAAAGAAAGAAAGAAAGAAAGAAAGAAAGAAAGAAAGAAAGAAATCTTAAATAAGTCTCAATAAATTAGAAATAGTACATAGAATGGCAGCTGATGGAGTCTAACCAGCCTCTCCAACTGTCAAAATTTGAATTTATACAGTTGAAGTTTAAATAGTCTTGGCTCAATTTGAACATTCCGCAATGAAAGTCTATGGGATTTGTCCAATTTTTGATCAGCAATTTTAGGAAAACCGTTAGTCTGATCAGTCTGAAAAGAGCAAGCAACTCGAGTCTTAGCTCTTGTCTTGTCATGTTCATCATGAGCTCTTGGTCTAGCTGTTTGTTCCCCCTATTGTACTCTTGTCTGTGAGCTCTACACCCTTGTGTGTGTTTTTTTTTTTTTTTTTTTTTTTTTTTTAGCACATGGCTTGTGATTGTTTTTATTGGCCATGTGCTCTTATATTGTCATACCACATGGCTTCTGACATGTTTCTTTCTATAGCTCACAATTGCTGTCTGGATACATCTGGATTAATGTAGACCGGGGAAGCCAACCATGCTACCAGAGGGCTACCTTCCTGCAGACTTCAGTTCCAACCCTGCTCCAACACACTTACCTGTTATACCCTGAACACCTTGATAATCTGGTCCAGGTGTGTTTGATTAGGTTTGGACCTGAACTCTGCAGGATGGTAGCCCTCCAGGAGCAGGGTTAGAGACCCCTGCTGTAGACCCCACCCACTTGTTATCTCATTATTAGTTAAATTGCCTCACCTTCATTACCCTCTTAATTTCCTTTCCTAGTTATTCTCCCTGTGTGCTCTGTTCTGTGCCAGATCATGATTGAATGTTCATTTATCTATAGTGTTCCTCAGAGTGCCTTGCCTTGAATGATGTTCGATTCTTGAAAAAATTAACCAAACTTTGGCCTTTGGATAGCTAGAGATGGGTCATTTAGAAAATAGGCATGGCCAAGTCCACCCAAAAGCCTATCATTCCTAAACGAAAACTCAAAACTTTGCAAAAATTGGTGAGAAGATGCAACATAATATTCTAAACAAGCATGCAAACTTTTATGGAGATCAGACCATAGGTGGCACTATAACTGTTAAAAAGCTTTAAACATATTTCCTTAGTAAATTGCCTATTTTGGCTGTAAATGGTCTTTTTCATCTATAATTTAAGTAGTTCCATGGTTGCTAAATAAAACATTATACCTTTTTTCCCATTGGCTTAAAAGTGCTTGAACCCCCGATAACTGCATATCACGGCTATATTTATTATTTTTATTTTAAAAAATTACAATTATTTTAATTTTCTTTTCCATCACACTTCAACGAAAACTGGCCGACAAATAATGCGCAGAGCTAATACTGTTACATAAAACTACGGCTTGGTGGCGCTCAAACAGAATACTACTAAGAGACAGGGAATAGCATAAGAAGAATCCAGTGAATAAACAAATCACAAAAGTCAAGAATTGTACTTGTTTCAACTGCTGTATCAATGTAAGCAGTCAAACATGCAGGAAAATGCAATTAATCATAATAATGCTTGCGGCGTTTACCTCTGGTATTCATCAGCTTTTATTATACCCTGTGCACTCGGGTATCTACATCCAGTTACAATTAGCCAGAATGTGTAAAATATGTGGAACACATCTCAAAAAAAATTTCCCCTAAGTGTTGGCATATCCTGATGAATAGAAGTTGCTGAAAAGCCCAGGGCCCGTATTCATAAAGAATCTTAATGCAAAGAGTAGCTCCTAGTGACAAAATTCTAAGAAAATTCTTAGAAATGTGGGCGTTTACTCTTAAAATTAAAGAAAAAATCCTAGTAAAGAAAAAAGTAATTCAGAAAGCATCTTAACCGGAACTTAAGGTCAAAATTGTTAGGAATACGGATGAGGACTTTTAAGAGGCTTAAGAGTTTCTTTAGCAGAGGAGAAAATGTCAGAAAGACGAAGAGGGAGAAGAAATGTGTTGCAGACAATGGATGACAGTGAGTTAATAAGAAGCTATATATTAGATCGTGCAGGGATCATGTTTGTGACTGATCTTATTAGAGACACACTAACATCTCCGACACAGCGCAGAAATGCCATAGCGCCAGAAATGTAAGTAATCACTACATTACGATATTTGGCAACTGGGAAAATTCCATGTTTGATACATTAAAACCAACATTCAAACCACCACTTAAATAGACATGCCAGCAATCAGTGTAACTGGAAAGAGTGGAACAATTTCATTCTAAGCCAATCAAATACCTTATAGGAAATTAACAGCATGGTAAATATAAAAAAAAAGGATTTATAAACGTGTGTGTGTGTGTGAGAGAGAGAGAGAGAGAACGGTCAAATAGGAAAAAACTATGCATGTCATTTCAAAGTGAAGGCTTAGAATAGATCCTATACTTAAAATCACTTTTTTTTTTTCCTTCTTGGACAACCAACCAATCACAGTCTTCAAAATATTGTGTCATACATAGCAACGGGGTCAGCCCCGCCTCCTCACTAAGATGAAAGTTTTTGCCTTTTCCTTACTCAGAGTTGCTCTCAGATCGGTCCCGAATCGCTTTTAAGCTAAGACTCCTACGTAAAAGTTTTTAAGCTAAATTAAGAGTTTTCTTAAAGGATTCTTAGAATCTTTATGAATACGGGCCCAGGATGATAGTTACTCTTTTGTTTGACTCAGTGAAATTATATAGTGTTAATATTCAGGTGAACAGGTCATTTCATTATGTTGGCTACATATAAAATGAATCCGGTCATAATTAAAAAGGCCAGCATGATAATCACGGTAATTTTGCCAATGCTATGGCTGAAATCAAACTTACATCCACCCATTGAGAGAGCATTTTAGTGGGAAAAACATGTCATTTCTTTTTATCTAATGTATTTGAATGGTATTTCAAAAAAAAAAATCCTGTGTAATATTTTGACATCTCAAGCAATTAATTTTCACTGCTACACAATGGTGCCTAACACTGTCAGTGTTTTCACTTCTCACTTGCTTCACTTTTTAACCTACCTACATCTCTGATGTAAAGGTATCAATTACACGGTCTCTCAGTCATGCTATTCATTTCCACAAGTTCAAACCTCTATCTCCTCGCATAGGGATGGGATTTTACAATGCTTACAACCAGGTGTTAATTGATTTCACAATACAATAGCCTGCACACCATGATACCCCGACTCAAACTGGCCCTCAAAACATACTGCTAGTAATTCCTGCCTCTCACATGGTGCTGGGGCGGAGGGCTTTATTGATGTTATTTTTGTTTAAGGCTCAAATCTGCATGCACGATTAAAAATGGATGTGTTTGAAGTCAGACGGATCAAACCAGATGAGGGCAGTGAAGGTTTGATAGCGTGAAGCCCCAGCATCTACAAAGCCAGACATACCAAATGGGAAATATGAGTCAGAACAGGATACATTGTTTGGCTTGTTCTGGGTGGACCATGCAAACATCCATTGGGGCCGCAAGATGACTAGGATATAAAGTGGATCCAAAAGTTTGAAAATCGCACTCTCAATAAAAAAAAATCTTTTGTTTTAATAACAGCTGCATGAACTCCATAATTAATAATTAACATAATTAATAGAGGCATTAGTGTGGGTTCAGTCTAACAAAATGAACAATAACAAGTTTCTCCTAATAACAAATATCAACAGAATGGATCTAGAGAAAATGTTCAGTCACTGATCTCTTCAGTGGCTTTACAAAGGGGAGTGCAAACCCCTGGTTGTAAAAAAAAATAAAAAATAATAATAATAATAATAAAATGAACATAAAATGCTTAATTAAAAAAAAAAATATATATATATATATATTTTTTTGTTTGTTTTGTTTACCTGCATGTCATGTGACCATTAACTCATCATCAGAGAACCATCAACGTATGTGCACGTTTTGTTAAATTATTGAAATATTTCCTTAAATTTTTTTTAGGGGGGTACTTCAAGTAAATATTTCAGGTCAAAGTGGTTTGGCTGAATCTTTAGTTTGGAAATCCCTGCTCTTATGATTCGTCACAAATCATGACAGCTACATTAATTTTTGCAAATGATCCTGCAATTTGGGGGCCCTGTGCCAGGCGAGCAACTGCCTTTGAAATGAATTAAAATGTTACCGAATAGCTTTCTTCAGCAAACTCCATAGAGGTTGTAAATATAGGCCACTTTTTCAATATTTTGACAAAATGAACCTTCAGGACCTAATCACATCTTTAAAAAAAAAAAATATATATATATATATTAAATAAATAAAAAATATTTTTTTAAATTATCACTTAACTTTTGCAAATTAACATTTATCCAATATGTTTTCACTAGAATAAAAAAAGAAAAAAAAAAAGAAAGAAAAAAATGTCTTGGAAGAATATATTTAAATGACCAATGTTCATTCATTCATTCATTCATTCATACTTCTCACCTTGAATCATCTAGACATCTTACATCTGCAGAAGGAAAGCCTTTGATCATTTCCATTACTTTACCCCTAATGCCTTGGTTGTGGGAAATAACTGAGTGAGTTTTTAAAGTGGTGCATGCCATTCTGCGAAATAGCCTGGTGTGGAGGCCATCTATTTACTATAGCAACAACATCAAAGCAGAATACATTACGATCTACCCCAAGTGCTATCACCATTTTATCTCATTTTCTGTTTGAATTTGCTGTGAAGTGAATCAATGTGCATGTGGTACATTAAGTACACAGTAAAACAGAGCTCTTGGATGACTGTGACCTTCAGATGGATTTTCAACACAGATTGAAAATGTCAAAATATGTTAAGTTATACCTCTTATTGAAGATATAACACTCATATTTAGGAAGTCAAAATCAGTTGCACAATAGGTTAAAAATGTTTTAGTGGTACCATGTGGCAGTGATCAGATGGTTATACTATTTGATAAATATAGTAAAACATATTTGAAGTATTTACATTACCATATAAACATTAAAGAAATACCATGGTACTATGTAAAATATGGTAAGATCAATAGCTTTTTGGTATTTCTTTTATTGTAATCTTAGTATTGTAAACCTAACGCACTGTATATAGGAATGAGATGGTTAAACAAATTACTTTAATTTGTGTTACATTAAATTGTTACATTTGTAGGCCAAAATATTGGAAGAAAATAAGTCAGTCTAGAGCAGAGGTCCCCAACCCCCGGGCCGCGGACCGGTACCGGTCCGTGGGACATTTGGTACCGGGCCTCACAGAAAGAATATATAACTTAACGTATTTTCCGGACTATAAATCGTTCCGGAGTATATGTCGCATCAGTAAAAAAATGCGTCATGAAGAAGAAAAAACATAATATAGCCTAAGTCGCACTGGACTATAAGTCGCATTAATTTAGAAATGTAGCCTATTTCACAAAAAAAAAAAAATAATAATAATAATAATTGTTCGGATGGGACAGTTCACCCTTACGGACGTGCAGCGCTCTGAAAGCGGCACAAAAAGACTGCTTTAAAACTTTCACAGAGACCTCAGACAGAAAGCAAAAAGCCTGTCTTTAAATTGTATTTCGTTTTGTATTAATTGTATCTTAATTTTAATCAATGTTTCATCACCCAATTGCCAGGATTTAATAAGAAGTAAATATAATAGAAAATATTTAATCAGGACACGGAGGCGCGGGCGCGTGAACTGGAGCTGATCTCATAAATTAACCGAAATTCAGCGTATAAGGTAGCCTACTTGCCTCACAGACCTGAGACATAGAAAGCTTGAAATGTCTAATTTTAAACAGAACAATTCAAAACAAAAGAAAACTGACTGTTCTCTGCTTATGTAATTCGTATGAAATGTGCATTTCTCTCTGGCGCGTTCACTAGGCATACTGCGAAGATCGAGTCAGCATTGTCAACTTCATCTTTGCACAGAAAACACTTGTTTAAACAATTAAAATGTCTCCTGCTATATTTTACATATTCATAATCATTAATTTTGGTTCTTAAAATCGGTTCTTTGTGACAGCTTTTAGGTGCTTTATTGGCAGCGCCACCTTACATCGCATCAGCACCGTAAACATGGAGATTTTTTTTCTTTTGGGGGGCTTTTTGTTTGTGTTCAGGCTTTCTCAGTTGTCTTTAGGCGCGATATTACGAGTACCCTGCTAATAAAATTGCAAGTAAGCCTACACATTGGATTCACGTTTATTATTATATTTAATTGTTTTTTATATTTTTTTTATATTTTGTTGTATTTATCCGCCGCACCTTAAAGGCCGGTCCGTGGAAATATTGTCTGATATTAAACCGGTCCGTGGCGCAAAAAAGGTTGGGGACCGCTGGTCTAGAGGACCTTTCATACCAACTATCATAGCTATTGTATACAGGCCTCCGAAGGCCAATTCTGTATTCCAACAGGAATTTTCAACATTTTTAACTTCTCTTTGTTCATTGTCTCCAAACGTGGTTTTGGTTGGTGATTTTAATATCCATGTGGATAATACTGAAAATTCATGTTCTAGAGAGTTTTTATCATGCCTAGATAGTTTTGGACTACAGCAATTTATTAATGTCCCAACTCATTCAAAAGGTCATACTCTTGATTTGGTCTGCTGTTCAGGGGTGTTTCCTGGAAATTGCACTACTTCTGACTTATCATTGTCAGACCACTTGCTGGTGTCTTTCAATGTCTCTTTATCTGTGTTTAAGCCTAATCTGAGTCGTACAATCACATTTCGTAATATTAAGAACATTGATCCCTCAATTCTTGGGGAATGTTTGTCCACACTTCCCTACAAAGACCATTCTGGGAATCTTGATGATTTAATCAAGCAATACAATGACAATCTTCAAATGATCCTTGACACTTGTGCCCCACTGAAAACCAGGAATGTTTCGTTTGTCAACTCTGCACCCTGGTTTACATCGGATCTTCGCCTGCTAAAAGTCAAGGGGCGTCGTTTAGAACGATTGTATTCCAAGACTGGACTTGTAGTTCATAAAGATTTGTATGCTGATCACATGCAAGTTTATAAGACTGCACTTTCCACAGCGAAATCAGATTATTATGCAGGTTTAATTGGATCTGGTGTAGGAAACCAAAAATCTCTATTCTCTGTGGTTAACACTATTTTAAAGCCACCTGAATGTTCTAACTGGCATATAAACTCCACAGAATTGTGTGAAGCATTTATGCTCTTTTTTAATAAGAAAATTGAACACATCCACCAGCAATTGGTTTCACCAAACCCTGATCGGAACAAAACTCATTCTAGCTTTGCGCCATCTCCCTTATTTTCATTTTCTGCTTTTAAAATTCCAACAGTTGGGGACATTTGTTCCATTGTACAAAAATCTAAATCTGTCACATGTCAACTGGATCCATTACCGACTCACTTGGTTCAAGCTGGTTTATCATTTCTTTCCTCTTTAATCACTGATATTATGCATACATCACTTCTTACTGGTACTGTCCCTACTGCACTTAAAACTGCTGTTATAACACCTATTCTTAAGAAACCTGGGACTGACACAAAGAATTTTGCTAATTTTCGACCTATTTCAAATCTGCCGTTTTTGTCAAAAATTCTGGAAAAAATTGTTGCTCTTCAGCTTCGCGAACATCTCTCTTGCAATAGTTTATATGAGCAGTTACAATCAGGGTTTCGTGCTTTCCACAGTGTTGAAACTGCACTTGTAAAGATTTCTAATGATCTATTACTAGCGGCTGATGCTGGTCTTCTATCAATACTTGTACTACTTGACCTTAGTGCAGCGTTTGACACCATTTCACATCCCATACTTCTGAGCAGGCTGGAATCTATTGGAATTACTGGTATGGCTTTAAGCTGGTTTCGTTCTTATCTCACAGATCGCATTCAATTTGTACAACTTAAACAGTTTAAATCAAAACCCACTTATGTTGTCACTGGTGTTCCCCAGGGCTCTGTTTTAGGACCTCTTCTGTTTATTATTTATCTTTTACCTATTGGCAGCATTTTTAGGAAATATGATATCCATTTTCATTGTTATGCCGACGACACCCAACTTTACCTGTCTTCTAAACCTTCTTCAAAGTTTCCCTCTTCTGCTCTTGGTGAGTGCTTAAGTGAATTAAAAAATTGGTTTTCAAGTAATTTTCTAAAATTGAACAGCAGTAAAACAGAAATTCTTCTTGTTGGTTCAAAAAATACATTAAGTAAGTCGAATATCTCTTCTGTGGAAATAGATAACTGTTCTGTTCCTCTGTCGAATCAGGTCAAAAGTTTGGGTGTCATTTTTGACACAACTCTGTCTTTTGAATCTCACATTAATAGAGTTACCCGTTCTGCATTCTTCCATATTCGCAATATAAATCGTCTGCGCCCGGTCCTTTCACTCAAGAGTACTGCTACGCTTGTGCATGCTCTTGTAACATCAAGAATAGACTATTGTAATGCTTTGTTTTATGGGCTTCCCTCCAAATCTCTTCATAAATTACAGTTGGTACAAAACGCTGCAGCTCGAGTCATTACCAAAACTTCCACCTTTGAACACATTTCTCCTGTTTTACAGATGTTGCATTGGCTTCCAGTTAAATTCCGTGTGAATTTTAAAATTTTACTTTTAACTTACAAAGCACTTAATAACTTGGCTCCTTCATATCTTCAAGATCTTCTTCATATACATACTCCTTCCCGCACTCTAAGATCTGCTTCTGCACTTTCACTTGTTCTGCCACGCACTCGGACAACTTCTATGGGTTCACGAGCTTTTGGCTATGCTGCTCCCCATTTATGGAACTCTCTTCCAGTAGAAGTTCGCAACAGTTCTAGTCTCTCAGTTTTTAAATCTCGTCTTAAAACGTATCTGTTTAGGCAGGCTTTTATGTGATTTAATGTTTTTGCTGTACTGGTTTGATTGTTTAATGTCTTTTTTTTATGAATTTTGTAAGGTGTCCTTGAGTGCCATGAAAGGCGCCTCTAAATAAAATGTATTATTATTATTATTATTATTATTATTATTTACCTCTTTTTCCTCCTCTTTCAAAAGGAGAGCACCTCTGCAACCTCAAAGTCCCCATGAAATCAAAATTTGAATTTTTTGGCTTTAAGTATGATTATGTTAGTCTTGTCATTATCTATAAGCTAGTGTGCTCCAAAACAATGACACAATTCACATTTAGAAGTGAAAGTTGAACGTCATGCTGGTTTGGCGAACTAAATAAAGAAACACCTTATGCATCAGTCGAGACTCTCTCTTTTGGATCCAAGGGCTGCTACAGTGAAAACTCGACGCTACATCTGAGTCATCTGCTGTGTCGTCTTCGTTCCGGAGGTCGCCATTATTTGTTCCACACATCCAGGCAAGGTCGTATATTGGTAGCACGTAAAGAGCGTGTTGAAGCATCTGCCCCGTTCACATACTGCGGAATGGACTGCTTTGGACCATTTGTCCTTAAAAGGTGTAGGAAGGAGTACAAAAGGTACGGCTTGATATTTACCTGTTTCTATTCCCGAGCTGTCCACATTGAAATGTTAGAAGATCTATCCACTGACTCCTTTATCAATGCCTTACGGTGTCTCATCAGCCTAAGAGGAGTAGTGTGCCAACTGTACAGTGACCAAGGCAGGAATTTCATAGGAGCAAGGAACGAATTGAATGAGGCACTTAAACAGTGTGACAACCAGGCTTTGGAAATGTTTCTGGCTGAGCATCAGTGTGAGTTTGTCTTCAATGCCCCGTCAGCAAGCCATGCTGGTGGAGTTTGGGAGCGCCAGATACGCACTGTTCGAAGTGTGTTGGATGCTACTTTGGCTCAAAGTTTAGGTAGGCTTGATGATCCCTCCCTTAGGACACTCTTTTACGAGGCCATGGCCATCGTTAATAGCCGCCCACTGAGCATAGATGGAATAAATTATCCCAACTCTCTTGAACCTTTAACGCCTAATCATCTAATCCTAATGAAGTCAAAAATTGCTCTTCCACCTCCTGGGAAATTTGAAAGTGAGGATGTATACTGTACAAAGCGATGGCGCCGAGTTCAATATTTGATCGAGCAGTTCTGGAGTCGATGGAAGAGGGAATACCTCCAGAACATTTCCACACGACAGAAGTGGCATGTGGCCCGGCGCAATCTCAAAGTGAATGATGTGGTCATTATAAAGGAAGACATCCTCCCAAGAAACCAGTGGCAGTTGGGGCGAGTAGTGGAAATCTTTATGGATAGTGATGGCTTAGTGCGAAGAGTCAAAATACGAGTTGGAGAACAGAAATTAGGAAAACATCAGTGTCCATCTAAACCTTCTGTTATAGAGAGGCCCATTCAAAAGTTGGTGCTGCTTCTTGAAAGCGAATAGTCAAAGTATACTTTCACATACATACATGCTCAAACAAACATGCATACATAACCCATCATATTAACATAACTCTATGCTTATTTGCACAATTGTCCAATATTGGGATAGTAAGTGGTCTATAAGATCTTAAGAATCATGTAGGATTTATTTGGTGTTGCAATTATCATGACATGATTGGTGGGAGTGTAAAGGACCACTTTGGAATTTAATGTATGTTGTTGATTAAATTAAATATGGGTTGGGTTATTGGTAAAATATTTGTGTAAATGTTTGTACCTTATTCAAATAATTCTATATTTTGTATGCGCTTTAATGTTATCTGTATGTGATTGACCGGAAATCCTATGCACCTGTGATGTTGAAATTTGTCCCTTTGGTGGCACCGTAGTTTGCACAAGAGAAGATGAGCTTTTAAATGGTAGCTGGCGGTTGTGAATGGTACGCAACTGTGTTTGAGCCTACATGGATTTTATTTGAATTGTTTGTTCGTGAACTTAAATAATTCGACGCCCGTTTCATGACGGAAGAAAGGACTATCGTATATTGTTTGCATTCCTTGGTGAGCGCAGCGAGGTACGATATGTTTATTCATATATAAATCTGAATATTGTTTGCACATATGTATGGTTTATTTTGCTGTGTAATTAATGTTTGTCACCCTAAATGTTTGTTTACGTAATGACGTTTGTAGCCGTGAAAACAAGTGTGTGAAATGTTTGTTGAATGTATGTTTTTTAATACAGTTTTCACGGTGCTAAGGTGATGATGAATTGAAAGTTGAACGTCATGCTGGTTTGGCGAACTAAATAAAGAAACACCTTATGCATCAGTCGAGACTCTCTCTTTTGGATCCAAGGGCTGCTACAAGAAGATATAAGCATTCAAAACTTTCAGTCTCTCACATCACTCTGCACTTCAGATCTCATCAGATTTTCTGCCCAGTCAAATGCAGTCTGGAATCTAAAGCGCCCTGTCCCCTACACTATAAGGCCCCATTTACACTGCATGGTTCAAGTGACCCAATTCCGATTTTTTCCTCTCATGTGGCACAGATCGGATATGACTGGTGAACATGTAAGCAGGAAAAAAGCACATGGATTCCGATATTCTCAGATCGGTTTCAGGCCTCATTCAGGAGCTGTTCAATATGTCCCACCCTGTCTTCCTGTTTCAGTGGAAATTACATCAACACATTGAATAATGCTTCGCGTTTCAAGGCACTTCAGTGGGCCTTTGAGAGACTTCATTTTCCATACAACAGATCGAAGCTGCTGCCATTAAAAAGAAACAACTTTATGCAAGCAGCCAAGCAAATCATGGAGTGAACAAGCCAATTACATTTCTTTTTTGTTGTTTAGTTGTTTTACGAATAAAAGTGGAAAAACTAAAGATATGAGTGGATATAAAAAGTCTGTTCTTCTCGAGGGAAGAAAGTAAAAAAAAAAAGATTCTTTGGTTTGGATCTCACGTTTATCGAGGCAGTGCGTAGATTACGGGTCTTCAATAAAGATTCTGTGACTCAATCTCGGATCTTGCGTGTGCCGAGGCAGCGCGTAGATTACAGGGCTGTACAGTATAAGAGTCTAGTGGCTCAGATCTCGCGTTTGCCGAGGCAGCGCGTAGATTACGGGTTTGCAATAAGAATCTATAGGCTCAGATCTTGCGTTTGCTGAGAAAGAGTTCCTCCTCCCAGCAGGGAGTCAAAGGTTTACAGCCGTTACTTCATTGTTCCAAAGAAGGATGGATGCTTACACTCAAACAGATTGTGTCACAGATTCAGTCCGAGGACTGGTTTGTCACGATAGATTTGAAGGACGCGTACTTCCATGTAGCCATCCATCCTCATCACAGGAACTGTACAAATAGCGGGTTCTTCCGTTTGGCCTAGGTTTATCACCCCGCACTTTCATGAAATGCGTGGATGCAGCTCTGGCTGAACTGAGACTCCAGGGCATTCCCGTGTTGAATTACATCAACGACTGGTTGATTTTAGTTCTCCCAGGTGAGCAGGTTGATCCTTCACCCCCGCCCAGAATTGTGGAAACTTTGGGCTTGGCCTCTGAGGGGGCCCAGCTCATAAGTTCAGGTCTCTCAACCAAGGTTGTTGAGACCATGCTCCACTCCAGAGCTCCCTCCACAAAGAAACTCTACACCTTGAAGGGGATATTTTTTCACTTCCTGGTGCGGAGAGCACCAGCCGGCTCCAGTTATCTGCCCAGGGGGTGAAGTGCTGGAGTTCCTGCTGTAGCTTTTCTCCACAAGTCTATCCCCCTCCACACTAAAGGTGTACATGGCGGCCTTAGTTGCTTACCACATCCCTTTAAGTGATGTATCCTTGGGAAGACACCTCTAGTAACGTTTCCTTTGTGGCGCTGTGAGGCGTCAGACCAAGAGACTAGGAGTATGGCTCCTTCTAAAACATTATCGTCAGGAGTTTCCCTCCAATATGTTTGTGATGTGGCGGAATGTTGCCTGGCCGCACACATTAGTGAGTTTTATGACCTTGACCTCGGCTCCTCTCCAGGGGTGCAGGTGCTTTCATCTTAGTGTGGCCTTTTGATGGCCTCAGTCATTAACTGTCAACTTTGACCATGCACTTTAGTCTGAGTTGCTAACATTGTTGTAAAGACTGAAACTCTTGTCCAAACCCTGTTAAAACATTTGTTTCATTCTTTAGTCCAAAATGTTATTACAAATAACTCTTGAAAACCAAGCCATGCAACTAGTTTTGTCCAACACAAAGAGAAACAGGAAGAGTATAAAAACATTCATGTGGACGTTCAGTTAAAATCCATGCTGTGTAACAGAGGCTGTAAAACACTAACCACTACTCAAAGTTCTCACTACAGAAGGATCTTGGATGAGCCCTGAATCCTGATACACTGAGCCCATTATGATCAATATAGCTGAGTGAGCCTCATAGTGGATTTTTAAGAAAACAAACCAAGTCAATAAAATAAAACAAAGTACACTGTGGTCATGTTCAAAATGTAAACCAAGCTTATTGCACAGTACTGTATACTGAAATATTTATTAAATGAAAAGTATGTGAAACTGCAAGCATCATGACCTTATTAGGTTGCATGTTTAATTCAGTGAATAGCATCCAATAATCATCTTCTAACAAAACAAAACGGTAAAGTTTTTATTTTTATTTTTTATTACGCCCCCAGTTTTGAGTAGGGGAAAAAAATGCTTTTTGGCAGTCCAATCAAATAATGATTCATAAAAGAGGTTGAAAATCACAGATGATTTATTCTCAGGTCACTCATAATGTTGGAAATGGAAAGTTAAATCAAGTGCACTGCACTGTGGGACATATTTTGTGCAGTATTTTCTCATCAGTATGTTTAAAAGAAGCACTCTATTGCTATGTATCTGGAGTAAAAAAAAACAAAAAAAAAACCTTTTAACAACTTTAAACATTTGAAAGCTAACAATATTGATGTGATTCTTCCTATGAACGGCCATTTCCAATGTTTATTCAGATATGAATATGCAATGTCCAATTCCACCATATTTAAAGGTGCTGTATGTAACTTTTCTACTAAAATGAATCCTTTTTTTATTGCCTGTGTGTGAAGGGGTTGTAATCTCACATTAAAATGATCCACTTTGCGGGTTTTGCAATTACCTCGGAAAGCAAGTATTCTTATTTTTATGTGAAGGTGATTTACCGCGAAATCCAGTGACGTGACCTGCACGCGCGCTCCCGAGCCTCTCGCCTCGTCTAGCCTACTGACTTTGCACTCAACAGCGACGACACTGCAACTTATGACATGGACTTATGACTTATGCAACTTATGACATGTCTGATAACACTAAGAAACGACCTGCTCCCAGCACAACACAGACTCCAACACAAACTCCACATATTGATAAAAACAAAAAAAAAAGTTTTTTCTGCTGAAGCTCGTAAGGCCAGACGTGAATCGGATGAACTTCGGGTGAAAAAACACAGCTCAACATCGGCAGGGCATTTGAATCATGGAGAAACCTTATCTACAAACCTAGAATGTACATTTCCTGAAGAAAATGTGAAGTGGTGCTTGCAGTGGCAAAATTCGGCACGGTTGATAGGGTTCCATACTTATCATGGTACGAGCATGGAGCATTAGTTCAACGTCAAGCTGATAAAAGTAGCCTATTATTGTAACGTTGCAGTGGGAGTTTACCTGAGTTTCCAGCATGTTGTGTGATGCTTTCTCCGGTGTGTTGCGTCTCAGTCTGGAAGGTACCCACACAGTGCTCGCTCATAAATTCGAGCAAGCGCTTGTAAAATTATTGGTTGCAATCTGAAACATCACCGCTAGAGGTCGCTGAAAACTACATACAGCACCTTTAAGATTTTCATGTCACAGCAACTACAGACCGCCCCAGTCAGCCAGCATGCATTGATGGTTTCTCCATGCCAGAGTAATGAAATGTATATATGAAAGCATTCTCATTCCACAGGGAAACCACTAAATCTGATTAATCGCATAATGCACATGCAAGAAGCATTTACACAAAAAAGAATGTGGGGTAAAGCATCAGTCATCAACTGGAAGACTGATTAAATTTACAATAAATAAAGAATCCTATTACACCAGTAATTTGCATCACTGACATCAATAGCTGATTCAGAATCAGCTACATTATATGATTTCTAGGACTATTAAACATGATAATTCAATAAAAAAAAAAAAAATCTACTATTTAACCATACCCATTCATAAAAGGAACTTTTCTACCATCAAAGCTTGAAGTACTTTATATAGCGTGCATTTATGATGAAGTGCAGGTGTGGTGAATCAGAACTCCAGGGAGCATGAACGAATGGGTGGAGTGTGCAGATCTGGTGACTTCGTGACAGTACCCCCTCCTCCACGGGCGGCTCTTGACAACTGGGTAGGACGACGACGGGGGTCTACCTCGGGCCCTGGGAGCTGGTCGATCTGGGTGTTCCGTGTGGTATTGGGTGAGGAGTGTAGGATCGAGGATATAACGGCTCACCCATGAGCACTCCTCAGGACCGTAGTCCTCCCAATCGATGAGGTATTCCAGTCTGGGACCCCGTCGTCGCGAGTTCAGGATAGCTCAGACCCGGTAGATCGGTTCCTCTTCAGCGATGTTGGGAGGAGGAGGTTCTTCTTCGCCACCAGATTATGTGGGGGGAGAAAACAGAGGTTCAGAGAGATGTTTCAGGAGGGATACGTGGAAGGATGGTGAGATTCTGTTGTGAGGTGGAAAATTAAGCCTCTAAGTGACCTTGTTGAGCTGCCTCTGCACTGTGAATGGACCTATGTACCGGAGACTCAGCTTACAGCAAAGAAGGCGGAGACGGATGTCCCGCGTCGAGAGCCATACCTTCTGGCCTGGTTGGTAGCGAGGGGTTGATGTTCTGCGGGTGTCTGCTTGTCTCTTGTGTCTTCACACTGCCTGTTGGAGATGCACGTGAGCTGAGTCCAATACCCTCTCGCTCTGATCGAACCAGTGATTGACAGCTGGAACTTCCGACGGCTCACCGAGGATACATTGGAAGGGGGTGAGCCCGGTGGTGGATTGTCCGAGTGAATTTTGGGCGTACTCAGACCACGGGGGGAACTGGCTCCAGCTGTCCTGGTTCTGGTGGCAGTAGGACCTTAGGTATCTTCCAATTTCCTGGATCTTCCACTCAAGTCTGGCCGTTAGTTTGGGGATGGTAACCGGAGGAGAGACTTAAGCCTGTTTTATGCTTCTGCGTCGAATCGACGGCGTACCCCCGCGGACCCCTCTGCGTCGACGCGAACCTCGACGCGACCCCTCCGCCGTAGCTCGACGTGCACCTCCAAAAAATTGTAACTACGCGTCGCGGTGACGCAGACCGCAGGGGCTGTGATTGGTCAGATTATACATCATTTCCGGAGTGTAGCTTTTCCGGTTTCCCCCTCCCGCTATACCGCCATTTTTAAAGTGACCATCTGGACCGCTGCACTCACTGTTTCAACGATGGATCAAGTTGAGGAACGTTTGATCGAGGAAGTACGAAAGTTTGACCACCTGTACAATTCCTCTTCAGCGCACTACAAAGACTGCCAGATGGCAAACAACTCATGGAAAGAGATTGCCCAAAATGTTGGCTTGGACGTCACCGACTGCATGAAGCGGTGGAAAAACCTGCGTGACAAATTTGTTCGTCTCCGCAAAAAGCTGGCGCCAAGAAGCGGTGATCCAGGCGGCAAAAAGGTGCCTGCATTTTACCATTTTCTGTCCTGGCTGACACCCCATGTCAAGCATCGAGAAACCGAGTCGAATTTCGAAACTAAGGTAAATATAAGTTCGTTGTTGTACTTTGTGTGTGCTACTAAGCTAGCTAGCTAACAATGCTATCAGGTTGTCCTAATGCATGTCGTCATGTATCGTCTGTAACGTCTGTGCAAACAAAATGTAACATAACATGCTGAAAATATTGTTTTGCTTTGCTGGTTTCATGCGCTGCTAATTTCATATCTTATACCAGACCTCTGGTCGTAAATCAGACTGCATAGACAACACTGTAATTACCTGCACAGACAAAGACCAACCAACCAGTCATCGTTGTCTTTGTACCTGTACTATGCACAATGACAAAGTTGAATCTAATCTAATCTGCTCTGTCTTTAACAGGAACAGGAACAGACCTCACCATCTTCTGATTCCGACTCCATGCCACCCACTTCATCATCTGAGTCATCCTCTGTGTCCCCCCAGCCACCAACCTCACCTGTACGGGCATTCTCTTTGTCTACTCAACCACCACCTGTGCCTGCTGTGTGTAGCCCACCATCTTCAATCCTTGCCGAGTCACCTGTGTCCAGAGTGGGGTCTAAACGGAAGAGGAACCAGGATGACTGGCTAATAAAGCAAATGACGCAGCTGGACGAACGCCGCATGGACCTTCAAGAAAAGCTGGTGCAGGACACCAGCGACGAGTGTAGCCGATTTGGCCAGACAGTTGCTGATCTGCTGCGAAGAGTGCCAGAGGGCCGCAGGGCTGATGTTATGTTTAATGTTCACAAGATGTTGTATGAGAGCAGAGACTGAACATTTGCATCCTCGTCCTCATCCTCGTCTGGGGTGTTCACATACTGATTCAGTGCACTTTTATAAATATTTGTAAATAGGTCATTTTCTTAGATAATGTTTTATATTACAGTTAACTTATATTGTGTTTTATATTTCTTGTGCCTATTACTCTTATACATTTTTTTTATTGTACTTAAACCTTTGCCCTTTGTTCTTGGCACTTTTATTACTCATTGCACATTAATAAATCAACGTTTTGTTTCGGAAAAAAAGTTTGTTTTCATTTACAATACAATGTTCATGGTTACCTTTAAAGCCTCAAGTGTTCACAAGATGTTGTATGAGACTGAACATTTGCACCCTAATACTGATAATTATAATACACTTATAAAGACAGTAAATAAAGAATTAGTAAAACTAAAAATATGGATGGATATTAATAAATTATCTTTGAATTTAAATAAAACGAAGGTAATGATGTTTGGTAATTATAAAGAAAACGCAGAAATATTAAGTATTGATGGTGTTGCATTAGAAATAGTGTCAGAAGTTAAATTCTTGGGAATAACTATTGATAGTAAATTAAAGGGATACTCCACTTTAAAGTGAAAATTCTGTCATCATATACTCACCCTCATGTTGTTTCAAACCTGAATGAATTTCTTTCTTCTGCTGAACAGGAAGGAAGATATTTAGAAGAATGTCAGTAACCAGACAGTTTTTGGGTCCATTGACTTCCATAGTAGGAAAAAATATAATATGGAAGTCAATGAGACCAGAAACTGTCTGGTTACTGATATTCTTCTAAATATCTTCCTTTCTGTCAAATTCATACAGGTTTGAAACAACATGAGGGTGAGAATATGATGATAGAATTTTCATTTTAAAGTGGAGTATCTCTTTAAGCTGGAAACCACACATCAGATACATACAAGGTAAAGTATCTAAAAGTATTTCTATAATTAATAAAGTTAAATGTCTTGGAAAATAATATACTCATTGTATAGAAATTTGTGGCAATAATTATAAAAGTTCACTACATACCCTCTAAACATATTTTTATACTGCTCAATTCTTGTATAAAGCCCACAAAAATATATGCATATGTATATGGGTGATAAACTGTTTGTTTTTTTATTTGTTTTTATTCTGTTATACACTACTGGTCAAAAGTTTTAGATCGGTAAGATTTTTTATGTTTTTAAAAGAAGTCTCTTCTGCTCACCAAGGCTGCATTTAGTATATAAAAAACAATAAAACAAAACATATTTTATGACAATTTAAAATGACTGTTTTCTATTTCAATATATTTTAAAGTGTAATTTATTCCTGTGATTAAAGCTGAATTTTCAGCATCATTACTCCAGTCTTCAGTGTCACATAATCCTTCAGAAATCATTCTAATACGATGATTTGATGCTCAAGAAACATTTATGATTATTATCAATGTTGAAAACAGTTATTTACATTTCTATTTCATGATGCTATGATGAATAGAGAGTTCAAAAGAACAGCATTTATCTGAAACTGAAAGCTTTTGTAACATTAAACACTACCCTTCAAAAGTTTGGGGACAATAAGAATTTTAATTTTATTTTGGGGGGAAAGAAATAAATTAAATCAATACTTTTATTCATCAAGGATGAGATAAACTGATCAAAAGTTACAGTAAAGACATTTATAATGTTAGAAAATATTCTATTTAAAAAAATTCTGTTCTTTTGAACTTCCTATTCAAAGAATTTAGAAAAAAATAAACAATTTCATTGAAAATAGTAATGAATATTTTTTGAGCATCGACTCATATTAGAATGATTTCTGAAGGATCATGTGACACTGAAGACTGGAGTAATGATTCTGAAAATTCAGTTTTGATCACAGGAATAAATTACACTTTACTGTATATTCACATAGAAAACAGCTGTTTTAAATTGTAATAATATTTCACAATATTACTGTTTTTGTTTTGTATTTTTAATCAAATAAATGCAGCCTTGGTGAGCAGAAGAGACTTCTTTTAAAAACATTAAAAATCTTACCGATCTAAAACTTTTTACCGGTAGTGTATATGTATATATTTATGTATATTCTTTTCTTTTTTTTTTTGTTGTTGCTAGAAATAAACTTCAATCAATCAAATCAATGTTTGTTTTGAAAAAAAGTTTGTTGTTTATTTACAATACAATGTTCACGGGTACATCATGGATATCAAGTAATTAACCAAGTCTGCCACGGGACACTACATTATCCTGCCATGGCACAGTTCCATGTGGAGACTGAAAAAAAGCCTTCAAGTCATTCCGAACAGCTATGGCAGCTCGGGTGGAACGGGCCTTGGACATCCGTGTCGGTTCTATGGGGACAAAGTTTGTGTCGTCTGCCACCATTCTTCGCCACTCTCCAGGCTGCACAGTCCCTTCAGAGTCACAGTCTGTAAAATGTGGTGGTACATATCGGCTCTCTGGGCTGTTCACTTCATCTGTGTAGGTGAGGTAGTTGTGCAGGACAACACACGCTTTAACGACACTCACAGCTTTGTCTGGATGGAACTCAATTGGTCTTCCCAGAATTCTCCACCGTGCAGCCATGATGCCAAAGGCATTTTCAATCACCCGCCTTGCTCTGGAGTGGCGGTAATTGTAGATTTCCTTGTCCCTCGTCATGTTCCCCCCTGTTTCAGAAAACACAGTATTAATCACTGTACCACAATCATAGGCATAACAAACACGTTATGAAGACACAATGTAGGCCTACTATGTTTTAATTTCATTTACATACCTGGAAAGGGACGCATGAGATTGCAGTGTAGGGGGAAGGCAGCATCAGCAACGATAACGTGAGGGATTTGGACTCTGGTCCCAGGCAGTTCAGCTGGTTGGGGCAGATTCAACTGGTGGTCCAGCAGCATCGACCCAAATCTACTCACTTTGAAAACGCCACCATCGCTTTCCCGTCCATATCCTCCCACGTCCACCATCGTGAACCGATACCTGGCATCACAGGTTGCCATGAGAACAATGGAGTGATTCCCCTTGTAATTAAAATAGTCACTCGCTGCGTTTGGTGGTGCCTTGACGTTAACATGTTTCCCGTCGAGGCTTCCAACGCAGTTTGGGAAGTTCCAAAGTCGCCAAAAATCTGAAGCAATAGCTTCCCACTGGCTGGTTGAAGGGCAGGGCAAAAATTCGGGCTGCAGCGCAGTCCACAGCGCTTTGCAGACCTCCGATACTATGCAGGACACCGTGGTCGCACCCATTTTGTAGCCCAACCCGGTGATCTGTTGGTTTGCACCCGAAGATAAAATCTTTAAAGTCACTGCCAGTCTCTGAGCGAGGTCAATAGGCATACTGTGTGTAGTCTGATGCTGTATTAACGGCTTTAAACGATGAACAAGATCGTCAAATCGACCTTTCGACATCCGAAAATACTTAAAGTGCATTTCTTCGTCCAAGTCCCTCAGCGGTCGAACAACCATAACAAATTCGCCAATCCTTCCCCTGTCTTCGTGCACTGGTCGTACAGACCACCTTCGCTGACGTCTTCTTTTTCTTCTACGATTAAACATTTGCAATAAAATCATTTGTTGTTCAACGTTGATTAGCTCGAGCTGCAACAACACTCTCTCTCTTTCGCTCGCCATTGTCGGAAATGAAAAAGCGGAAGCGGCGCACGGAACCAAAACAAACTAGGAAAGAGATTTGCGAACCACACCACCCCCTAGCGTTCTGGCGGTGAAAATGCACCGCGATGCAACGCAACCCGACGCAGAACCATAAAACGGTCACGACGCCGTTGGATTGACGGCGTAGCTACGCCGTGGAGTTGACGCAGAAGCATAATGAGGCCTTTACGGATACTCCGAGGAGTTTGAAGAATGCTTGCCAGACTCTTGAGATGAATTGAGGTCCCCGGTCAGATATGATGTCTTCGGGAATACCGAAATGACGGAACACATTCTGAAACATAACTTCGGCTGCTTTGAAAGCAATGGGCAATCCTCTGAAGGGAATCAACTTGCAGGCTTTAGATAAGCGGTCAACTATTACGAATACACATGTGTGGTTGTTTGAAGGTGGTAGGTTGGTAATGAAGTCAATACCCAGATGTGACCATGGACAATGTGGAATGGGAAGAGGTACCAGCTTTCCTTCAGGGAGTTTCCTAGGATGGTTTCAAGAGCAGAGTCATCAGGAGCAGGTTGGTAAAGACGCGATAAGGCATCTGCCTTACAGTTCTTATCCCCAGGTCGATATGAGACTGTGAAATTGAACCTGGTGAAGAACAAAGCCCATCGGACTTGACGAGGATTGAGTCTCTTAGCTTCTCTCAGGTACTCGAGATTGCGATGGTCAGTGATGAACTCGAACTTGTGATGTGCTCCCTCCAGCCAGTGTCTCCATTCTTCGAGAGCTAGTTTAATGGCGAGCAGCTCTCGGTTTCTGATGTCGTAATTCTGCTCTGCAGGGAAAAGCTTCTTTAAGTAGAAGGCACATGGATGGAGTTTGGGAGGATTACCCTGCCGCTGCAAGAGGACTGCTCCGACCCCAGTGGAAGAGGCATCTATCTCGACGATGAATGGGAGATTAGAGAGATTCAGGATTATGGTGGACCAGGATCGGAGTGGTTTGGATGGCCTATTTGAGTTGTTGGAAGGCTTCTGAGGCTGCTAGGGTCAAGGACAGAGAGTTGGGCTGGCCTTTGAGAGCTGAGGTTAATGGAGAACTGAGAAGACTGTAGTTGTGGATGAATCGTCTGTAGAAGTTGGCAAATCAGAGATTTTGCCGTTGGAGTTCCTTGATTGTAGTGGGTTGAGGCCAGTTTTGGATGGTATCCACCTTCCTCTGGTCCATCTGGATGCCATGTTGGTCTATGACGTACGAAGTGGACGGAGGTGTTGTGGAACTCGCATTTTTCCAGCTTGAGGTAGAGATGATGGCAGAGTTTCTCAAGGACCTGCGTTACGTGAAGGCGATGTTCGGCCAGGTTCCGGGATTAGATGAGGATGTTGTCTATGTAGACAACGACGAATTGGTTGAGGAAGTCCCGGAACACCTCATTCATATAGCCTTGGAAAACTGCCGGTGAGTTGGACAGGCCGTACGGCATAACTCGGTATTCATAGTGACCTGAAGGAGTGATAAAAGCAGTCTTCCACTCATCACCTCGACGTATACGAATGAGGTTGTAAGCGCTCCTCAGGTCCAGCTTGGAAAATATGCGAGCTCCACAGAGTTGCTCCAGAGCTGCTGGGACCAGAGGAAGTGGATAGCTGTACTTGACTGTCTGAGAGTTGAGGTGTCGGTAGTCGAAGCACGGCCTTGGGTAGAGTGGCCCCAGGTAGCAGATCGATAGCACAGTCCCATGGCCGGTGTGGTGGAAGTTAGGTTGCCAACCGCTTACTGAAGACATCCTGGAACGCCCGGTATTCAGGAGGGATCTCCACCTTATGGTCCACCTCAGGAGAGAGTGTGGGAGTGATGGATGGAACACGGCGAGACTTTGATTTCTGGACAGAAGAAAGACAGGATTGGAAACAAGTATCACTGCATTGTAATACCTTCCCGGTATTCCAGTTGACGTGCGGTTGGTATTGTGTCATCCACGGGCGTCCCAGGTTGAGGTCAGCGGTGGATCCTTCCAGCACCATGAACATTATCTCTTCGGAATGTAGGCATCCGATGCGGAGTGTCAGTGTGGGAGAGAGGTGTCGGACTCTACCACGCCCCAGCGGTTTTCCTTGGATGGTGTGGATTTTTAGATCACGAGAGCAGCGTTTCTTGTGGGACATTCAATTTCTGGAGGAGTTGGACAGAGATGAAGTTCCCCACGGAGCCAGAGTCGATGAGGGCTTACGATGAGACATAAGCCGCTTTCCGACCGGAGGAACCTTTTCACAGTTCCTAGAACTATTGGCTAAAGTACCCGGATGTCGGCGTGTTCGCACCGCAGGAACTAGGAACGATTTTAGTTCTAGGAACTCCATTTGGAGGAACTAATTTAGGTCCTACTTCAGAGTAGGGTCTAAACCAGCACTATAGGAACTACCCGTGACGTTAGTGTACGCTGATGACCGAACGCACGCGGAACACCAGCACCCGCCATTTTTAAAACAGCTAGAATGTAAACACACAGATTATATCCTATATTTACTCCAGAAACTATCTATACAAACATGGAAACAGTGATAGATGGGTCTCTAAACATTTATGCTGAAGAGAAAATCCAACGCAACTTTTGAGGGCAAGCCAAACATGATTATGTTTATCTGCCCAGCTAGCAACACTGGACATCAACCACACGGCGTAGGCTAATAACCTTTTTTTCATATACTGTCTACTTTCTATAACAGTTCTATCTAATAACATATTAAACAGTACTGTTAGACAGATCGCTAACTAATAAACACAGAGAATGCGAGCATTGTTTACTCTGGCGTTCTCAGCGCCGCCAAAATAAAGGTTCGTTGCGCCGTCAAAATAAAAGTCACTGTGCTTGCGTCACTCCCTTACCCCTCCTACTAGTTCCTATGGCCACTTGGCCAGTGCGAACGCAAACAGCAAAACTGAGTTTGGGGGAGAGTAGTTCTTAGAACTGCTTAGAAGTGGACAGTTCCTAGAACTAAGTTCCTGTAACTACTTGGTCGGAAAGCGGCTATAGATACGGGGGGTTAGAATATGCACAGTGGTACGAGACAAGGAGGTTATTTGAGGTGGAAGTTGAATAGTACTCACCGCGGGGCGTGGTGGTCGAACAGGACAGGCGGTGATGACATGACCTTCTCTCCTACAATATAAACACAGTTGATTTTGGATTTTTCGCTGACGCTCCACATGTGAGATTATATGAATCAGTGTTGTATAAAGTACTAGAAAGCAATACTTGAGTAAAAGTACAAGTATCGTACTAGAAAAAGACTTTGGTAGAAGTGAAAGTTATCTTTTAGAATATTACTTAAGTAAAAGTCTTAAAGTATCTGATATATACTGTACTTAAGTATCAAAAGTAATTTTTTTTTTTTGGGATTATGCGTTGAATTCAGCGATCACGGAAACGCGAAAAACTGGAGGGACTGTGTAGCCTGTACTGTCTACTTGTGTTATCGTTTATTTCCCACTGCATGTACCTTTAGCTGTAAAAAAAAATTGCATCACAATAAGTGTATTGTGATTGTCACTAACATTTTTGTAATTAAACTGAATTTTATTAGGTTTAGTGACATGTTACAATGTTTAGATGGAACAATTTCTGGTAAGCTACGCTTTTTTATTATTTCAATTCAATTGTGATTTGATTTAATATTGACTCATTTGTATAAATATTAGGTAGGCTACTCAAGATAGGCCTTAATTTTTCTCAAAAAAAAAACAAGTAATAAAAACAACTCACCTAATGCTGTAAACATACAGAGAGCCCTATCAGCTGGTAGTAGGCTATTATTTAAGGTTAAAAATACTTAAATATAATGCGTTTTTTATTATTATAATAAAAACTTTAATGATATAAGTAAAAATATAGTAAATATGTAATATAGAACACATATTTAGCAAAATACTCTCTATAGCTATTTTTTTTTTTCTTGCCAACTGTGCTATTAGGCTAGCCTATGTTTATTAAATGGCTTTCCTGAGGTAAATGTGACATAATTGTCCTTCAGCTATGTTATTGACTTCTTCACGCTGATGAAAAACACTTATTGATCGATATTATGTATGAGGAATATACATTTCGGTAAGTTGTCATAAAGTAACTTGCTTTGTCTAGTCTGTCGGTCTCCGTGTCCTCTTTGCGTCGCGATTTTTCTGTGCGTGAGAAAATGCATGTGTGGCATGAGAGCGTGTGAAAAATGTCAATTGCGTGTGTCTCACGGAGAATGCGTGAGAGTTGGCAGCTCTGGTTAAACGTGCTCCAGGTGCTCGTGCTTCCATGACGGTTTCAGTTGTGCTTCCTCCTCCTTTGGCATGGCAACAAACAAGCATTACGCTGTAATAGAGCGCGCGCCGTGCGGAGCGTGCGTACTGCAATCTAGGAGCAGTGATTCGCCAAACCTCCCTTATTGTAGTCGCACACATTTCTTCTGATTTTATTTTGTAGTAACGAGTAACGAAGATGCTTAGTGGAAATATAGCGGAGTAAAAGTATACATTTTATCTAGGAAATGTAGTGGAGTAAAAGTAAAAGTTGACATAAATTTAAATAACGAAGTAAAGTACAGATACGTGAAATTTCTACTTAAGTACAGTAACGAAGTATTTGTACTCTGTTACATTACAACACTGATATGAATCCACCTGCATAGGTTCAGGTGCTGGAAGGCCGACTGATGGTGCCGAGGACGGAGGATATGCAGCGGGATTTAGGAGAGAACAGGCAGTGAGACGTTGAGAAACCCAGATGATATTTTGGATGAAGTTTTCTATTCCCATAGCATCGTCATACACAAACATGAGCTGGCGGATGTTGGTATTGAGTCCCTGATGGAAAGCGGTGAGTAGTGCAGTCTCATTCCAGCTGCTGGTGGCTGCCAGTGTGCGAAACTGGAGGGCGTAAGCACTGACAGAGTTATTGGCTTGTCGCAGGTGGAACAACTGGTCATGAACTGACAAATCTGAGGCGGTTTGGCCAAACACTTCTTTAAAGTGACTGAAGGATAGTGAAGAAATGATGGGTGCGTTGGACTGCCAAAGAGACTGAGCCCACTGAAGTGCACGTCCAGACAGCAGGGAAATGACAAACGCTACTCGGGCGCGTTCGCTGGTAAACTGGTGAGACTGCATCTCGAAGTATAGTGAGCAATGTAACAGGAACCCGCTGCAATCATCCGCCTCTCCGGTGAATGTTGCTGGTCGGGCCATGAGACTGGCAGAGGCAGTGGGTGAAGCAGTGGGTGTGGAGTGCAGGAGAGATTGGCGAGCGGCGTGAAGGATATCGGTGGGAACGGTAGGTGGGTTGTCAGACACAGTGGGCAGAAGGGAAAGGCGAACTGCATGAACCAATTCTGCAAATGGATCGATGGGTTGATCCGCTGCAGTCTCCGTGGGACTCTGCATGTGGTCTGGTCTTCTGTCACAGTACAGAAAGAGGCAGACAGGTAAATGGTGAAATAGATGTGGAACAGCAGATGAGACAGGTGAGTATGCAGTGGAGAATCAGAACAGGATGATGAACTTAGCTGGATAATAATATAGATGTCTGTTTGCAGATGGCAGGACAGGATACGGCAGACTGATGACTGGAGACAGAAGACGAAAGATGGAAGACGGATGACGGGCGATCGGAGATTCGAGGGTGAAGTTCAGGTATGCAATCTTCAGGTGAGTAGAGGAGTCTGTACATCAGGTAAGGACAAGACCAGACAATGAAGTGAAGGGGAAATGTCTTTATATAGTGTGCGTTGATGATAAAGTGCAGGTGCGGTGAATCAGAACTCTGGGGAGAGTGAACGAGTGGGCGGAGTGTGCAGATCTGGTGACTCCGTGACAGGAGGGGGCTTAAAAATGTTGTCAATCTGACAAATGCATGTGTAGACCAACAATTAAAAAACTTCATGTGCAATATGGAATGCGATAATGATTCCATGTCTACATTAGACAAAAGGACAAACTCAATTGCAAAATGAATGTGGATTGTAGACCAATGATATGTTTATTTTCAATTATTGAAACAAACTTAAGCCACTTTTTATTAGGGGTGGGAGAAAAACAAATCAATTCGCTGATGCATCGCAATTTCCTCTTAAACAATTCTGAATTGATTCTGCAAACGTAAGAATCAATTCTGAGCTGTTTTCCCCCTGCATATCCACAAAGGTACTTTTGTGTGCTAGAGACATCCATATTCTGCATGATGCCAATTACAAAACCCACACAAAACTATCAAGTATATAAACGTGCATAATGTTTCATGGTTATGTGAATTACAAGGGCAATCACAGGCGTCATTGCACAGCTTCAAAGCATTCTCAAATACTGAAAACACTTTTTGTTTATTGTTTGTAATGTGCTTCTTTGTTTCCCTTTGCTTGATATGTTTTAAAGCTACATAATGTAATATTTATTTTTAATTTTTAATTATTTTAAAAAATAAATCTAATTATAAGCAATTTAATAAAATTCCACAAATAAATTCGATAATTGGTAAACCCAATAATAACAAAAAATTAAATCAAGAATCAGATTGTGATTCTCAGAATCAGAATATGATCGGATTGTGAGCTGCCTAAAGATTCCAACCACTATTCTTTTCAATGCTTGTTTGTCACATAAATGTCTTTGAATGGACTTAATTTTAATGTCTTTTCTCAGAAAATATTAAGATATTAGACAATTTGCCAATAATCTGATTAATCAGCATAAATATATAAATAAATAAAAAAAATGTTTTTAAATGAATCGATTGACAGCCCTAAAGATATTCTGCTCAAGTAGCATTCATAATATTTTAGTCATTTCAGAACCATTATTTTAAATGCATTATTTCTGACTCACTGATTGTGTCTTCCATCATGTAATATGAAAAAAAAAAAAAACAGCCAGCAGCCATATCACCCTGTAGCCCAAGACTGGTTGCCCACTGAAGCTAAGCAGGGTTTAGCCTGATTAATACCTGGATGGGAGACCTCCTGAGAAAACCAGGTTGCTGCTGGAAGAGGTGTTAGTGAGGCCAGCAGGGGGTGCTCACCCTGTGGTCTGTGTGGGTTCTAACGCCCCAATATAGTGATGGAGACGTCATATGCTCTCATTGACAAATGCGGAACAATTAGTTCTTGCGTTCATGACATCAAGGCTAGATTATTGTAATTCTCTTATGGGTGGTTGCCCTGCACGCTTAATAAACAAATTACAGCTGGTCCAAAACGCAGCAGCTAGAGTTCTTACCAGAACTAGGAAGTATGACCATATTAGCCCGGTTCTGTCAACACTGCATTGGCTCCCTATTAAACATCATATACATTTTAAAATATTGCTGATTACTTACAAAGCAGTAAATGGTTTAGCTCCGCAGTACTTGAGCGAGCTCTTAACGCATTATAGTCCTTCACGTCTATTGCGATCTCAAAATTCCGGGCAGTTGATAATACCTAGAATATCAAAATCGACTGCTGGTGGTAGATCCTTTTCCTATTTAGCACCAAAACTTTGGAACAGTCTTCCTAACATTGTCTGGGAAGCAGACACACTCTGTCAGTTCAAATCTAGACTAAAAACACATCTCTTTGACCTAGCATACACATAACACATTATAGACTATAATTCAATGTTAGGCTGCATAGATTAGGTCAGCCGGAACCGGGAACACTTCCCATAAATCCGGATGTACTTGTTACATCATAAGAAGGATGGCGTCTACGCTAATATTAGCCTCTCTGTTTCTCCTGAGGTTTAACACAGTCCGCCGGATCCAGGCCATATCCAAATCTGATGAAGGACCTGCGCCTGGACACGATGACAACGCAGCCCTGAAGTGTACACTATAGTCTCTCCCCTGTGAAGGCCTCCCTCCCCTCCCTTTACCTCTGTACAGATAAAACGTTGTCGGGATAATTCCGGTTCACGTGGCTACACGGAAGCGATAAAAATTCTGTATTATACATTTTAAGGCCAGACAAGTAGTTTGTTGAGGGTTGGTTTGTAAAGAAGGACTACACGCCTGTGCACATATATATTTAAACTCGCATCCCTATAGACTAAACACGTAATATGCATGTGCACACCATCAGCGTTCTCACAGGTTTGTGTTTTTAAAGTTTGCGCAGAGAGAACTTAAGGGTTTTCTGTTAGAACGGTGTTGTGTTAGTGGCCCCTAAGTTAATAACTAATGATAGTTGCAACGGAAGTGAATCAATCAAAACTAACTTTAGCTGGACAATAACTTTATTCTAGAGCTGCTGTAAAGCCAAAACAATCTCTGTTACTTTAATTTCCTATTATCATTGTAAAGCTGCTTTGAAACAATCTATATTGTTAAAAGCGCTATGTAAATGTAGGTGACTTGACTATCAAAAAGCACCGTCCTTCGGATGAGATGTTAAACCAAGGTCCTGACTTTCTGTGGTCATGAAAAATTCCAGGATATCCTTCGAAAAAGAGTAGGGGTGTAACCCCGGCATCCTGGCCAAATTTGCCCCTTGGCCTCTGTCAATCATGGCCTACTAATCATCCCCTTATACTGATTGGCTTCATCACCCTGTCTCCTCTCCACCAGTAAGCTGGTGTGTGGTGGGCGTTCTGGCACAATGTGACACAATGGTGGTGGTTGAGGATATTCCCCCTTCCATGTAAAGCACTTTGAGTACCCAGAAAAAAACGCTATATAAATGTAACTAATTATTATTATTATTATTATTGATCCGATTTTTTTTTTAGGTCAGACCCAAATAAACAGATGCACAAACACTGGAGAGGAGAGAATCATTATAAGGTCCCATAAGCATTTATTAAGTCTCTTGCATGGTAGAGGGAACAACAGCTCCTCTATCAATGGCTAATGAGATTGGAGAGAATAAAGCACAGGTTTTGCTCGGGTCACTCAAAAGGGTTTGCTGCTGATTACATTTGCTTCCATTTGCTTGATATATTTATCAGCCTGGTGAAAAAGAAAAAGCGTCCCTTGCAAACCTGCAGAGATTTAATCCAAAGTGTAAACAAAGCTGAGACTGGTGCATTACCATTTCAATCACATCCAATTTTAGTTTTCATTTTCTTTGTAATGTTTTGGGTTATACAGCACATCTACCTGTGGGTTGGTAAGACAAAGACAGAGATGCACTTCATCATCCATATCAAACAGATTAGCACATTCAGGCTGACGCAGACAGGGTTTAGTGCTCTTGCTGTGATCTGAGATCTTCCAGTACATTTGTGGCAATATATTTCCTCAAAGCAAGAGTGTTTTACATTGAATTCATAATAAAGTTAACAGTTTTGTGTATCTGTGTATGCATATTTGTTGTAATATACAGATATCTTAAATACATCCATAAGAAAAATCCCTTGTCTCATAAATGTCGCATATTGGCTGTGTAATTTAATCCAAAAACAATGTGTGACGCAGAATGAACAATATAAAGTGAGATGATCATAACTGGAATCAAGGAACAGGTGAAAACTAATTAGTATCTATGGACACCAAAGAACTAAAACTAAAACCGAGACAGCACAGGAAAACCATGAACTATGAAACGACACTTAAAGGGAGTTAATCAAAAAAGGAAAATTCTGTCAATTTACTCAACTTATTGTATTGGTGTTCTTCTGCAAAATACAACTATGGAAGAAGATTTTTTTTTAAAACCACATTGACTATTATTGCATGAACCAAAAAGTTGCTACATTCTTCAAATACTTTCCTATGAGTTCCAAAAGAAAATACTTGAATATATTCTGCTATTATATTTAATAAAATAGCAGAATATATATATATCGACCAACCCAAATATACATGCTATTCCAAGATGGCTTATGCTAGTTTGATGTTGGTCATGCTGGTAAGCACAGCAGTATCCAAAACACAACAAAATTATGTCATATATTTAAAATAATAACATAATTTTGTTGTGTTTTGGAGACTGGTGTGCTTACAAAACATGATTAACTGGAGGTCAGTAACACTGTTTAAGCTTACTGTCACGTTGTGGGTTTTGTTTCTTGTTCCTTGTTCTTGTCTGTCATATATGATCCCCTGTTCTAGTTTTGTGATCCTGCCATGTGTTCCCTTGTCTGTTGTGTCATGTTGTCATTGGGTCATTTTTTTATTGTTCGCAGGTGTCCCTTGTCATGTCATTAGTCTTTTGTGTATTTAGCCCTCATGTTTGCCTGTGTCGTTGTTGAGTATTTAATATTTCCTGTTATTGAGTTCCATGCCTTTGTTTTATGTTTTGGAATAAATTGCATTTGGGTTCTGACTACTACTTGCCTTCAGTGGACTTCATTCGTTACAGAATACTCGACCAACATGGACCCAGCAATTTATCTCTTCCTCCTCAGTCAAGGTAGCCGTCCTATTGAGGATTACGTGGAGGAGTTTTGTTGGCTTTGCCAGGGAATGGATTTTGGTGATGTCTTGAAAGACATGTTTCGCCATGGACTGGATGATCATATTTATTACTGCGTGCCTGGCAATACCCCTCACTACACTCTGGCTCAATACATTGACTGTGCCCTTTTTATTGAGTGGCTCGTCATTTACTGTGGGCTTTGCAGATGAGGAGCCCCGCAAGCTCACAGTATCCTCTAAGCCTAAGCCAGTTCACGTCATGCCCAGTGCTCACACCGCTCGCCAATGCATTCACGCCAGAGCTTTATCCTGTCATGGCCGCTGCCGAGCCTGAGTCTCTTCACGTCAGTTCACGTCAGTCCTGCCGAGCCTGAGTCTCTTCACATCAGTTCATGTCTCACATTGTGGGTTTTGTTTCTTGTTCCTTGTTCTTGTGTCATGTGATCCCCTATTCTAGTCATGTGTTCCCTTGTCTGTTGTGTCATGTTGTCATTGGGTCATTGTTTAATTGTTCACAGGTGTCCCTTGTCTTGTCATTAGTCTTTTGTGTATTTAGCCCTCATGTTTGCCCTGTGTCTTTGAGTATTGAATGTTTCCTGTTATGTCGTGTAAGCTTATGTTCTTGTTGAGTTCCATGCCTCGTCATGCCTTTGTTTCATGATCACGTTTTGGAATAAATTGCATTTGGGTTCTCACTACTACTTCAGTGGACTTCATTTGTTACACTTATATTATACTGGTTTTTTTTTTGTTGGTTTTTTTGTTTTTTTTATGATGAGATGACTATGAATTTTAAAGAATAATTCAAGTTTATCCATTAATGAGAAAACAATAATTGCATAGCTTCTCTGTATGATTATTTTTGCAATTTGCTGCATTAGCTATAACTAAGACATTCAGAATAGCTGATTCATTGTTTCAACATTCATTGATTGCTTTATAAAGATAGTGTGACTGTCTGATGAAAAGAGTGCAGAGATGGTAAAAGGCAGTCACTGCAAAATACATTTTGTTGATAACTTTTACGGTCTAACAACTGCAACTGAACCATGGCATGATTCAGAAAGCAGAAATAGCCAGAGAGAGAGAAGAGGTAATAAAAAACACAATAAAAAGCACATCCAGGTAACATTTTATTCCAGAAACAAATGAAAAAATAAAATGATCAAAAATGATCACATTATACATAAATGATGTAAAAAAGCCTTTTTTTTTTTTACCAACAATTGATTTTTGCATTGCAATTTCCCTGACAATTTGAATTTCTCATTACTATAATGCATTTGTTAAAGAATGTTAGATTATCATCACTGTAATACATTGTTTTTAATACAGCAATAAATACTGCAATACAACAATTTGTTCATCAATCTAAGAAGAATTACCATCACAATATTACACAAACAAATGCTTCACAATTAAAATAATATATATCACAGTAATGAAAATTTTAGATTTTTGGATCTCATTTTCATGGGATAATGAGACATTTATGTCATAAATGTCATAAAAAATAGTGCTATAATGCTTAATGGTCCTTAAAAAGGCTTAAATCTTGTTTAATAAATCGAACTTATTTTTTTCTTTTGATTCTGAGGTGAAAAACGACCTGGGTGTGTTCTTGACAGGTTTCATGAGATCCACCCTGTTATCTTATATGCTGCATCTGTTCAACCATACAGTAAAAAGCATGTCAAGCAAAAGCTGATCCACAGATGTAGAAGTAGGTGGTTTTGCCATATGCTAAAAGAAGAGAGCTGCCGTACAAGAACATAACCATTGTTCTACTGACACATCACCATGGTTACTCTTGGGTAGTGTCCTACTCGCTTGCCTGAAGGAAAAGCCTCTCTTCTGAATCAGGGTCAACCAAATATAGCCACAACTTATGGAAATGGCTTTCAGGATAAAAGTAATCTTTTAGCTAGTGGGAAATGAGGTCTACAGCTGGTTCTTTAAAACTGGAGGTGTATTTAAACTATGTTTACCAACAGTTCCCTGAACTCAAAATGTTGCCTAACTAAAAATACACCCAAATTTAATGACTCACAAGAAATTTTCATGAGCATTGCCTGTGAGAGCTGCTGATTGTGATATTTCATTGGTGATAGGAAAAAAAGACCTGTACAGTCACTGGTGCATTTAGGGATAGGTTTAGATTCTACCTCTAAAGTAGTTTTTAGTCAGTGTAAAAAGGTGGTGTAATGGGCAACAGCCTCTTTGGAATAAATGAATTGGTCATGGCTTCTGTGCTTGCTAATTGATTGTAAACAATGCATTCACTTGTACTGGACAGGGAATGTCCTCCTTGAAGGAAAATATGTGGGTAGTGTGTAGGATTAGCATTGAGCTCATTACAGACTAAAATTCTGAATCCAGGCTCAAACCGAGGGAGTAGTGCGTTTCTACAGCTCCAGACATTTGTCCTTATGCAAATTCTGTCTGATTCATCTTTTGCTCCTTTTTTGTATTGTTTTTTTTGGGGGGGGGGGGGGGGGATATACATATCAAAGGGTATCCTAGACCTTTCAGTTTTTTATATTTTGAAATGTTGATGGTTTGGAGTAGACAAAAGCTTCAGACCAGGAAATCTGTAAGAAAATTAAACATGCCACTTGTGAAAAAGAAGTGCACCTTACTGTACTGAATGCGCACTTTCATATCTTACAAGTTGGGTAACACTTTACCGAAAGCCTTTATGTATAATGCATTATAAAGGTATTCATAATCTATAGTCATAATACATTATTTCTTAATTGCAACCCGAAGTTAAAATGCATTATAATATTTGCAGATACATCTGAAATTGATTGTTTGTTATGTGTTTTAATTCATGTGTATTACACTTTCTAAAGGTGTGCCTAATGAATATAAGTGCCTCTATTACAGTATAATGTATTATAACTGTGGTTACAATTATTCATGAGACCATAACATGCCTTATAAGGTCCAAATAAAAGGCATAGTTAATGCATTAAAATTTATTTTATAATGCCTATAGTAGAGAATACATTTGTAAGTGTCGATTAGGTAACCTGACACCTCAGGTTAGTCAGGTACGTATAGGGGAAATCTACCACAAATATAGGCTAGGTTTCACAGACAGCTCTTAGACTAAGCCAGGATTGGGCCTTAGTTCAATAAGGGCATTTAAGTAGCTTTTAAAAACATTACTTTGTCTTGAGACAAAACAATGGCACTGAGATATTTTAAGATATGTAGTTGCTTAAAGGCTATAAAGCCTTTCAGTAAAGTGTTACTGTATGTTTTTTTAAAAACTGTACATGCAGATAATATAATATTAATGAACCTAAAGGCCACTTAAGTGTATTTAAAGAGAGTGCACTTTCATGACCATTTCTCAACACACTTAGGTAGTTTAAAAGTAAAGTTTTAATAACCTCTTTAAAGTTTTAAGTAAACTTATTTTGATGTGCTGACTAACATACTAAAGCACATGTAAAACACTTGATTTTAATTTTAACTTTGATTTGTTAACCAAGGGAGTTGTACCAAGGGAGTGAAAATCAGTTATTTCTTTGTGTAATTGTTTAGAAAGGATCTGCAAAAAGGTCATAGAAGTTAATATAGAGAAGGGAAAAGAATAGGGTATTATTTGCATGTAGAAAACAAAGCAGCATAGAAATGTTACCAAGAGCTTGTCTAAATATAGACAATTCTTTTTTTTTAAATGAAGCCAGGAAGGGGCTGATTTTCCCATGGGAGTGATTCCGTGAAGAGGAACACTTCCATAACGTGAAACAAGAAATTGTTTACCCACATTTTATCACAGTCACTTGGCAACAGTGTGTGCTGCAGTACATTATTGATCTATTGTTGTGTTGCATTATATTTAGTACTTATGTTGCATCCTTCTTCTGAAAGTCTTATCAGCTTGTATGTTGTATTGTGTTAATTTTAACTTTTATGTAACCAAATAAGAGGTTGAATGACCATTTCTCATGTATGTTGAAATTATTTGACAAGTAGAAAGGGATTTTTTGAATGGTTCTGCATGAGTCAAAGGATTATGATACTGGTATCTTGCATACTTATCAAATTATTTTAACTCGTTAAGTCTTAATCCATTTGATATAATGATCAGGAAGACTGAAATACTGTGGGGAATTGTTGGATGCTAATGATAATGTTGCAATTTAGTGCATTGACAATTATATTAACTTTAAATGTAATACTGAATAGCACACTGCAGTTATCATGCTTATTTAGCCACAGCTTTGATCTGTTCATATCCCAGCTTGTGATGCTAATAGACTTTGATGGTCTTGTCATGAAAACAAACCCTTTGTTCAAACCATTGTTCAAACTACATCTGATCTGTTGCGAAGCTCCAAGGTTGCTTCTGACACAGGTCACCTCTTATAGATTCTACATTGAGTGTGCTTTTTGCATAAATTCATCTAATAAGCCAAGATAAACTCTTGATGAGTATCTGATGAAAGCTTTTGTACTCATTAGTAATGCATTATGGGTATGCATCTGAAGGATTATATAAGTAGTGTCTATGCATTGAGGATGTATTCTTGTCTCTCAAGACAACTTGATGCATGTTAAGTGTGAATGGAGCAAACTACTGTTGTAAACTAAGGAGAGTCCATCCACTACCTGACATTCCTTCAATTAACATTGCTGTGATATTGACAGCTTTAGTATGATTGTACTTTGCCCTCCAGTGGACAATAGGATGTATGACACTGGTATGTGTCTAGCTATCTTGCCTGCTGGCTACATATTCTAATTGTAGAGCTATCTTGCTGTGCGATGCACTCTGCACGCCTCAGTCACACTTCGGCAGCCAGTGATTAGGCTTGAGTCATGAAATGGTAGAAAGGTTCACTAATGGTTCTGAAATGACTCATATCCACAATTCTAGGCCTAGCACAGCTAATGGCTGTGAGTGTATGTGTGCATTTGTGGGTGTGTAGAAGCTATTGGGCCCTCTTTCCCTCTCTCTAGGGGGTTTGGAGTAATACCGCACAGCAGTGAAATCTAATAGCAGCTGTGAAGAAATTAGCTGGGGTATATGGCCCCACATGCTGCCCTAGTGATTTAATCTCACTTCAAAATCCGCTGCTATAAAGATTAAATAGGCATGGTGAATAAAGATATGGTATAAATAGGCAGTGCTAATCAGAGTCAGGGCTGATCTTAAACAACATTGTGTCACAGATTTGACAAGATATGATTATGCTTACATTTCCAGAAACATAGGCATTTATAGGGTGGAATACTAGCATACTGCTTACTGCGTACCCTATTTCACAGTATACTGTATGCTATATTCTGCCAACAATTTATTCAAACTGCAAGATTACTAGGTTACTAGGTTGTAACATTGGTAAACTGAATTGATTCTGTTGCTTTTTGCTGTTAATCCAATTTTGTACAAAAATGTCTTAACATTCTATTAAAATAATGAGTCAAGAAAAAGATTCTACAAAGCTACTGAAGAAGGTGTTGCTTATCAGTCGTTCACGTTCAACGTTACGTCGACGTGATGACGTAATGGGGATCGCCTTGAGAGACCAATCTACTTCGGAAGTATTAAAAAGAGCCAGTGCACATTGGCATACGATAATTGCATCAGCTGCTCTGCTTGCAGCACGAGCATATAACGAGCAGCAGGTGCGTCGCATATTTGTCTTTCGTTTTGGAGCCAAGCGGTTCTACTGTTCCTGCTCTACAATCTTCTGACAGTGGTAAACTTCAAAAGAAGAAAGTGAGTGTAACGGATACCAGCTAGTAGACGCTGTGCGAGTAAACCTCACTCCTCTGATCTCCATAGGCTCTCTAGCGACAGACGCTAGGGGCTGCAGTCTTTAGCCTCTTTGTCAGAGCGCCTGACTCTCACGCTAGAGACTGGAGGGGTTACATTGGTGCCGTGACCCGGATGGGAGTGAGGTTTAGGGGGGTGAGTGTAACGGAGGCCAGCTAGTAGTCGCTGTGCGGGTAAACCTCACTCCTCTGATCTCAATAGGCACTCTAGCAACAGACACTAGGGGCTGCAGTCTTTAGCCTCCTTGTCAGAGCTCCTGACTCTTACGCCAGAGACCTGGGTTCAAGGCCCGCACAGAGTAGGACCCGGGTGGAGGGGTTAAGTCTGCTTCTCCAGGAGAACGCCTCTTCAAACTGGTTTTGGTGTTACAACAAAGACAGCGCTGGCCGCAATCTCACAGAGAGCGGCAAAACAGTTGTTTTCACAGCTCAGAATGTTAGGCCTTCAATGAGAATGTGAGTGCTGACATCAAACTTGCACTATCATCCTGTTTGTGTATAGCCGCGGTCATCCCTGGGTGCTTTAGCACCAGAGAGAGCAGTTTTTCCTGAAAGAGCATACACGGTTTGACACTGCATCTTTTTTAAGACGTCTCATGTGACGAGTTGATGACCACATTCACTGTTCTGCATGCCTGGCAGCTTCATAATGGGATGCTGGTCATTCTCATGATGGACCTAGCATTTCATTCGGCGCTCCAGGGGAGGATTAGACGTCGATTGCGGCATCAAAGAGAGGGCTGTTACGCTCTGGAAATGAAGATGATGCTGAGCTCCCACTATAATGTTGTGCATGCTCATGCTGAATCAGATTCAGACTTGACAGCCATGCTTTCTCGGGTTACACTGGGGGCGCAGTGCGACACGTAATTGCCTTGCCCCGCCCCTTGCCTTCCCGGATGCGTGTGAAAAGCTTTTTGCAGAAAAAGTTTTTCCTCTCTCTCTACCCTCAGTGGTGGGGCGGCAGTGCTACTGTAGAACACCTCTTCCCTGCATGTGACAGTCACCCTGCAAATTATTTTTTGCCAAACAGTCATAATGCATGAGGGTAGTTCTGAGTCGGGGTTGAGCTGTGCCTGGTGACTGACCGTGTTTAAAGTCACAGCGCTGGCCCTCGGCCAGATGATGTCCACCCTAGTGGTCCAGAAGCGCCCCCTGGCTAAACCTTGCAGAGGTGTGAGACATCGCCAAATTTTGCTTTCTCGATGCTCCCATTTCACGAGGTGGCCTTTCAGCGACACTGTTGGAGACTGTGCCCAGCGGTTCTCCGCAGTTCAAAAGCAGGCAACCAAAAAAGCTAAGGTAACCAAAACCAAAAGCTTGCCACAATGTTTTCCCTAAGTCACTGGTGGGCTGCCCCTCGCCAAGGGTGTCAGTCCCCTGCGAAAAATGCCATCTGAGTTGGGTCACTGCATTCCGCCGCGCTTCCCCACTCCGGGTACGTCTGTTGTGTCCCACTTGTACGGTGTCTGGGAGCCTGGCTATCGCTTCCCAGCCCGTCTCGCTGGCTCATCCACACCATCAGATTTGGCTGTGCGATTCAGTTCGCCCGGTGTCCCCCGGCCTTCACCAGGCAGAGATCGCAGTCCTACTGGCGAAGGACGCAATCGAGCCGGTCCCTCCAGCCGATATGAAGACCGGCTTCTACAGCCCCTACTTCATTGTACCCAAGTCGGTGGGTTACGACCTATCTTGGACCTGCGTGTCCTGAACCAGTCCCCTCACAGGCTGCCATTCAAGATTCTTACGCAGAAATGCATTTTCAAGTGCATCCGTCCCCAAGATTGGTTTGCAGCAATCGACCTGAATGTCCTTTCACGTACTTTCATGTCTCGATTCTCCCTCAACACAGACCATTTCTTCGGTATGGAGTTGGACTCGATTAACATGACAGTGCGCCTCACAGAGGCCCGTGTCCAGTCAGTGTTGAACTGCGTGAGCTTGCTCAGGCGCAGAACAGCGGCACCACTGAAACTTTTTCAGAGGCTTCTGGGGCATATGGCATCTGCAGCCACGGTAAAGCCGCTCGGATTGCTTCATATAAGGCCGCTCCAACACTGGCTCCACGATCGAGTCCCGAGATGGGCGTGGCAGAGCAGCTCATGCCGGGTCCAAGTTACCCCGCACTGTTGCCAAACTCTCAGCCTGTAGTTGGACCCTTCGTTCCTGTGGGCAGGTTTTCCCCTAGAACAAGTGTCCAGGCATTCTGTGGTCACCACGTACAATGGGCAGGCAGCTTCAGGTCTGTGGACGGGGCCTCAACTGCAGTGGCACATCAACTGCCTCGAGTTGTTAGCAGTACATCTTGGACTGGGCCGCTTCAAAATGCCGCTACTAGGCAAGCATGTACTGGTCCGTATGACACTGTGACCGTTGCGTACATCAACTGTCAGGGTGGTCTACGCTCCCGCAGCATGTCACAACTCGCCCGCCATCTCCTCCTTTGGAGACAGAAGCATCTGAGGTCGCTTCGAGCGAAGGCTGTCTCCCTCCACCTTTAAACTGTGTGTTGCCGCTATCGCCGCACATCACGATGCAGTTGAAGGTAAGTCGCTGGGAAAGCACGACCTGATCGTCAGGTTCCCTCTCTATACCCTCTTGGGATTTGTCTCTGGTCCTTTCAGCACTTCAGAGACCACCCTTTGAGCCTTTGCAGTCAGCAGATTTAAAAATTCTGTCCTGTAAAACAGTACTCCTGGTTGCATTGGCCTCCATCAAGAGGATAGGGGACCTGCATGCATTTTCTGTCGACAAATCGTACCTAGAATTCGGCCCGGCTAACTCTCACGTGATCCTGAGACCCCGGCCCGGATACGTGCCCAAGGTTCCTACCAGTCCCTTCCGGGACCAGGTAGTGAACCTGCAAGCGCTGCCTTCGGAGGAAGCAGACCCAGCCCTGGCTTTTTTCTGTCCCGTTCGCACTCTGCGCCTATACGTGGACAGAACGCAAAGCCTCAGGACCTCAGATCAGCTCTTCGTCTGTTACGGAGGCCAGCAGAAGGGAAAGGCTGTCTCCAAGCAGAGGATGGCCCACTGCATAGTGGATGCCATCGCCTTGGCTTACGATACCCAAGGCGTGCCCTGCCTGCCCGGGTTGAGAGCCCACTCCACTAGGAGTGTCTCTTTTTCTTGGGCACTGGCACACGGCCCCTCGCTGACAGACATCTGTAGAGCTGCAGGCTGGGCGACACCTAACACGTTCGCTCTGTTTTAAAGCCTACGTGTTGAGCCGGTTTCTTCCTGTGTGCTCGCTTCAACCAGCCGGTAACACCGCTCTAGTGTCGGCTTGCTGCGCCACTCCCCTCCTATGGACTGGATACGTGCGCCATTTGCTCCAGTTGAGTTCCCCTTTAGCCGAACCATGTTGAGTTCCTCCACACCCCTTCGGTGTTGAAAGTGGCGGAGCGTCCGATGCTAGGCCTACCACTCGTATTCACTGGTGGAACTTGTGCTAGGCTAGGTCCATATGTTGCACTGGTGGAACTTGTGCTAGGCTGGGTCCATATGTGGCGATCCCTACGGCGTTCCCATATGTGTATTCTTCCACGGTACGGCTCCCTGCGGCGAGCCTGTGTTTTCCCTTGGCAGAGCCTGCTCTGCCGTCACTGACCGGTTACGTCTCGCCCCTGTTATCAGCTGGAGCCACCTCAGTGACATTCCATATGTTGTACTGCCCGGTAATTCGCTCAGTCCATATGTGTTATCCTCCACTTGTTACCTCCCTACGGGCAGGATGTGGCTTCAGCAGTGTATACCTTAAAACGAAAGGTTAACGCTTTCCCAGTGCTCTTGTGGAACAGCAGTGACTTTCCTGGCCTAAGCCCTGTCTTATCTCCGCCTCAATATGCGGGAGGATCAGGTGGCTTTTGTCTAGGCACTGGAAGGTGGCAGCACTAGTGGCGTTTTAATAGGGATCCCAATCAGTCGAACGTGAGCGACTGAAAGGGAACATCTCAGTTACGTATGTAACTCCTGAAGGAGGGAACGGAGACGTAGTCCCATCACCACTTTTGCTGGACCACCGCTGACTCCGGGCTCCGCTTGGCTCCTCAGCGAAACACAAGAGGTGCCTGTATACGCTTCCGTGTTTATACCCGAGCTGCGGGGCAGAGCGCAAGATGCAATTCACGCACATCAATGTACATTGGCTCGTTTTAACAATACTCGAAGATGACAGGCTCCCTAAGCGCGATCCCAATCAGTCGACACGTCGACTACGTCTCCGTTCCCTCCTTCAGGGAACGAGGGTTACATACATAACCGAGACGTTTTGTATACTGCTGACTCAAGAATGGTTTATTGTAAACAAAAGCAGACATCACTTGGCCAGCATTTCGTTGGCCAGAGGAGAACTGAGCCTGGTCCCCCCACCCAACAAACGCTGATGCATTATTTTCCTGATTTGAAACAATCTGTATTGTAAATAAAGCTGACTTGACTTGACTTGACTTGACTTGACTGAAAAGAACCTGAAAAAGAGTGATTTGTTTACAAACAGGTATTAACACTTATACTTTGATATTCATTGGAAACAGCATCCTAGGTTAGGCCACAACCTGCACCAGCATGATGAATATATACAGGAAATCTTTTCATTTCGTTTGGGCAGATGTTTGCACATCTGTGTATCAATGTATCCTTCTACGCATAATTTATTTTCCCATCATTGGTGTTTGTCAAATATAGTCTGATTGTCCCTGCTCTATTGTGTTGTGTAATGAGTGAAATCATAGTGAAATTGTAGTCTCCAGAAGAGAAAATGCTGGAGCACAATCTGAAAATAATGAGAGTCAGCAGTACAGTCTATGACAGAAATGACTGTCTGTGTTTTTGAAAATGTGTACAAATAGCAAAAGGGTCTGTGTGTGTGCCCCAAAGTGAGAAAGATAATGTGTTCACGTCATGTGTTTTCAAGCTATAGAAGACATTTACTTTATATCTGTTTTTTAACGATAAAACCCCCTAAAATGAATGAGGTAATTTAATATCTTGTATCATTTTGGGCACCACAGACACATTGTTATCCCTTTTGGAAGAACCCTGTATCAAATTATACAACATAGAAACATCTATGTAAGGGCAGGCTTCAGAAAACAAAAGTGACTCCAATTTTAAGACAGTTTAGAGCTGGAGAGTAAAAAGCTGAAAAGATTTTTTTTTTTTTTTAATTAACTGAAAAAGATTTTATTTTAAACATTTAAAAAAGATGACATTCTTTATGAGTCATTGAAGTAGATAATGAAAATGCCTTCCCAAACACTGAGATTATTGCTACTCTACTTCATTCTAAAAGGTAGGTCTATTAGACATCTGTGTATTATACACATACAGTATAATTGCTCTGTTATTTATTTATTTTTATTAGAAAACTTTCTTTCTATGCACACTTTTATATATTATATATTTTTTTATTTTTTTATTTTTTATTTTTTTATTACGAATCTTATTGAATATGTGGGCTTATCTGTTCCCAATAAGTCACAGTCACCGCCATAAAGCTCTGGTCTCCACTCGGATGGATGATTAAAATGCCGTGTCAGTATGAATATGAGACTCAAGGAAGTATCCAGCAGCTGTCCCTGCAGTGGAGAAGCCCCAGGAACCAGCTCCTCTGCCACCTGATCAAGCACAAAAAGTACAGCAACTGCACAGCTGGATACTCAGTACACTACAACCCAGGGAATATTACTCTCATCATCGCTGAGGTGAGACAGGAGGATTTTGGGAGGCATGTGTGTTCTGTGAGCAAGCTTCACGAATTCTCAGACTTCAGCATTGAATTAAGCCAAAAGGAAGGTGAGGATGGTGCATTAAATGATGAAATTCACACTAATATCTTTTCATTAAATGATGCATGTACCGCATCAAGTTCTGTACTAACTCACAACTTGAAATCTTGTAATATGTTTAGATCTCTCTGGTGAATTACCAAAAGGCAAGGTAGATCAGTCAGGTACTGTATGTAATTGTAATCAGTTCATTGATCAGAGGACATTCATAAAATATCATGGATACAGTTTTTATGATGATTTTAGATTATTGATTGAGTGCCTAACTCTTTTACCCACAGGTTCTGCAAAGGATCATTTCTTCCTTCTTGGCTGCAGTCTTTTTGTATCCATTTTTGGGTGATAAGACAAGAATAATGATCATTAGTGGTCCCAGACTAATCTTTCACACTAGCAGATGCCATACATTCTGACATATGGGCTATTTTATATTGTATATCCCAAAAATAAGAAGTCATTGTTTTTTATTGTTATTTTTCATAACAGCACCACTGGATGGCAGTATACTCATGAATATGACTAAACCCAATTTTAAAGAAATGAGGTATGAAGTACTTGATGATTGATGTTTAAATAACATTAACTTTTAACAATAAAAGTGCAAAATTAAGAATAAAAATATCAACATATTAATCCACATGAAATTTAACGTATAAGTTGAAAAAATATATATATAAAAAAAAATGTAACTGGTTATGTACAGACATTTGACCCTGCATAACTCAAAATATGGGTAAAACAACTGAAAAATCAACTCTTCATATTAACGTTAGCCCTATTCTTTTATGGACTACAGTGTAATTTATTTATTTTGAGATCAGCGTGGGTATAAGATGTGTATTTAAGTTCTTTCAGACCTAACCAAGCTAGAAAAAAAAAAATCACTGTGCTTTGCACATCATTTCTGTCACTAATTCAAAATGCACAGTGTGTTTACGCATGTGCGTGTTAATATGTGCAATGTCAAATCAGCATGTCAGATAATTGACAAAATAAATACAACAACACAAAGGTTTTAAAATACAGAGTGACATGTTGATTACCAAGTTATTTGCCTTGTTAATCCTTGATTGATGCTTCTTTAATCAAAATTAATCTAGGATGTGATGAAATGACACTTGAATGAGCATTCATTTAGCATTAAACATTCAGCATTCATCTTTACAGACAGATTGGCTTGTATCCATTGGGGCCTGTGACATGAGCTTGCATGAAAAAGTGTCAGCATATAAACATGGCTGTATGTGTGCCTGAAGGATTCTGGCTTGACATGCCTGCCACCTTCTCAAAGACAAATCAGCCTTAAAGCATGTAATGCTTGACTTGCTATTTTACACAATGTATTTAAAGGACACAAATAGCTGGAAACAATGACAGTTATGTAAATGTTAATACATAAAGATGCTGTGGTAACAAAAAAAATCATGTTTTCATTGTTATAAATGCATTGTGGCAAAATATAATAAGTTATTAAGTATTTTGAATTATATATTAAATATTTAAAAATGTATAAAAGAGGAAGCGTGCTTGTATAAGAAAAAAATATGAGACTCTCATTTAATCAAAGTGCAACAGAGGTTGTACTGAAGTTGAAGTGTAACTGAAATTAAGCACGTAATTTGAGAGTCTGCATGCATGAGACATCAGCTTTATTCATTTTAACCTGTCAGCATAGAATAACATATTAGGCTGCGACCTACAGATTAAGGCTAGTATAAATGTTTTAACTGTGGTGGTGCCATGGCACACTGATGATTCACATGCTGTTCTTTTGAATTTTCTATTCATCAAAGAATCCTGCAAAATGTATTACTTTCTACAGCAATACTGTTTTCAACAATGATAAGAAATGTTTCTTGAGCAGCAAGTCAGCATATTAGAATGATTTACTGAAGGATCTTGTGACACTGAAGATTGGAGTAATGATGCTGAAAATTCAGCTTCGCCATCACAGAGTTAAAAATATATATTTACAAAAAATTATTTGAGGTAAGAAAGTATCATTTCACATCAGATTTATAATATGATTTGCACTCATGCTAGTGGATGTTGAATGACAGAACTGGTAACATCTGAATCATCGGGTTCTCTCGTTCAATTTCTTATATAACATATATTGTACACAAGCTGTTCATTTACATCAAAACACAACTACAAATATCTTATTTGACCAGACTGTGAGGGTTTTAACACTTTCTACTTTATCTGCTGGATCCTCAATGGGTGCACAGAATAGGAAAGTGTATACAGTATACAGTAGGCTTGATTTCACACAACTGTGAGGGTGACTAACACACACCCACGCTGTCTGTTGTGTTTTTAGAGTTGTTGGCTTATGATTTATATATTTGTTTTCAAATTGAATATGCTATTTTTCATTAAAATGTTTCATAATTGTTTCTCCTTTTTAAAGTAAAATGTTTAAAATGTATAAAACATCTTTTAAAATGTTTTGCATTGGTTTTACAACCCATCTTGTAGTGGTAAAGGTTGTAACAACAGCACTTTTGTACATTTATTTACAAAGTTTAGGGATAAGTTGTAGATTCCCTCATAAAAAAAGATTTATGGCTACACTTTTGCATACTTAAAAAAAAAGAGTAGCTACTTATTACAGCAACAATACTGACACTGAACTTATTGTGTTGTTTTCAGACACATGTGCATGTTATTTAAAATTAAATGAAAATGTATTATAGTTTAAATTTATACTAAATGCAATTATTTGAACTTAAAAGGGCTTTTTTGCCCAATTAAGTAGGACTTATACATCGCTATATGTATTCTAGTAGAATACGTCTTTATATTTAATTTCAATAATTAAGTCTATTGTCTTCGATATTAGTGTACTGCTAAATGTACTGACAAGTATTTCTGGTAATATACTAAGACTGTATGTCATGTATTTCGGTATATTTGTAATTACTTTTGAAATAATGAAGTTGAAATGTAGTACATTTAAAAAATATTAACTTAAAATGTAAGAACAAATAACACAAATTATAACCACGTACGTTGGTAACACTTAACAATAATGTTTCATATGTTTATATTAGTTAATGTATTAACTAACATTAACTAACCATGAGCAATACATATTTTACTGTGTTTGTTAATCTTTGTTAACTCTGGTTAATAAAAATACAGTTGTTTATTGTTTGTTCACGTTAGTTCACGGCGCATTAACTAAAGTTAACTAATACAACTTTTGATTTTAATAACGTATTAGTAAATGCTGAAATTAACAAAGATTAATAAATGCTGTAGAAGTGCAGTTCATTATTAGTTAATGTTAACTAATGCAGTTAACTAATAATTAAACCTTATTGTTATGTGTTACCAGTATGTTAGATGTGCTTTGTTTTGGTGTGTTAAGAAACATGAAAGTGTACTCTCTTTAAGCAGGCAAACACATTTAAGTGGCCTTTTATGTCTTTAAAAAACAAACAAAATAAATATGAATTAGGCTTTCACTTTATTTTGATGGAACACATTCTGTTAACTAATGTTGCACCCACATCTATACTAACTCTCATTAGACTATTAGTAGAGTATTAGCCTAGAGTGGTAGGGTTAGGGTTAGAATAAGTTGACATTTTCTTGCAAAGTTACTTATAGTTAGTAGAATGTCTGTTGGGGGACCAATGGGACCATCATAATAAACTGTAAGCATATATTAGGCAGACAGTCTAATACTCGAATGAGATTTACTTGACATGTAGTTGCAAAGTTACTTATATTCAACAGAAAGTTCAAAAGGGACTATAAGGTTATATCATAGGATGGGAACATTTGTGACACATAGCCTACTGAAAAAAAAAAAAAAAAAAAAAAAAAAATTTATGGACGTTATCAAGTAAAATGTGTTCATTATAATATTTGCCACAAAATAAATAAGTTAAACAAAATGACAAATCTTGTCAAGGCTTCTTAAACTGGTTGCTTACTGGTTTAGGCAGAACCTACGTTATTTTTAAGAGTAAAAAAAAACATCGAAATCAAGTTTATAGAATGTTTTCACTTTCTATTGTACGTGTTATATATATATAAATACGTAGGCTACAATACAAAGTGAATACTGTAAAAATATTTCATCTATAACAATCGGCACGAAAGCCCAGATGAAGAAAGGCGATAAATGGTTGCGTGTGATGGGGAATATCACGCGTTCTGATTGGTCCATTCAGCTGATCATCATCTACAGACTGTCAGAGCACATACAGAGAGCTCAACACACTGAAAGAGAGAGAGACCACATCTTTACCGATATATTCTTCAATCATAGTTTAACTGGACAACAAATCTCAAACTACTCAAACCTGTCATCTCAAATCGCTATGGACTGTCGAAACGTAAGTGTAGTCCGTGTTTATGTTTGTACAGCTTAAAAAAAACTTATGAATTATGCATTTCTAAGACATTTTCAACATTTTCTCCACAGTTAAGGTAAAATTGAACTGTAAATGTCGTGAGTTGATACATAATCCAGCATGAACTATACCAACTTGGTTGAGTTGATTGATTGATTGATTTTAGGATTTACTGTATATTTTAGGATTTGCTTGACTCCAATTACTTTAAAATATTACATTTGAAAATGAATGAAAAATCTGCATTATGATTACAGTCTGATTAATTCGCTTAAACCGACCATTATCTAAGTGACTATTGACTCAGCATGATTTAACAGAGAACCTGCTGTAGGTGGGTAGGAGTATTTTAAAAATGTTTCAATGGTATCAATGTCCTGGCAGAGGAAGCACCACTAATAGCCTAAGAATATTTGAGGAATATTAAAACAGTTTTAAAGTTTAAGGCAACATTGATGACTGGTCATGTTTTGTTTTAAATTTGTTCATATATTCACAGTACAGAGAATGACACTTATCAGGCTATTCACTGTATGAAAGGACTTAAATGTGGTTATGTGTATATTATGTGTATGTTAAGGATATGTGCAGTGTATGCAGTTGTTTGTGGCGAGAAGGGTTTGACATCTGGTCTTAGAGCACTTCATTTGTACAAGCTCAAACACAAGTACAGTTCTACTATTTCCACATTACATGTTGATTAAAGTGGTAAATAAGATAGAGACTGAAAGCTGGTTAATGTACAGTTGGTCAAATTGTTCCTTCCCATTTGTTTTATCTCCATGTACAGCTGGAGTACAAGCAGTCTTTGTTACACAAGTCATCTATTGCGTGGGCTTGGAGTTGTGTGTTTGTAGGAGGGTCTAGAACTTTCTAGAAACAGCAATTATCTGTGTATAATTTGGAAGATGTCGCTGTGACTGATGAGACAGATGGTCATGTTCCAAACTGATGGCACTCACAAGTAAAGTTCACACAAGATGTTCCTTGATTGACAATTGGTCTCAGGATCAGCGCCCATCATGCTTGAGAAAGCTCTGTTGTGAGGAACATTTTTAGAAGTCATATAAATGTAGTTATTGCTTATCTTTGGTATTGCACATTTAAGAGCATGTAGATAGAAAGTTGTTGTTTGTTTTTTTGAGACATGAAGGGCTTTTTTGGGGCATGATCACGGTGAGCCCTTTGGTCCTTGTTTGTTGTATAATAGATTATTGTTTATCCCTGCATAATAGTGCTGAAACCTCAGAGGAGTATCAAGCTTCCACCCCACTCAGCTGGATATTCACACTGTTAGCCTGTGAAGCTCTGAATGCTTTCAGCTTCAGTCCCTTTACGGTGATGCACCCCCAGCAGGCAGGGAAAATTAGTCGAGCTGTCGGAAACTTGAGGCTCGCGAGGGACCGCTGACAGCTTGTATCCGACTGGATGAGGAGAATAAAAGAATCAAAGAAATCAAACAGAAAGAATGTGCATTCCCCTAAACATAATGACTTACCTTTGAGATACTGTGTATTTTAAGTATTTGGATTCTGAGAGAAAGAGAAAAGATTATAGAGAGAGAAACCTAATTAATGGAATAGTATTAAAGGTATAGTTAAGGTTACAGAGATATTGTGAAGATTCCTAACTGTTTTGATTACCAGTGACTTCCATTATATGGACAAAAAATATCAAATTAACTTATTTTATGTTCCACATGAAGACATGAGTTTTATTTGTTTCATTTTACAGTTGCTGATTCTGTTTTAAATAATATGTACCAGTATTATCAAAAGATTATATTAGGCTAATTAAATGATGGATAAGCACACTCATCCAGAAATAACTCAAACAGGTGCATGACAACATATTTACCAATATCAAAAGCTAAAGCTGGTGCTCTGTCGCTCCCAAAGGAATTGTTTAATGGGACGTTCACCAAAAACTGGGTTGGTGAGAGTGCCATTAAACAATTCCTTTGGGAGCAACAGAATGCTGCCTTTAGGTTTTGACATGACTGTAACAATACTTCACCATTAGGCACCCCAGCAAACAACACTGCAAAAGTGAAAAGATACACATTCCACCACAATCTTTAGAAGAATCAACACAATTTGTATAATTGCAATTTATATTATTTTACATTTTGGTGGAAAAAAAAGTAAAAACAAAACTAAAACAGTAAGGCTGAATGTATATGTGATTTTGCCACTCCTGGGAAATTAAGGCAGATCAAAATCCTAATCAATCTTAAATTATCTTCATATATACAATATATATATTTAAATTCATACAATTTCACCTGCTTACAGTTGCCCTGACAGTTAGGTTTGGGGATGAACATCCAAGGTTACTTTTTTTTCTAAAAATCATACATTTAAAATGACATTGTACTAATTCATACAGTTAGTACCACCTTGTAAAATAGCTACATTTTCTCATGAGATCGGGTTGAAGAACCTCTAAGCACCTTCCGAATATCCTATTGTGTATTCAAGATTAATACAACTTCAATATATATTTATAGGCTGCCTCAAAGCTTTTCCATTATAATGGGGTTAATAGAGGAACCACTGACGTAGAATCACTGAACCTTGTCGTGGACACTTTTCCCTAAACCTAACTACCTGGGGCGTCTGCACTCGACACCCTACTGATCTTAATATCTCTGGCGTCTTCACTCGACACCAATACCTTAACTCTCTGGCTCTTGCGTCTTCAGTCGACAACTGGCCGAGTTTCTAACTAACTTGCTTCCCTAAACTAGCTTCCTGCGCAGGAATAAATCGACAAAAAGATCTGCAATTGTCCTTTAAATGCTTTAATCACGGCCAGGAGATCTTCCCGAGCAGTTCTCAGGGAATCTCTCCCAAGAAGCAAGGCCGGAGGATCTCAGACAAATTCCATTGAGAATCCCACCGAAAAACACATATACAACAGTTTTTATAGAATCAAGAAAACAAATAAGACTAACATGTCACCTTCAATATGATTGGTTCAATTGGTTCAAAAGCCCAACCTTTTCCCTCTGTCACTGGCATAAGCAAACTCTGATTACTTATCACAAGGTTTTTGCGAACTAGTCATGTCTAGTTTCAGTTCCCCTTTCTGTTATTAATAACACACAGACATACACTCAAAGTCACAAGTTTTTCCCCAAAGAGTTTGGAAACATTAAAGCATATGAATGTTGTTCCTGCAAGAAAAACAAATGTTAGTTGATTAATTAAAATTCATTCACAACCTCTTTAAGGCTTAATGCAGAAAGCTTATTGGGATCCTTTTGTAAATTACTTAGATAATTGATTTGCAATCTGCAGTCATTTTACACTTAGTGTTCTTGATACAGATTGGTCTTATGGGGTATTACAAAGTGTGAAAGTTTGTTGACACTCTAGTGAAGATCTTGACAAGGATCTGTAACTGTTCTTCTGCCATGTACTGTAGTCATAGCTAAAATGGCTGACTGTATTTTATCTGAACTGCAGGAAGGATGCACTCAGCCGCAAGATGAGGACATCATGGACATTCCCCTTGATGACCCAGCTGCAAACAAAGCTGCTGCTAAGATTCAAGCTGGTTTTCGAGGTCACATGACCAGGAAGAAAATGAAGGATGACAAGCCTAGAGAGGAGGTAAGCAGCATGGGCAGTACATCAAAATACATTTGCCAAGGGTGACTTTACTAAAACCACAACAAAAAGACTATACAAAGTACCACACAAAGTACTCATTTACTAAATTAAATATTTTACATATTATATAAATTACTTTGAATTACAGATTAGATTCAGTGCCTGGTTACATCTGTAAATTACACATAATAAAATATTCTTAAATCACTACTAATCTTTCTATCTTTATGATTGGTCTGCTTTGCATTATAGCCACATTACCACCTTGGGTACGCATTGATTTTCAATATCTCAATGGCCCATCATAATTTTTTTCATTTATAACATGGTTACCACATGAAATGAAAACTTGTTTCTGCCACTGAATAATAATAAAAAAAAGGTAATTGCAGCTTTTTATATCACAATTCGGACTTTTTTTTTCTCAGAATTGCGTGATATAAACTCGCAACTGTGAGGTATAGTCACAGTTGCAAAATAAAGTCAGAATTGGGTGATAAGTCCCAATTGCAAATTATAAAGTCAGAATTGTGTGAAATTAAGTCTTAAGAAAAAGTCCGAATTTTGAGATATAAACTCGCAATTGCAACTTTATATCTCCCAATTCTGACTTTATAACTGTCAGACGAGGAACAAGACAATAGGGGAAGTCTTATAGAGCAAACTTATTTCAGACAAAGCAAATATACAGGAGTACAAATGATGACGAAGGTAAGTCGAACGCAGTAATAGCTCAGTCCACAATAACAAAACAATACCAAAACTCCTTTAGGAGATGAAGAAGAAAACACGCTAAGCATGTAGGTCAAGCTCTTAACGAGACAAGACAGTGAGAATGGATAGGGGATGAGTATATATACGGTCATATCACGCAATTCTGACTTTATAATTCGCAATTGCGAGTTTATATCTTGCAAATCTGAGAAAAAAGTCAGAATTGCAAGATGTAAGCTTGCAATTGTGAGGGAAAAAAGTCCGAATTGTGAGATCTAAACTTTTTATTTTTATTCTGTGGCAGAAACAAGCTTCCATAACATGAACATGTTTATCTCGAGACATCTTTTATGTTTGGTCCCTAAACCTTTTTATGTGTATAAATACTATTTGCACCACTGATTAAATATCTTACTTAGAAACAGAACAAGCCCTACAACAAGTTTAAAAGTGTCCATAAAGAGCATGGCAGACAGAAATACAACTGTAATCTTAGTGTAATTTCTAAATCCATTAAATGTTGAATGTATATGTGATTTTGTCACTACTGGGAAATTAAGGCAGATCGAAATCCCAATCAGTCTTAAATGATCTTAATCCATCATGTATTGAAAGAACAATAAACATTAAAGGTTCTTTGGAACTATTGTTATCATAAACTCTACACAGTCGTTTCTGTCTGGAATCAGTATTTCCCTAGCAGACATCAGTATGGTTAAAATGGTATCCTAGCAATAACGCCTTAATTGCTTGTTGCTAAGCAATAATACAGATGGTACCCATTTAATCTCATGTAAGCACCCTTCTCAGTTGTATTGCCTACGTATGGTAATGCCCCATATGTTTTACATAAAAAAGACAGCTATAGCTACAGAATTTTGACAGAGTTAGACTTTTATGAAATAATTTTGAAAAAGATTCAAATGAAACGATTTTGTCATTTTTTGGTTTGAATTTAGCAAGTCTGTTTTATGCACAGGAACACAATACAGTAATTTGTATATGTCAGTTTTTCATAACCATCTTTCAGGAGTTTTGTGCAAAACAAAAACAATTTGTCATCTATTTCAGAAACAACGAGAGCAGAAGTAGCTAAGAGGAGCACCATCACCACCGCCCGATAGCACATCACTGCAATAACCAGAGCTCTTTTGTTTAAAAAGAACCCTTCAGTGTAGGATATGAAAGCATCAACGTCCAAACTACATGCAGATTTTGCCACCTGACTAGCAGACTCTTTCACACGTTCCTCTTCTTCCTTTAGCATTTGAGTGGCTGTTTCTGACTTGAAACAGTTTCACAGCATGACATTATATATTCAATTCATTTTAGATAGAAATTTGTTTGTGATCTGTCAGCTTTCAAATCTAAAGAGTTTTTCTTGTTGCTTCAAGCAAGGCTACATTTGTTTGAAGTTGTGCTTTACTTCTTTGGCTGTACTGAATCTTACAATATACAAGTATATGCATTTACTAAACGTCAATGTTTTTTTCTAGCATAAATTTTGTTTATGCCTGTTTAATAAAGCAAATTAAGTTCCACATACTGGCTCTCTGTGTTCACTTATTGTTATATATGCCTTATTATTGGCATTTCTGTTTTGAGGGTGATAAAAATGTGGTACCACTTTATATTAGGTGTCTTTATACTTACATTTAAAATAAATTGTTTGATGCGATGTACTTATTGTGCTCATTTTGTATTGCAAAACACTTTTGCTGCTATTGTGGTGGGATACTGGTAAGGTTAGGGACAGGTGTCGTGGTGTGTGTGTAGGTTTAAGGGTGGGTTAAGGGAAGTGTCAACAATGTAATTATACATGTAATTACAGAAATTAATTACAGCTGTAATTACATGCAGGCATGGCTTGACATTAACACCCGCCAACCCGACAAATGCGGGTGGATTGCATCAGTGGTGTGTAACGCAATCCCTCCTACTAGCCACTTTGGCGGGTTAAATTTTATAATATATTCATTTTTCAATTGTAGTCTTTTAAAAAGGCATCTGAAATAATAAACTAAGTGCAATGTAGTGTTGTCAAAAATATAAATTTTTCGCATGCATATTGATACTGAAATATCTGAACCGCTTCCAATACTAATTTTCCACAGAATATACGATACCAGCTACGCTTTTCTCTCATCTCTCCAACAGTGAGTTGACTCACAAACCCGTTTCATTTGCTCTGGATAAATATTGTTGGTGTTACAGGGCTTGAATTTCGGCGTGGGATTGCATGTATTACGCATAATTTTACTCATTCCCACAGATTTTGTGCACCTCATTTAATTGCGCGCACATAATGCAGCCTCTCAGTACTCAAATTAGTTATTTTTTGCTGCTTATTGCGTTTGAATTTTTAAAATGTATGTACAATGTAAAACATGTATGTACACAATAAATGCATTGTATCAAATGTAATTATTACAATTTAAATGTCAGTATAGTAATTAAAGCCTCTTAATGGGTCCAGAAATGTTAATTGCCGCTGATGGAAGAATTAATCAAGAGATGTGGTTTACATCACAAATATGCAAGCTGTGCAATAGACAAGTCAAGTCAAGTCATCTTCTTTTATATAGCAGTTTTAACAATGTAGATTGTTCCAAAGCGGCTTTACATTGATAATAGGAAATTAAAGTAACAGAGATTGTTTTGGCTTTGTAGCAGCTCTAGAATAAAGTTATTGTCCAGCTAAAGTTAGTTTTGATTGATTCACTTCTGTCGCAACGATCATTAGTTATTAACTTAGCAAACACGACACCGTTTTAACAGAAAACCCTTAAGTTCTTTCTGCGCAAACTTTAAAAAAACGCGAACCCGTGAGAACACTGATGGCGTGCACATGCGTATTACGAGTTCAGTCTATAGGTATGCCCATTTGAATATATACGCGGAGGTAGTCCTTCCCTACAAACCAACCCTCAACAAACTACTTGTCTGGCCTTAAAATTTATAATACAGAATTTTTATAGCTTCCGCGTAGCCACGCAAACCGAAATTATCCCGACAACGCTTTATCTGTAGAGAGGTAAAGGGAGGGAAGGGAGGCCTTCACAGGGGAGAGACTGGTTTACACTTCAGGACTGCATTGTCGTCGTGTCCAGGCGCAGGTCCTTCATCAGATCTGGATACGGCCTGGATCCGGCGGACTGCGGTAAACCTCGGGATAAACAGAGAGACTAATATTAGCGTAGACGCCATTCTTCTTATGATGTAACGAGTACATCAGGATTTATGGGAAGTGTTCCCGGTTCGAGCTGACCTAATCTATGCAGGCTGCATAGAATTATAGAAGTCTATAATATGTTATGTGTATGCTAGGTCAAAGAGATGTGTTTTTAGTCTAGCTTTGAACTGACAGAGTGTGTCTGCTTCCCGGACAATGTTAGGAAGTTTTGGTGCTAAATAGGAAAAGGATCTACCGCCAGCAGTCGATTTTGATATTCTAGGTATTATCAACTGGCCGGAATTTTGAGATCGCAATAGATGTGAAGGACTATAATGCGTTAAGAGCTCGCTCAAGTACTGCGGAGTCAAGTCAAGTCAAGTATATTTGTATAGCGCTTTTCACAATACAGATCGCATCAAAGCAGCTTCACAGTATTAAATTAAAATAATACAACAAGGTTTGTTTCTAGTGGAATTTATTGATAAAATCAAATTAGATATCCCCAGAATTATCCCCAAAAACGGAGCTAAACCATTTAGTGCTTTGTAAGTAATCAGCAATATTTAAAAATTAATACAATGTTTAATAGGGAGCCAATTCAGTGTTGACAGAACTGGGCTAATATGGTTATACTTTCTGCTTCTAGTAAGAACTCTAGCTGCTGCGTTTCGGACCAGCTGTAGTTTGTTTATTATGCGTGCAGGGCAACCACCCAGTAGAGCATTACAATAATCTAGCCTTGTTGTCATGAACGCATGAACTAATTGTTCCGCATTTGTCAATGAGAGCATATGACGTAATTTAGATATATTTTTAAGATGGAAAAATGCGGTACAGATACTAGACACGTGACTTTCAAATGAAAGGTTGGTATCAAAGAGCACACCCAGGTTCCTAACTGACGACGAAGACTTGACAGAGCAGCCATCAAGTGTTAGACAGTATTCTAGGTTATTATGTGAGGAAGTTTTCTGTCCAATAATTTGAATTTATGTTTTTTCAATAGACAGAGAATATTGTTTGTATTTCCAGACAGCTTGTGTCAGAGCCATATAATTCAAGTAGTATTCCCAAAGCTTAATCAATCTTTCAAACAGTGAGACTGTAGCTTTCAAATAGCACAGATGCTCATTAAAAATGAATTTGCTCAAAAGCACTCCTTGCATGCTGTCCTGCCTGTGCAAATCTTTTTGGTGCATTTGTTTTTCTGTACCTGTCTATCTGTATCACATCATCTGATGGTAAAATACATAATTTTTACCTCGTGTTCTTGTAGCGCAACTAGAAGCGCATGCCGCATGGCATTAGCGATGCTAAGGTCACATACAGATAAAATGTATAGCGCAGATGCGCTGTAAGTCACTTTGGATAAAAGCATCTGCCAGATGCATATAGATAAATGTAATGCAAATGCCACTGGAAAGCATTCTTGACCTTATTGCTCAATGTTTTAAACAAGGAGGTCTATAATACCTGTAGAAAGCTCTGTTGTCATTCCCATTCATTTCAATGGCAGGTGTTTGGAAACAACAGAAGTACACAATTTGAAATGTGCCATCTTTAAAAGACTTTAAAAATATATAAGTTATTTTGCCAAGAAAGACATGTTCCTGAATCAACTTATTTTGAACATTCAAACATTCCAGTCCGAAAACCCTACCCATAAGTGATCCCAAAATGAGAGGGAAATGATAGGTGAATAACACTGATGCAGAAGCAGCTAAACCTGGCTGTAAGCTTAAACTTGACGTAAACTAATAAACTGCTAACTTGTCTCTCAAATCTGATTGGAATGTTGTTCCAGGATCAACAAAGATGTTGATCCAGGAACATGTTGTTCTTGGTGAAATCACATTCACTGCGTTTTTTAGTGTGAGCACACAACTCACATTATTTACGCTACAAAATAGCAAACAATGGGGTGCTGCAGTGATGACATTTTTTTACGATGAATTTAAAGGCCAACCAGGAAGTTAGCATCACCGTGGTTCCCTCGACAAAAACCCAATAGAATTTTCCATTGGCTTTTGAGTTGTTTCAGAAAATAAGCTCTGTAACCAACAAAAGTGTATGATTCGTACAACTTTTGTTCTTCATGATAACCTTCACAAATAAAACACAATTTTTATGAATTGTGAAGCATACATACAATTGGCAGAAGTAAAAAGCTAAACATAGGCTATAAATTAAGTACAGCACGAACGCACTTCAGAGTTCCCAACATTAAGCTTCCGACAGCTCTTTCAGTCTTTATTTAAAAGACTTTTACTCTGAAAGAATAGATTAGAATAGTTTACAAATAGAGAGTGATTATAAATATAATGAATCTGTCGTCGCTAGTGGGAGGGAAAGAGGGACTGTGTACAGGGGTCCTAGAGGCTTTGGAGGGCCCATTATGACCTCCCCTGAGGGCCCCCACAATTCAGCCACTGAATGGTTTACCAATTCGGCGTGATAACATTTAATGTTTTCTGCCAATTATTGTAATTCCAACATGTACCAGCAGGGGCTAACTAGAACATGCTAATCAGCCAAACCCTTTTTGGTTTTTAACATGCCTTGGTCAAACAGACATTTTACCAGTGGGTTATTTATCTGACATCCCATTCTTCCCACAGAGTGCTCTTTGTTGGCAGTGAAAGAGTTCCTCTAGAACTCATGTTTTAATTACAGTACACAACTCACTATGGACAGGGGAAAGTAGAGCGTGCTGTAATTATCTCTTCCTGCCCTCTCCCCTGACAGAGTTTTTATTACATCTTGGCCTCCTCGGTGATATCAAGCAGTTAAAATAGAGCCGTGGCACAAGACTGCTGCAAGCTACAGTGTGCAGTTTGTAAAAGAAAAATTATATGTGGTTAAAAATCAGGGTGCAAAAGTGGATGGAAGTGCACTGCAAAAAGTGAAAAGGCGCTGACAGCAATTTTTAAGTCAGCATGAAACAGAATTTGAGATTGTGTTTTCTTCCTTATCATGACGGATGTCAGAGTGAAACGGCTTCTTGAACAAAAACAAAATGTAGAAAAAGTGATTTAGTATATGGGGAATTGATTTGATTGTTGGATAATTTAATTTGCTTTTGCTGTGATGTCTTGTGAGTGAAAGGATGTCCTGCCCTCGAGCCAATAAACCCGTCATCAGAGAAGAGATGTCACTATACAAGAGAGAGGAGAAGTTATTTTGATTAAAGATTACGAGGCACATGAATTAAAATTATAATGTGCTGCACAGATGAATTGTTTATAATAAACACTGTAATATGCCATAAAATGAAAAAATTGTCCATTTTGATTTCATGATGACTGTTACGAACTCCTCTGTCTAGGGTAGAGGAGAAAGAACAGAAGGCGATATTCTTTATATAGAGAAGACTATTCTCAGAAGGTGAAGCACTATTAAAAGAAGAAAACTAACAAAACACTGAAGTAAATAATGTAAAACAAAATCCACAACAGGA